>NC_133412.1:110448928-111678571 GCF_049350105.2 Macaca mulatta
TAGAAAAAAAAAAAAAAAAAAGAGGGTTAAATGTGAGTTTAGAGTGTTGTTTGGGTGACCATTGTTTTTGTCTAAAATTTTTGCAGAAATTTTTTTTTTTTTTTTTTTTTTGAGGCAGAGTTTCGCTCTTGTTGCCCAGGCTGTAGTGCAATGATGCAATCTCTGCTCCCTGCAACCTCCACTCCCCAGGCTCAATCAGTTCTCCTGCCCATCCCCCCAAGTAGCTGAGATTACAGGTGCCCACCACCATGCCCAGCTATTTTTTTGTACTTTTAGTAGAGACGGGGTTTCACCATGTTGGTCAGACTGGTCTCGAACTCCTGACCTTGGGCAATCCATCTGCCTCAGCCTCTCAAAGTACTGGGATTACAGGCATGAGCCACCACACCTGGCCCAGAAAATTTTCCATTAAAATATGGGAAAGTAACCTTGGTGGTAAGTAGTTCACAGTGTCACAGATGAGAAACTAGTCATTTAAATCCAAATCAGTGCTTCTCAAACTAGCTGTGGTGAAGGACCATTTTTTAAAAGTTTTTTTCAAAGCTTTTTAAAAGTTTTATTATATGTTACTACCTTTGTAAATATGATTAAAATGAATTGTAAAAAGTGAAATTTTAAAAATATGCAAAATTCAAACATAATAGTTTTTAAACTATTGGCTTTAACAGCCATAAAATTTCTTTGTCAGATTACCATAAAATGTTTAATAGCTGACTTTGAATTCTAGTACTAGCTTCATGTCAGTAACAGACAGTTTTGGAGTAGTACTTGTCCCTGGATCACACTTTGAGGAGTACTGCTCTAAATGAGATAGCAGAAACTTCAAAAATGAAAGCGATATATAACGAAGTGTTCTTAGACTGGAAATAGCAGTTGGAAAGTAGGAAAATCCAAGTCCTTTTTTCCTGCATCTGAAGCAACAGTATGTGAGAGAAGGAGCATGCTCAGTTACAGAGGGTTCAGAGAGAAGCGTTACTGGAAGTGGGGCAGTTTTGTATTGAGCTGAGGAAATAAACGGATTAGGCTTAAGAATATATAGAATGATCGGCCGGGCGCGGTGGCTCAAGCCTGTAATCCCAGCACTTTGGGAGGCCGAGGCGGGCGGATCACAAGGTCAGGAGATCGAGACCACAGTGAAACCCCGTCTCTACTAAAAATACAAAAAATTAGCCGGGCGCGGTGGCGGGCGCCTGTAGTCCCAGCTACTCAGGAGGCTGAGGCAGGAGAATGGCGGGAACCCGGGAGGCGGAGCTTGCAGTGAGCCGAGATCACGCCACTGCACTCCAGCCTGGGCAACAGCGTGAGACTCCGTCTCAAAAAAAAAAAAAAAAAAAAAAAAAAGAATATATAGAATGATCTTGGCAATGAAAAACTACTTCCAAACACCAGAGATGACGAAAGTACAAAGAGGGCAGGCAGGTGAGGAAAGAGCTAAGTCATAGGAAAATTATAGTTTTAAAATACTAGTTGACTTTAGGGAGCTGAATGATAGACTGTTTTCACTAAGATTGCTCTTAAGTTAATCACTGCTCAATAGTTTGAATGATGTTCCTGGCCTTACATATACACATCCATAAAACAACTTTAAGAACATTAAAAAAAAAATGCAGGTAAATGATTGACTTCATTAAAAACTAGAAAGTGTCCTGAGAACTGTCTAAGGTCTTTAAAGCTTTTGCTACAGTAGTTGGTTAATCAGTACACAAATATTTACTTGCCTCCTGTAGAGAACACTAGTTATCATACTTACATGTTCAGAAATAATTTGAGTTTGAAGTCTCAATGAGAATGACTTTTTATATAATATTCAACTTGTTGATACTTTGATTTGTCATATGAACTTTTAGTTTTAGTCATGTTGTCATCTTAGAAGTTAGAGTTGCTTCTGTTAGGATTTAACAATGTTTGGGCAGCACACATTATACAAGAAAATTAAGAATGAGCACTTAAATAATTGACAGCTCTGTTGAGATTACAACATTTATAATGGCAAATAAAGTTTGCAAACTAAGAGGAAGCACCTGTGATTCCACGAATATAACTGAAAAAGAGCTTAATAAACTATTAAACTGTGGCTATCATCCAGTAAACGCTAATGCTCTTTCCTGAACTCTGATTTGTGTTTTAAAATAGTGTAAGAAACATCTCTGTCCTTTTATGCAATAACTGCCAACTTAACATTTAGGTTATACTGTTGTTTGTTTATGGATTTTGAGAAGATCCATTGAAGTTTACTTAAGAACCAACTCATTACAATGGTATTATTTACTGAATTTTGTTTTCCTGGTCATTAGCTAACTATAGAGTTCAGCATTACAAGGTTATAACTATACAAAAAGGATCAAAATACCACATCCTAGCAGTTGTATTAGCCAGAGAAGTAAAGTCATCATCTTAGAAATAAATGCTTTTGCAGCACTGAAGAGATTATAAAAAACGAATAAGCCAAATCAGACCTTTTATGTGGTAATTTTATAATTATCTTTATTTTAATCATTTTAGTAATAAAATATTGTTCTACATTTTAATTACATTCTGATTATTCACATTAAACTATAGAAATGCAATACTTTTCTTGTATAATTCTTATCAAAACAGAAAATTCAGAACGGTTCTTGAATTTTTACATTTATTATTGAATTTGAAGAGGAAGTGTTGTTAGTGAATTTTAAGTTTTAATTCACCTACTATAATTGTAATCTCAAATCCATTTAGTCTGCAAAGAGCTTTTAGGTAAATATTGCAAACACCTGGAAGGTAGGAAAATACCAACATAGTGTTCTTAAATTTTATACAAACATAATTCTAATTTAACTTTAATGTATTAAATATAGTTATGATTCCATATAATTAACAGTCCTCAATATAATTAACGGTTCATACATTAAATGTGAGATATAATATCCTTTATGTTTGTATTACCATTTCCTCTTGTTAAACTCTATGACTATCCCAGCAGACTGAGATCTTGAGAAACTGTGGATGATAAAAGGGCTGTTCTCAGAATATCAGATACTTCTAAAATTAAGGGACTATGTAACTTTTGTTTTTGTGTCCTCTTAATTTTTTTTTTTTTTTTTTGCAACCTGTTTAGATTACTTCCTCAGACTTATCATTCTACCCTTTCCTTCTTTTACCACTAGAATACACAGAGTACACAGCCAGAAAATTAGGATGCCAGGAGGAGAGATCAGAGAGGGATGGGTTAAACAGACAAGTGATAAATTAGTTTTTGTGACTTTTGTATTCAGGAGGGTATTTGTTGTATTTAAAGGGCTAAAATGGAGCAGACATCTGGGATATATTGAATATTTATCTTTTTTAGTTCCTTATGTGAAAAATGAGTGGGCTGTGAATGTGTGGATTTATTTCTGGGTTTTCAGTTTTGTTCCATTAGTCTATGTGTCTGGTTTTGTTTTGGTTTTTAGTCTATCCTGTGGTCCCATATTTATCTGTTTTTATGCCAGTTACCATGCTGTTTTGATTACTGTAGCTTTGTAACATAATTTGAAGTTAGGTCATATAATTCCTGAAGCTTTATTCCTTTTTTTTCTTGGAATCTTGTGATTCCATATCAATTTTAGGTTTATTTTTTATGTTTATGTGAAGAATGTCGTTGGTGTTTTGATAGAGATTGCATTGAATCTGTAGCTTGCTTTGAGTAGTATGGATATTTTAACAATATTGATTCATTCAATCTATGAACATGGAATCTTTCCAGTCTCTGTGTGTGTGTGTGTGTGTGTGTGTGTGTGTGTGTGTGTCCTCTTCAGTTTCTTTCATCAGTGTTTTATAGCGTTCATTGTAGAGACTTTTTACTTCTTTGGTTAAGTTTATTGCTAGGTATTTTATTTTATTTTTCACTATTGTAAATGGGATTACATTCTTGTTTTTTTTTTTTCAGGTTGTTCATTGTTGGCCTATAGAAATACTACTAATTGTTTATGTTGATTTTATATTCTATAACTTTACTGAATTCATTTATCAGTTCTAATAGTTTTTTTGTGTAGTCTTTAGGTTTTCCTAAATGTAAGATCATGTCATCTGCAAAATAGGATAATTTCAATTCTTTCTTTCCAGTTCAAATGCGTTTTATATCTTTTTCTTGTCCAATTGCTTTGTCTAGGACTTTCAATAATTTGTTGAATAAAAGTGGTGAAAGTGAGTGTCCTTGTCTTGTTCACTATCTTATAGAAAACACTTTCAGGCTGGGCCCGGTGGCTTACGCCTGTAATCCCAGCACTTTGGGAGGCCAAGGCAGGTGGATCACGAGGTCAGGAGTGCAAGACCAGCCTGGCCAGGATGGGGAAACCCTGTCTCTACTAAAAATACCAAAATTAGCCAGGCATGGTGGCAGGTGCCTGTAATCCCAGCTACTTGGGAGGCTGAGGCAGGAGAATTGCTTGAACCTGGGAGGCAGAGGTTGCAGTGAGCCAAGATCATGCCACTGCACCCCAGCCTGGGTAACAGAGCAAGACTCCTCTCAAAAAAAAAAAAAAAAAAAAAAAAAAAAAAAAAAAAAAAGGCACTTTCAGTTTTTTCCTATTCTATATGATTCTAGCTGTAGATTTGTCATTTATGGCCTTTGTCATGTTGAGATATGTTCCTTTCATACCCAGTTTGTTGATAGTTTTTATCATGAAGGGATGTTGAATTTTATCAAATGCTTTTTTTGAAATCTATTGGAATGATTATATCGTTTTTGTTCTTCACTCTGTTGATGCAGTGTATCATGTTTGCTGATTTGCATATGTGGAACCATCCTTGCATCCCTGAGATTAATCTCACTTGATCATGTTGAATCAAACTGCATATAACTTTTGATTCCCCAAAACCTTACTAATAGCCTATGGTTAACTGGAAGTCTTACCTTTAACAACACACAGTTGACTAACACATCTTTTGTATGTTACGTGTATTATATACTGTATTCTTAAAGCAAGCTAGAGAAAAGAAAATGTTATGAAGAAAATTGTAAGGAAGAGAAAATACATTTACAATATTGAACTATATTTATCAGTGCCATAAATTTACATCATCTGTTTATAGGATGAATTGTCCAAAATGGCAGGCAACCACAATTTTAGTTGTCAATCTATGGTACATATCAGGCAATTCAACTATTTTTTGGTAATGTCATGACTTTTCTCTGCTTCTCTGGAGTACTTCCAGCATCACTAGTGGCACTTTGTGTGGTCCCATGGTGTTACTGAAGAGTTACAGTATTGCAGTGGATGAAAAATATGTGAGAACTGCAAGAGATCATTTTGCTATTATACACAATTTACTGGAGACATGAACTGCTGTTGTGGAGATGAGTAACGTCCCATGGTGTTTTAAGGAGATACTTGCAGTAAGTTAGCTCACTGCAATAGTAATAGCAGACAGTTATGAAATTATTATAGTAGTATAGTATTGCTAGAGATAATTTTATGCAGCTATGATTTAATACTATTAGATCAGTGCAAAAGTAGTTGTGGTTTTTGGCATTAATAAATCTTTACCTTTGTTTACATTCTCTTGATGGCAAATGGTTCCATGTATAATCTGTGTTTGTGTGTGTATATTTTGATAAATTTTAACTTTTTCCAATGAATTTGTATACATTTAATGGTAGTCAGTTATATTAATAAAATACTACTATGCACATTTTAATGCATTCATGGTATACCTAACTTTTTATTAACTTTTCTGATATTTTTACCTTACACAGTTCATCTTTGAGTTTTTACAAATTGTCACAACCTTTCTGATATACCTACTGAAAAAAATCTGTGTATAATTCGGCCTACACAGTTCAAATTTGTGTTGTTCAAGGACCAACTATACTCCAGTTAAAGACAGATACTGTGACATATTAAAGGTAGTGAAAGTCAGGAGTCAATTATATATACTGTCTGTAAGAAACATACCTGAGACAAGACACAAATAAGTTGAAAGTAAAATGTGGAAATATATAATATGTGAGCTATAAACATAAGAAAGGTGCTATGGCTATATTAATATCAGACGAAGTAGACTTAAAGGCAAAGAGTATTACCAGAGATAAAGAGGGACGTATCACCAGAAATACATAGGAATCCTAACTGAATATACAAATAATAGCAGATCATCAAAGTACAAGAAGCAAAAACTGAGAGAACTAAGGGAAGAAGTACACTATTTAGCAATCATAATTGGAGGTATCACTGCTGTTCTTTCTGTAATTGACAGACAATTTGAACAAAATTCATTACCGTTATAGAAGGCTTGACTTTGCAATTACCTGTTGACAACTATAGAAATACATTCTTCTCAGGTTCACATGGAACAATCAAAAAGATAAGACTATATGCTGGACTTTAAAATAGTTCACAATACATTTGAAGATAGAATTTATAGGCATATATGTTCTGTCTACAAGGGAACTGAATGAGAAATTAACTAGAAAAGATATTTAGAATAGGAAATTAAGCAGCACCTTTTAAATAATTAAAGTGTCAATGTAAAGTAGAAAGAGAAATTTAGAAAAAAAGATAATAACTGAATGATATACACAGCTTCATGCTAATGCATTTAGTAACCCAGATGAAATGGACAAATTTATTGTAAATAAATACACTAAAACTATTTACATTTTCCGTTTCTTGTGCAAGTTTTGATAAATTGAATTTTCAAAGAATTTATTCATCTAGGTTAAGATACATTTGAAATAGAAATATTGACAATTCAATATTTTTAATGTTATGGAAATGTGAGACCTCGACTGTTCAGACAATCTTAAAAAAGAGTGAAATTGGAAGACTTATGTTACCTGATTTTAAGACCCGAAAACTACAAGGGACAGTCAAGAGTGTAGCTTATCCATACACAAATCAATGGAACTGTATCAACAGTAGAAATAGATTCATTCATATATAATTACTTAATTGTTTTTTACATTTTTAACAGCTTTATTGAGATTCATATACCATTCATACCCTTAAAGTATACAATATAATGCTTTTTGGTATATTTAAAGTTGTGTAGTCACTACTACAATTTTAGGACATTTTAATCAACCCCAAAAGAACCCCTGTGCCTGTTAGTAGACACTCTCTGTTTATTTCCCCCAAATGTATTCCCGCCAGCCCTAAGCAACCAATACTCTATCTGTCTATATAGTTGTCTATTCTGGATTTTACATAAATGTATTCATAGAGTATGTGGTCTTTTGTGACAGGCTTTTTTCATTTTATATAATTTTTTTCAACATTTATCCATCTGGTAGTATGTATTAGTACTTTTATTGCAAAATTGATCATTTTTAAATTGTCAAATAATTGTATGGATATGCCATATTTTGTTTATTCATTTATCAGCTGATGGACATTTGAGTTGTTTCCACTTTGTGACTATTTGGCTGCTATGAACATTAATGTATAGGTTTTTGTGGGAGCATGTTTTTCATTTCTCTTGAGTATATACTTTGAAGTGGAATTGCTAGATCATGTAGTAACTCTAACATTTTGATGAACTACCAAACTGTTTTCCTAAGTACCTTTACCGTTTTACATTTCCACCAACAATTTATGAGGGGTCCAATTTATCTACATTCTTGCTAACACCTGTTACTATCATTCTTTTTATTATAACCATCCCAGTGGATGTGAGGTGGTATCTTGTGGTTTTTAGTTTTTTGTCTTTTTAAAAATTGTGGTAAATATACATAACATAAAATTTACTGTATTCACTATTTTACCTATACAGTTCAGTAGTGTTCATATCACCATCCATCCATCTCCAGAACTGTTTCATATTGCAAGACTTAAATTCTGTACCCATTAAACAATAGCTCCTCATTCTACTCTCCCCCTAGCCCCTGACAACCACCATTTCACTTTCTTTGTCTATGAAGTTGAGTATTCTAGGTACTTCATGTAAGTGGAATCATACAGTGTTTGTCCTTTTGTGACTGGTTTATTTCACGTAGCACAATGTCCTCAATGTTGATTTATGTTGTAGTGTGTATCAGAATTTCCTTCCTTTTTTAGGCTGAGTAATATTCTGTTATTTGTATATACCACATTTTGTTTGTCAATTCATCTGCTGCTGGCAATTTGGGTTGCTTCTAATGTTGGCCATTGTGAATAATGCAGCAATTTATTTATCTTCATTGGAGAAATATCTTCTATTCAAGTTTTTTGCCCATTTTTAAGCTGGGTTTGTTATTGTTGAGTTCTTTGTATATTCTGGATATAAACTCCTTATTTGACATATGATTTAGAAATATTTTCTCCCATTCCATGGATTGTCTTCTCACTGTCTTGGTTGTGTCCTTTTGTGCACAAGTTTTTAATTTTGATATAGTTCAATTTTATCTTTAGCTGCTTGCGCTTTTAGTATCATATTCAAGAAATGATTGACAAATCCAATGTCATGAAATTTTTTCCCCATATTTTTTTCTAAGAGTTTCAGAGTTATTAGCGCTTATTTTAGGTCTTTGATCCATTTTGAGCTAATATTTGTATATGGTATAAGGTAAGAGTCCAAAATCTTTTTTTTTTTTTTTTTGCGTGTGGATATTCAGTTGTCTCTGAACTATTTGTTAAAAAGACAATCCTTTCCTCATTAAGTGGTTTTGGTACCTTTATCAAAAATCACTTGACTATATATGCAAAGGTTTACTTCTAGACCCCACTATTCTGTTTTATTGGTCTACATGTCTGTCTTTATGCCAATACCACAGTGTTTTAATTACTGTAGCTTTGTAATGTTGAAATTCAGAAGTGTGAAACTTTCATGTTATCATTCTCTTTTATTATTATATAATGTCCTTCTTTGTCTCTTCTAATTTGCTTGTCCAGCTATGTCTAGCCTACTCATAAGCCCAACAAAGGCATTGTTTCTGTTATAGGGTTTTCGATCTTTGGAATTTCTTTTTCGTTCTTTCTTAGAATTCCCATCTCCCTGATTATATTGTCCATCTGTTTTCCCTGATGTCTACTTTATCTATTAGAACCCTTAGCATATTAATCACAGTCGTTTTAAATTTCTGATCTGATAATTCCAGTATCTCTGCCATTTCTGAGTCTGGCTCTGATACTTGCTCTGTCTCTTCAATTGTGTTTTTTGTTTTTTGCCTTTTCATATGCCTTGTAATTTTATCTTTTTAAAAAATTTTTTATTTTTTTATTTTAAGACAGAGTCTCACTCTGTCGCCCAGGCTAGAGTTCAGTGGTGTGATCTCAGCTCACTGCAATGTCCACTTCCCAGATTCAATCGATTCTGCTGCCTCAGCCTCCCGAGTATCTGGGACTACAGCATGCACCACCACACCCAGAAAATTTTTTGTATTTTTAGTAGAGATGGGGTTTCACCATTGTTGGCCAGGCTGGTCTTGAACTCTTACCTCAAATTATCTGCCTGCTTCTGCCTCTAATTTTATCTTAACAGCGAGACATGATGTACTGGTTAAAAAGAGTACTAATGGGTCTTTTTTCCCCCTTGGTTGTAGTATCACTTGGTTGCTATGGCTTCTTAAATGGTTTCTAGAATTCCCACAAAATGTTGTTCCATATTTTGTTGTTAATTTGTGTTCCTATTGGGGATCGAGGGCTTGGAGCTTCTTTGTCCGCTATCTTACTGATATCACTCTCCTCACTGTGATCGTGATGTGCATTTCCCTAATGGCTAATGAAGTTGAATACCTTTTCCTTTGCTTATTGTTCATTTGTAAATATACATACATGTACATACTTTTTTTTTTTTTTTGAGACAGAGTCTTGCAATGTCACCAGGGCTGGTGTGCAGTGATGCAATCTCGGCTCACTGCAACCTCTGCCTCCCAGGTTCTAGTGGTTCTCCTGCCTCAGCCTCCCGAGTTGATAGGATTACAGGTGCCCGCCACCATGCCTGGCTAATTTTTTGTATTTTTAGTAGAGATGGGGTTTCATTATGTTGGCCAGGCTGTTCTCGAATTCCTGACTTTGTGATCTGCCTGCCTCAACCTCCCAAAGTGCTGGGTTTACAGGCGTGAGCCACTGCACCCGGCCTTGTGTGTGTTCTTTAGAGAAATGTCTGTTGTGATTCTTTGCTCATTTTAAAATTGTGTTATTTTTCTTTTGCTTATTGAGTTGTAAGAGTTCTTTTTATATTCTAGATACAATTTGTTTTAATCAGATATATTATTTGCAAAATTTTCTCCCATTCTGTAATTTATCTTTTCACTTTCTTAGTGGTATGATATGCAACACAGAAGTTTTTTATTTTGATAAAATCCAATTTATTTTTTCCTTGGTCACTCAAAGGATAAGAAGGCTTTGTCTAACTCATGGTCACTAAGATTTACTCCTGTTTTTTCCTAATATTTTTATAGTTTATCCTTTACATTTAGTTGTATGACCTACTTTAAGTTCATTTGTTGTATGGTTTACAAAAGGAATTCAATTTCAGTCTTTTGCATGTGACAGTGGCTTAATTTTTTTTTTTTTTTTTTGAGACAGAATCTCACACTGTCTTCCAGGCTAGAAAGCAGTAGTGTGATCTCGGCTCACTGCAACCTCTGCCTCCCAGTTTCAAGTGATTCTTCTGCTTCAGCCTCCTGAATATCTGGGACTATAGGTGTGCGCCACCATGCCCAGCTAATTTTTGTGTTTGTAGTTGAGACAGGGTTTTGCCATGTTGCCCAGGCTGGTCTAGAAGTCCTGGCCTCAAGTGATTTGCCCGCCTCAGCCTCCAAAAGTTCTGGGATTACAGATGTGAGCCACCACGCCCGGCCATTTTTATCAAGGTACCAAATCAGCCTACTTGAAAAAGAAAAGTATTTTCAGCAGCAGTGCTGGAATAGCTGGGTACCAGAAAAGAGTCTTGACCCTTCCCTCACACCATACTAAAAAATGAGTCAAGGTGGCTTATAGACCTCAACAAGACAGCTAAAACTGTAAAGCTGTCAAAGAAACCATAGGAAAATGCCTTTTTTGCCTTGAGGTAGGCAGGAATTGAAAGAAAAGACACAAGTAGCTGTAACTATAAAGACAATATTGATAAATTTAACTTAAACAAGATTAAAAGTGAAAGCTCATCAAAAGCCAACCTTAAGAAAATAAATTGGCAAGCTATAACCTGGGAGAAAATATTTGTAATTCATGTATAAAACAGTGGACTTGTATTAAATGCATATTTCATCATGTATAAATTGATAATAAAAAGATACACCACCAAAGAAAATGAGCAAAAGACTGGAACAGAACTTCAAAATCATCCAGTGACAACCTGAAAAGATTCATTATCATTTGTGATCAGGGAGACATAAATTTAAATATGCTACTACATCACATGTACTATGGTGTCTGAAATTAAAAAGACAGACAACAGCAAACATTGGTAAGGATATGGAGCAACTGAAACTCCTCCATTGCTAATGGGAGTGTGAAATAGTACAACCAGGTTTGAAAACTGCTTTGTACTTTCTTAGGCAGTTGAACATATGTCTATTCTATGACTTAGCAATTCCATTTCTAGGTCTTTACCTTGGAAAAATGAAAATAAGAATATGCTGTAAGACATTTAAAGGAATGTTTATAGGAGCTGATTTATAATATTCAACTATTGAAAGTGATTTGAAAGTCATTTCATCAAAAGGCAAATGTATATACAAATTGTGGGATATGCATACAATGGAATACTATTTAGCATGAAAAGCATGAACTGCTCTCACACACTCTCACACACAAACATAGATGAATCTTTAATACATATGTTGAATTAAAGTCAAAGGATTACAGAATTAAAAGTTTCATTGTTTTTTATAAACTTCAAGAAGAGATGAAATAACCCATGCTATTACAAATCAGAATAGTAGCAGCCTGTGGGGATTGGTGCAGATTGGCTTAAGAGGGAGTACCAAGATATTTTCTGGTAGAAGTAGTCTACATCTTAATTAGGATAGTAGTAATCGAGATTTATAAATTTGTCAAAAACCAATCAATTCTGTACTTAAAATGTGTGCATTGTACTGTATGTAATTTTAACTAAAATAAAATCCCTATAAAATAATAATTTGGTTTATAAGGTACGGTTAAAATTTCAGAAGTTCCCTGTTTAATATATTTTTTTTTTCTTTACTCCTGCATCTTCTTTCCTCTGGTTTTTGTGCTTACTTTTTCCTATGCAGAATCTTGGCGTCTTACTACTTTGTCTTTCCTTATTTTGGCCTCCCTTGCTTTACTCTATTGCTGCTGTGATATAGTTGGTCCTGACCCTGGGTTAATGTGTGTGTTTTTGTCTTTGTTTCAAAAAAAAAGCTTAAATAGCAAAAATAAAAATTTTAAGACTACAGAAAGCTTGTAGAAAGAAGATATAAAGAAAGAAAAGATTCTTGTACATTTGTACAATGTGTTTATGTTTTAAGCTGCTTACTACAATAGTCAAAAAGTTAAAACAAATTAAAAGTTTATGATGTAAAAAAGTTACAGTAAGCCGGGCACGGAGGCTCACACCTGTAATCCTAGTACTTTGGGAGGCCAAGGCGGGGTGATCCCTTGCATCCAGGAGTTCAAGACCAGCCTGGGCAATATAGTGAGATGCCTTCTCTACAAAAAAATACAGAAATTAGTTGGATGTGGTGGTGCATGCCTGTAGTTCCAGCTCCTACCTCTGGAGGCTGAGGTGGGAGGACTGCTTGAGCCAGAGAGATTGAGGCTGCAGTGAGCTATAATCATGCCACTACACTCAGCCTTGGTAAAAGAGACCCTGTCTCAAAAAAAAAAAAAAAAAGAAAAAGAAAAAAGAAAAAGAAAAAAAGTTACAGTAAACTAAGATTTTTTATTGAAGCAGAAAGTATTTTTTATAAATGTAGTGTAGCCTAAGTGTACAATGTTTATAAAATCTATAGTAGTGTACCAAAATGTCCTAGGCCTTCACATTCACTCACTCACTCACCCAAAGTAACTTCCAGTGCTATAAGCTCCATTCATGATAAGTGTCTTGTACAGCTATACCATTTCTAATCTGTTAATACCATATTTTCACTGTACCTTTTCTATGTTTAGATATACAAATACTTATCATCGTGTTACACTTGCCTATAGTATTCAGTACACTAACATGCTGTACAGGTAACTATACCGTATAGCCTAGGTGTGCAGTAGGCTATACCATCTGGGTTTGTGTAAGTACATGTCTTGTTTGCACATCAACAAAACAGCCTAATTATGCATATCTCAGAATGTATCTCCATTGTTAAGCAATGTATTCCTGTATCGTGAGTATTAACCAAAGTGTGACACAGACACACCCAGTGAGCACATGCTATTGGAAAAATGGCACTGATGGATTTGCTTGACATGGGGTTGCCACAAACCTTCAATATGTAAAAAACATAATATCTGTAAAATGTAATAAAGTGAAGTGTAATAAAGTGAAGCTATAGTATGCCTATAGCTATTTTTTTGTTTTATATTTCTAAAAAGAGCATTCTGATTTTAGCAAGTATGCTAGCCTTAGAATGTGAAATTAAAAGGTGAGAAATATTTGCGTAGAGTGTTTTCATTAATTTACCATAGACATTGTTAGGAATGAAGGAACTGAGTTAAAAGGTAATAATTCTATATATCAGCTAGTTCCTTTCTGATCTTTGTTAAGTATTTCCTTGTATCAGATCTAAGTATTACTTAAAAATTATCTGTATCTCTATTTGTTCAAAGTTCTAATGTTATTTTTAAAATTTTTTTATCAGTTTAGATGAGGTCTCACCGTGTTGCCCAAGCTGGTTTTGGGTACCTGGCCTCACGCGATCCTTCTGCCTCAACCTCCCAAAATGCTGGGACTATAGGCATGAGCCAACACATCTAGCCCAAAGTTCTAATTTTAAAATATCATTAACTTTTTCTGTAGTTCTAGCTGTTTCAGTTCCTTTTGCTATTGTAAATGTATGTGTACAGTAAAAATTTGTTGACAACTGACTTATACTGCTTGAATTTGAATCCTGCTTATTAGCTGCTTGACTTTAGAAAAGTTATTTATTATTCTTCGCTTCTGATTTTTTTCTCTTCAAAATGGTATAATAATACCTAACTCATAAGGCTCACATCAAGATTAAATAATTTATTACATATAAAACACTTGGAACAGGACCTGGCGCACACTTATTTCTCACCAAGAGTTGATTGACTATCATAATTAATGTGCATGTTGGCTGGGCGGAGTGGCTCATGCCTGTAATCCCAGCACTTTGGGAGGCCAAGGCAGATGGATCATCTGAGGTCAGAAGTTAAAGACCAGCCCAGCCGGGCGCGGTGGCTCAAGCCTGTAATCCCAGCACTTTGGGAGGCCGAGATGGGCGGATCACAAGGTCAGGAGATCGAGACCATCCTGGCTAACATGGTGAAACCCCGTCTCTACTAAAAATACAAAAAACTAGCCGGGCGAGGTGGCGGGCGCCTGTAGTCCCAGCTACTCGGGAGGCTGAGGCAGGAGAATGGCGTAAACCCGGGAAGCGGAGCTTGCAGTGAGCTGAGATCCGGCCACTGCACTCCAGCCTGGGCGACAGAGCGAGACTCCGTCTCAAAAAAAAAAAAAAAAAGACCAGCCTGGGCAACATGGTGAAACCCTGTCTCTACTACAAATACGAAATTAGCTGGGCATGGTGGTATGTGCCCCCCAGCTAGTTGGGAGGCTGAGGCAGGAGATTTGCTTGAGCCTGGGAGAGAGGTGGAGGTTTCAGTGAGCCAAGATTGCGACATTGCATTCCAGCCTGGGTGACAGAGCAAGACTCTGCCTCAAAATAAATAAATAAATAAATAAATAAATAAATAAATAAATAAAGCATGTTAAGAATTATTCTGAAATATATGCAAATCACAATTTTTTTTTTTTTTTTTTTAGAATCTCACCCTGTCACCCGGGCTGGAGTGCAGTGGTGCGATCTCTCGGCTCACTGCAACCTCCGCCTCCTGGGTTCAAGAGATTCTCCTGCCTCAGCCTCTCGAGTAGCTGGGATTACAGGCATGCACCACCACGCCTGCCTAATTTTTGTATTTTTAGTAGAGACAGGGTTTCACCAGGTTGGTCCAGCTGGCCTCGAATTCCTGACCTCGTGATCCACCCACCTCGGCCTCCCAAAGTGCAGGGATTACAGGCGTGAACCACCACGTCTGGCCGCAAATCACAATTTTTTAAATGAATAACTTTTTATGAGTACAGCTAACATAATAATCTTAGATAGTGTTATAAAGAATGATATTTTAATAGCATGGATTACTAAATAGCTGTATACATCTTGTATCTTCTTTAATAATTTTAAGTTCACTCATTTTTCTTTGTAACTTAAAATGTTCCTTCAAATTAATCTTTTATGGATAATTTAATAGTTTAAAATATGAATATAAATTACTATATTTGTTATTAAATCTCTATTTTAATATAGTATTTTAGGGATGTTTATATGTAGTTAAAATATATATTTATATATATGTATAAATATGTAGAAACATGTCATTGCATGGCATATATTGCCTGGTGGGTGCTGATACATTGCCTAATGAATGCTCAATAATAATTTATTGAATAATTTAGTTATGTTATATATAATGTATAAATATACACACATACATATCAGCTGTAGTGTTATGTGGTTTCAGAGATTCATCCACTTAATTTTTGGTATTTGTAAACCTCTTACTCTTATATAAGTATTCATGTAAATTAAATTGTTGATATTTTGCCAGAGTTTGAAGAAACAAGTTACCTTTTCAAGTTAAAAAAAACTCTTTATTCCAAGTTATTGTAATGTGGAAAAAGCATTGTAATTATTATTTTTACATCTAAAATGGAGTGATTTTTAAAAATTCTTCTAAATGAAAAGGAATAAAAACTTCTATAGTCCTAAATACTTTCAAACATCTGCAGTTCAATGTACATCATTCACATAGACACCAAAGTTTTGTTTCTGTTTTGACTGGAAAAGTCTAATATTATTTTTGTCTGCAAAGGAAAGAGTTGTATCACATCCAAATGGGAAGATGTTTGATTATAATATAATCAAGATGATTTGTGACTCAAAGCAGATTGTGGAAAACCAACAGCTATTAAAAACTTAGACAATGTTATGGAACTTTTTTGTTAGGAACTTAAGGCATGTTTATCTTTCAGAAAGTAAAGAACATAGAACAGAATCATTAGGATTTATTTTCTGCATGATCTAATTCTTCAGAATTCACAATGATCAATAAAAGGAAATTGCAGATCATATAGTAAATACTGGCTACATTTATTTTCTAAAAATTTGTCATGGATTTTATTAGTTCACTTGCATTGTAGAATTAGTTTTTGTTTGTTTTCAGTGACAAATTTCTTCTTAACAGTGAGTTCAAGAGAGCTGGTATCATGAATCCTTATGGTATTTTCAGCCTGCTACAATTTTCCATCTTTTTAAAATATGTGTCCTCCATTCATTTACTCCTATTATTTTGAAGGAAATCCCAGATATAATATTCTTTTCATCTATAAATTTTATAGTGTATCTCAGAAATATATAGACTCTTGTTTAAAACATAACTACAGTATCATCACACCAAAAGGAGTAACAATAAATCTATAATATTGTGAAGCATCCAGTTTTAATTTTCAAATTCCAGTACCTCATAATTTCACATTTGTTTTGAGTATATAAATAAGAATCACACATTGCAAATGAACAAATTGACTCTTAACCATCTTTTAATTTATAGATTCCCCTTCATCTTTTTTATTCCCCTGGAATTTATTTTTAAAATAAATTTAAAATAAAATAAAGTCAGTTTTCTTGTAGAGTTTTCCAGTTTTTTCATTACATCTCTATGGTATCATTTAATATGTTCCTTTGTTTTCTTTTTTTCCATATATGTACTTTTTTTCCCCAAGTATTCAAATATGGATACTTGACCTAGAGACTTAATGAGATTTAGATTTGTTTTTATTAGCAAAACTATTTTATAGGTGGTTTTGTGTTCTTTCATCTGGAAGCACATGTCACGTTGTGCTTCTTTCTATGTTGTTAGCAAATCTCAATGCCTAGATCTGTTACTATACTAATAATTTCAAAATTGTGATGTTCTAAAGATAACATTCCTATTATCTTTATTAGTTAGAATATTTCTCTAAAGAGAGCTATCTTCTTATCTATTGTTTGATTATCCAGTGGTAAAATTTATATAATAAAGAGTGGGCCAGACACGTTGGCTCACACCTGTAATCCCAGCACTTAGGGAGGCCCAAGCAGGAAGACTGCTTGGGGCCAGTAGTTTGAGACCAGCTGGGGCAACATTACAAGTCCTCATCTCAACAAAGTTTTTAAAAATAGCTGGGCATGGCGGTGTGCTCCTGTGGTCCTAACTATTCCAGAGGCTGAAACGAGGATTTCTTGAGCCCAGGAGTTCGAGGCTGCAGTAAGCTATGACTCCAGCCTGGGTGATAGAAGGAGACTTTATCCAAAAAAAAAAAAAAATAGTGGACAATACTTAAATACTTGTTTGTCAATATCCTCCAACATTAACAATTTGTTTTTTAGTTTTTTATTTTCTTTTTTTGAGACAGGGTCTTGCTTTGTCATCAAGGCTGGAGTACAGTCATACAGACTGGAGTGTAGCTCACTGCAGCCTTGACTTCCTGGATGCAAGCAATACTTCCACCTCAGCCTTCTGAGTAGTTGGGCCTACAGTTGCACACCACAATGCCTGGCTAATATTTTTTCAGTTTTTGTAGAGACAAAGTCTCCCTACATTGACCAGGCTGGTCTTGACTCCTGGCCTCGAGTGATCTTCCTGCCTTTGCCTCCCAAAGTTCTGGGATTACAAGCAAGAACCATTGTGCATGGCCAAGTTTTTAAAATTTTTAAATTGTCATTATACACAATAATTTTATTCAGTGCACTTCAGTTATTATCAGTTATTGATACTGAAATTATATTTTCTTTAGATAACAGGGAACTTTTTCAAGTTGGCCTCTGAGTTTTTTCTGAGTCTCCTTAATAATTTATTTTTATTTATTTTTATTTATTTTTTTTTTGAGACGGAGTCTTGCTCTGTGCCCCAGGCTGGAGTGCAGTGGCGCGATCTCAGCTCACTGCAAGCTCCGCCCCCCCGGGTTCACGCCATTCTCCTGCCTCAGCCTCCCGAGTAGCTGGGACTACAGGCGCCCGCCACCTCGCCCGGCTAATTTTCTTGTATTTTTAGTAGAGACGGGGTTTCACCGTGTTAGCCAGGATGGTCTCGATCTCCTGACCTCGTGATCCGCCCGTCTCGGCCTCCCAAAGTGCTGGGATTACAGGCTTGAGCCACCACGCCCGGCCTCCTTAATAATTTATTGGTATCTGCTATGACTGAATGTTCCTGGATCATTCTGCACATTTCTTGTTCCAGAACTGGAATCAACCAAACATCCATGGAGTTCTTTATTTTCAGTAGGAGGTGATACTTGGAGCCCATATTCCAGGTGCTAGGGGTCCTCACTGCTACTGAGTTTCCTGTTGTTTTTAGTCTGTTTCAGTGGGCAGAACTAGGAAGTACACACACATAAACACTCGTATTTTTTAAAAATAAAACTTATGTGTGTTCATACTGATACTTCAAATTGTGAACTAGAGAATGTTTACTTAACATATCTTATGTGTGTATCTTTTGTCTCTTATGGTGAGAATCTTAGTTCTTCAGAATACTATGATATATACAGTTGACATTTACTTGAAATACATTACTTGATTTAGGGACACATATCTTCTCTAGCACTTGTCCTGTGTCTTTGTATTTGTCAAAGTAGGGGGGATCATTAAAATACCTGAATGTGGATGGGCACAATGGCTCACGCCTGTAATCCCAGCACTTTGGGAAGCCGAGGCAGACAGATCAGTTGAGGTCAGAAGTTCAAGACCAGCCTGACCAACATAGTGAAACCCCATCTCTGCAAAAATACAAAAATTAGCCAGGTGTGGTGGCGCAAACCTGTAATCCCAGCTGAGGCAGGAGAATTGCTTGAACCCAGGAGGCAAAGGTTACAGGGAGCCGAGATCATGCCAGTGCAGTGCAGCCTGGGTGACACAGTGAGACTCCATCTCAAAAAAATAAAAAAATACCTGAAGATATGGCCCTTTCAGATACTTGCCACTTTGGGCATTCCCTGGACCTTACCTTCTGTTCCTTTTATACTGGTAGCCATGGAAACAACCCAAATATGCAAATATGGATAAATGCCTTCAGTGTAAAATAGCTTTATTATTTTTATATTATGCTTATCTCTTTATTTATAATACTTCATGTAAAAATTGGCCTGAAAGTCCCCCCGCCAACACAAACATACACACACAGCCTTTCCAGAAAAGTGGAAGAGAAAGACCATGAGGATTAAAAAATTGAGAGGAAACCTGAAGAGCTACAGACATACTGGGTAAATAGTGATATAAGACCAGACATTGATCCCAAGGGCTAGGAACTTTGATTTTTATTACCATTAGAAGGTGATGATATGGCCATGCGAGGTGAGAACTGAGTGGAGAACCTTGAACAGCCAGACTGTAGAAAGAATGCCTCTTCAGTGAAAGGAACTCTAGAAAAAAATAGACAACTTACTGGTTCAGAGAAGTGATAATGAAGCTTGTCTCTGTCCAAGACATAGCAAAGGGGGAAAAATTATCCTGAGAAATTAAAGGGCCACACCTGCTTCATATGGGAATATAGTCAACACGTTACATAACTGTCGTGGTGAGAAACCACAAAGTCATTAAGATGTAAATCTGACCTAGATTAATAAAACTTTAGGTCATCCAGCAGAAACATACAAAACCAATCTGGCAATTCATCTACACGCACAAGTTAATACCAAAAAAGGAATGTCTGCTAAAGATGGGAAAAGTGAAAATGTTTATGCCACATAAAAAATACAACATGAAAAATAATTAAAAGGATTATGCTACCAAAAAATTGAGATAACAGGAAAATGTGAAAGCATATAAAATATATACATGTAAACAGAGAAACCATTGAATAGACATATACAAAAGGATCACTGTGAAAGAAAGATAGAATTGAAAAGCACGCAACTAGAAAAATGAAAGCTATAGTCACTGAAATTAAAAAATAAGTGAATAAATGAAGAATAGATACAGCTGAAGATAGAATCAAGAATCTTGAATCACTAATGATAGATGCTCAGAATTCACACACAGAGATTGAAAATAGATTAAAAGTGATTAAATTAAAAATGAGTTGTAGATCTAATATGGCCAATATGAGTTTCAGAATGGGAGCACGATAATATTCCAAGAGATGATAGCTGTGGATTTTCCATCTTTAACAAGCACAGAGTATGAAGAAGTTAAAAGTAAGTCCACTCCTAGAGATATTGTCGTAGAACTGTAGAACATCAAAATTAAACTAGAGAAGACGTT
Source organism: Macaca mulatta (assembly GCF_049350105.2). NCBI lineage: Eukaryota > Metazoa > Chordata > Mammalia > Primates > Cercopithecidae > Macaca > Macaca mulatta. The sequence goes on from NC_133412.1 coordinate 110,469,306, forward strand.
AAAGCAACAATTGAGAAAAAACATAGCAACCTACAAAGGAATTACTATGAAATTCATAGTGACTTTATGTTAACAACAATCAATGCCAGACTAAAATGGGATAAATCTTCAAAGTGCCAAAGAAGTAACATTTATCATAGTAGTTCTATCCAGTAAACTGTGTGAGAACAAAAGAATCACATTTTCAAAGACTGGATGTCTCAGTAAAAGAACTTTTTTTTTCTTTGTTAATAAAACTTTTATTTTGGATTCATGGGGTACATGTGCAGGTTTGTTACATGGGTATACTGCGTGATACTGAGGTTTGGGGTACAATTGATCCCATCACCCAGGTAGGGAGCCCAGTACCCAACAGGTAGTTTTATACCCCATTCCCCCTTCTGTCTCTTCCCTCTCTGGTAGTCCCTAGTGTCTGTTATTCCCATCTTTATGTCCTTGCTTACCCAATGTTTAGCCCCCACTGATAAGTGAGAACATGTGGTATTTTGTTTTCTATTTCTGCATTAATTTGCATAGGATAATAGCCAACAGCTGCATACATGTTGCTGTAAAGGACATGATTTCCTCTAAAAGAACTTTAAAAACTGTACCTCTGAAAAAAAAGCGTTCAACCCGGAAGGAAAACTAGATGATTTGATAAAGGATGTCTACTGATTCTTCTAGAAATAGATTATAGACATGGCCGCAGCGAATAAAATGATGTGATGATCAATTAGGACTCATCAGAGTAATCAAATGATTGTTATACATTAGAAAATTGAGATAATTCACTGTATTAATGCAACACATTTGGTAAAAGCATGCAATAAAATTAAACACACTAGTATTAATATTACAGAAGGGGAGTGGGACAGGTCAGCAAACTAGGAATAAAAAATAATGTCCCTGATGTGATCAGAATACCAAGCAAAATGCCTCTTAATGGTTATATATTAGAAGCATTTGTTTTAAGGTCAGAAACCAGAGAAGGATGACTACCACTAAAAGGAAAATTTTCTTAGTACCTCCACTTCTACCTTCCTAGTCTGAGCCACCTCATCTGTCTCCTGGACTAACTACTCAACCTCCAGACCAGACTTCTTTCTTGCATCTTCCTTTTCCTTCCCCGCCCCCTCCCTTACCCTTCCCCCTCCCGGCACTTTTTTGTTTTTGTTTTTGTTTTTGGAGACAGAGACTCTCTCTGTCACCCAGGCTGGAGAGCAGTGGCGCAATCTCAAGCCCACTGCAGCCTCTGCCTCCTGTGTTCAAGGGATTCTCCTGCTTTAGCCTCCTACAGGCAGTGCCACCATGCCCAGCTAATTTTTTTTTTTTTTTTTTTTTTGAGATGGAGTTTTGCTCTGTTGCCTAGGCTGGACTGTGATGGCAGGATCTCAGCTCACTGCAACCTCCACCTCCCAGGTTCAAGCGATTCTCCTGCCTCAGCCTCCCAAGTGGCTGGGACTACAGGTGCCTGCCACCATGCCTGGCTAATTTCTGTATTTTTAGTAGTGACGGGTTTTGCCATGTTGGCCGGGCTGGTCTTGTAATCTTGACCTCAGGTGATCTGCCCACCTCGGCCTCCCAAAGTGCTGGAATTACAGGTGTGAGCCACCGTGCCTGGTCACTGTCTATTCTTAACAGCAGGCAATGTGAATGTACAGTAATGTCAAACAAATTATGTGGCTTCTCTACTCAAAACCCTTTAGAAACTTTCCATCTCACTCAAAGTAAAAGCAGTAGTCTTTACAAGAATCTCAAGGCTCTACTGACCTCATCTCCTACTCTTCTCCCCCTTGCTTACTTCATTCATTCCTACTACAGGATTCTCTTTGCCATTACTCAAATATACCAAATAAGTTTCCCCCTTGGGGCCTTTGCACTTATTGTTCCTTCTGCTTCAACCACTCCTTCCAAAGATATGCAAGATTTAGTGCTATTTCTTCTTAGACTCCGTATTCAAATATCTTCTCAATTATGTCTTTTCTACTTGAAATTGCAAAGTATTTCTTTACTCTGTTGGCACTCTGTATGCCTTTAACCTGTTTTTCTTCAACATTTTTCACCTTTATCATTCTATATATTTCATTTACTTATTTCATTTGTTTTCTCTTTTCCCCAACTAGAATGTGAACTCCACGAGAGTGCATTTTTCCCTAGCTTGTTAGATGCTGTATCTCCAACCATATACAACTGCCTGGAACAGAGTAATTGCTTAATATTGGTTGAAAAAAATGCACTTCAGAATAGGCATTCCTTGGGGGAGAAAAGAATGGTGATATTTAAGCATGGATAAATTAGTTATATAGTTCTAATATTTTGATTTTTTAAAATCTGAATTATGAAATATTAATTTACATTTGGTAAACATTGGTGATAGCAGTTTGTGTTATTTCCTGTCTCTTTCTGTATTCTTTTTCTTCTTTTCAGAAACAAGGTCTCACTCTGTCGACCAGGCTGGAATGCCATGGCAAGACCATAACTCATTGTAGCCTTAAATTCCTGGACTCAAGTAATCTCCCACTTCAGCCTCCCTAATGGCTGTGGGACTACAGGTGAAAGACTCCATGCCTGACAAATTTTTTAATTTTTATTTTTGTGGAGATGTGGTGTGTTGGTATGTTCCCCGGCTGGTCTTGAACTCCTGGCCTCAAGTGGTTCTCCTGCCTCAAACCCCAAAGTGCTGGGGTTACAGGCATGCGCCACTGTGCCCAGCCCATTCTGCTTTTTCTTTTCTTTTTCTTTCTTTCCTGTTTTTTTGTTTGTTTGTTTGTTTTTTGTTTTACTTTATATATTTAACAATTTTTTTTAATTTTTAATTTTTGTGGGTACATGGTAGGTGTATATATTTATAAGGTACACGAAATGTTTTGATACAGGGATGCAATAATCTTGGGGTATCCATCCCCTCAAGTATTTATCTATTGTGTTACAAACAATACAATTATATTCTTTTAGTTATTTTTAAATGTACACTTATCATTGATTATAGTTACCCTATTTTACTGACAAATATTAGGTCTTACTCATTCTTCCTAACTCTTTTTTTTGTACCTATTAACCATCCCCACTTCCCTCCAGCCCTCACCTACCGTTTCCAGCTTCTGGTAGCCATCCTTCTAACCCCTGTGTCCATGAGTTCAATTGTTTTGATTTTCAGATCCCACAAATAAGTGAGAACATGCAACAATCTCTTTCTGTGCTGGGATTGTTTCACTTACCCTAATGATCTACAGTTCCATTCATGTTATTGCAAATGACAAGATCTCATTTTTTTGTGTGATTGAATAATACTCCACTGTATATACATGTGCCGTATTTTCTTTATCCAGTCATCTGTTGATGAACACTTAGGGTGCTTCCAAATATTGGCTGTTGTGAACAGTGCTGCAACAAACATGGGGATGCAGATATCTCTTCAATATACCGATTTCCTTTCTTTGGGGTATATACCCAGTAGTGGGATTCCTGGATCATAAGCTCTGTTTTTAGTTTTCTGAGGAACCTCCAAAATTTCCTCCATAGTGGTTATACTAACTTACATTCTCACCAACAGATGGGCAATTTGCAAGTATTTTCTCCCATACTATGAGTTGTCTCTTCACTTTGTTGATTGTTTCCTATGCTGTGCAGAAGATTTTTAACTTGATGTGATCCCATTTGTCCGTTTTTGCTTTGGATGCCTGTACTTGCGGGATGTTGCTCAAGAAATGTTCACCCTTTTCACCCTTTTTCCACATGCTCACCAGCATTTGTTGTTATCTGTCTTTTAGGTAAAAGCCATTTTAACTGGAGTGAGATGATAATCGAATTGTAGTTTTGATTTATATTTCTCTGCTGATCAGTGATATTGAACACCTTTTCATATGCCTGTTTGCCATTTGTATGTCATTTTTTGAGAAATGTCTATTCAATTCTTTTGCCTTTTTTTAAAAAATTGGATTATTAGATTTTTTCCTGTAGAGTTGTTTGAGCTCCTTATATATCCTGGTTATTAATTCCTTGTCAGATGGATAATTTGCAAATATTTTCTCCCATTCTGTGGGTTGTTTCTTCTCTTTATTGATTGTTTCCTTTGCGGTACAGAAGATTTTTAACTTGAAGTGATCCCATTTGTCCATTTTTGCTTTGGTTGCCTGTGCTTGTGGGGTATTGCTCAATAATTTTGTTTTTGTTTTTGTTATTTTTAAATTATACTTTAAGTTCTAGGGTACATGTGCAAAACGTGCAGGTTTGTTACATATGTATGCATGGGCCATGATGGTTTACTGCACCCATCAGCTCGTCATTTACATTAGGTATTTCCCCTAATGCTATCCCTCCCCCAGCCCCCTTCCCCCCGACAGGCCCCAGTGTGTGATGTTCCCCACCCTACGTCCATGTCTTCTCATTTTTCAGTTTCCACCTATGAGTGAGAACATGCGGTGTTTGGTTTCCTGTCCTTGCGATAGTTTGCTGAGAATGATAGTTTCCAGCTTCATCCATGTCCCTACAAAGGACAGGAACTCATCCTTTTTCATGGCTGCATAGTATTCCATTGTAGGTATATGCCACATTTTCTTAATCCAGTCTATCATTGACGGACATTTGGGTTAGTTCCAATCTTTGTTATTGTGAATAGTGCTGCAGTAAACATACCTGTGCATGTGTCTTTATAGCAGCATGATTTATAATCTTTTGGGTATATACCCAGTAATGGGATCGCTGGGTCAAATGTTATTTCTAGTTCTACATCGTTGAGGAATTGCCACACTGTCTTCCATAATGGTTGAACTAATTTACACTCCCACCAACAAGTGTAAAAATGTTCCTATTTCTCCACATCCTCTCCAGCATCTGTTGTTTCCTGACTTTTTAATAATCACCATTCTAACTGGCATGAGATGGTATCTCATTGTGGTTTTGATTTGCATTTCTCTGATGACCAGTGATGAAGAGCATTTTTACATGTGTCTGTTGCCTGCATAAATGTCTCCTTTTGAGAAATGTCTGTTCATATCTTTCAGATCCTTTGCCCACTTGTTGATGGGGTTATTTGTTTTTTTCTTGTAAATCTTGTTAAAGTTCTTTGTAGATTCTGGATGTCAGCCCTTTGTTAGATGGGTAGATTACAAAACTTTTCTCCCATCCTGTAGGTTGCCTGTTCTCTCTGATGGTAGTTTCTTTTGCTGCACAGAAGCTTTTTAGTTTAATCAGATCCCATTTGTCAATTTTGGCTTTTGTTGCCATAGCTTTTGATGTTTTAGTCATGAAGTCCTTGCCCATGCCTGTGTCTGGAATGGTATTTCCTAGGTTTTCTTCCAGGGTTTTTATGGTTTCAGATCTAACATTTAAGTCTTTAATCCATCTTGAATTAATTTTTTTTTTAAGTTTAAAATATTTTATTGTATATCAACATGTTTTAAACATTGTAGTATAATCATTTCAGTATACCTTTAAATATTTTATTAAGACAAATTTCACTTTCCACAGTCATGTAGTGATGGGCTATATTTAATTTGTTTTATTTTATTTATTTATTTTTTTAAATTAATTTATTATTATTATACTTTAAGTTGTAGGGTACATGTGCATAACGTGCAGGTTTGTTACATATGTATACTTGTGCCATGTTGGTGTACTGCACCCATCAACTCGTCATTTACATCAGGTATAACTCCCAATGCAATCCCTCCCCCCTCCCCCCTCCCCATGATAGGCCCCTGTGTGTGATGTTCCCCTTCCTGAGTCCAAGTGATCTCATTGTTCAGTTCCCACCTATGAGTGAGAACATGCGGTGTTTGGTTTTCTGTTCTTGTGATAGTTTGCTAAGAATGATGGTTTCCAGCTGCATCCATGTCCCTACAAAGGACACAAACTCATCCTTTTTGATGGCTGCATAGTATTCCATGGTGTATATGTGCCACATTTTCTTAATCCAATCTGTCACTGATGGACATTTGGGTTGATTCCAAGTCTTTGCTATTGTGAATAGTGCCGCAATAAACATACGTGTGCATGTGTCTTTATAGCAGCATAATTTATAATCCTTTGGGTATATACCCAGTAATGGGATGGCTGGGTCATATGGTACATCTAGTTCTAGATCCTTGAGGAATCGCCATACTGTTTTCCATAATGGTTGAACTAGTTTACAATCCCACCAACAGTGTAAAAGTGTTCCTATTTCTCCACATCCTCTCCAGCACCTGTTGTTTCCTGACTTTTTAATGATCGCCATTCTAACTGGTGTGAGATGTTATCTCATTGTGGTTTTGATTTGCATTTCTCTGATGGCCAGTGATGATGAGCATTTTTTGATGTGTCTGTTGGCTGTATGAATGTCTTCTTTTGAGAAATGTCTGTTCATATCCTTTGCCCACTTTTTGATGGGGTTGTTTGTTTTTTTCTTGTACATTTGTTTGAGTTCTTTGTAGGTTCTGGATATTAGCCCTTTGTCAGATGAGTAGATTGCAAAAATTTTCTCCCATTCTGTAGGTTGCCTGTTCACTCTGATGGTAGTTTCTTTTGCTGTGCAGAAGCTCTTTAGTTTAATGAGATCCCATTTGTCAATTTTGGCTTTTGCTGCCGTTGCTTTTGGTGTTTTAGACATGAAGTCTTTGCCCATGCCTATGTCCTGAATGGTACTACCTAGGTTTTCCTCTAGGATTTTTATGGTATTAGGTCTAACATTTCAGTCTCTAATCCATCTTGAATTAATTTTCGTATAAGGAGTAAGGAAAGGATCCAGTTTCAGCTTTCTACTTATGGCTAGCCAATTTTCCCAGCACCATTTATTAAATAGGGAATCCTTTCCCCATTTCTTGTTTCTCTCAGGTTTGTCAAAGATCAGATGGCTGTAGATGTGTGGTATTATTTCTGAGGACTCTGTTCTGTTCCATTGGTCTATATCTCTGTTTTGGTACCAGTACCATGCTGTTTTGGTTACTGTAGCCTTGTAGTATAGTTTGAAGTCAGGTAGCGTGATGCCTCCAGCTTTGTTCTTTTGACTTAGGATTGTCTTGGAGATGCAGGCTCTTTTTTGGTTCCATATGAACTTTAAAGCAGTTTTTTCCAATTCTGTGAAGAAACTCATTGGTAGCTTGATGGGGATGGCATTGAATCTATAAATTACCTTGGGCAGTATGGCCATTTTCACGATATTGATTCTTCCTATCCATGAGCATGGTATGTTCTTCCATTTGTTTGTGTCCTCTTTTATTTCACTGAGCAGTGGTTTGTAGTTCTCCTTGAAGAGGTCCTTTACATCCCTTGTAAGTTGGATTCCTAGGTATTTTATTCTCTTTGAAGCAATTGTGAATGGAAGTTCATTCCTGATTTGGCTCTCTGTTTGTCTGTTACTGATGTATAAGAATGCTTGTGATTTTTGCACATTAATTTTGTATCCTGAGACTTTGCTGAAGTTGCTTATCAGCTTAAGGAGATTTTGGGCTGAGACAATGGGGTTTTCTAAATATACAATCATGTCATCTGCAAACAGGGACAATTTGACTTCTTCTTTTCCTAACTGAATACCCTTGATTTCTTTCTCTTGCCTAACTGCCCTAGCCAGAACTTCCAGCACTATGTTGAATAGGAGTGGTGAGAGAGGGCATCCCTGTCTTGTGCCAGTTTTCAAAGGGAATTTTTCCAGTTTTTGCCCATTCAGTATGATATTGGCTGTGGGTTTGTCATAAATAGCTCTTATTATTTTGAGGTACGTTCCATCAATACCGAATTTATTGAGCGTTTTTAGCATGAAGGGCTGTTGAATTTTGTCAAAAGCCTTTTCTGCATCTATTGAGATAATCATGTGGTTCTTGTCTTAGGTTCTGTTTATATGCTGGATTATGTTTATTGATTTGCGAATGTTGAACCAGCCTTGCATCCCAGGGATGAAGCCCACTTGATCATGGTGGATAAGCTTTTTGATGTGTTGCTGAATCCGGTTTGCCAGTATTTTATTGAGGATTTTTGCATCGATGTTCATCAGGGATATTGGTCTAAAATTCTCTTTTTTTGTTGTGTCTCTGCCAGGCTTTGGTATCAGGATGATGTTGGCCTCATAAAATGAGTTAGGGAGGATTCACTCTTTTTCTATTGATTGGAATAGTTTCAGAAGGAATGGTACCAACTCCTCCTTGTACCTCTGGTAGAATTCAGCTGTGAATCCATCTGGTCCTGGACTTTTTTTGGTTGGTAGGCTATTAATTATTGCCTCAATTTCAGAGCCTGCTATTGGTCTATTCAGGGATTCAACTTCTTCCTGGTTTAGTCTTGGAAGAGTGTAAGTGTCCAGGAAATTATCCATTTCTTCTAGATTTTCCAGTTTATTTGCATAGAGGTGTTTTTAGTATTCTCTGATGGTAGTTTGTATTTCTGTGGGGTCGGTGGTGATATCCCCTTTATCATTTTTAATTGCGTCGATTTGATTCTTCTCTCTTTTCTTCTTTATTAGTCTTGCTAGTGGTCTGTCAATTGTGTTGATCTTTTCAAAAAACCAACTCCTGGATTCATTGATTTTTTGGAGAGTTTTTTGTGTCTCTATCTCCTTCAGTTCTGCTCTGATCTTAGTTATTTCTTGCCTTCTGCTAGCTTTCGAATGTGTTTGCTCTTGCTTCTCTAGTTCTTTTAATTGCGATGTTAGAGTGTCAATTTTAGATCTTTCCTGCTTTCTCTTGTGGGCATTTAGTGCTATAAATTTCCCTCTACACACTGCTTTAAATGTGTCCCAGAGATTCTGGTATGTTGTATCTTTGTTCTCATTGGTTTCAAAGAACATCTTTATTTCTGCCTTCATTTCATTATGTACCCAGTAGTCATTCAGGAGCAGGTTGTTCAGTTTCCATGTAGTTGAGCGGTTTTGATTGAGTTTCTTAGTCCTGAGTTCTAGTTTGATTGCACTGTGGTCTGAGAGACAGTTTGTTATAATTTCTGTTCTTGTACATTTGCTGAGGAGTGCTTTACTTCCAATTACGTGGTCGATTTTGGAGTAAGTACGATGTGGTGCTGAGAAGAATGTATATTCTGTTGATTTGGGGTGGAGAGTTCTATAGATGTCTATTAGGTCTGCTTGCTGCAGAGATGAGTTCAATTCCTGGATATCCTTGTTAACTTTCTGTCTCGTTGATCTGTCTAATGTTGACAGTGGAGTGTTGAAGTCTCCCATTATTATTGTATGGGAGTCTAAGTCTCTTTGTAAGTCTCTAAGGACTTGCTTGATGAATCTGGGTGCTCCTGTATTGGGTGCATATATATTTAGGATAGTTAGCTCTTCCTGTTGAATTGATCCCTTTACCATTATGTAATGCCCTTCTTTGTCTCTTTTGATCTTTGATGGTTTAAAGTCTGTTTTATCAGAGACTAGTATTGCAACCTCCGCTTTTTTTTGTTCTCCATTTGCTTGGTAAATCTTCCTCCATCCCTTTATTTTGAGCCTATGTATGTCTCTGCGTGTGAGATGGGTCTCCTGAATACAGCAGACTGATGGGTCTTGACTCTTTATCCAGTTTGCCAGTCTGTGTCTTTTAATTGGAGCATTTAGTCCATTTACATTTAAGGTTAAGATTGTTATGTGTGAACTTGAGCCTGCCATTATGATATTAACTGGTTATTTTGCTCGTTAGTTGATGCAGTTTCGTCCTAGCCTCGATGGTCTTTACATTTTGGCATGTTTTTGCAATGGCTGGTACCAGTTGTTCCTTTCCATGTTTAGTGCTTCCTTCAGGGTCTCTTGTAAGGCAGGCCTAGTGGTGACAAAATCTCTAAGCATTTGCTTATCTGTAAAGGATTTTATTTCTCCTTCACTTATGAAACTTAGTTTGGCTGGATATGAAATTCTGGGTTTAAAATTCTTTTCTTTAAGAATGTTGAATATTGGCCCCCACTCTCTTCTGGCTTGGAGAGTTTCTGCCGAGAGATCTGCTGTTAGTCTGATGGGCTTCCCTTTGTGGGTAACCCGACCTTTCTCTCTGGCTGCCCTTAAGATTTTTTCCTTCATTTCAACTTTGGTGAATCTGGCAATTATGTGTCTTGGAGTTGCTCTTCTCGAGGAGTATCTTTGTGGCGTTCTCTGTATTTCCTGGATTTGAATGTTGGCCTGCCCTACTAGGTTGGGGAAGTTCTCCTGGATGATATCCTGAAGAGTGTTTTCCAACTTGGTTCCATTTTCCCCCTCACTTTCAGGCACCCCAATCAGACGTAGATTTGGTCTTTTTACATAATCCCATACTTCTTGCAGGCTTTGTTCATTTCTTTTTCTTCTTTTTTCTTTTGGTTTCTCTTCTCGCTTCATTTCATTCATTTGATCCTCAATCGCAGATACTCTTTCTTCCAGTTGATCGAGTCGGTTACTGAAGCTTGTGCATTTGTCACGTATTTCTCGTGTCATGGTTTTCATCTTTCATTTTGTTTATGACCTTCTCTGCGTTAATTACTCTAGCCATCAATTTTTCCACTTTTTTTTCAAGATTTTTAGTTTCTTTGCGCTGGGTACGTAATTCCTCCTTTAGCTCTGAGAAATTTGATGGACTGAAGCCTTCTTCTCTCATCTCGTCAAAGTCATTCTCTGTCCAGCTTTGATCCGTTGCTGGCGATGAGCTGCGCTCCTTTGCCGGGGGAGATGCGCTCTTATTTTTTGAATTTCCAGCTTTTCTGCCCTGCTTTTTCCCCATCTTTGTGGTTTTATCTGCCTCTGGTCTTGATGATGGTGATGTACTGATGGGGTTTTGGTGTAGATGTCCTTCCTGTTTGATAGTTTTCCTTCTAACAGTCAGGACCCTCAGCTGTAGGTCTGTTGGAGATTGCTTGAGGTCCACTCCAGACCCTGTTTGCCTGGGTATCAGCAGCAGAGGCTGCAGAAGATAGAATATTTCTGAACAGCGAGTGTACCTGTCTGATTCTTGCTTTGGAAGCTTCCTCTCAGGGGTGTACTCCACCCTGTGAGGTGTGGGGTGTCAGACTGCCCCTAGTGGGGGATGTCTCCCAGTTAGGCTACTCAGGGGTCAGGGACCCACTTGAGCAGGGAGTCTGTCCCTTCTCAGATCTCAACCTCCGTGTTGGGAGATCCACTGCTCTCTTCAAAGCTGTCAAACAGAGTCCTTTGCGTCTGCAGAGGTTTCGGCTGTGTTTGTTATTGCCCTGTCCCCAGAGGTGGAGTCTACAGAGACAGGCAGGTTTCCTTGAGCTGCTGTGAGCTCCACCCAGTTCGAGCTTCCCAGCAGCTTTGTTTACCTACTTAAGCCTCAGCAATGGCGGGCGCCCCTCCCCCAGCCTCGCTGCTGCCTTGCCAGTAGATCACAGACTGCTGTGCTAGCAATGAGGGAGGCTCCGTGGGTGTGGGACCCTCCCGGCCAGGTGTGGGATATGATCTCCTGGTGTGCCTGTTTGCTTAAAGCGCAGTATTGGGGTGGGAGTTACCCGCTTTTCCAGGTGTTGTGTGTCTCAGTTCCCCTGGCTAGGAAAAGGGATTCCCTTCCCCCTTGCGCTTCCCAGGTGAGGCGATGCCTCGCCCTGCTTCAGCTCTCGCTGGTCGGGCTGCAGCAGCTGACCAGCACCGATCGTCCGGTACTCCCCAGTGAGATGAACCCAGTACCTCAGTTGAAAATGCAGAAATCACCGGTCTTCTGTGTCGCTCGCGCTGGGAGTTGGAGACTGGAGCTGTTCCTTTTCGGCCATCTTGCTCCGCCCCCCCTTCGAATTAATTTTTTTATAAGGTATAAGGAAGGGATCCAGTTTCAGCTTTCTACATATGGCTAGCCAGTTTTCCCAGCACCATTTATTAAATAGGGAATCCTTTCCTCATTTCCTGTTTTTGTCAGGTTTGTCAAAGATCAGATGGTTGTAGATGTGTGGTGTTATTTCTGAGGCCTCTGTTCTGTTCCATTAGTGTATATCTCTGTTTTGGTATCAGTACCATGCTGTTTTGGTTACTGTAGCCTTATAGTATTGTACGAAGTCAGGTAGTGCGAAGTCAGGTAGCTTGATGCCTCCAGCTTTGTTCTTTTTGCTTAGGATTGTCTTGGCAATGCAGGCTCTTTTTAGGTTCCATATGAACTTTAAAGTAGTTTTTTTTTTTCCAGTTCTTTGAAGAAAGTCAGTAGCTTGATGGGGATAGCATTGAATCTATAAATTACCTAGGGCAATATGGCCATTTTCATGATATTGATTATTTCTGTCCATGAGCATGGAATGTTTTTCCATTTGTTTGTGTCCTCTTTTTATTTTGTTGAGCAGTGGTTTGTAGTTCTTCTTGAAGAGGTCCTTTACATCCCTTGTAAGTTGGATTCCTAGGTATTTTATTCTCTTTGTAGCAATTGTGAATGGGAGTTCACTCATGATTTGGCTGTTTGTCTGTACTTGGTGTGTAGGAATGCTTGTGATTTTTGCACACTGATTTTGTATCCTGAGACTGCTGAATTTGCTTATCAGCTTAACGAGGTTTTGGGCTGAGATGATGGGGTTTTCTAAATATACAATCATGTCATCTGCAAACAGGGACAATTTGACTTCCTCTTTTCCTAATTGAATACCTTTTATTTCTTTCTCTTGCCTGATTGCCCTGGCCAGAACTTCCAACACTATGCTAAATAAGAGTGGTGAGAGAGGGCATCCTTGTCGTGTGCCAATTTTCAAAGGGGATGCTTCCAGTTTTTTCCCATTCAGTATGATATTGGCTGTGGGTTTGTCATAAATAGCTCTTACTATTTTGAGATACGTTCCATGAATATCTAGTTTATTGAGAGTTTTTAGCATGAAGCGCTGTTGAATTTTGTCAAAGGCTTTTTCTGCATCTGAGATAATCATGTGGTTTTTTTCATGGGTCCTGTTTATGTTTATGCGATGGATTATGTTTATTGATGTGGGTATGTTGAACCAGCCTTGCATCCAGGGATGAAGCCACATTGATCGTGGTGGATAAGCTTCTTGATGTGCTGCTGGATTCGCTTTGCCAGTAGTTTACTGAGGATTTTCACATCAATGTTCATCAGGAATATTGGCCTAAAATTCTCTTTTTTTGTTATGTCTCTGCCAGGCTTTGGTATCAGGATGATGCTGACCTCATACAATGAGTTAGGGAGGATTCCCTCTTTTTCTATTGACTGGAATAGTTTTAGAAGGAATGGTACCAGCTCCTCTTTTTACTTCTGGTAGAATTAGGATTTGAATCCATCTGGTCCTGGACTTTTTTGGTTGGTAGGCTATTAATTATTGCCTCAATTTCAGAGCCTGTTATTGGTCTATTCAGAGATTCAAGTTCTTCCTGGCTTAGTCTTGGGAGGGTGTATGTGTCCCGGAATTTCTCCATTTCTTCTAGATTTTCTAGTTTATTTGCCTAGAGGTGTTTATAGTATTCTCTGATGGTAGTTTGTATTTCTGTGGGATCGGTGGTGATATCCCGTTTATCATTTTTTATTGAGTGTATTTGATTCTTTTTTTTTTTTTTGAGACTGAGTCTTGCTCTGTTGCCCAGGCTGGAGTGCAGTGGCGCCATCTCGGCTCACTGCAATCTCCACCTTCCAGCTTCAAGAGATTCTCCTACCTCAGCCTCCTGAGTAGCTGGGATTACAGGCACGTGCTACCATGCCCAGCTAATTTTTTTGTATTTTTGGTAGAGACGGGGTTTCACCATGTTGGTCAGTCTGGTCTCGAACTCCTGATCTGCCTGCCTCAGCCTCCCAAAGTGCTGGAATTACAGTCATGAGCCACCGTGCCTGGCCACATCTATTTGAGTCTTCTCTCTTTTCTTCTTTGTTAGTCTGGCTGGCAGTCTATCAATTTTGTTGATCTTTTCAAAAACCCAGCTCCTGGATTCACTGATTTTTTTGTTGAATGGTTTTTTGTGTCCCTATCTCTTTCAGTTCTGCTCTGATCTTAGTTATTTCTTGCCTTCTGCTAGCTTTTGTATTTATTTGCTCTTGCTTCTCTAGTTCTTTTAATTGTGATAGTAGGATGTCAATTTTAGATCTTTCTTGCTTTCTCTTGTGGGCATTTAGTGCTATAAATTTCCCTCTACACTCTGCTTTAAATGTGTCCCAGAGATTCTGTTATGTTGTATATTTGTTCTCATTGGTTTCAAAGAACATCTTTATTTCTGCCTTCATTTCGTTATGTACCCAGTAGTCATTCAGGAGCAGGTTGTTCAGCTTTTATGTAGTTGTGCAGTTTTGAGTGAGTTTCTTAATCCTGAGTTCTAATTTGATTGCACTGTGGTCTGAGTGACAGTTTGTTGTGATTTCTGTTCTTTTACATTTGCTGAGGAGTGCTTTACTTTGAATTATGTGGTCAGTTGTAGAATAAATGTGATGTGGTGCTGAGAAGAATGTATATTCTGATGATTTGGGGTGAGAGTTCTGTAGATATCTATTAGGTCCGCTTGATGCAGAGCTGAATTCAAGTCCTGGATATCCTTGTTAACCTTCTGTCTCGTTGATCTGTCTAATGTTGACAATGGGGTGTTAAGGTCTCCCATTACTATTGCATGGGAGTCTAAGTTTCTTTGTAGGTCTCTAAGGACTTTTTTTATGAATCTGGGTGTTCCTGTTTGGGTGCATATATATTTAGGATAGTTAGCTGTCCTTGTTGAATTGATCCCTTTATAATTATGTAATGGCCTTTTTAGTCTCTCTTTTTTCTTTTCCTTTCTGTTTGTTTGTTTGTTTGTTTTTGCTCTTGCCCAGTCTGGAATGCAATGGTGTGATTTCGGCTCAATGCAAACTCCACCTTCCCCAGGTTCTTGCCATTCTCCTGCTTCACCCTCCCAAGTAGCTGGGACCACAGGCGCCTGCCACCACACCTGGCTACTTTTTTGTATTTTTAGTAGAGACTGGGTTATACCATATTAGCCAGGATGGTCTCCATCTCCTGACCTCATGATCCATCCGCCTTGGCCTTTCAAAGTGCTCTTTTCTTTTGATCTTCGTTGCTTTAAAGGCTGTTTTATCACAGACTAGGATTGCAATGCCTGCTTTTTTTGGCTTTCCATTTGCTTGGTAGATCTTCCTCCATCCCTTTACTTTGAGCCATGTGTGTCTCTGCACATGCTATGGGTCTTCTAAACACAACACACTCTTGGGTCTTGACTCTTTAACCAATTTGTCAGTCTATGTCTTTTAATTGGGGCATTTAACCCATTTATTTTTAAGGTTAATATTCTCATGTGTGAATTTGATCCTGTCATTATGATGTTAGCTGGTTACTTCGCCCATTAATTGATGCAGTTTCTTCACAGCATTGATGGTCTTTACAGTTTGGCATGTTTTTGCAGTGGCTGGTACTGGTTGTTCCTTTCCATGTTTAGTGCTTCCTTCAGGAGCTCTTGTAAGGCAGGCCTGGTGGTGACAAAATCTCTCAGCATTTGCTTGTCTGTAAAGGATTTTATTTCTCCTTCACTTATGAAGCTTAGTTTGTCTGGATATGAAATTCTGGGTTGAAAATTCTTTTCTTTAAGAGTGTTGAATATTGGTCCCTACTCTCTTCCGGCTTGTAGGGTTTCTGCCAAGAGATGCACTGTTAGTCCGATGGGCTTCCCTTTGTGGGTAACCCGACTTTTCTCTCTGGCTGCCCTTAACATTTTTTCCTTCGTTTCAACCTTGGTGAATCTGAGAATTTTGTGTCTTGGGGTTGTTCTTCTCAAGGAGTATCTTTGTGGCATTCTCTGTATTTCCTGAATTTGAACGTTGGCCTGCCTTGCTAGGCTGGGTAAGTTCTCCTGGATAATATCCTGAAGAGTGTTTTCCAGCTTGATTCCTTTCTCCCCATCACTTTCAGTTACACCAATCAAATGTAGATTTGATCTTTTCACATAGTCCCATATTTCTTGGAGGCTTTGTTCATTTCTTTTTACTCTTTTTTCCCTAAACTTCTCTCACTTTATTTCATTAATTTGATCTTCTATCACTGATAATCCTTTCTTCCACCTGATTGAGTTGGCTATTGATGCTTGTGCATGTGTCACGACATTCTCGTGCCATGGTTTTCAGCTCCATCAGGTCATTAAAGGTCTTCTCTATACTGTTTATTCTAGTTAGTCATTTCTCTAACCTTTTTTCAAGGTTTTTAGCTTCCTTGCCATGGGTTAGAACATGCTCCTTTAGCTTGGAGAAGTTTGTTACTACCGACCTTCTGAAGCCTACTTCTGTCAAATTGTCAAAGTCATTCTCCATCCAGCTTTGTTCTGTTGCTGGCGAAGAGCTGCGATCCTTTGGAGGAGAAGAGGCACTCTGGTTTTTATAATTTTCAGCTTTTCTCCTCTGGTTTCTTCCCATCTTTATGGTTTTATCTACCTTTGGTCTTTGATGTTCTTGACCTACAGTTGGGGTTTTGGTGTGGATGTCCTTTTTGTTGATGTTGATGCTATTCCTTTCTGTTTGTTAGTTTTTCTTCTACCAGTCAGGTCCTCAGCTGCAGGTCTGTTGGAGTTTGCTGGAGGTCCACTCCAGACCCTATGTGCCTGCATATCACCAGCAGAGGCTACAGAACAGAAATATCGCAGAACAGCAGATATTGCTGCCTGATCCTTTTTCTGGAAGCTTTGTCCCAGAGGGCATCCGCCTGTATGAGGTGTCTGTCAGCCTCATTGGGAGGTATCTTCCAGTTAGGCTACATGGGTGTCAGGGACCTACTTGAGGAGGCTGTCTGTCCATTCTCAGAGCTCAAACGTCATGCTGCAAGAACCACTGCTCTCTTCAGAGCTGTCAGACAGGGATGTTTAAGTCTGCAGAAGTTGTCTGCTGCCTTTTTTTCAGCTATGCCCTACCCACAGAAGTGGAGTCTATAGAGGCAGTAGGCCTTCCCGAGCTGCGGGGGCCTCCACACAGTTCAAGCTTCTTGGCTGCTTTGTTTGCCTACTTAAGCCTCAGCAATGGCAGATGCCCCTCCCCTAGCCAGGCTGCAGCCTCACAGGTTGATCTCAGACTGCTGTGCTAGCAGTGAGCAAGGCTCTGTGGGCGTGGGACCTGCCGAGCCAGGCATAGGAGAAAATCTCCTGTTCTGCTGGTTGCTGAGACCATGGGAAAAGTACAGTATTTTGGCGGGAATGTACCATTTTTCCAGGTACAATCTGTTACCCCTTCCCTTGGCTAAGAAAGGGAAATCCCCCAACCCCTTGCACTTCCCAGGTGAGGTGACGCCCTGCCCTGCTTCAGCTCAACCACTGTGGGCTGCACCCACTGTGCAACCAGTGCCAGTGAGAGGAACTAGGTACTTCAGCTGGAGATACAGAAATCACCCATCTTCTGTGTGGATCACACTTGGATCTGCAGACTGGAGCTGTTCCTCTTCGACTATCTTGGAATGGAAACCAATAAAGTTTTGCTTAGACCAGTGTCCTGGAGATTTTCCCTTATATTTTCTGTAGTAGTTTCATAATCTGAGGTCTTAGATTTAAGTCTTTCATCCATTTTGATTTGATTTTTTGTATATGGCAAGGGTTAGTGGTCTAGTTATTCTTCTGCATATGGAAATCCAGTTTTCCCAGCACCATTTAATGAAGAGACTGTCTTTTCCCCAGTGTATGTTCTTGGCACTTTTGTTAAAAATTAGTTCACTGCAGATGTGTGGATTTGTTTCTGGGTTTTCTATTCTGTTCCATTGGTCTATGTGTTTTTATGTCCAAACCGTGCTGTTTTGTTTACTCTTGCTCTGTAGTATAATTTAAAGTGAGGTAAAGTGATTCCTCCAGTTTTGTTCTTTTGTTTAGGGTAACTTTGGGTCTTCTGCATCTCTTCTGGTTCCATATAAATTTTGGGATTTTTTTTCTATATCTGTGAAGAATGTAGTTGGTATTTTGATAGAGATTGCCTTGAATCTGTATATTGCTTTGGGTAGTACCTACGTTTTTACAATGTTGACTCTTCCAATCCATGAACATGGACTGTCTTTTCATTTTTTGGTTTTCTCTTTAATTTCTTTCATCAGTGTTTCATAGTTTTCGTTATAGAGATCTTGCATTTCTTTGGTTAAATTAATCTCTTTGTATTTAATTTTATCTAAAACTGTGATAAATGGGAGTGTTTTCTAAAATTTCTTTTTCAGATTTTTCACGGTTGTCATATAGAAATGCTACTTATTTTTGTATGTTGATTTTGTATCCTGCAACCTTACTGAATTTGTTTATCAATTCTAATAATTTTTTTGTGTGTATGTGGAATCTTTAGGTTTTTCCAAATATATGATCATATCATTTGCAAACAAGGATAATTTGACTTCTTCCATTCCAGTTTGGATGCCCTTTATTTCTTTCTCTTGTCAGATTGCTCTGGCTAGGACTTACAGTACTATATTGAATAACAGTGGTGAAAGTGGGCATCCTTGTTGTTTTCCAGATCTTAGAGGAAAGGCTTTCAGTTTTTCCCCATTCAGTATGATGCTTGTTGTGGGTCTGTCGTATGTGATTTTTATTATGTTGATGTACGTTCTTTCTGTACCCAATTTTTTGAGTGTTTTTATCATGCAGGGATGTTAAATTTCATCAGATGCATTTTCAGCATCAATTAAAATGATCATGTGGTTTTTGTCCTTCACTCTGTTGACGTGATGTATCACATTGATTGATTTGCATATGTTGAATCATCCTTGCATCCCAGGGATAAATCCCTCTTAGTCATGATGCATGATCTTTTTAATGTATTATTGAACTCATTTGCTAGTGTTTTGTTGAGGATTTTTGCATCAATATGCATCAGAGATATTGGCCTATAGTTTTCTTTTTTTGATGTGTCTTTGTCTGGTTTCGGTATTATGATAATACTGGCCTTGTAGAATGTGTTTGGAAGTCTTCCCTCTTCTTCTGTTTTTCAGAAGAGTTTGAGTAGGACCGGTATTTGTTCTTCTTTAAATATTTATTAGAATTCAGCAGTGAAGCAATCAGGTCCAAGGCTTTTCTTTACTGAGATAGTTTTTATTATGGCTTCGATCTCATTACTTGCTATTGGTCTGTTCAGGTTTTGGATTTCTTCCTGGCTCAATCTTAGTAGGTTGTTTGTGTCTAGAAATGTGTCCATTTCTTCTAGATTCTTCAATTTATTGACATATAGTTGCTCATAGTAGGCACTAATAATCCTTTGAATTTCTGTCATATTGATTTTAGTATCTCTTTTCATCTTTGAAGTTTACTTATTTGAATTTTCTCTTCTTTTTCTTAGTCTGGCTTTTGTTACATGGATCTCTTGTATTTTTTTTCATTTCAGATTTATTCATTTTTACTCTGAACTTTATTGTTCCTTCTACTAATTTTGGGTTTAGTTTGCTCTTTCTTTTCTAGTTCTTTAAGATGCATTGTTAAGATTGTTTGTTTGAGGTTTTTCTTCTTTTATGCTGTAGGCACTTATCTCTGTAAACTTCCCTCTTAGTACTACTTTTGCTGTATCCTGTAGTGATGTTGTGTTTCCATTATCATTTGTTTCAAGAAGTTTTTCCATTTTCTTCCTAATTTCTTCACTGACCTACTGGTCATTCAGGAGCATATTGTTTAATTTTGATGTGTTTGTGTAGTTTCCAGAATTCCTCCTGTTATTAATTTCTAGTTTTCTTCTGTTGTGGTTAGAGAAGATGTTTGATATTATTTCTTTTTTTTTTTTAAAGACTTGTTTTGTGACCTAACATATGATCTACCCATGAGAATGATCCATGTGCTGAGGAAAAGAATGTGTATTGTGCAGCCTTTGGACGAGATGTTCTATAAATATCTAGTAGATCCATTTGGTCTGTAGTTCAGATCCAGTCTGAAGTTCCTTTGTTGATTTTCTTTATGGAAAATATGTTCATCCCTGAAAATGAGATGTCGATATCTCCAGCTATTGTTGTATTGGAGCCTATATCTCTCTTTAGCTCTAATAATACTTGCTTTATATATATATGGGTGCTCCAGTGTTGAGTGCATATATATTTAAAATTGCTATATCCTCTTGCTGAATTGACCACTTTATCATTATATAATGATCTTCTTTGTCTCTCCTTAGAGTTTTTGTCTTGAAATTTGTTTTGTCTGATATAAGTGTAGCTACTCCTGCCCTTTCTGTATCATTTAAATGACAAATTTAACAATTAAAAATATAAACATTGAAGAATTAATTTGGTGAGAATATCAATAAAATTTGAGATGTGATTAAATGATAGGATCTTTATCTGCTTTATAACTATTTTATGAAATTATAAAGTGACAGTAATTAATATAGTGTGCCACTTCCTAATGAATAAACTGTTCAATCCCGTTGCATCAAAATAAATTTCAAAATTACAGAGTTTAATAAAAGTAAAAAGAAACAAACCACTAGAAATTATATATAAATATGCGATTGTGGGGAATATGTTAGACTTTTCAAGGATAATGTCAAATGAAGAAATAATATAGGATTACGTGAATTTAAATAAACATTTAATGTAGTTAAATATGCTACAAATATTTATTTTACAAGAACGTTTAGCATTTATTTCTTGAGCATGAATGAGTGAATTTTTTATGTTTCTACCATGTAGTTTGGAAAAATCCCTATTCCTGGGTGATTTCTAATTTATTTGGAATGAAAAGAATAGGTGTCACACAACTCTTGACCATGCTTCCTCATTTTCTTCAGATACACTTAAGTTTCTACTTTCATTTATTTTCTCCTGTATTCTTCTTCTTTCTCCAGTGTCAGCTTACAAAATCACATGCCCAAAACAAGCCCAACTCAGATGTCAGCAGCTCCATGAAACATTCTTTCTCCCATAGCCAAAATAATCTGCTCCACCTTTGAATCCTAATAGATCACTTAGTTATTACATTTTAATACTTAATAATTTTATATTAAATTTAGTTGAAAATGTAAAGGATAATTTAGTAGAGTGTATCTCTACTTTATCGTCACAGTTAGTGCTATGCCATATTCGTTTTCTTGGACCATAATTTGTGTCCTCAGTAACACACACTGTGATTTGATTGCATTCTGACCAAATATTTTTTTACTGGCTATAAAAGATACACAGTTTAATATGTAGATCATGTGTCTCCTGAAAATAAATGCCACATAATATGTGTCACAGAATTTTCATGTAAATTTTTTAAAATGTGATAGGTGAATTAAGTTGTCATACAGCTCATGATGGAATAGACATGGCAATGTAAAAAAATCTGCACTCAGTCAGTATTTTATCATATTTGGAGAATTTAGTTTCAACAAAACTATCTGCTAAATTAAATTAATGTTGATTAGGAATGCCTTGATATTATGGTTATTTTATTTATTTTTAAGAGTGTTTTGATTTTATAATTGTATTATTTATGCATGAAGTGTGTATACTCAATTTTACATTTGTACACAGACATCATTCGGCAATCTAAGTCAGTATCAGGAGTCTGGTAAGACTTTTTCTTCCAAAACATTTTGTATATTACTCAAAGTTGTGAAATATTGATACATACTGACTAATATTATTTGGATCAGAGGCAGAAGAAACCAGAGGAGTAAGAAATGTCATTTTGGATGATAGCTGCATTGTGATTGTAAAATAATAAGTAATGATTTTTTATTCATCCATTATGACAACTATCCATTTGTCAAATAATCTAGAAAGAACTTTTTCCTGATCTTAAATCAGTATGTGTCCTTATTAGTTGTTTTGTAAGTATTCTAATTTTAAAATAGATAAATTAAGGAATGGTTTTTAACTTTTTCCTCAATGATGGGTTTAGTACTTTATTTGTTTAATCCCCCATGTATCTTCCTATTGTCCTGATTTACAGCACACCATTTTATAGCCTGTGTAATTATTATGTGAAGTGTTTTACGTATTTATATTGAAATCTTATATTGAAATGGCAAGATATTTCAAAAATTTTTTGAACACAGATGCTTCTATTGGCTCATTGAAACTTTTACTTATTTTTTTTACTTATATTCTCTTATATTCTTTACTTGTATTCCAAATAGGTGAAAGTGATCATTTCACATATCTGTTACCACTTTTACTTATAAGTAAAATTTGATCAAAATGGGAGAAATTAAAAACACTTAATTCTTTATCTGTTTCCAAGTCTTGACACTCTGGCTATTGCTTTTTTTCCCTATAAAATTGTTTCCTTAGATATTTTTAAAAACTGGAAATATTTCTGAATGTACACCTTATAATTTTTATTTTAAAGTATTGATAAAATGTGATCATACAATATCATATTGTAGTTTATTTAGAATCCAATATGATTTTTAGAAGCACACTTTTATTCAACCAATAGATGGATAATCAGAACCATTTGCTCAAAGAATAATTTTAAATATGGTTCGACCTTAATTTTATAAAAGTGTTTTTGTGATTTATATAACATTCAGATTAATAAAGTAACTGAAAATTGTAATTGAATTTTTAGAATACTATAAGCAATGTTTTTATTTATTGTACTTACCATTACTTTTACTTACCATTCTTGTTGCCAAAAAAAAAAAAAAAACTACCTTGTATTTTAGAGAATACAGTGATATTATTTACATTAATTCATGTGGCTTGGTGAAAAAAATGCTATAACTCCTTTACTTAATGGGATTCTTCCCCTGTGGCAGTGCAAACGGCTAGAGCAGGAGCTTCATCATCTGAAAGAGCAGAACCAGACTTCAGCAAACAACGTGAGACATCTGACTGCTGAAAACAATCAAGAACGTGCTCTGAAGGTAAATCTCCGTTCCTTCTTGCAGGCAAATTAAGGTTGTAAGCCCTTGGTGCCAGCTTTCTGTGCTGCATATATCAGTTGTGTACATTGCAGCAGAAGTGAGCTGTGGTGTTTGCCAACAACCCCTTCTTTAAACACAGATACAGCACCCTTCTGTTAGGGTATATTTTATTTCATGTATGTGTATGTGAAAACAACACATTTTCTGAATTTCGAGTGATGGTATGTTAATAACTTTTAGTACATGTTTATTCTGTTTCTTTTTTATATCATTACCTTTTGCAGTTAATAAAAAGTGACCACATTAAAAGAAAAAAATTAAATTATGGGCCTTTGCTTTGCATCAATATTTATTGTAATAATTTTTAAAAGGACTTTTGTAATATTAGTCACCCACAGAACTGACAGTCCTTGAAGAATATGTGAATGTGTTTGGGAAATGAAGAGGTACTTAGAATGTTACAGTAAAAGAGAAAGAAAGATGTTAAATAATAAATTCAACTAGAACTTTCAACAAGTGAAATACACGTTTCATAACAAAAAGTTCTGTCCCATTGTAATATAGATCAAGTAATTATGAAAAAGGACATGGTTTTAATTCTCCTAATTATATTTTTTTCTTAAAGTGCTTGTGACTTTTCATTTTACTTTTTGTCTTTTGCCCAGTTCTCAGTATAGTGCCTGTACACAGTAGTTGTCTCTACCCTCAAGGTGCTTGCATTCTCATGCTAACCTGCTAAGGTTTAAAAAAAGAAATCCATGAGAAACAGAAAAGATTCATCATTGTTTTTATTGTATAATAAGAAAAGATTTGCTACCAAGAAGGTTATATTCTACTTCGCTGTCTTAAATTTTTTTTTTTTTGCTTCATATTACAGAGCAATATCATGGCATTAGCTGTATAACTCACTAAGCTGGAATCATGTACCAAAATTGAGGAAAATTGTGACATTTTAATGTAGAAAATATTTTTAATCTGTCTAAGAAGTATAAGATTTGGTAGAAGTCAGATTTTTCCACAAAATGTATTTAACTTCATTTTGATATTTTTAGTGGTAGGCTTATAATATCTTTGTTATTATTGTTTAATGCACTTTCTGCTTTAGATAGATGAAAACGATAAGTGAGAAAGGAACAAATTATAGATTGCTGTGATTATTTCTAATTACCCCCAAGGAATTTACTATTTTATGAAAAGTAGTAATAATTTTTAAAATGTATACTTGCAAAATAGAAAACATTATTTGAAAAGCAGCTTCCATAATGTATGCTAATTTGTCAGTGTTAGGGGACAGATTTAATGGGCTTAATATGATATGGCAGTCTCCATTTAAAACAGTGCCTAAAATAAAAATTCTAGTTTGTTAAGTATATGTTAATTTCATGGTTTTTATTCTGGCACTTCTGGTTGTGTGTTTCTGTTGAATTTAGTGAAATGATAGCTGCTATTTATGGAGAGAGATAAGGAAATAGATGGAATAATTTTTTTTTTTTTGAGACAGAGTGTCGCTCCATTGCCCAGGCTCGAGTGCAGTGGTGTGATCTTGGCTCACTACAAACTCTGCCTCCTGGGTTCAAGCGTTTCTCCTGCTTCAGCCTCCTGTGTAGCTGGGACTACAGGTGCCCACCACCACGCCTGGCTAATTTTTGTGTTTTTAGTAAAGTCGGGGTTTCACCATGTTGGCCAGGCTGGAAATAGATAAGTTCAAAACAAACATTAAACCCCCATAAGATAGAAATTTCTGCTAACTGTAGACTACTATCTAATTTAAAACAATATAGCTATATTTTCACTCCTGACAAATATACTATATTAAAATCTTTTCTAGTTGCTCATCTTTTTTTGCAAAAGTCTCAAATTTTTCTGTTGTCTTTTAATCCTTCGTAACATTCATTAAGTAAGCTAGCTTAAATTCTTGGTAAAGATGAAAGGAAGAATTAATTTTTTAAAACTTATCAACTCAATCTTTATTAAGCATCTGTGTTCATTTAAGCTTGTTTTAAAATGGTCTGTCTTGCATAACACTGACAAATTTTTTATTAATTTTATGCCATATTTCCTCATGAGAAACTCTAAATTTTTTCTGAAAATTAGGTCAATTATAAAACATTTGCTTTATTCTGAATCATTTTTTAAAAATTACTCTTACCTTCCAGGAAGTTTTTGTGTTTTATTTGATGCATTAATTATAGCGCTATGTACCTTTAAGTTGTCATATGAGTTAATGAATAATAAGTTTACTACCAAGCTATCTGGTGAGTGAACAGTTTGCCTCCTTTCTGAGCAATATGTTTATCTTTTACAACTTATTTATAAGTATCATTTTTCGGTTAACTGATTTAATATTTAATTAGTATCTAGTAAGTGTCAGAAACAACCTTTAAAAACGATTCACTGTCTCTAAAGCTTTCAGTCTGCCAATAATATTTTTAGTATTATAAATAGTACTGTTATGAATATCACTATTAAATGTCAACTTGAGTAGGGTAAAAACTGAAAAATTCATGCTTTATTTTATTGAATTACACGGAAATTCCTAAAGGTAACGATTCTAGAGATATATTTGGGGGAAAACAATCACAATTAGTAGTCATAGATTACATAGAATTTTCCAAAATAGTTATAGCAAAATCAGTTATCATGCAAGGAAATACTTTTTAATAATCTAGTGTCATTTTAATAATAATGTCTGTTTATTCTAATAACCAGAGATTTTTTTCTAAATTACTTTTTATGATAGAGACTAAGATAAGATTTTTACTGATCATTTATAAGCATTCTTTTTAATGTAGGATGCAGTTATGCTAGATAATTTTGCAGGCCGGGTGTGGTGGTTCACACCTGTAATCCCAGCACTTAGGGAGGCTGAGACGGGTGGATCACTTGGGGTCAAGAGTTCGACATCAGCCTGGCCAACATAATGAAAACCCGTCTCTACTAAAAAATACTAAAATGAGCAAGGCGTGGTGGTGGATGCCTGTAATCCTAGCTACTCAGAAGGTTGAGGCAGGAGAATTGCTTCAGCCCAGGAGGCAGAGGTTGCAGTGAGCAGAGATTGTGCCACTGCATTGCAGCCTGGGCAACAGAGTGAGACTCCATCTCAAAAAAAAAAAAGAAAAAGAAAAAGAAAAAAAAATTGCAAGGCATAGCACTGTTTCTCCTACTTTTATATTTTCTATTTTCCCTAATAACAAGTAAAACACAGTGGTATCTATAGGATAAGAGACTGAATTATATTGATACTAGTATATATTCTGAAAGTTACTTTTTTAAAAAACAGCTTATTTTCTTGTTTAAAGTAAATTTTATCTACTTAAGAAATTGGTTTCTGGAAGAACATGTTTTTGAACACGTGATTTTGTTTGTTTCTTCATTCTGAAACAGAGTCTCACTCTGATGCCCTGGCAGGAGTGCAGTGGCTCGATCTCAGTTCACTGCAACTTCTGCCTCCCAGGTTCAAGTGATTCTCTGGCCTCAGCCTCCCAAGTAGCTGGGATTACAGGCATGCACCACCACGCTCACTAATTTTTGTATTTTTAGTAGAGATAGGGTTTTACCACAATGCCCACCCTGGTCTCGAACTCCTGGCCTCAAGTGATCCGCCTGCCTTGGCCTCCCAAAGTGCTGGGATTACAGGCATGAGTCACCAAGCCCAGCCTTGAACATGTAATGTTTTTAAAATAAATTTGCGTTAGATATAAATATGTAGACATCAAACTTAATAAGGAAATTCATATATATTGCCTTTCTATCCTTTCTTCTTCTTTTTTTTTTTTTTTTTCGTTATACTTTAAGTTCTGGGGTACGTGTGCAGAACATGCAGGTTTGTTACATAGGTATACACATGCCATGGTGGCTTGCTGCACCCATCAACCCATCATCTACATTAGGTATTTCTCCTAATGATATCCGTCCCTTAGCCCCCCACCGCCAGACAGGTCCCACTGTGTGATGTTCCCCTCCCTGTGTCCATGTATTCTCATTGTTCAACTCTCACTTATGAGTGAGAACATGCAGTGTTCGATTTTCTGTTCCTGTGTTAGTTTGCTGAGAATGATGATTTCCAGCTTCATCCATGTCCCTGCAAAGGACATAAACTCATCCTTTTTGATGGCTGCATAGCATTCCATAGTGTATATGTGCCACATTTTCGTTACCCAGTCTATCATTGATGGGTATTTGGGTTGGTTCCAAGTCTGCTATTGTGAACAGTTCCGTAATAAACATAAGTGTGCATGTGTCTTTATAGTAGAATGATTTATAATTCTTTAGGTGTATACCCCGTAATGGAATTGCTGGGCCAAATGATATTTGTAGTTCTAGATCCTTGAGGAATTACCACACTGTCTTCCACAATAATTGAACTAATTTACACTCCCACCAGCAGTGTAAAAGTGTTCCTATTTCTATGCATCCTCTCCAGCATCTGTTGTTCCCTGATTTTTTAATGATCACCATTGTAACTGGCATGAGATGGTATCTCATTGTGGTTTTGATTTGCATTTCTCTAATGACCAGTGATGATGAGCTTTTCTTCATATTTTTGTTGGCTGCATAAATGTCTTCTTTTGAGAATTGTCTGTTCATATCCTTTGTCCACTTTTTGATGGGGTTGTTTGGTTTTTTTGGGGGTAAATTTGTTTAAGTTATTTGTAGGTTCTGGATATTAGCCCTTTGTCAGATAGGTAGATTGCAAAAATTTTCTCCCATTCTGTAGGTTGCCTGTTCACTCTGATGGTAGTTTCTTTTGCCATGCAGAAGCTCTTTAGTTTAACTAGATCCCATTTGTCTATTTTGACTTTTGTTGCCATTGCTTTTGATGTTTTAGTCATGAAGTCTTTGCCCATGCCTGTGTCCTGAATGGTATTGCTTAGGTTTTCTTCTAGGGTTTTTATGGTGTTAGGTCTTATGTTTAAGTCTTAAACTGTCTTGAGTTAATTTTTGTGTAAGGTGTAAGGAAGGGGTCCAATTTCAGTTTTCTGCATATGGCTAGCCAGTTTTTCCAACACCATTTATTAAATAGGGAATCCTTTACCGATTGCTTGTTTTTGTCAGGTTTGTCAAAGATCAGATGTTTGTAGATGTGTGGTGTTATCTCTGAGGCCTCTGTTCTGTTTCATTGGTCTATATATCTGTTTTGCTACCAGTACCATGCTGTTTGGTTATTGTAGCCTTGTGTAGTTTGAAGTCAGTTAGTGTGATGCATCCAGCTTTGTTCTTTTTGCTTAGGATTGTCTTGACTGTGTGGACTCCTTTTTGGTTCCATGTGGAATTTAAAGTAGTTTTTTCTAATTCTGTGAAGAAAGTTCGTGTTAGCTTGATGGTGATAACATTGAATCTATGAATTACTTTGGGCAGTATGGCCATTTTCATAATATTGATTCTTCCATCCATGAGCATGGAATGTTTTTCCATTTATTTGTGTCCTCTGTTATTTCCTTGAGCAGTGGTTTGTAGCTCTCCTTGAAGAGGTCCTTCACATCCTTGTAAGTTGTATTCCTAGATATTTTATTCTTTTTGTAGCAGTTGTGAATAGGAGTTAATTCATAATTTGTCTCTCTGTCTATCCTTTTTAAGAATTATTTTCATTATTATTATAATTTTTTTTTAGGTTAGCATCTCACTCTGTCACCTAGGCTGGAGTGCAATGGCACAATTACAGCTCACTATAGCCTCAACCACCTTGGCTTAAGTGATTCCTCCACCTCAGCCTCCCACATAGCTGGAATCGTGGCATGTGCCACCATGTCCAGCTGATTTTTTTATTATCTGTGGAGACGAAGTCTCAAACTCCTGGGCTCAAGTGATCATTCCACCTTGACCTCCCACAGTGTGGGGATTACAGACATGAGCCGCCATGCCCAGCCTCCTTTTTGATTTATTAATTTACCTTCCTACTCACACATTTCCTTCCTATAATTGGAACTGTCCAATGTAATTCCATTGAAAGCGAATCTTCCTTAGATTATAAAAGAGCTCTGATTGCTGATAAAACTTTGGTATTTATTATTTATTATCTTTACATCCCAATCAACCTAAGAAGAATAACTCATTTTAATCTTGTTGGGTCCTACCCTCTTGACATACTGGTTTTCTTTCCTCTCTTCCTGTTCTTCTCTTCTCTTCTCTTCTCTTCTCCTCTTCTCTTTCTTTTCTTTCTTTCTTTCATTCTCACCATGTTACCCAGGCTGATCTCAAACTCCTGGGCTCAAGCAATCCTCCTGCCTCAGCTTCCCAAGTAGGCAGTTACAGGCAGTTACTCCTGTGACTGGCTTTCTGTAGTTTACTGTCACTGTATCCCCATTTTTTTCCCTCTTTGTTTGCTCTTCCTTACTTAGTCTTAATTGTTGGTGCTTATTTTTCTATTTCTAAAGAATAAATGTTTTCTGGGTTAGTTGTTTCCTCATTCTTATTTTTTAAAATAAACTTTGCTTTTTAGAGTAGTTTTAGATTCACATCAAAGTTGCAAAACACAGAGTTTCCATATACTCACTGGTCCCACAGACATACAACCTCTCCCACTATCAACATCCTGCACCAGAGTGGTATATTTGTTATAGTCATTGAACCTACATTGACACATCATCATAACCAAAAGTTCATAGTTTACATTAGAATTCACTTGGTGTTGAACATTGAGTGGTTATTGATAAATGTATAATGTTGTGTAGTCATTATAGTATCATGCAGGACAGTTTCACTGCCCAGAATATCCTCTGTGGTCTGCTTGTTCATCCCTCCTGACCAGCTTTTTGCTGTTTCCATAGTTTTGCTTTTTCCAGAATGTCATATAGTTGGAATTATAGAATATGTAGCCTTTTCATATTGGCTTCTATAACTTAGTAATATGCATTTAAAATTCATAGATATCTTTTGATGGCTTTACAACTTTTTTTTTTAAGTACTTAAAATATAGGCCTTTTTTTTTCTCTTGCTCAAAAAACAAATCAGCATATAGTTGCTTAATGTTCTGTCAGTGGCTCATGGACTAAGAGGTTTGTTGGTGCTAAACTCTTAGCACCAGCTAAATCACATTTAATTGTGTGGATATACCACAGTTTATTTAGTCAGTCATCTACTGAAAGGCATCTTTGTTGCTTCCAAGTTTTGACATTTATGAATAAAGTTTCTTTAAACACCCATGTGCATTTTGTTTGTATGGACCCAGGTGTTTTCAACTCATTTGAGTATGTACTAAGGAGTACAATTTCTGGATCATATGTAAAAATATATTTAGTTTTATAAGAAGCTGCCAATTGTCTTCCAAGGTAGCTGTACCATTTTGCTTTTCCACCAGCAATGAATGAGAACTTCTGTTGCTCCATATTCTCACCAGCAGTTGGTGTTTCTTTTTTGTAGTCTTCTCAATTTCATTTTTCCCTATGGCATCACCTATCATTTTTGTCCTAATGATCCTATGTCTGCTCTTCCACTTGAATATCTTAATGTCTGCTTAACCACAGCAAGTTTGAATCCAAACGCCTAATTTGACTCTGTAAGCCTTCTCCCCGGGAGGAAATCAAGACCTGAGTCAAACACTATTGATTGTATAACTCAACATTTATTTCCAGTCATACTCTCCTTTGCATGACTCTGTTGTAGACACTGGAGAAGTTAAATACTTTCTCAGCTTTTCTTTTTACCAGTGAGACATAAAAATGAATCTACAGTAGTAGGGGAGGAGGAAAGAGGGATATCTTTGTAAAAGTTTTTGTTTTCCTTAGATAAGGGCAGATGAAGTAAACATCACTCCTTCCTCCCTTCTTATTACGTGCTGTCTGAAATTGCAGCAGTCATTTTATAGTCATGAGACAAAGACCAAGGGTAGCTGGCTATAACACCATTGAACCTCTTAGCCAATGAGCCACTGAAAGAACATTAAGCAACTATATCATCAGCAACTTTTGGGGGGGCAAGATAAAATAGCCCTATATTTTAAATCATTCTTTATGGT
Source organism: Macaca mulatta (assembly GCF_049350105.2). NCBI lineage: Eukaryota > Metazoa > Chordata > Mammalia > Primates > Cercopithecidae > Macaca > Macaca mulatta. The sequence continues at coordinate 110,499,855 of NC_133412.1, forward strand.
TTTCTATTATTTACTGCCAAATTGGTCTATTAACATCTATCAATTAATGGTACTACCATCCTTCTAGGCATGTAGGCTAAGACAGTTGACATAATCTTCATATCCTTTCAAGCTTTCCCCCACCACCAAGCAATTCCGTGTTCAGTCTTGACAGGAATGTGGTGGTTCTTTCGTATTTTTATGCCCTTTTTTTTTTTCTTTAAGCGACAGGCTCTTTCATTTTGCCCAGGCTGGAGTGCAGTGGTATAATCAAAGCTCACTATAACCTCCAATTCCTGGGCACAAGTGATCATTCTGCCTCAGTCTCCTTAGTAGCTATGACTACAGGTACATGCCACCACACCCCACTCATTTCTAAATTTCTTGTAGAGACAAGAGTCTTGCTATGATGCCAGGCTGGTCTCAAACTCCTGGCCTCAAGCCAGGCCTCCTAACTGGGCCTCGCAAAGTGTTGGGATTGCAGGCCTGAGCCACTGTGCCCAGACTTCTCTGCCATTTTTATTGTCTATCCTATGTTAAATTCATGTTCTAGATGATCGTACTACCCTCCTAACTAATTATTTCATCCTCAGTTTCTCACATCTTAAGCAGTTGTCATGCTGCCATCAGCTATCATTCTAAAACATAGGTGACACTTTTCTACTCAAAAACCTTTGCTAATTCTTGCATTTTCTGCAATGTAAGAAGATATAGATATCTTGAGTGACCCTCCTGATAAAAATAATGAAAAAGGACAGTGATTATTTATTTATTTATTTATTTATTTATTTATTTATATTTTTTTGAGACAGCGTTTCACTCTTATTGTCCAGGCTGGGGTGCAACGGCACGATCTTGGCTCACCGCTACTTCTGCCTCCCAGGTTCAAGCGGTTCTCCTGCTTCAGCCTCCCGAGTAGCTGGGATTACAGGCATGCGCCAACACACCCGGCTAATTTTGTATTTTTAGTAGAGATGGGGTTTCTCCATGTTGGTCAGGCTGGTCTCGAGCTCCTGACCTCAGGTGATCCGCCTGCCTTGGCCTCCCAAAGTGTTGGGATTACAGGCGTGAGCCACTGCACCTGGCCCAATAATTTATATTTTAAGAGTATTTTAAAAATATACTCTTGAGAAAGCAATAAAATAAGGAATCTCCAAAGGCCTCAAACAAAGCAGAAATGAAACACACACACACACACACACACACACACGGGAAATAAGTAATTGCCTGAAGCTGTCTTTCACTCTGAATAAATTTGTCAAATCTTGGTAAATTTGATCTTCTGTATTAGTGGCTGCAAGGGCAAGATAGATAGGAGTTAGAGCTAAGAGCGCATTTATGCCAGTGAGTGTTATAATGAGACATCCTCTTCTGAAACTAGTATTCTTGATGGTCACACCATTAGTGTTTACGTGAACAAGAGGCAAGCCCTTCATACAAATAAGATAGCAAGGGAACTTGACTTTCTTGACTGTGAAGGGGGAAAAATCTCTGAGAATTTATTATCCACAGCCACCTTTTGGGCAAATTTAGAACCACATAGGTAGCCTGAATTTTTGCTGCATGTGTGGTTCTAAAAGCTGAGGACTTAATTTAAATGGTCCTGCCCTGAAGGTGCCCACAGACAACAGACCAAAGGAAACTGTCTTCACATTAAGCATCTAATAATTCCTATATATAAGTTTCAAAGACCCTGAGCTCACAGAAAACGAAATCAGAAAATGCATAAGAGAAAAAGGCACTTGTAATGAAAGTCAGCAAAAACATATAGCAACAAAATCATATAGTTCAACAAATAGTTCTGATATTTTAATGTCTCCATCACAATATGATATAAGCATGTTTATTATCTTTTAGGAAAAAAGAGAGACTTAAAAAGAAGAGCAAGTAAACTGAATAAAAATGACTTAAAATCCACTCAGTCATGTTTAGTCAAATCTAACTCAATCACTAGATTGAACGTATAGAAATGTAAAATAACCAAAACTAAACATATAGCAAATAGATTGAACAGCAGATTACAAACAGTTTAGGAAAATATTAGTAAACTGAAAGATCAGAAGCAAGTATGAAAATGGAAGCCAGAGAGACAAATACATGAAAGTTATAAAAGAGATGTTAAAAGACACAAAAAACAGAGGAAAAGAGCTAAAATAAATCTATTCAGAATTTCAGAGAAGATGGCAAAGGGAATGAGGAAAAGGCAAGATACAAAGAAATTATGACTAACATTTTTAAGAATTATCAAATGACAAACACCTCAGATCTAGGAATTCCAAATGAATTCTCATTATAATAAAGGAGAAAAAAAAACCCACTGGAGAACATAGGAATTAAAGAAAAGCTCTTAAAAGCAACCTATTAGAAACACGTTTATAAAAGATAGCAGACTCACTGAGTTCTCCATGGCAATAATGGAGTAGTACTTTGAATACAGTGAGAACAAGAAGAATAATGCATTAGATATTACACAGAGAGAGTAATTCTCAAGAACAAGAATGAAATAACAGTTCTATAAATAAAAAGCTTCGGTTGCATTCTGTTGCCTGTGGAATGAAAATTCAAGCTTCCTCTAAGTATGGAATTTAGGACTCCATACTATAGTTTTACCCTGCTTTTCTTTTTCTTTTTCTTCTTGAACTACTTCTCTCTCTTTTATAAACCCCAGATATTTCCCACTACTTAGAGTTTCCTAAATGTTCTTTAATTTCTTCTGGTGTTTGCTTTTGTTTTGACTTTACTTTTTTCTGTCATGATTATTAGTTAATTATTTAAATGTCATTTTCCATAAATCAGAAACTTCTTGGATATGAGGAATCATAACTTTTATGATGCTAGTCCCTTGGAATTTAGCACATTGTTTATATCATATTATACAACCAGTTTTTTAAATAAAAAATCTATTTTAATATATCCTAGTTGAAGTCAAGATATTTATTATCCACAGTGTTCAAGACATGGATAACATGGAATTATTCTGCTATAATATTGTCTTAATAATCACTAACTGTGTCCAACTAAAACTCTATAGAAGGATTTCTATTTTGTGCTAACATTTCTTAGTTTATAAACTGGACAGTACCATTACAGGAATTCTGGTTTTTACTATTGGCTTAAAAATATTGATAAAAGAGCTTCTGTTTGTTCATTTTGTCCTTTGCTGTTTGTAGTATACTGCAAGATAAGCTCTTTTAAGAGACTAAGTAAATAGCAAGCACCATTTATTGTACGTAATAGTAAGTAATAATACAATTGTTAAGAGGAAATCATTTGTTGAGGCTGGGCACGGTGGCTCACGCCTGTAGTACCAGCACTTTGGGAGGCTGAGGCGGGTAGATCACCTGAGGTCAGGAGTTCGAGACCAGCCTGGCCAACATGGCGAAACCCTGTCTCTACTAAAAAGCTCAAAAATTACCCGGGTGTGGCGGCACACGCCTGTAGTCCCAGCTACTCAGGAGGGTGAGGCAGGAGAATTGCTTGAACCCAGGAGGTGGAGCCTGCAGTGAGCCAAGATCACACCACTGCACTACAGCAGCCTGGACAGCAGAGTGAGACTGTCTCAAAAAAAAAAAAAAAAAAAAAAAAAAAAAGAAGATGAAATCATATATTGAGATGAGTTGTTAGCCTTTTTCTTATAGCAGCCACATTAATGTACTATCTTTGATATGCCCAGATGGATACCTTCTATTGACAGTGGAGTATGGCTGTGAGTTTTTTATTTCCTTTTTTTTTGAGACGGAGTCTGTCTCTGTTGCCCAGGCTGGAGTGCAGTGGTGTGATCTTGGCTCACTGCAACCTCTGCCTCCCAGGTTCAAGTGATTCTGTGCCTCAGCCTCCCGAATAGCTGGGATTATAGGTGCCCGCCACCACGACTGGCTAATTTTTGTATTTTAGTAGAGACAGGGTTTCACCATGTTGGCCAGGCTGGTCTTGAACTCTCGACCTCGTGATACACCCACCTCGGCCTCCCAAAGTGCTGGGATTACAGACATGAGCTATCGTACCCGGCTGATTGTGGGTTATTTTTTATAAGATAATTCTAGTAATAGGTTTTAATTTAAAAATCCTGAATTTACCATTTACTAGCTATGCAGCATTGGGAAATTCAGAAATTCCATGAATATTGGCTCCTGCATTTTTACGATAATAAAAGCAGGGAGATAGTGTTACAGCTAATAAAATATATGTGTAATCTATTATAAAATATGACGTATTATGCCAATGTTACATTTGGTGTAGGTATCAAAGACCTGTGTTCTTGTCTTTGTTCTGCTATAACCAAACTGTATGATGTTTGTCAAAGTATTTTTATCTTCAAAATGAGGAGGTTGAATAACATTTTGTCATTTAAATTACAAAATAATGTGATTTTATGAATTTGTAGTGTGGTATCATTGTTTTACTTATTTATTCAACAATATATATTTGTGAGTTGGTCTGAATTCAGGCCTATATAGATTCTTAATTAAGAGAAGAGCAGTCATTTTCAAGCTAGTATGGTAATAGGTAGAATGACCATATAGTTTATCATTAAGACATTTTTGAGAGCAAAAAGTGTATGATTAATATTTACACCAAGACAACAGGGTTATGGCCGCAAAGGGATCCTTATGATGATGGAAGAGTTCCGTATCTTGATTGTGGTGATGGTTATGTCAATTTATGTGTGATAAAATTGCATAAAACCACACACACACACACACACACACACACACACACACACAAGTGCATGTAAGACTGGTGAAGTCTGAATAAGCTCGGTGGACTCTGTCACAGTGCCAGATTAAGATACTGTACTGTGGTATTTAGATATTATATTGTGATGGTATAAGATGTTAAACCATTGGGAGACATCAGGTAAAGGTACCTGTGATCTTCGTGGACATTTGAACTTCCTGTGAATTTATAATGATTTCAAAATACAAACTTACTTTTAAAATGTGAGTTACGTAGTCCAACCTATACTCAAGGGGAATGGATTACATAAGGACATGAATTCCAGGAGGCAAGGATCATTTGAGGCATGCTAGAGGCTGCCTATCACAACTTGGGTGTATATAAACATCATAAACTTAATATACCAGAAAGCAAATTCCTGGTCTTACCCACCCAAAAACTTGGTCATTTTGCAGACTCTATCTGAACAGAACATTCTTTTAACCTAGCAGTGGCTTAGGCCAAAATCCCAAGAGTTAGCCTTGACTCCTGTCTTTCTGCTGTGTTCCACATTGTCTCTGTAAACAAATTCTCTTGGCTCTACTTTTAGTACATATCAAGAATTTAGCCACTTATTACCTTTTCCATTGCTACTTCTATCTTTCAAGCCCCTGTCATCTCTTGCCCGAATTATTGCGAAAGTCCCCTAATGGTCTCCATTTCTTTCCTTGTCCTTCTCTATTCTCAGCACAGCCTCCAAAATGATCCTATTAAAATGTAAATTAGATTACCTTACTATTCTGCTAAGAACCTTCCTATGGCCTGCCATTTCACTCGAGGATAAACCTACATGATCTCTTGATCTGGCAGTCCCCTTATATCATACTTCATTGTAGGTGCACTACTCTTACTCTTTCTCAAACACACCAGGCATGCTTTTATCTTTGGACTTTGTACTGCCTGTTCCTACTTCCAAGGAAGACATTTCCCACAAATGTTCACACAGCTCACTTTCTTATCTTATTCAAGTCTATTCAAATGCCACCTGCCTAGTAAGGGCTCCCTGACCAACCTGTTCTATGTCTCAACCCATACCCCAGCAGCATTTTCTTTGTCTCCTTCCTTGCTTTTACTCTAAAGTACTTGACATCATCTTACAAAGTAAGATGATAATTTGTATGATAAAATATATATTTTTTAATTTATTATACTTTGTGTCTAGTTTCCTGATAGGAATTAATGCTCTATTAGGTTAGGGATTTTTGTTTACTTTGTACACTTCTGTATCTACCGATGACATTTAAAATCATTGATAGTAAGTTAAAGATACTGACCAATCTCAACAGATGCCAGCTGTTAATAATTTGAATGGCCGTACCCATACATACCACCTGAAAACTAGCCCTGGCTGAATTTCCTACAAAAGTGCCTGGCACAGGGTATCCATTAAATAAATAAATATCTGTTGAGTGAATTAATACCACACATGTGGTTTAATGTCCTACTTTACCTGCTTAACACTTCTTAAGCATTCTCCAGTAGACTTAATTTTTTTTTTTTTTTTTTTTTTTTTTGAGACAGAGTTTGCTTTTGTTGCCCAGGCTGGAGTGCAGTGGCACGATCTCGGCTCATTGCAACCTCCGCCTCCTGGGTTCAAGCAATTCTCCTGCCTCAGCCTCCCGAGTACCTAGGATTACAGATGCCTACTACCATGCCCAACTCATTTTTTTGTATTTTTAATAGAGATGGGGTTTTACCATGTTGGCCAGGCTGGTCTCAAACTCCTGACCTTATGTGATCCACCCGCCTCAGCCTCCCAAAGTGCTGGCATTACAGGTGTGAGCCACCGCACCTGACTGACTTAAGTGTTCTTATAAATATTCTCTTAAAATACTACATAATTTGCATTGCACAAATGCATCATAATTTTAACTTTCTTTAAACTTGATTATTTAGCTTGCTTGCAGTTTTGCACCACTATGAATACTTCTGTGAAAAATATTTTGTATTTAAATATCTAACCATATTTAGCAAACAAAAAATGTTTTTCAAATTTTGGTTTTTAATAAAGCAATTTTTTTTTGAGACAGAGTCTTGCTCTATTGCCCTGGTTGAAGTGCAGTGGTGTGATCTTGGCTCACTGCAACCTCTGCCTCCTGGGTTCAAGCGATTCTCCTGCTTCAACCTCCCGAGTAGCTGGGATTACAGGCACCTGCCACCAAGCCTGGCTGATTTTTGTATTTTTAGTAGAGACAGGTTTCACTGTGTTGGCCAGAGTGGTCTCAAATTCTTGACCTCAAGTGATCCACCTGCCTCGGCCTCCTCAAGTGTTGGGATTACAGACATGAGTCACCACACCTGGCCAATAAAGCACATATTTTAAAAAGCCAAATGATTCTCTAAGGTTGTAATAAAAAATGGCGGTTTGCTTCCTTATCTACCATTCCTTATTTCTACTTCACAGAAAAAAATCACTTTCAACTTATTTAACTCTTCTATGTCTGCATTTATATGTCTAAATAAAAAGCTCATTTCTTGATGTGTAATTTTTAGTTATTATTAATTGATTTCCTACTATGAAGATTTAGCTTTCTCACCTTTTTGTTCGATGTTTAGTATTTACATTATTATTGGTAAATATTCACAGATGACCATATAGTATTCAGACATCTCAGCAAGAATTCTATTTTCTATCATGAACCAGTTAATATAAAAACACATAAATATAAAACTAAAGCAAAAATGTAAGGAGGCTGGGCACAGTGGCTTACACCTGTAATCTGAGCACTTTGGGAGGCTGACGAGGGTGGATGACTTGAGGACAGGAGTTCAAGACCAGCCTGGCCAACATGGCAAAACCCCATCGCTACTAAAAATACAAAAATTAGCCGGACATGGTGACGTGTTCCTGACATGGTTCCTGTGCCTGAGTTAAGTCTTTTGTCCTTACCTAGGATTCTTGTATCTTTTGCCAACATGCATGAAACTGTGGCAGGCTTTTTTTTTTTTTTTTTTTTTTTTTTTGGTTTACAAGTAGGGTAAAAAATCTCAGACCCTTGACAGTGCTTGAAAGAACAGATTTCTTTTTTTGCTCTAAATAGTTTGTCTTTTTCACGATTATTGTCTAGATTTTTAGTTTGTTTGTATATTCTATATCTATTACTAATACATACATATACTCTCTATTAGGCATATACATTTCCTGTTAATACATTCAAGTACATTAGGTAACCTAAAATTATTACATTTTTCTTTTATAGAATCTGGACCAATTTCTCTGTAGGACTGCAACACATTACTGGTCTTGGAACCTACCTTCATTTTGTGGGTTCCTTTAGTTTCTTCTCTATTGAATCCCCTGTTTTCTGGATTCAGTTTTTCTCCTTCTTAATTTACTCTTTCCTTTTGATGGAGCACATTCTCTAATAATTTCCTGAGAAAGGATGCATGAGGGATAAATTTTTTAAGAGTGTGCATTATTTCTTCAAGATAGATTATCCAAGAGCAGAGTAATTGAATAGCAGTATGACTATTTGAATTCAGATTCCTGGACTCAGTTCCAGTATTACTATTGCAGAATGTTTGACAAAAGTAGCTGAAATCTTAAACTCTGACTTTACTATTTTTAAACTTCTTAAAATTAAAATTATCTTTAAAAATTTACAAGTTTATTAAAATCATAATGAGATATCATGTCATACCAATAGAATGGCTAAAATGAAAAAATACTGATATACTAAATGTTGGCAGGATGTGGAGAAATTGAATCTTTCATACATTGCTGTTAGGAGTGTAAAATGGTACAGCTACTTTGGAACACTGTCAGTTTATTATAAAGTTAAATTTATACTTACCATATAACCCAGCTGTTGCACTCCTGGATCTTTATCTCAGAAAAATAAAAATTTAACACAAATCATGTACATAAATGATCATAGCAGCTTTATTCATAATTGTCCCAAACTAGAAAGAAGCCAAATTTAGTAGGTCAATGGATAAATGTCCACACAATAGAATATTACTCAACAATAAAAGGAAACAACCTATTGATACACCCATGACTCAGATGGGTTTCAAGGGCATGATGCAGAAGCCATTCTCAAAGCGTTAAAATTATATGATTCCATTTTTATATAAGTCCCAAAGTGACAAAATTATAGTGATAGAGAACAAATCAGTGGTTGCTTAGGAGTTAGGTTTGGGAGTAGGCTATGACTATTGAAAGGTAACACGGGGGAATTTCTTTATAGTGAACCGTTCTGTATTCCCCTTATGGTGATATTAAAATGTCACAGACTTATATGCCGAAGAGGAGGGAAGGAGGGAAGGGAGGGAGGGAGGGAAGGAAAGAATGTAAGAAGGAAGGGATGAAAGAAAAGAGAGAGGGAGGGACAGAAGGAAAGGAAGAAGGGAGAGGGAGGGAGAAAGATAAGGAAGAACGGAGAGAGGGGAAAAGGGTGCATATAAAAATGGGTGAAATCCAAATACGTTCTATATCTTTTGAGTTAAATAGCATTGTACCAATGTCAGTTTTCTGGTTTGGGCAATGTACTATGGTACATATACAATAAGATATCATTGTGAGAAGTTGGATTATCATTGGGAGAAGGATAAGATATTATCTTTGGGAAAAGAAAGCTGCACTGGAGTTCTCTGTACAGTTTTTGCAAGTTCTGGTGGGCCTTGAATTGTTTTGAAATAAGTTATTTTAAAGTTATACATATCCATTGTGGCCAGTGAGAAAAGTGCTGAGATATATAACAAAACCTAATGATGTTCCCCTTTGCCCTCTCAGTGTTCCTAGACCTGCCTAATTAACCTTGATTAGGAATTACAATCATGGATATATCTGCCTTTTACCTAAGTTTAGTGTAATGAATTCAATATTGTACCAATTAGTTTGACATTTATCATGGGATTTTTTGTTTATTTTCAAAATTTAAAATTTCACCTTGATAGGTCCAGTATATGGGTCGTCTCTGAGTCCGGTTTTGTGATTTGTCTTTTGACATTTTGTTTTGTTTTGTGTTTGCTTTTTGTGTGTCTCATAATTTTTCATTGAATGCTGGATATTATGAATAGAACAGTGCTTCTCCTATCAGGTCAGTAGTGTCAGCATTGAGTTGATCTACTCTAGAGTTGAAATAGATTTGGGTTTTGTTGTTGCTGTGCTTACTGTCAGCATATTATAGGTTTCAAATGGCTCTAGTTGTAGGAGGCTGTTGCCGTATGTTTAGAATGGAAGCCCAGATGCTAGATTTTTCTCAGTGTTCATGCCTCATTATTGCTTTTCAATTATCTCAATATGCTTGCATCTCAAAGGTGTCTCATGCTACACTCTTGCCCTTCTCCCAGCAGTAGAATACTATTTTATAGACTGGAGTTGGGGTCTGGGAGTTCTCAGCTCCAATTTTAGTCCTGTGTAGACTTTGGGTTGGGGCTTTTCTTAGAATTTCTTTCCAGTCAGCCCAGCTGACTTAGATCTGTGGCAGGTATTGTACAGGAGAGACTTTTCCTTCTCAGTTATAGAAGCTATCTAACGGTATGTTGTAGAATCCTGGGCCCAAGTCTATTGTTCCCTGCCACTCACTCAAGGATAGAGGGATTTTTTTTCTTTTGTCCTCCCCAAAGCACTGGGTTTTTCCTATATCCTAAGGGTTTTGCTGCCCCTCTTTCATATGGCTTTTGCTCTATTCATAGAAGGGTCTGGGTAAGGGGTGAGGAGATTTTTCCCCTTTCCAGCACAGCAGCCATTTTCCTCCCCTACACCCTCTGTACATCTTGCATCTCCAGGAAGCTATCTCTGGACACCTAACCTGCCCTTGATATTTCTCATGAGCACCCAGTGGAGATCTGTGTAAAAGATCCTATGAGTGAGTGCATACTTCCTTTTTGTCAGGTGTTCCCAAGAGTTCTAGGTAGGTGGTGGTTGGCCCCTCATCCTTCCATGCTCTGACCAAGGTAAGCTGGTTCATTCATTTCATTTCTCCTTGGAGGCTTGCTTCTCCTTGAAATTCAGACTGCTTCTTTGCCTTGTGAGTTTGGCTCTCTAATGGGCTCATGAAAGGTTACATTGTACTTTATTCAGCTTTTGTTAAAGTGGCCCTTATGAGATAGTACAATTCTATTTTATAGGTGAAGAAACTGAAAAACAACAGTTAATAACTTGACCAATGTTATGGTTAGTAATAATTTGTGAATTTCAGATCTGAATCCAGGCAGTTTGGCTCAAAGGTCACATTCTTAAACATAAGTGAAATTGACCTACAGTTTTGTTTTTTTTTTTTTTTGAACTATGTCAGGCATTTATTGTATTAATATATAAATATGTATGTTAATATATGACACCCCCCCAAAAACAAATCCCATATACATTAGCTGTCATTTCCCATTTCCTCCAGCATTCCTTCTCCAGCCTCAAGCAACCACTTCTCTGCTTTCTATCTCTATAGATTTGCCTATTCTGGAAAATATTAAATATGCCTTTCTATCTCGATAGATTTGCCTCTTCTGGCAAATCATACAAAATGTGGCCCTTTGTAACTGGCTTCTTTCACTTAGCATTGTTTTTAAAGTTCATCCATACTGTAGCATGTATCAGTACCTCATATCTTTTTATTGATACATAGTATTCATCATGCAGATACACCATGTTTTGTTTATCAGATCATAAGTGGATGGACATTTAGTTTGTTTCTGGTTTGGGGCTATTATGAATAATGCTGTTATGATCATTCATGTGTAATTTTTGTTTGGACATGTTTCCATTTCTCTTGGTATATACCTAGGAGTGGAATTGGTAGATCATATAGTAACTCTATGTTTAGCATCTTGAGGAACTGTCAAATTATTTTCCTAGGTGGCTGCCCCATTTTACATGCTATGCAATAATATATGACATTTCCAAATTTTCCACATTCTGATCAACACTACCTAGTTTTTTATTGAAGCCATTCTAAAGTGGGTGTGAGGTGGTATCTCCTTGTAGCCTTGATTTCCATTTTTCTAATGACTAGTAAATAAGGAGAACTTTTCATATGCTGGCTGACTATTTTTACATCTTCTTTAGAAATATGCCTGTTCTGATACTTTGCCCATTTTTGAATTGGGTTACTTGTCTTTTCTTTGTTGGATTATAAGATTTATATATTCTAGATATAAGTTCCTTGCCAGATATATGATTTGTAAATAATTTTCCCATTATATGGGTTTTTTTTCACATTTTTGATGGTATACTTTAAAACACAAAAGTTTTAAATTTTTATTAAGTCCAGCTTATCTGTTTTTTAGTTGTTGCTTGGGATTTTGGTTTCGACCTAAGAAAGCTTTGCCTAACTGAAGGACCCAAAAATCTGCAGTTATGTTTTTCCTCCTAGGAGTTTTATAGTTTCAGCTTTAACATTTAGATTTCTGAACAATTTTCAGTTACTTTTGTATGTTGTGTGATGAGGTAGGGATCCAAATTTATTCTTTTGCATATGAGTAGCCTGTTGTCTCGAGACCATTTGTTGAAAGTACTATTTTTATCCCCGTTAAATTGTCTTGTCACCCCTCTCAAAACCATAAATATGAGGTTGAGTTCTGGACTCTCGATTCTGTTCCACTTATCTGTATGTCTGTCCTTATGCTATTACCATAATATCTTGATTACTGTAGCTTTGTAGTAGGCATTACATCAAGACCTGTGAGTCGTGCAAGTTTGTTCTTTTTCAAGATTGCTTTGGCTATATCAGTTTTTATATTAGGATTACTAGCTTAATGAATGATATAAATTTCTACCTTTCACTGTGGTCTTGTTTAAATTGCATTAGAATGATCTTGGCTTAAGTAGTAAATAGGATACGTTTTTTAAGTCATATAGTCTTAATGCCTTTTTATACAGTGAATTTTAAATTACTTTTTCAGTTGTTTCAATATATACATCTAGTTTTCTCCTTCTTAAGTCAACTTTAGTGGCTTGTATATTTTGCTACGAAAATACCTTTTTTCCTTTGACTACCAGATTTGGTACCACAGAAATGTAAATAATTCTGTTATTTTATAATCTGTTTTAGTTTGCTATATTACTATCTCATCTTTATTATAGCAACTTATTTTTCGTTTTCCTTAGTGCATAAATGATTGTACATTGGGAAATACAATATCAGGAAATAGTTTGAAAAGGAAGAGAATGATATCAGATCTTGTACAGGTTGGACTGATACCATGGAAATGTATGGGAATATTCAGAGGTCAGATTTAGAAGAAGAAGAGAAATAAAAAGAAGAAACAATAGTGAATTCTAACATTTAAGTGGTACACAAAAATAAGTGGTTCATGAAGGAGACTAAAAAGTAGTAGAAAGATAGGAGGATAACCAACAGACTGTGTTATCACACAATTCAGAATAGAATAAAATTTCATGGAGTGGTTCAGTGTCAAATGCTGCAAAGAAAAAATATAAAGTGTCCATTTGATGTGGCATATTAAGGCAGTGGTAGCTTTGTCATTGCAATTTCTGTTCATTAGTGGTAGTGGAAGCCTTGACTCTTGTAAATGGAAAGTTTAAAAGTAGAAAAATGTAAATTATTTTTTGAGGTGTGCTCAGTTATTAAGTAAAAGTGGGAAGATTAGTGTATAATGTGTATGTAATGCTGAGGAAGATTTATTTTAAAGAATGAAGAGTGTAACAAATCTTTTTTATTGTTTACTCAAATTCATTTACCCATCCCTCAACCATTCTCTTTCAATAAGAAATCTGTTGCATGGCCATGTAACCCAAAGCCAGCTAATGACCTTGAGCTGTATGGCTTGGTTTGAAAAGATTGTAAGTCAGATTACTCCTTCAGTAATTTGGAATTGAAATACTGAAAGGGAAGGGAGCTAGTCAGTTTTGAATGCTAAACCAAATGATCGTGAAGTAGGCCTGGGTCCATGTAGACAGCTATAGACTATGGGCAATCTGAACTTATGAAGCAGCCAGTTGGAAAAGAGGAGAGAAAGGAGTCAGTATATAAAGAAAACACCAATTTTTGAACAAGGGAGATGGGGAGAAATTCTGCCTTGGTTTCTAACAGCGTTCTGTTCCCTTGCCAGCCTTTGTTTTCTATGTAATAATTTTTTTCTCAAGAGAATGTCTTTCTTTACAAGCAAGACTCTCAGCTAAACCAGGTTTACAGTCTTTGCATACCAAATGTGGAATTGCTCTAACAGCATTCATTATGTGCTGTCTAAAATGAACAACTACAGTGAAAGGTGGTTCCATGGATTATAGCACCAGGTATAGTCAAATCATTATAGCCTATGCAGGTTCATGAGGTCCATCAAGACACAATAAAAACTGAAGAGATGCAGATGAAACAACTGTGAACTATTACCTCTGCCATGAAAGGAATACTGAATTACTGTGAGAAATTTCTGTAGAGATTATTTATGACAAATGTAAATGTAACACTTATGATACTTGCATATAATTGCTTCTAACTGGTTACTAATGATGTTTTCCTAATTGTGAGTTTCATAGTCAGTGTTGTTTTAGGAATTTGATACTTTATGTTGATAAGTAATGATGGAAATATAAAATTACATTACAAGCTTCCCTACAGGAACCATTTTATACGTTTTGTAATATGCCACCAACTTTAAAAAATGAATACTTGAATGAAGCCATAAATTTTTAGTAAGAGACTGAATTTTAGGCCCAACAGGCAGACATATCAGTATGTTAACTGACTTTGGATAGATCCTGGAATGCTTTTCCAACCTTTGTGTCACTTGGTCTTTGTACCTGGCGTTTTCTCTAATGGAAACGCTCTATATTGTCTATTCCCTTACTTTGTTCAGCTAATACCTACTTATCCTTTTTTCAGTTTGGCCGCAGTACTTCTGGGAGAGGAATTTGGGTGGTAGAATGAAATTGTTTTAATAAGAAAATGTTCACCGACCTGGAAAAAAATCGAATATGTAAGACTCTTGGTGTTGCCAGGCCTTCCTCCTAGGCCTTTCCTATCTCTGCCCACATCAATAGTAGGTACCTTCATTACTAGCTTCCTCCTTACCTTCTACTCTCATTGGTGGTGGTGGAAGCCATGACTCTTGTAAATGTAAAGTTTAAAAGTAGAAAAATGTAAATTATTTTCTGAGGCGCTCATTATCTTCTCCTTTCTTTTTCTAACCTATTGACTTTTGGTATTACAATGGCCAAGAGGGTGTAGAAGAGCAGGTGTCTGTGATATATTTTTGGGAACAATGTCCTGGGCAGAGGTCAGGTTAGGTAATGAATATAGGTTAATGGTTCTTTACAAAGGCATGTCTTTGAATAATCAAAAAATGTTTCGAAAATAATAAAATCTGGCCCAACCCAAAGTCTACTGAATTGGATTTTTTTTTTTTTTTTTTCAAGACAGGGTCTCCTTCTGTCACCCAGGCTGGAGTGCAGTGGTGCAGTTGTAGCTCACTGCAGCCCCCGTCTTCCAGGCTCAATGGATCCTCCCTCCTCAGCCTCCTAAGTAGCTGACACTACAAGCACACACTTCTATGCCCTGCTAATTTTTTTTTTTTTTCCATTTTTAGTAGAGATGAGATCGCACTATTTTGCCCAGCCTGGTCTGGAACTCCTGAGCTTAAGCTGTCTTCTCAGCTCAGCCTCCCAAGGTGCTGGGATTATAGATATGAGCCACTGCGCCTGACCTGAATTAGAATATCTTACTCTGAATTTGAAAACTTGCCTAGTGTAGACTCTGTGTTTGGAAGGTAAAGCAAGGACAAAATAGTTTCTCAACCTTCTTTTAGGCCTGTGAATTTTTTGTTCTTAAGTTGATACCAATTGTGCTTTAAAATTTTAGTTTTGTTTGATTTTCCAGTTGATTTCTATATTAGGATGATGTCAGTATTTTGGTAGTATTATCAGTTTTATGTCTTTTTAGTGCTTTCTTGGTATTTTAGGGGGAAGAATTGGTTGAGGCTACATGGTGAATGCTGGTCAAATGAAATTTGACATTCTTTGATTTTTAACTATTTCCAGTAATTGAATTCTATGTAAAGTTGTGCCCTAAAGTGATTTGGAATAAGTGATGTATTAAATTCTTTGATGAATTGCAGTATAGTAATACTGTGAAAAGTATAGCATAAAGTCCAGATTGGTTGCTTGAAATACTATGAAATTTGATTAGTTAGATGTTAAAAATTAAGCATTCTTTCTAAACTAAAAATACGTTTTTAATAAATAAACTTACTATTGTCAAATGGAATTAATTTACTTTACTAAGTAAGTATTTCTGCTTTGAAATATGATATGGAAAGTAGTTGAGACCTTCATTAGAGATTACATAAAATTCTCAGTAAAAGTAGTTGCAGTTACCAATGTAGTTTTCGTACTAAGCTAATCTTTATTCTAATATTTTTGACCTGAGTGTTGATATTCAGACATACAGTTTTTAACAGTTCATCTAAAGAACTTTAGCATATATATTTCTTTTTTAAAAAATAACATTCACAGACTGACACAGATATGTCCTCTACAACAAAATGACTTTATTGTGTTGTTCAGTGTTGGTTAGTTTTTCTGTTATGTTGATGCATTAAAACAGATATTAAATTTTATCATTAATTCAGTGCCTGGTCTCTCATCAAATCCCCTTAATTACAAATTGACTCCAAGGATTAGACAGCATGGATTTTAATTTTAACTGAAACAAAAAAAGGCGTCTTGGAAAATCACTCTTGCCTACTGACTCATAGATACATTTTATAGATCTTATAATTTATTACTTAGCATTTAAAATTCGATACAAAAAGCATTATTTCCAACATTTTTATTCTTTTGTATTTATATTAATTTTTTTAAAGAATATATTTCACAGTCTTGAAAAAAATTTTGTGTATTTTCAGATGAATGTCAACCTCTGGGAGTTTTGATAACTTACAGCCTTTTCTTTAGAAAATGTTAGCTTTGAATCATGTACAACCATAATTGTATCTGAATGGCATTTATAGTATCTTTTATTTGTATGTTCTTAATGATTTCACAAAATCATGCAACATAGTTTTATAAATTCCATGCAAGTGTTTTCAGTATAATCCGGTATCTTGTTTCAGGTATTGTTTGTGATTTATGACTATTTAATCTTCACTTTCTTTTGATACTTGCTATTTGAGGTTTAAGTCCAGAGTCATTTTTGTGTATTTTATTCTCAACTTATATCAGAGTTTTTGTCCTTCTTTCTTAAAAGTGACAATTTTTTATATTGAATTTTATTACATAAATTATTCATTTTAAATACTAGAAAGACTATTATTTTTACTAGAAAAGGAGGATAGTGAAATTAAGTCATGATCACAGCCATCAAAAAAGTACATTTGTTCGTTGTATTTTTGCTCCATTATATGATGGTCAGGTTTTAAGTCTGAGGTGCCTCTTTTAAAAATTTACTTACTGTAATAATTGCTGGAATCTTACTTGTGTTAGTCATTTACTGGCTTTTATCCAGATCTACAAGTTTTCAGATAAGTACTTTACTTTTAGAAAGACCAAGAAAGAATTACCAACAAAACTTGAGTATTCTAAGATATATTAATATCATTTGTTTTTAATAAATTTTGCTGTGTTAATTACCTTCGCCTTTTGAGAGGTTATAAAATGTAAGTAGGAACCTTTTTCTAATTAAGTAAATGTTGTATATCTTACATTTTTGTGAATTTGATTTTTAAATGACATTCCTTTACTGGCTTTTGTTGCTGTTGCTGTTAAACTGGATTTTTATATGCTGAAAAATATTTAAAGTACAAATGAACTCAGTTCATCGTGGCAGAGGAAGAAATTCATTGCCTAGAAACAGATTGTTTATGCACTATTAGATGGTAACATAAATCAACAAAAGAAAGGAAGTTAACTTCTAATACTGACACACTACCCTTTCCTTGCTCTTTTGTGCCCATAGATATCATGCGTATGTTATAATACCACAGTACAGTGAACTCTGTCAAACTTAATTCTAAATGTCTTTACTTCGTTGGTTTGTCACAACATTATTATTTTGTCTCAATACTATATAATGTCGTTCACATTTGAGATGAAACAATGCATGGATAGATCTGAACAAGATGGCAAAAGTTTACTTTTATTTATTGTCGATTGCTTCTATTTAGCCAAATATTGTATAGCTCTGATATTAGTTCTTCACAATTTTAAAAAGGTAATAGAAAATGATAAAATACCTGAGGAAATTTTGGGAAAAATATAGCTACTGATATAAAATTGTCATTCAGTTTTATTTTCATTCCTATTCATTAATTTTATTTTATTATTTAAAAAGGCAGATATCTCTTTATTAAAAACTACTAGTTTTTTATTGAAAATAGTCAAATCTACAAACAAGTGTGATTTCAGAGCACAGTTCTTACATGGATTGCGCAAAGGAATTATTTGTGAAATTCTGAGGGTAGGACTAAACCTCTCAAAATAACCTCCAAGATTAATTTGGGAACTGGTTGATAATTACTTGGCCATTCCCTTTACAGTACCTGTTTCTTGATGTGTATGGTAAAATATAAAGAATTAATTTTTCTTTAGTTCTTGTATTTACTAGTTAGGTAGTAGCTTATCAATTTCTAATGAATTTTATCCCTGTTTTTTAAAGGGCAATTTTATACAATTATAAGTAATAGATTGATATTTCAGTGTTTGAAAATTGATGCCATTTATGAGTTGGTTCCAAAAACCTGAGTTCCATGTTTTGTAACAGTTTGGGAATTATTTTACTTTCCGTTTTCTATTTTTCTCTGTAAATGATTTCTACTCCTATTTAGGTACCTATTAGCATACAGTTTTCTAAAAGAGATTACATATTTCAGTTAAAGTTCTGCATTTTTCTGAGTTGTACGTTAAACCTTACAAGAAAAAATCAGATATTTTCTGTAAAAACTATACAATAGAAGAAACAATCTAAATATGGTCAAAGAAAAGATTTTGCTTTAAGAAACTAAAGAAACTGCTATAAAATATGGTGGAAGAGAGAGGGCAGGTAAGTTTGGGGTGGTGGAAATTTTTAAAGAAATTCCACTTTTTATCTTATGCAATTAATATTTAATTGGCTACATTTAAAAGTAGTGAAAAAGTGATCTATTTGCTAGAGATTTACATAACAACACTTTAAGCTCTTACTTATTCTGAGGTGTTGAAAGGTGAAACATTTGACATTTTCTTTTCGGGTATTGCTTTAAAAAACAGAGGGCGAGAAAGAGGCGTTGCCACATCAGAGTTAAGGGTGTTTGTGGTTGTCCGTGACAGCAGCTCTAGTTTTAAAACACCTGTGTTTACTTTCCAGCTTTTCAGAATCTGCCTGAAAGTGGCCTAAGAATGGCACAGGCCTTCAGGATGGCTGGTTTTTTTATAGTACAGAAAAAGAACTAAACTTGACACTGTTGTTTTCTGTTGCAAGCATTTGGTTCTTTTCTTTTATTTTATACATTTTATCACTATACGTTCTTATATATGTCTGTAAGATAATGCATGATTTATATAATCTATACATTATACTCTAACATAACCATTTTTTTAAAAAAAGATTTCTTCTCAGCCTTTTGTTCACTGACTAGAAAAAGCTGATGAAAAACTGCTTTTTACTGTGCAAATGTTTTTTTCTTTCTTAACTGAAAGAAGTTTGTGAAAAATAAAAATTGATATACCATTTTAGAGAGAAACAAAAGAAAATTGCATTAACCAAAGTGGCCTAACATATAGCTTTGTTAATTTTTTATCTTTTAGTAGACATTTCTCAAGTCTTCTTTTTATATCTTTTGCTTTATAGGAGTGGTTTTTAGAAATATTTTTATAAACCTACAAATGTAATTTTCCCTTTAGGTTTATTTATGTCTTATTTAGTGGTTTGGAAATAGGTTGAGTTTCAGCCTACCTGTCATCTCTTAGCTGGTCATTGTTTCCAATTTATAGACGTGTGCTTTTTAAATAATTATATGGTACATTTTTTATTATTTTATGACATTCATATGACACTGAAATAGTATATAAACTTTATTCTCAATTTAAGATGCTCCTAGCTATGATATTTTAGTTTAATAAAATTGAGGTTATTTATTTGTTTCAGTATTTATTTTCAAACCTCTTTAATTCTTTAGTACAGTAGACATAGCCAGATGTCATATATTCTGTGATGCATTCCTTCTACATGCAAATTCTTGATTACAGTAGCAGACATTTCCATGAGATTACAGTTTATGTCAAGCCTGGTTGATGTATAAAAGGAATAATTCTGTCTTTTGACAATAAATTGATCTTATTTCTCCATGTAACTGGATTTTTAAACACTTTTTTTGTAGTTCAAACCCTTTTGAGAAGCCAATGCAAATATTGAGTCTTCTCCCTAAAAAAATACAAATTTACAGAAATTTGCATATAGCTTCAAGGAATTTTTGTCCTTCCCGAGCTCACTGATGAGCTCTAGGTTAAGAACCTGTATTCTAGGTCTTATTTTATTTGGATAATTGTTAATTGTTCAGAGAGTTGCTTAGACAGTTAATATAGTAGATCACAGAGAAATCGCTGAGTCAAATACAGAATTAAGTGCTTAGTTAATATGTCACCATGTTAGGTGTTAAAAGGCATAAAGCAATAATTGACCTTACTAGCTTTAAATGTAAATAGTATTTTAACAATATAGTTCTTACTCCATAATGGCTATACATATATCTGTGTTATAATCCCAGCTTTTCAGTGGATTTGAAATACAAATTATAGTTATCTCATTTTTCCCAACAGAGCCAATTGATAATATGCCTATTATCTATTATACCTATTATCTCAAAATAAATTCAACAAGTATCATTGCATAAAAGCTGTAAAAATAATATTCAATAATATTCCATTCAAAAACCATAAGTTCGGTGTTGACATCCAATTAGGTGAAGAATGATCAGCTGCAGACAGTACCTTAAAGGAATTATAAATGACAATGTATATTACCTAGAAGATAATGAAACCATAAGAAAAATAACTAAAAGGTGAATTTTTAAAATATGAAAGTATTTAGGAAACATTTTTTAATATAAGGAAAGTGGTAAATTTATTTTAAATGGAATAAATTACATAAAAATAACTAGAATATATTAATAAGGATTTATAATATTTCTTTATTGTATATACTTTAACATGGATCAGAAGAAATGTTTTGATCAGATTAAACCACTACTAAGAAAAATAATTTTATTTCAAGTGTTCCATTTTCATTCTTTTCTGTGACTAGGAAGGAAGTAAAGGGGAGGAAGGATTCTCTGAGGGCTTTTAGGACCTTTGTTTCCAGAACCTCAAATTGTTGAACTTAAATCATGAAACCTGATACAGTATTTCCATTGAGTGTATCAGTTTTGTCCTGGTGACAATTCCCATTTGGTAGTGCTGTATACCTGTGACCTAACTTTCAGCCTAATTTATGTATATTCACTTTATTGTATTATATGGAATTTAAGATTCTCTAACAAAAATGTGATATATGTATCTGTCTCAATGACATTTTTAACTTCCCTATTTATAAGACCATAGTTTTCTCTGTGGCAGGTTTTTTCAATCTGGAAACTATCAGTCTTGTTTTTAGAATGTATTTATTATAAAGTATTGGGTGTTTCACAATCATGCTTCTCTAAAACTAATATTTTCCTATGCAATTCTAAAGAGGAAATGAGAAAACCTCTAAGATCCAAAAGACATATTAAAATAAATAAATAAAGGAAACTTGAGGTAGAAATTAAGATAATTGAACCAAGAGAAGGGAAAGCCAAAGATGTAACTCAAAACTGTGCAAATGTTTGATAATGCTACTTGGAAAATTATATATTATTTCTTGTCCAACTAGAAGTGTGAACCAGAAAAAAATGTTAATAAGTGATTAGGAAAAACATTATGTAATAATTCCTAAACAATATAAGAGCTTAAGAAACGTCTTCAGTCTCATCTTAGAAAGGATGAAAAAAACTTGAGGTAATCAGCATTGTTGGAGAATTGTGGGGTTTCAACAATTATTTGTTTAAAAGAAAACTGAGACTTTAAGCACCTGTAAGCCTTTTTGTTTCAACTGTTATTGACTATCTTTCAAAAATGCATTAATACATTTGCTTGCCATGGTAAATTTTGTAAATTGAATGTATTTGTATTGGATGGTATTTGCTTGTTTCAAGGGTAGAAAACCACACCCCAAACTGCTTAAGCGTAAGTGAAACTTATTGTTCACATAGTTGAAAAGACCAAGGACAGGGCTAACTTCCAGAGATTATTTTTATTTTTATTTTTTTACTTTTTTCAATTAATTTTATTGACAGTATATTTCATCCATTTAAGGTGTACAGTCAATGCATTTTGACATATGTGCCAGCTGTAATGAAGATACAGAGCATTTCTATCATCCCACCAAAAGTTTTTTTGTGCTGCCTTCCAGCCTCTCTCCCCAGCCCAGCCAACCACTCATCAGCTTTTTGGTCACAATAAATTCACTTGCATTTTCTAGAATGCTGTACAAGTAGAGTCATATAATACCTACTCTTTTGTGTCTGGCTTCTTTCAACGTGATGATTTTGAGATTCATCCATGTCATGTGTAATAGTAGCTCATTTCTCTTTTAACTTAAGCAAATTCTTGCATAGGACCCCAAAACTTTTGTTCTGTATCTGGGTTTTGTTTGCCCTGTTCTATGTATTGGCTTAACATTCATGAGGTAGAAGCTTCTGCCTTCTCAACTTCCCAGTTGAAGGCTAGAAGGAAAAAAAAAGTTGTTTATCAAAAATAAAAACAGAAATTCTAGAATTGGATCTTTTAAACTTGGATTACTGCTAGAGGTCATGTGCTTACTCATTTATCTCTAAAATGATTACTGTGACCAAGGGAGTGAAATATACTGTTTGCCTTAGGACAATCTAGGTCTGCCCCTGAGGATATGTTATGAATAAGGGAAGGATGGTATTCTAAAATAAATTTGAAATATTTTCCTACCAGAAACACTAAAAGAGAATGAAGGGTGGTAAAAACAAAAACAGATTTTTACTGTAATAATATGTCTTCTTTATAAGACTAAAAAATGTATGCTGGCATGTAGTAAAACAGAGTTCATTTCTATTTCTTATCTTTTCAACTCTTGAAGGAAGAAAGATAATCCCAGAGTTAATGTGTATGTGTAGATAATATTTATATATGTACATGAATATTGCATCTAATCACATGATTGATATAGAGTAGATCTCTTGTTTTCCAGCTGGATTTCCTGACATCCTGGTAATCTGAGACTTTCTTTACTCTTTTTTGTGTCAATTTTTGTATTATACATTTATTGTTCTGTCTTCTGAGCCTTGATTTTGGATTCTTCAGAATCTTTTATTCATTGGAGTAATAAGACTAGAGAGAATAAAACAGTTGAAGTGAAGAACCTGAAAGGAGAGATTATTTTTGCAGCCACTTTTATCTCGTAGGCATGTGTTGATTATCTGCAGGCAGAAATCTAAAAATTCTAGCTTTATACTCATGGAGAGCCATTGTCAGGTATTAAAAAAAAAAAAAAAGATTTTTGGTTGATATTGAGGGGAGGGAGCATTAAGCACACATCCAGTAGTGCCTTCTGGATATCTGTGACTGCACAGGTTTGGAGATTAAAAACAAACAAAAAGTCTGAAAAGCAGGATGGACTTTGCAGCTGTTTCATAAGAACTAGAGGTTGGGCATGGTGGCTGACACCTGTAATCCCAATACTTTGGGAGGCCAAGGTGGGTGGATCACCTGAGGTCACTTTGGAACCAGCTGGCCAGCAGGATGAAACCTGTCTCCACTACAAAAAAAAAAAAAAATATATATATATATATATATATGTGTGTGTGCGTGTGTGTATATATACACACACATATATACGGACTATACATATATATGTGTGTGTATATATATATAGAGTCAGTATATATATTTTGTGTATATATATACAAAAAATTAGCCAGGCATAGTGGTGGGCATCTGTAATCCCAGCTACTCTGGAGGCTGAAGCAGGAGAATCGCTTGAACCCAGGAGGTGGAGGTTGCAGTGAGCGAAGTTTGCACCATTGCACTCTAGCCTGGACAACAAGAGCAAAACTCCATCTCAAGAGAAAAAAACAAAAAACAAAAAAAAAACCAACTAGAGGCTAATTGACCCCCATACTCTACAGTACTTAATTACAATGATCAGCCCCACTTTATCTACCTGGCAGAGATGAAGGTTAAACCTCAAGACTAAATCATATCTAGAATGTCACTTATATATTATATACAATGGAAGGCATTCCATTGAAAATTTCTAGATACACAAGAAGATAAGTCCACAGGCTCAAAACAAAGAGAAATACACATTATATAAACTGACTTAAAGTTGATCCAAATATTGGCATTAGATGACAGGGACTTTACAATAGCTATGATGAAAATATTCAAAAAAGTAGGAGAAATCAGAGACAAAATTGATGAAAATATTAAGCATTCCATTATAAAATTGTAATCTCTATAAAACAATCAAATGGAAATCAAATAGAAATTCTAATAGTAATGAACACAATATCCGAAATTAGATGGGCTTAGCAGAAAACAGGATTAGTAAACTAGATAACAAATCAACAGTAAATTTTTAAATTATAGCAAAGATAAAAAGGAGTTAGGGGAGAGGAGACGTAGCTGAAGAGACAGTGAAACTCAAAACAGTACAATGTAGGTATAATTGGAGTCTCTGAAGGAGATGAGAAAGACACCGTGACAAGCAGGAGTTGACAAGATAGTAGCCAAGATTTCTCCAAAAACTGTTGGAAATTTCAAACCACAAATTCTTGAAGCTCTGAGTACACCAAGTAGGATAAATAAAAGAAAATGACACATGGACACAACATAATTAAAGTAATAAACTCAGAGATAAGGAGAAAAATTTTAAAGGCAGACTGAGGGAAAAAAATGTTCAAAGAACAGCATTACTGACTTCTGAATTCTCAATATAAATAACAGAAGCCAAAAGAGATTAGAATAACGTTGTTAAAGCTCCAAAAAAAAAAAAAAAAAGAAAGAAAGAAAGAAAAAAAGCCAGTGTAAAATTCCATACCTAGTTTAAATATCTTTCAAAGCAGAATGTGACATAGTGACATGTAAACATAGTTCAGACAAACCCCAAGAGAATTAGTCACATGCAGATGGGAATTGAAAGACATAGTAAAGGGAGTTCTTAAGTCAAGTGGAAAATGATACCAAACACAAACAAAGAAATGCAAGAACAAATTCAGAGCAGCCAGAAGGATAAATGTGTTTGGAAATATTAAAATATTGACCTAATGAAGCCAAATCTTTTTTTTTTTTTTTTTTTTTTTTGAGATGGAGTCTCGCTCTGTTGCCGTGCTGGAGTGCAGCGGCATGATCTCAGTTCACTGCAACCTCCACCTTCCAGGTTCAAGCCATTCTCCTGCCTCAGCCTCCCAAGTAGCTGAGACTACAGGCGCATGCCACCATGCCCAGCTAATTTTTGTATTTTCAGTAGAAACGGGGTTTCAGCATGTTGACCAGGCAGATCTCTATCTCTCGACCTTGTGATTCGTCCGCCTCGGCCTCCCAAAGTGCTGGGATTACAGGCATGAGCCACTATACCCAGCCGCTTATTCAAAATTAATAATAATGTCTTGTGCCATTTCAAATCCATGTATAAATTAAAGTCCATGAGAAAAATAACCCTTAAGCCTAGAACTGGGTAATGGACTCAAAATGTTCTAAGGTTATAGCATTACTAGAGAAGTTATATGTTTATATTAGACTGTTATAAGGCAGGAAAACAAGTTAGAATCTCTAAGATAACCATGAAAAGGATAAGAATTTGAATTTAGGAACTAATGAAGGGGTAAAGTGATATAATAGGATATACTTAAATAGTCCAAGCTAAATATTAAAATAATAAATATAATCCTGAAAAAAAGAGTGATTTGTTAAACCAAGTGGACTAAATGTTCCAGTTACTCCAATTTTTTTTTTTTTTCCTTTCAGAATTGTTTTCAGCCTGTCTATATCTACAGAGAAAATCCAATTGGGCTTTTGATAGGAGAAATGACATCTTTACCATTGAGTTTTCTGATCAAGGAACAGTTATGTGTCTCCAGTTATTTAGGTCTTCTTTGATTTATTTAATAAGCATTCTGTAGCTTTGAACATACGGATTTTGCACATTTGTTGCATTTAAACCTAAGTATTTAATATTTAGCACTATTACAATGGTATTAATATTATT
Organism: Macaca mulatta; assembly: GCF_049350105.2. NCBI lineage: Eukaryota > Metazoa > Chordata > Mammalia > Primates > Cercopithecidae > Macaca > Macaca mulatta. The sequence goes on from NC_133412.1 coordinate 110,525,741, forward strand.
TTAACATTTTGCTTTCCACTCTTACATTAATAATATCCTACAGCTTTGTTGGACTCACTTATTAGTTTTACAGTTGTTTTTTAAAGATGCCTTGGGATTTTCAATGTAATTATGTCATCTACAAATAGAGACATTTGTATTTCTTTCCATTATGTATACCTTTTATTTCCTTTTCCTTCCTTATTGCATTGGCTGTAAGTTATTTAGCTATATTAAATAATAGTAATGAGAACAGACACCATTGCCTTGTTCTGTATCTTGAGGAAAAGTATTCGGTATTTTACCTTACGTATGTTGTTAGCTGTGGTTTTTTGTAAATATCCTTTATCACTGTGAGAAAGTTTTAGGCACTGACTAGTTTGCTAAAAGTTTTTATTGTGAATAGATGTTGAACTCTGTAGAAGGATTTTTCAGCATCAGTTGGGCATAAAAGTAATTTGAACTTATGAAATAAAAAATAGATATCAATAAGTTATAGTTTATTAAAGAAATTAAAGTCTTGTGCAATTTGGCTACTTGTAGTGGTTAGAGTTGTGTCCCCCAAAAATATATGTTCAAATCCTAATCCCTGTACCTCTGAAGTGACTTTGTTTGGAAATAGGATCTTTGTAAATGTAACTGAGTTAAAATAAGGTTATACTGGATTAGGGTACCACCTAATCCAATGACTGGGGTACTTTTCAGAGGAAAATTTGGACACAGATACAAAAGACATAGGAAAAAAAGCCATGTAATGAGGCAGAGATTAATGTGTCCACAAGCCAAGAAATGTGAAAGATTAATGGTAACTACCAGAACCCAGGAGAGAGGCAGAGAAGATTCCCTCTCAGACCTTCCATAAGAAAGCAACTGTGCTGACACCTTGATTTTGAACTTCTGGCCTCCAGAAATGTGAGAGTATTTCTGTGGGTTTTAAGCCACCCAATTTGTGGTTCTTTGTTTCAGTAGCCCTAGGAAACTAATACACTGCCCTTTCTGGTAACATATTTTTGAGTTATAAAACATTCTTATTTTCCAAAAAAATAAGCGTGTGTGTGTGTGTGTTTGGGTGGTTTTGTTTTGTTGCAACATACATATAACATCAAACTTGGGTAGTTCATTCTTCTTTTTCTAGGTTCCTTGTAGTGTTTTTTAGTGATCATCAAGCAGGTTTAAAGAAAAGCATATGAATTACTTACCTTTATTGTGTTTCTAAATTAAAGAGGACATTTTTTGTCCTATCCTTTGAAAATATGATTTTATGGCAGGCCAACTTTTTATTTATTTACTTATTTATTTATTTAAATTTTTCCATAGGTTATTGGGATACAAGTGGTATTTGGTTACATGAGTAAGTTCTTTAGTGGTGATTTGTGAAATTTCGGTGCACCCATCACCCGAGCAATATACACTGCACCCTGTTTGTAGTCTTTTACCACTCGCCCCCTTCCACCTCTCCCTGCAAGTCCCAAAGTCCTTTGTATCATTCTTATTATGCGTTTATGTCCTCATAGCTTAGCTTCCACTTATCAGTGAGAACATATGATGATGTTTGGTTTTCCATTCCTGAGTTACTTCACTTAGAATAATAGTCTCCAATCTCATCCAGGTTGCGGCAAATGCCGTTAATTCATTCCTTTTTATGGCTGAGTGGTATTCCATCATATTTTTATAACTGTGTTCTATCATGCATATATACATATATCTACACAGTTTCTTTATCTGCTCATTGATTAATGGGCATTTGAGTTAGTTCCATCATTTTGCAAAAATCGAATTCACAAAATTTAAGATTTTGTGTATTGTACTGCTATAAACATGCGTATACAAGTAAATTTTTCATATGATTTCTTTTTCTCTGCGTAGATACCCAGTAGTGGGAATGCTGGATTAATTGGGAACTCTACTTTTAGTTCTTTAAGGAGTTTTCACAGTGTTTTCCATAATGGCTGTACTAGTTTACATTCCTACCAGCAGTGTAGAAGTGTTCCCCGATCACTGCATCCATGCCATCATCTTTTGATTTTTGGATTACGGCTATTCTTGCAGTAGTCAGGTGGTATCGCATTGTGGTTTTGATTTTCATTTCCTTGATCATTAGTTCTGTTGAGCATTTTTTTCATGTTTGTTGGCCATTTGTATATCTTCTTTTGAGAATTATCTATTCATGTCCTTAACCCACTTTTTGATGGGATTTTTTTTTTTTTCTTACTGATTTGTTTGAGCTCATTGTAGATTCTGGATATTAGTCCTTTCTAAGATGTATAGATTGTGAAGATTTTCTCTCTCTCTGTGGGTTATCTGTTTACTCTGCTGACTGTTCCTTTTGCCATGCAAAGCCTCTTTAATTTAATTATGTCCTGACTGTTTATTTTTGTTTTTATTGCATTTGCTTTTGGGTTCTTGGTGATGAAATCTTTGCCTAAGCCAGTGTCTTTAAGGGTTTTTCTAAATTTATCTTCCAGAATTTTTATAATTGCAGGTCTTGAATTTAAATCCTTAATCCATATGTAGTTGATTTTTGTATAAGGTGAGAGATGAGAATCCAGTTTCATTCACCTACATGTGCCTAGCCAATGATCCCAGCATCATTTGTTGAAAAGGGTGTCCTTTCCTCACTTTATTTTTGTTTGCTTTGTTGAAGATCAGTTGGCTATATTTGGGTTTATTTCTGGGTTCTCTATTCTGTTCCATTGGTCTATGTGCCTGTTTTTATACTAGTACCTTGCTATTTTGGTGACTATAGCCTTATGGTATAGTTTGAAATCAGTTAATGCAATGCTTCCAGATTCATTCTTTTTGCTTAGTCTTGCTTTGGCTATGCGTGCTCTTTTTTGGTTCCATGTGAATTTTAGAATTACTTTTTCTAATTCTGTGAAGAATGATGGTAGTATTTTGATAGGGATTGCATTGAATTTGTAGATTGCTTTTGGCAGTATGGTCATTTTCAACAATATTGATTCTACCCATCCATGAGTATGGGATATGTTTTCATTTGTTTGTGTCATCTATGATTTCTTTCAGCAGTGTTTTCTCGTTTTCCTTGTACAGGTCTTTCACCTCCTTGGTTAGGTATATTCCTAAATATTTTATTTATTTATTTATTTTTGCAGCTATTGTAAAAGGGGTTGAGTTCTTGATTTGATTCTCTGCGTGGTCACTGTTGGTTTATAGAAGAGCTACTAATTTGTGTACATTAATCTTGTGTCCGGAAACTTTGCTGAATTATTTTATCAATTCTAGGAGCTTTCTGGAGGAGCCTTTAGAGTTTTCAAGGTAAACGATCATATTGTCAGCAAACAGTGACAGTTTGACTTCCTCTTTACAGATTTGTATGCCCTTAATTTCTTTCTCTTGTCTGATTGCTCTGGCTAGGACTTCCAGTACTATGTTGAAGAAGACTGGTGAGAATGGGCATCCTTGTCTTTTTCCAGTTCTCAGAGGGAATGCTTTCAACTTTTCCCCATTCAGGATTATGCTGGCTATGGGTTTGTCATAGATGGCTTTGATTAAATAGAGGTATGTTCCTTGTATGCCAGTTTTACTGACAGTTTTAATCATAAAGGGATGCTGGATTTTGTTGAATGCTTTTTGTGCATCTGTTGAGATGATCATGTGATTTTTGTTTTTAATTCTGTTTATGTGGTGTATCACATTTATTGACTTGCACATGTTAAACCATCCCTGCATCCCTGGTATGAAACCCACTTGATCATGGTGGATTATCTTTTTGATATGTTGTTGGATTCGGTTAGCTAGTATTTTGTTAAGGATTTTAGCATCTATGTTCATCAGGGATATTGGTCTGTAGTTTTCTTTTTTGGTTATGTTCTTTCCTGGTTTTGGTATTACGGTGATGCTGCCTTCACAGAATGAATTAGGGAGGGCTCCTTCTTTCCCTCTTTCTCTGTCTTGTGGAATAGTGTCAAAAAGATTGGTACCAATTCTTTGAATGTCTGGTAGAATTCTGCTGTGAATTCGTCTGGTCCTGGACTTTTTATTTTTGGCAATTTTTAAATTACCATTTCAAACTCACTTGTTATTAGTCTGTTCAGGGTATCTAGGTCTTCCTGATTTTAGGAGGGTTGTATGTTTCAAGGAATTTATCCATCTCTTCTAGGTTTTCTAGTTTATGTGCATAAATGTGTTCATAGTAGCCTTGAATGATCTTTTGTCTTTCAGTGGTGTCAGTTGTAATATCTCCTGTTTCATTTCTTAATGAGGTTATTCGGATTTTCTCTCTTCTTCTCTTGGTTAATCTTGCTAATTGTCTATCAATTTTTTTTAACTTTTCAAAGAACCAGCTTTTTGTTTCACTTATCCTTCGTATTTTTTTGTTTTGTTTTGTTTCAATTTCATTTAGTTCTGCTCTGATCTTGGTTATTTCCTTTCTTCTGCTGGGTTTGGGTTTGGTTTGTTCTTGTTTCTCTAGTTCCTTGAGGTATGACCTTAGAATGTCAGTTTGTGCTCTTTCAGTGTTTTTTTGTAGGCATTTAGGGCTATGAACTTTTCTCTTAGCACCACCTTTGCTGTATCCCAGAGGTTTTGATAGGTTGTGTCATTATTTTCATCCAGTTCAAGGAGTCTTTTAGTTTTCATCTTTATTTCGTTTTTGACTCAATGCTCATTCAGGAGCAGGTTATTTAATTTCCATGTATTTGCATGGGTTTTTTGTTTGTTTTTTTCTGAGATGGAGTCTCACTCTGTCGCCCAGGCTGGAGTGCGGTGGCACGATCTCTGCTCACTGCACCCTCCACCTCCTGGATTCAAGCAATTCTCCCGCCTCAGCCTCCCAAGTAGCTGGGATTTCAGATGCATGCTACCACGCCCAACTAATTTTTGTATTTTTGGTAGACAGGGGTTTCATCGTGTTGGCCAGGTTGGTCTCGAATTGGCTGGTCTTGAACTACTGACCTTGTGATCCACCTGCCTCAGCCTCCCAAAGTGCTGGGATTACAGGCGTGAGCCACTGCACATGGCCTATTTGCATGATTTTAAGGGTTCCTTTTGGAGTTGATTTCCAGTTTTATTCCACTGTGGTCTGAGAGAGGGCTTGATATAATTTCAATTTTCTTGTTGAGGCTCATTTTATGGCCTATCATATGACCTATCTTGGAGAAAGTTCCATTTACTGTTGAATAGAATATGTATTCTGTGGTTGTTGGATGAAATGTTCTGTACATATCTGTTAAGTCCATTTGTTCCAAGATATGTTTTAATTCCGTTGTTTCTTTGTTGACATTCTGTCTTGATGACCTGTCTAGTGCTGTCAGTTGAGTATTGAAGTCCCCCATTATTATTGTCTTGCTGTCCATTTCATTTGTTAGGTCTGTTAGTAATTGTTTTATAATGTTGGGATCTCCAGTGTTAGGTGCATATATGTTTAGGATTGTGATATTTTCATGTTGGACAAAGCCTTTTACCATTATATAATGTCCCTCTTTGTCATTTAACTGTTGTGTCTTTAAAGTTTGTTTTGTCTGATATAAGAATAGCTACCCCTGCTCACTTTTGGTGTTCATTTGCATGAAATGCCTTTTTCCACCCCTTTAAGTTTATGTGAGTCTTATGTGTTAGATGAGTCTCCTGAAGGCAGCAGATGGTTGGTGAGTTCTTATTCATTCTGTGGTTCTGTATCTTTTAAGTGGAGCATTTAGGCCATTTATATTCAGTGTTAGTATTGAGATGTGAGGTACTATTGCATTCATCATGCTATTTGTTGCCTGGGTACCTTGGTTTTTTTGTTTTTTGTTTTTGCTTTTGCTTTTTAATGAGGTTCTGTTTTGATGTGTTTCCAGGATTTGTTTCAAGATTTAGTGCTCCTTTCAGCAGTTCTTGTAGTGGTGACTTGGTAGTGGCGAATTCTCTGAGCGTTTGTTTATCTGAAAAGGACTGTATATTTCCTTCATATATGATGTAGCTTCGCTGGATACAAAATTCTTGGCTGATAATTGTTTTGTTTGAGGAGGCTTAAGATAGGGTCCCAATCCCTTCTAGCTTGTAGGGTTTCAGCTGAGAAATCTGCTGTTAATCTGATAGGCTTTTTTTTTTTTTATAGGTTACCTGGTCCTTTGTCTCATAGCTCTTAAGATTCTTTTTTTCATGTTAACTTTAGATAACCTGATGACAATGTGCCTAGGCGATGATCTTTCTGTGATGAATTTCCCAGGTGTTCCTTGTGCTTCTTGTATTTATTTGGATGTCTAGGTCTCTAGCAGGGCTGGGGAAGTTTTCCTCGATCATTCCCCCAAATATGTTTTCCAAACTTTTAGATTTCTCTTCTTTTTCAGGCACACTAGTTATTCTTAGGTTTGGTGTTTAACATAATCCCAGCCTTCTTGGAGGCTTTGTTCATATTTTCTTATTCTTTTTTTCTTAGTCTTTATTGGATTGGGTTAATTCAAAGACCTTGTCTTCAACCTCGAATTTCTTTCTTCTACTTGTTCAATTCTGTTGCCGAGACTTTCCAGAGCAGTTTGCATTTCTATAATTGTGTCCATTGTTTCCTGAAGTTTTGATTGTTTTTTTCTTTATTCTGTCTATTTCCTTGAATATTTCTCCCTTCACTTCCTGTATTGTGTTCTGGATTTCCTTTCATTGGGTTTCACCTTTCTCTGGTGCCTCCCTGATTAGCTTAATAACTAACCTCCTAAATTCTTTTTCAGGTAAATCAGGGATTTCTTCTTGGTTTAGATCCATTGCTGGTGAGTTAGTATGATTTTTTTGGGGGGGAGGTGTTAAAGAGCCTTATTTTGTCATATTACCAGAGTAGGTTTTCTGGTTCCTTCTCATTTGGGTAAGCTCTGTCAGAGGGAAGGTCTATGGCTGAAGGCTGTTGTTCAGATTCTTTTATCCCACGAGGTGTTCCTTTGATATAGTACTGTCCCCCTTTTCCTATGGATGTGGCTTCCTGTGAGCCAAGCTGCAGTGATTGTTATCTCTTTACTGGGTCTTGCCACCCAGCGAGTCTACCCAGCTCTGGGCTGGTACTGGGGGTTGTGTGCACAGAGTCCTGTGATGTGAACTGTCTATAGGTCTCTCACTGTGGATACCAGCACCTGTTCCAGTGGAGGGGGTGGGGGGTAGGGGTAAAATGGACTCCATGAAGGTTCTTAGCTTTGGTGGTTTAATGTTCTGTTTTTGTGCTAGTTGGCCTCCTGCCAGGAGGTGGCACTTTCCAGAAAGCATCAGCTGCGGTAATATGTAGAGGAACCAGCAGTGGTCAGAGCCCTAAAGTTCCCAAGAGTATATGTATGCCCTTTGTCTCCAACTACCAGGGTGGATAGGGAAGCACCATCAGGTGGGGACAGGGCTAGGTATGTCTGAGCTCAGACTCTCCTTGGGTGGGGGATCAGGGTGAGGTTCCCAGGTCAATGGAGTTGTGTAGGTAGGAGCATTATGGCTGCCTCTGCTGAGTCATGCAGGTTGTCAGGAAAGTGGGGAAAGCCAAAAGCAACAGGCCTCACCCAGCTCCCATGCAATCTAAAGGGCTGGTCTCACTCCCACTGTGGCCCCTCTAACAACCCTAAGTCTGTTTCCAGGCAGTGGGTGAGCTGGGCTTAAGAACTTACCCCAGGCTACCTGCCTCTGAGCTGCTAAAGAGAAGAGCTTGGTTCTTCCCCTACCTGTGGAGTCTGCACATTGGATTCATGCCCTCCTGTGAGTTCTGGCCAGGAGACTTCTTGCCCCATTTAAATTGATACAAAGTTCAGCTGGAGATTTCCTTCTCCCTGTGGTGTTTTCCCCTGTGCCTCTGGCTGCCCTCTCATTGGATTCCTGTGGTGCCAGGCAGGAATGGCTTCCTTGGGGACCCAGCAAGCTCCCAGGGTCCTTCTGCTGCTTCCTCTACCCCTGTATTTTGTTCAGCTCTCAAAATTGACTCAGCTCCAAGTAAGGTGGGAAACTTCTCCCACAAACTAGACCTTCAGTTTCCCCAGTGGGGCGGTCGCGGTGGTGGTGGTCGCGAGAGGATTATCTCCTTTCCCACTTCCGCAGGTGGGGCACTCACAGTATTTGAGGTGTCTCCCGAGTCCTGCAGGAGCACTCCACTTCCTTCAGAGGGTCTGTTGGTCCTCTTAGGATTCCTGGTTTGTTCTTGCAGTTGTTCTGGAGCTAAAATTCATGATGTGAGCCTCCACATACTGCTCTGTCCATCCGAGTAGGAGCTGCAATGTAGTCCTGCCTCCCATCTGCTATGATGATCTGTCCTCTCAGGCCAACCTTTTCGTATCTTCTCTGGCCATCAACAATGATAGCCACTGTAGACACATGTCTAAGGAGACCACCTCAATTTCTATAGAATAAAGAAAAATCATTAAGCAGTTTTGCATATTTTGGGAAAGTGAAAAGTGATCAAAAGCTTATAATATGAAAACCACAATATCACAGGTAAGCAAATCACACCCCTTCTAGCAGTGCTATGTACAAGGTATGCAGGACATTGAACTGATAAAATCTTTTCATTTTTCTTTGATAAGAAGTTTATAGACTAAATGGAAACTCCCAAAATTTACCTATGTGTTATGTACCCCAGAAAAGGCAGATAAATGAGGAAAGTCTAGTTTTTATTTGGACAATATATCAATAGTCTTTTTTATGATTTCTTTGGTTTTATTTAAACCATGGAAATCAAGATGATGATGTGAAACTTCATTTTTGAAATAAGAGTACCTAATAAGTAGCGGAACATTTGTTGTCATATTTTGACACATCACTTGATATACTATAGAAAGCATTATTGCTATTAAGTGCTGACAGAATCAGCTCTACACTGTAAGAGGCCAATGCATTTCTTATGAAAATTTTCGTTTTTGTTTGTCCATAAGACAATTTAGTTGCAACCTGTGAATGAATATGTGTATTAATAACTTCACTCAGTTTCATAGACCTGTCATGGAAACCATACAATAATGTGTGTTTCATGTGACTCAAGGTAACACAGCAGCTGCTAGTATTGGTGCCATTTTGGGAGGAAAAATAAAACAAACCTCTGAATGATTAAAAATACTTGCCCTATGAGATTCCATCTTCATATGTGCTTTCACATCTTCTCCAATATGTCGAATCCCAGATTCTTTTCTGTACAGTGTACAGTATATTCTGTTTTTGTTGTTTATCTCCCTAAGCCAGTGATGCATTCTTCCATTTAGTCTTCATTTTTTATGATATCTGAGTCACGGTGGCATTGGAGTTGTCGTCATTCTCATTTTCATTATCTGAGCTCTTAGAAAGGATAGTGATAATATTCACAGTGTTAAAAATTAAACTAGCACTCTTTTGATACAAAGCACAATAGTTAATCCACAGAGAAAGTCAAAGATGGGTTGTTAACTTTCATATTTACCATGCACTTAAGTTGTACACTTAAGTCACATCACTAGGAGTGATGCAACAATGGATGATCCATTATTGTCAGTCATAAATTATGCTTGCTCACATTAATGGTCAGGAAAAACAGCAACTACAGAAAGCAGATAATCTATGCCATGTCCATTAGACACTAACACCAGTGTTGTTTTTAGCTCTATTTTTTTGTACCACCACATGGATTTGTACATTTCCCCCAAACGTGGTCACCTATTGCCAAAGACTGGGACTTTTTAAGTTTCCCAGAATGATTGATCACCCACTGGAAAACTCTAATATTGTACAGTGGGCTCTTGAAAGTGAAGCAAAGATTATTCTTGGTGAAGGAGGAATTGGACAAGCCCTGAAGATTTTTGCCTGGAGGAGTGGTACTATGTATGACTTGATAATATGAGAGTCAGAGGACAGTAATCTCACGTTTTAGTGGCATTAATTAGGGCAGGTATAAGAAGATAGGAAAGACTGACTTGGAGGCTATTAAAGTATTTCATGAATGAAGTAAAGAAGATTGCAGGGCTGGGGGGCCTTAAATAACAGCAATAGTAAGAGATAGGAAAGAATGTGAGGCATTTTGAAATAAGTAGCAGAACTTATTGACTCGCTCACTGGATATGGGAAATGAAGGAGATGTTTTAAGATAACTTCAAGTTTTTAAGACTGACTAATTAGAGAAATAATGTGACTGACAAAGACAGTGAAATTGAGTTTATTTGATTTTTCTAAACAAGTAAGTTTAGAAAATGCCTTAGTTAAAGCATAAGTAAGATATATGGTTGGTGTTTGAATATACTGGGACTGAAGCTTGTTGATAAGGATAGTACAAAGCCTAGTTGTCCACTCTGTGGGACCAATATAAATTCCCTATGGAGTCAATGTTATCCAAAAGGGGGACTATTTTCCACTTGTATGGAAGCAAAATAAATACAACTTTTAAACGTTTGAATGAATAATAGAGAAGAAGCAATGGAATGAAGGTTATTTTTACTCCAACTACCTAACTCCAGGTTTTCTTAGATCTTGGAAAGAAACTACCCCTTGTCCTGTTAATGGTTGTGCCCTACAGAAACTTGCCAATCTACCTAATGAGGAAACTGCTTACTACTCACTTGTTTGCATCACTACTATTCTAAATATGCCAGTTTCGAAATGTGCTCAAGGAATCCATACCGTTTGGTATGAATAGCCTTTGAGAGACCATATGCAATTCAGGGAATTTGGTTGGTCCATGAAGAAAGACCACGTGTACCACATAGTTGGCTCCCTTGAGTCTTTTTTATTTAAAGAAGAAGAAAATGTTAAAAAAAAAAAACAAAAATAAGACTTCTTATAGAGAACCAAAGATATTTTGAAGGAGTGATTAAAAAAAGACCATTGTTTAAAAAATATAATAGGTGATTTTAATATCAATGATCAGGGACAAAAATATAAATAATGATTTGGAACAGCAAAGGGAGAAACACTAAGAAAAAACACAAAGAAATGGAGTGAAATGATCAGAAGCAAAACATAATTTATGGAAAATGGAGTAAGTGCAGGAGCAAGAGAAGTAAATGTCAGAGAAACCACATTCAAAGAAATAATAAAAGAAAACTCAGTTGAGCTGAAGGAAAACTTGAGTTATCAAAATGAAAGTCCATAACAATGTCTGAGTAGAATAAATAAATTACATCTTTGCTCATGTAAATTTATATACATATGCTAAATATATAGACATGTCTGGGCAAAATATCTGTACACTAATGGTGAAGAGAAAATGTTATACCTTTATAACATTTGTTATAAAATTGTATAGAGCTGATTATTTACAAAAGAAAGAGCATCACAGCAGCATAGAATTCCTGACTTGCAGTATTGGAAAACAAGACAGAGCAACTATGTTTATCAATCTTAGAGGAAAAGATTGCAATTTGAGGATACTATATCTAGCCAAAATATCATTTATAGAGGAGGGCAAAACAAAGACTTTATGTTCATAGTCATAGGACTATGAATATACCCCTTTTTTTCTTCCTGTAGGAATTACTTGAAGAAGTATTATAGCTAAAGGAAAATTAAAACAGATATCCAAAGAGGATAAAACATTGTATAAGAATCAGTGAAACGTAGTCTATCTTAAAATTTATAGATAATTTTAAAGCAGTGATAACTTTAATTGTGATGTGTGTTAAGGAAGGGTCCTCAAAATACGTTACATAAAATAAGAAAAATAAAAAGTATGGCATGGAACTAGTTTTAAATTACTCCAAATGCACTATAGGAGTAGGAGTTATGGATAGAGGAGGTTTAAACATCTTATTTTTGCTTTAAATTTTTTCCTTTGTTGATTGGGCATATCACTTATGAGATGGTGCAAAACTGAAATTAATGTCTTGAATATGACATGCAGTAAAGCAAAGATGATTATTTCAGTTAAGAGAAAGAATTTTCTTATTCATAGGGATATGCATGCTGGGTAAAGCTAAATTAATATCTTTCCGTGATATGATTATATATCACATGATTTATTAAAATGTACTTTCTGAACAATTATTAAAGACATCTTCCTGATTTTAAGGTATGCATTTATATTTATTATTGAAAACATTTAATGAAAGCTTACATACTACCATCCGAAACTACAGAAAGAAAAAGGAAAAAATTTGCCACCTTTTGGGGAGATAAACATACCCCAAAATGCATATAAAATTAGATCAGTACTATAATAGATACATGCAGAAGCTAAAGGGAAATAGGAAGAAGATGTGAAAGACTTAACTGTGAGGATATTTAGGAGTCTGCCAATGAGCAAGATAGGAAAGGCGTACCGAACAGTGGGCACCTGTGTTATGGATGAGAAAATGCAGGTGTTTATCCCAGGTAATTAAGCCGTCCAGTGAAATTCTTAAATTGAAATGCATTGAAATTGGTGTGAAAATGAGATATCTTAGGTGCAGCCTGTTGAAAGCAGTTCTGAATGCTTGAGTCTTGTTCCAGTGTTTTTAAATTCTAGATGAATTGTGGCCTAAGTATTTTTAAATTTCAAAAAGGCAGCATTTAGAAGAATTGTGTGTAGTAATCAGATGTTCATTATATATTGCCATTAATTTTTTCCAAAGGAAGGAAGATATACATATCGTGGCTTATTTTTAAACAGCAATGAGCTTAGGAACTGTGACCGTGAAACAGGTTTCACTTCTCCCTTCCCTGTTTAGGTCACCTAGGATCTAATGAGGAGATGGCAGGCCTCTTGCTTCAGTAGTAGCCATGGCTGCTCTGCCTGGTTATTTAAGATGGGTAGAATTGTTAGGCAGTAGCCACAACCTGTTCCTTTCCACAGAGGAGAGAGAAGCACGATTAGCTGTTACATTGCTTGTGTACTTTTCCAATATTCCTGCCTAGTGGGAAGGGAAAGGAGGGCTACCCAATATCAGGGTGGAAGATATTTACTGTCACTGCTACCATGCTGAAAAGTTAGTTCTTTTCTTAAAATTGAAAAACCACAGAATAATTATATGGCCTAACAGAGATTTTCAAACATAAATGCTAATGTGTTGTTACTCTGTTTACACATTTTGTTAGCTTCTATATATCAGGGGATTCCCTGTAAATTCCAGAATCTTAAATATTACAAATTCTCATGGGAGGTTGGTTTTATAGAGATGGATAATTTTTTTGGTTTTGGTAATGTGCTTATCTCTCTTGTTTTGTAATTATATAAATGTTGAAATTTCTACTTTAGGAGCCATAATTACATAGAATGTGATAAGACAGGTTTCTAGCTTTTTTTTTTTTTTTTCCCAAATAGAGATGGAGTCTCACTGTCTTTCAGAGTCTGTTTTTGAACTCCTGGCTGCAAGCAATCCTCTCACCTTGGCCTCCTAAAGTGCTGGGAGTACAGGCATGAGCCACTGTGCCTGGCCTCTAGCTAATATTTTTTATATCAGACACCCAAAATACTTCAGTGGCAACCTACGTAATATTACTTTAGAAAGTTTGGTTCTGTTCATTGTTTTTTATTACAGCCTTTCTTGGTGAAATGATTTATTTACATGTTATTTAAAGTTTCTGTCCCCGTTAATTGTCGTGATGTCTAACTGAGGTGTTAAAAACTGATAAGCAGTAGGCTTTTCTATTTAATGCTGGAAGAACAAGCTGCTTGTGATGACCCAACAGGGACATGAGGAAGGTTTGTGAAAGGGGTGCATTCATCCAGCTCTAATCCTTGTTTTCAGAAAGGCAGTGTCTTTGAGTGTTCTCTAATTAGTGAATAGATATGGTTGTAAATTCTTGTAGACACCTCTTTTGTAGGACAGAGGTGGTTTGCCTGGCTTGTCTAAATCTTTGTTTTACATTTCTTGTAAGTAAAAATGTAAGATGAATATTTAAAATAGGAAACATAAAAGTAATTTTAAAACATGTAATTAATGGTACTTTATCAATGTGGTCCAACATAGCATTTCTTTTTTAACATCCTCATAATTAGAAACTTGAATATTGTATTTCAGAAAACGGTGTCTACAAAATAAAATGTTTTTATTTTTTGTTTGCTTGCTTATTTTGCTGATTTCTTTGTATACATGAAATGTTTACTGCAATGAAATAAATTCTTTTTGGGTTTGGTAAAATTGCTTCTACCAGTCACCTAGGAAATATAAGCTAGGGAACAAGTCACTGATATTTAGTCATACCAAGAGGAAATATATTGCTTCAGTGAACTGAATATAAAACGTGATCAGTGAAAACACCTGGAAATCAGAAAGAACTGATTTTAGTTATGCTTCTCTTTTTCAAAGAACTTAAGTGCTTAGCTATTATTGTTAGTGCTGGAGAAGTAAGTTGGCAGTGACATTTGAAATATGATAAATAAAAGCCTGCAGAATGTCTGCTTCTACTTGTAGCACTTGTCTGATTCCTTCTCCAGAAATTGCATAATGGAAACTGCCATAGAGTTAATGCCACTCTAATGTATCACCGTTACTTGTTTTAATAAATGCATTCTCTATTGCTTTGTAATGATAAAGGTATAGTTACTGAAACTGTCAAAGTTATAGAAAGAGAAGAATAGGAGCTTTTTGTCTTTATCACCTGTATTAATAACTGGAGATAATTACTGCAGAGCAGCTGGCTGTTGGTTTTAGGGAGCATCAATTGTTCTTCTTACCCAGCTGTTGACTAATAAGGATAGTCAACACATCTGTTTCAACAGCTGGTAATTAACAAAAGCCTAATTGCTGAAACTCTTTTAACATCCAATCTGTGAAAAAGAAGGGATGTAGAAGAATATTATTTACTTTGTGCTTTGCACTTTCTGAAACCAGTTTCTCTTTTTTCTCTCTCCTCACTTTTTTTTTTTTTCTTACTTTGAACACCACTGCCTTTGTATGAAGCATTGAATGGCAGGAGAACACAATATGGTAATCCAGAGCTTAACTTTTTCAGATCTTTGTTGGTGTTTCTTATTGCAACATTTCTTTGCTAACTTGCAAGATAAAATGGATCAAAAGCATTTTGAGTAGTTCCATACAACAGTTAAAATCCGCAGCAGTGTGCCCTAGGCTGTGCTGCTGTTGTCTGAAGCATCCAAAAGGAAACAGGGGATTCTTTTTTCTTACGCTTTTCACATGCTTAGATACTACTCCCAAATAATTTCCACATTCATATACAGAATTTTTGTTTAAATTACTGCATATGTGATTAACGTAAATGAAGTCAGCTTTAGCAAGGCCTCTTCCTGTGGTTAAAAACTATTTTAATTGTCATCTCTTAAAAACTTAAGTTTACTCATTTTAATGCCTATATGTCAACTTAAAGTATTTAAGAAAACTTTTAGCGTATTTGCGAAATCTTGCTTGGTTTATTTTACATTAAAATGTGATTTGGTCTTTTTAAAAAGTTTCTTTTAAATTAGATAACTTCGATAATTTCTTGTTGATTTTTATAATAAATGAATAAGATATTTGCCGGCTTGGACATGGACACCTGAATAAAACTGTTTCACAAATGAGAGATTTATAAATTAGTATTTCTTTTATTTATATACTTTTAGTACTTTAATCGTGAACTGTTTCAGTAAAAAAAAAATCTTTCATATAGCCTTGATTATAAATCTTTATGTGTTTCTGCAGTTATAATTGTTTGCTAGATATGAATTAATGTGTACATGCCAAAAAATTTGCTAATTTTTCTCCAATTTAAAAAGTTTCCTTGTAAAACAAAATTGATGAAAATGTTTTCTTTAAAAGTTTTTTTTTCAGTTTTCATGGCTGTTTTTTCAATAGTCATTTTCATATTCTTTTACACTTTTTTTATAGCCTATGCGCTTAAAAAACTTTTTGATGAATGAAAAATGTATTTGTATTAATTAAAGATAATATAATCATACTGATTTTCCTTTTAATACTTTCATAAAATTTTAGAATAATCTTATGGTTAATTTGCTAGACAATTATTCTGGTGCTTATTTGACTATCCGACAAGTCCTTAGCTAAAATGATAGACAAGTTCACTTGATTAAACCTGCTTCACTAACTTTTCATTTGGCAATATTTCTATGCAGGCAGTTCTTTAATTGATGTTGAAATGGTACAGAAGAAATTCTACCCAAGTGCTTGTCGTGGACTGAATTGCAGATTGCATAATTTCAAAATTTTTTGCTGGCAAGACAAGTTTGGTTCAGCATGTGTTCAGGTGATGAAGTGTACTATAGATGTAGTGAAAAAACATACACGATCCTGAACAAATAAACAAAATACTGCTTGCTAAAATTCTAACTAAATAAAAGGGCACTGGCATGTAGAGAAATGTTTACGACTCAAGTATAAAGGCGGGAAATATTGTCATTTTGAGAAATGTTTGCTTCTTGAGTTTAAATAAGAATTTAATTTTCTCTGTGTGCTCATGTTCTTAGGTAGTACCAGAGAGCTTAGTGAAAGGAGTATATCATGCCATGAAAAAGGAGAGTGGACTTTTTTGAGGAACCCACATTCCATCTGATGTTTTCAGTGTTTTCTTGTGCATAATTTGTTTTTATTTCCTGAAATAAAAACAAATTAATAAAAACAAATTATGCACATTCCTGAGAAAAATAAAAACAAATTAATAAAAACAAATTATGCACATTCCTGAGAAAATGACCTGAAGAACTGTTGGTTTGGTAGATGAAAATTCAGTAATTTAACAGATATTTTCTGAAGACCATTAAATGCTATGTGATTAGTCTCTGTTCTAGACATTAAAAGTGGTAAATCTCATTAAAGGATGAAGAGACTACTAGTGAAACCAGTGAAATAGTCAGTGGTTTTTACATCTCAGTAAGAGTGGCTTTCAGAGGTGGAGTCAAGAAGTCTCAGTATTTAAGTATATAAGTAAAGTAATGGACATCTAACTAGCAACAGATTTAAGATTTTAGTATCTTTTGAGCTAGGGTTCATTCAACTTAAAAGTTACAAAGAAAAGATAAAGTCTCCACAGTCTAAATTAATGCACTAAGAAATCGTTCAAGACAAATATTTTAAATTGTAAAAGGCTTAAGTAAATTATAACAGACACTAAAAATAAAAATACAGAGTTGTAAAATAAATGACAGGAAATGGACAAGAGCTAAAAATTGGAGTAAACAGTGTTACCTCTGGAGTTAATCGCAGTAGTATATAGTAGCACATTTGAGATTGGAGAAGTTGGGAGAGTAGTTAATGCATAGATAGAGTCACTAGTAATCCAAAGTCTAGTTTTGGTTCTGCCACTAACCTTTCTATATAACCTTAAACACTGAGTGTTTAAATAGATCATTTCCTAGTGAATGGTTTTCCTACACCACGGATTTGTTTCCCTAAAGGATACACATTGTTAAAGGCAGTTGGGAGGAATATTTCAATTTCTATTTTTGAACATCTTATCAATTATATAATTAGTTATATATACCTTTTAAAGAGTGACACTATGGTAACCTGTAACTATATATATGTAAGTTAGAATATGTGGCAGTTATTGGATATCAGAGACTTATAACACATACCACTCAATTGAACCACATCAGCTGCTTTAGTGATTAAACTGCTTTAAATAGTTCTTATTTAAATAATTCTTACATAGTGTTTAATGTAGTGAGAGACCAGTGAGAGAACAGTGAGAGACCACTGTTTAGACAGGAAGGATATTGTCACACAGGTAATACCAAGCTTAGAAATGATAATATTGGAAATTTACCTTGTACTATTCTTAATCATTTAATCAAAATTCTTATCTAACCAATCTTTATATCTCCCAGTACACACTTTATTTTTTCTTTTCTTTCTTCTTCTTCTTATTTTTTTTTTGGAGACAAGGTGTCAGTCTGTCACTCAGGCTGTGTGTAATCATGGCTCACTGCAACCTAGAACTCCTGGACTCAAGCAGTCCTCCTGCCTCAGGCTCCCGTGGAACTGAAACTACAGGTGTGCACCACCACGCCTGGCTAATTTTTGATTTTTTTTTTTTTTTTTTTTTTTTTGTGGAGACAGGCCCTCACTGTGTTGCCCAGTCTGATCTAAAACTTCTGGCCTCAAATGGTCCTCCTGCCTTGGCCTCCCAAAGTGTTGGGAATACTGGCGTGAGCCACCACACTCAACTCTCCCAGTATTTCTAAAAAAAAATGTTAAGAGAAAATATTATTATTAGAGCGATTATATCCAAAATTTTATTTTACTTTTCATATATTGTGATTTTAGACTAGAAGACACCACATGAAATACTTGAAAATGTCAATCTGAAACTTTTTTTGTTGTGTGCTTTTTTTAAAAAAACAAGGTTAGGTGCAGTGGCTCACACCTTAGTCTCAGTACTTTGGGAGGTCAAGGCAGGCAGATCACTTGAGCCCAGTAGTTCGAGACCAGCCTGGCCAATGCAGTGAAACCCCATCTCAACAAAAATTACAAAAATTAATTGGGTGTGGTGGCACGCACCTATAGTCCCAGCTACCCAGGAGGCTGAGGTTGCAGGATCGTTGAGCCCCAGTGGTCGAGGCTGCAGTGAGTTGAGATCGCACCACTACACTGCAGCCTGGGTGTCAGAGGGAGACCCTGTCTCAAAAGAAAAGAAAAAACAAGTCAGGAAAATTATTTAAATAAATAAATAAACCAAGCTAATCTACCAAATGTGAGAATTATAAACAGTGTCATCTATTTTTGATGGTTGCGATATGTGTTAACTTTCAACATAGACTTCTGCTTCCTGCAGTGTGGCAGGCAGATACTGCAGTGACCGTCTTGCTGCTAAACTGCGAGGTCCTAGATGAAACCGTTTCATCCATGCCAGCATTGCTGGTTTCACAAAAAGCATATGAAACGTCTAAAGATTTTACTTCACCAAAAAACGGGAGTTGAACCAGAGGCAACCCCCTTCCCCATGATAAGCACACAGAAGGGCCACAGCAGCCCTAAGAAAACACATCTAGAGGAATAGTTTGTATCATCATTTTGGTCCCAATCCTTGGTCAGCAGCAAGGCTAGGGATCTGAAACAGAAACTCCTGCATTAATTCAGGCCTCTTGAACTTTAGGAATTGTCTCCCTTGGCTCCTTCATGAAACAGATGCAAGTACTCCTTGGAAGAAGGCATCCCCAGTTTAGTCCAGCAGTATTCCCAAGATTATTATCAGGAAAATTTGATTTCAAAATTAAAGATCAATCAAGCACATCAGGAAGGAAACCATCATGAATGACAGCAGATACAACACAACAAAAACAAACAAATAATAAAATCATCTAAAGAATATAAGTAGCTATGTATGAAATGTTTAAATGATATTTAAATAAATGCAGTATGAACCACAGCCCTGAGTAATCCACAGGTGCTTTTTAGGAAACACTAGGCAAATCTGGAGAAAAAAAGTTGCAAGTTCTTACAAAAAAAGACAAAAAAATTATTTAGAAATAAAACACTCTGCAAGACATTGACCATCAGGTTACACACAGCGAAAAAAATAATTCGTGGCTGGGCGCAGTGGCTCACACCTGTAATCCCAGCACTTTGGGAGGCTGAGGCCGGTGAATCACAAGCTCAAGAGATCAAGACTATCCTGGCCAACATGGTGAAACCCCGTCTCTACTAAAAATACAAAAGTTAGCTGGGTGTGGTGGCACACGCCTGTAGTCCCAGCTACTTGGGAGGCTGATGCAGGAGAATGTTTGGACCCAGGAGTCAGAGGTTGCAGTGAGCCGAGATCGCGTTACCGCACTCCAGCCTGGTGACAGAGCGAGACTCTGTTTCAAAATAATAATAATAATAATAATTCATGCATTAGAAGACATATAAGTTGGAATATATCTTAAAAATTACCCATAATTCAACACAGATGGATGAATCAAATATTAGGAGATTTGCAGTAAGATGGTTCAACAAGCATTTAATTGGACTCCGAAAAGGAGAGAATACAGGCCATCCAGGAAAAGCATCATTAGAACTGAAAATGACTGAGATTTTTCTAAAACTGATGGAAGATACCTATCCACAGCAAGATAAGAAATCTAAACCCAATCACACCATAATCAAATTGAGGAATGCTAACATGAAATAATTCTAAACATCTAGCATTCTAACATAAAATTATAAAAGTAGCCAGCCAAAGGAAAAATACAGATTCCTTTCAAATGAGCAACAATTAGACTTGAACATGACCTCTCCATAGAACAGTGGAAGTCAGGAGACATTAGAATAATGCTTTAAATGTACTAAAAGAAAATAACTGCCTGTTTAAAATTATATACCAGCGTGAATATCCCTCAAGAATGAATATGAAATAAAGACATTTTCAGACAACTAAAAACTGAATTTTTACAATTTCAGAATTGTAGTAAAGAAACTTTCAGGAGCTGTTGTTTAGACACAGGTACATGGTTCTATAAGGAACCTCCCAACCAGGAAGGAATCAGAACACAGAAGAAAAGTGACTGATAGAAGTGAATATTAGTTCAACAAAATAATAATATTTTGGGGGGGTTAAAACTATGTAAAAAGAATTAAAATACATTTATAAAATAGCAAATAAATTAGGAGGCAAGTAAATAGAGTTAAAGGATTTTAAGTTCCTCTTATTGTCCAAGAGTATTAATATTAAATTTTCTATGAGCCAAGCTACATCTTGTAATTTCTGAGATAACCATTAAAAGAATAGAAAATGAAAGTATGGCATTCAGAAGTAAATAGGGAGAAATGGGATGATAATGAATGAATCAATTCAAAAGTTAGCATAAAGAGGTTTTATTTTAAAAATATAACATAGAACTAGTGAGGAAAGTAGAAAGCATACAAGAAGATGATAGATTTAAAGCCAAATTTATTGGAAATTTCTTTAAATGTCAAAGCACCAAATGTTCCACTTAAAAACAAAGATTGTTTAACTGGAGAAAATATGCTGTTTACAAGAGTCACATCTAAACCTAGGCATATAAAATAGATTGAAATTTAAAAAATATAAAAACATATCAGAAAAACACTGTTCAAAAGAATGCTGTTATAGCTATATTAACATCAAATGCAATTTGAAGCTATGAGGTCTTAACATTTTGTTTATTTTGCATTATATTTAATAGCTGAAGTCGTGTCTCCCTGATCCTGTTGCAATGCAATGATACTACACAACACATGATTTCTCTCATATAACCACTGTGAATTTCTTTTTTCCTCGTTCTACCATTATTTACTCTAAAGAACCTGTTCTAGAACAGCGTGTATTTTAGATATTTTCTTTCATGTAGAAACATGTTCATTCTAGACAGGCCAAGCGTATTGAAAATGTGCTCAGTTTTTCCATTTCTCATGTTTTCAGGTATCTGACAACTAACCAAAACCTTGTAAAGATCACCAGAGATTCTGGGCTCTATGTAAACCTGTGGCCACTCTAGTTTTCTGTGGTTGGTAAACTATGGCCTCTAGACCAGCTGCCTGTTTTTGTAAATAAAATTTTATTGGAACACAGCCACATCTGTTCATTTACATATTGTCTATGGCTACTTTCTTGTTACAATAGCAGTTGATTCCTTGTCCCAGAGACTGTGTGGCCCACAAGCCTAAAATATTTATTTTATCATCCTTAATAACTCCTAGTCTAGACTACCACATGGCTTGAACTTATAGTTTAAGCTAAGTCCTTTCTCACCTTATTCGCCGGTCACTTAGTACAGTGCTGTTCCTTACAGACATCAGTTACTTCATAATAATATCACATCAAAGGTTCAATTGTGCCTCTTATATAGCTTACATATTCACTTTGATATGGCTATATGAGATAATAAGTTACCTCTTTTTATCATTACATAATAATCCTGTGAGATGGATATTACCACTTTCATGCTACCAATGAGAAAATTTAGGTTCAGAAGCCTTAACTTGTTCAGTCCTCAAGCTGATTGCTGGTAGCCTAACCCAAGCTTGCTTAACTCCAGAGACCTTGCTCTTAACCACCTCATGGTATTACCTACTATCATCTCACATGAATGTGGAAGCTCTTTGGAAATGTGAAATACTAATCTGTTTTAATTGTGGCATCATAATATGTAATACTATACTTCAACAATATCTACCAAGTATCTGGTATGTGCTGAGCACGGCATTCATGTTTTGGGACTACTATGTAGTCCCTACCTTGATATGTATGTATGTAAATAACTGTGATGTAAGATAGGTTGAGATAGCTGTCATAAAAAAAAAAAAAGGCTTTAAAAATCACTAAGGCAAAAACAACCCAAAGGTTTATCACTGGAATGGAATAGATAAATAAATAGTGGTATATTTATGCTCATTATATACTGTACAGCAGTTATAATTGTATACAATAAGGAACAAGAAACAATGTGGATGAATCTCACCAGATTAATGTTGAGCAAAAAAAAGAAACAGAAAAGAATATATATTATATTATTCTATTGATATAAAGTTCAATAACAGGCACTACTGATCTATGATAGTAGAAGTCAAGATGATGGTTACCTTTAGGGAAGGTGAAGATTAGGTAGAGGCATGAGGATGTTTGAGGGTGATGGAAATAATTGTATTTGTTTGTATAGTTTTCTTGTTAAACAGGTGTGTTCACTTTATGAAAATTCATTGAGCCCTGAACTTTTCTTTTTGTATATTATACTTCAATAAAACATTCATGTAAAACAAAATAAAATTTAAAAAATATTACTAAGGATTTTGCAGGTGAAAAAGTTTCTGGAGTGGGGAAGATAATCAAGAAAGGACTTTATGTAAGAAGTAATAATTAAAATGGGCCTTGAAGGATTGATGTAGATTTGATAGCATGGCATAGATTTGGTGTTCTAGATGGAGGGAATATTACAATTAGGCAGAATTTATGGCAGATCCTTGGCTAAAGTGAATGTGAAGGAACAAAAGAGAGTTCAATGCCACATTGTGGAAGGCCTTAAATGCCAGCATGAATGGTTTATGCTAATTTAAATATTATCAAATATTTAATACACATCTTTATTTGTACCATGTATAAAAGCATGCATATGTGTATAGTTCCAACTCTCAAGGAGCTCATAGTTTAAAAAGGAATATAAGTATTAATGTATTTTAATAGTATTAATCATTTAAATATAAATATTAATATAAATATTGAAACAAATAGCAATAGCAAAAAAAGAACTCCATAAAGAAAATGAGAAGATATGCCTAAAGTTGTCTCAAGTTTTCCAGCTTCTAGAAGCTCTCCATGTTCCTTGGCTTGTGGGCCCCTTTCATCTTCAAGGTCAGCAATGGCCAGTTTAATCTTTCCTACACTGCTATCTCTCTGGTTCTTATTCTTTGCCTCCCTCTTCCACTTAAAAGGATACTTGTGACTACGTTGGGCTTACCCAGATAATCCAGGATAGTCTTCATCTCAAGGTCACCTGATTAGCAACTTTAATTCCACCTGTAACCCTAATTCTCCTCTTTTCATATAACCTAACATATTCACAGGTTCTGGGGAATAGGATGTGGCCTCTTTGGGAGACATTCTGCCTATTATGCCCAAAATAAGAACTCCTCCCAGATTACATGTGGGCATGAGACCACAGGTAGGATCAAGTAACAACATCTGGTTGGAGTGAGGGATTGGGAAACAAGGCATTTCCTAAAACACCTTAGTTTAAAAGGCTTTTTTACTAGGCTGTTTTATCCCATAAACATAGTGCCTCAAGGCTATGGGCTTTCAAAGGCCTGCAACAATGCGGGGGAGTCAAATATAAGTTAAAAACTAACCAAACCCAGTATTTCTGCAACAAAATGTAAATATTTACAATTAGTGAGATAAAGGAAGACCATAAATGGCTTTACATCAGTTTACCTAGGTTTAACATGAATTGATTTCAGTGCCAAAAATTTTTTTAAAGTTCTTTTTTGTTTTCAGAAATGTTGGGGTTTTTGTATTGTGAATAAAGGATTATTAACCTATAATTTTAATGACTTTATTAAAAATCAAATCTGACATAATCTTTAATAATACCCATAATACACATGAAAAGACAAGTTGACTTCTCCCAATTTAGTGAATGACATATTTTCATAATAGGCCATCCATGATCAGTAGTCCAAACGTTTCCTAAAAGCATGGAACTAATTTATACACCCACCCAAAATGTGAGAGATTTCTAGTAATTTCACATCGTAGCCAGTATATCCTACTATTGTTAGTCATTGTAATTTTACCTCTTCAATTGTGGATGAAGTGACAGCATATTGGGATTTAAATCTTATGTCCCGGAAAACTAGTGATGTTGAGCATGTGTATCATGTTTGTCAGCCATGTAGATGTCTTCCCTTGTGAAATATCTCTTCATGTCTTTTCTTTCATTACTTCGAATATTCCATCTTACTGCCCCTGGCCTCCATGGTTTCTTATAAGAAATTCACTGTTAATCTTATGGAGAATCCCTTTTAAATAATGAATCATTTATCTTTCACTGCTTCAAGGTTTCTTCTTTGTTTTTGCTGATATAGAAGCACAATTACATGTTTATGCCTCTGTATCTTAGTATTTAGTGTTTTGAAAAAGCCAAAGTGATACAATACTTTGGAGGGTATAAATTTAGGCAGACACCAAATCCAAGTAAACAGGCAGAGGTCTGGATTCAAGATTAAGCCAAGTACTAGGAAACAAGCACAGAATGGAACTCAGGCTAGTTGACTAAGAATAGTGTCTTAAAAACGCACTTGCAAAACAGGCAGAAGAACACTTGCTGAATCATTGCTAGATCCAGTAGAGAGAGATTTTTTTTCCTCTACCTTACCTGCATGTGTGTAAATGGATAAATGCTTGGAAGCTTGTGCCACCCCTGCCCCCAAAATAGAATAGGCTTCTTTGGGAGTTAGTTATTGCAGTAGAGAGAAATCCTCATCATCATTATTCCTTAAAAATAGATTATATACTATTACTAATATTTCTGAGAATGGTAATACTACTTTTTTGCCAGGTGTCTGTAAAGTTGAGGGAAACACCACAGATGACCTTTTGTCATTAAATGGACTAACATCCAAAAACTATATATGTGCCTCCAAGAAAGGCTTGGATGGCATCTTAAACTGTGTGAGTTATGTTTAAAAATAATTCTTATACCAATTTATTTAAATCAAATTAGGTAATATAATTCATTGATAAAAATTAGCACAGATTTTTTTTAAAGCACCAAATTTTGCCTAGTATTTATAACATAGCAGTTAAAAGGAGAGACTTGGGCCATAATTCCTGAGTTCAAACCCTTGTTCCACCATTGATTAACTGGCTGACAAGTAAGTGATGTAACATTTTCCTCATCTTTATAATAGAATAGTAATAGTAGCTACTATACAACATCTTGTGAGAAATGATATATGAATATAGAATGCACTTAGAATAGTGTCTGGCATGTCTTCCTATTTTGCTGTGTCTATGTATAACTGTATATTGTTAGGACTTGAAAGAAGACCAGAATTTGCCCCCTCATTAACAGACAATCTGCGTAGTTAATAATCTCTCTCTTATTTTCCTCTCTTCTGAAACGGTAGAAATAGCATTTATTCATTCAATGAAAGTATTCAAGCTCCTACTATCTCAAACTAGATAATATAGTACAAGTCTTATACATCACACATCACTATACATATTTAAAGTATTATAAATTCTGGTATTGGTGTTCATGATAAAGAGAATCCAACCTAAACTATACTTAATAAAAAATATCCATTAAAATCAAGTCTTTAAAATGTATTCTGTTTTCACAAGTGATCACTGAAATCCTATGACACATAGTAAAAGGGGATTCTTGAGGAATACAACATTTTGTATACAGTCATGCGTTACTTACAGTGGGGATCCACTGTATGTATCCTTAGGTGATTTCATATACTAACCTAGGTAGTATAGCCTACTACAAACCTAGGTAGTATAGCCTACCTAGGTTATATGGTGTAGCCTATTGCTCCTGGGCTACAAACCTGTACAACATATTCAGCTGTGCCACAACAGCAAGTATTTATGTATCTAAACATATCTATACATAGAAAAAGTACAGTACAAATATAGTGTTATATTTTTATGGAACTATAGTCATATATGTGGTCCGTTGTTGACCAAAGCGTTATTATTCTGTATGTGACTGTACTAATTTTGTTGGGAAGGAAAATTACATGATCTGTGACAAAGAACAAGAAAACTCTCCTACTTACCTTGGTCAACAAAGACTTTCTGGTGAAGATAGAATCATGAGGAAGACTGTAAACAGCAAGACCTCTCAGGGACTTGGACAT
Source organism: Macaca mulatta (assembly GCF_049350105.2). NCBI lineage: Eukaryota > Metazoa > Chordata > Mammalia > Primates > Cercopithecidae > Macaca > Macaca mulatta. Next base: position 110,551,810 of record NC_133412.1, read on the forward strand.
CTTTCATTATGTGTAAAGGTTTTCATGGTACCAGCCAGATCTACACTAGATTTTATTTTCTTTACTTGTTTTGCAGCACGTCTCCTGCTTCTTCATCTGCTGAGTGATCCAGCTAGTTCACATATTAAAGCAAGTCCCAGGCACTGTTGTGTTTTACAGATTTTAACTTAGTTCTTCCTAACATCAGCCCTCTAAGATATAAAGTGCAGTTACTCCACTTTGTAGGTGAGGAAATTGAGGCATATGAAGATTTGCTAACTTGCCAAGATAGGACAGTTTGTAAGTGGTGAAGCCAGGATGTGACCCCAGCCTTTCTGGTTCCATAGACTATGCTTTTAATCACCATGGCTGCACTGTCTTTCTGGCATATGTCTCTCTCCCCTGCCTTTCTCTCCTCCATGGCTTCTGCTCACTGCCCATGAATCAGTTTCTGCCTGTGAATGTTCTGAGTTCTGCTTCCACCACAAACTCTTCTTCTCTCTCTCATCATGTCAGACTATCTCATATATCACTTGACAGTGTATATATGACTACTTTTGACTGAGGAACCTCATTATCTCTGGTCTGATAAACAGAGAGACATGACATCAGGACAAGATAGAACAACCTCTAAGGAATCAGCTGTAGGGAACAATACACTATGGTAATACACAATGGTAAGCAATCCAAGCCTTCCTGTGAAGTGGAGGTTTAATTGAAACCTGGTCATTTTTATCCTTGTGAAAACAGCTTTTAACTTTTTGGGTATCCTTATACAAGTTATTTAGTTATGTTTCTTTTCTACTAGATTCTTAACCTTCTTCTGAGGTTAAAAATTAAAATCCTGGTAGGTCTGTAGTCATGTTCTTTGAACAATCGTCTAACTTGATGTATTGTTTGAAGATATACCATTATATATTTTATGGATGTGTTTAATAGTGCTAGCTCAATCATATATATTTATGGTTACTCTGGAAATAACTCTATTAAAATAACTAACACACATATTAAATTATACGATATTGAAATGTGGTCTTGTATGGTAAAATAAGCAACGTTTTCTGAATACTTGTTAGTTCCAACTTCCTTTCTAACCAGCTATGAAACCTTGCACAATTTCCAAATGTTTCCCTGAACATGTTGTATTAGCAACAATTTCCTCCTCTATAAAACTAAGGTTCCGTATTACCTCTGAGATCCTTTCCAAGTCTAAAATTATTTGCTTCTGTGATTTAATTTGTACTGTATGCTTCTTTATTTAGCAGATATCACACATAACATCAAATGTCTCTGTTCTAAGATAAAAACCAATTTCTATTCATGGTCTTGAAGTTACCAAAATAAGGCTTAACTGTATCAGACTATAACTATTAAAAACACATTTAAACCAAACATAACAAGATCTCAAGGAGAGATAAAAGTGGTTTATCCACAATAGTAGTTAAGAATAGTGCTTAGTGATGTGCACAGTGGAGTCTTTTCTTTGTCATTCTGAGTTACTAAATTAAACTCTAATGAAACAGTGTAGTTCATTTCTGATACAGTGCCAGTACAAATGGCTGTCCTATTTAGATGGCATTAGTCAAGACTGATATCAAGATAGGTAACTATAAGACTAGCTTAACATTACTTAACCAACCCATTTTTCAGTCACGGAAGGTATAAAATACACTGTGATTATTCTGTGGACTTTCATTATTGTCATTAACTCTGTTATCAAATCATCGTTTGATTCCATTGTGACACCTGGAATTAAGTAATTTATATATAATGTGTACAGTGGTATAAAAAGAAAATATGTATTTTGGAACAAACAGGTCTGAATTTCTATTTGAGTTCACTAGCTCTGTTATAATTAGAAATTACTTAAGCTTTATAAACCTATGTTTTATATCTTGCAAAATAGGGATAATAGGAACTACCTCATAGGTTGGTTATGAGAATAGACTATAGTAATGTATTTTAAACACTTGAAAGAATGCCTAACTCATAGTAGGTGGTCAAAAAGTGGCATTGATTTGTAGTTAAGCATGGATGCTTTAAAGTGATATCATTATAGACAGAAAGTTTGGGAGTTTTTTAATAAAGTATATGTTTATTTATATATAACTTTATATATCTATATGTAGATATATAGATGTATAAAGTGTAAATATACACTTACCACAGGACTCAGCAATTTCACTCTTAGGTATTTACCCAAGAGAAACAAAGTTATATTTCCACGGAAATGACCTATATATAGATATTTACAGCAGCTTTATTAGTAATTGCCAAAGAACTAGAAATCAGCCAAATGTCTAACAGGTAAGTGGATATACAGTTTGTGAGACATTCATACAATTGAATACTACTCAGTGATATAAAAGAATAAACTACCAATACATGAAATAATGTGGATGAATCTCAAAAAATTATGTTTAGGTAAAAGAAGCTAGACTCAAAAGACTGCATACTGTATGATTCCATTTATATGACTTTCCTAAAAAGGAAAAAGTATAGGGACAAAAATCACATCACTGATTGCCAGAGGCTGGGTGTGAAAAGAAGGCATTAACTCCAGTGTTGCACAAGGACCATTTGGGGGTAACAAGAATATTCTGTGTCAAGCCTGGATAACTTTGTCAAAATTTACAGAACTATGTAGTGAAAATGGGTAAATCTTTACCTTGTACAAATTATGACTCAATAAGTCTGATATTGAAAAGTCCATGTGTGTACTTACTTGCATATATGTTTACTTTGATAAAATTTTACTTAAAATATGACTATAAGAAGAAAAAGTGTTATACTTGTGTAAAATGTTTATACTATAGTAAAATTATAAACTATTCTTGTAAATAATGAACCCAAATTCATAAAAGTGTTTTTCTTTGGGGCTAGGAAGGAAGAAAGGGATGTGACTGATGAGTGTGATACGTGGAATGGGGTAGGGATTTTTTTTTTCTTTTTTAGAAACAGGGTCTCACTTTGTTGACCAGGCTGGAGTGCAGTGGTGCGATCCTAGCTCACTGAAGCCCTTGAATTCCTGGTCTCAAGCAATCCTCCTGCCTCAGCCTTCTGAGTAGCTGGGACTATAGGTGCATGCCACCACACCCAACTAATTTTTAAACTTTTTGTAGAGACGATGTCTTGCTATGTTGCCCAGGCTGGTCTCAACCTCCTGGGCTGAAGTAATCCTCCCACCTTAGCTTCCCAAAGCACTGGGAAATGAGACATGAGCTACCATATAGGCATAAGCCACTGTACCTGGCTGAATTTTTTTTTTTTTTTTTGTGAAGCAAAATAGCAATTTTTGAAAAAAAAATTAAAGCAAGGTGTGTATAACAGTGTGTATAAAGCGCTGTCAATTTTGTAAATAGGGATAATTTATTCGCAAGTGTCTATATATGCTTATATATGTACAAACTATCTCTGAAAGAAGGTACAACAGACAGATAACTAGTAATCTCAGGAGAAGGGATTTGTAGTACTGAGGGTAGGAGGTGGGAGATTTACTTTATATTGTATATTCTCTTACACTGAGTTTTGTTAGTTTTTGTTTAATGCATGCATTTATTTTTGCAAGTATACACATAAATGAATACATGCAGTTTTTATAAAAGTAATTGTCAGAAATATGGGAATAGGATGCCAGAAAGAAAGACAGGAAAAATATCTTGTTTGTTATTTCCTTGATATTTTTGATATGACATTTATTTTTGACCTATAGTATGATAGGATTATATGATATAAATATCAATCTAGGAAATACTATAGAAGTAAATAGCACATTTAAATTGGTTGAATATTTCAACAGTGCATGCAACAGATACCCAACTCAAACTAGCCTAAGTCACCCTCCAACTTACCCCCCGACAAAGGATTTTATCTATCCTGGAAGTCCAGGAAGCAGATCTGGATCTGTTTTCTGGCATACGTGAATCCAAGAGTAGAAATGATATCGTCAGGACTCGATTTTCTTCTGGGGCTAGTGGGATGCAGTACTTCAATTAGACAACCTGGATCTTATACCTGAGGTGATGGGGGATGAAATTCACTCTAGCCACAGAGACTGAACAAGATCACTGTAGCATAGGGTAAAGTATTTCCCAAAAAAGAAATGCTGCCAGATAAGCATATATGTGATAAAGTAAGGATATTGTAAAGCCAGAAAGTTTATAGTAGCTTTGAACATAATCACTAGGGCCTAGGAAGAAAATTAGATGCTGGGAATTAAGAAATTGAGTGAACTGTTATAAAACAACACCAAGTCTTCATAGTCAACTAAATGTGGGAGGAGAAAGTGAAATTTTCAATAATACCTTAAGCATGGGAATTTAAACTTATCACAGTCCCATTTTCATTATGAAAAATTCTAGGCCGGGCGCGGTGGCTCAAGCCTGTAATCCCAGCACTTTGGGAGGCCGAAACGGGTGGATCACGAGGTCAGGAGATCGAGACCATCCTGGCTAACACGGTGAAACCGTGAAACCCCGTCTCTACTAAAAAATACAAAAAACTAGCCGGGCGAGGTGGCGGGCGCCTGTAGTCCCAGCTACTCGGGAGGCTGAGGCAGGAGAACGGCGTGAACCCGGGAGGCGGAGCTTGCAGTGAGCTGAGATCGGCCACTGCACTCCAGCCTGGGCCACAGAGCGAGACTCCGTCTCAAAAAAAAAAAAAAAAAAAAAAAAAAAGAAAAAAAAATTCTAGGCAAAAACTACATTTTAGTGTTTTCCTACAATAATTTTTGTTTTGTTGGTTGGTTTTGGTTTTGGTTTCTGTGCACAGGTACCAAGTAAAAGACTTCAAAACAATCATTTTATTTCAGCATTTGTATATATGTAGCACTGGCACATATTTATTTAGTAAAATCTATATTACCTGTTCAGTATTTGATATTCCTTAAATGCACGTTTGAAGTCTGAAGTTTTTAAAGTTGAATGTGATATGTGTGATTCTTTTTGACCTGCCATTAGTCACAGTGGGTATCTGTGTCTTCCAAGTTACCATTTTAATCACATTTTATGGTATACTGAAAATTGGAAAAGCTTTCATTCTTTGACATTAAGAATCAGCCATCTATTTTTACTTTAGATGCTTTTCCCTAATTTTTTAGAATGTTTTATCTCTAATTATGGACTATGGCATGTTAAAGCAAGCTTTCAAACATCTTAAATTTAGCTATAAGGTAACACTTGGATAGAATTTACCAGTTCAGAGAACAAATTAATCTTAATGCTAAAACTTATATGCAAAGGTCCGAACTGCTGCATGTTTTTAAAATTATCTATTATTAAAATAGAAAAGTGGCACTCTGTAAAGTTCACTTTTATTATGTTGATTAATTTTCCTATAATCAGGATTTTACAATTTTTCATATGACTTCTTACACAATAAAACAATTCCAGTGAAATTATGTGAATTCAGCAAAATTCTGAACCTGTGGCTCCAAACTTCTATTACTTTTTAATTGTTGGTGGTTTTCCTACTTTGTGAGGTTTGTGACAACAATTTGCTCTGCGTTACCTTTCAAACACCACTTAAAGCAAAGTGAAAGATAACCATTTTATGAAAATTTAACTTTGAATAAACAATACTAAAATCTGACTTACCAGTGCCAGATTTTCAGTTATGTTGAAAACTGTTTTTGGTGTTGTTTGAAATCCAATGGGAATGATGGTGGGAACGTGGCAAATTCTTTTTAAATTACTATGTTGAACCTCATTGAAAAAAACTGATTACCTGTTCTTTAAAACTGAAATATTATAGCAGGATGGAACAATAATGCTCCTTTAATAAAGTATCACTAGCATTTAGGGTTGCTGCCATTCTCCCCTTTCAGAATTTGTTTTTTTCCCACAGAGAAGGAATTGAAAAGGTTAAGTCATAACTGTAAGAATCAGTTTGTAGCCTGCTGTATTTTTTTCACATTCAGTATGAAAGATGGCTTGACAACATATTTAGAATTTTCTGAGTTTTACTGTTAATAAAGTTAAAAGAAAATCTAGTATGATCAGGCAGTGGAGCCACATTAAATTTGTATGTGAAACACACATTGTACTTATCTCTACTATAGATATTGCTCTGAAACCCATGTTCCACTTTCTGAATTCTCTGTATAAAGTTAAACATTGCAGAAGGGCATATATCTGATGATACAGATAAATAAGGTTGAAGTTTAGTAATGAGCAAGGTTGCTAAATTTAATATGTTCAAGTTTTTAGTATTTGTATTATTAATGCCTTTAGACTATTTTCTGGTAACTTATGAGACTCTACTGAAAACATTCATAGGTTTGGTTTTTTTTAACTGTCAGTAATTTAAGACTACTATTCTTACTGTAGTACTCTATTCTATCACACTAAAATGAATACTGAATTTCTTAAAATATTAATTGCTTGCAGGCAAAGTTGTTATCTATGCAACAAGCCAGAGAAACTGCAGTTCAACAGTACAAAAAACTGGAAGAGGAAATCCAGACCCTTCGAGTTTACTACAGGTAAAATTCTTTTCAGCCTGGGGTTAAGTAAATATTGTTAGTTTGGGAAATGTTTCTACCTGATTTTACAATAGTGAATAAGGAAATACCTCAATGAAATTAAATATTATGCACTTAAAGCATTTTTATAACTAAAAAAAGATTCAGGCTTACAATATTTCTTATTCTACCTCTTCTCTTTCCTATATTTGGTCAAGTTTAAATTTCTACTCTCGTCATAACTATGAAATTTACATAATCCATTACCATGTATCTAAATGAAGCCTGGATAGCTGTTGAGCTATTTGTCCATCTAAATACCACCTCTAAAACAATTGTAAATGTAAAATATACATATATTTATATTTATATGTATAAATGTAATATATATTTAAATATATATTTTTAAAACAGCACATGCATAGTAATAATAATCTTTCATGTATTTTAATATGACAGAGTTATTAATTTATGTTACAGGAGTATTCACAACTACTCCTGTAACATTAATAAGGTAGGTATTTTTTAATGAAAATGAATAGAAATGTCAGAATGTATCTCTTATAGTAATGGTAAACTTTTGTTTCAGGTTTGTATGTGAGAAACAGAGAAAAGATTGTGTATTGGGTTATGTGTAAAACATATATTCTTACAGTGGATCATGGTAGAAAACATTGAAAAAACACACCAATGTACAATGCTATGTATATTCTTTCATTACTAAGTTTAAAAAAATCCTCAAGTCTGAAATGTAGAAATTCACTAAGGGGGCTGTTAAATTTTTGAAAGATTTTTGTTTTAATTTGGACCTTTTCTGAGAATAAAGTTAAAATGCATAAAATACAATTAAATCAAAATGTTTAATTGAAATACAGTTAAGAAAATATTGTGTCATGATATATCATGATATACATGCATCATTATTAATGGATAAAATAACTAGATCTAGCAGTAAGTCCATTAACAACTTTAATTTCAAGCCAGTGATGACTGTAAGTGGTATTTTTGGATAACTGCAAATGCTGAAATGTGACATGAAAATACCAGTGATTTCTATGGGTGCAAACTCTCAAGAACCACTGATAGTACTACTGCAATTTCTTGCTCATGTTCATAATTGTAGGAAATACTGTAGTTCCATGAGAGTTGGTGAAAATAAAGGTGTAATTCTTTCCCATCCCCAGGTTAAGCCCTCCTGCTTTGGAGCAATGTTAGTAACATCTGTAGTAGTTGGCTATTGTTATGAGTTGAATTATGCCCCCCAAAAGGGTTATGCTGATGTCCTAACCCCTGCTATCTCAGAATGTGATTTTATTTTGAAATAGGGTTTGTACAGAGGTAATCAAGTTAAAATAAAGTCAGTAGGGTGGGCTGTAATCCACTACTATTGGTGTCCGTATAAAAAGGGGAAATTTTGGACACAGAGACAGACATGCACAGAGGGAAGACAATCTGAAGACACATGGGGAGAAGACTGCCATGTATCTACAAGCCAGGCAATTGCTGGCAAACACCAATTGCTGGCAAACACCAAACACTAGAAGAGGCAAGGAAGGACTCTCCTTTACAGTTGTCAGAAAGAACATAGCCCAGCTGACACCTGATTCCAGACTTCTGTAGTTTCCAGAACTATGTGACATTAAATATCTGTTGTTTTAACAGTACCACCCAGTTTGTGGTACTTTGTTATGGCTGTCCTTGGAAACGAATGCAGTTATCAAACATCAAGTATGTTTGGTTGGTCACTGACTGTTGGGAATCATTTGCTTTTGCAATTAGAATTAGTATCTATAAGTGGGCATACAGGTAAGCAAAACCCTGATGATGAATGAATACGTACTACCAACCTACTTTATTTTGGACTATAAAATGAATATTACACTCTTTCGCCTGTCTTTTACCCAATGACTCTCAACTGTAGCTGCTATTAGAATAATCTGATGGTCTCTAAAAATTCTGACGCTTAGCCCACTGCATGCTGATTACATCAGTGTCTTTTTAAAGCTCTCTAGAAAATTCCCGTGTGCAGCCAAGTTTGAGAGCTGATGTTCTACATGCATATTTCAGTTAGCTCCATTAAATTAAGGTCTCTTATTGGTAAAGTAATAAAGAGGCAGATATTAAACCAGTTATTAACACATGAATACCATATGATTTGTGCCCTGACCACGGACATTGCAACGTGGTAAGTAGTAGATTCACCCTATTGATGGAGAGGATTTTTATGGAACATTCTCCAGTAGCATTTATGGGACAGGACAGTGGGTGCTCTGTTGATGAAGTGACAGTGTCAGAGAATTCCGAGAGGTATATGATAATGTTGCATGAACTGACATTACTTCCTAACAAGCAAACCTTGATGCCAGTTCCTGAAGCTCCTTCTCTGCCAAATTGTGAAAGATGATTGAATCATTTTTGAAAATCATAAGGCTAAAATTCTTGTTTTTCAAATACTCTTTAAAATCTACATGAGTCTAGTAGGATTATATGATCTCTTCTAAATAGAGGTTGGTAATTATTGGTTCAAAGATATGCTTCACAACTACTTTTCTCACTGCTACTTAAAAAATATTTCTGGTGATGTAATAAAGCCACTGGGATTTGCAATTAGACAGCCATGCCATGTGTGGTCGTGTATAAATGAACCTCACCAAACTCCTTTCCTTTCTTTAAAATGAGAGTAATAGTACCTACTTATAGGGTTGTTTTAAGTGTGTTCAGCTCTGAGCACAGTGTTTGGTTTATTGTTATTGATCAACCAGTGTTAAGATATATTTCTTTTTAAAACAAAAGATCAGTGAGGTAGGAGTAGAACCAAAAAATATATCACTGAAACTAGAGAAGATTTCCCAAAGGAAAAAAGAGTCAAATGTTACTAAGTGGTTAACTCTGATAAGGACCAAAGGTATCCTTTACATTGGAAATTCAGTGGCCATTAGTGACTTCCACAGAGTAGTTTAGTCAATAGAGTATTATATATAGACATCAGTTTTCTGTGAATTGAAGAGTAATTAGGAGGTAAAGAAGCATAGCAATTTGGACAATAGAGCAGTCCTTGAAGAAACTTGAGTAAGAAAGGTGGTTGTGATAATTGAGAAGAGAGGAAACGTAGGTTAAGGATTTTTGTTTTTGAAAAATAGCAAATACTTGAGTATATTTATGGCTAATTTGAAGAAGCCAAAAGAAAGAATTCTTATAGAGCAGGATTCCAGAGGAAGTAGGAAGAGTTGGAATTTAGAGTATCTGCAGAAAAGTTCACCTTGAAAAAGAAGCTGGCCAAATTGTGATCAGAGACAGGAGTAAAGGAGTTAAGAATAGCTGTATTACTAAATTTGAGGCCACAATTAGTATTAGCCACGCCCCCCCCCACCTCCTGCATAAAGTAGGGGTCAGTGTTGGCTTCTGAACATGAGAGGTTGGGCAGATCACCTGAGGTCAGGAATTCGAGACCACCCTGGCCAACATGGCGAAACCCTGTCTCTACTAAAAATACAAAAAATTATCCAGGCGTAGGGGCGGATGCCTGTAATCCCAGCTACTCAGGAGGCTGAGGTAGGAGAATCGCTTGAACCTGGGAGGTGGAGGTTGCAGTGAGTCAAGATTGCACCATTGCACTCCAGCCTGGGCAACAAGAGTGAAACTCTGTCTCAAAATACACACACACACACACACACACACACACACACACACAAATATATATATAATGCAAGAGCTGAAGAGACAGGAGATTGAAATCAGAAAGCGGAATGTTACTATTTAAGTGAAATGCTTAAATGAAGTGAAGCACTCAGTTCTGAGCATGATGCAAAAACAGATAAATCCTACCTATTGAATGAAGAGTGGCATATCACTAGATATATCATAAGAGACCTGCACAATGTGTGATGCATGGAAGAATGTTTGGTATCCACTCAAAAATGTAAGGGAAGTTGCATCTTCCAGGGAGATTCCATGTTTCCCCTAAAACAAAAAGATACAGAGAACTTTCCTGCTTCGCTGATGGGAATGTAAATTGATGCAGTCACTGTAGCAGACAATTTAGTGGTTCCTCAAAGGTCAAACATAGAATTACCATATGATCTAGCAAGCCCACTCCTAGGTATATACTCAAAAGAATTGAAAGTAAGGACAAGCAGTTACTGTACACCAGTGTTTATGAAAGCATTGTTCATATTAACCAAAAGGTAGAAACCACCCAAGTGTCCCTCTGCAGATGAATAAACAAAATGTGGTATATACAGAGAATGGAATATTATCCAACTATTCATTATTCAAAAACAAATGAAATTCTGATACATGCTGCAACATGGACAAACCTAAAGACATTATGCTAAGTGAAATAAATCAGATAAGAAAGACGAAGATTGTATGATTCCACTTATATGAGGTACTTAAAATAGGCAAATTCACAGAGACAGAAAATAAAATAGAGGTTACCCAGAGTTGAAGAAAGGGAATAGGGAGTTATAAGAGTGGGGAATTATATGATGTACACAGAGTGGGATGATGAAAAGTTGTGGAAATGAATAATGGTGATAATTGTACAATATTGTCAGTGTACTTACTGCCAGTAAGTTGTACAGATAAAATGGTTAAAATAGTAAATTTTATGTTGTCATTTTACTACACATTTTTTAAAGGTACAGAGCACACTCTGTGAGGATATACAGAAATTTATTTTAAATGGGATCAGTAAAAGATTCCTGTGATGTACAACTCTAGGAAGGGGGAGGAAATTACCAAAAAACCAAGCTTAAGTTTCCTGCAAGCTGAAAGTCTATTTTAATTTGATTTAAATTAAAGTAAACTGTATTTCTTCCACACCTAGTAAATGATGCTTACTTATCTGTATGTCAAACACAACTAATTCATAGAGATATTAGGTTTCTCTACTAATTTTCTTATGTTATAGAAGAAATGAAAAGGTTCCTTTTTATGTGAAGGAACCTAAAACTAACTCCGTAATTTTCAGATAGATTAAATAGATAGATAGAACTCATAGATAACGGATTATGTTTGGCAAGCAATACTTTCAACTATCCAAATCAGTTTACATTTACATATACATTTATACATGTATGCTATCAGAGAAAGTTATTTACCAATATTTAAGAAAAAATAAGGGTAGGAAAATATAGGATTAGAACAGGTAGCTAGAGCCAGGGGTGAGTCAGAATACAGCCGGCATGTATACTGTGAAGCAGCAAAAGAGAAAGCTTCAACTCTGACTCTCAACTCTCCAACAGCCAAAACAATGGAGGACGTATGATCAGCTCTTCGTTTTAGGGGCAGATTAAAATATGATGATGGCTTTCCTTCTACCTTTCCTTTGATTTTACTAATTAGTGGCTGGACATGGTGGCTCACGCCTGTAATCCCAGCACTTTGGGAGGATGGCGGATCGCTTGAGTCCAGGAGTTCAAAACCAGCCTGGGCAACATGACCAAACCCTGTCTCTACAAAAAATACAAAAATTAGCAAGGCATGACATGTTCCTGTAATCCCAGCTACTCGGGAGGCTGAGGTGGGAGGATCGCTGAGGTGGGAGGATCACTGAGGTGGGAGGATCACTTGATCACAAGAGGCAGAGGTTGCCGTGGGTGGAGATCACACCAGTGTACTCCAGTCTGGGAAACAGAGTGAGACTCTGTCTCCCCAGTTTTTTTCTTCTTTACTAATTAGTGATACTGGCGTTTTTTTTTTTTTTTTCCTTCTCTGAGTTTGGTGTAAGAGCTACTGCTGGTAAAAACATTCCATTCCCTTGTATGGAAATAAGGAAAATGGAAATATGGAAATACAGGTTTATGAGTTTCTTTATTCTGTTTGTTTCCTTTGAGTTTTAGAATATTTTGAGTGCTAAGAAAATGAAGCCTTGGCCTTTTGTTTCTTTCAGCAGTTAGGAGGAGTGGCCAGTGAGATGGGAGGGTAGAGATAATAAACTTACCACTGTAGCTGATAGCTCTTTTGCATTAAAACAGAAAAGATAGCAGGAGAGGAATAACAATATCAAGATTTAAAATAAATTCCATATATTATAAAAGTGCTATTATTAAATATTAGTACCTCCTGATTGCTATAGCAAATGCTAAATTCATTTGCAACACCTTCGTTAATCAAATCTAGACAGTTCCATCAAGAAAGAATCTTAAACTTTTAGGGATTAGATTTGTATTTAGTAATGATTTTTTTCCTGTTGTTATAAACCTGTAGTGCTGCATTCCTACGTTCAGGAGACATAATAATAACAAATTCTTTTCTAATTGAGGGAATGCCTGTTTCAATGTTTGCTGATTTTATAGTGCTTCCTTATATTTCCTTTCACTTAAAGAAAGTGTAAATTAAAGTGTTTAGACAAGAATTAGACCTTGTTGTTTGGTGGCAGTAGTATAGGATTTATTATACATATTATAATTAACAACAGTCAGTGTGCTTTACATTTTTGTTATATTTTATGTGATTGCATGTGTGAATTTGTAATGCCATTCAGAATATGGTAAATTTGACATTTTAGAACATAAATGTTGAAGAGAATGCTTCACTTTTTAAGGTAGTTTGTTTCCTATGATTGAACTAGTATTTTTTGACAATAATTATATGAAATACTTATGTGTTTAACATAGTGAAAAGTGGGATAAACATGAACCCTACTTACTGGGTTTGTAATATACATTTAAAAGTCATAGAAACCATAAAGATAGAGTCCAGATGAAATATACTCAAAAAGAAAGTAAAATTCTTTATTTTTTTCTGTACTACTTTAGTAAATTTTATTCAGTATGGGTCCTGTTCTCTTTATATACTTTTTTTGGTCTGTGTATATACTATCCTTAACAATCAGAAATACTGCTGATTGTCACTAGAATCCGTGAGGTTTTTTATTTTTTTTATGGTAGTGATAGTTTTTTACTGAACCATATGCTTTCTTGGTTGGAACTACGAGTTGGTAAGAAAAGTCACTGGTGATTATAGCATGCAAACTATAGCCATGAAGCTAAAAATACATGAAGTATTTTTCTCAATGCAAATCCCTCATCAAGAGTGGGGTTGAACACTTGATCCTGACCTCATTAGTTGTATATTCTAATCAATTGGCCTACCCAGTGACATAAAATTTTTGTCACACCTCTGTTTTCTCTAATAATTAACTATTTATGGAGCTACATTATGGTACCATACTGCAACAGCTGTGATTAAAAAGAACACAAGAAGACTTGAATTACACTTCCATCTTTGGCATTAATCAGATTTTTTTTTTTTTTTTTTGATTACTGTAGACAAGTTTCAACTTTGCTAGATTTCAGTTTCTTTAATTTTGATGTGAGAAGCTTTTTCTACTTCTCACATTTTATGAAATTTGTTACCCCTTTATATGAAGTAGATTAAATTTTTATTTAGTAACATTTAGAGTCAAACAGTCTTTTTATGCCATTAAGTTATATCTATTTTTCAGGGCCTTTAAATTTAAAAATTTACAGCTGGCTTCACTATTCAAGTCACTATGTATATATTTATTGGTGACTCTGGAATGTAAAACAAAAATAAAATTAAAACAGTTTAAAAAAAAAACTTAAAGTATACATTTTCTACATGTCCAGTGATTTGGACTATATTTATTAAGCATTCGTCTCTTCTTCCTCTCAACTTACAGAATATGGCATTTACTAAGTGACTTAACTTCTGAATGTCGGTTGCCTCACCTGTAAACATCAATAATATCTGACCTGCTTAATATGAAAACCAGTGAGATGATATATCTGAATGTTTTTGAAAACTGTAAAGCACTGTGCCAAGGAAATATATTACTAAGTGTAATTTATAAAATCACTTACAAATTTTTGCTGTCTTGAGATATAAGACAATTAAATTAGTAAAGAGGTTATTGCTACTGAAGTAAATTTAAATCTTCTGTAACTTTGTATCCAGAAGGACGTTTTTTGGCATTATCGGTTTTCATGATTTTCTGCACCTTATTCAACACAGTAAGTTATAAGAATAAAACTAAATGTCAACATGTATAGCTCTCAACTGCTAGTTGTTATTCTACAAAGTGACTCAACCTCCTTTTAAGAGCATTTAGCAAAATATTTTGTCACTCAATGGTTGTGCCTAGCAAAGGACCCAGAGTTTGTATTAGAATGGGCTTGCTAATTATAAGTCCTGGAATTTGATGTTTCTAAACATTATTTCTATTAGCTTGAGAAAAATATAATTTTATATTTTGTTACATTTTAAAAGTGCAGTGTTTCCCTTGGTCTTGGCACTCAGAATCACTATTATTATAGGTCCACAGGTGGCAGTTGCCTCCTACATAGGTAATCTTTGATTCATCGCTTTCTTAAATTTAATTTCTAACCAACTTTTGCTAGATTTTTCCTTGCAATCATTGTCACTTTTGCCTTTTCCTACTTAGACTACACCTGAATAATTTCATGACCAAGCTTTTTTTGCTACTTTGTTTACTTGTCTTCTCCATCCTTACTTCTCTTAAGATTCCTGAAACTTTATTTTCACCCTCTCATTCAGTCATCAATAGTATTTAACAATACCACATTACATATATAATAAAATCCAAACTCTTTAATGTAACATTCATGAACTTCCTCGATATTGCTGCCATCTCTGTTTTGTTTTGTTTTGTTTTTGAGACAATCTCTCTCTGTTGCCCAGGCTGGAGTGCAGTGGCGTGATCTCGGTTCACTGCAACCTCTGCCTCCCAGGTTCACGCCATTCACCTGCCTCAACCTCCCAAGTAGCTGGGACTACAGGCGCCCGCCACCATGCCTGGCTAATTTTTTTTTTTTTTTTTGTATTTTAGTAGAAACGGGGTTTCACCGTGTTAGCCAGGATGGTCTCGATCTCCTGACCTCGTGGTCTGCCCACCTCAGCCTCCCAAAGTGCTGGGATTACAGGCGTGAGCCACTGCACCTGGCCCTGTTTCTAATTTAATATTTCACCAATCATCTTTTTGCTTCCCAGTTTCATTCATATTTGTGTCACTGGCATATTGCTTATATATATACATATAGCATATTGCTCTCTCTCTCTATATATATATAGTAAGTGCTCAACAAGTATTTGTTACACTGAATTGACTATTATGTGCACTTCCAAAATAGATTGTTCAATATTTCATGGACACACCCAACAATTTCCCACTTCAGTGCTTTCTCATATGTCATCTTTTCCTCCTGGACTATTCCATCTCTGCCTATCCCATTTTTATTGAGGCTTCGCATCATAATTTAAATAACAGCTATTCTATTAATCCTTTTCTAATCTTGTCCTTTAGAAGTGATCTCAATATGTAAAATTCCTATCATAGTTATTCACAGTGGCTCTCTAGCAATACATACCTCATGCTTTCTTGTCCAATAGTTCTATGAATGTGTGTCTTAATTCCCCTACTAGTGCTTCTGTTCTTCATGTATAGCAAGACTTCAGTAAATATATATCAGCAAATGAATAAACAATCAAATTTAACACGAGATTGAAAGTTTCTTCAGATGTAAAGTGTCTCCTGCACAGTTTTTTTTGTGTGCAATGCATATAAGAAGTCATTGATAAATGTGTGAATGAATGAATGATTTGAGATGACATGAACCTAGTCTAGCATGTAGGTTAGTTATCTACACGGATGTGGGTCAAAATGGGGTCTCCATATAATAAAGCAAATATATCACCTACCAAAAAAAAATTCTTTTTTTTAGACGTACAGTGCTCATATTTGAAAACTATCATTGGAAACATTTGTTTGGATTTTACCTTTCTTAAAATTTAGAATTAAAAAAAACTTAGGAAAAATATCATTATCCAGTGTTCATTGCAGCATTATTCTTAGAATGAAAAAATAAATTAAAATATTTTCCGTGGATGCTTTGTTTGGTCTGCATATCATTGGAAAAAATATATTAAATTCATTGCCAAGATGAGATCTAGGAGATCTGGCAATGTGGGACCCTTAGGATTATAGTATGACATGTTTATTATTCAGGGTCTTCAGAGAAAGAGAATCAATAGACTGTATATAAATAGGGCAAAAGATTTGTTTTAAGAAGTTGGCTCAAACAATTGTGGGGCCTGGCAAGTCTGAAAAATCTCAGGGCAAGCCATCAGGCTGCAAAACCAGTGAAGGGTTGATGTACTTTTTATAATTTGTTATTTTTGAGTCAGGGTCTTGCTCTGTTTCCTAGGCTGGAGTGCAGTGGCGCAATCATAGCTCACTGCAGCCTCAAACTCCCATGTTCAAGTGATCCTCCTGCCTCAGCCTCCCGAGTAGCTAGGACTACAGGCACTTGCCACCATGCCTAGTTTTTTTTGTTTTTTTTTTTTTAATTATACTTTAAGTTCTGGGATACATGTGCAGAACATGCAAGTTTGTTACACAGGTGTACATATGCCATGGTGGTTTGCTGCACCCATCAACCCATTGTCTACATTAGGTATTTCTCCTAATGCTATCCCTCCCCTTGCCCCCCAGCCTCCAACAGGCCCCGGTGTGTGATGGTCCCCTCACTGTGTCCATGTGTTCTCACTGTTCAACTTCCACTTATGAGTGAGAACATGTGGTGTTTGGTTTTCTATTCCGGTGTTAGTTTGCTGAGAATGATGGTTTCTAGCTTCATCCATGTCCCTGCAAAGGGCATGAACTCATTCTTTTTTGTTTGTTTTTTTGAGATCAAGTCTCGATCTGTTGTCCAGGCTGGAGTGCAGGTTCAAGTGATTCTCCTGCCTCAGCCTCCTGAGTAGCTGAGATTACAGGTGCCCGCTACCATGCCTGGGTAATTTTTGTATTTTTAGTAGAAACAGGGTTTCGCCATGTTGGCCAGGCTGGTCTCAAACTCCTTATCTCACGTGATCACCCGCCTCGGCCTCCCAAAGTGCTGGGATTACAGGCGTGAGCCACCGCACCCGACCCTGAACTCAGTCTTCTTTATGGCTGCATTGTATTCCATGGTGTATATGTGCTACATTTTCTTTATCCAGTCTATTATTGATGGGCATTTGGGTTCGTTCCAAGTCTTTGCTATTGTGACTAGTGCCACAATAAACATACGTGTGCATATGTCTTTATAGTAGCATGATTTATAATCCTTTGGGTACATACCCAGTAATGGGATCGCTGGGCCAAATGGTATTTCTGGTTCTAGATCCTAGAGGAATCACCACACTGTTTTCCAAAATGGTTGAACTAATTTACACTCCCACCAACAGTGTAAAAGCGTTCCTATTTCTCCACATCCTCTCCAGCATCTGTTGTTTCCTGTCTTTTTAATGATCGCCATTCTAACTGGTGTGAGATGGTATCTGACCGTGGGATTTGCATTTCTCTAATGACCAATGATGATGAGCTTCTTTTCATATATTTGTTGGCCACATAAGTGTCTTCTTTTGAGAAGTGTCTGTTCATATCCTTTGCCCATTTTTTGATGAGGTTTTTTTTTCTTGTAAATTTGTTTAAGTTCCTTGTCGGTTCTGGATATTAGCCCTTTGTTAGATGGATAGATTGCAAAAGTTTTCTCCCAAAAATATGGAATGCTTCACGAACTTGCCTGTCATCCTTACACAGGGGCCATGCTAGTCTTCTCTGTATGGTTCTAATTTTAGTATATGTGCCAGAGGTGAGCACTAATTAAAAAAAAAAAAAATAGAGACAAGGTCTCACTATGTTGCCCAGGCTAATCTTGAACTCCTGACATCAAGCAGTCCTCTCACCTCAACTTCCCAGTGTTGAGATTACAGGTGTGAGTCACTGCACTTAGCAGATGTTGTGGCCTTGAGTCTCAAGATGCAGAATTTCTTCCTCCTTAGGGGACCTCAGTCTTCCACTGATAGGATAAGGTCTACTCATAATTATAGAGGCAGTCTATTGTACTCAAAGTCTACTAATTAAACATGTTAATCACAGCAAAACAAAAACAAAAACAAAAAAAAACCCACAAAATCCCTTCACAGCAGCATCTAGATTGCTGTTTGACCAAATATCTCATTACCATAGCCTAGCCAAGTTGACACATGAAATTAACCATCACTCATGCATTTCAACAATTGACTAGGGGTAAGTAAAAATTACCCTCTCTAAAAGAGGCATGCACTTGCCATTTCACCACTTTCTATTCCACCTACTTTGTGAATTTAAAGTCATCTTCCTCGACCTTGTACGTATTTAATTTTATGACCCCAAATGTGTGTTGTGATATTACTTATAAAATGGATGTTTGTACACATATACATATACTGTAGCCCCTGGCTACCTCTCTAACCTTATTTCTTAACATGTTTCTACTCTTGGTTCACTCGAGCCACACAAGGTCCCTTAATAACTCAAATATTCTAGGTGTGCTCCCATCCCAGCGCCCTGCCATGTGTTTTCTCTGCCTGGAGTGTTCTACCCCCAGAATGTCACATGAGTGTGTTCCTTTACTTTGTTCAACTTTCTGCTTCAATATCACAACATCACACTATCTAAAATAGCGTACCCTGTTACTACATCACTTTATTTGTTACCCTCCTTTATTATTATTTTTTTCATAATAGACATGCTTACACGACACTGTACTGTGTTTATGGATTGTCCTTTAGGATTTTGTTTTTTTCTTCCTACTGAATCTTATACCTGAATCACTGCTTCGCACGTCTTTGATGCTCAATAAGTGTTTTGAATGAGTGAGTATGTATTAATATATGTATGTGCTTAACCATTGTGATACATTAGAAACTTAACAACAGGTTGCCTGGGAAGTGAGACTGAGTCTAACAGTCAGATTTCTTACATTCATGGTAAGTGAGAGAAGACTTTAACTTTCCTTTCATACCCTAATAAAGTGTTTGAATTTTAAAAATTTTTATGTACATGTATTACTTTTGTATATTATATCAATGAGTTTGTAAGTTTTGAAAAGACTCATGCGTGGTAACCTGCACAAATTAAGCTTAGTGCTTAGAATTGATAATGAAAAACTGATCCATGTTTTGGTATATCTATTTATGACAATGTGATTAATTTTTTAAATAGATTTTATTAGTGTTGTGCTTTAAAAAAGGCAGGATTTATAAGGGAATTAAATTCCAGAGTAGACTTTATTCACCTGTGTTATGTAAAATATACATGTAAATGATAACTTCACTTACATTTTATGTTTGCCAAATATTTTTAACTGTTTTTGAAGGTATTTTACATGGCAGTATTTCAAGCACTTTTTAAAAGTAAAATAAGATGTTAAAAAAATACTACCAACTTTAAAAGAACTATTAACGTAACATTCTTCTTCAACTTGATGTAGAAACAGGGTTCTGTGACTGGTTAGAGATGAAGAGGGTGCCTTTTTAAAATAATTCAATACTGTGAACATTAGCTGTAGTCAGAAATGATAATGAGAGGAGAGAATTCCTTCATATTTCAATAAATTTCACTCAGTTTAATTAGGTTTATTTAGTATATTTTAATTATAGATGTTTTCTTTTTCTTTACATGACACATATGCATTAATAAATGAATTAAAGTTTTTTACTGAATCTAAACTAGTTAAAAATTTTGGCAAATGAAAATAATAGCTAATAATTGAAGACCTTTGTTCAGGACATTCTGATTCATTAATTGCAAAAACAATAAATGTTAAACATACAGTACAAGATCTAATAAACTGAGATCTTTAAGCTAGTTTTGATTTCTATAAACTTTCTAATGCCACTGCTGTCATAAAAAGCTTAGTAAATATTGACTAAGGATGATGATGACGATCCAGCAGTATTTTTAAGACTGGGTGGCACTGGCAGTACAGTCAGATATCCGGGACTTAACGTTGTTATTTTGCCATGAGGCCCTTTCACCTGGCCCTCTCCCAAAAGGATAAATGTTTACCTATAGTTAGGCATTTAAATGTGCAAATATTCCAGATTCAATTATATGTGAGGTAGCTAGAGTTTTCATTCTTTAAATCATGAACTAGTTCTCTAAAGTTTAAATGATTTACAAGTTTGCAAGGGTCAAAATAGACTTGACTGAATGTTTTCCCCATAATTCCAAAAATATTATTTTATAAGCCAGTTCAGTATAAAAATATTGTGCCCCACTGACTATTCCAAACCTAAAATATTTGTGAAACTTATGAATTTATTGAGGTTTAATTTACTATTCTGTTTAGCTGTTAAGCTTTAAATGTTGTTGTATAGTATGTCTTGTTCTCTTCAGGCTTAAAAGGGTTTTATGACAATCAGTATTCTATTAATGTAGTTCCAGTTATTCCCCAAATATCTTCTAAAACTTCCTGGTTCTAATTGAATCACAACTAAACAATATTCAGTTACTATGTAAAACAATCAGGAAGTTCAAAAGCCTAGAGATAGGGACTGGTTTTTTAGTTTAGTTTTATTCAATGTTAATCTGATCAAGATTTTCATTTATTTTAACCCATGGAAAGTTTAGTTGTCCTGTCAAGCTTGGTTAGCTGTTCTAAACTATAAAAAATAAAAATTTTTGAAAAAATGATATGAAAAAAGGTGAGAATTGAGATTTTGTCCTAGAAAGTTGGACACACTGTTGACTTAAATTATAATTAATAATGAAGAAAACATATATTTCTAAATCCACTTTCATTAGGTCTTCGTTCACCTTTTCACTTGTAAAACTTTTGTTTTCCATTCATTCTTATGTATGATACAGTGTTTTAATTGAGAGCTATCACCACAGTAAGACAGATGGTGCAGGTTGTGACTTTCTAGCTGAGTGACCATCTACAGGTAATTAACCTCTCAAAGCCTCAATTTCCTGACCTGCAAAATAAGAATTGTAATTATACCTGCCTCATATCATTGTTTTAGAATAACCAAATCAAATAATGCATGTACAATGCTTTATACAGTACTTGGGTACACTTAGGTGTACCCAAGGTAACCCATTATTATAATCCCTATGTTGAGTTTTTATTGTTATCATTAGCTCTTTTTTGAGAATCTGTCAATACATTTATAACTTTTTTCAGCATTTTAGACTTTAAATACAATATTTTGTGAACACAATATGCAATCATTTGATTTTTCTTTAGGAACAAGTTTTTACTGTAGTTAAGATGGTTGATTTTTTTCTTGTGAGGCATTTAAAAAATATGTTGTCAAAATGGCATGCTTGAACTTGGATTTGGCCCTTTTTGATTAACAGTTTGTTTTCAGGAGTTGTTTATTCACACAGCAACATTTTAATGTTCAAAATATATTGAGAAATAGAAATCTAATAATTTCATCACTTTTCCCCAACCTATGAAAAACATGTTTTCCAAAGAGTACAAATTCAAAATAATAACATTTTCTTCAATGTTTTGTGTTAAAATTTTTACCCCAGAAAATACAGATATAATTTTTAAAGCTATGTTTGTAATTCTTTCTATCTTGTATCTTGGAGTTTGATACATATGTTATTTAATCCCTTCAACATCCTTGTAAGGCATCATCCCTTTTTGGAGAGAAGAAAACTGAAACAGAGAGAAAACTAACATCCCCTAGGTTACATTAAGGCCATTGACAGAGGCATAAATATTACCTAATCCTCCTGATAGCTGGGCCTTTTACTTTACTACTGGACCCCTTCCTCTACCCTTGCCTCCCTCAGAAATACTGCTGAAGCAAAGCTGGTACTTCAGCATTATTTCCCTGATTTGGATATGCCTGACATGTTTATTGCACAAAACACATCACTGAGACCATGTTAAAGGCCGGTTAACGCGGTAAAAGAATCTGACCTGCTTTGGAGTTTAACAGTCTTTGTCTATGTTCAACCAAACTGTACAAATACAACCACAGTTGATGTCTGGATTTATAGACTACCACTGATTTTTTTTTGAACCTTTAAGCTCTAGCATTATATCATATGTTAAACTACAAAAACTAAATACTGTGCCTAACAGCAATTTTATCCATATAATCATAATAGTTTATGTTTATTAGTATGTTGTAGTGTTAATATTATTGTTTTATCTATGCTGTAGCACAATCACTAACCTAACAACAATCATATTTAGTAGTAACCATTAACCAAATAGCTATTTTCAGTTGTATATGAATTTGTTAAGAGCCTGCTGTGTACTAAAGACTGTGCAGACTTTTGTGAAACATAGAGTTAACAGAGGATAAGATGCAATTGCTACCTTAAAATAGATTATAATTAACTGGAGAAAAAAATATATACTAAAAATGAACATACATTACTATGTGCTGTTAAATGAAATACTTGGACACTTCCATAGCAAGTCACAGAAGGAAGAGATTCTTCTAGGCTTGAATAAATTTCACAAGATTTTATGGAATACTTGAGAATTGAAGTATATGAACCAATAAGGCTCTGATAGAGAGGAGAAGGAAGAGGGCATTCTAGCCTGGAAGAACAGAATAAGGAAAAGTAGAGGTTTAATGAACATACTGTGTTATATTATGGAATTAAGAGAAAATTGCAGGAATTTTATTGTTAACATGCATTTAGTTTTTATTCTGTTTCCTGGAGAGCCTTGGGAATATAGAGCTTATTCTTTGAAGCATTAAAAATTAAACTTATACTCAAAAGAAATGCTTCAATACTTTATATAGAATTTAAAGCATCTTAAAAGCCTAAATACATTTTTGAAAAGCTTATTATGGAGAATTTGGGACATATACAAAAGCCTACAGAATGAACTCTGCATGTACGCATCACTTGCCCCTGAAAACATCAACCCCTAGTCAATCAGATTTCATCCACACTCTCATGCATATACCCCCACTCTCTGGTATTATTTTCAGGTAAATCACATATATAATGTTACTTTACTTACAAATATTTCAGTATGTATCATCTAAAAGATAAGGACTCTTATTTTAGCATAATCACAATACCATTAACATACTTAAAAACAATTTAACAATAATATATTTTATTTAATAAATTTATTTTTTTGAGACAGGGTCTTGCTCTGTTGCTCAGGCTGGAGTTCTGTGGTGGAGTCACAGCTCACTGTAGCCTCCCCTTCCAAGGCTCAGTCTCCTGAATAGCTAGGACTACAAGCTCACGCCACCATGCCTGGCTAATTTGTTGGGGTTTTTTGTGTGTGACGACAAGGTCTCACTATGTTATCCTTCTGGTCTTGAACTCCTGGGCTCAAGTGCTTCTTCCAGCTCAGCCTCCCAAAGTGTTAGGATTACAGGCATGAGCCACTACACCTGGGCTAACAATAATTTCTTAATATCATCAAATACCCACTCAGTGCTAAAACTTCCAATTGTTTCATGTCATAATGTCTTACTAATTTGTGTTAATCAAGATTTAAATAAAATCCACATTGCAATTGACATATATACATTTTTATTATATAAATTTATGTGGCACAAGTACAGTTTCATTACATGCACAAATTAAGTGAGGGTCAGATCAAGGCTTTTAGGGTATCCATCACCTGAATAATGTACATTGTAGCCATTAAGTAATTTATCATTATCTACCCCCATTGCACCCCCTCACCTTTCTGAGTCTCTATTGTCTATCATTCCACTCTCTATGTCCATGGGTATACATTTTTTAGCACCCAGTTATGAATGAGAACATGCAATATTTGTCTTTCTGTGTCTGGCTTCTCTCACTGAAGATAATGACCTCCAATTCCATTCATTTTGCCCCCAAAAAACATGATTTCATTCTTTTTTATAGCTGTGTAGTATTCCATTGTGTATATAAACACCATATTTTCTTTACCCAGTTATCTGTGATGGACTCATAGGTTGATTCCATATCTTTGCCATTGTGGATTATGCTATGATAAACATACGAGTGCAATGTAATGATTTCTTTTCCTTTGGGTAGGTACCAAGTAGTAGGACTGCTGGATCAAATAGTAGTTCTGTCTTAAGTTCTTTGAGAAATCTCCATACTGTTTTCCACAGAGATTGTCCTAATTTACATTCCCACCAATAGTGTATGAGTTCACTTATGTCTGCCAACACACCAGCATGTTATTTTCTGACTTTCTAATAATGGCCATTCTGAGTGGTGTCAATAAGAATGTCTCATTGAGATTTTAATTTGCATTTCTCTGATGAGTGGTGATGAGCATTTATTCATACACCTATTGGCTATTTGTATGTCTTCTTTTGAAAAAAATGTCTATTCTTATCAACTGCCACTTTTTAATGGGATTATTTAGTTTTGCTGTTGTTATGTGAGTTTCTTGCCCTTGCCAGATGCATACTTTTCAGATATTTTCTCCCATTCTTCAGGTTGTCTGTTCACTTTGTTGATTATTTCTTATGTTGTGCAGAAGCTTTTTAATTCAATCAAGTCCCATTTGTCTATGCTGTTGTTGTTGTTGTTTGTGCTTTTGAGATCTTAGTCATGAATTATTTGCCTAGGCCAGTGAACAGAAGAGTTTTCCCTAGGATTTCTTCCAGGATTTTTATAGTTTTAGGCCTCACATTTAAGTATTTAATCCATCTTGGGTTGTGTTTTCTATATGGTGAGAGATAAGGGTCCAGTTTCTTCTGCATATGGCAATCCAGTTTTCCCAGCACCATTTATTAAAAAGGGCATCTCTTCTCCAGTGTACATTAGTGTCAATTTTGTCAAAGATCAGTTGGCTGTAAATATGTGGCTTTATTTCTGAGTTTTCTATTCTGTTCCATTGATCTGTGTGTCTATTTCTGATATAGCCTTGTAGTATAATTTGAAGTCAAGTAACATAATATACTGTAGAAAAGCCTCTAGTTTTGTTTTGTTTTTTGTTTTTTGGGGTTTTTTTGCTTAGGATTACTTTAGTTATTCAGACTCTCTTTTGGTTTCATAAGAATTTTAGGATTGTTTTTCCCAATTCTATGAAAAATGATGTTGGTATTTTGATAGGGCCTGCGTTGAATCTGCAGATTTCTTTGGGTAGCATGGTCATTTTAATAATATTAATTCTTCTGACCAATGAGCATGGGATGTTCTTCCATTTGTTTGTGTCAGCTACAATATCTTTCTTCTGCGTTTTGTAGTTCCCCTTGTAGAGATCTTGGCCACCTAATATGCTGGGATTGCAGGTGTAAGCCACCATGCCCCACCCCTGTGGATTTTTCATAGATGCCCTTTTATAGGTTGAAAAAATTTCCTTCTAATTCTACTTTAGGGTGTGTGTGTGTGTGTGTGTGTGTGTGTGTGTGTGTATGTGTGGCTATTGTAAATGGAATTGCATTCTGGATTTGGCTGTCAGCTGGATGTTATTGGTGTACAGAAATGCTACCAATTGTTGTACATTGATTTTGTATCCTGAAACTTTAGCGAAGTTGTTGATTACTTCCAGGAGCCTTTTCAAAGAGTCTTTAGGGTTTTCTAGGTATATAATCATATTATCAACAAAGAGAGATGGTTTGACTTCTTCTTTTCCTATTAAAATGTCTTTTATTTCTTTCTCTTACCTGATTGCTCTGACTAGGACTTTCAGGACAATGTTGAATAAGAATGATGAGAGTGGACATCCTTGTCTTGTTCCAGTTTTCAAGGGGAATGATTCCAATTTTTGCCCATTCAGTATGATGTTGGCTGTGGGTTTGTCATAGATGGTTCTTATTATCTTGAGTTATGTTCCTTTGATGCCTAGTTTGTTGAAGATTTTTTATCCTGAAGGGATGTTGAATTTTATCAAAAGCTCATTAAACCTGCACATGTACCCCCAAATCTAAAATAGAAGCTGAAATTATAAAAATAAATAAATAAAAATTTAAAAAAATTGTTACTGAAGGTACCATTAAAAAGAAAATAACCTTTGCAATAGCATCAAAAAGAATAAAATACTTTGGAATAAATGTAAGAAAATTATTGCAAAAACTTATGCTTTGAAAATGACAAATACATGGTTAAAGAAATTAAAGAAGATCTAAATAAGTGGAAAAACATCTGTGTTCATGGATCAGAAGACTTTATACTGTTAAGATGATAAGAATCTACAAATTCAATAAAATTTCTCAGAATGCTAGCTAACTTCTTTGTAGAAATTGAATTCTAATTCTAAAGTTCGTATGGAAATGAAAGAAATCCGGAATAGCCAAATTGATCTTGAAAAAAAGAGCAAAGGAGGCAGAATCACACCTCTTGATTTCACAGCTTACTGCAAAGCTACACTAATCAAAACAATGTGGTATTAGCACAAGAATAGACATTTTGTAATTGAATAGAATTGGGAGTCTAGAAATAAATCCTTAGTGTACATGAAAAGAAATAGAAACTCTGAACAGTTCAATATCCATTGAAGAAATTGAAGTCCAAAGCAGGAGGAGCTTTAGGCCAGGAGTTTGAGACCAGTCTGGGAAACACAGTGAGACCCTATCTCTACTAAAAATTTAAAAAATTAGCTAGGCATGGTGGTGTGTACCTATAGTTCCAGCTACTGGGGAGGCTGAAGTGGGAGGATTGCTTGAGCCCAAGAGGTCGAGACTGCAGTGAGTTACGATTACACCACTGCACTGCAGCCTGGATGACAGAGAGACTGTCTCAAAAAAAAAAGGAAAAAAAATGAGAGAAGAAGAAGGAGGAGGGAGAGAAGGAGGAATTGAATTCATAATTTAAAACATTTTGCAGAGAAACTTCAGGCCCAAGTGTCTTCATGGTGAGTTTTGTCAACCATCTAAGGAAGACATAATAACAGTCTTAATACAAACATTTTCAGAACATAAAAGAGGATGGAACACTTCCCAACTCAGTCAATAACATCTGTTTTACATTAGTATGAAAACCAGATGAGGGCATTACAAGAAATGAAAACTGAGGCCAAAGTCCTTCATGATGATGGGCTCAAAAAAAAAAAAAACCCTCTACAAAAACTAGCAAACCAAATCCAACAGCATATATAAAGGGTACTGCAATGCTAAAGGTGGCAATGCAAGGTTGGTTTAACATCTGAAAATCAACGTAATTTACCATGTTAACAGAATAAGGGAGAGAAAATAATCATTTCAGAGGATGCAGAAAAAGCATGTGATGAAATTCAAAACCCATTCAGTTGTTCAGTCTGACTGATAAAGAACATTAGGAGAAAATTTACAGCTATGATATTTAATGACAAAGGCTCAATGATTTCTATGTAAGATCAAGAACAAAGCAAGGATGATCTTCTCACTTCAACTTTCTGTAGGAACCGATAATTATTAAAAATTGGAAAAATAAAGCTGCTTTTATTTGCAGATGATATGTTGTACACATCCTAAGGATTCCTGTGGATTCTTTAAAAGAAACTGAACTTTTAAATTTCCTTTTCTAATTGTTCATTGCTAATATATGGAAATACAATTGATTTTTACATATTGATCTGAATTAACTTATTTTAGTAACATTTTAAAGGTTGCATACAAAATTATGAGAAATTTAAGGATGAATTTAACACTGTACTCTGAAAACTACAGATTGCTGAAAACAATTATGGAAGACCCATGTAAGGAGAATTACGTAGTGTTCATAAATGGGAACACTCAATATTGCTGTGATATCAGTTCTCTCCAAATTGATCTGTAGGCTATATATTATCCTAATAAAAATTACATTTGTGTTTACTGTAGATATTGACAAGCTAATTCTAAAATTTATATAAAAATGCAAATGATTAGAATTGCCAAAGCAATTTTATAAAAGACACAGTTGGAGGAATACCTGATTTCAAGATACATTCTGTAAAGTCACAGATATCAAGACATTGATATTAGTGAAAACGTAAATGTACATATAGATCCGGAGGATAAAAGAATCCTACACATATATGGTCAGTTTATCTTCAACAATGAAGACACGGCAATTCATAGGGAAAAGGCCACCATTCAAGAAGTAGTGATAAAACAAGTGGATATGTAAACAATTATATGCAAAAAATTAACATTAACCCTAACCTCACATCCTTCACAAATATTACCATGACAGTTGCTTTTTCTTATTTTACTTTTTATTCCTACACCTAATATACTATCTGGCTGATAGTAGGTGCAAAGTAATGGTTTGTATAATAATAAACAACTACACTCTAGTTCTCCTAGTTTCTGAATCTAATTTCAGTGAAAGATGCCCATCACACTTTTAGGAGGTGAACTTTTATGTTTTATCTTCAAAAAGATATAACCAAATTAGACTGGTTCTAGTTCCCTCATTTTACTGTGTCAATCTGGGTAGCTTTCCAATCATAGCTCCCTGAGGCACTCACCAGGCGCTGAAATGCTTTATAGCTTCACAGATATTTCTTTGTGTCATTGCGTTTGTATGTATTAGAAACTGTAAGAATAAGAACATGTTAAATTTAAATAGAGGAACAAGAGGCAGAACAATGATATGTGACTGTAGATAATTCAATGCTATTTGTTGATAGTGCTCATTTGCATTTTACTCCCACTGGCAGCTAGAGTCAACATGACTTATACATTTATCTTAAATACTTTAATTCCAGTCAGCTGTTTTTTTTTTAATAATATAGATGTAATGTGACTTTTATTTTGCTTAAAGAACTTAGAAAATATTGGTACCTATCTTTTTAATGTATGGGTAGGTAGGCAGTTATGAATGTTGGTAGGTGAACTAAAGAGATCAGATGACTTGGCCATTGACACAGAAGAGCAAGATTGAAGCCAAAGTTCAGGACTCTTGACTAATTTTATAAAACAAGCAGAAAGACTGCATACTTTTGAGTACCTCTCATTACAGGGCTGCAAACTGGATATGCTCTTAAAGACAGAAATAAATAGTCTGACCAACCAAAACAAAAATATTTCTCTCCAAAACTGTGTTTCATAATTGTTACTTCAGTCACTGCACTAGTGAGAAAACCCCAGTTAGGTGCTAATAGTCCTTTATAACCCTTCAATACCTGCCAATCTTCCTTTAAAGGGGAGTCTCTGCACTATAGCACTAGCAGCCATAGCCAGTGTGGGCTAATGCAGGAGTGTAGAGATCATTGCAGAAGGCAGCACAGAATCTGAAGTAGGAAATGTGAATCAATATGTCCTGTACATGCTACTTAGTTTGAAACTGGTATTTGTACTAGTTTATTTGTAAAGTGCCCACAGTATCACTAGCAAGAAATCCTGTTTGTTTTCATTGATGTTATTTTAAATAGGTTCTAATACGTAGCAAAATTCTTTTTACTTGCCAAACTATATTTATTTATTGACTTTTTTTCTTCTTGAAGGATTGTTTTATTTGCCAATAAATAATTACAGCTAGCAAAAAAATGAAACTAGCAGTTTTCAAAGTCTTTTTTTTTTTTTTTTTTTTTTTTTTTTTTTTTTTTTGAGATGGAGTCTTGCTCTGTCGCCCAGGCTGGAGTGCAGTGGCTGGATCTCGGCTCACTGCAAGCTCCGCCTCCCGGGTTCGCGCCATTCTCCTGCCTCAGCCTCCCGAGTAGCTGGGACTACAGGCGCCCGCCACCTCGCCCGGCTAGTTTTTTGTACTTTTTAGTAGAGACGGGGTTTCACCGTGTTAGCCAGGATGGTCTCGATCTCCTGACCTCGTGATCCGCCCGTCTCGGCCTCCCAAAGTGCTGGGATTACAGGCTTGAGCCACCGCGCCCGGCCCAGTTTTCAAAGTCTTAACAGTTCACTTTATTCCATAGCATAAAGTCTGAAAAATCTTTACAAAGAAGTTAATGTCGTCGTTTGCTGTGCTGTTGTCTTTTAAAATCAATGAGGTGGGGTTAAGCAAGAGAGTGCAAGGGTAGAGAAACTTTTAAAGATCTTAGAGAACTAAAAGTCTTACTTTATACTGTTAATTATACTAAAAAACCAAACAATCTCAAATTTCAAAATCAGCACTCTGCTGACTCTTTCATATGTATAGAGGTCACTCATAGTTTTCGCATTAATTAATATTTTCTGGTGAACATATAATGTGTTCAAATTCCATGACAGACAGTTTCTTTTATGTCTTCAAGTTTGAGTTTTTCAGGTATTTATTTGTACATAACTCTTCAAACATTTCTAACTCATTTTTGACTCTTTGTATCTTCTCAAGAACTACCTTAAAATAATTTCTGGTTTATGCCAACAAAGAAGTGAATGGCAGCAAGATCACATTCTTCCTTCTGTCACTTGAGAAGTGTTTTTTACATTCCATACATCGGTACTTGATCAGACAGGTTACTAAAATTTTTGCCATGTCAAAGGCATTTCTAAGAATCAATAGCTTTTTCCATTTTCTTTTAACCTCCCTGTTAAGTTCTGCAGTTGATATTACCAGTAAAAAAAAAAAAAAAAAAAAAAAAGGGAAGAAATCTTTGGCAGAGACAGTCCACAAAATAATTTCAAAAAAGTACTTAAATAAAACCTACATACACTCAGACTATAAGTAATTATATTTATGAGTATAAACATTGACATAATGTAGACTTGTAGAAAACATATAAGTCTGTAAAGAATTTATATTGTCGCAAATAGTTCTGAAAAGTATTTAGCAAACTGAATGGAGATGAAGAATTTGATTTTTATCATTCACCTGTCCTTCAGTGGAATTAATAATGAAATTATTCATTGCTTTAATACAAGTTGATGTTAAGTTTTGAAAAGTAAGAAGCAATATTGCTGACCATGCTAGCCATGTGGTATTCTAAAATTATAGCTCCTTTCCTTTCCTTTGGATTGTATTTGTCAACCCTGTGCCAAATAGAATGTTCTTTGGATCAAGACAAAAGGATTTTTAAAATACTTAACCAAGTACTTAAAATTGGACCATATTTGGGGGTTTTTTTCTTACTTGAGCCATGACTTTCTTGTACCGATTTTTTTTTATCCTGCCTGAAATTTCTGATTACTTTTTTTTTTTTTTTTTTGAGACAGTGTCACTCTGTTGCCCAGGCTGGAGTGCAGTGGTGCGATCTCAGCTCACTGCAACCTTTGCCTCCTGGGTTTAAGTGATTCTCCTACCTCAGCCTTCCGAGTACCTGGGACTACAGGCATGCGCCACCATGCCTGGCTAATTTTTGTATTTTTAGTAGAGACAGGGTTTCACCATACTGGCCAGGCTCGTCTCGAACTCCTGACCTCAACTGATTTGCCATCCTTGGTCTCCCAGAGTGCTGGGATTACAGGCCTGAGCCACCTTGCCCAGCCACCTTTCTTTTTCTTGGATCTTGTGCATCATTATTTCAGCTCTTCCCATCCTGTCACTCTTAATTTCTGTTTTATGAGGTCTCCCTTTACATCAGGGCAGTCCATCTCCCTATTGCAATCTAGACCTGTGTGTGGCTCTCCAGTCTGCTGCACAGTTGTCATCCTAGGATTTGTCTTCTCTTCTGCGTTGGTTTTGCTGTGTCTCGGATTCTGTATCTTCTTTCTTGCTTTATTTCCCCTTCAAGAAATTTCCAAACAGAGAAGTTTTCTGAATATAGAATTCATATTTTAACATTACATCCTTTCAAAACTTTTAAGATGTTATTCTTTCTCTTTTCTTGCTTCTAGTAACTGATTTCAGAATGAATCAATCTTCTTTGTTGACTTTTTCTCATGGAAGGTAATTTTTTTAATCTCAGTGTTTTTTTCAGTTTGGTATTCTGAAATCTGATAAGGAGGTATCTGAGAATGGATCTTCCTTCATTTACTGTGATCTCCACTTATAGATGCTTGCAACTTGAAGATCTTTGGCTTTCATCTCTGAGAAATTTTCCTTAATATTATTTGATAGTTTTCTCTTTCGTTTTTCCCCTTGGTGTATCTCTTTCTGGTATCCTAATAGCCAGATGTTATACTTTCTGGACAGATTCTTTCATCCTTAAATTTCTGATACATGGACTTAGAAATTTCTTCAACTTGATTTCAAGTCTTTTTTATGAATGTTTTTGAAATATTGTATAAATATAAAGTCATATCTATTTTTTATGGAGGAAATAAAGTATTTCCTCATTGTTTTTAAGTAGCATTTCATTTCCTAGCATAGAATAAGTTGTCTATGGATTAAAAATTTTTTTAAGAAGCCTTGTACCCTGATAATGTAAAATATTCTGTATTCACTTAAAAATTTAATAAAGTGGTATTACAATTGTATTTATAAAGTTAATGCAGTCTTAATATTATAGTTTTTAAATAGGAATATTATTTGTTTCCTCTAATCAAATTATTCTAAACATTTATTTTTAAGATCTACATCACATTTATTCATCAAGATTGGTATTTTCTATGGAGTTCTTGACACCTCTTCCCCAGGGCAATATTAGCTACTTTGTACAAGTTAAGCTTCTTCCTTGTTCACCTTTGTATCACCCCCTACTTCATCTCTGTACCTTATCTCCACTGTCTTGCACATCGATGTAGGTGCTCAACTAACATTTGTGGAAGAGAAAGAAGGCAGGTATTGAGATGGCCTTATTAAGTGTCAGAAGCCAGTGTTTCTTCTACTTGTGTTTTTTTGAGAATTTTAAAAAATAACTTTTTATTTATAAATGAAAGATAGTCTCAAATATGATGAGGCTTTTTTGGTTTAGAAAAGATTGTACATCAAAAGGTTTGCATATTCTTATCATGGACAACACATTCACATGCCATTTCGGGTGGGTCTGTTATTCTTAAACAATGAGCTTTTCTTTATAACTGTGATTCTTATACATGGAAATGGAGCTGATTCTCTCTCATAATCATAGGATTGTTTAATGAAGAAATACATTTATGATAGAGAAAGAATT
The DNA here is from genome assembly GCF_049350105.2 of Macaca mulatta. NCBI lineage: Eukaryota > Metazoa > Chordata > Mammalia > Primates > Cercopithecidae > Macaca > Macaca mulatta. Next base: position 110,584,876 of record NC_133412.1, read on the forward strand.
GACATCCAATTGATTTTTAAAATCAAAGTGTGACTTAAAGGATTATTTTTAAGGGGGAACCTGTAGAAAGTAAATGTTCTGCTAAATTGTATTTGCCAAAATATATCAAAGAAATCATTATGAGCCTTAAGGTTCTTTTGTTTATTCTCTTTGCCTAGCACTTGACCATTAAGGATTTGAGATGAAGAGAAAGAGATATGGCTACTAAAAAGTCTCTCTTTTCAATGCAGTTCTAATAACAAAGTGTGAAATCTGGGACTCAGCCAAGTGTTACTTATTAATATCTTAAAATGATTTTTAAGTGTTGCATTTTTAAAAATTTAATATAGTAGAAAAGCATCAATTATAGAAATAGTTTTATGGGTATGAACAACAAATGAAAACTTGATTAAAGGTGGCCATATCAAGCATTCTTCACTTGAAGTATCTTGCCAGCTTCTGAGTAATGCTTTGATTTGGTTTGAACCTTTTGTATGCAACAATTTTTAATGCAAGTTACTACAGTTCTTTCTGAATAATATAGGTCATGAGAAGTTCATTTGTAGGTGGGGCAGCTGTACTACTTTGGGGGACTGTCTTAATAGATCCATTTCATTAATTGTCATGAATTTTTTATTAACAAAACCAGTACATCAGGTTTAGCCAGCTAAAAACTGTTCTCATAGTTGTTATCTTTATTGTCAGAAAGAATATTGTGAAAATAAGGAATTACTGCACATGCTTTAACTCTTCATTAAACAGAAGAACGGCACTATCCATGAAAAATAACTTAGGGGCATATTATCAAGTTGACATACAGTGTTTTCAGTTTTGCAACTCCCATTAACTTTAAAACCTTGTGCTTTAACTTCAGTGTCTTCCAGTTAGGAATAATGCCAGAGCCGTCTGTTAGGTACTCAGAGTTAATGGGATTAATGTCAAGTAGCAGGATGTTCATTCTCTCTTCCTTAAGCTTTATTCCTTAGGTATTTTTAGATAAATGTCCTTCTAAGGAATTTCTTTTAGAAACCAGGCAATGGTATTAAGAAGCAGCAGTAATGGACTGGAAAATGAATGATATTAGGATGTGCATTTTATTTACCAATGAAAGAAATTTACTTCAATCCCCATCTGATAATCTTTATTATTAAGTCATACATAGAGCTTTAAAAGTATGATTTTTTTTTAACTTCAAGAAGTCTCAAGAGATTTCTTAGACATATGATAGGTCATTATATTGTTAGCCATATTCTTTGTGTCTTCAAGGCCATAATCACTTTTTACTTCCTACATCTTGTGAGATAATTAGTAGCATGAATTATCTTTATTTAAATGGTTTTACAAGTGAAACAGGGAGGTGCTTAGTGGTTGTTTCAGGATCTCATAACTAATCTTTGATACAGTACTTAATAGAACCTGGAATTTATATTTATACTCATTGTATTTGATTAAACATTTGTCTTATAAAATTTTAAGGTTGAAAAAGTCTTGAGAAAATCATGTTTTGAAAAACAAAAATCATGTAGTCTTTGGAAGAAGGCATGTTATGGCTGGAATCCTGGCTTCACCCTTTACCTGCTTGACTCTGAGTAATTATTTGACCTCTTTAGCTCCATTTTCTCATTTTAAATGGAATGGTAACCACCTTTCAAAATTATTGTACACATTGAATACAATGTTTATAAGTGCCCAAAAAAGATACTCATTAAAATAATTAGTGTCATTTTAATATAATCTACACATTTGGAATTAGACCTTAAAAAATAAGTTAAACAGAATTAGCCAAAGTAACATGATTTGTTAGTGACAAGCTTGCAATTAGAACCAAAGCATCCTAACCAAAACCAATATTCTTTGCAGATGTATTCTTTTATTTATTGAAATTATCTAGGCTATTTAGTCAGTTACTCATTAGTGAAAAACACACCGTTCAGTATCATCACTTTTCTTTTTTCATACCCCAAATTCATTCATTATTTGAATGATTGTCATTTAGGCCAGAATTCCAGAAGTTTTTCTATGTGTGTGATTTAAATAATCTGGTCATTTTTAGAGGGATACTATCAAGCTCTTTTATAATCAGAAGTTTTTCAGCAGCTGTTTATGAGACTCTGCAAAGTGGATCTAGTTAGCCTTGACCTGGAATAAATAAGGCATTGACACACTATGTCATACATTTGCCCCAGTGTCAATATCTGCTGATTCATGGAGTCATGTTCTATGTACTGGCTCTGCTCATGACCTGTGTGCCCTCTGACTAGAACTGTGCTCATGGCTCCAGATTCGTTACTCCAGCTGGATTACAGGCCTCAGGGTACTCCTGGAGTTTGGCTTTCTCTGAGGCCAATCTTCATTGGCAGTCTTGATGTGGATCTTCTAACCCTCAATTTCCCATACCGTCTAGGCAGTTTACCACAGAAGGTGTAGTGATAGTGTTAGCTAACACTTACATAGACCTTTAATTTTGTCAGTTCTTTTATATTTATAATTTGAGCTGATGCTCATAACAGCTGTGTGAAATAAGCAGTATTATCTGTCTTACAGTTGAGAAACCTAAAATTCAGTTAAGTAATTTCCCCAAAGTCATACTGATATTGAATGAAACAGCTCAGGTTTTTACAAATCCCATATTGCTTTCACCTTTCAATCATGGTTCATGATCCTGCTGCTGACAGTTGATAACAAAAGTATCCTATTATAAAAACACAATGAAAATATATAAAGTGACTGTTGTGATATGAGAGGTTTCATCATATGAAGCATAAAGAAGCATGTATGTATAAATCCATGTGGGAAATAAAGTATTGTCAAAGTGTTAATTAGGGAATAAATTTTACTTCTCTCTTTTTTCTCTCAGTACTGAGCACATGGGAGGCAGCCGATGATTGTTTCTGATTATTTCATTTAGAATACCAGAAAAAGGACAATGTCGATTATAAAAAATTCTTATTCTGATATATTGTGACCATCTTATAGGATTTTTTTTCACTGTTTGTGATAATAATTATCATATGTCTTTTCCTTGAACTGCCTCCACATACTCCTCTGGATTTTTTAACCCCAACCTATATGCTGATGACTCCCAAATGCAGAAGCCACATCTCTCTCTCTTTAATTTCAGTTTGTATATCAAAACTATCTGCTGGACATTTTCAGTTGATATTACATGGTAAACCTAATTCAAAATGTCTAAAATAGAAGGCAGCAATGTCCTTTTTAAAACTGCTCTTTCTTCTGAATTACTATGAGTCAATAAATTGCATCAATTTTACTTCTTAAATATTTCTTGAATCTGTTTTCTCTTTTTATTGTTAATACTAATATCCTATTCAGATCTTTATTATATATTACTTGAAACTACAGAAATAGCTCCCTAAATAATTTCTCTACACCTGATTTGTTCTCTTCAAATTCATTACTCACTCTTTCTTGACTGCCATTTACCTTAAAACCATTCAATAATAGTCTTCCATTTCCACAAGATAATATTATAGTTTTAAAGCCTTCTCATTATCTAACTCATGACTGCCTCTTTGTCTTCATCTTTTACTCTTTCCTTGTCGTGTACTTGAGGCCAAACTGCTTTAGTTATCTGTATACTGTTATTTTTCTCACCAACATACTTTTGCTCATGCTGCCTCATGCTTTTTTTCAGGAATTGTTCTCTTGTAAATAACCTACTGCCTCTCTCCGCTTTCATTCACCAGTCAAATTAGGTGTGCATCTTCTCTGCTCCCAAAATCTATTATTATCTGCCTTCTCAACTTGCACTTTGAGTTTCTTAAGGCAAGGATGCTCTTATTCAGTTTATAATTCTAGGGCAACTAATGTGTTTATATTATAGGTATAAATTTTTTTCATTCATGCACTTTTAGAAATTTGGTGGTGTTCTGTGAAAATTACATGATTCTAATTTTTAAAGTGTATTTCATTGTGATGTCAATAATCTCCTTAATAGCTCAGATTTAGTAAGTCTATGTTTACCAAATTGGATTTATTATATTTGTATGTTATTTTCCCATTAAATAAATTATTTGTTACATTCTGTTATTCAATATGTTTCAATAGATTGCATAAATATAGGATTGCTGACAGCATTATTGTAGAATCCTTGGTCTTATCAATATCATGTAGAAGAAAATATAGGTTTCTTCTACATGACATTAATGTTGGTAACTTTTTTGTGAACTCATCATACTCGTTGCAGGAATAAAATAAATAAGATGTAGGTCAGTTTTCAGTCCTTTGCCCATCCAAATTAGTCCTCTTTCCTATTTTCACTAATTGAATATATCTTTTAAATAATGTATATTTCCTTGAATAGTTAACAAGATCAGATAGATATTCCTCAACCTAAATAAATGTTGCTAAATGATACCTGTCCATAGTATTTTCCTCAGATAAAGAACAAATTATAGCCTGGGACCCTGTTCATACTTATATTATGGGTAAGTTCTATACAAAACCATAATAGGCACGTATTAAATGAAAAACAAGCTTATTGTACCTATGAATTTTTCAGATAAAGGAAATACAATTTTTATTAGTGAAAAGATCCTAACATTCTTTTAAGGTCAGCATCATTGCCATCTTGCCCTAATCCACTATTTCAATCCCAAGCCAGGTAAATATGGAATTATAAGGGCAATAAATATTACCCTGTTAAATTAAAATTTAATTTAATTTAAATTTGCTTGTTAGATTGACTTATGTGTTTTTGTTATTGACTTGTTTCAACGAGATCTCATAGTTGTATTTGTCACTTCCAAAAGTAAACTTCATAAAGGCAGTGATTACCAGAAGGTAGACAGAGATATTGAAGTGCTACAAAATCTAATGTTTATATTTCAGACCTTTACTTAATATGAAAAAAGCTCATTCTACTGTTATTTTCTCATAAAAATATAGAATCTTTTGGAATAAAGTATGAACATATGAAAACACACTCTACAGACAACCTTTAAGGAATTGTTTTTACAGTTGACTAGTTCTTGATAATTGTAACTAATATCCTTTTTAATATTTGCATAATAATTGGATATATCTTTACTATTGAAAAGGACATATTGCAGCAATATATACTTTGTTGATAGAAAATTTATTTTAGAGCTATACATGATGTAAAAAGACCCATCGTGAAAAGATAAAATTTGAAATAAAGCATTTGTTATAAAGAATTGGCATCTGGGGGCTTTGGTGTAGAGTACAGAGTAGAAAATTCATGAGAGATGAGAGCCTCTTAGACCAGGGTAGTAGATGAGCTCTCCAGAAAGGGACTTTACCTGCACGTGGGTGTTTCCTAAATCTGGATAAAATCTTCATTCTGAAAGTACCACAAAAGTAGCGTTCTTGATCTTTCTCATTCATTGGTCTTTCCTTAATGCCTAGAACAGTGTCTGGCACAAAGTAGGTGCTCTGAATAAATGAGAATGGACATGCCTTCAACCAGACTCAAGAGTTTCCACATACTGGGTTTCCAGCAATCAGAAAATGGGTTATTCTTTTCCTGGTTGCACAAAATACATAGCAATAGTGAGATGAGCACACTATCCTTTCCTCAAGATAATATTCTCTCCCTCACTCACCTTACTCTACATGTTGGTACTTGTGCTCTACTCTGCACATTTCTATTTAGGACTAGCCATATTTGCAATCCCATAATGAACTAAATATTTTCAGCAAAGATTTTCTCATACCACCATGCTGATATACATGACCTTTTCTACCTGAAACGCCCTTTATTTTTCCTTGTTTGATTAACTCTTACTCCTTTTTCAAGACTTAATCTGGATTAGGTGCTCCTTGTATGTATTCCTATATGTTCTTGTTCTTGTCTTTTGTAATTACCCAAATCAGACAATTTCTGAGGAAACATATAACTAAATCACCTATAGTATCACACCACAAATTATTTGGGTTCACAAGTTACCTAGCTGAAGCATTTGCTGCCTACAAGAAACCCACCTCATGGGTAGACACTCATATACTCACACATGGGTAGACACTCATACACTCAGACATGGGTTGAAAAAGATATACCATACAGATGGAAAACAAAAATGAGCAAGAGCAGCTATACTTATATCAGATAAAACAGACATTAAATCAAAAACAGTAAAAAAAAAAAAAGATTAAGTCATTATATAATAATAAAGGGTTCAATTCAACGAAGAGATATAACTATCCTAAATGTATGTGCACCCAGATTCATAAAACAAATACTCCTAGACCTACAGAAAGAGATAAACAGCAATAGAATAATAGTGGAAGACTTCAACACCTCAATGACAGCACTAGATAGATCATTGAGGCAGAAAGTCAACAAAGAAATTCTGGGCTTAAGCTGAGCTCTAGACCAAATGAACCTAATAGACATTCTCAGAACATTATACCCAACAATGACAGAATACACATTTTTCTCATTTGTACATGGATCATTTTCCAAAATAGATAATATATTTGGCCACAAAGCAAGTCTTAATAAAGTCAACAGAATGGACATCATACCGGTATTTTCTTCTTGGACCACAGTGGAATAAAACTAGAAATCAATACCAAGAGGAACTATCAAAACTATGTAAATACACTGAAGCCAGTCACAGTGGCTCATGCCTGTAATGCCAGCACTTTGGGAGGCTAAAGTGAGAGGATCACTTGAAGTCAGGAGTTTGAGACCAGCCTGGCTAACATGGCGAAATGCTGTCTCTACTAAAAAAAAGAAAATACACACACACACACACACACACACACACACACACACACACACACATACACATACACACAGACACACACACACACTTAGCTGGGCCTGATGGCACATGCCTCTAGTCCCAGCTACTTAGGACGCTGAGGCAGGAGAATCACTTGAACCCAGGAGACAGAGGTTGCAGTGAGCCAAGATTGTGCCCCTACACTCCAGCCTGGGCGACAGAGCAAGACTCTGTCAATAAATAAATAAATTGAAAATAAACAGCTCGTTCCTGAATGGTCCTTGGATAAATGGTGGAATTCAGACAGAAATTTAAAAGTTATTGAAACAAATGAAAATAGAGACACAACGTACCAAATCCTCTGGGATACAGCAAAAGCAGCACTAAGAGGAAAGTTTATAGCGTTAAATCTCTACATCAAAAAGATAAAAAGGTCTTGAATTAACAACCTAATGCCACACCTCACCCCTAGGAACTAGAAAAACAAGAACAAACTAAATCCAAAGCTAGCAGAAGAAAAGAAATAACAAAGCTCAAAGCAGAACTAAATAACAGTGAGATGAAAAAAATGAACCAAAGAATCAACAAAATGAAGAGTTGGTTATTTGAAAAGAAAAACAAAATTAATAAATGACTAGCTAGAATAACCAATAACAAAAGAGAGAAGATTCAAATAAGTACAATCAGAAATGATAATGGTGACAATACAACTGATACCACAAAAGTACAAAAGATCATCAGAGATACTATGAATACCTCTATACACACAAACTAGAAAACCTATAGGAAATGGATATATTCCTAGAAACTTACAGCCTCCCCAGATTGAACCAGGAAGAAATAGAAACCCTGATCAGACCTGTAATGAGTAATAAAATTGAGACAGTAATGACAATGTTTCCAACAACAACAAAAAGCCTAGTACCAGAAGGATTCACAGACAAATTTTAGTACATGTACAAAGAAGAGCTGGTAGCAATCTTCTTGAAACTATTCTAAAAAGTTGAAGAGGAGGGATTTCTCCCTAACCCATTCTGCGAAACCATCATCACCCTAATACCAAAGCCAGGGAAGGACACATATGCACAAAGAAAACTACAGGCCAACATCCCTAAAAAGCATAGATATATAAAAAAAGCATAGATACAAAATTTTAGCAAACAGGCTGGGCGGGCACAGTGGCTCATGCCTGTAATCCCAGCACTTTGGGAGGCTGGGGTGGGCAGATAAGTTGAGGTCAGGAGTTTGAGACCAGCCTGACAGACATGGTGAAAACCTCGTCTCTACTGAAAATACAAAAATTACCCGGGCATGGTGGCTGTCTGGTGCCTGTAACGCCAGCTACTCAGGAGGCTGAGGCAAGAGAATTGCTTGAACTTGGGAGGCGGAGGTTGCAGTGAGCTGAGATTGTGCCACTGCACTCCAACCTGGACAACAGCAAGACTCCCATCTCAAAATAATAATAATAATAATAATAAAATAATAACAATAGTAATAATAAAATTCTAGCAAAGCAAATCCAATAGCACATCAAGAAGTTAGTACACCACGGTCAAATGGGTTTCATTCCAGGGAGGCAAAGATGGTTCAACATATGCAAATCAACAAATGTAATTCACCGCATAAACAGAATTAAAGACAAAAACCATATGATCATCTCAACAGATGCAGAAAAAGTATCTGATGAAATCCAACATCTCTTCATGATAAAAACCTTCAACAAACTAGGCCTTGGAGGAGCATACCTCAAAATAATAAGAGCCATATACAACAGACCCACAGCCAACATCTTACTGAATGGGAAAAAGTTGAAAGCATTTCCCCTAAGAACCAGAACAAGACACCCATTTTCACCACTCCCATTAACATAATACTGGAATTTCTAGCCAAAGCAATCAGGCAAGAGAAAGAAATAGAAGGCATTCAAATTGGAAAAGAGGAAATTAAATTATCTCTGTTCACTGATGACATGATCTTATACCTAGAAAACCCTGATGATGCCTCCCAAAGACCCCTAGATTTGATAAATGACTTCAGTATAGTTCCGGGATACAAAGTCAATGTATAAAATCAGTAGCATTTCTATATGCTAATAACATTCAAGCTGAGAACCAAATCAAGAACTCAATCCCATTTACAATAGCCACACAAGAAATAAAATCCTAGGAATATGCTTAACCAAGAAGGTGAAAGACCTCTTCAAGGAGAACTACAAAACACTGATGAAAGAAATTCTAGGTGATGCAAATGGAAAAACATGCCATGTTCATGGATCAAAGGAATCAATATCATTAAAATGATCATATTCCCCAGAGGAATATATAGATTCAACATAATTCCTATCAAATTACCAGCATCATATTTCACAGAATTAGAAAAAAATACTGCTAAAATTCACTTGGAACCAAAAAAGAGCCTGAATAACCAAAGCAGTTTTAAGCAAAAAGGACAAAGCTGGTGGAGGCATCACATTACCTGACTTCAAATTATACTACAAGGCCATAGTAAAGAAAAACAGTATGGTACTTGTATTTGTCTGTTTTCATACTGCTGATAAAGACACACCTGAGACTGGGCAATTTACAAAAGTAAGAGGTGTTTGGACTTACAGTTCCACATGGCTGGGGAGGCTTCACAATCATGGCAGAAGGCAAGGAGGAGCAAGTCACATCTTATGTGGATGTCAGTGGGCAAAGAGAGAGCTTGTGCAAGGGAACTCTCGTTTTTAAAACCATCAGATCACATGAGACCTATTCACTACCACGACAACAGCACGGGAAAGAGCCTCCCCTATATTCAGTCATCTCCCACCAGGTCCCTCCCACAACACATGGGAATTATGTGAGGTACAGGATGAGATTTGGGTGGGGACATAGAACCAAACTGTATCATGCTGCCTCTGGCCCCTCCCAAATCTCATATCTTCACATTTCAAAACCAATCATGCCTTCAGAACAGTCCCCTAGTCTGCTTATGAGCTGGTAAAATCAAAAGCAAGTTAGTTATTTCCGAGACACAATGGGGGTTCAGGCATTGGGTAAATAAAGCCATTTCAAGTGGGAGAAATTGGCCAAAACAAAGGGGCTACAGGACCCATGCAAGTCCAAATCCAGCAGGGCAGTCAAATCCTAAAAGTTCCAAAATTATCTCCTTTGGCTCCATGTTTCACGTCCAGGTCATGCTGATGCAAGAGGTAGGTTCCCAGAGTTTCAGGCAGTTCTACCCTGTGACTTTGCAGGGTACAGCTTCCCTCCCGACTGCCTTCACGGGCTGGTGTTCAGTGTCTGCAGCTTTGCCAGGCACACGGTGCAAGTTGTCAATAGATCTACCATTCTGGGGTCTGGAAGACAGTGGCCCTTTTCTCACAGATCCACTAGGTGGTGCCCTAGTAGGGACTCTGTGTAGGGGCTCCCACCCCACATTTCCCTTCTGCACTGCCCTAGCAGAGGTTCTCCATGAGGACCCTACCCCTACAGCAAACTTCTGCCTGGGCATCCATGCATTTCCATACATCTTCTGAAATCTAGGCAGAGGTTCCCAAACCTCAATTCTTGACTTCTGTCCACTCACAGGCTTAACACCACGTGGAAGCTGCCGAGGCTTGAGGCTTGCACCCTCTGAAGCCATAGCCTGAGCTCTACATTGGCCCCTTTCAGCCACAACTAGAGTGCCTGGGATGCAGGGCGCAAAGTCCCTAGGCTGTACACAGCGTGGGGACCCTGGGGTTGGCCCACAAAACCACTTTTTCCTCCTAGACCTGTGGGCCTGTGATGGGAGGGGCTGCTGTGAAGACCTCTGACATGTCCTGGAGACATTTTTCCCATTGTCTTGGTGATTAACATTTGGTTCCAAGCTACTTAAGCAAATTTCTGCAACAGGCTTCAATTTCTTCTCAGAAAATGGGTTTTCTTTTCTATTGCATTGTCAGGCTGCAAATTTTCTAAACTTTTATGCTCTGTTTCCCTTGTGGAACTGAGTGCCTTTAACAGCACCCAAGTCACCTCTTGAATGCTTTACTGCTTAGAAATTTCTTCCACCAGATACCCTAAATCATGTCTCTCAAGGTCAAAGTTCTGTAAATCTCCAGGGCAGGAACAAAATGCTGCCAGTCTCTTTGCTAAAACATAACAGGAGTGACCTTTACTCCAGTTCCCAACAGGTTTCTTTTCTCCATTTAAGACCACCTCAGCCTCGACCTTATTGTTCATATCACTATCAACATTTTTGTCAAAACCATTTAACAAGTCTCTAGGAAGTTCCAAACTTTCCCATATTTTCCTGTCTTCTTCTGAGCCCTCCAAACTGTTCCAACCCCTGCCTGTTACCTAATTCCAAAGTCACTTCCACATTTGGGGGTATCTTTTCAGCAACACCCCACTCTACTGGTACCAAATTACTGTATTAGTCTGTTTTCATGCTGCTGATAAAGACATACCTGAGACTGGGCAATTTACAAAAGAAATAGGTTTATTGCACTTACAGTTCTACATGTCTGGGGAAGCCTCACAATCATGGCAGAAGGCAAGGAGGAGCAAGTCACATCTTATGTGGATGTCAGCAGGCAAAGAGAGAGCTTGTGTAAGCAAACTCCCATTTTTAAAACCATCAGATCTTGTGAGACCCACTCACTATCAGAAGAAAAGCACAGGAAATACCCACCCCCATAATTTAATCATGTCCAAACGGGTCCCTCCCACAACACATGGGAATTACGTGAGCTACAAGATGAGATTTGGATCGGGACACAGAGCCAAATTTTATCAGTACAGATAGAAAAATGGACACATAGATCAATGGAACAGAACAGAGAACCCAAAAATAAAGCTGCATACATACAACCAACTGATCTCTGACAGAGTTGATAAAGATATACAGTGGAGAAAGGACACACTATTCAATAAACGGTGTTGGAAAAATTGAATAGCCATATGCAAAATAGTTAAATTGGACCCCTGTCTCTCACTGTATACAGGAGTTAACTCAAGATGGATTAAAGATTTAAACATAAGATCTGAAGCTATGAAAATCCTAGAATAAAACCCAGGAAAAATTCTGGACATCAGCCTAAGCAAAGATTTTATAACTGAGACCTCAAAAGCAAATGCAACAAAAACAAAAATAGACAAATGGGACTCAATTAAACTAAAAAGCTTCCAGACAGCAAAAGGAATAATCAACATATTAAACTGACAACCTGTAGAAGAGAGGAGATATTTGCTGTAAACTATGCGTTGAACAAAGGACTAACACCTGGAATCTACAAGGAACTCAAATAACTCAATAAGAAAAAAACAACCCCATTAAAAATTGGGAAAAGGACATAAACAGGTATTTCCCAAAGGATGACATACAAGTGGCCAGCAAACGTATGAAAAAAATACTCAAATCACTAAACAGAAGAAGAATGCAAATTAAAACCACTATAAGATACCATCTCACACCAGTCAGAATTGCTATTATAAAACTTCAGAAAACAAGGTAGCAAAGATGTGGAGGAAAGGAACCACTATACGCTGTTCGTGGGAATGTAAATTAATATAACCTCTGTGGAAAACAGTATGGAGATTTCTCAAAGAAATAAAAATAGAACTACCATTCAGCACAGCATTCCTGCTACTGGATATCTACCCAAAGAAAAAGATACCTGCACTTGTGCATTTATCTCAACACTATTCACAATAACAGAGCTGTGGACTGAACCTAAGTGCTCATCCAGTGGATGACTGGATAAAGAAAATGTGGTGTATATATATATACTGTGGAATACTACACAGCCAAGAAAAAGAATGAAAATATGTCATTTGTAGCAATATAGATGGATCTTGAGGTCATTATTCTAAGAGAAATAACTCAGAAACACAAAATCAGTTACTCTTTGTTCTCACTTATAAGTGGGAGCTAAGCAATGGATACACGTGGAAATACAGAGACTGGGGATTCCAAACTGGGGTAGGAAGAAGGAGGTGAGAGTTGAAAAATTGCCTGTTGGGTACAGTGTTCACTATTTGGGTGGTGGGTGTACTAAAAGCCCAGACTTCACCACTGCAATGTATCCATGTAACAGAACTACACATGTACCCCCTGAATCCATAAAAATAAAAATAAATTTTTAAAAAGCTGGCTGGTAAAGGTTAGTTAATGCAGCTTATCTTTTCACATATATGCAATTGTGTTTTCAGTGCCAGAAAAAGAATTTTAATTTCCTATTGAAGTGCCTGTTTTAGCATCAGTATACCAAATTTATATTTTTTGATTTCCATGAGTAATTGGTTACCTGTGCAGCCTGAGTTAACTAGTATCATATTTTCAACTTATTTCAGTGAAGTTTTGTTATCATTTTAGATTGAGGCTCCAGACATGTACCTGCTGGCCTCTCCCTTGTTCTGATCTGACATTGGTCTCTGGCCAAAATTTGAGAAGTAGGAAAATACCTTTATAATAAACATTTCAGAGATCAAAATCAAAATAGACATGTCTTCAGGAGGCACAAACCGGAAATACCAATTAAAAAACATGAATATTCTTTCCAAACTCTTGATATACTGTGGTCAGCAATATACAAAATGCAACTCCTTGAAGTTGGAACATGGTGGAATATGGTGCCTTACTCTTCCAAAGTGATACAATATTGAAATAATCTTTAGACAGGATTTTAGGAACAATTATATTACACTTAGACCATCAATAACATCGTAAAATCTAACTTAATATGTCACTAATAGTAGGAAACTAATAGTAGGAAACTTCCATACACCAGCTATGCAGGCAAAAACATATATAAATATTCCTTTCAGACCACCACAAGGTAAAATAAGCAGGTCTTCCTAGTGTTGAGAAATGCATCATTACCACCTCAAATCTGGCAAATTTGTAATATTTGTTCATTCTAAAAACTGAACTTTAATGATTTTACTCTAATACTTTTTCTTTATTTTTTCATTTTTAACCCTTTTGATATTGGATGTATCTTGCAGAGTCATTAATTCAATGTAGGACTTTCAGTCACCAGAACTTATTTCCTACTTAGGAGTGTAATTTGTGACTTTCTACAATTAGGCTATTAAAATTCCCACCTCATAAGTCAGTCAGTCTTTAGTAAGTGTCTTAAATTTTAGACTGAATAATAATAAATAAATTTTAAAAAAAAATTTTAGACTGAAATACATTTAAACTATTTCTCCTGCCAGAATTTAAAAAAAGTACTACTAACTTCCTTCCCAATCTGTAAGCATTAAATAAGTGTAAATTTAAAGAAATCAGACTCATTTCTAGACAGGACCTAAGCAATTATCAAGTATTCTAATAAAACTTAAATCTTAGGATATTTGTTTATTTATTTCAAGAATAAAACTGCTAGTTTTTCTGCTTAGCTAGGACTTAAATTAGATAAAACAAGGGGGCTCAACAGATAATTTAAAAAGTAAATAGGTAAAGCCCAACCTGTACTATGTTGAATAAAAAGCAAAAATCCAAATGTCTTCTAATTTTTCCAGAGTGTGTTGCAAGAGAAATTTTATAACATTTCCTTATGACAGCAGCTGTACAACAGGTTTTGAACCAGTCTAGTGTAGTGTTTAGTAAAGTGAAAGGGGTTGGGTTGTTTTATGCTTTTTAAGTTGGCATTTTACCAAGAGAGAAGTTTGGTGGTTGTTATTTTTCCCTCTTATGTTTAAGTGACAAAGTACTTGATTAAAGTGAACATGATTTTATATTAATTCTAATTTGTTCTTTTTCTGAGGAAGTAATAAAATGAAATAATCCAAATGCTTTTACACCTACACAGTATATTGCTGAGCAAATTATTTAGGGAATGGAAGAAAAGATAAAGTTGCTTTTAAGAGTCCTTTAACATATCAGTTTGATAACTAGCAAAACACCTTTACAGCCATTAAATATTTACCAAGACTTGGCTTTGGACAGGGGGGCAGTTTAGTGCACCAAATTTCACTCTATGCAATGCCATTGATTAGCTATCAGAAGGACATAGTTAATAAGTAACTTCAGGTATTACATGTAGAGCACTCTACATTCTTGTCAAATCTTTTCTCTGAAGATGACCTAAAAAAAAGTCAGTTACAACCAGCATTCACCCCACCAATGATTGCACAAGCACAACTTTGAAAGAAAGAAAGGCCGGCAAATCAGTTGAGCAGTACTTAGGCAATCTTTCCTAGTGACTGTTGTCATTGCTACTGGACTTTAGAACTGAACATGTTTACATTTAATTAGAAAGGACACACAGTTTACAGCACAGTAGCTATCAATATCGGATCAGAATTGATTTCCGCTTTCTCCCCAGTGATTGCTTCCTTCAAGCTAATTAAAAAAGGCATATAATCAAATGGCTCACATAAATTTTAAAGTAAAGTAAACAATATTTCCTGGCGATCAAAACAAAAGTAAATGACATTCATCCTTATCATTAGCTACATTTTTTGAAATAATTCTGTTGCTTATAAATGTGATATAAGCCATGTTTAACATTATCAGACTACAAAGAAGAAACCTCAATGAATGTTTTACTAAGTACTTTAGCTCTCAAAGAAGCAATAACCTTAATTTTATATTTATAACCCTAAAACCTGTAGATAAAGCAATCTGATGGAACCTTGAGTTGACTTTGTTCAACTTTTCAATTTTCACATATTGTACAGAAAAACTGCTGAAAAATATAATGAAATAAATAACAAATTGATTTTCTTTTAAATAAGGTGCATACAGCACATGCATAATATGCTTAAATTAGGGATCATCTTGGTGTAAGTGATTAACAGTTCTCTATAATTACTGTAGGCAAAATCATCAACAAAATTATGATAAAAGATCATTTTTTTGTAACTGCCTGTCTATTCTCTATAAAGAGACCTGCTTCAAATTTCATAAGCTAACATTTTGGTAATTATAATAAATTATGGTGAAGTGATTTTAAAATAAGAAATATAAAGGGAAGTAGAAGTTACGTTCAGGATAATCACAGCCTTTCTTCCTTATCTATGGGATCTGCTATGCAATAGCACATCTAGAATGGAAGACCATCAAGACTTAAGGAAATACAGATTGTGAGCAGGTCTTAAGAAACATTAATTAACTAATTCACAAATATTTATTAAGCATTCTTGAGGTGCTAAAGATAAAAAGGTGAGTAAAACCTCTATAAGATTAGAGATTTTTGGCCAGGCACAGTGGCTCACGCCTGTAATCCCAGCACTTTGGGAGGCCGAGGCGGCAGATCACCTGAGGTCAGGAGTTCAAGACCAGCTTGGCCAACATGGTGAAAAGCTGTCCCTACTAAAAATACACAAATTAACCAGGCGTGGTGGCATGTGCCTGTAATCCCAGCTACTCAGGAGGCTGAGGCAGGAGACTCACTTGAACCCGGGAGGTGGAGGTTGTAGTGAGCCGAGATCACGCCACTGCACTCCAGCCTGGGTGACAGAGTGAGACTCCATCTCAAAAAAAAAAAAAAGAGAGAGAAAGATTAAAGATTTTGATCTGCTTTGTTTACTGTTGTATCCCCAAGCATTTACTATGTGACAATATAGTATATAAACATGTATTTACATATATGTGTGTGTGTGTACATTTGTGTGTGTGTGGTTGCTCAATAAATGTTTATTGAATGAATGCCCCTTTCAGGAATTATTTCACCACAAGCAAATGTTTGCTCAACTGCCAGGGGGGCTTCCAGTTGCACTTCTTTTCAGCATTCCAGGAAAACCACTGAAATCCACAATGATATTATAGTAATGAGAGTCAATGTAACATCCCCTTCAAGGATACATTAATTTCATGAAGTTAGTTTTGCTTGCTTTTCTTTCTTTCGTTTCCTTTTGAAATCTTGGGGTATTTTGAAATTACTCTTAGGGTCCACAAAGTAATTAGTCTGTAATCCACATTGATTAACTGTAGACTAGTCCTAAATATCCATACCTTATCTTCTGCAGGGCATATGCAAATTACAGATTCTTGTCATCCACTAAAACATAAAAAATTAAGAACCACATGAAACAGGCTTGAGCAACAAGTTATTTTATCCATTTCACAAATATTTATTAAACTGTTTTCTAGGTAGTAGATAGAAATTAAATGGTGAAAAGACAGTTTCCCCTGGGGTTTACTCTTTATCCAGTTGAAAGGTCTGAGTACTATGGGAGAACATGAGGAGATGACCTAAGCTGGACACTAGGTCAGATTTGTTGGAGACTCTCCTATCCAAGCTGAGATCCAAAGGATATGTAGGAGCTAGTTAAGTAAAGGGAGATAGTGTCAGTGTTCTAGGGGACTTGAAGGTTATTCATCCTGACTGGAGAATAGAGGTAAATAGGTGAATGATGAGAAATGATCTATAAAGAGAGGCATGAAAAGCTTTGTAAATGAGGTTTAAGAAATTTGGACTTAATCCTAGGAAAAGTGAGGAGCCATTAAAGTGTTTTAATCCAGGGAGTGATACATTCATATTTGTGCTTTAGAAAACTCACTCAAGGCAAAGAACAACTGAAAAGACTATTGTAGTATATTAGTCCATTCTTGGATTGCTATAAAGAGATACCTGAGGCTTGGTAATTTATAAAGAAAGGAGGTTTAATTGGCTCACAGTTCTGCAGGCTGTGTAGGAAGCATAGTGGCATCTGCTTCTGGGGAGGCCACTGGAAGCTTCCAGTCATGGCGAAGGCAAAGGGGGAGCAGACATGTCACATGGCCAGAGCAGGAGGAAAAGAGAGAGAGCAGGGGGGTGCTACATACTTTTAAACAAGCAGATCTGGTGAGACTCACTCACTATTACAAGAACAGCACCAAGGAGATGGTACTAAACCATTTATGAGAAACCACCCCCATGATCTAATCACCTTCCACCAGACCCCACTTGCAATACTGGGGATTACAATTTGACATGAGATTTGGGCAGGAACACAGATGCAAACCATATCATGTGGTAATTCACTTGAAAGAATAATAGCAGTCACTCTAAATTAAGATAGTGATAATGGGGCTTGCTGTGGTTTGAATGTGTCCCCCAAAAGTTTATGGATTGGGAATTATTGCGATTATAACAATATTAAGAGGTGGGCCTTTAATAGGTGATCCAGCCATGAGGGCTCTGCCCTCATGAATGGATTAATGCCATTATCATAGGAGAGGGTTAATTGTCTTAGGAATGCACTCCTAATAAAAGGATATGGTCAGCCCCCCATTTTCTCTCTTTTGTGTGTCCTTCCACCTTCCACCTTCCACCATGGGATGACCCTCACCGGATGCTAGTGCCATGCTCTTGGACTTTACAGCTTCCAGAGCCAAATAAACTTCTATTATTTTAAACTACCCAGTCTGCGGTTTTCTGTTATAGCAACAGAAAATGAACTAAGATGGGGATGGAAATAAATTGAAAGATGCAAAGGAGATTTATGTATAAAATAGCATAGACTGTGAGGTGAGATATAAATATTAAGGATGATGTGTAGGTTTCATGCATGAACAATTGAATAGATGGTGATGCCTAAGGAAAGGAGGAGGAAGAGAAAGAGTCAATTTGCAGAGGGGTACAAAATGAGATCATGAGTTCAATTTTAGACATTGAGTTATAGATATTTGAAGAAGGGTCACATGGAGATGTTTATGAGGTGGTTATAAGGATCTGTTGCTTAGGATAGAAATCTGAGCTGGAGAGAAATACTTCAGAGTTAAAGGTCATTAGTTATATCGATGATCAAGTGAAGCCACCTGATATGGTTTGGATTTGTGTTCCCGCCCAAATCTCATGTTGAATCGTGATCCCCAATGTTACAGGAGAGGCCTGGTGGGAGGTGATTGGACCATGGGGATGGATTTCCCCCTTGCTGTTCTCGTGACAGTGAGTTCTCATGACACCTGATTGTTTAAAAGTGTGTCACCTCCCCTTGCTCTCTCTCTCCTGCTCTGCCATGTGAAGATGTGCCTGCTTCCTCTTCACTTTTCGCCATGCTTGTAAGTTTTCTGAGGCCTCCCCAGCCATGCTTCCTGCACAGCCTGCAGAACTATGAGCCAATTAAACCCCTTTCCTTACAAATTACCCAGTGTCAGGTAGTTCTTTATAGTAATGTAATAACAGACTAATACACTATCAGTGTGGGTTGCAATCAGGAGAGACTAGGTAGCATGAGAAGACAGCAGTTAAAGGTTGAGTAGAAGACAAGAACCCTTCAAAGAAGATTGAAAAGCATCAAGGAAAGTAAACAGAAACCAGAAGTGTATTGTCATGGAAAGCAGGGAAAAAAGGCATTTCTAGAAAGAATTCGTCTCAGGTCAAATAAGAAGCTTGAAAAGTGTCTTTTAATGCAAAGGAGAGTAATAGATGCTGGGAACTCCAAAACGAGGGATATTGGGAGGTGGGTGAGGGTTGAAAATTTACCTATTGGTTACAGTGTTCACTGTTTCGGTAATGGGTACACTAAAAGCCCAGACTTCACCACTACACAATATATCCATGTAGCAAAACTGCACATGTACTCACTGAATCTATACAAATAAATTTTTAAGTATCTTTTGTATTTGGTAACATCATTGGAACACTTGGAGACAGAGACGATTATAGACCCTTGAATTGACGTTGAGAAGATAAAGACAGCAAACATAGACCATTTGATTCTAAATGAGATGATCCCAAACCAGGTCCAAGAGAAAATTTAGAACAAACAGGAATATTTTCATAATTTAGTGAGTCAAAATCTGTGATAGAAAACAACAACAAAATCTTCTAAGGAGTATGTCTGGTCCAATTAACTAAAAAAATAAGTTCCTGAACTTTGTTATATTTCCTGGATTTGAGCTTCAGTATATCTCCATGTTCTCTTACAATTCCAAAGCTATCCTGCTCAGAGAAGGGCGAAGTGAGGCTTAGCAATTAGAGATCTGGTGTCTTATTAGAGAGTGGGAATACTTGTAGCTATACAAACTACTCCCTAGCTAGAGCAATTTTTTTGAAAGGCAAATATTCTTATGCTTTCTTTAAAATCCTTTAGTAGTTTCTCATTTTCCCTTTGATAAAGACCAAAATATTCTATATTTCAGGAAGATTCTATGTGCTCTGATCCCAACTACTTTTTTTTAATGCTCTCTGAACACTGCCTAACTGGGATTCATTTAGCTCTTCAAACATCCTTTCTCTTACCATCGGCCTTTGTACATGTTCTCCCCTGTGCCTGAAAAATTTTTGTCCACCCTCCTTCAAATTAATGCCTACTTTTATCTTTAAATCTCAACTCAAAAGTCACCTCCTTTGCTTTATAGCATTTATAATAATTTGAAACATGTGTTTAGTCAGTACTCATCCCTAGCCCTAGCAAAGCACCCAGCACATAGTAATCACTCATTTATAGGAGGGAGGGAAGCAGGGCCTGAGGTATCTCAATGCAGTGACCCAATTCTGAGTAAAACAAAGCATATGCTTACAATAGGCATGTACCAGCTGAACCCTATATTCAGCAATTCAATTAATCAAGTAGTTCTTTAGAAGCAGCTATGTAGCAAGCACTGTGCATTTGTAATATTCTCATAAATTGTGTTTATTTAGACCTCATATCTGAAATCAGCATCAGTGCTTGTCCAACAACTAAACTGTATATAATGTAAAATAAAACTATATATTTAAAAAGGCTTGATTTACTTTTCCTAAGGGAGTTGGGATCATTAATAAAATTAAAAAATATTGGGCCTATGTAAGAACAGTTGATTGTTTGCTATTATTAGGCTGGTGCAAAAGTAATTTTGCACCAGGCTATACATTTTTGCACCAGCCTATACATTTTTAGTATAAAAATGTATTCATGTTGATGTTATAGGGCATAATTTCCAATTATGGAGAAACTAGCTAGTGAGAGTGTGCTGAGCGCCTCAAAAATTCTTTTGGCTAGAACTGATCCTTATGCAGATGGCACTATTCTCTTGTGACGGAGTACCCCCATCTAAGTAGAATTAGGATGAAAAATGATATGATAGCTTATTTTTAACTAAGTGTCTTCACTGAAAAATCATGTAAAGATAATTTTGTCTAGCCTTCAATACTAAGCAGGAATACATCAACATAGTGAGAGCATCTTATTTTTTTGTAAGGCATCAACATCCTATTGTACAATTCTAATAAGTCCCATTCTGAGCTGGATTATGTTACCCTCTGAAGCAACACAGAATTCTGTAAACTGCCTCTTCAAATACTTGAAGAGACTTATCATAGACCTTTAATTTATTCTCACTTCCTGCCCAGTATGTTTTCTCAGCAGTTTTCCATAAAACCTAAAGTTTTACAGACCACTCACTACCTGGTAAGCCCTCCTATGGAGGTGCTTCAAAGTATCCCTATTATAAATTGTAACAGGCATAACTGAATTCAGGTCTGATTAGGTCCAATTTGGACACTGCTGTAGCTTGGATGTTTGGCCCCTACAAACCTCATGTTGAAATTTAATCCCCAGTGTGGTGGTGCTGGGAGGTGGAGCCTAGTGGGAGGTGTTGGGGTTACGGGGCAGATCCTCCATGATCTACTTGAGGCCTTTCTCATGGTAATGAGAGAGTTCTCACTCTTAGTTACCACTCTATTAGGTCTTTCTCGACTAAAGATGGTTGTTAAAAGCATCCCACACCTCCCCGCTCTTTCTCCTGCTTCCTTTCTTACCATGTGATCTTTGTACAAGCCAGCTCTGCCATGGGTGGAGGCAGCCTGAGGCCCTCACCAGATGCCCAATTTCGAACTTGTCCAGACATCAGAACTGTGAGCCAAATAAACCTTTTTTTCTTTAAAACTACCCGCCTCAGGTATTATTTTATAGCAACGCAAAGCAAATGAACACAGACACTATACTATTGCGGGCCATGTTTGACTGTTCCTTTGTATCTTGTCAAGTTTCATTCCTGCTGAATTTGGTTAGCCAGTTTTCACTCCTACTCTGTGTGTGTGGATGGGAATAGTGGTGGAGCAGGGACTCAATTAATAGACTTTCTTTATTAGAACAGTTTAGACTCATGGCACAATTAAGGAAGTAGCACAGAATTCCCACATAACCTCCCCAACACACAGTTTACCCTTTTATTAATGTTTTGTATTGATGTGGCACATTTGTTAAAACTAATGAAAACATACTGATGTATTATCATTAGCTAAAGTCCATAGTTTACATTAAGGTTCACTCATTATATTGTACAGTTCTATGGCTTTGAAAAATGCATGTCATATATTCATTATTACAGTGTCATAGAGAGTTTTACCATACTAAAATACCCATGTGCTTTTTATGCATGCCCATACTTTTTATTCCTCTCCCTTCCCCTGAATCCCTAGCAACTACTGATCTTTTTAATGTCTCTGTAGTTTTGTTTATTCCACAATGTCATATTGTTGGAATCACACAGTATATAGCCTTTTGAGACTGGCTTCTTTCACTAAGCAATATGCGTTTAAAGTTCTTCCATGTATGTTCATGGCTTGATAGTTCTTTTTTATCATTAAAAAATATTCCATTGTATAGACACATTATAGTTTGTTCATATATTCACCTATTGAAAGACATCTTGGTTGTTTCCAGTCTGGGGAAATTATGAATAAAACTAGTATAAACATTCTTGTGCAGGTCTTTGTATGGACATAGTTTTTATTGGGTAAAAACCTTGGAGCATGATTGCTAGATCATATGGTGACATTCTTGGTCTGAGTCCCCACCCAAGTCTCATCCAGAATTGTAGCTCCCATAATCCCCATGTGTCGTGGGAGGGGAGGGACCCAGTGGGAGGTAATTGAATCATGGGGGTGGATTTTTACCATGGTGTTTTCATAATAGTGAATAAGTCTCACGTTTTATAAAGGGCAGTTCCCCTATATACAGTCTCTTGTCTGCCACCATGTAAGACAGCCTTTGCTCCTCATTCACCTTCAGCCATGATTACGACCCTAGCCATGTGCAACTGTGAGTCTATTAAACCTCTTTTTCTTTATAAATTACCCATTCTCAGGTATATCTTTATTAGCACTGCAAGAACAGACTGTTAAATATGGTGAGGCTATATTTAGCTTTGAAAGAATCTGCCAAACTATCTTTCAAAGTGGTTGTACTATTTTGCATTCCCACCAGCAACGGATGAGATGAATGAGGATGTTGTACAACAATTGGTATTTTTAGGTTTTTGGATTCTTGCCATTCTAATAAGTAGTGTAGTAGTATATCATTGTTATTTTAATTTACAATTCTCTGATGACATATTATGTTGAGCCTCTTATATGCTTACTTAACCATCTATATATTTTCTTTGCTTAAGTGTCTGTTGATATCCTTTACTTTTTTTTTTTTTTTTTTTTTGAGACAGAGTCACTCTTGTTATCCAGGCTGGAGTGCAATGGCATGATCTCAGTTCACTGCAACCTCTGCCTCCCAGGTTCAAGCGATACTCCTGCCTTAGCCTCCTGAGTAGCTGGGACTACAGGCATGCACCACCATGCCTGGCTAATTTTTGTATTTTTAGTAGAGACAGGGTTTCACCATGTGGGCCAGGCTAGTCTTGAACTCCTGACCTCAAGTGGTCCACCTGCTTCTGCCTCCCAAAGTGCTGGGATCACAGGCTTACTCATTTTTAAAATTAAGTTATTTATTTTCTTATTGTTGATTTTAAAGAGCTCTTTGTGTATTTTGAATACCAGTCCTTCATTAGTATGTGTTTTGCAAGGATGTTCTCCTATTTTGTGAATTGTCTTTTCATTCTCTTAACAGTGCCTTTTGTAGCACAGAAGTTTTTACTTTTAATGAGGTCCAACTTACCTGTTTTTTTCTTTCATAGATCATGTTTTTGGTGATACATCTAACGACTGATCAGCAAGCCCGAGGTCACCTAGATTTTTTCTTGTTTTCTTTAAGAAGTTGTATAATTTTGTGTTTTGCTGTTATAGTCCTATGGTCCATCTTGAGTTACATTTTGTGAAAAGTCTAGTCTTTGTCTAGGTTCATTTTTTCATATAGATATCCAATTGTTCCAGCACTATTTGTTGAAGAAGAAGAAACTATTCTTTGTCCATTTGGTTGCTTATGCTACTTTGTCAAAGATCAGTTGACAGTATTTGTGTGTATCTGTTTCTGGGCTCTCTTCTCTTCCATTGATCGATTTTTCTATTCTTTTGCAACACAATGCTGTCTTGATTACCATAGCCTTACAGTAAGGCTTGAAGTTAGGTGGTGTCAGTCCTCCAATATTGTTCTCCTTATATACTGAGTTGACTATTTGGGGTCTTTTGCCTCCCCACATAAGCTTTAAAAATCAATTTGTCAATACAAAATAATTTGCTGGAATTTTTATTGGGATTGTGTTGCATGTGCAGATCAAGTTGGTAAGAACTGGCATCTTAACAATACTGAGTTGCCTTATCCAAGACTCAGTTTATTTACATCTTTGATTTTTTTCATCAGAGTTGTATCGGTTTCCTCATATAGATCTGGTACATATTTTGCGGGATGTATACCTAAGTATTTCTCTTTTTGGTACTAATGCAATCTCAAATTAAAATTGTTCATTGTTGCTACATAGGAAAGCAATTGACCTTAAAATAATCTTATGTCGTACAATCTTACTATAATCACTAATCATTACTAGTTCCAGGAGTTGTTTTATTTGTTTGTTTGTTTGGTTGGTTGGTTGGATGGTCTGGAATGTTTTTTTCAATTTCATGGGATTTTCTACATAGCCAATCATGTCATCAGCAGAAAAAAAGATAGTTTTATTTTTCCATCCCAATCTTTATACTTTTCACTTTCTTTTCTTGTCTTACTGCATTAGCTAGGACTTCCAGTACCATGTTGAATAGAAGTAGTGAGAGGGCACTTCTTACCTTTTTCTTGATCATAGGGGTAAAGCACCTAATGTCCTACCATTAAATATGATAACTGTATGGTTTTTATAGATGTTCTATATAAAGTTGAGATAGCTCCTCCCTATTTCTAGGTTACTGAGAGGTTTTTATCATGAATGGGCATTTAATTTTGTCAGATGCTTCTAATACATTAAGTCTCACTTGGTCATAGTAATTCCTTATATATTGTGTTGGATTTAATTTGGTAATATTTTGTTTAGGGTTTTTGCATCTTTACTGGTTTTCAAGTTTTACTTTCTTGTAATGTCTCTCTCTCTCTCTCTCTTTTTTTTTTTTTTTTTTTTTTTGAGACAGAGTCTTTCTCTGTTGCCCAACCTGGAGTGCAGTGGTGCAATCTCAGCTCACTGCAGCCTCCCCCTCCCAGGTTCCAGTGATTCTCCTGCCTCAGCCTCCTGGGTAACTGAGATTACAGGCATGCACCACACACCCGGGTAATTTTTGTATTTTTAATAGAGACAGGGTTTCACCATGTGGGCCAGGCTGGTCTCGAACTTTTGATCTCAGGTTATCGACCCACCTTGGCCTCCCAAAGTGCTAGGATTATAGGTGTGAGCCACGGCGCCTGGCCTCTTAACTTGGTTTTGGTATTAGGGTCATGCTAGCCTCATTAATTGAATTAGATGGTGTTTCCTCTGCTTGTATTTTTTGGATGAGATCATAGAGAATTGATATTATTTCCTTCTTAAATATTGAGTAGAATTCACCAGTGTGCCTGGTGCTTTCATTTTTGGAATGTTATCAATTATTTTATTGAATTTGTTTAATAAATAAATGTTTATTCCAATTATTTATTTCTCCTTGTATGAGTTTTGGTAGTTTGTGTCTTTCACAGAATTGATCTCTTTCATGTAAGTTATTAAACTTACAGGCATGGAGTTGTTCATAGCATTTTTCTATTATGCTTTTAATGTCCCTGAGATCAGTACAGATTGTGCATCCCTAATCTGAAAATCCAAAATGCTCAAAGTGTACAACTTTTTGAGTGCTGACATGACATCACAAGTATAAAATTCCACACCTGACCTCATGTGACAAGTCACATTCAAAATGCAGGGACACAACACACAGTTTATTCAGCATCCTCAAGAGAAAAAAAAGACCCTCCCAGCCCATTCAGCTGCAATATATCTTTTCTGAGCATACCCAGATTTCCCTACACAAGCACACCTACAAAGCATAATAAAATAGCATGTGTGCAGGCTGGCTGCATGAACAGCAGGTCACTATAATGCCCCACATGGGGCCAGGATTTACATATGTTGCTCACTGCGTGTTTTTGTTTTCTATTGCTTTGCTTATTCTCTGCTCTGTGGTATAAAGATATTGTTGAAAAAGGCTAAAAGGTCTGCAGATGCCCCATTGGGAACAATCATAAGAAAAAGAAGAATCATTTATGTTTATCCATAGCTCAGAAAGTCATGCTATTGGAGAAACTGGACAGCAGTGTAAGTGTGAAATGTCTTACAAAAGAGTATAGTGCTAGAATGACTACCATATATTACCTGTGTCACAGAAGGATAAGCCATTGAAGTTCTGTGCTTAAAGTGATGAAAAATAGAATACTACATAAAGCTAAAAGTGAAGACCTCAGTCATGTGCTGAAAGAGTAGATCCATCAGTGTTGAAGTGAATATATGACACGTAATAGTGTATTGGTCATGAAACAAGCAGAGATCTAGCACAATGAACTGAAAATTGAAAAACTGTGAATATTCAACAGGCTGGTTGCAGAAACTGAGAAAAAGAATGATATTAAATTTTTAAAGATTTGTGGTGATAAAACTTTTGATCACAAAACAGCAGAGAAATTCATTGACAAATTTGCCAAGGACATTACTGATGAAAATCTGATGCCATCAAACCAAAAAGGAAGATAGCAAGAGATGCCACAAAGTATCAACAAAACCACCAGAAAACAATTAGCAAAATGGCAGTAGTCTTTACTATCAATAATTACCATGAATTTAAATGGATTAAATTATCTTAAAAAAGGACATACTGTGGCTCAATGAAAAAAAACCAAGACCCAACTATATGCTATCTACAAGAGACTAACTTTACTTTTAAGGACACATAGACTGAAAGTGAAAGGATAGAAAAAGATATTCCACATAAATGCATACCAAAAGATAGCAGGGGTAGCTGAATATTCTTGGACAATTTAGACTTTAATTCAAAAGCTGTAAAAAATAGGACATTATAATAATGATAGAGGAGTTTATCAAGAGAATATAACAGTCATAAATATTGTTTTAGACAATATAGACTTTAAGTCAAAAACTATAAAAAAGAGACAAAGAGGACATTATATAATGGTAAAGAGATCCATTTATCAAGAGGATATAACAATTACAAATATATATGCATGCAACATCAGAATACCTAAATATCTAAAACAGATATTAAAGGATCAGTGGAGAGATAAATTGCAACAAATTAATAGCAGGGGACTTCAATATACCACTTTATTTATTTTTTGTTTGTTTCCAGTGGGGTTGGAGAATACCTCACTTTAAGCAATGGACAGATTATACAGACAGAAAATTAATAATAAAAGATTAGACATGAACAACACTTTAGCCCAAATGGAACTGACAGAAATATACAGAACATTCAGTCCAACAGGAACAGAATACACATTCTTCTCAAGCACACATGGAACATTCTCCAGGATAGATCACCTGTTGGAGTACAAAACAAGCCTTAGCAAATTGAAGAATATTGAAATCATATCAAGTATTTTTTTGACCACATTAGTTTGAATCCTAGAAATCAAGAACAAGAGGAATTTTAGGTAATTCACAGATACATGGCAATTAACATGCTCCTGAACAACCAATGCATAATGAAGAAATTAAAAGAAAAATTTTTAAATATCTTGAGACAAATGAAAATTGAAACACAACATACCAAAGCTTATGGTATAGAGGAAAAGCACTTCTAAGGAAATTTTACAGCAATAAATGCCCATATCAAAAAACAAGACATATTTCTAATAAGTAACTTAAGATTTCTCCTCAAGGAACTAGGAAAAGAATAACAAACTAAGCCCAGCCCAAAGTTAGCAGAAGGAAGGAAATAATAAAGCTCAGAGCAGGAAAAAAATGAAGTAGAGACTAGAAAAACAGTACAAAAGATCAATGAAAGTAAGACTTGGTTTTTTAAAAAGATAAACAAAATCTACAAACCCTTAGCTAGACTAAGAAAAAGAGAGGGAAGATTCAAGTAAATAAAAATCAGAAATGAAAGAGGAGACTGTACAACTGCTAACACAAAAATACAAAGTAACAGACTATTATGAATAAATATATGCCAATAAATTGGATAACCTGGAAGAAATGGATAAATTCTTAGACAATAGAACCTACCAACACTGAATCATGAAAAAGCAGAAAATCTGAACAGACCAGTAATGACTATAAGGAGGTTAAATCAGTAATAAAAAAAAATCTTTCATAAAAAGTTGCCCAGGACCTGACAGCTTCACTGCTGAATTCTACCAAACATTTAGTGAAGAACTAATACTAATCCTTCTCTAACTCTTCCCAAAAATTAAAGAGGAGATAATACTTCCAAACTCTTTTTGCAAGGCCACCATTACCTTGATCCCAGAGTCAGACCAGGACATTACAAGAAAAGGAAATTACAGGCCAATATTCTTGATAACATAGATGTAAAAATTCTCAACAAAATGCTGCCAAACCAAATTCAACAACACATTATAAATCTACCATTATCAAGTGGGATTTATTATTGGGATGCATGGATGGTGAAACGTATGCAAATCAATACATTTGATACATCACATTAACAGAACGAAAAACAAAAGCCATGTAATTATCTCATTAGATGCAGAAAAAGCATTTGACAAAATTCAACATACTTTCATGATAAAAAACAAACAAACAAACAAACAAAAACAACTGTCACAACTGGGTGTAGAAAGGATGTACCTCAATAAAAGAAAGGCCATATGAGAAGCCCACAGCTAACATTACACTCAGCAGTAAAACATTAAAAGCCTCTCCTTTAAAATCTGGGATCAGACAAGGATGCCAGCTCTCACCATTTCTATTCCACATAGTGGAAATTCTTGCCAGAGCAGTTAGGCAAGAGAAAGAAATAAAAGTCATTCAAATAGGAAAGAAAGAAGTGAAATTGTCATTGTTTGCTGACAACAGGATCACAAACCCTGAAGACTCCACACACACACACACAAAAAAAATCCTCTTAGAACTAATAAAACAGGTTGGGTGCAGTGGTTCATGTCTGTAATACAAGCACTTTGGGAGGCCAAAGCAGGAGGATCACATGAAGCCAAGAGTTCAAGAGCAGCCTGGGCAAAATAGTGAGACCTCATCTCTATTTAAAAAGTTTAAAAAATAGGCATGTTGGCACATGTCTGTAGTCCTAGCTGTTTGGAAGGCTGACACAGGAGGATTGCTTGAGCCCAGGAGTACAAGGTTACAGTGAACTATGATTGCACCACTGGACTCCAGCCTGGGTGGCAGAGAAAGATCCTCTAAAAGAATAAAAACACAAAAAACAGATACGGTAAAATTGTAGGATACGAAATCAACACCCCCAAATCCATAACACTTCTATGCACTAACAACAAACTATCCGAACAAGAAATCAAGAGAACAATCCCATTTGCAATAGCTACCCCCTAAAAAAAAATAAACCTTAGGAATAAATTTACCAAAAGGAGATGTAAGACCTGCACAATGAAAATTCTAAAATGTCAATGAAAGATATTGAAGAGGACACAAATAAGTGGAAGGTTATCTCATGTTCATGAATTAAAAGAGTTAATACTGTTAAAATGTCACACCAAGTGATCTACCCAAAATCATATACAGATTCAGTGCAATAATTATCAGAATTCTAATGTCATTGTTAATAGAAATAGAAAAAAAACTATCATGAAACTCATATGGACGCCCCCAACACACACACACACACACACACACACACACACACACACACACACACACAGCAAAACCACATAGCCAGGGGAATCATAAGCAAAAAGAACAAAGCTCGAGGCATCATAATAGCCGATTTCAAATAATACAACAGAGCTGTAGCAATTAAAACGGCATGATACTGCCAAAAAATAGACCTACTGACCAATGAAACAGAATAGAGAGCCCGGAAATGATTTTTGCCAAGGTGCCAAGAATGCACAATGGGAAAAGGATAGTCTTTTCAGTAAATAGTGCCTAGAAAACTTGATATTTACATGCAGAAAAATGCAGTTGGACCTTTATCTCTCACCACACACAAAAGTCAACCCAAAATGGATTAAGGACTTAAATGAAAGGCCAGAAACTATAAAACTATTAGAAGAAAACATAGGAGGGAATCTATATAATGTTGCTTTATTGGATTTGACCCCAAAAAGCATAGCCAACAAAAGAAAAAAATAGACAGATGAGATTACATGAAACTAAAAAGCTTCTGTACATCAAAGAAAACAATTAGCAGTATGATGAGACAGCCTAGGGATTGGGAGAAAATACTTGCAAACCATACATCTGATAAAGGGTTAATATCCAAAATATGTAAGGGACTCAACTCAATAGCAAGAAAACAAAACACCCAATTTAAAAATGGGCAAGGGATTTGAATAGACACTTCTCAAAAGAAGGTATACAGATAGCCAGTAGATATATGAAAAAAATGCTTAACATTGCTAATTGTAGGGAAATGCAAATTAAAACCACAATAAGATATCTTACACCAATCAGAATGGCTGTTGTATTAGTCCATTTTCACACTGCTGTCAAGAACTGCCCAAGACTCGGTATTTTATAAAGAAAAGAGGTTTAATTGACTCACAGTCCCACACAGCTGAGGGGGCCTCAGGAAATTTGCAATCGTGGCAGAAGGTGAAGGGGAAGTAAGGATCTTCTTCACATGGTGGCAGGAGAGAGAAATGCAAGCAGGGGAAATTCCAGACACAAAACCGTCAG
Source organism: Macaca mulatta (assembly GCF_049350105.2). Taxonomy (NCBI): domain Eukaryota; kingdom Metazoa; phylum Chordata; class Mammalia; order Primates; family Cercopithecidae; genus Macaca; species Macaca mulatta. Next base: position 110,615,421 of record NC_133412.1, read on the forward strand.
ATCTCCTGAGAACTCACTCACTGTCATGAGAACAGCATTGGGGAAACCACCCCCATGAACCAATTACCTCTCACCAGGTTCCTCCCTCAGCACCTAGGGAATTGCAATTCAGGATGAGATTTGGGTTCTAACCATATCAGCTGTTACCAAAAAGACAAAAGTTAACAAGTGTTAGTGAGGATATGGAGAAAAGGGAACCCTTGTATACTCTCGGTGGGAACATAAATTAATTCAGCTGTCCCTCAGTATCTGTTAGGGGATTGGTATCAGCACCCCAAGTGGATAGCAAAATCCATGGATAGTCAAATCCCTTTCATAAAATGGTATAGTGTTTGCATATAACTATGCACATCCTCCTATATACCTTAAATCATCTCTAGCCTATACCTAACACAATGTAAATGCTATGTAAATAGTTGTTACACTATATGTTTAGGGAATAATCACTAAAAAAAAAATCTGCACATGTTCAGTACAGACACAACCATGTTTTGTTTTTTTGTTTTTTTTTTTTTTTTTTTTAGACCAAGTATCACTCTGTCACCCATGCTTCAGTGCAGTGGCATGATCCTGACTCACTCCATCCTCCGCCTTCTGGGTTCAAGCGATTCTCCTGCCTCAGCCTCCCGAGTAGCTGGGATTATGGGCTTATGCCACAATGTCTGGCTAATTTTTTGTATTTTTTAGTAGAGATGAGGTCTTGCCACATTGACCAAACTGGTCCCAAACTCCTGGGCTCAAGCGATCCAACTGCCCCAGCCTCCCAAAGTGCTGGGATTACAAGTGTGAGCCACCAAGCACAGCCAACAACAATCTTTCTTTCCTTAAAAAAAAAAAAAATATATATATATATATATATATGTGTGTGTGTGTGTGTGTGTGTGCATGTGTGTATTTTTCATCCATGGTTGGTTGAATCCACAATTGCAGAATCCATGTATTCTAGGGCCAACTGTGTGTCCATATATTGAGGGCCAACTGTATAACCATTATGGATAACTGAAAAGCAGGTTCCTCCAAAAACTAAAAATAGAATTATATGATCCAGCAATCTCACTTCTGGATATTTACCCAAAAGATTTGAAATCTTTTTTTTTAAGGGCAGAGTTTTGCTCTGTGACCCAAGCTGGAGTGCAGTGGCATGATTGTAGCTCACTGAAGCCTCAAACTCAGGGGCTCAAGCAATCCTCCTGCCTCAGCCTCCCGAGTAGCTGGACTACGAGTGTATGCCTCCACACCTGATTGATTTTTTAAAAATTTTGTAGAGACAGGGTCTCACTATGTAGAGCAAGCTGGTCTTGATCTCCTGGCCTCAAGCAGTCCTCCCACCTCAGTTTTCCAAAGTGCTGACTTCACAGGTATAAGCCACCACAACTGTCCTGAAATTATTTTTTCAAAGAAATGTCTGCATTTCCATGTTCATTGCAACATTATTCACAATAGCCAAGTTATGGAATCAACCTAAGTATCAGTACCATCAACAGATGAACGGATAAAGAAAATGTAGTGTATATATCCAATACAATACTAGTCAACCTTGGAAAAGAAGCTATGAGTTCTGTCATTTGTCTTTGGCTTTAGTTTTTTGAAGTTTAATTGTGATGTGTCTTTGCATTCATTTATGTGAGTTTTCCCATTTGGAGTTTTCTCAACTTCTTGTAGGTTTCTGTGTCTTGCCACATTTGAAAGTTTTCAGCCATTATTTCTTTAACTACTTGTTTTTTAGCTCTGTCCTCTTCCATTTCTCCTTCCATGACTCTGATGACCCAAATGTTAGATTTTTTTTTTCTTTTTTTTGAGACGGAGTCTCACTCTGTCACCAGGCTGGAGTGCAGTGGTGTGATCTCAGCTCACTGCAACCTCCGCCTCCCGGGTTCAAGTGATTCTCCTGCCTCAGTCTCCTGAGTAGCTGGGACTACAGGAGTGCGCCACCACACCCAGCAAATTTTTGTATTTTTTAGTAGAGATGAGGTTTCACCATGTTGGCCAGGATGGTCTCAATCTCTTGACCTCGTGATCCGCCCCCCTCAGCCTCCCAAAGTGCTGGGATTACAGGCGTGGGCCACCTCACGTACCTGTTAGATCTTTTATTATCGTCCACAGGTCCCTGAAGCTATGATAGTTTTTTTCAGTCTATGTCTCAGTTTTTCATATTGAATCGTTTTTATTGTTCTATCTTCCAGTTCTCTTATTCTTTCTCTGTCCCTTCAATTCTGCTATTAAGCCTATCCGCTGGGCTTTTCATTTCAGTTATTTTATTTTCAGTTCTAAAATTTCCATTTGTTTCTTTTTTACTATTGTTATACTTTAAGTTCTGGGGTACATGTGAAGAACATGCACTTTTGTTACATAGGTATACATGTGCCATGGTGGTTTGCTGCACCCATTAACCCATCACCTACATTCGGTATTTCTCCTAATACTATCCTCCCCTTGACCCCCACCCACCGACAAGCCCCAGTGTGTGATGTTCCCCTCCCTGTGTCCATGTGTTCTCATTGTTCAACTTTCATTTATGGGTGAGAACATGAGGTGTTTGGTTTTCTGTTCTTGTGTTAGTTGGCTGAGAATGATGGTTTCCTCCACTTCCCTGCAAAGGACATGAACTCATCCTTTTTTATACTGCATTGTATTCCACGTTGTATATGTGCCACATTTTCTTTATCCAGTCTATCACTGATGGGCATTTGGGTTGATTCCAAGTCTTTGCTGTTGTGAACAGTGCCACAGTAAACATACGTGTGCATGTGTCTTTATACTAGAATGATTTATAACCCTTTGGATATATACCCAGTAATGGGATTGCTGGGTCAAATGGTATTTCTTGTTCTAGATCCTTGAGGAAATGCTACACTGTCTTCCACAATGGCTGAACTAATTTACACTCCCACCAACAGTGTAAAAGCATTCCTATTTCTCCACATCCTCTCCAGCATCTGTTATTTCCTGACTTTTTAATCATCGCCATTCTAACTGGCGTGAGATGGTATTTCATTGTGTTTTCATTTGCATTTATCTAATGACCAGTGATGATGAGAATTTTTTCATATGTTTGTTGGCTGCATTAATGTCTTCTTTTGAGAAGTTTCTGTTCATATCCTTTGCCCACTTTTTGATGGGGTTGTTTTGTTCTTGTAAATTTGTCTAAGTTCTTTGTAGGTTCTGGAAGTCAGGTAGTGTGATGTCTCCAGCTTTGTTCTTTTTGCTTAGGATTGTCTTGGTAATGCAGGTCTTTTTTTGGTTCCATATGAAATTTAAAGTAGGTTTTTCTAATTTTTTGAAGAAAGTCAATGGTAGCTTGATAGGAGCATTGAATCTATGAATTACTTTAGGCAGTATGGTCATTTTCAAGACATTGATTCTTCCTATCCATGAGCATGGAATGTTTTTCCATTTATTTGTGTCCTCTCTTATTTCCTTGAGCAATGGTTTATAGTTTTTCTTGAAGAGATCCTTCATATCCCTTGTAAGATGTATTGCTAGGTATTTTATTCTCTTTGTAGCATTTGTGAATGGGAGTTCACTCATGATTTGGCTGTCTGTTTGTCTGTTATTGGTGTATAGGAATGCTTGTGATTTTTGCATATTGATTTTGTATCCTGAGACTTTGCTGAAGTTGCTTATCAGCTTAAGGAGGTTTTGGGCTGAGATAATGGGGTTTTCTAAATATACAATCATGTCATCTGCGAACAGACAATTTGACTTCCTCTCTTCCTATTTGAATACCTATCAATGCTTTCTCTTGCCTGATTGTCCTAGCCAGAACTTCCAATAATATGTTGAATGGGAGTGGGTAAGAAAGGGCATCCTTGTCTTGTGCCAGTTTTCAAAGGGAATGCTTCCAGTTTTTGCCCATTCAGTATGATATTGGCTGTGGGTTTGTCATAAATAGCTCTTATTATTTTGAGATATGTTCCATCAATACCTAGTTTATTGAGAGTTTTTAGCATGGAGGGCTGTTGAATTTTGTCAAAGGCCTTTTCTGCATCTGATGAGATCATCATGTGGTTTTTGTCATTGGTTCTGTTTGTGTGATGGATTATGTTTATTGATTTGCGTATGTTGAACCAGCTTTGCATCCCAGGGATGAAGCTGACTTGATCGTGGTGGATGAGCTTTTTGATGTGCTGCTGGATTCGGTTTGCAAGTATTTTATTGAGGATTTTTGCATCAATGTTTATCAAGGATATCTGCCTGAAATTTTCTTTTTTTGTTTTGTTTGTCTCTGCCAGGTTTTGGTATCAGGATGATGCTGGCCTCATAAAATGAGTTAGGGAGGATTACTTCTTTTTCTGTTCTTTGCAATAGTTTCAGAAGGAATGGTACCAGCTCTTCTTTGTACCTCTGGGAGAATTTGACTGTGAGTCCATCTGGTCCTGGACTTTTTTTGGTTGATAGGCTATTAATTACTGACTCCATTTCAGAACTTTTTATTGGTCTATTCAGGGATTCTACTTCTTCCTTGTTTAGACTTGGAAAGGTGTATGTGTGCAGAAATTTATCAATTTCTTCTAGAGTTTCTAGTTTATCTGTGTAGAGGTGTTTATAGTATTCTCTGATGGTAGTTTATATTCTATGGGATCAGTGGTGATATCCCCTTTATCACTTTTTATTGCATCTATTCGATTCTTCTCTCTTTTCTTCTTTATTAGTCTGGCTAGCAGTGAATCTATTTTGTTCATCTTTTCACAAAACCAGCTCCTGGATTCATTTATTTTTTTGAAGGGCTTTTTGTGTCTCTATCTCCTTCAGTTCTGCTCTGATCTTAGTTATTTATTACCTTGTGCTAGCTTTTGAATGTGTTTGCTCTTGCTTCTCTAGTTCTTTTAATTGTGATATTAGGGTGTCAATTTTAGATCTTTCCTGCTTTGTCTTGTGGGCATTTAGTGCTATAAATTTCCATCTGCACACTGCTTTAAATGTGTCCCAGAGATTCTGGTACGTTGTGTCTTTGTTCTCATTGGTTTCAAAGAACATCTTTATTTCTGCCTTAATTTCATTATTTACCCAGTACTCATTCAGGAACAGGTTGTTCAGATTCCATGTAGTTGTGCAGTTTCCTTATCCTGAATTCTAATTTGATTTCACTGTGGTCTGAGAGACTGTTTGTTGTGATTTCCGTTCTTTTGCATTTCCTGAGGAGTGTTTCACTTCCAATTATGTGGTCAAATTTTGAATAAGCGCAATGAGGTGCTGAGAGGAATGTATATTCTGTTGATTTAGGGTGGAGAGTTCTGTAGATGTCTGTTGGGTCCACTTGGCGCACAGCTGAATTCAATTCCTGAATGTCCTTGTTAATTTTCTGTCTCGTTGATCTGTCTAATATTGACAATGGGATGTTAAAGTCTCCCACTATTATTGTGTGGGAGTCTAAGTCTCTTCATAGGTCTCTAAGAACTTGCTTTATGAATCTGGGTGCTCCTGTATTTAGTGCATATATATTTAGGACAGCCCTTCTTGTTGCATTGACAGCCCTTCTTGTTGCATTGATCACTTTACCATTTTATCATACCCTTCTTTGTCTCTTTTGATCTTTGTTGGTTTAAAGTCTGTATTATCAGAGACTAAGATTGCAACTCCTGCTTTTTGTTTGTTTGTTTGCTTTTTGTTTTTTCACTTTCCATTTGCTTGGTAAATATTCTTCCATCCCTTTATTTTTAGCCTTTGTGCATCTTTGCACGTGAGATGGGTCTCCTGAATACAGCACACTGATGGGTCTTGACTCTTTATCCAGTTTGCCAGTCTGTGTCTTAATTGGGGCATTTAGCACATTTATATTTAAGGATAATATTGTTATGTTTGAATTTGATCCTGTCATTATGATGCTAGCTGGTTATTTTGCCCATTAGTTGATGCAGTTTCTTCATAGTGTTGATGGTCTTTACAATTTGGTATGTTTTTGCAGTGGCTGGTACCAGTTTTTCCTTTCCATGTTTAGTGCTTCCTACACGAGCTCTTGTAAGGCAGGCCTGGTGATGACAAAAATCTCTCAGCATTTGCTTCTTTGTAAAGGATTTTATTTCTCCTTTGCTTATGAAACTTAGTTTGGCTGGATATGAAATTTTGGGTTGAAAATTCTTTTCTTTAGGAATGTTGAATATTGGCCCCCACTCTCTTCTGGCTTGTAGTTGTTTCTGCCAAGAGATCCGCTGTTAGTCTGATGGTCTTCCCTTTATGGGTAACCTGACCTTTCTCTCTGGCTGCCCTTAACATTTTTTCCTTCATTTCAACCCTGGTGAATCTGATGATTATCTGTCTTGGAGTTGCTCTTCTCAAGGAGTATCTTTGTGGTGTTCTCTGTATTTTTTGAATTTGAATGTTGGACTGTCTTGCTAGGTTGGGGAATTTCTCCTTGATAATATCCTGAAGAGTGTTTTCCAACTTGGTTTCATTCTCCCCATCACTTTCAGGTACACCAATCAAAAGTAGATTTGGTCTTTTCACATAGTCCCATATATCTTGGAGGCTTTGTTTGTTCCTTTTCATTCTTTTTCTCTAATCTTATCTTCACACTTTATTTCATTAAGGTGATCTTCAATCTCTCATATTCTTTCTTCTGCTTGATCAGTTTGGCTATTGATATTTGTGTATGCTTCACAAAGTTCTCGTGCTGTGTTTTTCAGCTTTATCAGGTCATTTATGTTCTTCTGTAAACTGGTTATTCTAGTTAGCAATTCCTCTAACCTTTTTTCAAGGTTCTTAGCTTCCTTGCGTTGGGTTAGAACATGCTCCTTTAGCTCAGAGGAGTCTGTTATTACCCATCTTCTACAGCCTACTTCTGTCAGTTCATCAAACTCATTCTCCATCCAGTTTTGTTCCCTTGCTGGCAAGGAGTTGTGATCCTTTGGAGAAGAGACATTCTGGATTTTGGAATTATTAGCCTTTTGTGCTGGTTTCTCCCCATCTTCATGTATTTATCTATCTTTGGTTTTTGCTGTTGGTGACCTTTGGATTGGGTCTCTGACTGGACGTCCTTTTTGTTAATGTTGATGCTATCACTTTCTGTTTGTTAGTTTTCCTGTTAACAGTCAGGCCCCTCTGCTGCAGGTGTGCTGGATTTTGCTGGATTTCCACTCCAGACCCTGTTTGCCTGGGTATCACCAGCAGAAGTTGCAGAATAGCCATAATTGCTGCCTGTTCCCTCCTCTGGAAGCTTCGTCCTAGCGGGGCACCCCCCCAGATGCCAGCCAGAGCTCTTCTGTATGAGGTGTCTGTTGGCCCCTACTTGGAGGTGTCTCCAAGTCAGGATACATAGGGGTCAGGGACCCACTTGAGGAGGCAGTCTGACCCTTAGCAGAGTTTAAATGCTGTGCTGCAAGATCTGCTGGTCTCTTCACAGCCATCAGGCCGGGACATTTAACTCTGCCATAGCTGCGCCCACAGCCGCCCCTTCCTCAGGTGCTCTGTCCCACCCAGGGAGATGGAGGTTTTATCTATAAGCTCCTGACTGGTGCTGCTGCCTTTTTTTTTTTTTTTTTTTAGAGATGCCCTGCCCAGAGAGGAGGAATCTAGAGAGGCAGTCTGGCCACAGTGGCCTTGCTGAGCTGCAGTGGGCTCCACCAAGTTCGAACTTCCCTGCCGCTTTGTTTACACTGTGAGGGTAAAACCGCCTACTCAAGCCTCAGCAGTGGTGGATGCCCCTCCTGACACCAAGCTGGTGCATCTGAGGTCGACCTCATACTGCTGTACTGGCAGTGAGAATTTCAAGCCAGTGGATCTTAACTTGCTGGGCTCTGTGGGGGTGTGACCTGCCATGCCAGACCACTTGGCTCCCTGGCTTCAGCCCCCTTTCCAGGGGAGTAAACAGTCTGTCTCACTAGCATTCCAGGTGCCACTGGGGTATGGAAAAAAACTCCTGCAGCTAGCTCGGTGTCTGCCCAAACGGCTGCCCAGTTTTGTGCTTGAAACCCAGGACCCTGGTGGCGTAGGCACCAGAGGGAATCTCCTGGTCTGCAGGTAGCGAAGACCGTGGGAAGACCGCAGTATCTGGGCCAGAATGCACAGTTATTCAGCCTCAGTCCCTCACAGCTTCCCTTGGGTAGGGAAGAAAATTTCCCAACCCCTTACACTTCCCAGGTGAGGCAATGCCCCACCCTGCTTTGGCTCACCCTCCATGGGCTGCACCCACTGTCCAATCAGTCCCAATGAGATGAACCAGGTACCTCAGTAGGAAATGCAGAAATCACCTGCCTTCTGTGTTGATCTCCCTGGGAGCTGCAGCCCACAGCTGTTCCTATTCAGCCATCTTGCCAGCAAATCCTCCATTTGTTTCTTAATTGCATCTTCTATTTCTTCCATCTCCTCAAAAGCAGAAGTCTACCTTCTATTAAGTTTGACAGTATAATTTTTTCATTTTAGTGATGCCCATTATGTATTATATGACAAAATTCAAGATAAATTTTGTTGCCTGTGAGCTATACAGTGGTATATAAACATAAGTGGCTTTGTGAGTATAATCTCCTACCACTCTGCTTCCCACATCACCAAATTTATGAAGCACACAATATACTCTTAGATAATCAGGAGCTGGCCCTACATCAATTCCAGGTGCTGTAGTATATTTAATAATTAGATATTTTTGGCTAGGTGCAATGGCTCAGGCCCGTAATCCCAGCACTTTGAGAGGCCAAGGTAAGTGGATCACTTGAGATTAGGAGTTCAAGACCAGCCTGTGCAACATAGCGAAACTCTGCCTTTACCAAAAATACAAAAATTAGCTGGGTGTAGTGGCGTGTGCCTGTAGTCCCAGCTACTCAGGAGGCTGAGGTAGTAGAATCGCTTGAACCCTGGGGGTGAAGGTTGCAGTGAGCTGAGATCATGCTGCTGCACTCCAGCCTAGGTGAAAGAGCAAGACTGTCTCAAAAAAACCTCCAAAGACTTCGATATTTTTTAATGCTTCCTTGGAATTATTTGTATAGGTTGTTACATTTCTAAGCATGAATTCAACAGATATTTAGTGACACCCAATTTGTATTGTGAAATGTAGCATCCAGAAAGCTTTTAATAAATATTAATAAATATATTGACAAGTTATCCAGTTTAAGATTCTTGAAATTTTAAGTGCAGTATTAATTGGCTTGCTTTATAATAAAGAAATTATTTTTTCTCTGAAAGTACTTTAGCAAGTTATTTTATTAAAATAAATCAACTGCAGTAACAGTGGAAGCAAATCATTGAAGTTACTAGACTGTTTGATTTGCAGATTAAGCTTCCACATCCACACTTTTATCCATTCTGAATATATTTCCCTCTATCTGTATGTCATTAAAAATTAAAGCCTATTATACTGTAGCATATGCTGATTTCCTTAAAAATAAGTGAGGAAGTCAATGATTTTCTTTTTTCAATTAAAAATAATGTTTAAGACGGGGTCTTGCTATGTTGCTCAGTCTGGTCTAGAACTCCTTGTCTCAAGCAATTCTCCTGCCTTTGCCTCCCAAAGTGCTGATATTAAAGCATGAACCACCATGCTCAGCTTCAACTATCTTCTTGAAAGGGTCTTAGCAAATTAATTGATGTAGTAAACCAGGAAATAAAAGTAGACATTATCCTTTCAGAAATGTATTCTTAGGAAAAAGCAGCACATACTTCTACATTTCATATTTGCTTAGGTTTTATTTTAATTCAGTAAAACAAGCCAAACCTGCCCATTTTTTAGACAAGAATGATTTAAGAATGTTATCAGTAAGCGAACAAAGGTTAAGAAAACTAGTTTCCTTCTCCCAATTCATGAAAAACCTGTAGGGACAGGCAGTTGTTTTTCTCAGTAAAATGTTTATAAAATTCTTGAGTATTGTGTAACATTTTGTACAAAGTTAATTAGATATAAGTAATTCCTTTTAACAATTATACAGATATGAATGCCTATTCTCTGGCAGATATTGTGCCAGTTATTTTGACACATGTAGATCACCTCATTTCGTTCTCATATGATTTCCATGATATTTTTCTCATGATTTTGGAGTTGAGGAAATTAATATTCAGTAGGTAACTTTTTTCCCCAGTGTTACTCAGAGTGAATGACAAGACTGAAATTGTTGACATAGTGGTCTGGATAATTCTCTGTTGTAGGAATCTATCCTCTGTTTACCAGCATCTCTAGCTTCTATTTACTAAATGCTAGTACCATCTCACCCTCCCCACTACCCCCACAGTTGTGACAAAAATGTCTTCAGATGTTGCAGAATGTCCTGTGAGGAACAAAATTACTCCTGGTTAAGACCTACTGATCTATATTGTCGTACCTCATCTCTAAATTTTAATCTAAAAATATATATCCAATTAAAATAAATAGCATATATACAACACACTAATGATTGAGCAATTACTGTAAAATAAATGAAGCATAAACAGAATAATAAGTGCATATTCTACGATGATGAGTAAAATGATCTCCTGTAAGGACTTGGCCAATACCTGATCATGGAGACAAGAGAGGAAGTCAGGAAAAGTAGCATCAAACTTAGTATAAATGGAAAAGTACTAATTGCAAAAAAAGGCTGAATCCATGTGTAACATTACAATTAAGAGAGAGTTCAATGAGCAGGTAGGCAGACAAGTTGAAGAGAATATAAATATCTGTAAGCAAAACAAATAAGTGGCTCATAAACCGGATAATTCCAAGTTATATTTAGCAGGGGTGGCATAGAGAGTCAGGGACCAGGAAAATAGTCAGGGCCATAGACAAAGTAATAGACCAGGGAACATCGAAACCAAGACAGAAACCACTTCAGAAGGGAAATCTATTACATGGTACTCACTGGAGTAATACACATTAAGGACATTTTCTACCTTGGCCTGCCATTGGACTTAATGTGGTGAGCAACGTAGGAGACAATGTGCAGGCATATTTGATGTGAATTAGAAATATGATCATATCAAATATTAGTGAGTAAAAATATTTTTAAAGTTTTACCTTCTACACTAAATTATAAAAGTTAAATTTATAAAGAATTATATAATTTTAAAACTGGAAGAGTGATTTTAAACTTTGCTTATCTTATTGTTGCTTTTGGTGTTTTAGACATGAAGTCCTTGCCAAGGCCTATGTCCTGAATAGTATTACCTAGGTTTTCTTCTAGGGTTTTTATGGTATTAGGTCTAACATTTCAGTCTCTAATCCATCTTGAATTAATTTTCATACAAGGAGTAAGGAAAGGATCCAGTTTCAGCTTTCTACTTATGGCTAGCCAATTTTCCAAGCACCATTTATTACATAGGGAATCCTTTCCCCATTTCTTGTTTTTCTCAGGTTTGTCAAAGATCAGATGGCTGTAGATGTGTGGTATTATTTATGAGAGCTCTGTTATGTTCCATTGTTCCATATCTCTGTTTTGCTACCACTACCATGCTGTTTTGGTTACTGTAGCCTTGTAGTACATTTTGAAGTCAGATAGCGTGATGCCTCCAGCTTTGTTCTTTTTGTTTAGGATTATCTTGGCAATGCGGGGTCTTTTATGGTTCCATATGAACTTTAAAGCACTTTTTTCCAATTCTGTGAAGAAAGTCATTGGTAGCTTAATGGGGATGGCATTGAATCTATAGATTACCTTGGGCAGTATGGCCATTTTCACAATATTGATTCTTCCTATCCATGAGCATGGTATGTTCTTCCATTTGTTTGTGTCCTCTTTGATTTCACTGAGCAGTGGTTTGTAGTTCTCCTTGAAGAGGTCCTTTACATCCCTTGTAAGTTGGATTCCTAGGTATTTTATTCTCTTTGAAGCAATTGTGAATGGAAGTTCATTCCTGATTTGGCTCTCTGTTTGTCTGTTACTGGTGTATAAGAATGCTTGTGATTTTTGCACATTGATTTTGTATACTGAGACTTTGCTGAAGTTGCTTATCAGCTTAAGGAGGTTTTGGGCTGAGATGATGGAGTTTTCTAAATATACAATCATGTCATCTGCAAACAGGGACATTTTGACTTCTTCTTTTCCTAAGTGAATACCCTTTATTTCTTTCTCTTGCCTGATTGCCCTAGCCAGAACTTCCAACACTATGTTGAACAGGAGTGGTGAGAGAGGGCATCCCTGTCTTGTGCCAGTTTTCAAAGGGAATGCTTCCAGTTTTTGCCCATTCAGTATGGTATCGGCTGTGGGTTTGTCATAAATAGCTCTTACTATTTTGAGATACGTTCCATCAATACCAAATTTATTGAGAGTTTTTAGCATGAAGGGCTGTTGAATTTTGTCAAAGGCCTTTTCTCCATCTATTGAGATAATCATGTGGTTTTTGTCTTTGGTTCTGTTTATATGCTGGATTACGTTTATTGATTTGCATATGTTGAACCAGCCTTGCATCCCAGGGATGAAGCCCACTTGATCATGGTGGATAGGCTTTTTGATGTGCTGCTGGATTCAGTTTGCCAGTATTTTACTGAGGATTTTTGCATCGATGTTCATTAGGGATATTGGTCTAAAATTCTCTTTTTTTGTTGTGTCTCTGCCAGGCTTTCATATCAGGATGATGTTGGCCTCATAAAATGAGTTAGGGAGGATTCTTTCTTTTTCTATTGATTGGAATCATTTCAGAAGGAATGGTACCACTCCTTCTTGTACCTCCGGTAGAATTCGGCTGTGAATCCATCTGGTCCTGGGCTTTTTCTGGTTGGTAGGCTATTAATTATTGCCTCAATTTCAGAGTCTGCTATTGGTCTATTCAGGGATTCAGCTTCTTCCTGGTTTAGTATTGGGAGAGTGTAAGTGTCCAGGAAATTATCCATTTCTTCTAGGTTTTCTAGTTTATTTGCATAGAGGTGTTCATAGTATTCTCTGATGGTAGTTTCTATTTCTGTGGAGTTGGTGGTGATATTCCCTTTATCATTTTTTATTGAGTCTATTTGATTCTTCTCTCTTTTCTACTTTGTTAGTCTTGCTAGCGGTCTATCTATTTTGTTGATCTTTTCAAAAAACCAGCTCCTGAATTCATTGATTTTTTTGGAGGGTTTTTTGTGTCTCTATCTCCTTCAGTTCTGCTCTGATCTTAGTTGTTTCTTGCCTTCTGCTAGCTTTTGAATGTGTTTGCTCTTGCTTCTCTAGTTCTTTTAATTGTGATGTTAGGGTGTCAATTTTAGATCTTTCCTGCTTTCTCTTGTGGGCATTTAGTGCTATAAATTTCCATCTGCACACTGCTTTAAATGTGTCCCAGAGATTCTGGTATGTTGTATCTTTGTTCTCTTTGGTTTCAAAGAACATCTTTATTTCTGCCTTCATTTTGTTATGTACCCAGTAGTCATTCAGGAGCAGGTTGTTCAATTTCCATGTAGTTGAGTGGTTTTGATTGATTTTCTTAGTCCTGAGTTCTAGTTTGATTGCACTGTGGTCTGAGAGACAGTTTGTTATAATTTCTATTCTTTTCCATTTGCTGAGGAGTGCTTTACTTCCAGCTATGTGGTCAATTTTCGAATAAGTGCAATATGGTGCTGAGAAGAATGTATATTCTGATTATTTGGGGTGGAGAGTTCTGTAGATGTCTATTAGGTCCGCTTGGTGCAGAGTTGAGTTCAATTCCTGGATATCCTTGTTAACTTTCTGTCTCGTTGATCTGTCTAATGTTGACAGTGGGGTGTTGAAGTCTCCCATTATTAATGTATGAGAGTCTAAGTCTCTTTGTAAGTCTCTAAGGACTTGCTTTATGAATCTGGGTGCTCCTGTATTGGGTGCATATATATTTAGGATAGTTAGCTCTTCCTGTTGAATTGATCCCTTTACCATTATGTAATGGCCTTCTTTGTCTCTTTTGATCTTTGATGGTTTAGAGTCTGTTTTATCAGATACTAGGATTGCAACCCCTGCTTTTTTTTGTTCTCCATTTGCTTGGTAGATCTTCCTCCATCCCTTTATTTTGAGCCTATGTGTGTCTCTGCATGTGAGATGGGTCTCCTGAATACAGCAACCTGATGGGTCTTGACTCTTTATGCAATTTGCCAGTCTATGTCTTTTAGTTGGACCATTTAGTCCATTTACATTTAAGGTTAATATTGTTATGTGTGAACTTGATCCTGTCATTATGATATTAGCTGGTTATTTTGCTCATTAGTTGATGTACTTTCTTCCTAGCATCGATGGTCTTTACATTTTGGCATGTTTTTGCAATGGCTGGTACCGGTTGTTCCTTTCCATGTTAATGCTTCCTTCAGGATCTCTTGTAGGGCAGGCCTGGTGTTGACAAAATCTCTAAGCATTTGCTTGTCTATAAAGGATTTTATTTCTCCTTCACTTATGAAACTCAGTTTGGCTGGATATAATTCTGGGTTGAAAATTCTTTTCTTTAAGAATGTTGAATATTGGCCCCCACTCTCTTCTGGCTTGGAGAGTTTCTGCTGAGAGATCTGCTGTCAGTCTGATGGGCTTTCCTTTGTGGGTAACCTGACCTTTCTCTCTGGCTGCCCTTAACATTTTTTCCTTCATTTCAACTTTGGTGAATCTGGCAATTATGTGTCTTGGAGTTGCTTTTCTCGAGGAGTATTTTTGCGGCATTCTCTGTATTTCCTGAATTTGAATGTTGGCCTGCCTTACTAGGTTGGGGAAGTTCTCCTGGATGATATCCTGAAAAGTGTTTTCCGACTTGGTTCCATTTTCCCCCTCACTTTCATGCACACCAATCAGACGTAGATTTGGTCTTTTCACATAATCCTATATTTCTTGGAGGCTTTGTTCATTTCTTTTTCCTCTAGACTTCTCTTCTCGCTTCATTTCATTCATTTGATCTTAAATCACTGATACTCTTTCTTCCAGTTTATCGAGTCGGTTACTGAAGCTTGTGCATTTGTCATGTACTTCTCGTGTCATAGTTTTTATCTCTGTCAGTTCGTTTGTGGCCTTCTCTGCATTGATTATTCTAGTTATCCATTCTTCTATTCTTTTTTCAAGATTTTTAGTTTCTTTGCGCCGGGTACGTAGTTCCTCCTTTAGCTCTGAGAAGTTTGATCAACTGAAGCCTTCTTCTCTCAACTCGTCAGAGTCATTCTCCGTCCAGCTTTGATCCATTGCTGGCGATGAGCTGTGTTCCTTTGGAGGGGGAGATGTGCTCTGATTTTTTGAATATTTTGAATTTCCAGCTTTTCTGCCCTGCTTTTTCCCCATCTTTGTGGTTTTATCTGCCTTTTGTCTTTGATACTGGTGATGAACTGATGGGGTTTTGGTGTGGGTGTCCTTTCTGTTTGTTAGTTTTCCTTCTAACAGTCAGGACCCTCAGCCGTAGGTCTGTTGGAGATTGCTTGAGGTCCACTCCAGACCCTGTTTGCCTGCGTATCAGCAGCGGAGGCTGCAGAAGATAGAATATTGCTGAACAGCGAGTGCTGCTGTCTGATTCTTGCTCTGGAAGCTTCGTCTCAGGGGTGTACCTGGCCGTGTGAGGTGTGAGTTGTCGGTCTGCACCTAGTGGGGGGATGTCTCCCAATTAGGCTACTCAGGGGTCAGGGACCCACTTGAGCAGGCAGACTGTCCACTCTCAGATCTCAGCCTCTGGGCTGGGAGATCCACTGCTCTCTTCAAAGCTGTCAGACAGGGTCATGGACATCTGCAGAGGTTTCTGCTGCTGCTTTTTTTTTTTCTTTGCTATGCCCTGTCCCCAGAGGTGGAGTCTACAGAGACAGGCAGGCCTCCTTGAGCTGCGGTGGGCTCCACCCAGTTCGAGCTTCCCGGAGGCTTTGTTTACCTACTTAAGCCTCAGCAATGGCGGGCGCCCCTCCCCCAGCTTCGCTGCTGCCTTGCAGTTAGATCTCAGACTGCTGTGCTAGCAATGAGGGAGGCTCCTTGGGTGTGGGATCCTCCTGGCCAGGTGTGGAATATAATCTGGTGTGCCGTTTGCTGAGACCCTTGGTAAAGCGCAGTATTAGGGTGGGAGTTACCCGATTTTCCAGGTGTTGTGTGTCTCAGTTTCCAAAGGGATTCCGTTCCCCCTTGCACTTCCCAAGTGAAGCCATGCCTCGCCCTGCTTCAGCTCTGGCTGGTCGGGCTGCACTCTCTGACCGGCACTGATTGTCCGGCACTCCCCAGTGAGATGAACCCAGTACCTCAGTTGAAAATGCAGAAATCACCCGTCTCATGTGTCACTCGCACTGGGAGCTGGAGGCTGGAGCTGTTCCTATTTGGCCATCTTGCTCGCACCTCCCAAAAAAGGAATATTAATAGGACTTCTCATGCAAGTTGTGACATTCAGTGAGTTAACATATAGCATTTATTTTTAGATACTGTTTTCTCTTAAAATGCAAGAAAATGCTATTGCAGGATTTTAAGTGACATTATCTACTTCCATCTTTTTAAAAAGATCATGTCCCTTGTTTGGGAAAGTCTTGGTGGTAATTAACAGGTTTCCAAGACATTTTGAATGCTAAGAAGCTTTTGAACTTGCGGGTACAATCCAAACATGTCCATCTGAGAGAAAAATCAAAATCAGGTATAAATTTGCCCCCTAAAAATTAAATGATAAAAGACTAGGAAGTGAGGAGTGATTAGGAAATTAAATCAGGATGCTCATAATTTTAATAATAGTGAGATTTTTAAAACTTAATCATTGATTCTAATTGGTTACAGTATACTGGTTACTGCTTTAGGCATGATAGACAAATGCAGAATTCCCAAACTAAGCTGTCTCACTGAGTTTTAAATTAGGCCATATACGTAAAGTTAAAATATAAGGGAATGGAGTAGGCTAAGATTTTTTAAACAGTTTACAAAAAGCATTGCCATTAAAGGAACAATGATAAATTGAACTTTATTTAAATTGAGAACTTACCTTCATCAAAAGACAGCATTAAGAGTCAGGCATTGTGGCATATGCCCATAGTCCAAGCTACTCAAGAGGCTGAGGCAGGAGGATTGTTTGAGCCCAGGAGTTCAAGGTCAGCCTGGGAAACAGTGAGACCTTGTCTCAATCAATCAATCAACATACACGTACATAAGTATATGAATAGAATGAAACATCACTGCATCCATATTAAAATAACTAAAGTTAAAAGCACTTGCCAATGTCATTCTGAGGGAGGATATAAAGCAATTGAAACTCTCATATTTTGCTGATAGGGGTATAAATTGGTACAAGTAATTTAGAAGACTATTAGCAGCATCTAAATCTAAATCAGCATCTATTATCAGTGTACTAAATCTGAAAATAATGCATACCCTTGGAGAAATTCTACTTTAGACATGAATACCTAGGTCCATCAAAAGACATGTACAAGAATATTCATAGCAACAACAGTGGAATAGTTAAATAAGTTATGGCATATGTATATAACAGAATATTTTATAGCAATAAAAAGCAATGAATGATATGCAACAGCAAGGTGAACTTCACATACCAATTGTTGAGGAAAATAAGCCAGACAAAAAGTTTAAAAATAGGCAATTTACATTTTGATAAAGGTTGGATTAGTACTTACCTTTTGGGGAGGGGAAAAATGGGAGGAAACACTAGGGGTCTTCTAGATTTCTGCGTTTGTTCCGTATTTTGTTCTTCACATTTTTTCAAGCTGAATACTTTGTATATATGCACCTTGTGTAATTTAAAATGTAGTTAACAAATCAAAATATAACTAATAATGTTTTAAGCATAAAGAACATAAGAAAGTACCTTTGTTAAGGTTTAGCTTTTAGTTTGTTTCTTTTTAATTTCTTTCTTTCTTGCGTCTTTCAAGGAGATACAGAGAGTGAGCTAAAGAAAATTGGAACTTGGAACAGACGAGATGCAGAAAGTGAGAGGACACAGAAAAAATAGGAAAACGGGCAAGAGACAGTCCTTAGGCACATAGGTTGGTAGAAAAAACTGAGAAGAAATGAAGTAGGGTTAGTTAGATTAATAACAATGTGAAAACCATGAAAAAAGATATTTTTTGCACTCCACAAATGTGGCACTACATGCCATTCTAATTTTCTAGGTAGTAGCCAATTGACCAGGGCTTAGTAACAGTCTGTATTCTTAGGAAGGAATTTGAATCCTGAAATGATTTCATCTGGTATGCTGACTGTCCTTGTTTCATGTCCATCCTAGTTCTATGGGACGCCTTCTCCAAAATAAGCATACTGTAAAGGCTTATAGGTAACTTAAACTAAAAAGGAAATGTATAATTAGTTTGAACAGTTTTAAAGAAAGTATCACACGAGGTATTAGGACAATGCCAAAGTTCACTGCCTAGCTTTTTGCAGGTTTAATAATGATATTGCTTTCCTTCACATTATCAATCTATATTATATAGTTAAGTTGTTTTACTTCAAATGTCTCCAATCGACATTTCCTTTGTATGCATATACTGAAATGATATTTAATAAAAAAGAACATCTCCTGTGTGGATTTTAAATTTCTCTTATTAAATATTTATATTTTCAAAATGTCTTTATTTAATTGAGTGAGGTGCTTGGTGCCATTTCAGAATAACCTCAGGTGGTAGGTGGTAATGACATATCAAAGATTTGACCTTTAGCATTTTAGGATTCTATTTGTCTGCATTTTCTTCTGCATTCATTTGGTCTTAATTTATATGCTATTTCTCTGTATGACTTAATGAGTAGATGTATTTGTTATAAGATTCATTAGCCAAAAATATATATATATATACACACATATATATGAATACATATTATTTCTGTGCAATCTGACCAGTGATTTTAAATTCATTTATATCTCAACTGTGACAAGTAGAAAATGCTGTGTAGAAGGCTGGTCAGTATTTGCATAAACCTCATCCATTCTCATTAAGTCTTGGAAGAATAGACCCTCAACCTCCTAAACCAATGCCCATTCTCTTCTCACTTCTTTCAGCTTATTACATTCTTATATTTGCCTAGAGATACTTTATTTTCCAGTTCTCTATTCCTTTTAAAGAAAATTGAATGTAATATTTACATTGATTTAATTAAATTAACATCTTGCAGCATCTTTTTGTATGCTTTGGTAGCATAGTCATTTGTCTCGGTTTTCAGCCTAGAAGCGGAAAAATTATCAATTTTATATGTTGTGACATAAAAATTATTTTCATTTGCTCATTTAAGTATTCATTGATTTTTAGAATTAGAGACTCTAAATGGAGGTTTTTGTTAAATAGATCATAGATCACTCAGTCTACATTACTTATCTTTAAATTATTTTTTAATATTTTCTCAGTTTACACAAATCTTTATCTCAAGAAGAAAATCTGAAGGATCAGTTTAACTATGCCCTGAGTACATATGAAGAAGCTTTAAAAAACAGAGAGAACATTGTTTCCATCACTCAACAACAAAATGAGGAACTGGCTACTCAACTGCAACAAGCTCTGACAGAGCGAGCAAATATGGAATTACAGCTTCAACATGCCATAGAGGCCTCCCAAGTAACCAATGAAAAAGTTCAAAAGTAAGTTAAATGATCTTTTAATACTTCAAACACATGAAACAAAACAAAACACTTTCTTTTGGGAACTAAACAATACGTATTTATTGATCATATTAATAGTTTAAGACAAAAGTAGAATTAACCCAGTAAACTTTTTTAGATTGGATACCAGATGCCATATTTGGGGTCAAAAAAGTCATTTTCTTGGGAACTAATGTTACCATGTAGGGCAGACCATTTTTATTTAATAACTGATCATCAGTTCATGGAGGCCATACTATTTAAATCATTTCACAGTCCCAAGTTAATAGGCAAAGTTATTAGCAAGGGGAAGAGGCAGTCAAGTTACCACCTCAACTCATTCAGCTTTTCAATAATCGTGCTTGAGTTGAGATCATCTGTGACATTGCAGTCTGAGACTTGTAGGTGCATAAAAACCAGTAGGGTGAAATTAATTTTCTTGTGTTGCTGTTCTGAAGTATTCAATACTGCTTTTCACAGTGCATAATTATATGTGTTTATTTTGAATGATCTTTGCATTTTTATTAAAATTTAAATTAAGCTGCATAATCTGTCAGTCCTTTTGACAGCTAGCAAAATGTTAACAAATAGCTTATCAGGCAAAGAAGTCACTTGTTAATTTATTGGACTTGAACATTGTAGCAGAATTTTCTGAGACACCTTTAATGTAATAGAACCACTGTAATAGAATACATAGAATACATGTAATAGAATATATTTTAACCTTCTTTATGTATTGTTAACAGCATTACAGCATTCACATAGCTAGTCACCTTCAATTTCAAAGATATACCTTTTTACTTAACAATTATTTTGTCAGTTTTACACTATGAAGCAGTGCTCACATCAAGGTTTCTTACTTCCCACTACTTCTTATTTGAAAATGTCATCTC
This sequence comes from Macaca mulatta, assembly GCF_049350105.2. NCBI lineage: Eukaryota > Metazoa > Chordata > Mammalia > Primates > Cercopithecidae > Macaca > Macaca mulatta. The sequence goes on from NC_133412.1 coordinate 110,635,649, forward strand.
GACCATTTCCTCAATATCCCCAAAGTTATATTTTGATTAATAGCCAAAGTTATGTAAGTCAGTAGTTTTAAAATAGACCATTTTAAAACAGTTTAGAATTTGTGCGTTTTAATCTTTACTACCAGTGTACCTTGAAACTTTTGATTTGTGTAGGTATTATATATATTTGTAAGTTTAAAGATTGGGTTTGTATTCAGTCATAAACTATATCTAGTTATTCACAATGTACATTATATTATAAGAACACGATGATGTATAGGTAGATCTCATTTCATTGTAAATCACAATCAGTAACTTTTGACAGGATCTGATTTGGCTCTGTTTGCTTAAAGTCTACATATAAATACAAATTTCAAAGGTTTCTTTATATGGAATCCTTCAATTTCTATACATGACCAAAATTCCCTAAAACAGTCATTCCCACAGACCAATTTGATTTTCAAAAAATCTTTGGATGTGTTATTAACCTTTTATTTTTTAGATCTCATCAACTATCATCATCATTTCATTAAAAAAAATTTGTTTATACACCCAAAAGTAGAAATAGCATTGTCTCAGATAATGTTTTAAATTAAATAACTTTACTGAATGGCCAAGATGACTGAATAGGAACAGCTCTAGTCTGCTGCTCCCAGCATGATCGACACAGAAGATCGGTGATTTCTGTATTTCCAACTGAGGTACCCGGTTCATCTCATTGGGACTGGTTAGACAGTGCGTGCAGCCCACGGAGGGTGAGCCAAAGCAGGGCAGGGCATCACCTCACCCAGGAAGCACAAGGGATCGGGGATTTCTTTTTCCTAGCCACAGGAAGCTATGACAGACTGTACCTGGAAAATCGGTACAGTCCCACCCAAATACTGTGCTTTTCCCACAGTCTTACCAGCCAGCAGACCAGGAGATTCTCTCCTGTGCCTGCCTTGCTGGGTCCCACACCCATGAAGCATGACTCACTTGCGAGCGTGGCAGTCTGAGATCCACCTGTGAGGCTGCAGCCTAGTGGGGGGAGGGGCATCTGGCATCTGCCATTGCTGAGGCTTCAAGGTAAACAAAGTGGCCAGGAAGCTTGAACTGGGTAGAGCCCACCGTAGCTCAGCAAGGCTTACTGCCTCTATAGACTCCATCTCTGAGGGCAGGGCATAGCTGAACAAAAGGCAGTGGACAACTTCTCCAGACTTAAATGTCCCTGTCTGACAGCTCTGAAGAGAGAAGTGGTTCTCCCAGCATGGCATTTGAGCTCTGAGAATGGACAGACTGCCTCCTCAAGTGGGTCCCTGACACCCCTGTAGTCTAACTGGGAGACACGTCCCAGTAGGGGCCAGCAGACACCTCATGCAGAAGCTTCCAGAGGAAGGATCAGGCAGCAATATTTGCTGTTCAGCAGCTTCTGCTGGTGATGCCCAGGCAAACAGGCTCTGGAGTGGACCTCCAGCAAACTACAACAGACCTGCAGCTGAGGGACCTGAATGTTAGAAGAAAAACTAAAAAACAGAAAGGAATAGCATCAACATCAACAAAAAGGACATCCACACCAAAACCTCACCTTAGGTCACGAAAATCATAGACCAAAGGTAGATAAAACCACAAAGATGAGAAGAAAACAGAGCAGAAAAGCTGAAAATTCTAAAAACCAGAGCGCCTGTCCTCCACCAAAGGATCACAGCTGCTCGCCAGAAAGGGAACAAAGCTGGATGGAGAATGAATTTGACGAGCTGACAGAAGGCGGCTTCAGAAGGTTGGTAATAACAAAATTCTCTGAGCTAAAGGAGCATGTTCAAACCCATCACAAGGAAGCTAAAAGCCTTGAAAAAAAGTTAGAAGAATGGCTAACTAGAATAAACAGTGTAGAGAAGACCTTAAAGGACCTGATGAAACTGAAAACCATGGCACGAGAACTTCATGACACACGCACTAGCTTTAGTAGGCGATTCGATCAAGAGCAAGGAAGGATATCAGTGATTGAAGATCAAATTAATTAAATAAAGTGAGATGACAAGATTAGAGAAAAGTAAAAAGAAACAAAAAAAGCCTCCAAGAAATATGGGACTATGTGAAAAGACCAAATCTACGTTTGATTGGTGTACCTGAAAGTGACAGGGAGAATAAAACTGAGTTGGAGAATACTCTTCAGGATATTATCCAGGAGAACTTCCCCAACCTAGCAAGGCATGCCAACATTCAAATTCAGGAAATATAAAGAACACCACAAAGATACTCCTTGAGAAGAACAAACCCAAGAAACATAATTGTCAAATTCACCAAGGTTGAAATGAAGGAATAAATGTTAAGGGCAGCCATGAAGGTCGGGTTACACGCAAAGGGAAGCCGACTTTCAGCTGATCTCTCAGAGGAAACCCTACAAGCCAGAAGAGAGTGGGGGCCAATATTCAACATTCTTAAGGAAAAGAATTTTCAACCCAGAATTTCATATCCAGACAAACTAAGCTTCATAAGTGAAGGAGAAATAAAATCCATTACAGACAAGGAAATGCTGTGAGATTTTGTCACCACCAGGCATGCCTTACAAGAGCTCCTGAAGGAAGCACTAAACATGGAAAGCAACAATTGGTACAAGCCACTGTAAAAACATGCCACGTTGTAAAGACCACCGATGCTATGAAGAAACTGTATCAATTAATAGGCAAATTAACCAGCTAACATCATAATGACAGGATCAAATTCACATATAACAATATTAAATGTATATAGGCTAAATGACCCAATTAAAAGACCCAGACTGGCAAATTGGATAGTCAAGACCCATCAGTGTGCTGTATTCAGGAGACCCATCTCACATGCGGAGACACAAATAGGCTCAAAATAAAGGAATGGAGGAAGATCTACCAAGCAAATGGAAAATAAAAAAAAAAACAGAGTTTGCAATCCTAGTCTCTGATAAAACAGACTTTAAACCAACAAAGATCAAAAGAGACAAAGAGGGCCATTATGTAGTGGTAAAGGGATCACTTCAACAAGAAGAGCTAACTGTCCTAAATATATATGCACCCAATACAGGAGCACCCAGATTCCTTACAGGAGCACCCAGCTTCATAAAGCAAGTCGTTAGAGACCTACAAAGAGACTTAGACTCCCACACAATGATAATGGGAGACTTTAACACCCCACTGTCAATATTAGACAGATCAATGAGAGAGGAGGTTAACAAGGATATCTAGGACTTGAACTCAGCTCAGCACCAAGCAGACCTAGTAGACATCTACAGAACTCCCCCCCCCCACAAAAAAATCAACAGAATATACATTTTCCTCAGCACCACATTGCACCTATTCTAAAATTGACCACATAATTGGAAGTAAAACACTCCTCAGCAAATGTCAAAGAACAGAAATCACAACAAACTGTCTCTCAGACCACAGTGCAATCAAATTAGAACTCAGGATTAAGAAACTCACTGAAACTGCACAACTACATGGAAACCGAACAACCTGCTTCTGAATGACTACTAGGTAAATAGCGAACTGAAGGCAGAAATAAAGATGTTCTTTGAAACCAATGAGAACAAAGACACAATGTACCAGAATCTCTGGGACACATGTAAAGCAGTGTGTAGAGGGAAATTTATAGCACTAACTGTCCACAAGACAAAGCAAGAAAGATCTAAAAGTGACACCCTAACATCACAATTAAAAGAACTAGAGAAGCAAAAGCAAACAAATACAAAAGTTAGCACAAGGTAAGAAATAACTAAGATCAGAGTAGAACTGAAGAAGATAGAGACACAAAAAACACTCCAAAAAATAAATGAATCCAGGAACTAGTGTTTTGAAAAGATCAACAAAATTGATAGAACACTAGCCAGACTAATAAAGAAGAAGAGAGGGAAGAATCAAATAGCTGCAATTAAAAATGATAAAGGGGATATCACCACTGATCCCACAAAAATACAAACTACCATCAGAGAATACTATAAACACCTCTATGCAAATAAACTAGAAAATCTAGAAAAAATGGATAAATTCCTGGACACATACACCCTCCCTAGACTAACCCAGGAGGAAGTTGATTCTCTAGATAGATCAATAACAGGCTCTGAAATTGAGGCAATAATTAATAGCCGACCACCAAAAAGAGTCCAGAACCAGACAGATTCACAGCCGAATTCTACCAGAGGTACAAAGAGGAGCTGGTACCATTCCTTCTGAAACTATTCCAGTCAATAGAAAAAGAGGGAATCCTCCCGAACTCATTTTATGAGGCCAGCATCATCGTTATACGAAAGCCAGGCAGAGACACAACAGAAAGAAAAAGAGAATTTCAGACCAATATCCCTGGTGAACATCGCTGTGAAAATCCTCAATAAAATACTGGCAAACTGAATCCAGCAGCACGTCAAAAAGCTTATCTACCACGATCAAGTCAGCTTCATCCCTGGGACACAAGGCTGGTTCAACTTATGCACATCAATAAATATAATCCATCACATAAACAGAACTAATGACAGAAACCACATGATTATCTCATTAAATGCAGAAAAGGCCTTTGGCAAAATTCAGCAGCCTTTATGCTAAAACTTCTCAATAAACTCGGTATTGATGGAACGTATCTCAAAATAATAAGAGCTATTTATGACAAACCCACAGCCAATATCATACTGAATGGGCAAAAACTGGAAGCTTTCCCTTTGAAACTGGCACAAGACAAGGATGTTCTCTCTCACCACTCCTATTCAACATAGTGTTGGAAGTTCTGGCTAGGGCAATCAGGCAAGAGAAAGAAATAAATTATATTCGATTAAGAAAAGAGGAAGTCAAATTGTCCCTGTTTGCAGATGACATGATTGTGTATTTAGAAAACCCCATTATCTCAGCCCAAAACCTCCTTAAGCTGATAAGCAACTTCAGCAAAGTCTCAGGATACAAAATCAATGTGCAAAAATCACAAGCATTCCTATGCACTAATAACAGACAGAGAGCCAAATCATGAGGGAATTCTCATTCACAATTGCTTCAAAGAGAATAAAATACCTAGGAATCCAACTGACAAGGGATGTGAAAGACCCCTTCAAAGAGAGCTACAAACCACTGCTCAATGAAATAAAAGAGGACACAGACAAATGGAAGAACATTCCATGCTCATGGATAGGAATAATCAATATCATGAAAATGGCCATGCTGCCCAAGGTAATTTATAGATTCAATGCCAATCTATCAAGCTACTAATGACTTTCTTCACAGAATTGGAAAAAACTAATGTTCATATGGAACCAAAAAAGAGCACACATAGCCAAGACAATCCTAAGCAAAAAGAGCAAAGCTGGAGACATCACACTACCTGACTTCAAACTATACTACAAGGCTACTGTAACCAAAAGAGCATGGTACTGGTACCAAAACATATATAGAGACCAATGGAACAGAACAGAGGCCTCAGAAATAACACCACACATCTACAACCATCTGATCTTTGACAAACCTGACAAAAATAAGCCATGGGGAAAGGATTCCCTATTTAATAAATGGTGCTGAGAAAACTGGCTAGCCATATATAGAAAGCTGAAACTGGATCCCTTCCTTACACCTTATACAAAAATTAATTCAAGATGAATTAAAGACTTAAATATAAGACCTAAAACCATAAAAACCCTAGGAGAAAACCTAGGCAATACTATTCAGGACACAGGTATGGGCAAAGACTTCATGACTAAAACACCAAAAGCAATGGCAACAAAAGCCAAAATTGACAAATGGGATCTAATTAAACTAAGGAGCTTCTGCACAGCAAAAGAAACTATCATCAGAGTGAACAAGCGACCTACAGAATGGGAGAAAATTTTTGCAATCTACCCATCTGACAATGGGCTAATATCCAGAATCTACGTGATTTGTTTGCACTTAAACAAATTTACAAGAAAAAAACAAACATCCATATCAAAAAGTGGGCAAAGCATATGAACAGACACTTCTCAAAAGAAGACATTTATGCAGCCAACAGACATATCAAAAAATGCTCATCATCACTGGTCATCAGAGAAATGCAAATCAAAACCACAATGAGATACCATCTCATGCCAGTTAGAATGGTAATCATTAAAAAGTCAGGAAGTAACAGATGCTGAGAGGATATGGAGAAATAGAAACGCTTTTACACTGTTGGTGGGAGTGTAAATTAGTTAACCATGATGGGAGACAGTGTGATGTTTCCTCAAGGATCTAGAACTAGAAATACCATTTGACCCAGCCATCCCATTACTGGGTATATACCCAAAGGATTATAAATCATTTTACGATAAAGACATATGCACACGTATGTTTATTGCAGAACTGTTCACAATAGGAAACACTTGGAACCAACCCAAATGTCCATCGATGACAGACTGGATTAAGAAAATGTGGCACATATACACCATGGAATACTGTGCAGCCATAAAAAAGGTTGAGTTCATGTCCTTTGCAGGGACATGAATGAAGCCGGAAACCATGATTCTCAGCAAACTATCACAAGGACAGAAAACCAAACACCATATGCTCTCACTCGTAGGAGTGAATCGAACCATGAAAACACTTGGACACAGGGTGGGGAGCATCACACACCGGGGCCTGTCAGGGACTGGGGGACTGGGCTTAATGCTCTTATCTCTTAAGATAGCATTAAGAGAAATACCTAACGTAAATGACGAGTTGATGGGTGCAGCAAACCAACATGGTACATGTATACCTATGTAACAAACCTGCATGTTGTGTATATGTACCCTAGAACCTAAAGTATAATAAAAAATAATTAATAAATAAAATAACTTTAATTCTGAAAAATTCACTCTCTCTTCCTTATTTTTTGCAATTAACCATAGACAGATCAAAACTTTTTTATGGAATGGCACTAATCCATGGATCAGAGTTTAAGCACAACTGTGTCATTTATGAGAATTAAATGTTAAAACTCTTATTCTTCTGATTTCCAACAGTAAGCACTAGATGAAGTATTATCGGATTTTCCTTTTCATATTTGATCCACTGTATTTCATATTTAATTGGGCAGAGTATATCTTCATGAGGATATTAGCCTATTTTATTGAGTTTAAGAGAAATGTTATCCTCTTAAAGGAAACCAACTTATAAGACTTTGCAAGATGGTATTCGTAGTCTCCTTAAAAATCTGAAATCAATATTATTAGCAAATAATTTTAGAAAGTTCTTTGAAAATATGTCAGTATTCCAGGGAATTTAAAATTTGAACTAAAGGAATTTCTTCACAATCAAATTTTTCTTCACAATCAAATTTCTTAAATAACTTTCCTCTTTTCCCTTCACAATCAAATTTCTTGAATAACTGATCTGTATTCACCATCTCTAATTTTTTAATTCCCATTTACTCCTCTGCTACTCAGTACAGTATGGCTAGTTTGTATACTGAAATTGTTCTTCTTAAGATCAGCAGTAATTTTCTAACTACTAAATTCAATGGCTTATTTTAAACTGTATTTTTATTATACAATGAATATATGTTTATGGTGAAAATAAATAAAGACCTTCATATCTTCAGCAATATAGCATAGTGGTTTAAAAGCTCAAGCTTTGAATTCAGAATGTATAGGTATGTGAACCTGGATATAAAACACTATGCTAATGTGGACAATAATGCTTCTATCTCCTAACATTGCCATGATAATTCGGTGAGCTAATATATATAATACTTTTAGAACAATATGTGTTACATAATTCCTCCTTCTCTTGGCATTTCACTCTACACTGTACTATCTCATTCCTCAGAAGGGCTCTACCTTTTCAGGACTAAATGCCTTTGTGTATATTGGTTCCTCTGCTCATACAATGTTATTTTAGGATTTTTTTTTTAAGGTTAGCAAGCATCCGATCACAAATGCAGTTAACTTTTACAATATTTATCCTACTTGAACTCTCATCGTTTAGTACTGTTCATCATTCCTTCCTGAAGCCTTTTCTTTTCTTAGATTCTGTAGCACCATTTTTTTCTACCTTTATTACTTCTCTGACTGTTCCTACTCCATTTCTTTGAGGGATTACATCTCCCAGCTATCCGAAAATAATGGTTTCTTAAAAGATTTTATTTTTCTTCTACTTCTACACAATTCCTGGTAATGCCATCTATTTCCTTAAGCTTCAACTACTACTTATTCGCCAAATAACTTCCAAATACTTATCTTAGTACTCACCTGTCCCCTGAGATCCAGTCTCATGTTTCCAAAACTCTTTACTCTTCACTTCCCTGAAAGTAAAGTCCTGTCCATTCTCCTGTATTTCCTGCCTCAATTAATGCACTTCAGCAACTTCCATGCTGTCCTTGTTTCCTCACTCTTTTTTTTTTTGCCTTTCACATTCACTTTGTCATGAATCTTTGTTTTGCCTGCTGCCTAAATATCTCCTGATTCCCTTTACCTCATCCTCTCTTGGTAATTGCATTCATTGAGACCCTCATCATCACTCATCTAGACTTGCAATAATCATAAAACTAGTTGACCTGCATTGGGTCTTTCAAATTTATCCTCCTCACTGCCACCAATTAATATTTTTAAAATGTAATTTGTATCATATTATTTCCCTGTTTAAAAATTTTCAAGGTCTGTTCATTCCGTACAAGTTAAATGATTTAACATGACATATGAGGCCTATCACTTGCCTTCTCCCATTGTTCTAGTATCATTTTCTCCCACAACACATACCACAACATCTTTCATGTGCTATTTTTTCTTCTCAGAATATATTTCTCTCTTATTGTTGCCTGGCCAAATTTTTGTTACTTCCTAAAGTCCAGTCCAAATGTCACGTCTACAATAAAGACTTTACTGGCTTCTTCCAGTTAATTATTTCTTTATTTTCTGTTTCTTTAATGTTTTCATAGTATTTAATCCATACCTTTACTAATCATCTAAGATCGAGGATGTGTGTGTGTGTGTGTGTGTGTGTGTGTGTGTGTGTGTTTGTGTATAGTGACCTCCCTGACAATTCTGAGGGTTTTTTATATATATGTGTATATATACATCTATGTGTATATATACATACACACACTCAAAGAGTGATATATGCATATATCACTCTTTGAAGTGTCAGGGGAGTCACCGTAGTGTCACACAGGGTTCTTAGCATAGAGCAAACATACTTCCCACAAACTCAGCTGCTTAATCTGTTTGCAGGATGAATTACAGAACAGGATAGATGACTCTGGGTGCTGGGAAGAGGAACAGAGTACATTTCTACAGTTTCTCAATTTTAAAAAAGCCTACATATATGTACATATATAGTACAGGTACATATATACATACACATATCATTTATATATGAATATACACATATATTGTTTATATATGTGCATGTACATATGTATATATACTTATATGTGATATATAGGTATCATATGTTTGTATATGTTTATACATATATGTGTCACATACACATGATACACATACACATGTATGTGTGTATATACATATATGTATATCTATATACTTATGTAAAAACTATATGTGTATGTGTATAGACACATGTAAGCTGTGTATATGTACATATATGTAGGCATTTTTTAAATTAAGAAACTGTAGAAATGCACTGTTCCTCTTCCCAGCACCCACAGTCATTGATCATATTTTATATTCAACCTGAAAACTATATATATGTATATGCATACATACTTAGTTTATATACACACATATATAGTTTATATGTGTATATATATACATGTAGTCTATATAGTCTATTCATCTTTGTATGGTCTATATACATATAGACTATATATACTTACATATATAAACTATATATATGTCTATATATAAAGCTTATATATACACACATATATATAAACTACATGTATATAGACATAGATATAGACTCTGTGTATATATATGGTTTATATATATACACATACATGTATGTGTTTGTGTATATATATAGTTTTGTTTTGGTTTTGGGGGTTTTTATGAGACAGGGTCTTGCTCTGTTACCCAGACTGGAGTACTGTGGCACAATCATGGCTCACTGCAGCCTCAGCCTCCCCAGGAGCTGGGTCTACAGGCATGCGTCACCACACCTGGCCAATATTTTAGGTGGGTTTTTTTGTTTGTTTTGTGTTTTGTGTTTTTTTTTTGGTCGAGCTGAGGTTTCATCATGTTGCCAAGGCTTATCTCAAACTCCTGGGCTGAAGCAATCTGCCCGCCTCAGCCTCCCAAAGTGCTGGCATTACAGGTGTGAGACACTGCACCAGGCATAGGTGGTATATTTTTTACATCTATTTTCTACCTAGTGCACTCTCTCCCAGATTTCCTAAGACATTGACTGTGTTCTATTCATCTTTGTTTCTCCATCTCTTCTAAAATCTCATGCAGATACCTGCTGTAAGGTAAGTACTCTGTAAATGCTATGAACAAATCAACCATAACTGTTTAATAGTTTGAGAGAATAACAGAATAAAGTTAAAGCAGGTCAAGTTAGAGATACACAGGAAAATTTCAGATATACTCCCCTCTACTTTAGGCCCATAACAAATACTTTTGTTCCCAACCCAGAGTCCAGAGTTTACTAGTTTCATAGAAAAGCATGACTTCTATGGCTGGTCCTTCCCTCCCTCCCCTCACTGCCACCACCATACCTTTCACTCTCCGAGGAGCTGGCAGTGCTTACTTCCTGTTGATCAGATTTTAACCACGCACTTCCATCAAATATAATTACATTTAGAAGACCTGAAATCTTTGGTAATAATACAGACTATCTACTGTTGCTATTTATTCATAGAATTTTACATTTATTTTCTTTCAGAATCATAAAAAAATTTAATATTTTATGAAATATTTTAGCCTATAGGAGTATTCCTAGAAAGACAAGTTGTACAGGATTACCATCCATAAGCTAGCCAGTATAGGCAGATCATCACTTACAGGGGAAAAGTCTGTGCATGCCATACCTCATCATCAAAAAATGTCTTCTTGGCCCACCTGTCATAAAGCCTAATCTTTGATCAGTGGAAATTCATTCTCTTTTATTTATGTACTTTTATTGAAAAATGTGTGTGTTTGTGGATGAATAGCATATTGTGATTTAGCTTTTAGATTGCTCTTTTCCTGGTACTGAATGTTTGTACTTGGTTTTGGACAGAGGGGTTATGTCGAAGTAAAGAGAATTAAAGAGCAGCTAAGAACACGGGAACTTTGTAGGAAAAACTTCTCTTAATAGTTTTGTCAAAGACTATCCCTAATCCCCATTTATTAAAGAGAAAACTGACATATCAATCCTTTAAAAGATGTTTTTATTCATCATGAGAGATTTAAAACTTTGTAATTCTTTATGCTATAGTTTCTTTTCCATCTACAAGTATGCTTGCTTCTTGTGGCCTGGAACAAGTGCCAAAGGACTTTTAAAAATACATTTTGCTATACTTAGCATGCCTAAGCTCCACATAGTTACTTAAAGTAAAAGTAATTACAACCAGGCTTATAAGGTTAGAACTCTCAAAGATCTGGATTTTACACGGAAATAACTTTTGTCATATGTCATTTTTACTGTGGTCCAGATTTACAGTGCTATGATTCAAATTCCCTCATAAACTATATAAAATCATATACGGTAACTATATAATGAATAGATGAGACAAAGAGATATGGAAAAAATTGTAAACTTTTAAACGGATTTGTAAGAAAAGATGTATCAACTCAAGAACTTTCATCCTTCCCATACTTTTCTAAAAAGAAAAAATCCATTATTTAAAATTTACAAGAGTTCTGCTCATCTTAAATTTTTATAACATAATTAAAACATCAAAGATCAGGTTAAAACATTTCAATTTGTAGGTTTTCTTAAGTTGTAGATTGTCTTTTGAAATATAGGGCACCCTATATCTTTTGATCAGTATTGACCAAACACACACACACACACACACACACACACACACACACACACACACACACACACACAGCTGTTTAAAGTCTTTTCTGCTATTTGACCAAATACTGATTTCTGTGAAGAATTTGGTGTTACAAAGAAATTGTGAATTCTCAGCCTGGTTTTCCTGCTGACAAGTAAGAACCGTCTGTAGTTCTCTTCGAAGTGTCAGGGGAGTCACCATAGTGTCACACAAGGGTTCTTAGCATAGAGCAAACATACTTTCCACAAACTCAGCTGCTTAATCTGTTTGCAGGTTGAATTATAAAACAGGATAGATGACTGTGGGTGCTGGGAAGAGGGACAGAGCATTTCTAAAGTTTCTCAGTTGAAAAAAAAAAAGCCTACTATTTTCATCAATAGATTTTACTAGATTTTTTACTTTTGTTGCTGGCTCTAGAATCTGATTTTAACTATTTTAACCATATGAAAAATAATTATGCTTAGCATAATGAAATGCCTCAGTGAATTTTTTAAAATAATTTCATTGTCTTTTCATTAAAATTATTCTGGTTCTTGTCAACTTTACCTGTGATATTTTTTCTATAAATTTTTTGTTGGACTGTAAGTGTCAAGGCAAAATTAGACATATCTGAACAATGTAAGTACTTGTTGATTGAATCAAAGAATAAGTTTCATAATTCCTCAACTCAGCAGAAGGTATAAATCAATATTTTATATAATGTTGAAAGTTAGCTTTGATTTATTAGTACTATTAATAAGTGGGAGGAGACCTAAAACTTTTCTAGAAATTGCTCTTTAAAATATATTCTTGTGTTTAAAATTTGAAAGCTGTGAAATATATGTACTTCAGCAAGTAATAAGTCGAATGTTTATTTGTGATAGTTTATCAACAAATGCCCTCCCTAATTAGCTTTGGAAGGCACCTTCTAAATCTAATTAGAGATAGTTTTATTATCATCTATATATGGAAGATGGACTCAGATGGCTCCTAAACAGTCATCATAAGATGTACAACATCTAAACATGCTTAATTTTTATTCTTTGATGTGCAATATGCTTTTAAAGAATTTAATATTCTGAATTTGTGAATCATAAAAGTTAAATTGTATTTGACTTGTGAAATGTGTCATCTCATACTCTGTTAAACAAACATTTCATTAAAATTATCACTAATTCCATTATATGCTTACAGAGTGGATCACCTTTCCCATCCATCTATATATAAAGTAGGTTTCTTTAGAGCTGATTTTATTATACACATAGATATACCTACAATGTTTAACAAATACGTAATTATATTCATTTATTTATAAAAACTAAAGAATTTGGGCTTATATCTTAACTATTGGGGAATGTCTCATGTTGATATGAAGAAGAAACATAGTTTTAATTATCTGAGTTACTCCTTTGTGCCAGGGAAGGATTAATGTGGGATTATTAGGATTGGTGCCTAACCCAGAATATAAGAATTCCAATGGAGTGCAAAGTGAAGGATCCAGGCTAAAGAAGAAAAAGGGCTCTTTAAACCTAGCCTCTGTATTTTCCCCGATAAGGTAGATCCCTTTTGTAACTAACCTTATGGAATGAATGAAAATGAGCATAAAAGTAGGAACCAAAATTTTAAATTACAACATGGCTTTTTGTATTTAATGTACTTCTTCATTTCAGAAACTGTCTTCCAGTGATTAGAACTAGAGTTGAGCTACTATATGTTTCTGCATACTCAGATAGATAAAAATGTTTCAGATGAACGCAATAGGAATTGAAGAAAAAGAACAAACGACTAAATATGAGATATCCATACTGTTTCAGTTCAAATAAAATACAAAAGTTTTGGGTTTTGGTTTTTATAAGTGCCAGTACTACAGTGATTTTAAAAGTCAAAGACTGGAATTTTTATTATTTTAGGGAAATGATAGAATCCACTTATGATGATCATATACATTTTAACTAAAATTTGATAGGGAAAAATACCACATTTTTTATACCTTAGAGACACATACATGTGATTTTCACATAACTATTTTATATGAAATATAAGCTCCTTAGAGGCATATATGATCTAACAAGTATCCTTTTCTTTGTTTCTATTCTTAGCTGCAGTCAATAGCTTTCTAATTTTTTATCACTTGACAGGCTACATAGCTCCTGGATACTTCTGTGAAGTTAGGAGTACTCAACTACCTTACCTGAGATTCGTTGAAGAATTGATAAAAATAAGATGTATAAAGTGATTTGAATTCCCTAGGAAAAGATTACTAAATGACACTAATTGTTAGTGTACTTTAAAATATTTTTATAATAAAGGGGAAAAGGAAGGTATTGTAGAAGTTAGATTTTTAGAAGTTTTAGTCATTCCTGTGAAAACATTGCTCAGTCTCATTAGATTTGATGTAACATATTGTTTAACTTGATACTTTACATAATTCACTCAAAACTTTCCCCTTTGTTGTCTCTGTTATTAAACACACAGGTTAGATATAATGTATTTGCTGGTTAATATAGAAAAAATACACTTTTTGTTTTGTTTTGTTTTTTGAGATGGAGTTTCGCTCTTGTTGCCCAGGCTGGAGTGCAATGGCGCAATCTTGGCTCATGGCAACCTCCACCTCCCAGGTTTAAGCCATTGTCCTGCCTCAACCTCTCGAGCAGCTGGGATTACAGGCATGTGCTACCATGCCCAGCTAATTTTGTATTTTTACTAGAGATGGGGTTTCTCCACATTGGTCAGGTATACTCATCTAAAATCTGATTTCACAGTTGTGCAACTATCCTAAATAGACAAATAGGTTACTAGGTATAGATTTTATTCCCAAAATATAATTGGGAGAAACTCAATTGAACCCAAGAACACATAGAAATACAAATTTCACTTGGATTCTAAGATTCCATAATTGATTATTTATCCCTACTGGGTCAGGGATTTGCCCATGTCCATATTTGCCCCTTGGTAAATTTACAGAATGAAGAATCCTTTGCTTGTTTCATTGTAACTTTGATGGTGATATCATAAACATTGTCCATAGATTAACTTTATTCTTGATCATCTACATTTAAGGAGAAAAAAGTTTGTATAACAATATTGAATATAGTTATAGCTGATGCATATCTTCTTTCTTCCTTCAGTGTTACACATTCTTGAACAACTCAGCAGAGGCACTTGTCACTTCTTAACCTAAATGTAATGAAAAAAATAAGTTATACTACTGTAGAATACTTTAGCAGGTCTTTCTATAGGAAGACTGACCAAAAGTGAAAAAAAAAAAGATTCTACAAATTCCATGTAAATGATATTTTGGAACCTACTAAACTAATTTTAATTTTTTAAGTTGCTTTGGCGTTTATACAATACAAACTAATAGTTCTTAGAACATCATCATCTTTTTAGTTTTTCCTTTGCCTCAAACAACACTATCCTGTGTATATGTATAAGCATATATTGTATCTCTTTCTGTTACTGTGTGCCATATAACAAGCTATATAATGGTAAAAATAACATAAAAAATTTTTAGTGTCTTGAAAGATCTTTCTTAAGTTAAACTAATCTGCCTTTTTAGCTAAGTTATGTGTATTTCACATAACTTCCAAGAAGTTCTCTAGTACTGACTCTCAGAGGGCCTAAATCTTTCCCAGAATGATGGGAGTAGCACAGTTCAAGAACAAGAATGAATCTCTGTATAATCACACCACAATGTAAGGTGACCCTAGGACAGAGAACTGACCAGATACACATATGGGTTTTAGGAAGACTTTCTGATGCTCTTTTTTAACACAGCTGTGAGAAGAATGTGTTTAAGACCCAGTAGTCATTCTTGAGAAGAGCTGGCAAAGGAAACCATGAGGAGAAGAGAATTTAACACATGGGTGTAAGAGAGTCCGGCTTCATTGATGCGATCTGAGGGGAATTCCTAATGACTGGAAGAATCAAACTTGGCAATGAAAACACAAAGCTCTTTTCATCAATTCAAATGCAGACTCTAAAGCTGCAGATGGTCACCTCCAGCCTTGTCTATTCAGTGTGGGGTTTTATAAAATGGCACTTTGGTGAATACTAATAGATCAAAACAAAGATTTAATAACGTAAAGATGTGGTGTTCATTTTTAAATGAGTATACAGGTCAGTGTCTCAGAAAAGGATAAAAAGAGTACCTTTTATATGTGGGTCTAAAGTCTTTTTGTTATTTTTCAACCTGAAAAATAAATGGCATCTTTAACATACAGATTGTGTTTTATGGAGTCCAGTTTACATTATGAAAAAGAGGCCAAAATTGGAGTTTATATTTATGCTCAATGATTTCATTTCTTCTGATTTGAGGACTCTCAGTTTATATTTGTTAATGTCATTCTTTAATATTTTCTTGAAGTACGCTTGATAGGATAAATATATGTTGCCTTTCTCAAGGACGAATCAATCTAATTAAAATATAGTTCAAACATTTTATTCTCAGAACAGAACTTTTTCTCTCACCTTTTCACAGAATGCAAGGAGACATTGTTTAGAACAAAGGAAGACTTTGAACTTTAATTCAGTCCTGAAATTACATTTTGGCTACTTTTTACTTTATTTGCTATGACTTTAGAAATGTACAGCAATTGCTTATGTATTAAAATATAATTCATTGTGTTTAAGCTGTTACTTATTTTACATTACTAAGTCTTTCTTTAAATTGAAATATGCTGTATTTTTTTAGAATAAACTATATTGTACTTGGTTAGCACTTGTAGTTTATAAAATATTTAAGCTAAACCAAACAAATGAAGCTTTATTCTCCAAAATAAAATACAAGCTCAATAACTCAATAATAGCTTTCTTGTTTCTGCCATTTATGAGGTAAATATAATGATTAGGTCTGCATTCCTAATATTTGTATCTAGCAAGTTACACTAACATATAGAAAATTAAGACACTAAAATTGAAAGTTAAAGGGGAGGCAACTTAGTATCTAGTAAAAATAATTAGTGAACTAACAGGACCCTCAACTGTCATTAACTAGGTATATACAAATCATTAAATTTGCTCTCAATGTTCTCATCTGGAAGACATACTTGCTCTAATCTACTTCAAAACATGGCTATAAGGATCAAATGAAATACATGTGCATAAAAGTGCTTTGAAAAGTATAATGTGCTCTGCAAACATCAGCTGTTTAATATCTTCAACTTATATATTTTTAATTAAAACATTATGATCACTTGTTTGGAAACAAAAAGGGAAAAAAATTATATTGTAGCCTCAGAAACGATACAAGAACCATGTAACTTTTGAAAGGGATTCTTTACATATATCTTGAAACTGGAAGTAAAGAGGGTTCTGTGCATTCTCATACATTACTGGTGAGAACGTGAAATGGTAAAACCCCTGTGGAGGAGAATTTGGCAATATCTAACAATAGCACATATGCATTTGCCCTTTGACTAAGGAAGAATCACTTTTAGGACTCTATCCTGAATATAAACCTCCATGCATATGAAGCAACATAAGAATTACAGTATTGTTTTTAATAGCAAATAAAAATAACCCAAATAGGAGAGAAGTTAAATAAATGATGGTACATGCACATAGTGTAATACAATGCAGCTGTAAAAAAGAATAAGAACAATACCTATAAACTGATATTGAGTGATTTCCAGGACAGATTGCTAACTGAAAAAAAATCAAGTGCTTCTCATTTACTGCCTTTTGTGTGAGAAATAAGAATAAAAGAACAGGAAAGATCAGCCAGAAACTAAAATGATTACCTTTGGAGGTATAAGGGAAAGAGATACAGGCACAGATGGGAGTGCAACTTTTCTGAGTATGCCCTTTTGTACAGTTTTGACTTTTGAGTCATGTAAATCTTTTACATATTTAGAAATTGAAATCAAATTAAAAAGATAAAAAGAAAGCCCTAAAAGTGACTATAAATAGGAATAAATATACCTAACTGTATAGAGAATTGATAAAATACAGAAAAGTATCTTTTGATCATCATACTCTGACTATACATCCTTAGTGGCATATAGTCTAAGAATAGAAATACATGCAAAGAAATTTTAAAGTTTACTCACTATGTTAACAGTTATTAGTCCTACTAGTATTAACATTTTGAAATGATTTTATGTATATTGTTGAACTGAGCAAATAAATAAATAAATGTTATTAGGAACCAAGATTTCCACCATAAAATAAATGGAATTAGGAAATAGAAACTGAAATATTACATTTGAATTAGAAATATCAAAATGAATCTCATGATTTGATTTTCCTTATTTATTTTTTGAGACAGAGTCTCACTTTGGAGTGCAGTGGCAGGGTCTCGGCTCACCGCAACTTCCGCCTCCCGGGTTCAAGCGGTTCTTCTGCCTCAGCCTTCTGAGTAGCTGGTATAACAGGCACATACCAACACACCCAGTTCATTTTTGTATTTTTAGTAGAGATGGGTTTTTGCCATGTTCTCCAGGCTGGTCTTGAACTCCTGGCTTCAAGTGTTCCATTTACCTTGGCCTCCGAAAATGCTGGAATTACAGGCATGAGCCACCGCGCCTGCATGATTTTAAATATATACATATTTTTCTTAGCTGTGTCAACTGAAAAGGGCTTAAAAGCAGTAGACATATCTAGCATCCAGATTTTAGTTTCTAAGTACCATTTCCCATTAAAAAGTACCAAGCTTCTAGGTCAGGTAAAATGCAGAGTAGTCTGGGATGTCTTTTTGTGCCAAGAAACAAGCAAATGCTCAAAGATTAACGGGGTTGTATAGAAAGGACACATAAGCCAGCGTGAAAAGGTTTCCACTGACCAAATTTGGGATGATTTGTGAGTCAAAAAAATAAACTCTATTTGATTACAAAATATTGAACTTTTACATCTTAGAGTCTACAAACATATTCAAAAACAAGAGATGAAGGATAAAGAGGAAAAAGCCTTTTGTACAGAATAATGTCAGTTAATAAATATAGAGAGAGTGATACAATTAGAAAATCAGTACCTTGTAACTTCCAGCATAATTAATTCAAGCAAAGACCATTAATCAGCTATAAAATTAGTTAAAAGAAGCAACCTTGGTACTAGAATCAGTCAGTCTAAATAGTTTCAGAGAGCTTACTTAGTATAACTAAGGAGTTTAGAGCTTAGAAATCAGGGTGGGTTTAGACATAGGGGTTTAGGATATCAACTGCCTTAGAACAATATTTAGGGATTTATTATTAAAATTTACTTTGGGTATTTTTCTCACTCATGTATTCTGTGCTTATGTAAATGATAGCAGATAGACCTAAACCACTCAACCCTTTATCAGAAGTCATCTTTTAAAGAAACTATGAGGTAAAGAAGTTTTGCTTTAGAGACTTTGTCAGTATTAGACTAGGTATTGATCCTTTCCTTATTTAAAATTTTGATATTTTTCTCATGAAGTTTTTGTGTTGTGATTTTCAAAACTATTTTTATTAACATATTCCTCATCTTGATTACTTTCTTTTACATCCTTTTAAATTTCAACCTGAGATGAGTGCCTCATTCACCTCACTCTAGTTCTAGCCTTGAATACCCAATAAAAGATGAAAAAGACACTATTACAGGGGGGAAAAAAATACTGTTACAGGGGAATAAAAGACACTCCTAGTTTATTCTCTTTAAAAATAAGAATGATAATGATAACTTGCTAAGTTATCCTAACTTGTATGATTTCTATTGAATGGTATTTTATGTTTAGAAATGATAGTAATATCGTAAACTTGAACTATCGTGGTTCTTTCCACCTTACAGAATTTGGCCAGGTTTTTAATTATATGGTGTCCGTAAACCTTACCACTGTCTAAATTTCTGTATCTCAATTCATGTTTGGAACCTGCATCACTTTTATCAACTGTTACTTTATCTTTATTTCAATCATCTTTTATACTCTATGTATATCAATCATCATATCTATCAATAGGGCCTGATTGCTTTCGAGACCTTAAATGTTGACCTAAAGATGAGAATGTATGGTTTTTATGAATCATAGTTAAAACAGGTAGGGAAAATGACTGTGATGATGCCAGCTTAATAAGTTGAATATTACTTTTACTTTGTAGGCCCATGGCTTAGTCTAAAATTTGAAGTTGCATTGATATATTATCTCTACTAGTCTCCCAAAGGATGTTGCTTGTCTTTTGAATTAAACTTGAGTTAGGTTGATTTGTATTCCCTGTTAATCAAAATTTGAAATGTTGACATTAGAAAATTTCATTCAGTGCTAATTATATATGACTTTTATGAAAGTTAGGAAGGAACGAATCCTACATTTTAAAGTTTAGTATCTGCCTAAAGCCCTATGAAAACAATAGTGAGTAGCTTAATAAGCCATCTTAATAAGATACCTTAATAAAACTAACCAGTTATTCTAGCTTGCTGCATTTCATTGGCAGTATAAAAATCAGTGACTCACCTCCTCCATCATTAATTGAAACTTTTCTGGGTTTAAAATGATCAAAACCTTTAGCAATGTGAAAGCAACATTTCCCAATCTTTCTTGCCTCTTGAATCTCTCCAGTATATATTCTCTATGTAGTGTTTTAAACATCCTTTTTTGCATTGGTATAAGATAAAGAAGTTAACTTGCATTGATTGTTTTATAAATTTTATTTACCACAATCTTTAACATTTATGTAACATCACATGGTGTTTGACTTCAGCTATATAAGAAAAATCATAATTTGTTAAATTTTATAATGTAATATTAAGTTGAGTTTAGGGTCTGAATATAAATAAGAAAGTAGATTAAAATTTGATAACATATTATGACATTAAATAACTGCTTGTGAGGTGATATTTGGAATTCTTAACATTTTACTTTTTTTTTTTTTTTTGAGATGGAGTCTCGCTCTGTTGTCCAGTGGCGAGATCTCGGCTTACTGCAACCTCCGCCTCCCAGGTTCAAGTGATTCTCCTGCCTCAGCCTCCAGAGTAGCTGGGATTACAGGCACCCACCACCATGCCCAGCTAATTTTTATATTTTTAGTAGAGATGGGCTTTCACCATGTTGGCCAGGCTGGTCTTGAACTCCTGACCTCAGGTGATCCACCCGCCTCGGTCTCCCAAAGTGCTGGGATTATAGGCATGAGCCACTGTGCCCAGCCACATTTTACTTTTAAAATAAAACAATAGAGCCTCTATTTTCTAGAATATTTTCACAAATAGCACATTGTGGGTGTTTTGGCCTTTATGCCAGTATATGAAAAACTAAATTGAATATTTTTGTTCTAATATGTTCTCTCTTTAACTTCTTTTTTTAAGAAGCAGCTACATAATGGGTAATGTGAGTAGTGGGATCAAATGAACACAATTTATAGATCTCGTGAAGAGAATCCTGAGGTGAATTTACAGATTTATTTTTATGCTCCTCATTAATTTGTATTTCAACATCCATATACTTTCTGCTTGCTTTACTTCTTCAATGGCCTATTAGGGATGGAAATTAAACAAGTTACAACTAAGAAAGAAAAAAATTATTATCTAAAACAACATGTTGGCCAGTTCTGTTCAGCTGAATGACAAACAACTCAGTCAGCTGATTGAGTCATGAATTGCTCTGCGGATCTCTTCCAGTACTCCACTTTGCTCATTTGTAGGCTCTTAGAAGTCCTCAAACTATTCCATTTTAAAAAGCAAAAAAACTTTAATAAACATCTTATTCTTTGTTGCTTGAACCCAGAAGGTGGAGGTTGCAGTGAGCCAAGATAATGCCACTGCAATCCAGCCTGGGCAACAGACTAAGACTTTATCTAAAGAAAAAGTAAATAAATATATATATATATATTTTTTCTTTGGCTTCAATAATATAACAGAGAACATTACCACCTTTGCCTACATGATCTTTACATTTTTAAATTACAAAATTTTTACATGATGCTTTAGAGAATTTTATTGTGTAGTTTTTGCTCAACCCTTTTACTCTCTTACCAATTTAACACATTTTATTGTTTAAAAGTATTTATTTTAAAATACTAAAAAATTTTTTAATATTTTTATTATTTATTAACAAATACATTGCAAAAGTCAAGTTATCTGAGCTAGTTAAATTCAGATACATTATTGAAAGAAAGGACTTGTTTGCTAGCAAAAGTATTTGTTACATCATATTAATGTTAAATGTTACTTTACATGTCTTCAAATAAGAAAACATTTTCCCAAAAAAGAAATTTAATAGTTTGATATAGAATAGTTGACCATATAACATAAAATACTAAGTAAACATTTTTCCCATCATGGACAAAGTGTACAACTTAAAAACCTAATTTGTTTATGTTAGCGGACTTACTAAATATTAGTCTTTGCTAGTCTAGTTTACACCATATATCTTTTCCTTATGCCAACCTTCTGATTTGCTCTGAAGTATTCTGCAACTTACTATTGTATGATACTAGCCTCAGAGCTAGCTTTTCCAGTTTACTGAGAATGCTTATTATACTGTGTAACTGATAAATCAATAAAACCTCATTGTAATGTGTAAACTGCCATCTCTATGAAGCAGTTAAAAGCAAACTGTGAGTGAACACATGAGTCCAAAAAAAGTATGTTTTGATTATATTGACTCTGAAAATATTTGACTTTCATAGAATACATAATTTATTGTGTAGTATAAATTGGTTGTATTATTGCTCATAATTTTTTGAATAATGAATCCAGTGAATAGTAAAATAATAAAAATGTTTGTGTCCTAGGAATACATAGTTATTCTGGAGAGCTACATGTTAGTGACAAATTAATAGATATGAATCCTATTTTCTTACTTAGGGAGTGAAACCGGGACCCATTAATACAATTTTTATCCTTAGTAATTGAATTTTATATTGGTTTCATACATTTTCTATATCATATGAAAACAAAAATAAAGAACTTTAAAATAGCATTTAAGTAACAATTTAAACACAATAAACTCTACCCTAAGTAAATGTCTTTAGAAAGGAATCAGATCAGTGCATCAAAGATTTATGTTAGCAGTCATGTCACCTTGCTTTTTTTTTTTCTAATTCCTGCTTAATGAACAAGTTTCATTACTCATTAGAATTTGGGTCAAGTTCTAAGTATGATAGCTAGCCTATCTGTCTGCCTAATTATTTAATGAGTCCATACTTTTATGATAAAACTTAGCTTTGATACTGTTTTGTGATAGATTTTGTCCCTTTAGAAATACCCCTTTTGACTACTGGAAGTGGTTGTTTGTATTTTTAAATGGTGATCTAAGTATCCTAATTAGTTATTGTAAAGTGAAAATTTAAACACAAATCATTACAGATATCTCAGGAAGTAAATAGGTGAGTTATAATAGCTAAGCCAAATATAAATATTAGACTTTTTTTTCCAGATCTCAAATACAAATCTATTTCATTCCAAATAAAAAAGATGAAAGAGAAAAATTCCTAATGGATAAAAGCAGAAAGATTGTTGCACATTCAAAACAGGTCATGATTTAAATATTTTTCTATTTAGTAATTATAATAGTTAGATGTTGATCAATTGTATTCATGTCCTAATTCAACAGATTTTTTTAAAACATATTCTGTGTGTTCCAGGCACTGTGTTAGGCACTGATGAACAAACTCAAACTGTATCTTGACCTCACTGTACCTTTACCTCATAAAGTAAATCTTTCAGGAGAGACATATTAAAATATTCATACACGTAAGTATATAATTATAAATTCATTTAATATGATGAGGAAAAATTCCTAGGAACGCTAGGAAAGTATAACAGGTAGATTTAGATTTGTGGTAAGGGAAGAGGTGTTTATCTAAGCTAAGACCAGAAGTATAAATAGGAATTAGCCTGGAGAAATAGCCTTCTGTATGGAAGCCGAAGCAAATAACTTGGCTTGTTGGAGAAACTGAAGGAAGATTTTTGCAGCAAAATAATGGCTGCTTGGAGCAAAAAAGAGGATGGAGTAGTATGCAGAGTCAGATCTTATAGAACCATTTAACTCCCGTGGTGGTTTTTGTCTGTTATTTCCCATTTTTTGACTTTATCTTACAACAGTGGAAGTTGTTGATGGATTTCAATCTGGGATATATTCTGATTTGCATTTTTAAAAGACTAACACTGACTACTATGTGGAAGATAATTGGAATGAGACAAGAGTAGAAATAGAGAGACTCACTAGGAAGAAATAGAACTGATGAGAAATTGTGATAACTTGGATGTTGGTGGGGGGAGATTGAGAGAAATAGTGAGATGAGATAAATTTGGACAGTAGACTTTCTGGAAAGATACAGGGTGTCGAGGAGAGCTCCCAGATAATTGTCTTGAACAGTCTGATAGATGGGAATACCATTTACTGAGATTTGGAAGACTGGAGGAAGAACAGAGTGAAATGGAATGACATCTTTAGCAGGTTGAATTTCAGTAGTATGTAAATTTCAGTAGTATGTAAAACATCCAGGTGGATGTTCGTCTTGACATCTTAGTTTTTCTTTTTCTTTTTTTTTTTTTTTTTTTGAGATGGAGTCTCGCTGTGTCATCCAGGGTGGAGTACAGTGGCGCGATCTCAGCTCACTGCAACTTCTGGCTCCCAGGTTCAAGCAATTTTCTGCCTCAGTCTCCCGAGTAGCTGGAATTACAGGCACCCACCACCATACCTGGCTAATTTTTTTTTTATTTTTAGTAGAAACAGGGTTTCACCATCTTGATCAGCCTGGTCTTGAACTCCTGACCTCGTGATCCACCTGCCTTGGCCTCCCAAAGTGCTGGGATTACAAGTGTGAGCCACCGCACCCGGCCTGAAGCTTACTTTAAAAGGACAAGGGATGTATAATCATTAACATGAAAGACTACCAAAAAAAAAAAAAAAACACAAACTGGAAATAAAATGAGCATGAATGGACAGCTGCTAAAATATTTTGGTGAAATAAGAATAAAAGGGGTCCTTAAATAATGAAAGGATGGAAGTTGAATGAGAGTAGTTCCTGTCCTACCTTGAGTTATTTGAAGGTACTTAGAGAATTCTTTGAAACTTACTTCTTCTGCCCTCCAATTCAATTATTATTTTAATCAAGCATGTGCTATGCACCAAGCAGTGAGGCAAGCACTGAGAATTACTGGTAAAATATAATTCAAGGCAGCAGCATCTGACATCACTGAGCATACAGTCTAGCAAGGGACACTGACTAGTAAACAGCAATCATAATAGGGGAAGTGTATAGTATGTGGGAACACTTAGAAAGGACGTCTGTCTCCAACTTGGGTGAATCAAGGAAGGTGTTATCATTGTGAAAACCATATATTCCATTAACTCTTTGGGCTATGTTGCTGTAAGTCTTTATTACTTTTTAGAGTGTACCATAGAGTGTAATATCTTCAATTTTAGAACCTCCAAAAATATGATTTTAAAATACTGAATTTGCTACGGCACATGAACAATATTGTTCACCTACTAAAGGAATAACATAGAATCTAATCGAATCGATATCCCTCACTTAAAACCCTTGGGTTTATATGTGTTTCATAATTCAGAATTTTCCAAATCTTATAAAGGGATGTTGTTCCAGAAAGCACCCTATAATCAAACACATGAATATTTTTGCAATGAGATATATGTGAATTGTCACCTTAAATCAAGTCAGGTTTTGCTGCAACAGGAGTGCAGCAAACTTATCAAAGTACCTTTTGTTTTTCAGAGCTTTCTGAACTTTGAAATTGTACATTAAAGGATTATGCATATAGCCTACTTGTCCATAAAAAAAGTTGGACCTGATGAATTAACAATAAAGATACCCAGTGAAAATTTTATATTGTTTTGTGCCCATAGTAATTGTTGAAATTAAAGAGAACTCATTCAGTTAAATTTGTTCCTCTATGATGTGTATTGAATATTCCTCAATGAGGGAGAGAATAAATGGGAAAAAGTAGAGGATACGCTTAATGGCTTCTTTATCATAGTATTTCTAAGAGACTATGACATATCAAATGTTGTTAAAGTTATAGAGAAAGAAGAATCACCAAAAATGTGATAACTTAAAATATGATTTCTTAATAATTTGACTAAATATTAGTGTCTCATAATCAAGCCTCTCTAGTCAATGTAGTTGTATATTTGTTTTTTTTTTTTTTCTAAGAAATGCTACACACAGCAAAACCTATCAACTAAATGCATTTTACACAGAATGACTATTATTCCTGATAAGGAATTTGTTATGCTATGTTTAGAATTATTGCTATACTACAGTGAGAAGGCACTTGGAAAGGCAAAGTGGACTTGTACTTCTTTTCTTTTCTTTTCTTTTCTTTTTTTTTTTTGAGACAGAGTCTGGTTCTGTAGTCCAGGCTGGAGTGCAGTGGCACAATCTCAGCTCACTGCAAGCTCTGCTTCTCGGATTCACGCCATTCTCCTGCCTCAGCCTCCCAAGTAGCTGGGACTACAGGCGCCTGCCACCACGCCTGGCTAATTTTTTGTTTGTTTTTGTTTTTGTTTTTGTTTTTAGTAGAGACGGGGTTTCACCATGTTAGCCAGGATGGTCTTGGTCTCCTGACCTTGTGATCTGCCCACCTGGGACTCCCAAAGTGCTGGGATTACAGGCGTGAGCCACCATGCCCAGCCATGTATATGCTATTTTATAACACCAGTTGATATAGTAACTTAACAGACAAGGCTGAATTTGTTATTAAAAATTTGTCCCAACTGGGAACTTTTTATATTTCAACATTTCTCCAAAACTTTATCTCTTTGTTATTAAAGTTTTTTTTCTAGAATCTGACAAACCAGTTAAGTTTTATTTTTAATGAGATGCAAAACTACATATTAGTTGGGTTAAGTAAAAAGAAAATGTCAAATGCCACACATGAAAGGTTTTTTTGAAGGAGAGATTTGTAATTTTTTTTTTCTGGAGAAGATGTCCTTTTGCATCAGGCTCCAGCTACATTTTGTTTTTTGTTTTTTGCTTTGTTTTGTTTTGTTGTTTTTGAGACAGAGTTTCGCTCTTGTTGCCCAGGCTGGCGTGCAATGGCGCTATCTCAGTTCACCGCAACCTCCCCCTCCTGGGTTCAAGCAATTCTCCTGCCTCAGCTTCCCGAGTAGCTGGGATTATAGGCATGTGCCACCACGGCTAATTTTGTATTTTTAGTAGAGACGGAGTTTCTCCATGTTGGTCAGGCTGGTGACGAACTCCCGACCTCAGGTGATCTGCCCGCCTCAGCCTCCCAAAGTGCTGGGATTACAGGCGTGAACCACTGTGCCCGGCCTCCAGCTAGATTTTGAAGGATGGGCCACTAATGGAGAAAACAAAATAGATACACAATTAAAATTGTTTTAAAGCCTCAAGTTTTCATTGAAACCAGATGAAAGCTGTTTTTACTCCTCCCCATAGCGTCTTTCTTTACAATTTGGTGAATGTAATCACTATTTTAAGGGAAGTATTTAGCCTATTTGTGAATAAAAATTTTTACTGACGTGCCCAAGAAAGATAAAAACAAATGTGTGTATATTCATAGTGCTAAACTTAACTTTGAAATGTTAGTGTCTTCAACACTGTCAACTTCTTTATAGACTTTAAAAACTATAAATACTGATTAGTAATTTCCAGACAATACACAATTTTATAAAAGTATAATTTGAATCTCAAAAATGTATCCTATACGTTTTTTTGTTTGTTTGTTTGTTTTTTTGTAGACCAGAGTGCAAGTTCTGTGACAAAAGCAGGTAATTTGGTTTTATTTATTTATTTTTGAGATGGAGTCTCACTCCGTCGCCCAGGCTGGAGTGCAGTGGCGTGATATCGGGTCACTGTAAGCTCCGCCTCCCGGGTTCACGCCATTCTCCTGCCTCAGCCTCGGGAGTAGCTGGGACTACAGGCGCCCGCCACCACGCCCAGCTAATTTTTTGTATTTTTAGTAGAGACGGGGTTTCACCGTGTTAGCCAGGATGGTCTCCATCTCCTGACCTCGTCATCTGCCCACCTCGGCCTCCCAAAGTGCTGAGATTACAGGCGTGAGCCACCGCGCCCAGCTGCGATTATTACACAGGAAACAAATTCCTGGAAGTGGAATTCTTGAGTTAAAGAATATTTAGAACTGTTAGAAGAAGTTTCTAGATCAATTAGAAAAACAATTAGGCTATTTTTAGAGATATCCTTGAGGAACTGTGTATTTTTAACTCCCTTCAAGTACATGGAAAAGAGAGAAATATAGTACTGTTTTTTAATAGCAGGAAGGTAGCATTTCATCTTGCCCTCTAATTATAAAATATATTATAATATTCTCTGAGTGATCTAAGTTGCAAAATTTGTAAAGATATATAGTAATAGCTAGAATTTAATTTGGGTTTAGCCTATTTGTCAATAAAAATTTTTACTGATGTGCCCAAGAAAGATAAAAACAAATGTGTGTATATTCATAGTGCTAAAATTAACTTTGAAATGTTAGTGTCTTCAACACTGTCAACTTCTTTATAGACTTTTAAAACTATAAACACTGATTAGTAATTTCCAGACAATACACAATGGTACAAATACTGAGAAAGTCTGTATTCAAAATTTCTATACTTTTAAAACATGCTTTTTTAATAACTTTCAAAGACACTGGTATCCTAATAGAAAAGAATGATGTGAAGCTGAAAAAGGCAGTGTGTGTCCCATCAAAGAGCTTCACTGCTATGGTTTGCACAGACTGAGAGAGAAGGTTTGGACAGAAGTTAATAACTTCCTTGAGAATAGTCAGTCATCCTCTGTTCTCAGTAAGCATGTCAAAATAGTGGACCAGAGTCTTTGATCGATTAATGTGAGTGATTTAAATCTTCAGGTATATGAACATAGCATTCGAAGTACTATACCTATGGGAAGTTTTTGGCAAAAAGGTGACAAGTATGAATAACTCTTTCAACTTGTTTTTTACAGTTGGCAACACCTCTTCTTGCCATTTCATTGTAAGCATTAATACAAAAAATTTCTTGTTAGTCTGACTACTTACTGGATGGAATTTAAAACATTTTATCACTTTTTGGAAAGATGTAGGATTTTAGTGGAAAATGTAGACTAGTGTAAGAAAAAAGCAACAAAATTGATTTTATTTTCATCTCTGTTACTGTTATTACAAGACATAGAGAAAGACAGCTAATCGAAAAAATTGTGTCATGTATTTAGCACTACTGGTTGGATATATTAAAAGCATTTCATACCTCCTTTGCCTGTGATAAGTTTATACCACTGGTTTTGAGTTGTTTCCTAATACTGCTACAGTAAACATACTTGTACCTAAATATTTGGAGAGGGTTCAAGTGCCTGCAAATATAATTAAGTTAAAAAGAATCTGGCATGTTGTAATTTGTGTATATGTATGTGTATATATAATGCTAGTAATATATTAACATAATTTTCTTTGTTCATTTATTATTTCATAGAGTAGGATGGCACTAAGTAACCTCTTAGTTGTTCAGTACAGGGTAATACAGAGAGAAGGAAGGCTTCAAGGAAATTGAACATGGCCCTGTAGAATGGGTGGGATATGAATTAGCACAGGGGAAAGAAGAGAGGGTAATACAGAGGAGAGAAGTAGCAGAGATGAAGCACAGGCACAAGAGTAAATATAATCTATGAAAGGAGCTGCAGAGAGGTCACCCTGGCAGGAGCAGAGGCTCCTGGAGCATGAGATCAGATAAGCAAGACTAGTCTGAATTACTGAGAGCCTTCAAAAGTATGCAAAGACATTTAGATTTCATGTGATAGGAAATAAGAAGCCAGTGTAGAGTTTTTAAAGCAGCGATGATTACTTGATGAAAATAGCATTTTAGGAACATCGATCTCTCACTTAGCATTGGAAGATTAATTAAATCAGGTTGGTGTTACAGGTAAGAGTACCAGCTAAGAAGCAGTCATGATAGTATAGTATTTTAAGATAGACAAATGATGGGCTGATGTAGGTTGGTAGCAGTGAGAATGGGAGGAAGAAATTCGTATCAGAAACACTATTGACAAAATGTGATTTAATGACCAACTAGATGTGAAGGGTAAAGAATTCAGCATTTTAAGGTTCTCTGCATAAGAGATAGGAAAAACACAGTGCCATTAATAGAACGTCTTCATTTCAATACTAAGAACTAATTTCATTTTCTTTTTGTGTAACCCTAACTTATAAACTTATGAGAAAAAATATTAAGTTGAGTTTGAAAAAAGTACGGCCAGATGGCAGATATAAAACTCATCAAAATTGGCTTCTAGAAACTGACAAGGAAAAGAAAGGAAGGGCTTGTAAGGATTCTTCTCTGGGAATAATAGAAATACCCATGAGAATTTCTTTGGAATGACAGCAGTTTAGATTGTATAACCCCATTTCCCAAATAATTAAACTCTTTCCATGGAGTTTAGTGCTAAAAGTCAGAATGTCCAAAGTTATTCTGAATGATAAAGATTATTCATAAGAGCTGTATCTCAAGCCGTTCAAAGATAGGCCAGATGTCAAGGCTGCAGTTTGAGGTATCATCCTTCAAAAGGCAATAATATGTAACTCCTCTACTGGGCAAACAGCAGATCACTTTCTGAAGTGATGTCATTCAGACTGAGAATTATCAGAAGTAGCCTGATGTGTGAATATTTTAAAGTCCAGATATAAGCAGCTGGAGACTGCATGTAGAAAGGATTTTTTTTTTTTTTTAAGATGGAGTTTCACTCTGTCACCCAGGCTAGAGTGCAGTGGCATGATCCCGGCTCACTGCAACCTCCGCCTCCCAGGTTCAAGTGATTCTCCTGCCTCAGCCCCCCGAGTAGCTGAGATTACAGGTGCCCGCCACCGCGCCCGGCTAATTTTTCTATTTTTAGTAGAGACGGGGTTTCACCATGTTGGCCAGGCTGGCCTCAAACTCCTGACTTTGTGATCCACCCGCCTTGGCCCCACAAAGTGCTGGGATTACAGGCATGAGCCACCGTGCCCAACCAGAAAGAATTTTACTAATTATTTTGTTTAAGAAGGCACATGATGAGGATGGACAATGAATAGTTATTGTAAATCTTTGCTTATTTGCCTCTCTTTGTTCCTGCCAGACTGACCTCTATTCAGTTCCTCTCATAGATTATATTCATCCTTGTACCTGTGCTTCACCTATGCTGCTTTTTTTCTATACCTTACCCCCTTTTCTTTCCTCTTTGCTTTTTCATATCCCACCCATTCTACAGGACCAAGTTCAATTCCCTTGAAGCCTTCCTTCTCTCTGTATTACCTGTACTGTACAACTAAGAGGTTACTTAGTACAATCCTACTCTATGAAATAATAAATGAACAAGAAAAAAAAAGTAATTTATTACTAGCATGATATGTATATATATATAAGCTAATAAGCAAATATTTACAGCAACTATTCATTCATATTATCTAAGTGATTTACTCAAATAGGTATTTCTACCAAAGTTAGGTAACAAAACACATACCAGAAGAGGCAGATAACTGCGTATCACCCAAACCTAAACTAATCTAAGGAAAAATAACAAATTACAATTTTTACATGTCATGTTTTGTAGAGTTTCTGAAAATCCTTGAGGATTTTATCAGGAGACAGGTTTGTGACTATTTTCGTAGCACACAGATGAGAATTGTTCTGCTAATTAAGATGAAACAATAATTTTCATTTGGCCTTACAGAGCTGGCGCTTTAGGTGACCATATGGTACCTTGAGAGGAGGGAAGGGGACCTATTTGCCTCCTCTGCTCTATAAGCTGTCATCTTGGGGGACAGAGAAGGTGGTGGGCCAGTCCTTGTGTCCTTTCCACCTTCCATGCCCATACATTACCCATCTGTTCAAAAGGAGAGGAAGAGGCATTAAGGGATGGAGGGTGACTATGTATTACTTACCCATTTTTGAGTAAATGTTTGTTATTCCAAAAAAAATTGGCAAAGTATCTTCCATAACTCTCTAAATCATAATCATTATAAATAAATGAGGCCTTAATTATTTGCTGCCAATTTCTGGATATTTTCTAGAATACATAGATCTATATATATTGTTAACAGTATAAATACTGTAAGTCTAAAGGAAATCACATGAAAAGTCTATCTCTGTGATCACTCACAGTAAATAAATTTGAACATAAGTGTAATTCACACTTAAGATCATTGTAACTCAGTCCCTGATATAGTTTACTAGTGTCCTGTCAGTTCAAAAGAGTTAATTTGTTCCTATGTTACTAACTTACTACCAAAGAATAATCTAGGTACTGAGAATAAAGCCCATTAATCCTTACTACTAACACTTTAACGCATAAAAGAAAGATGTATGTGATTTAATTTCAAGTCATCTATGGTGCTTGAAAAGTATTAACTGTGAAGTGAATGGATATTAAAGAATGAAAATTACATTTACAAGTGGCATATGAAAATCAGGAATCAGGAAAAAAAAATGAAAGTCAGTCTTACAGTCTTACTAAGAGAATAGTCTCAAACCTGTCTCCTGGTAAAATCTTCAAGGATTTTCAGAAACTCTACGAAACACGACATGTGAAAATTGTAATTTGTTATTTTTCCTTAGATTAGTTTAGGTTTGGGCAATATGCAGTATCTACCTCTTTTGGTATGTGTTTTGTTACCTAACTTTGGTAGAAATACCTATTTTGAGTAAATCATCTAGTTAATATTAATGAATAGTTGCTGTAAATCTTTGCTTATTAGCTTATGTATATATATCATGCTAGTAACATATTAATATGTTTTTTCTTGTTCATTTATTATTTCATAGAGTAAGATGGTTCTGAGTAACCTCTTAATTCTTCAGTCTTTCTCTGCATTAAGAATTCCTTGTCTATAAAATACAAAAGAAGTATGTATGTTTCTACACTATTTTGTGATAAATGAAAATATAAACATATGTGGTATGGGCTTTATAACATTTTCTATTTTCTGTGTTGTGATGTTATACTAATTAAATAAAGTATAGTCTATGATGAGTATGCATCATAACAATTTCAGAGCAATCTGCCTATTCGTGGTTATATAGCAACTAAATTTGATGTTTTAGAAAAGTAAATCACTCTTATTTATGTAAAAAGATTAGGACTCTGTAAAATATCTAAGCCCAATAAAATGCAATTTTAAACTGCCAGAAAGAAGCAGTGGCTACCTGAAAGTCCAATAATACCATGAATGAAATTATACTTCAGATTTCTATTTATTTTATCCTTATCTTGAAACCAAGGATTGATTCCCCATAAGAAAAAGACTGTGAGGACAGTATAATTGGGCAGTTTTCAAAACAATATTTAAGAAGGAAACAACTTATCACTCAATTTTTAACAAAAGACACTCTAAAAATAGTGAAACTGTGATGTTTTAAATAAGACAATGATGTAACCAACAAACTCCATTTCCAGCTGAAAGAAATCAGGATACATCAAGATACTCTATGAGCCTTCAGTTGTAACTTAAGCATATGCTCACATGGGGAGTAGGAGAGTAAAACACAAACACAAGAATAAGGCAAAAAGAGAGACTTTCCCACTCATCTACATCCTTTTTAAAAAATACCACTGATGTACCCCATTACAATTCTTAGAAATCAAATAATTTTAAATGGGATCATTGAAATGGTTGACACTGAATTTGTTTTTTCCTACTTTCTGTCACATGCCTGCTTATTTTTGACTCCGATGCTTCTTCCATAGAAGGTGCATAAGCAGTCCACATTCAAGGCAACTTCATTCATTTGTAAGCTTCTTCTTTTTTCTTCTGACAAATTATGAAATCAAAAGAAGAGCTGAAACCAGCCTGACCAACATGGTGAAACTCCATCTCTACTAAAAGTACAAAAAATTAGCTGGGTATGATGGCACATCCCTGTAATCTCAGCTACTTGGGAGGCTGAGGCAGGAGAAGCCCTTGAACCCAGGAGTTGGAGGTTGCAGTGAGCTGAGATAATGCCACTGCACTCCACCCTGGCAAGACTCCTTCTAAAAAAAAAAAAAAAAAAAAAAAAAAAAAAAAAAAAAAGGAAGAGAAAGAAGGTGAAGAAGAAAAGAAGAAGATGAAAAAGAAGAAAAGAAGACGACGAAGAAGAAGACAAAGGAAGAAAAAGAAGACGAAGAACAAGAGGAACTGAAATACCTTTACTTAGTTATTACTTAGGGTGAAATTTTATCTAACATATTTCTCACCAAACCAAGTGAGAGAAATCTGTTCTTTTTAGATAACTGCTCTATCATTCAATGTTATTCTGCAAAGATTATTGACAAACTATATACTATAAATCTTCACATCAATTAATTGACTTTCTTTTATTCTTGAAACCTACCTTTAGGAGGTCAGCATCAAAATTTCAGCCCGTTACTTTAAAATAAGAAATGTAAATGTACTCCTTATTCCCAACATATGTGTGCTATATTTATTCATAAACAATATTCTATTGATTTTTGAGAGCCTGTTGGGCTGGTTACCAAATATACAGGGGTAAATACATTGTCCCTACCCTTATGGAGCCTCATGGGCTTGTTATGGGAATTGAGTTTTCTTGGGGATGTTACATATGATTTAAATATCCCCTGATAGACAAAGTGAAAGAGCCCAATAAAATTGTAACTTAATCTTAATTTATTCTATTATCTCAGTCACTTTCTAATGTTTTTAGGGAATTAAGCAAAATAACTCCATTATCTTCTGTTACGTACTTTCCTGATAGTATCATCCAATACACTTAGTGCTGCCATGGGCCAACTGGAATCCAGGGGACAATCTAGACATCTAACTTACAAAACCTTAATTAAGCCTTGAGTAAAATTATACCAAACGTAGTATTTTAAAATCCAAAAGTTGAAATAAAATTATTTTAGTGATACTATAAAGAAGGAAATATTGCTTTATTTTCTGTGTTCTCATTTTTAAAGGAGGTGAAACAAAAGTAAAGAAAACAAAGTTTCACATATTTTAATTTTCATATCTAACTTTTATGTTTATTATTCACCTAAGTAGATATTAACTGATGATATGATTGATTGGCGAGCTTCATTTTTCAAGGTTACCTAAAAGATAGTAGTCAATGTTTAAAATATAGGTAATATTTTGGTACCTTGTCTACTTTTAATATTAATGACATTGAAAAGGGAATGTCATATATCTAATCTAAGCACAGTTGAATATACACATACCAAGTTTTTTCTGTGTTCTATTTAATCTCAACAGTAAATCCAAGTTTCTTGCTGAATTTCAAGGCATGAAGTAACTTCTTAATGTTAATGTAAATCTAAAAGTCAAACTTAATGCAGCATGGTAAATAAAATGACCCAGGAATTGTGAGATCTGAGTACAGCTTATTCTCACTTTATCACTGTTTTCCTATCTAACACACTCTCTCGTTCACAGTATTTAAAACCTTTTAGCCACTTGAAAAAGGTATTATAACTTGCTATGGATGAAAACTCCTTTTATAATCTATCCTTACAGAGAATTTTGTAAAAAGACTTCATATGATATATATCTACAGTAGAAACACCTAAAAGGCTGTATAGAACAAGTATTTAGAAGGTGCTATTCACAAAATAATTACCTAACAAATATGCATAAATGAGTGAACGACAGTACTTTGTGTAATTATGTATCTTAGGAGCTAAATTATCTACATTATTTCTTTGTTTCCTTTATTCCAGTAATTCTTTATCTTTTTTCAGTTTCTTTTTCCTTTGCTTTATTTTCCCTTTCTTTTCTTTTGGAGACAGGGTCTTGCTCTATTTCCCAGTCTGGAGTGCAGTGGCACAGTCTTAGCTTACTCTAACCTCAGTCTCCTGGGCTCAAGCGATCCTCCAACGTCAGCCTTCCTAGAATTGCGGACCACAGGCATGCACCACAATACCTGGCTGATAACTTTTTACATAGCAAAATGGTTTGGGGAGAAGGGCTGAATTAGATTTGATTAATTTTGAAGTTATAGTAGAAATCGACAAATTAATTCATACCTGATTAGTAATGAGGCTTTAAAGGTAAATATTGTTGGCTGTATCTCCAAAATTTTTCTTGCTTTTCTCCCTTTTTTAAAATGCATGTATATCCAGCCAATGATACCAGTTGACAATAAGAGGGACATGTAAGGGACAATCTTATATGCAGACAGAGATGATAGTCACATCCCAGGAGTCATTTAAGAGAAAAATGTGA
Organism: Macaca mulatta; assembly: GCF_049350105.2. Taxonomy (NCBI): domain Eukaryota; kingdom Metazoa; phylum Chordata; class Mammalia; order Primates; family Cercopithecidae; genus Macaca; species Macaca mulatta. Next base: position 110,671,538 of record NC_133412.1, read on the forward strand.
ATACCAAAATACATCTATTTTGATATCTATCAATTGATACCTGAAATTACTCCATCAGATATTTCCATGTTACAGTTAAAACTTTGTACTGTAATAAATTGTAGATATGCCTTTTTGTGAATCACATAACATCATCATAAAGTTCAGGACAAGTGCTAAGCATCTTTAGGGGGAGAATATGAGGATACTTAGATTCTTGATAGGAAATGAGTGAAGTATCATTGGGGTAAATTTCTGCTAAGCATTAAGTTTTTGTTTTGAGTTTTTTCTCTCTCTCTCTCTAGAATTCTCTATTAGTATCAGAATTCCATTTTAATTATTACTACCAAATTATTTTAGACTTTGCTCTTTGAGAAATAAAGACAAACTTTCCACTTTCACAGTTCTGTCCCATGACTAGCCCAAACGATTGTTACTTTGACTATTTGATATCAGGTGTAAAAAAGAAAAAAAATGCGGCCCAAAATCATTTTAAGAAACATAAGAATTTTCTAAGCTTCGACTTTTTTAGGGGATGGGTGCCAAAGATGGCCAAATAGGAACAGCTCCAGCCTCCAACTCCCAGCATGAGTGACACAGAAGACAGGTGATTTCTGCATTTTCAACTGAGGTACCAGGTTCATCTCACTGGGGCGTGTCAGACAGTCGATGCTGGTCCATGGGTGCAGCCCGAACAGCAAGAGCTGAAGCAGAGCAAGCCATTGCCTCACCTGGGAAGTGCAAGGGGGAAGGGAATTCCTTTTCCTAGCCAAGGGAAATTGAGACACACAACACCTGGAAAATCAGGTAACTCCCACCCTAATACTGCACTTTATCAAGGGTCTTAGCAAACGGTACACCAGGATATTATATCCCACACCTGACCCAGAGGGTCCCACGCCAACAGAGCCTCCCTCATTGCTAGCACAGCAGTCTGAGATCTCACTGCAAGGCGACAGTGAGGCTGGGGGAGGGGCACCCACCATAGCTGAGGCTTAAGTAGGTAAACAAAGCCCCCAGGAAGCTCAAATTGGGTGGAACCCACCACAACTCATGGATGCCTGCCGGCCTCTGTAGGCTCCACCCCTGGGGACAGGGCATAGCTAAACAAAAACAACAGAAACCTCTGCAGGGGTAAAAGTCCCTGTCTGACAGCTTTGAAGAGAGCAGTGGTTCTCGCAGCACGGAGGTTGAGATCTGAGAATGGACAGTCTGCCTGCTCAAGTGGGTCCCTGACCCCTGAGTAGCCTAACTGGGAGACATCCCCCATTAGGTGCAGACCAACACCTCACAACTCACATGGCTGGGTACACTCCTGAGACGAAGATTCCAGAGCAAGAATCAGACAGCAACACTTGCTGTTCAGCAATATTCTATCTTCTGCAGCCTCTACTGCTGATACCCAGGCAAACAGGGTCTGGAGTGGACCTCAAGCAAACTCCAACACACCTGCAGCTGAGGATCCTGACTGTTAGAAGGAAAACTAACAAACAGAAAGGACACCCACACCAAAACCCCATCAGTACGTCACCATCATCAAAGACCAAAGGCAGAGAAAACCACAAAGATGGGGAAAAAGCAGTGCAGAAAAGCTGGACATTCAAAAAATCAGAGTGCATCTCCCCCTCCAAAGGAACGCAGCTCATTGACAGCAACGGATCAAAGCTGGACGGAGAATGATTTTGACAAGTTGAGAGAAAAAGGCTTCAGTCAATCAAACGTCTCAGAGCTAAAGGAGGAACTACGTACCCAGCGCAAAGAAACTGAAAACGTTGAAAAAAGAATGGATGAATGGATAACTAGAATAATCAATGCAGAGAAGACCTTAAAAGAACTGATAGAGATGAAAACCATGACACAAGAACTACGTGACAAATGCACAAGCTTCAGTAACCGACTCGATAAACTGGAAGAAAGAGTATCAGTGATTTAAGATCAAATGAATGAAATGAAGCGAGAAGAAAAGTCTAGAGGAAAAAAAGGAAAAAGAAATGAACAAAGCCTCCAAGAAATATGGGATTATGTGAGAAGACCAAATCTACGTCTGATTGGTGTGCCTGAAAGTGAGGGGGAAAATGGAACCAAGTCGGAAAACACTTTTCAGGATATCATCCAGGAGAACTTCCCCAACCTAGTAAGACAGGCCAACATTCAAATTCAGGAAATACAGAGAATGCCACAAAGATACTCCTCGAGAAGAGCAACTCCAAGACACATAATTATCAGATTCACCAAAGTTGAAATGAAGGAAAAAATGTTAAGGGCAGCCAGAGAGAAAGGTCGGGTTACCCACAAAGGGAAGCCCATCAGACTGACAGCAGATCTCTCAGCAGAAACTCTCCAAGCCAGAAGAGAGTGGGGGCCAATATTCAACATTCTTAAAGAAAAGAATTTTCAACCTAGAATTTCATATCCAGCCAAACTGAGTTTCATAAGTGAAGGAGAAATAAAATCCTTTACAGACAAGCAAATGCTTAGAGATTTTGCCAACACCAGGCCTGCCCTACAAGAGATCCTGAAGGAAGCACTAAATGTGGAAATGAACAACTGGTACCAGCCATTGCAAAAACATGCCAAAATGTAAAGACCATCAATGCTAGGAAGAAACTGCATCAACTAATGAGCAAAATAACCAGCTAATATCGTAATGACAGGATCAAGTTCACACATAACAATATTAACCTTAAATGTAAATGGACTAAATGGTCCAACTAAAAGACACAGACTGGCAAATTGTATAGTCAAGACCCATCAGGTTACTGTATTCAGGAGACCCATCTCACATGCAGAGACACACATAGGCTCAAAATAAAGGGATGGAGGAAGATCTACCAAGCAAATGGAGAACAAAAAAAGGAAAGGGTTGCAATCCTAGTCTCTGATAAAACAGACTTTAAACCATCACAGATCAAAAGAGACAAAGAAGGCCATTACATAATGATAAAGGGATCAATTCATCAGGAAGAGCTAACTATCCTAAATATATATGCACCCAATACAGGAGCACCCACATTCATAAAGCAAGTCCTTAGAGACTTACAAAGAGACTTAGACTCCCATACAATAATCATGGGAGACTTTAACACCCCACTGTCAACATTAGACAGATCAACGAGACAGAGTGTTAAAAAGGATATCCAGGAATTGAACTCAACTCTGCACCAAGCGGACCTAATAGATATCTACAGAACTCTGCACCCCAAAGCAACAGAATATACATTCTTCTCAGCACCACATCGCACTTATTCCAAAATTGACCACATAGTTGGTCAAAGCACTTATCAGCAAATGTAAAAGAATAGAAATTATAACAAACTATCTCTCAGACCACAGTGCAATCAAACTAGAACTCAGGACTAAGAAACTCAATCAAAACCTCTGAACTACATGGAAACTGAACAACCTGCTCCTGAATGACTACTGGGTACATAACGAAATGAAGGCAGAAATAAAGATGTTCTTTGAAACCAATGAGAACAAAGATACAACATACCAGAATCTCTGGGACACATTTAAAGCAGTGTGTAGAGGGAAATTTATAGCACTAAATGCCCACAAGAGAAAGCAGGAAAGGTCTAAAATTGACACCTTAACATCACAATTAAAAGAACTAGAGAAGCAAGAGCAAACACATTCAAAAGCTAGCAGAAGGCAAGAAATAACTAAGATCAGAGCAGAACTGAAGGAGATAGAGACACAAAAAACCCTCCAAAAGTCAATGAATCCAGGAGCTGGTTTTTTGAGAAGAACAACAAAATAGATAGCCCACTAGCAAGACTAACAAAGAAGAAAAGAGAGAAGAATCAAATGGACTCAATAAAAAATGATAAAGGGGATATCACCACTGACCCCACAGATATAGAAACTACCATCAGAGAATACTATAAACACCTCTATGCAAATAAACTAGAAAACCTAGAAGAAATGGATAATTTCCTGGACACTTACACTCTCCCAAGACTAAACCAGGAAGAAATTGAATCCCTGAATAGACCAATAGCAGGCTTTGAAATTGAGGCAATAATTAATAGCCTACCAACCAGAAAAAGTCCAGAAACCAGATGGATTCACAGCTGAATTATACCAGAGATACAAGGAGGAGCTGGTACCATTCCTTCTGAATCTATTCCAATCAATAGAAAAAGAAGGAATCCTCCCTAACTCATTTTATGAGGCCAACATCATCCTGATACCAAAGCCTGGCAGAGATACAACAAAAAAAGAGAATTTTAGACCAATATCCCTGATGAACATCAATGCAAAAATCCTCAATAAAATACTGGCAAACCGAATCCAACAGCACATCAAAAAGCTTATCCACCATGATCAAGTGGGCTTCATCCCTGGGATGCAAGGCTGGTTCAACATATGCAAATCAATAAACGTAATCCAGCATATAAACAGAACCAAAGACAAAAACCACATGATTATCTCAATAGATGGAGAAAAGGCCTTTGACAAAATTCAACAGCCATTCATGCTAAAAACTCTCAATAAATTCGGTATTGATGGAACGTATCTCAAAATATTAAGAGCTATTTATGACAAATCCATAACCAATATCATACTGAATAGACAAAAATTGGAAGCATTCCCTTTGAAAACTGGCACAAGACAGGGATGCCCTCTCTCACCACTCCTGTTCAACATAGTGTTGGAAGTTCTGGCTAGGGCAATCAGGCAAGAGAAAGAAATAAAGGGTATTCACTTAGGAAAAGAAGAAGTCAAATTGTCCCTGTTTGCAGATGACATGATTGTATATTTAGAAAACCCCATCGTCTCAGCCCAAAACCTCCTTAAGCTGATAAGCAACTTCAGCAAAGTCTCAGTATACAAAATCAATGTGCAAAAATCACAAGCATTCTTATACACCAGTAACAGACAAACAGAGAGCCAAATCATGAATGAACTCCCATTCCCAATTGCTTCAAAGAGAATAAAATACCTAGGAATCCAACTTACAAGGGATGTAAAGGACCTCTTCAAGGAGAACTACAAACCACTGCTCAGTGAAATAAAAGAGGACACAAACAAATGGAAGAACATACCATGCTCATGGATAGGAAGAATCAATATTGTGAAAATGGCCATACTGCCCAAGGTAATTTATAGATTCAATGCCATCCCCATCAAGCTACCAATGAGTTTCTTCACAGAATTGGTAAAAACTGCTTTAAAGTTCATAGGGAACCAAAAAAGACCCCCTCCGCATTGCCAAGACAATCCTAAGCCAAAAGAACAAAATTGGAGGCATCATGCTATCTGACTTCAAACTATACTACAAGGCTACAGTAACCAAAACAGTATGGTACTGGTACCAAAACAGAGATATAGACCAATGGAACAGAACAGAGTCCTCAGAAATAATACCACACATCTACAGCCATCTGATCTTTGACAAACCTGAGAAAAACAAGAAATGGGGACAGGATTCCCTATTTAATAAATGGTGCTGGGAAAATTGGCTAGCCATAAGTAGAAAGCTGAAACTGGATCCTTTCCTTACTCCTTATACGAAAATTAATTCAAGATGGATTAGAGACTGAAATGTTAGACCTAATACCATAAAAACCCTAGAAGAAAACCTAGGTAATACCATTCAGGATATAGGCATGGGCAAGGACTTCATGTCCAAAACACCAAAAGCAACAGCAACAAAAGCCAAAATTGACAAATGGGATCTAATTAAACTAAAGAGCTTCTGCACAGCAAAAGAAACTACCATCAGAGGGAACAGGCAACCAACAGAATGGGGGAAAATTTTTGCAATCTACTCATCTGACAAAGGGCTAATATCCAGAACCTACAAAGAACTCAAACAAATTTACAAGAAAAAAACAAACAACCCCATCAAAAAGTGGGCAAAGGATATGAACAGACATTTCTCAAAAGAAGACATTCATACAGCCAACAGACACATGAAAAAATGCTCATCATCACTGGCCATCAGAGAAATGCAAATCAAAACCACAATGAGATACCATGTCACACCAGTTAGAATGGCAATCATTAAAAAGTCAGGAAACAACAGGTGCTGGAGAGGATGTGGAGAAATAGGAACACTTTTACACTGTTGGTGGGACTGTAAACTAGTTCAACCATTGTGGAAAAGTGTGGCTATTCCTCAAGGATCTAGAACTAGAAATACCATTCGACGCAGCCATCTCATTACTGGGTATATACCCAAAGGATTATAAGTCATGCTACTATAAAGATACATGCACACGTATGTTTATTGCGGCACTATTCACAATAGCAAAGACTTGGAGTCAACCCAAATGTCCATCAGTGACAGACTGGATTAAGAAAATGTGGCACATACACACCATGGAATACTATGCAGCCATAAAAAAGGATGAGTTTGTGTCCTTTGTAGGGACATGGATGCAGCTGGAAACCATCATTCTCAGCACGCTGTCGCAAGAACAGAAAACCAAATACTGCATGTTCTCACTCATAGATAGGAATTGAACAATGAGATTACTTGGACACAGGAAGGGGAGCATCACACACTAGGTCCTATTGTGGGGAGGGGGTATGGGGATGGATAGCATTAGGAGATACACCTAATGTAAATGACAAGTTAATGGGTGCAGCACACCAACATGGCACATGTATACATATGTAACAAACCTGCACGTTGTGCACATGTACCCTAGAACTTAAAGTATAATCATAATAAAAAATAAAAAAAGAATTTTCTAAGCTTCATTTCCTGAGTATCCCCTGTGTTTGGGATAGTGAGGGTTGGTAGTGGAAACAATGTGTACATAAGTATTGAATTGGGAGTCATCATTTTTAGGTCAAAAACTAGACTGATAATACAATCAATGCTTTTGCCGAAAGTTGGCTTTTTTTACTGAAATGTGTTTAAACAAAACCTAGGTGTCTACTCTGCTTAAACTTACATAAAGCTCTAAATTTAGCAACATTTTAGTACTGATGAAAATTCTCAAATCTCATGACTATCACAAGATATTGGAGATACCTGAACACATTGGATCAAGTAGGTAGTAAGAGGGCCTTTTAAAATGCATTCTTTGGTTTCTACTTAATCTCAAAGATCATGATATGAAGATTAACAGAGAGAAGAATGCTTGATTCTAATTATTATATCCATGTAAACTTTCAATGACACCTTAGCTAGGCTAAGATTTTTAACACTATCCTTTGTCACGGAAAACACTTATATGTATGATATAAGTCATAGTTGATAGTTACTTTGGCTTTCTACATCCCTGCTGGTGTCATTTTTTTTTTTTTTTTGCATTTTCTCTACCATAATTACAGCTGAAATCTCACTTTATTATTGTTGTAGTGTCCAATTCTAGGTAAATAAATTATGCCCACAGCCAAATCAATCACAACCCATTATTACATTTGAGTTTTCTATTAATAAGATTACAAACAAGTGTTTTAGTCTCAAAATTGTGTAAAACAAGATCAATTTGTAAGTTTCTATCCATTTAATAGTGAACCTGTTCAATAAAAAAAGATATTTTTTAATAAGGCAAAATGCATGATACCAAACACAGCATTGTTAGGTTGGTAGTATTTTGGAATTCACGGTTTGGGTTTGATAAAAGTGACTCATGAACTCTTCAGTAAAGCTTTCCGGTGACTATATATTGAATGTTGAAAGATCACTCATTAAAATTAAATTTAAAAATAAAGTAAATGCTCTATGCTGTGAGCCATACAAGGCATAGTATCAACTTCAACAAGAAATGGTCTGCAAACACACCATATTTGCCAAGTATCATCACAGTCTAGAAACTTCTGCTTCCATGTCACAGATCAAGAAATTAGGTATTAGGCTTTTTTGGGTATCTGTAAAAGCCCTAATTAAGCCCTTTAACACTCTAATTGAAATAGGTACAAATGCTTCTGGATGATACACTATAGCTGGTCCAGATTCTTTAGTTGCAGACTGACCTAATAACTCAGTGATCTACTCACTAAGGACTTAGTATGCTCTGACAGTGAAAACAGTCCTAGTTGCCATATAATGAGCCTTGCAGGTCTAGCTATATTTCAGGAATTAACCTCTATAGCTAGTAGGTAAGGAAGAATAATGAACTTTAATATGTCTTGATTTCAGAAGTCATTTCACAAACTGTCTCAAAATAACTTTCTGGAAAAGATCAAGAAATGATTGCACAGTTCTGAGAATTTATAGCTAATTGAAAAAGAATACATATTATAATCTGTAAAATTGCCTCTAAGAGCTTTTCTCTGTACTTTATCTTTGGTTCTTTCCTAGTCAACATTTTTCTGAAGACCTAAGTTAAAAACATAAAGAGTAGACTTCTCAAAAGAACAAAAAAAAAAGTGATAGCAAATTCAGGATGCCAAAAGATATGAATTGCTGGGGAAAATGAGCTATATTTACTAAGATGAAATCTGACAGGGATAAATGTAAAAATCTTAAATTTAGGATCAATACTGTAGTAGAATGAGAAATGGCCACAAATTTTTTTCAGCTGCTCCTGCTCCATCCACCCTTTGAATCTGGGCTGGCTGCGATTCACTTTAACCAACAAAAGAAACCAAGGAATGCTGTACAACTTCTGAACAAGGTCTCAGGAGGCCTCACTGATTCTGGCATTGCCCTCTTGCTGACTTGTGCTCACCATGTAAATAAATCCCAGCCAGCTTACTTGAGAGTGAGATCGCACATAAAGTGGGAGTCCTAGCCAGAAGGCAGGACCAACTGTTAGCACGTGCCACGCAGCCCCAGTGAACTATAGCTGCTTGAGTGATTCCAGGCAAAGCTTATAGCTGAGCCAAGCCCAAATTGATATGATTAAATAAAATAGAGTTGTTTTAAGCTACTGACTTTTGGGTGATTTATTCTGAAATGGAAATATTAATTGTAAATGTCAAAAAAGAAAGTTTGCCTTGGTTTTGCTGGCAAAGCAGGCCCAGGTATTAGTGTGTGAGCCTTTTGCCCCAACGCTAAGTCTAAGCCCATAGTGAAACATGGCAGCATTAAGATAGCAGTAAATTCCCAGATTCAGAGAGATATAAGTTCCATTTCCCTTTGTAATGACCATACTGGATTGTTCTGTAGGACTCTATGTTTTTAAAGACACTGGACAGCAGAGAGAGTAACCAATAACGGTGAGCAATTTATTAACCTATACAAAGCCCTTCGAGGACTGGAAGTGTTAGACTCAAAAAAAAAAAGTAAAACACAGTAAAGATATAACAATTCTCTTAACATTTTGACAACACCTCATAAAGGAAATCAAGTAGGGTAATGATTTAAAGGGTAGGTGTAGGCAGACAGGTAGAAGAGCCCAGGAGGCTCTCTATAAAAATAAGGAATAATTATCTGACTATATAGTTATTATTCACTTCCCCGTTTGATGTGATTTAACTGTGTCCCCACCCAAATCTTATCTTGAATTGTAGTTCCCATAATCCCCACATCTCATGGGAGGGACCAAGTGGAGATAATTGAATCATGGGAGTAGTTTCCCCCTTCCTGTTCTCATGATAGTGACTTAGTTCTCAGGAGATCAGGTGGTTTTAGAGAGGGCTTTTCCCCCTTTTGCTTTACACTTCTCCTTGCTGTTGCCATGTGAAGAAGGACATGTTTACTTCCCCTTCCCCCATGATTGTAAGTTTCCTGAGGCCTCCCCAGCCAGGCTGAACTGTGAGTCATTTAAACCTTCTTCCTTTATAAATTACCCAGTCTTGGGCAGCCCTTTATAGCAGCGTGAGAACAGACTAATACACTATTCTTATCACTTTCTAACAATTCTTGTTTTCACTTTCTGTATGACTTTTCAACCCATTTTCCCATCTACTTCTACCTTCACCTTTTCACTTATGAATTCTTTCTTCAGTCTTTTTCAGATATACTTTTATCAATTTCATTTTTTTATATTCCCTGATTTCTTATATGTACTTTTGTGAGCATATTTGTGTGTGTTCATATTTATATGGTAGTATCTGTATTTATTCACAAATATGTCTGCATATGTTCATTTTTATATGTATCTGTGTGCATTATAGTCTGTATATGTATCTTTCAGTTGTGGCTAAAACTGAGCAAGAAGTTTATTTCATTAGTTACAGTTTCTGCATGGTGGAATGGGTAAGCCCGATTAATTGCCTGTCCTCTTCCATATATTTCTGTGCTTCCTCCCCTCCCCATCTTTCCCTCCTTCTCCTTTTGTCCTTACACCTCAGCTCCTTTTAATCTGTCTTCACGAACCTTCTTTCCTTTGTTTCTACTTGTGTCTATCCACAACTTCTGCACTGAATGTGTCGCCCTCACATTTTACCCGAAACTTGAATTTACCAAGGACACTATTTTCCCAGTAGCCCACTGAACACTAGCATTTCTCCTTTACCCCATATAATAGGAAGGAAAGCTCTGGTTCCCTTTTAGTACTTTCATACCTTCTGCATCCATGTAAAACCCCTTCTTTGAGGTTTACATCATCCATCTCTATCATTCTCTATCCCTCTTGTTCGGTAATTGCTTCTGATCTCCTGATCAATGCCATTTATTTAACGTGAGTTTCAAGCATCTCATTCAGTGTCTTCCTCTCTACTCCAGCTTCTGCATTCATGCTAACAAACTTCAATATCTGTGTCAATAACCTGCATTATTCATTTGCCTCCTGAATGTTAATGACCTTTACCTTTTCACTTCAGCTACTCACTCTGGATCTTGTTGTCACTCAGAACTTTTCTACATCTGAAATCCTAAGGTCAAAGTTGCCTCTCTGACAGGAATCACAGTCTTATTCCAACTTTTCTTGCTTTTTAGCCTCAACACAAATCAAGATATCCAGTCCCTTGCTCTCTCCATTCTCCCCGTAGAGTAACAGCCCTTTGTTGACTTGCTTTCTTCTCTCCTCAGTCTGGAGTCTAGATTTAATCACTTTCTCCCTAAGACACTCAGTTTCCTTATGTCCTGGTCTTTTTCATGCTCCTGTCCTGTAAGTCATAAACTCTGAGTTACTTCTATAACTTGCTTTCCCCAAATGTACCCCCAAAGTATAGAGTTGATGAGGGGGAAAGTATACCACTATGATGGTTTATGTCTTCTACAAAGCTGTAGTGTCTAGCTTTAGCTAGATGAATACCACTTAAAAATCCTTTTTCATATCCCTGGTCACCTCCCTTTCTTGTCCTATTAAACCCTCACTATTGTCTTTCAGCCTTTTTCCTCACTCTGTGCTTTCAGCAGAAATCTTACCTTTCTATTCCATGAGGAAAATTGAATCTAGCAGGCATGAGTTCTGTCATTTCCTTCCTCTACAACTACAAGATTATCCACAGATATATTCTTTCCACCTCTTTTCTTTTAGTCTTCAAGGAAAAGTTAACCAGTCATAGTTTCAAGGATAATCCTACAAGTTATGCTTATGATCCATTCCTCAGAGGCCCATTTTAAAAAGCATGACCTTCCTCCCTTATATCTTAGCATGTTTCTGTATTCTCCTTTTCCATAGTCTATCAACACATTCACATGTTTTCCATTTCTTACAAGACTCCTTCAGCCAAACATCCCCTTGTAACTACAATTCTCTTTTCTTTACATTCTAACGAAGATCTTGTAAAGCAGCCTATACTTAGTTTTCACTTTTTCACATTCCATTCATGCTTTATCTCACTTTTATCATACCATTACAATTGCACTCAAAAAAGGTTATCATTTCCTGGCAAATCAAATGGACACTTCACTTTGATCTTGCTTAAGCACCTACTTAACTCTGATGATCACTCCCTTCTTGGAGTTCTCTTCTCTGGATTCTGTGACTGTCATATTCTTGGTCCATCTTTTACTTCTTTGACCATTCTTGCTCAAATTATTTTTAAAATTTATTTTCTTTATATATTTTTTGTCATTTTGGTTCTATCCTCTTCCTCCCTTTCTTCTTTTTTATTTCTTCTCTCTCCAAACATTTCCATCCACTCCGCTGGCTTCAGTTGCAACTGAAAGTAAAATGTAGTATGTATGGCATGCCTGTCTAGCCCCATTTCCTGCTATCTTTCACCTCTTATTTTGTTGTTCTGAGAAACCATACTACTGGCAGTACTTGAAATGCATCAAGCTTTTTATACCTGTGTGTTATTTCCTCTGCCTGGAATGCACATCCATGCGCTGTCTCCATTCTTACCTTTCTTGAGGTAACTCTCATCCTTCAACACTTAGGCATCATCAGGAAGCCTTTATAGACCTTTCCTCTCCTTCCATACCCAAGGTAGGTTCTGTTAATACCTGTGTTTATATTATAACATTTACTAATAACTTACTGGAGTTATCCATATAAAGATCTAGTTTCCCACCTTACTGCTTCTTATGAGTAAGAAGCAGTTCTTTAAATAATCAAAGCCCAGCACAATGCCTGGCATATAGGAATTACCCAACAAATACTTGTTGATTGAACTGAAATAGACCTAATATTCTCTCTTTAACACAGACTCTTATATCCAAGTGCCTGCTTAAGATCCCCACTTTTATGTCCTACTGACACCACAAACGTGTAAGACTTAACTTACACACATATTCCCCACACACACATACCCACACACATACTCCCCAGCAAAAATCTACTGTTCTTCCTCTCCATTATCTTGATTAGGGCATCACTATCTATCTAGTCACCAAAACCAGAATCCTAGGAGTCAGCCAATCTTGCCCAACCCACCTCAGCTCATTCTATCCTCAGAGGTCATGAAGTCCTTTGGATCCCATATCCTAAATATCCTTCAAATGCATCTCCTTCTTTCCATCTGCATTGCTACAGCTCTAATTCAGGCCTTTATTTTTATTTATTATTTTTTTTAGACAGAGTCTTGCCCTGTTGCCTAGGCAGAAGAGCAATGGTGCGATCTCAGTTCACTGAAACCTCTGCCTCCCAGGTTCAAGCAATTCTTGTGCCTCAGCCTCCCGAGTAGCTGGGATTACAAGCATGTGCCACCACACCTGGCTAATTTTTAAATTTTTAGTAGAGACAGGGTCTCACCATGTTGGCTAGGCTGGTCTCGAACTCCTGACCTCAAGTGATCCGCCCACCTCGGCCTCCCAAAGTGATGGGATTACAGGTGTGAGCCACCTTGCCTGGCCTGACATATTTTTAAATTGTGGTAAAATGTCATAGCATAAATTTATCAACTTAACCACTTTTAAGTGTATAGTTTAATGGCAGTAAGTACATTCATACCATTATGCTCACTAAGGTATTTTTTAAATAAAAGGCTATGTGGTCTTCTGACTTACAGGTCAACCCGCCTTCATCCCATCTCTGCAGTATTGGCAATATGAACTTTCTAAAATGCAAATTATGTTACTAGATGAGTTAAAACCCTTTCATTGTGTTCCACTGTCTACATCAGCAGTTTCATCACAAAGTTTTCACAGGTTCAAATTGAAGTAAAGAATAAAATAAATAACATACCAAGTTTTTCTTAAATATTTTAGCTGAAAGATCGAGTGAGTGAATGGATGGCAACATTAATCAAGACAAGAAATACTGAAACATGCATAAGAATTAAAATACTTTTGTTTTAAATATACTGAGTATCATATGCCGACAGTATAAGCAAGAGGAGATACCTTGAAGGCAGTTGGATAAGTGAGTCTAAAATGCAGAAGAGAATTTTGAGAAACGGGTCTAAATTTGGAAGTCATGAGCATTTAAGTGTCATCAAGGGAGCAAAATGTAAAGAAAAGATGATAAAATACATCAACATTAAAAATACCAACAAAACAACAACCATAGTGATAAAAGAAACAAAAATCATATTTAAAGTCTTCTCATCCTTCTGATTGAAAGGGGGCAAGATCTTGAATACTAATGGCAAACCCTAGGTGCAGCATTTTTAGTGACTTTGTCTCCTCTGCTGGAAGGATAATTGTTATTTGCCTCTCTTGGATTTCCCTGGTTTTTTCCTCTTGGAAAGGAAAAATAAACAAAAAGCCAACTTCATTGCCTAAGTAATAGGAATGCTTTTTTCTGGAAAGAAAGTAACCAATAAGAATTTTCCTATTCTCACATTGACAAATACAAAAATTATTTTCAAAAAGGGAATCTACAGTGAGATATTTACTTTGGTACAATTCAATTAATGATGAGGAATTTGTTCTGCTTTTACTCCTTCCTGTCCCTTTGCAATAAATTACCTAGTCAATAAGAGTAATTCAAGCCACAAAAATTCAGGAATAAGCCTTAAAAGTCTCTATACTTTTGGAAGCATTGTGGCAAATTGGATCAATCAGGAACACGGTAGTTGGACCTAGCATCATGTCTCAGTTTCAAAACCCATTAGCTATATGGCTCTTATCAAATTGCCCCCCTATATACTTTGGTTTTGTAATCTGATGGTAATTCCTATAGGTTGGTGCAAAAGTCATTGTGGCTTGTTTATGTGGCAAGTCACATTTATTGATTTGCATATGTTGAACCAGCCTTGCATCCCAGAACAAAGCTTACTTGGTCATGGTGTATTGACTTTTTAATGTGCTACTGGATTCAGATTGTTAATAGTTTGTAGAGGATTTTTTATGTCTTAGTTCATCAGGGATATTGGCCTGCAGTTTTCTTTTTTCATGTGTCTCTACCAAATTTTCATATCAGGCTATTGCTGGCTTCATAGAATAAGTTAAGGAAGAGCTCCTCTTCCTCAATTGTTTGGAATAGTTTCCAGTAGGACTGGTACCGGTTCTTCTGTGTATGTCTCGTAGAATTCAGCTATGCGTCCATCCAGTCCAGTGCTTTTGTTGTTGTTGTTGTTGTTAGTAGATCTTTTATTACTGATTCATCTGATTTGTCTATTCCTATAGATTTTCTAATTTGTGTGCATAGAGTTGTTCATAGTATTCTTTGATGATTTTTTATATTTCTGTGGGATTAGTTGTAATGTCATCTTCGTCATTTCTGAGTGTACTTATTTCAATCATCTCTCTTTTTTTCTTTTATTAATCTAGCTAGCAGTCTATCAGTCTTCTTTATTTTTCTGAAAAATTGGTTTCATTGATCTTTTGTATGGGTTTTTGCATCTCAACTTCATTTAGTTCTTATCTAATTTTAGTTATTTATTTTCTTCTACTAACTTTGGGATTGATTTATTCTTTTCTTTCTAGTTCCTTTAGATGCAGTTAGATTGTTAATTTGAGATTTTCACAACTACTTGATGAAGACATTTAGCACTATAAACTTTCCTCTCAACACTGCTTTAGCTGCATCCCAGAGACTTTAGTAATTTGTATACCTGTTTTTATTCATTTCAAAGAATGTTCTGATTCTGCCTCAATTTTGATATTCACCCAGGAGTTATTCAGGAGGAAACTGTTTAATTTCCATGTATTTGTGTAGTTTTGAGTGATCTTCTTGTTATTGATTTATATTTTTAATGCACTATAGTCTGAGAGTGTGCTTGGTATGATTTTATTTTTTTAATTTATGAGGACTTGTTTTATGACCAAGCGTGTGGTTGATCTTAGAATATGTTTTTTGTATAGATGAGAAGAATGTATGTTCTGTGGTTGTAATTTAATTTCTTATAACATGTTGTTACTAGAATACCAGATGAAATACACCAGCAAATATGTCCTCAGATAAACTGAATAACTTGAGGAAAATTTTTTAACGATGCTACTAAGACAAACAGTTCATTAACCTGTAATGTGAAATCTGTAGGTCTATAGTAACTCAAACCCTAATGGAAATAGCTCTGAACTAAAAACAAGGAAACCAGGCCCAGGTTTATCACTGTTTTACCTCACAATCTTGTATAAGGGTTTACTTGTCTGTTCTTCAGTTTCTTAATATTTAAAATGGAGAAATCCTAATCCTAGCTCTAGCCCTTTTCGTGTTTCATGAAGCTGTTGGGAAGATATCATAGAGTAATATTTAAAGCATCTGGAGCCTATTTTAGTGAGCTACATAATTTTTTAAGGACATTATTGATTTGGATAGTAAGAATAGCCTGCAGGCAAATCCTGCAAGGTGCTTCAACAGACACACACGTCTACCTTCCTGTTGGCACAGCCCATGTTTGGCAGGTGTATTCCATTCCTTACAGGAAGGAATAGGTGCTTCATTGTGTTACAGAAGTCAGTAAGCTTTCACAAAACTAAGTAAGTGACATTTTTCTCATTTCTGAGAGCAGATTTTCATAAATCATTCGACCTGGATAAATTGAGAATGTAGTTGATCTGGTAATTGTTGAAATATAATGAAGACATTGCAAAACATGATATTTAAGTATTTCCTCCTAATCTCTTACCTTAACAAGATATAAGAGTTCTAAATGGAAAGATGTCCTAATGTAGAAAAAGGAAACAAAAGTAAGATGAGCCTGTCTGTAAAGGAGAAGCCAGAAGAAGCACAACACAGATTCATCTCAATAATTTGGGATTCCACTGATTCTGAATTTATAGTAACAATAATAATAACTAGACAAAATAGAGCTTTTATATTGTGAAGAAGGTTTTTTCACTAGTTAGTAGTATAAGTTATATTATGGAGAAGGGATACATTCAGCCAGTTTGCAAGTAATATTTTCTGGCTTTTAACAATATATGCAAAGAAATGCTACTAATGTCTTATAATGATTTCTGCTGGGAGCTGTTTAATGGTTATTTCAAGTTACTATCAGATTTTAACAATAAACTTAAAATTTCATAGTGTAATTCTGTAATTCATACATTTTTCTTTCCCCTCATCCACAACTCAAGTTAATTAAATATTGCCTTAAAAGATTCATGTAGTCCTATGAGTCATAATATTCAGAGTGTGTAAGTTAGCACTAGTTTTTAACCACTAGGGAAGGTTCAAGTATTGCAGACTAATCTGAGAATACAGTGAATTTTCTAATGACTCTTCTAGTTCGGGTATTTGTACCACTAGACTGTTTTAGTGGATATACAACGTTTATGTATAGTTTGCATTTTAGAAAAGTTTGTAGTAATGAACTTAGACAAGGTTTGCCTTTTTACTCTAAGACCATTACTGTGTTTCTTAGAGCAAAGTTTTTTGATGTACTGAATGATTTTGTTTTATTTTCCTGTTTTTTGTTAACAGAATTCTTGATAGATACAAAATCATCCAATAAACTTCAGCTAGTTTTCAGCATTATATGCAGTTGATTTGTCCATTCCTTACTGAAACTTCCAAATCTTCTAACCCAGCGTATATGACACTAAGAATACCCTCATTCCTTTCGTGTCTAGCTCTGTGCTGTGTTTATTTGCAGAGGACCCTCATGCATGGATCCATATAAATGAGGCAAACTGTGAAGCAGACTAGACTGTGCCGCTTACCAGTCTTTGAGAGAGAAAGATTGTGTATATGAAAACTGCTAGGCATGATATTTACTTATAAGGAAGATTTCTGTGTGTATAACATCAAGCAAGATTTTTGGTTGAGGTTTTATGCTTTCAGTAAAGAAAATAAAAGAAGAAAACCAATTAATGGTCTGATTCTATCATCTTTTGTCAAGCAAAACTCTCACTGATCCACATGAATGTGACCTCCCGCTCATAGAGTAGTCTAAGAACACTGCAGAATGGACTTCTGAACTTTCGACTCTCTTTTCGATTTAATTGACTAGTTTTTAATCAACCAAAAAAAATCATTTTCTTTGACGAAAAAGTCTATGTAGGTAATTTCCAGTGTATTTGTGCTACTCAGAAATAGAAACTTTTTTTTTTAAATTTATTTATTATTATTATACTTTAAGTTGTAGGGTACATGTGCATAACGTGCGTGTTTGTTACATATGTATACTTGTGCCATGTTGGTGTGCTGCACCCATCAACTCGTCATTTACATCAGGTATAACTCCCAATGCAATCCCTCCCCCCTCCCCCCTCCCCATGATAGGCCCCTGTGTGTGATGTTCCCCTTCCTGAGTCCAAGTGATCTCATTGTTCAGTTCCCACCTATGAGTGAGAACATGCGGTGTTTGGTTTTCTGTTCTTGTGATAGTTTGCTAAGAATGATGGTTTCCAGCTGCATCCATGTCCCTACAAAGGACACAAACTCATCCTTTTTGATGGCTGCATAGTATTCCATGGTGTATATGTGCCACATTTTCTTAATCCAATCTGTCACTGATGGACATTTGGGTTGATTCCAAGTCTTTGCTATTGTGAATAGTGCTGCAATAAACATACGTGTGCATGTGTCTTTATAGCAGCATAATTTATAATCCTTTGGGTATATACCCAGTAATGGGATGGCTGGGTCATATGGTACATCTAGTTCTAGATCCTTGTTTTTTAATTAGAACAAAAAGTCTGGTTTTCTTAGTATCAAATCATTATGTATATTTAAATTATTTCCCTTCTACTGTAACTTGAAATTTTTTCCACCTAGCCACATAATCTGGCTTTATTTTTATCAGCTGATTCTATGAAAAGATGGGAATTTAGTACCTCATAGAAGTTACACAGTATACCAACCAGTGAATCACTTATCTAGCTAAGTGACAAGTGAAACATTGCTGGTATTTCTGTTTTGAAATATGTGCTTTTCTTAGGTAAAAATCAGTTTATTCTACATTTAATATGTGATCCTGTCATTGCATAGTAAATGATTCATTCACAACCTTAATACAATTAGGTAAATGCATTAAATGCATTGAAGTAAGTATCTTATTAGATGCCACTTTGTGTGGCATCTAATGCTGACATAATTCAAGGATCTGGGTTAAAGTTTGTGTCATTGCTGGTTTTTGAAACCTCAGATACTTGGCACTCTGTAGCAGTGTCTTTCACAGTAATGCTTTGTTTCTTAACATGACTGTGAGGACTGCTTGGTCACAGGCAAATACTGTCCTTTATCAGCCAAGACATTCTTAACAATAATTGCCCTTTTTTTTCCCCTTCTCACCCCCATCCCAACCCCAACTTAGTTTGGAAAGGCTGGTGGATGTACTGAGAAAGAAGGTTGGAACCGGGACCATGAGGACAGTGATCTGATTGAAAAAAAACGACAGTCTGGGGAAGCGATCACATCTGGTGACCAGGCTGCTTCATTCAACACTGTGTAAACACTAAAGCCTTAACTTAGCAAACAGTTGTTAGAAGTGGGACACTCCAACCACATTCCAAGCTGAGATAAAATCAAATCACAAATGTTTAACCACTTTGCTGCTGACTTGAGTTATTTATCCAAATATATTAACTACAGACTTTTACCAATGGGTAGCTATAAGGTTACAGCTTATTTTGTAACTATTTTATATCTCAATATCTTTAATATAAATCTTTTTACTGAGAGATCATTATAGAAACATGTTAAAGTTGGTTAGTATCATATCTTCACATGTGGCCCTTTCTGAATCAAAGTGCAGCAAAGTAAATATTGTCTAAGCTTTAATCCACTGTGTTAGGTCAAAACTTCAAATACATGCATTTTTCAATATTTCTTAACTGATGAGAGAGGCCTAAACATGAGTGTGTAGTCTTCCTTCAATGCATGTATGTAATCTTTGTTAGTATTAAAAGATATTAAATATAGATGCCATGAATTAAATGTATAATTTGTTTAATAAGAGATGGATATATTAAAATTACATTCATCAAGGCATGATTTTTGTTTCACTGTAAATAATGCAAACTGTTTCAATAAAAAGAGCAGACTGTTAATGTGTACTTATAAATTCACATTGTCAGTATTTTTTAATGTTGGGTCTGAAAAATTATCTAAATTCTACTTAAGCTATAAATCTCTGTCATTTTTGCTTGAAAATTAGCATGCCTCTGTCTTAAAAGAACAGAGACCATCAAACCTGTTAAGTATTCTTATTGTTTATCTTTTTTTAATTGCCATTTGATTTTTGTTGTGGAGGAGGGGGATCTAATACATAATATACAATAAAATTATAATGTAGAAATATAAGAATTCAGAAAAAAGTAAACTTGCCATTTGGTTGAGGTTACCTGCTTTTTATTTTATTTCAGAAATAAGATCATTACAGCATAGCAGTCATATGAAGTTATGAATAGAACTGAGATTTTTATGTAATTAGCTATAGAGAAAATACTTTCATATTTTTAGATGAGACAGATGAAAGACCAAGAGGAAATGACTGTGCCTGGAACAGAATGAAATAGACAAGTCGCGATTTAATTAGTGAAAATTTTGTAGGCAAGTAAAATTTTTTTCTAAGTCTATATATTCTTAATTCATCTTTAAGATTGAGCTAAATTATCTACCATTGCCTATTTACAGGATAAGTACATTCAGGACAATTTATTGCACCATTCTTTCATATACTATAGTAGATTATCCATTTGAATTTTGTTTTACTCCACAGGAAAATGTAAGCTACTTTGTCATAGGTGACAAAAGAATCATAGTACTAACAAACTCTATTTCTTCCTTATTAAATCTGTATCCATTGAAGTACCTTTTTTAACTATGAGAATTAGAAAATAAGGGACAACAGAGGTTAAAACAAACTAATTTAATTTGCTCTATACTCCTAAAGATAATTATATCCTCTCATAGACCAATGACTCTATAATAGAGAAATATGTAATGATTTAGTCATGCATGCAGTTTTTGTCTCTGGGCTCTATTTGAAACATGTAACAGCTCCCTATGTGAAGAAAGAGCATCTTTAAAGTCATCTGGGAGGTGCAGGTAAGTAATGAGAAAGTTTTTGTCACAAAATAGTCCATTCCTGATCTCACTTAAAATAAGTCACAAGTAAACTTGAATTTTCAGTTTAATCCTGAAAACAGATGAACTTTTCTTGAGTTATTTTGTCTGAGTTTTTAGAAGACACAAAATATAGTATAAAGACATTTCACGATTTCCAAACAAATGTTTCTACACTTAAATGATCAAATTAGAATAACCAATTCCTATAATTAAGATGTGGAACTTTTATAGAATATGATATTATAAAGTTAAATTTGCAAAATAATTGTAACATCCACTGTTGTTCAGTATAGGTAATCTCCCAAAAATATCACATCCTCTTGAAAATGAGTTGTCTACAAAATTTCAAGTTCAAAGTATTACAGCCAAATATTATCTTAATTTCTTACACTTAAAAGTGTCCATCAACAGTGTGTCAGATGGTCTTTATATATTTTTTCTGTATGAATGAACAGCCTTGCCTACTGAAGATAGGTTCTCTATATATTCAACAATAATGCAACTTTAGAAGTATTCCACACTGCTGAGAAATGTTGCTTTGAGTTTGTTTTATACATCATCTACTAAATCCTATAGTAACATGAGAATTTACTTCTTCTTGTAAAAATAAGTAACTTAGAGGAAAGGCAGAAATGCTAATACTAACATTTGTAGCACTTGATTTACAAAGTCGTTTTACATCTGTTTTTCTTTTCATTTGATCCTATCAACAATCATAATAATAATAAATTATATATAACCCATATAATAATGATGGTGATGATAATTTTAGTATTACTGTCATTATAATTATTATTATATTCATTCTACAGATGAGGAAACAGACTCAGTAAGTCTTGAAATTTGCCAAGGACTGGCTGGGACCTGGAACTAAGATCTTATAACCACATTCCATGTAACTATGAGTCTGTAAATCTCTCTGTAAGAAAAAAATTTCAAAGTAAAGATTTTAACTCTTGCAATTTATGTTGTTATAGTACCATTTCTTTCACATACTACATACGAATTCCTTAGTAATCAAAAGATTGTACACATTTCTTTCAATGAAGTACAATAATGTGAATTGCATGTGTAAACAGCATCACATTATTACCACCTCTCTGTGGTATTATAGTGGCAGTATGCTTTGCCTCAGCCTTCACTAATTAGGAATATTGTGACAATTCATTCCTAATAAAACATATCATGAGTCTCTTTGTACTATTTTTAATTTGGCCTGATGCTAAAACCTGTCAGCTTAGTTTTATAACATGGTAGTCTAAACTTCAAGCCTTGCTGTATCTCCTAGAACAATTTAGAGCTAAAACCAGTTATAAGCAAAGTTATTGGTTATAAGCAAGGTATAAGCAGTTAAAGCAAAGTTATTAATTATTAATATATGAGAATTTAAAATTTTATTAATAAGTTAGAAATTATTAATGTATTTTAAATACTTTATGGAATAAAATATTTTGCTTATTTTTTCAATGATAAAGTTGATCCTTTGTATATTTCCTTATTCAAATAAACTCAGTCCTATCATCTTATCAGGTCACTTATTTATATAATTAGTTTATTTTATTAAAAAGCTAGAAAATTAAAGTGTATACTTTTAATATTGAATATAGTTTCATAGAAAAACATTTTATATGTACTATTCTTAAAGATCACAATTATTTTTAAAGTTTCTATTTTCAAATAGTTGTGATTAATAAGGCATTGTATGATGAAATAGCCATGGCTCATACATTTTTGTCTTTTCACATATGATGTGTTTGGAACCCACATTTTTTACTGATTTTATTGTGTTGTTGGTAACTAGTATTTACAGCTAACCTATCTATTCATATTTTACATATTTATGCATGCACACACACTGATACATTTACCTTTTTAAAAAATCATTTATAAATGAACTGTTAGGCTCCAGTGATTTCAGTATTTTGTTCATGTTTTATTGGAAATGCACGTGGTTTCTTAGGCTTTTAAACAAATACATGGAATGGTTGAGAGATTTATTTTGCTCGTGCTTAGCTAAATATGTCATCTCTAGAAAAGATGTGGTTTGTTTTGGCACTGTTTTAAAAACTCAAATATTTTAAGCATTTGTTAAGTTGGAGCTTGCACATTTAAACTAGCAGCATACGTTCCAGAAGAGCATCTCAAGTTACCAAATTTTTTGTAATCCTTTTACTAGAATAATCTTTTTTGAAAAGGTTTTCTTGTGCTAGCTTCGGCAGCATATATACTGAAATTAGAAAAAAAAACCTTTTTTATTACATGTTTTAGTGTATGTTAAGTTAAACTTCTAAAAGTTGAATTATTTAATGTAGGACTTCATAAATAGAATTTGACAATGATAAATGTGTATTTTTGAGAATCATTAAAATATTGTATATAATGATATTCCTTTGCAGAAGTCTTTATATGCTTAATTTTTAATCTAATTGTCTTCTAAATATAGTTTTGGTGTATGCTAGTATTTTAGAAGCCACCAATTTCTGGACTATCTGATTATTAACAAAGATGTATTTTAATGCACAAGCCCAAATGTCTAAAATATATATTTACTTTGTATTCAAATAAAATCCCCTATTGCAAATCCTATACATAGTTCAATGCAATTCTTATACATCAATCTTAATCAAATGTATAAATGTACAATCCTGAAGACAGTGTACTAGTCTTAAAAATATGCAGTATAAAATATATTGCAGTAAGGAAACAGATTAAGTTCACTGTCAAACTGTCTGACTTCCTTAACAAATTTAATAAAGAGAAATGTCAATATGAACAAATTTGTTAGGCACCTTAGGAATCTTTCAAAACTATTTAGATATAAAATAAAATTATAGCAATAAAATATTGAAGAGAAATATCATTTTTAGTGAATATGGTTAGAAAGAACCTAAGAGGGGAGATCAAATTATTTTAATTAAAAAATAATAGACTGACTCAAATCTACCATAAAGCACCTCTACTCACTTTGGAATATGTACGTGGAATTTTGCTGTCAATAGCTGAAATCTAAAAACACTGTTTCTGTTGCATTTGATTATTCAATCATGATAAGGTAAATGTAAACAGACTATGTAGCACTGTTATCACCTGGAGTGAACTTAGAATTTAGTACGTGAGTACAAGAGGAATGCAGTGGAAGTGGGCAGTAGGTGTCTTTGGGGCAAAAATTCTATAAACTGGTAATATCTAAACTATCACATTACTTTGCTAAATTATTGTTTCATGATGTATGACCTTTGTGATTTGTCACACATTTTACTTCTACATATGCACATAATTGTAACTTTTTTAACTTTAAAAAGTAATTATATTTAAGAAAATTTTTAAAATAAGAATGAACGTATGTGATATTTACTCACATATTTACCATTTCTAGCGCCCTTATTTTCTTTGCATACATCCATGTTATCCACCTGTTACCATTTTCCTTCTGCCCAAAGTATTTATCATCTATACTAGTGAAGAACTGTTGGTTCAACTTTTGTATGTCTGAAAATGTGACTCTTTTTCTGCCTTCATTCTGTGAAAAAAATGCTGCATATAGAATTTGAGGTTTACAGGGTTTTGTGGATTTTTTTCAGTATTTTAAAGACGTTGCTCTAATATTTCTGGTTTGCTTTGTTCCTGCTGTCATTCTTATTTTTATTTTCTGTACATTATGTGTCCTCTAGCTGCTTTAAAGATTTTCCCTTTGTCACTTGTTTTAATCAATTTGATTATGATGTGCAGTGTCGATTTCTGCATGTTTTTGTGCCTGTGGTTTGCTGAACTTCTTGGATCCATGTTTACAGTCTTTATCAGAAAACTTCAGCCATTATTTTTTCCAATATATTTCCCTATCACTTTTTCTTCTTTCTCTGGAACTACTATTCTCTGGATATTAAGCTACTTAAAGTTATCCTACAACTTGTTCATGCTTCATTCTTTTTTTTTAATTTTTAATTTTTGTGTGTACCTAGTAGGTGTATATATTTATGGGGCACATGCGATATTTTTATATAGGCATCCAGTGCATAATAATCACATCAGAGTAAATGGGATATCCATCACCTCAAGCATTTACTTTTTTGTTACAATTAATTATACCCTTTCAGTTATTTTAAAATGTACAATAAATTATTGACTGTAGTCACCTTGTTGTGCTATCAAATATTAGATCTTATTCGTTCTAACTAACTATATTTTTATTATATTTCTTTTCAATTTTTTTCTGTTTCATTTTAGATAGTTCTATTACTTTGTCTTCAAGTTTGCTAATCTTTTCTTTTGCAGTGTCTAATGTGTTGTTAATCCATCCAGGGCCTCTTTCTTCACAGACATTGTATTTTTCATCTCTATAAGTTAGAATTGAGTTTTTTAAATTTTGTATGGCTCTCCTTAACTTGTTCATGCTTTGCATTATCTTCAGGAACATAAAACATATACAGTGGTTTCACTTCCTTGGTTTTAGTTACCCACAACTAACCACAGTCCAAAAATAGGTAAATATGGTACCATAAGATATTTTGAGAGACAGAAACCACATTCACATGCCTTTTATCACAGCATATTGTTATAATTATTCTATTTTATTATTAGTTATTGTTTATCTCTTACTATGCTCCATTTAGAAATTAAACATTATCATAGAAATGTACATATAGGAAAAAATTTATATAGGGTTTGGTACTATCCTTGGTTTCAGACATCTACTGAGGGTCTTGGAATGTGTCCCCCACAGATAAAAAGGGATTGCTGTAATAACTGTTTTAATGTTCATGTTTGTTAATTATGTTATCTGTGCCATTTCCAGGCCTGTTTCTATTGACTGATTTTTTTTTTTCTTACTATAGGTTATATTTTTCTGCTTTACATGCTGGTAACTTTTTACTGAATGCCAGTTATTGCAAATTTTATCGGGTTGGGTGCTGAATATTTTTGTATTTTTTTAAATGTTTTGAGTTTTGTTCAGGAATGCAGTTACATTACTTAGAAACAGTATAATACTTTTAAAGCTGTTTTATGCTTTGATGGGCAAGACCAGAGCAGCTATTCTAGAGCAGAGTTTTCCTCACAACCAAGGCAATCCCCTTCTGAATATATTACCTTATATTCTTTATAGTATATGATGACCATATGTAAGTTTAGGTCATTGCTCTACCTTTTCTTTCCTGGTGATTTTTACCCTGGCCTTGCTAATTTGCTCACATATGTGTGTTGATCAATACTCAGAGAAAGACTCAAGGAATGGTCTACAGCTCTTCAGAGCCAAACTCGCTCTCTGGTATATTCTCGCGCTCTCTCTCTCTCTCTCTTTTTCTCTGTGCAGCCTCTCCCAGCCCTCTCTGCATATAATTTCTTCTCTCCAGTACTCTGAGCTGTAAATTCTGTCTGCTCTGGTGTCCCCAGATTCTCAACTCTGTGTCCTCAACTTAGGGAGACTTCCAAGCTCTGTTTTGGTTGCCCCACTCTACACTCTGTAAATTCTCCAGACTATAAGCGGGGGCAATCATAGGGCTCACTTCATTTGTTTGATTCACTGTCCTGGACTGCCTATTGTCCAAAGTCCAAAAACATTGTTTCATGTATTTTCACTATTGCTTTTTATTTGGTTGGTGGTGTTGGTTTTGGTTTTGTTGTTGTTGTTTTTCAGTTTTTTGAGGACAGTGGCAGGATAAATCTGGTCCCTGTTATTCCATTGTAGCCAGAAGTGTAGGCCCTCCTGTAGATCTTTTAAAATGTCATCCTGTTAATGTCTAGCTTCTCTCTTACCTGTTTAGAAATCAGCCGTCAGTCTTATTGTCTCCTTGAAGTAAACTTTTTTGTTTCTCTGATTGCTTTTTACATTTTTTTCTTTTACTTTGTTTTTTGGCAGTTTTATTTTATGCCTTGATGTGGTCTTCTTTTTATATTTCTTGCTTGAATTCAGAGACCTTGTTAAAGCTCTGTCTTCATCTTTTCTCAATTTTAGGACATCTTTAGTCAATATCTCTTTCTCCTCCTGAGACTTCAATTACATATATGTTAACCTTTTCACTGTGTTCCTATATTTTCCGTTCTTTTTTTCTAGCTATATGTGTAACAGTTTTGATTTTTGTTTTTGTTTTTGTGTTTTTAAGATACGGGGTGTTGCTAGGTTTCCCAAGCTGGTCTCTATCTCCTGGCCTCTAGCATTCCTCCCATCGTAGCCTCCAAAAGTGCTGGGATTACAGCCATGAGCCACTACACCTGGACAATTTTGAATTTTTTTGATTACCTGTCTTTTATTTCAGTAAGCCTGTGTTCTGCTTTGAAGGCCAACTATTGAATTCTTAACTTTAGGTTTTGAATTTTTAAATTCTACAATTTCTTTTTTTCTTTTTTGTACATTCGGATTCTCCAGTGAAATACTCATCTTTCTAAATCTATTTTCTTCTCCCTTTGCCTCTGTTTTCCTGAACATACTGGTCATTATTACTTTAAAGTCCATGCCTATTAACTCCAATATCTGAATTACCTCTGGGTCTTTCTCTATCATCTATCTTGTCTCTTGGCATGCCTATTAATTCTTGATTGAATGTAACATAACCTGAACCTCCAGATGATTTTGTCTGCCTCCCAAGAGGGTTTATCCTTTGTTCTCCTGCGATGACTGAATGAAACCCAGTCACCTTTATCTAGTAAAGTACTGTGTTGGCTTGAATCTGGGTTCTAGTTTGAATAGGATCAGTTGTTTCTGGTTTGCCTCCTTTCTTGTTGCATAATTCACTAGGGCCTTCAGTGGTGAAAGTGATATCTTCACTGAGCTTTTTTAGAAATTCTCATTTTAGCTTTTTTAATCTTTCATTTAGGATATCTCAGAATTTGCCAACTAGATATATGTGTCAGGCCCTTTAGGTCTCCAATTTTGTCACTCCAGCCCTGCAAAATTGCCCAAAGCTCTGCTAGTTTCCCTATTCCTAGAAGCAATCTTCTGCTAGGACAGAGCCCACATTATCAATTCCCTCATCTTCACCCAGAACCAGCAAATGCCTCCAAAGGAAAAGTGGCTGCAGATCATCAGTTTACCTCTCTGTTGTTCTCCTTTCTGGAATCTTAGTCTCTCTATTTGCCTTTATTTTACATCCTCTTCAACACTTCTAAACAAATACTGTTTTTTATACTTTATTCAGCTTTTCTGGTTGTTGTTGGCAGGAGGACTGGTCTATCACAAACTATTCTGTTTTGTCTCGAAGCAGAAATTCAATGAATTTTAAATTTCCTTTATTATAATTTTCATTTCTAGAGGTTATATTTTGTCTGTCTCCAAGTGCGTTTGATCATTTTTAGAGTTCCTGTATTTTTAATTTTTTTTTATTTTCTTACATGTTTTAAACATGTATTTCATACTTAATTTCTGATAATTTTGACATGTCAAGTATTTGCTGCTCTGATTTTGTTGTCTATTATTTCTGCTAGCTATCTTTATTTAAATGTTTGGTGATTCATTAATGTGAACTTATATCTTCTTAGAACTATTCTCTATGGAGTTTTTCAAAGCCTGGGTTAAAGGTGGGTTCCTCCACAGAGTTTTGCATTTGCTTCTGCCAGTCATTTGGAAGCATGTTGGATCACTTTAAAATCTTAATTTGACTTTTATTAGGCCACTTAGGTAATGTTAATTTGGGTTGAAAATCCACAGAAGAGCTAGCTTATGGTTATAAACTTCATATGGGAAATTTTTTTTTTATCCTTCATTCATAGCCTGAGTTCAAGATTTCTCTCCCCAGATGGGTTCTGGCTTTGTACTTTGTCCCCTTCTACATTACAAGGCCATGAAAACCCAAGCTCAACTTTACCCCTGTCATAAGACAAATGCTTTTGAGATGAAAACTGCCTTTTGTGCTTTACTTACCACTCAGGGTTGCATTTTACTTAGGTTTGGGCCTCAGAGTATTCCTTATTGACTGCCAACATATTGATGAATTTGAAAAGATGTTTTTCATATTCTATCCAACATTTTTAGTTGCTTACTGCAGGAGGTACCAGGTCCATCATAGCAGGAAACAGTAGTCAAGGTGGAATGTTATTAAACCTATACACACACACACACACACACAAACACACACACACACAGAGAGAGAGAGAGAGAGAGAGAATTGCACTGCTAATAAAATGTTCTGAATTTAGTATCACTTGTATACATGATTAAAATGAGCAGATAATAAATTTACCTTCCAAGATCCATAATTGCAGCTCTTTTTCCCCACCAGTAACTACAAGCAGTTTTTCATTAAAGAAAAGAAAATGATTGAATAATCCAAATTAGCCTGGGCAAGAAAATTAACAGCTGCCTAAAATGAAATGTTTGAGTTATGAGCCATGTACCACTTTGGTTTATCTGCAGCCAAAAGGTTCAGAATCCTTATTCAATTAACCATGTTGCTTGGGAGGGCATGGTTGCCCTGAATAAGAGCTGCCTGGTGATGAGTAAGAGGTATCCGTGACACACAAGTTCAGACCTTGCAACTCTGTTTTTGTTGTTTGAACTTTCTTCTCCGTTGTAGCTAGGGATCCGGCGTGGAATTTAAACACTTGTGTGGTAACTCCATTCCTTCAAGCCATTGTGTTGTTAAGCTCTAGCTAACGAACTTTTCACACTGGCTCCATGTAAAGCAAGACTTAGAAAACAGCAGTGATCAACATTTTTGGCTTTATAATAAGATTATATAATTTATATGTCTTCATGCAACTAAGATGCTCTTGCCTTCCTAGACCAACTGCTCCTAAAAGGTAGCCTTTAAAATATATATATGAAAAGTAAAGAAATAAGCCAAACTGCACTAGCAAAAATTAAGAAGTAACTTTCATTTCAAAAATCATACCCACTGTGGCAGAAACTTCAAAAAGTATACCTGTTTTAAAACTTAGGAACTTTGCCTAAAATAGAGGAACTATAACTGTATAATATTTTTATAAGGTGAGAACTGCCAAATGCACCAGTCATGTATACTTTATCTCATGTGGCCCTTCTTCCATGCCAAATGTTTTTTGTTGCTTAGGGAGATCTTCCTGATAATGTCACAAAGAATGTCTCTCAGACCCATATAGATTAGGTACACATTGGCTAAGAACAAGTTTTTCTTTAAAATACCTAAGCTTCATGTTGCTTCTAACTATACTATCTTGAGTCTAAAAGCCAAGTGACTGAAAGACAAGAGGCTGAATTTCTCCTCTAACTCATAAACCAGTTCTGAAGATACTTCTGTGGGAGAAAATTCAAATATATTTTGAACAATAGTATAATAATTTGACATAAAATATCTCAGTGTTATTTCTTTGAAGAATTACACTTCATTTAAATGTGTACACGGATTACTAATGTCTCAGTATGATATAGTCTTAGCACTTTGCAAAATTGGATTTGCTTTTTGCATCTTAAACTGTGATCATATCATAAAGAGTAGTTATATAATTTTATTTAGGTGACATAGAGGAATGTAGGAATGTGAATATGTAATTGTTGTCAAAAAAAAGTGAGGAAAAGTTTTTGAAATCAGAAGTTTCCTTTCAGTTAAAGCTTCAGTTATATCACAGCAATAATTTGTTTCTGCTTTTATAAATAAAAAACTTTTATAAATTGCAACAACTTTTCAAGGAATATAGTTAGTTATTTATTGCAGATATTATTTTCTTTACATTTTAGGAAAGTTGCCTGGGCCCATGTTGCATTTTTTAAAGAACCAGTTTCCCAAACTATACATAGAAGTTCTATGCTACATTTTGTTTTCTTATGAATGGCAAGAAAATTAATAAAAGTGACTTTTATTCATAACGTACTAATACCTGAGACCATGTACTCCAGGCATACTCTCCATTTCAGTTCCTAACCCATATTTTCACTGTTTGATTCATTCGCCATTTTCAACCCTATACTCAATCAAATCCACCTTCACTTTTTAAATCCAGTTCATCCATCAAGCTCACTTATGTACCACCCCCTACATGAAGCTTTCCCTAATTCCCCACCCCCACCCCCCCACAAAGTTGTAGTTAATCTCCCTTCTATTTGCCATCTAGCTCTTTCTTCATCTCTCTATTAGGGCAGTTAATAACTTTTCTCTTGGTTTCAGTATTCCTTTACTATTTCCCATTAGAATGCAAGCTCCTGAAGATGAGAGATTCAGTTTTGTTCATATTTCTTTGCACAGGTAAATACTTGATGAATAATCATCCTTGTTTAATGAGAAACCTAAATTTTCAAACTATTTTAACTTTGTAAACATCTGTGTGATATGCCTTTCTAAAAATATGACATTAAAATATTAAAATTTAAATATTTTTCCTATATCAGTGATGTTAAAATATACAATTATGTCAAATTATCTAGCACCTGGCACATTCCCAGCTAAAACATTGTACTTACCTGAATACTGTAGCTTTTTAACTGTAATTAATTTATCAATTTAAAGTGAAGGGTTGCTATGGGGTTTTTTTGACGTTGTTGTTTAATTTTTTTTGTTGTTTGGTTTGGGGAGGGGGTGTGTGTGTGTGTGGTGTCTGTTGTGGTTTGTTTTTTGTTTTGGGTGTTTTGTTTTGTTTTGTTTTGTTGAGACAGGGTCTCACTCTGTCACCCAAGCTAGAGTACAGTGGTGTGATCATAGCTCACTGCAACCCTAAATTCCTGGGCTCAAGTGTTTCTCCCACCTCCGCCTCCCAAGGAGCTGGGACTGCAGGCACATGTCACCAGCCTGAATCACTTCTTTTTTAAATTTTTTGTAGAGACAGGGTCTTCTGAAATTGCCTAGGCTGGTCTCAAAGTCCTGGACTCAAGCAATCCTCCTGCTTTGGCCTCCCAAAGTGCTGGGATTACAGTCATGAACCACCACACCCAGCCTTGGTTTGTTGTTTTAATCCAAACTTCTTGTGTAGCTGTTAAATGTTGGTACTGTGCAGTCCAAAGTTTGAAATTTCACTCCATGATGAACTGAAGACTGGTTTTATTTTGTTGACTACAAAGTTTATACAAAATTTCCAGGTAAGAAAATAGGTCATTTAAATCCTTATTGAGCAATAATGATAACTACATTGCTTGTCCAAATTCAGGCAAGGAGAAGGAGAATGCAAACAATGTATAAACCAGTGTAAATTGTTTGGATATCCTCTTATGTTGCTGCATGTACTTTAAATCATGATTTCAAATTCAGTGGTCCCTCATTTTCTAAAAACAACCAAAGTTATATGAGCTCTTATTACTTTGATATACTTTCTTGAGATTTTACTCTCTGGTTATATTATTCTTTCAATACCCAAGTCATATTTTAAGATATTTGGGAGCAAAAATAAATTGTGCATGAATGTTACCTACTAAACTACAGCTTCAAAAATTGATATTTGGTTACTAATATTATTTTGTCTCTGATTCAGTATCCACCAGTTTTCATCATGTAACTTGTTGAATGATGATTCTAAAGCTTCAAAAAATGCCTGCCATTCTTCAACAAATAGGTCAGTTGTATCAAAGCCTTTCTGAAATACTCAAGCAAAGAATATTTACCGCATTTTACTTGTCTGACCATGACATTAACATACTTTAAGTTCCTTAAAGAAGATTTTCTTCTCATAAATCTGTTTTGGCTGTGGCTAATCAAATTATATTTTTCAATATAGTATGTCCTTCTCCAATATTGTTTCTAGTATGTACTTCATACACAAAGTTAACTATGTTGATTATAATTGACTGCTGGCAGAGTGATTCACTTTTGATAAGAGTAACTGTATTTTGCTTGTAATTTTCTAGGAAATTAGCTTTTTTACCATGAAGGAACAGGAAACCAAAACTTTCAGCATTGTTTTCCATGTTGAAAAATTAAAATTACATAGATGAATATTGCTCAAATGCTAGCATGTGGCCAAATGAATCATATTTGCCTTAAAGTAGCAAAAAGGTTAAGATACTACCTGCGTTCATACTTAATTTTTCTTGAGATTAATCACAGAAGAAATGAAAATGCTATTGATTCCTAACTCTTGTCTTGAACATCTGAAGTTCTCTTAGCTAATAACTTTTTACTTAGAATTGTATCTTTAATTATAGGATCTCTAATCACTTTGAAACCACTTAATTAAAACATTGTCCTTTTATATAAAACCTTCACATTTGTGAAAAGTGAGAACAAAGGAATTGAAAAACATTTATAATGTGACATAAGCAGGCATTTTCACAGCTAGAATTGCGAATGTGCATCCATCCCTAAGCTGTTCAAGTTGTCAGCCATACTGCTTCCCTATCTGCTGCTGTTTAGAGCTGAAACTTGTGCCATCATGGTTAATGTTTTGACAGATTTTATCATAAACCTTGATGCTGTAAATTTGCCTTGAGCCAAAATTTAACATGTTGTAAGTTCAGAAACAGTTTTTACTGTTGGTGATCCAGAAAGGGAAATAAATCAATTATGCTCTTTTGAATGATAGGAGTATAGAGTTTAACTCCCTAAAAGTTACACATTGCTTGAAATTTGGGACAAATTCTCATTCTCTATTTTCAGGACCTCTCAGTTGTCAATAAAACCATACATTAACACTTTTGTGACTTTTGTAAAGGAGAATCTACCAAAGGAAATATTATGTAGCTTATATATGCTTACTAAATTTTGTAACCAAAATATTATCCGTAATTTTTTTTAATGAAAAAGTCCTTTGCCTTAGTATATGGAAACAAAAATGCAAAACTCTTGGAATAGCCACTTTCTTTCCAGATAATTTATTCAGAATTCTCTTTAGTGAGCCCCTATTTTACAGTGCCTGTCATCTACTCTTTTATACCTACTTATTTTATTAAACATGCTCCCAATCATTGCTATTTCTAACAGCCTGTAGATCTAGATTTTTTTTTCTCTCTAAAACATCGTCATTGACCATGACCATTAATATTTACTCATAAATGGATTTGTACACAGGCTTAACCATAGCACATCAGTGAAGACAAAAAGAGTTGTTACTCAGTTCTTTACCCTAGAATAAATCAAATCAACAAATATTTATTGAATGTCTACTATGTGCAAATAGCCCTGGACTGGTCAGCTTTTAAAAGTCATCCAACTTTTCACATTAACAAATCAAAGCATTATTATTTCAAGCATTGCTGAAGCTGCTTCCATGTCCTTAAGGTGACAAAGCATGTGAGGACTTTGCAAGTACTTGGAGTAAAGGAAGAGGAGAGAATTCACAGAGTGAAAAGAGGAGAAAGAGTGCTCTAAAATATCACCAATGGACTGCAACATGTATGTATGTACGTGTGAGTTTATGTGTATGTGTCTATATTATGTATGTGTTTATATCTGCATATACATACAATGAGAAGAATGAGTGATTTTGGAGAGAAATAACCTTCATTAAAGTACTATAGGAATAGGCATTCACATTTTAGTCCAGAGTTTTGTGTTAAAAATAGGCTTACTAGTTTAACTAGTGTCAAGTCCTGTGATAACAAAAAACCAAAATATATCATGGTACAACAGAAAGTTTGATCAATTTGGAATCCCACATTCTAAAACCTGCTTGCCCTAAAGTGTATTATGAGATAACCTCATCAATCAATAGAATTATAACAAAAGAAATGACTTGTACATTATCATTATAAAAAATTATTGTATAGGCCTTAAAAAGAAGTTAATTTTATCATAAATGAAAGAAGCTACTTAAGAGCTCATTTTAAAGATTCTAATTGCTATTGGAAATGAAATAGAAACTACCAGTAACAGCCAAAACTTGTGTACTTCATTAACCTACACTATTCTGTGTGCTTAATTTTGTTAATCTATAAAAGATAATATACTATCTATTCACATCAAATAATTAAATGTATTTTCTTAGTGAGGTATAAAAGAGAAACTGGTGATAATTTCCAGCTTTGCCAAACAGAATTCATCCTGGCCGTTTTGCATAGAAGGTATGCGTGTATGTTGGCCATAGAAGATACTGTCATTGACATTCTCACGGGTGATATCTGGTAGCAACTTAAAAATATTTGTTTGGGAGAACTAATTTTTAAATATCAATTTTTGCCTCCTATTCATAGGCTAGTTTAATTCCTAATGAAAATCAAAACAGACTCTTTAATCTTTTTAAACAGCAGATTTTCTCTTTCCTAAAGTGCCTCAGATAATTTCTTAATTTTTGTTTTCAGAAAAAAAAAATGGCATAGCTCTATTGAAACTTTATGTTTCTGTTACAAAATTGTTCATTATTAGGATCACCTTGAAGCAAAGATATCTTCTCGTGTCGTCTTTTAATTACTTGCTACTTTGCCTATCTGGTTGTAATTTATCTTCAAACCATACCCCAATTGCTCTGCAGTAAATTTTTGATTTCTTCTCACATACAGTCTTTTTTTTCTCAGCAAAATTACCCCGTTGACCTTCTTAAACACAGTAAGCACTTTCAACATGGGACTATTTACACTGGTTTGATATATTTCATTTATTTCCTTGCTGTATTGTAATCAATGTCTTAGAGATGTTCTAAATAAAATTGCACTTGGGTGATCCAGATCCAATGCTTGTGTTCATGAAGAAATACTATCTTTAGAGTTGTTTCTAATTCTCACCTAACCTTTCCCTATCTTTTGACCAGGATTCCCAATACTGAGACCCTCTTACCTAGGACCTAGCCTGGATTCACCTGCCCCCTTGTGGTGTTCCTCTCTGAGAAGTTAATTTCTGAAATTTGGGAAAGATAATTAATTTCTGATATTTGGATTTGGCATTACATAGCCTGAGAAGAGAAACCTCATTACCCTTGGCTAGTAGTCTAGAGTCGGAAAAGTTATCTTCTTTTAGCCACTGGCTAACATAAAAAGATGAAAGGTATTTTTTCTTATTCAGGGCACAAGAAGGAACTTGAGCACTATAAAGAAATAGAAGTATAAAGTAAGTGACAATGCCTAATTTTGTCTAGTATCAATATTAGTGACCTACAGATTGATAAACTAAAGAAGTGTTTAAAAAGTTCTCATATAGCAACTACATAAAATTTATTCCATGTCAGTGTCTCCATTTTTAGTGAGTGGAGAAGGAAGGGAGACTGGTATTCTATTTTATTTAAATTTTATATAGATTGCCTAAGCCTTTCATCAAGGATGAATATATAAATATAAAAAATAAATTGAATCTTGTATAATGTATAGTCAAGTGTGTTTGATATGACTGACGCAAATAGATTGTTTCCTTTTCTCAAAAAGAATTCATTCCTCACATGCCACAGCACTAACTTTTACTCTTCAATTGAAGTCAATAGAATTTGCCATGGAAAGGGGATATATATATTCAATGAGTGACTTTACCTAACCACAAATTCAGTGACATTTTGCAAGAATAAGGACTTCACAGTTAGGCCTCTAGTTAATAACAACATAAAAATAAAAGCAAGGGAAAGGGAAAGTACTATTTTCACAAATAAACCATTTATCTTTCTTAGGAAGAAGAGATAGATTAATAAATTATTATTGTTAGCAAGATCCCAAGTAAAATTTTAAAGATCTCCATTTCTGTCTGTTAACTGTAAAATATTTTTAAAAGAAAGCAGTTGTCTCTTTACATGGTGTACTACCTCCCACCCTACCTGCACCCAAGCCTGTTTGGATTGAGAAATAGTGATACTCTGTGGCATTTTAAATATCATGTCACCTGACCTGAGATCTAGAAGAAGAAACAGTATGCAAGCTTTAATAAAGCTATTTGCAGGCCAACTCCCAAATTTCTAGTATTTACCGCTCCTTTGCAGTTCCTCTTACATTTGTAACAGTTGACCTACTAACAGGTTCCCAGAAACACAGATTCAAATTTTGGCAGGCTTACCTCACCTCTTTGTCCTTCCAAAGTACATAAATGCTAAACTGGGTTCACAGTGAGAATGAGAGTCATTCCAACAAAACTTTTAAAACCAAGACCCTTTCTGCTCCCTACCAAGTTACTGCCATCTTCTCCGAAGAAATAAAGTTTTGTCAGTGTGCCCTTGGCATAATTTCTTCAGCCTGGATTAAACACAGGTGACTGAGAGTCCGCCTTATCTCCACAGGGCATTAGTCACTCTATAAAAGTTAAATTTATTATGAAATGCTTTGTTTGTGTTAACATATATATTCTCTGGGAAGTTGGAAACAAAGGCATGTCCTTTAAGACTCCATATGGGGAAAACACATCCTCCTTTGGAATTTAACCTTAATTTGAACCAAGATCTGTGAAAGAAAAGTACTTTAGTGTATTGTTCCCTTGCTCCACCCTTCTATCCCCTTATCTAAATGGAGTTACTGTTGCTTCGTGTTTTTTTAACTCTTCCAATTCCAGTCCTTGCTTTCCTGAGTTTAAAATTTATCCTGGGAAAGAAATATATTAAAATAATTGTGGCAAACAATTATGCTTTGCTTTTAAGAATGAATTTTTTTTGTAGTATATTAATTCTGACATCCTTAAAGTTAGGTAAATGCACAGCCAGTTTATACATCTTCGTTTTTCATTTTGTTGTTTTAAGGTACATTGTAAAGAATATTTTATTTCCTAAAAATTTTATTTCCTGCATATCGTCTCTAAGATTCTCTTGCTAGCAAACATTGTTATATGTGCATAGTTTACACCTTATTAGAAGTAAAAAAGAATTAGAAGTAAGAAAAGTTTCCATTGGGAACGATGATGAGGTGCTATTTGAAAGACCAGTTTTCGATCTCTGTTTTCCGTCAGTCTGTTTGCAAAGTCTTTGTGAGGGTTTCCTATGTATCTAAAATCCAGAGATGCTCCAATGCTTCTTTTCAAAAGCAAAAGCAGAACCTCCATTACTGCTGCCTCAGCATAACAGCCTGGTTGTTTAATAAGCATCAAAGAAAGCATTTCAAAAAGAAAATACTTTTATTTGACATTTTAAAAATGTTGCTTATATAAATGCTTAATATGTTTTAATAGTGTCTACCAACAAACATGTAATCATCCAAATGATTTTCCTTTCTTGACTTTTCTTACATTAAAGAAAAATCAGAAACTAAATTCAAATATGTTTAGATATTAATTTATTCTTAAAAACTGAACATAATTTTAAAATATACTTGTATGCAACCCCTCCCAAAATAACTATCCTCAGCATTATTAAATTGAAAATTTCATAGCAAAAACAAAAATAATAATAATTTTAGAACAAAGCATTTACAGATTCCTTTGCTCACATACTTCATTATCTCATCATATATTTTATTTAAATGATAATATTGAAATTAGTTTGATAACCGTATTCTTAAAATATGGAATATATATAAATAATGTATTTAAGGGACTGGGACATTTATCACAAGTAATATGAAATCAAGATATCATTGTTTTCCCACCTCAGTTCCATCTATTTATGTTAGTTCCACCCCAAGCAACCCTCATATAATGATCATTGAAGCTTAGTCTCTACTACTTGTTAGCATATGATTATATACTATCATTGTTATTTAAGTTCATAATATATATCAAGTTTCTTCATGGAAATTATAAACTCACATGGGGTAATAATGAACTGACAGCTTGAATACTTTACCTCTTAGACTAAGTTTTTAGTCCTCTTGGACTTTGTGCTGCATTAGATACTAATTTGACTTTAAAAAAAAAAACTTTCTTAAAAGATGACAACCCTATTCCTCTTGATGCCTTACTAAATGCTGTCCCCAATTTTTTCCAAAGATGATCTGGATGATTATCTTCATGGCATCTGTAGATACCTGTATAGTTATTCATAGATAGTTCTACCATATGATAGGAAGGTTATAGGAAGACATTTCACAGGTGTAAAATGGTCAAATAATAGATGAACAAGATGATGGGAGAAGTGAAGATAGGTAAGAATAAGGTTGAATAGGCAAATGTTAACCAGAATTAAAGAAAATAATAAAAAGTGTGAGCTTTATAGGTGAGGAGAAGAAACAATATAGCAATAAAGGAGCAAAAGGAAGAGAAAGAACCAAAGATAACTCTAAACTGTCATATGTATCCAGGTTGGTAAATTCCAAAATATTTGCAAAATTTGATTAAAAAGATTAATAGTGTGTGTGTGTATAAAAATATAGACAAGAATGGTCTTCACATGTTAAATTCAAAGATGCAAATATTTGACAAAACAATTAGAATAATAAAACACTGAATTTCTTTATTGATCATGAGGAATATTACTTAACCATGAGCTGTATTACTAGACAAAACCATGTTAGATAAAATAAGAAATAATGTTTGTTCATGAGAGTTGTTTATTTTTATCAATTTCTATTTATGTTTGAATCTTATAAGAGACACTTTAAAATGTTTAGCTAAATCAAAATAGTCCTTACCCAATGAAATCACAACATGATAGAGTCATGAGAAGTATGGGTAATAAACTGTGGCAATGGGTGAGGGGTAGGGAGATAAGATTGTAAAACATGTAAGTTTTATCAATATATATTAATCATATAATGATTTACAAATAATGTACAGTACAAGGAAAGGTAAAAGTAATGTTCTCAGAGGAAATGTTTCCATTCTCGTTCTATTTGGAAGTCCTTGGGACAATTTGTGTTCTGATTATGTTTAGAAATCTTTAGTATTTTGTCTTGGCCAGGTGTACTTGCTCAGGTTTGTAATCGCAGCACTTTGGGAGGCTAAGGTGAGTGGATTACCTGAGGTCAGGAGTTTGAATCACCCTGGTCAAAATGGTGAAACCCTGTCTCGACTAAAAATACAAAAATTAGCTGGATCTGGTGGCGGATGCCTGTAGTCCAAGCTACTTAGGAGGCTGAAGCAGGAGAATCGCTTGAACCTACGAGGCAAAGGTTGCGGTGAGTCTTGATCACGCCACTGCACTCCAGCCTGGTGACACAGAGAAACTGCGTCTCAAAAAAAAAAAAAAGAGTCTTCAGTATTTTGTCTAAAAGTATATCCTGCAGAGAGGATTGAATGAGATCATAGAGGGGGGTTTATTGTTTTTATTTCTTAATTATTTAGGCAATACCATACCTGGTGCTGGGGATACAAAGTTGAATAAGACGTAGTCTCTGACCTCATGGAAATCGCAGTTGAAAGGGAATTCACATAGCTTTAAATAATTGTCATACATCGTGTTAGGGGCCATGACAGACATAGGCTCAGAACAGGTAAAAGGGCATCTTGCTCTTTCTGTGACATTAAGGAAGGTTTCCCAAAGGAGATGATGTTTGAACTAAGTGCCATTGGGATTGGCAGTTAAGAAGTCCTTGGTGACTTTAATGAGAGTGATTTCTACTGAAATGAGAGGCAAAATCCAGATTGCAGTGAGCTGAGAGGTGAATGAAAAATGTAGAAATGGAGACAGTAAATATAGACCACTTTTCCCAGGAAATTGCCTTCTACCTGTTCTTACTTACTGCCTCTGAAAAGATATAATAAGGAATTTCATATTACATAGCACAATTAAGTGCTAATTATAGCAATGGATTATTTTCTGGGTGTTAGTGAAATAAGAGCATTCTGCTTGTACAAGCTCAATAACATGAATCCTTCCATCAAGAGCCTCAGTACTTGAAGGAGGGTCATAGCTACACCTTTGTATTATATACAGCTTTGATTACCAATTCTATTTCTTTTCTCTACTGTGGAACTTCACAGTCTTAATTGCCAAATACACCCAGATGAAATTTTCTCTTTTCTTCCTCTCTTCTATCTTTCTTATAAATTCTCTTTACACCTCTAACCATATCTCTTCGAGGGATTCAAATATTTTATTATCCATACATTATCTTTCTAATGTTAAATATTATTAACTGAATAAACACCAAACGTCTTAGAGCATTTAAGGCCCTACAGACTTTTGTTCCAGCCTACTTTCTCAGCTTTATCTTTCTGTGACCTCCCCTTTCATGCTGCAATGTCACCTTGGGCTGTATGTGCCCTGAACTTTCTGGCTTCCAATTTGTTACACTTAACTCTACCTGGAATTGTCCCTCACTGCAATCTCATATCTAAATCCTAAATCCTATCTGACATTTATGGTTTTACTCAGTTGTCATATTCCCTATAAAAGCTTTTTTTTTTTTTTTTTTTTTTTTTTTTGAGACAGTGTCTTGCTCTGTCTCCCAGGCTGGAGTGCAGTGGCATGATCATAGCTCACTACAGCCTCGACCTTCTGAGCTCAAGTGATCATCCTACCTCTGGCTCCTGAGTAGCCAGGACTACAGATGTGCACCAACTTCCTGGCTAATGGTTTTGTTTATTTGTTTGTTTATTTGTTTTCTCCACAGAGATGAGGTCTCTTCCTGTTGCCCAGGCTGGTCCCGAACTCCTGAGCTCAAACAATCCTCCCACCTCAGCCTCCCAAAGTGCTGGGATTACAGGCATAAGCCACCGCACCCAGACATTTTTTGTCTTTCTGCATATAAATAACTTTTCTTCCCAACTCTTACTATTTTATATGTGCTTCCTATGTCTTTGATTCATTCATTCACTTATTCATTCATTCCACAAACCTGTGTTGGACACCTACTATGTGTCAGAAACTAAATTGGCCATTTTCTCTCTTTCTTCTAATTATTCGTGTGTTATCACTTCTATCACATTATAAATTCCTCAAGATCAAGGATCATCTAATATAACTCTATAAATAGCTAACACATGCTTTACCCATGTTTTCAACAAATGTGCTGAATGTGTTAATGAATAAATTAATCTCAAATGGAGATTCATCCCTGAAATTTGAGAAGGCAAAGATAGCACCCAAATCATTTATCCTCCCTGCTGTGGATTTCCCTCCTGCCATTATCTGCAAGAATACTGTTTCACAACTTCTCAGCTTAAATGTCTTTATATGGCATTTTTAAAAATGGCATTTATCTTCCTTGTATTTATTCTCTTAACCTCTTCCCTGCCCTCAGCTCCACCATTCCACTGAAAGATTCTGCAAGTTATAGTATTAATCAAATTCTTCCACTTTATGTCCATTACTACCTCACCTAGCTGGTGACCATGCTACAATTTCTTTCTAAAAAGATTCACTCAGCCCCAGTGACTTCCTTCTTTCAATTGACACTACATGTGTTGTCTTTGAACATGGACTCAGATTATATGGCTTTCCAAATTTCTTCTCTTCAACAGACATGTTTAAACTGTGTAATACGGCTGGCCACAGTGACTCACGCCTGTAATCCCAGCACTTTGGGAGGCCGAGGCAGGCAGATCACTTGCGGTCAGGAGTCCAAGACCACCCTGGCCAACATGGCGAAACCACGTCTCTACTAAAACTACAAAAATTAGCTAGTCATGGGGGTGCACACCTGTAATGCCAGGTACTCGGGAGGCTGAGGCACAAGAACTGTTTGAACCTGAGAGGTGGAGGTTGCAGTGAGCAGCGTTCGCACCACTGCACTCCAACCGGGGCCAACGGAGTGAGACTCTGTCTCAAAAAAAAAAAAAACAAAAAACAAAAAACAAAGAAACAAACAAATATACTATATAATACCAACACTAACACACTTTCATTTCTTTCCTAATCCCTTATCTTCTATTTGTCAACAATCTTTAGCTTAAAATGTTAGTCACCTCTGGAACGTTCTATGTGTTCATTTCCACCAGCATAGTTTACTATCAGTTCAGCTTTCTAGAACCCAGTTTGTAATCCATTTCCAGGAGGGTTTTTTGATTAACCTAGATTTGTGTATCACTACCCTTAATTGTTCAATTACTATATGTTGTTTACTATAATAATTTGAACTAAATTTGTATTCAACTTGCTCTCTGTAAGAGTACTCCATTATGGGCATTATCTAATCCAAACTGGACAAACTCCAATAGGAATCCTGTACACTGATCTGTATTCTAAGTGTGAAGATTTGCTCTTCATGATGATGTTAATCTGTGTTTCCTAGTCTTGAGAAATGGATTTAAGCTGGGTTCTAGAGAGCTAAAGTGATAGTAAACTTGCTGGTGGAAGTGAAGATGTAGAATGTTCTAGAGGTGACTAACATTTTAAACTAAAGATTGTTGGCAAATAGAAGATGAAAGAGTAGGAAATAATTCCAAGATCTTCAACTATTCTAGCATTACAGTATGTACCCAAATTATCTTAATTGTCTAGTCAACCAAAGTTTACAAAAAATAAATTCTGCCATAACTATGACTCAAATATATGCTAACCCATAAAATATAGGTAAGAAAGTGAATTTGAGGCTTGAACACAGGTAATTAAGAGGATCTTATAAGAATTGCCAAGACTTGATGGCTAAGGACTC
Source organism: Macaca mulatta (assembly GCF_049350105.2). Taxonomy (NCBI): domain Eukaryota; kingdom Metazoa; phylum Chordata; class Mammalia; order Primates; family Cercopithecidae; genus Macaca; species Macaca mulatta. The sequence goes on from NC_133412.1 coordinate 110,714,354, forward strand.
AGGTTTAGACTATAATAAGGAAAGGTCTTCTGCTTCTGGCTATGACAGAGTTGCTAGAATCAGATGAATTCATACACTGAGAATAACTATAAAACTTGGACAAAATACAAAGCAAAACAAAACAAAATCTGAAAGCTCTGGAGAACAACCAGTGCAGCCAGGACCTCAGGGACCAAGATCCTGGAGAGAAGGAAAACATATTGAAGTGAGTACTGCTCTGAGAATAGCGATTTCGCCTTGGAATGTTTGCTGATTCAAGGCTTGGGGCATAGAGGCATAACAAATGGAGCATTCTTGAGCCTGTGGCAGTTGTACTGGGCTGAGGAAACAGAAAAAGTGGAGTTCAGAGTTAAATTAAGCAGTTATTACATGAGGGGCCAAGATCTAGAGAAAAGTGCTATGGACAGTTAAGACCAACATTCTATGTGCATTTTTCCTTCAAGGCATTTTCTGATATCCAACAGGCTAAACTCAAGACGAGACACAGAAAAAGCAAGTAAAAAAATACATATTAGGAAGATTAAATCTAGGGAGAGAATCTGTCAGTTCCATGATTCTGAGGAGACAAAAGTTGGAGTGCAGGTCTCACCAAAGAGGAGAAACTCAGCTTTTGATTCACACCTTGGAAAATCTACATCATGAGTAAGGACACATTTATAGCTAGATTACCCTCAACTATACCAAGGTGATATTCTCAAACTCTTAAAAAAATCTCCGTAGAAAGCAACAATATCATCTAGAACCCCCACTGTTTTCATACATAATATTTATCATTCAACTGAAAGTTATCCAGCATGGCAGACAATAAAACTAAATGACCAAAAACCAACACAAACAGAAAATAGAAACAAATCCACATGTGATTCAGATATTGCAGTTATCAGACACAGACTTTAAAATCATTATAATCATTATAATCAAATTTGCTCAAAGGTGGATTTTAAATGGAAATTTTTAAAAAATTAAATGGAAATCTTAGAACTGAAAAATATAAGAACTAAGTTAATAATTCAATAGATGGTTTTAGTGGATTAGACCTAGGAGAAAAGTGAATTCAGGAACTGAAAAGGAAATTCAGAAACTGAATTTCCTGAAAAGGAAATTTTCCAGAAAAGGAATTTAGGAACTGAAAGAGAGGCCAATGGAAAATGTCCAAATTGAAGAAGAGAAAGAAAAAAAAGAAAAATCTATAAAACATTGTAAAAGATATATGGAACATAGTAAAAGACTTAGTGTGTGTAATTGGGGTTCTAGGACAGAAGGAAAATGGGATAGAATCAGTATTTGAAGAGATATTGACCAAGAATCTTCTAAAACTGATGAACAGTATGCTATTGAAACATGAGATTCTAAAAACTTAAACACACACACACGCATGCACACACACACACCCCTAGGCACATCATAAACAGCTCAAAAAAATACAAATAGACAAATCTTCAAAACAACAAGAGAGACAGCTCTACTTCCACTTAGGATGTAGAAAACCATAAGAAAGTGTCACACCTGCCTAAGAATGAAAAAAATAAATTATTATGTATAAAATCATAACTTTTTAGCCTATCAGAGAGTTGAGATTACAAAGCAACTAGATGAATTAAATTCCAAAGAAGAACGAGTCCCTCTGAGGAGAAATGAAACACACGAATTGTCTCATTTTTTGGCAGAGCATGGGAGAAAGAGGTGGTAGTCATAAAGTGGGTAAGCAGGAAAGAAAATGTTAACAAAGCCTTAAATGTACCCATGGACTAGCATGACAGTTCAGAATCCCTGGGAATCCCAGAGCACAGAGGACATTTGCCCACACTCACCAACACTTTTTCATGGACCTCCACTGGGCGCTTATGAGAAAGACTGAGAGTAGAGCGGGGACCTGAGAGAGTCTTCTTTTCTATGGAAGATTTCTGCAGGGCCTGCCAAGGTTTGAGGCTAGAGCAGGAGTACCTGGAGAAGCACACCCAAGGTCCAGGCCCCTTTTGAATACAGGTTGATGAATGGCCACAGCTATGAGCAGGTATGTATCTAGGAACAGGTATAAAACCCACCTACACTCTGGGTCCTCCACTGATTCCAGGCAAAGGGCATCTACCAAGTGGAGAGAGGTAAGAAATCTGCCCATACATTGTATCCAAACCTGCTTTAACATGAGGCAAAAGCTGTCTTCGTGGGAAGAAGGGCAAGAACCATCCTATGCCTTAGGCCTAGGTAAAGATTGGTGATATTTAGAAAGGTTCAAGAAACTCATACACACTGAAGACACTCCAATACAAGGTAGAATTTGTAGGAAGGGGCAAGGAACCTGCCTGTGTGTTTTTAGGTTTTTAGAATCTCATGTTTGTTGTGGCATATTCATCAGTTTTAGAAAGCCTGCACTGAGTAGGAAGCAGAGATCATCTGCTGCTGGAGGATGCTCAGATGTACAGGGCTTGCCTAAAATCAAGAAGAGAGCAGGAGAACTGAGAAACTCCTCCCCTTCCCCCGCCAGAAGCCTTGTGTCTGGTAACAGGTAACAATAGCCATCTACTGTTGGAGAAAGAAGAAAAGCATGGAAAAGATGGAGCAGGGAAAGAGGAAAAAAGCAACAATCACTCTCCAGAACTTCAGGTCTTACATTAAGCACAAAATAGGAGCAGCCCAGCCCACCACCAGAGGGATTTCAAGTCTGTTGTACACTGAAAATAACCATAGCTACAACAAAACCCAATTTACCGCAAATGCTGACTAAATCAACTAATAGCTCCACATTAATAGCTTGATGGAAGGATAGATATTCCCTCTTTGAACATTTGCTTCAGTCTCTACTCTTCTTCTATAAAACATACCTGGCATTTAAAAAAAAAAAAAAAACACACATTTAAAAAGTTTAAAATACCTATGTGAAAAGATAAAATAGTCAGCAGAACCAGACCCAGAGGTGACTCAGAAGTTGAAACGACTAGAGACTACTAGAGACTCAAGAAAGAAACAACAAAAAGAATAAAACGACATATGGCTTTCAAAAGAGTAGGAGTAATTCTGTCTTCTCAGAGAAACAGAAGCCAGAAAAAATGAAATAGCATCTTTAAAGGGCTGAAAGTAAAACAACAGCAACAACCTGGAATTAAATTCCCAGCAAAAAGTGAGAGAGTATCACAAGCAGAACTCCACTAAAAGAAATCCTAAAGGAAGTCAAGTAGGCAAAAGGAAGGTGGTCACAGATGGATCATACTGACAGAGGAATGAATGAATATAGCAGGTAGGATAAATATGTGGGATAAAGCAAATGAACATTGACTGCGTTTTAGAAATAGAATACATGAAACAAAAAGTTTATTTTATTCAAAACAAATATATCTATTGTAATTGAAAGTTGAATGACTAGAGCTAAGTAAATAAAGCATAAGTTTGAGGAAAATGTATATCCAAGTGGTCATCTGATGTACACTTGAAGCTTCAATGTTGAGAAGCTCAGTATTTCCTGAGGTGACCTACTCAATCTAAAATCATGTTATGGATGTCTTCATATAAGCTGTAATCTGTAAGTCTCTAATTTCTACCCTTTGGCCCTAATTCTGCCCTCTATACTCACATACAATAAATGGTTCTAGTCTCCCTCACATATGCTTGAAACAACTGTAATATCCTTCAACTGTAACATAAATATTTTATTCTGTGGCAAAACATCCCCATTCTAAACCATCCTTCACAAGGCCTGATTTAGTTCTCATCTATATTTACAATCTCCTAAAGGTCTTGCTTTTTCTTTTTTTTAATTTTAATTTTAATTTTTTTTTTTTTTTTTTTTTTTTTTGAGACAGAGTCTCTCTTGTCACTGAGGCTGAAATGCAGTGGCATGACCATAGCTTACTGCAGCCTCCAACTCCTGGCTCAAGTGACCCTCCTGCCTCAACCTCTGAGTAGCTGGGACTAGGCACATGCCACCATGCCCAGCTAGTTGTATAAAAAATTGTATAGAGACAGGGTCTCACTTTGTTTTCCAGGCTGGTCTTGAACTCTTGGCCTCCAGCAATCCTTCCACTTCAGCCTCCCAAAGTGCTGGGATTAAGGGTGTGAGCAACCATGTCTGACCTATAGTTCTCAGAGAATAAATCCTAACATAGGAAACATGACCCTGTGTTGACCAGTGTGTTCTTGCCTTCCCCATTTCATGTATGCAGCCTAAGATGACATTATCTTTTCTAAGGGAGGAAAAGCATGCTAGTTATCTCTATATAATTTCTAATTTTACTCTGTGAAAACTCTGGCCTCAAGAGGTTAGAACTTAACTGCACTCACTGGAAGCTTGTTGCAGGAACATTAGGCTAGAAATGATGTACAGACAAGAATTGGCCAAAGAGCATCTGGAGGCTATTTTAATGGATAATGGACAGTATTATAGACTAAAATTGTGACCTCTGTAATGTCCAGAAAATAGATATTGGGAACAGGAATTATTGACAGGGCATATTAATCAATTAGAGATATATGGGCAAGAAGAGAGACAAGTCAATGATGACTATGACTTTTCGAGCCTGAGTGACTAAGAGTTTGAGAAAAATGTAAAAGTCAGGAGGGATGCCCTGTTACTGAAAGAAATGTGTTGTTTTAATTTAAATATATTAAATAATCATGGAAATGCCTTGTAGACCAGTATAGAAATAAGAAGGAAGTTTTGTTCAAAGGGTAGCGGTTAACTTTTAGTTTGCTGCGTGATAATTCAAGCCATGAAACAAAGGAACGAAAGGTCTGTCAATATTCTCACACCAGATCATTAGAGGCATATCTATAGTTGAATAAGTTGGGTTTGTAGCTTGTTGCAAATAAGGAGACTATGCATCATGGGGAATTGTGTGGCATTTCAGTAAGAGGGTGTTAGAAAGGACATTATATGATTGGGGCTTGTGTTAGGTTATTCAGGGGAGAGTTCAAGATAGTGGGACTTTGGCTACAGCTGTAATTTGTAAATAAGCAACAGTTACTCTTATTAGCTGGGATGAAGGGATGCTTGCTATAATTGTAGTTTACATAGGGATCTTGTTTTCATCTGTGCTTAGACAAAATTACAAAGTGGTCTTGGTTTTGCCTCACTTCACTCTGGTTATAGAGTGGCCTTGACTAATGTTAGTGTTCAGTAAAATCGTTTGGTGGGCATGTTTATTTCAGAGAGGAGGCAGGACTCCTTCTCATCCATGACCTCATGGAGGATGCACTGGTATAGGAGTAGAAATGTTCAGTTGGGATAAGGGTAGATGAAGAAATGGATGACAGGTAAAATCATCTGTCTCTTTACTTTTCTTTTCTTTTTTTTTTTTTTTTCTTTTTCAGTGAAGTTAGAAATAAGGCCATCAATCAAGATTGGGGAGAAAGGGAGATGAAAAAGCCTAGAGAAAGTTTAACTCATCTAAGAGGTTATTCAGTGAATCAACAAAAGATGCCATTTTCTATTAAATCATCTATTTTATTAAAGAGATAAATGCAGCTGTTGCTGTATATCATGAATTTATGAAAGATTTAGGAGTGGGAGTTCTTTTTTTCCAAAAAAACAAATGAGACAGGTTACTATCTTTTTATATGGGAGTGGTACAAACCTTTTATTTGAAATACCCATGCTAGGGTAAATATTCACTGATACAAATAATTTGTAACCTTTATTTTGGCTTTTGGACTGTGTCTCTCAAAGGAAAAAAAAAATCTTGCTATTTTCAAAAGTTAAATAGAACATCAACCAGGGACCATGGCCATCCAGAAGACTGAGTTCCATAAAAATGGACTCCCCACTCCCACTTGAATCCTCTGTTTTTGTGTATCTAAATAAATAGACGCCTTGCTCATTTCTGGTATTAGGTGTGATTGAGAGATATAACTCACTTAGCAGCAGCAGCAGCAGTTTCTGTGCATGCTATAGCCCATGCTCTTGTGAGCATCAAAAGGAGATGAAGCCTGATTAACCATTTTGAAATCTATCGGATGAGAAGTCCTTACAAAACAACTTTTATACGCTTTAATTAAAAACGTGTTCCGGCAGCTCAGAGATGAATGGGCTTCAGGGGGAGCAGGGCTGAGCCCGTTGCTATGACGACACCAAATCTTTTCACGCCTGGCCCTTCCTCAGCACACTCTGTCTAGCTCTCTCCAGCTATTAATTTGCCTCTGTCCCAGCTCTCACTCCCTCAGTCCCCTGGACTGTGAGTCTATACATGACCTAATACCTTTTGCTGCTTCTCCTATGGTACTTCTGTTTCTATCATCTTTTCATCACTTATATTTCCTTGGGAATCTCTGCTTTCTGTTCCTCTTGAAAACAAGTTACTCGCCTGAGTTGAAAACACTTAAAAATGTTATTTCAAAGCATGGTAATCATTGTTTATTACCCCAATGATAAATTTAATTGTAAGGGTCTTGTATATAGTTGAGAAGAATCTTACTATGTTCTACATTTTTTTGTATTTCAGGTTGAACACTGGCTACTACACTACTCTTTCTGTTGCTGAGGGTAAGATGAAAATAGGACTCTGTTATACTCTGGGAAAGTTAATTTGTGCTTAGTGTTAAAATCTCAGGTTATTCCACAAACAACATCACCTGGTAACAACTGTAAGTGAACATAAGACTTTAAAATATGTGTTTACTACAAATCCTGGAGAAAAAAATAGCAGATCTTACTTTATTTAAGAAGGCTCTTTGGATATTTTAAGGTAGTAGTCATTGTACAGGGAATTAAATAAAACACAACACTGTCACTTGCTATATCATATGAATCATCAAGAATTGGATAGAATTTTCCCCTCTCAAGACCCAGTAGCAAATTGGGAGGAAGCTGATATCTGTGCAATCTTGTATTCAATGTGAGTATATAAATTATAGTATTATTACACAACTTCTCAATGTCACTCTTTGACTCATCAGAGACCTTACAATCTTTCATTTTGCTTACAATTCCCATTCTCCCTTTTCACCTATTCTATTTTGTAAGATGAGATAGGTGAATGGAATGCAGTGGAGATCATTTCTCAATATTTCTCATTTCTCTCTCTGCTTACCTCACAATCTGTTCTTGCTATGGTTATACTTCTAACGTGAATTATCTGTCAGACTAAAGGAGCATTTCCTTCCTAATTGCCTGACTCAGTAGAAATGCTGAAGTGTAAAAGACAGGTGCAGACTCAAGGGTTAAGCCTGGGCATGGCATTTCACTGTCCAGAGGGCAGGCTACTACTTTGGCACATTGGAAGCCCAGAGTCTGGATTTGAGTCTGGGAGGCCAAATCATTATGCAGTGCTCCAGCTCCAGCTTTTGAATCTCTGCAATTGAAATATAAAGGTTTTACTTCTCTTTGGAAGTTTTATAATGAACTGCCTTGACCTATTTGCTATTGAAAACTCTGATAAAATATATTCCTGATAGGACACATGTAAATCTCTGGGTCACAAGGAACAAACACTCTGAAAATTCTCCAGTAAGAGGAACAGTATTCTCAATGAACCAACTCCCAATTGGTTTCTAGTTTTTCTTTCTTTTAATTTAAGAATTTAGCATATTTTAAGAAGTTGAGGTCCTGTGATGTATTATCATAAATTATACTTAAAAGGCAAAGAGACTTCATGACTTAGCATTTGGGTGACATCTCACAAATGGATCAAGTCTCAGGTTTATAATGCTGGTATCATTCAAAGGAATTTGGAGATTTAAATTTATTATTTTCCTCTCAGTATTAAGGATAGAAAATCAAATGCTTAATACATATTAAAGGAAGTTTCCCACCTGGGCATTTTATTTGGATCAGGATCAATCTTATGTAGGAACTAAATAAAGTAAGTGTGTATAGACTGGCTGAATAAATAGAGAGACAAGCATGTGGGTATCTGAAACAGGTTTGAGAACTAATAAAAATGGATCCTCGAAGAGGCATATTTAAAATGCAAGACAATTTTACCTTAATAAATAACCAAGAAAATACTGTTGGCAAAATGTTTTGCACCATGAATATAATTTCTCCAAGAAACTCAAGAAGTGGAAGGGAGTCCTTCAGTTCTTGACATTTAAATCTATTCAAACCATGGCTTGGGAATACTCTGAGGAGAGTAATCTTTAAGGTGAGTGAGCTAGAAGACATAAAGAGTCTTTTCCATCACTATTTTCCATGGCTTCATGATTCATGATTCAAGGCTGAAATGGGCATTGGGGTTGCACTTTAGATAACATTGGATTTTCATTTCTGTTGAAATGCTTCACATCTTCTTCCTTCCTAATTCTGTTCCATGGCCAAAGACATCTACATGAAAATCATAGTATCTTTTGTTTAGTAATTCATCCATCCTATGGGGCCCTGCTCACCTGAAGCCACATAATCCTTTATGTGTACTCAGACACTAGATAAATTGTTTATGTGATAAACCACGGGCCTGTCCTGTAGTTTCTGAGGTTGGGTAGACTATATGTCAGAATTAAAGCTTTTTTGGTGGTTGTTTTAAACATATAGTTATGCAGGGAATTGTTCTTACGCTGGGTCCCGAGTCCTCTGAAGCCCTCAAAATATCATAAAAATTAATTATTAAATAGCTATACCTACATATAACTTATTCTTATTATACATATTATGTTAAACTCTTATTCAAATTGTTAATATGTAAAATCTAATTCACTGCCATCTTTACCCTGTATAAACATCTTTCTCTTCCCAGTATTTCTAAGCATGTGACAATGAATATGCAAAGGAAGCGCAGCGGTCCACCAGGTGTGGGATGTGTGTGGCAAAATTCAAGACAAAGATTAAACCTCCACTTGATGTTGCAAAAGAGATTTTATAAAAGGTGACTGAAGTAAGTCACCACAGTGTAAATGAGCCCGTCACCAAGATTCAAACCTATTTTTAATAAGTTAATAAAAATGGGCTAGGGGTCCAAAAGAGAATTCATTCAATTTTTGACAACCTGTAGCATTCAGAGTTTAAAACTCACCTAAAGAATAGAATTTCCCATACACTTCTTTATTAGACACTCAGAATATCTGCAGGGTAAATGTTTTACATCCTTTCTGAGGTAAATGAAAACTATAAAGACTTCACAAAAGTGAATCTATATTTTAATGTAAATTACATTCAGGATGCTGCTGTATAAGACAAAGGGGAAGAAAGAAAGCCTGGAACGAAGAACTGAAGTCTTTTAATCTTACATACTTGAGAGGAACCCCCGTCTCGCCACCCCCAGTGCCATTGAAGGTTGTTGTCAGAGTCAATGGGTTAAATTTGTAAAGGTTACTCTATGCTGAAGAGAATTAAATAACTAATCCCTGTATCTCCTGATGAAAATAATGCCTCGCTGGAAGTCAAATCTGAAACACTTCTCTTGGTTGACCTGAAAGCAGCATATTACTCAGTTTCTTGCTTCCTTGCTTTCAGGACAGTTGTATAGATAGGAAGTTCTTGTGGATGCTCCTCTAAGTCCATGTATATATTTGTGTGAGTATATATAGCTATCTACCTGTCTATATACCTCCTACAGCATGTGTGTACTGGCTCTAATTCTCTGAAGAGAAAGGTGAAGAGTCCATTGCTTGGAGGCTGGGATAGTCATGACTCATTGGTGAGGAACGACCAATTCAGTTACTACTGCAGAGTATTTCAATAAGTCTTCTGTTTGTTTAAAGTACTTTAAATTGTTGTTATTATTATTGTTTATCTGACTGAAATAAAACTTTAATCTGAACTTTCCCCAGTAATGGGGGTAAAGAGCGGGGAGTAAGGTTGTATAGGAAGCATCTCAGTAATACCTTGAACTGCAATTTAAGACACGGGGCTATGAAGTCTTCTTTGATCACGATTCTGAGAGATTCAAAATATAATCTCTCTCTTTCCCTCTTCCTCTCTCTCTCTCCCTCTCCCCGCTCTCCTCTCTCTCTCTCTCTCTCTCTCTCTCTCTCTCTCTCTCTCTCTCTCACACACACACACACACACACACACACACACACACACACACACAGTCAAGACCCACAGTGTCTGTTTTAGTCGGTTGTCACCTCCACCTCCCTACAATCAAGAGGGCAGAGAAGGCGGGGGCTGGAGGTGGCTGAAAGGGAAGGAATGGCGGTGGAACCCGGGAGGAGGCGACATTCGTGTCAGGTGGCGGTCCCAGGCAGTGTCCATGGGCCCAGAAGCGGAGGGGACGAGGCATCACGCCCGGCGCCCAGACCCCTACACCCGGGGGCGAGACCTGGTATTCCGCGGTCCCCGCCCAGGCTCCTGGGGCGCTTTTCCGCAATGGCTGGCGTGGAAGCGAGAGGGGGCCCAGTTTTTCGGTGCCAGGTTGCGGGTACAGCCGGCTCCGCGCCAGGGTTGGGCGGCGCGGCCGGGATGCTGAGAGCCATGCGTGGTCAGCCAGGGGCGCAGGGCGGCCCTTCTGCCCAGCGCTCCCAGGGCACCAGGGATGGCTTCCCAGCTGGAGGACGGGAGGGAGGAGAGTTAATATCCATTCTGCGGGGGCCGCCCTCGGGGGATGGTTACGAAGGGAGAAATGAAAAATAAATCAAACGAGAGAGCCATCCCGCCCCTCCCCGCGCGGTCGCGGCGAGCGGCGCCACTGGTCCTGCAACCTCGGGCATGCCCGCGCCCCGGAGCCCAGGGGGCGCCTCAGTGGGCCGGGCGGGCTAGGACTGCGCCTCTGTGCGGGTCCCCAGGAGCGCTGCTAGCCGGCCAGCCCCGCCCGGCCGGGCCCCTCGGGCAGGATAGAGCTCTGCTTTGCTCTTTTCGTTGGCCAAGCACAATTGTGTTATTGGAGATAATGAATTCAATCCCCATCAAAGGGCATTAGGCTCGCCCGGGCCCTGGCGTTGCTGATGCCTTTTTTTTTTTTTTTTTCAAACCAGGAATGAAAGGCTGAGGGAAAAAAAAAAAAAAAAATTCTCTGGGGGAGCCTTTCCCCTGATCGCTGCTTTGAAGTGAAGGGGCCCGGGCATTGTTGTTCACCTCGCGGCCCATACGGCTGAAGAAAGCCCTGGCTTTTGATGGGCTGAGAACCGCCTCGGCAATGAGCACTACGTCGGGCCGCGCGGCCTGCGGGCAGCATATGTCTCAGGGCACCCGGGCACCGTCTGGCGGGCGGGGCCTGGGGCCCGGTGGGGAGGGGGCTTGGCCCGGGAGGCCGGGACTGGAATGAGGCCAGTACCCAGCGGCGGGGATCCTTGGGCTTCAGGCCTCGGGCCAGGGGTCTGCCGTTCCTCCTGCTCACCTGGCGTAGCGCAGGAGATCCACCTGTGTGGCTGATGAGTCCGACTGGGAGGCCGCACAACCCTTTGGGGTGAGGGTGGGAAAAGTTGGCTTCTCCTTGAGGGCAGGGAGCGGGTTGGTCTTTATTTTTAAGCACTGGGACCCAGCATCTAAGGTAGCTGGCTCAACTAGAGCTTAATGAGTCTGAGTCCGCGAAGGTGTGCACTCGGCAAGGGGCCTTCGTGCGACACGTAGTTAGGACTTTTCACCCGTGACTCTGCACATCGCGCAGCGCGGCGGAGCTCCCGGCCCGGAGTTGGGTAGGGGAAGCGGACACTTCGCTGCAGGCGCGCGGCCCGCTCCGCCGGAGGGACAGTTTCTCTGGCGTCCGCCGCGTCTGGCTGCGCAGTTTGTGCCCAGGACCGAGCATTAGCATCAGATCACCTTTTCTAAAACTTGTTTCAGGCAGTGAAGTTTACTTTCAGTGCCCCCAATGTGAACTTTTCCCACCTCGATTCGCTCCTCCACTCCCGGTCGGCCCCAGGGCTCTCTGGCCCAAGGGTCAGCAACCAGAGCTGTTCGGTTCCCTTCCCTGCCCTCCCCATCTCCAGCCCCCTCCTCCCCTCCGCTAAGGATCCGGGTTATCCGCCCCATTAATATATTAGCCAAGCATGACACAAAGGAAGCGCGTGTCAGCAGAAGGCGGTGTGACTCCAGGGAGAGGCGAGGAAACCTGGACGAGGCCCTGCGCTACAACACGGCTCATTGCCGCTTGAGCTCCTGAATCGGCCTCCACCTACTAAAAGCGGTGGAGGACACAGCGGGAGTTGGCGCCCAGGGTTGAGCCGCTGTTGAGCCGCAGTGTATAGCTGGACTGTGGCAGTGAAGCACAAAGCCCCCAGGTGGGACCCAGAGCTAGGGGAACGTTCCAGTAATATCCCAGTCACCTGAACCATGCAAAGAAATTCCGCTCTCCAGGAGCACGGGACTAGGCGGGCGCCTACTTCCTCCCTCGTGCATAATAGGCCCTTAAAATTAAATATACAAAGGATACAAACCTCCGCAGAGCTCCTTACAGTCTTTTCATTAAACTGTTTGTGTTTTAAAACAATTATTTGGCGTAAGAGAGAGAAACCAAAAAACTGACCTGGGATATGAGCAGGCAAGCAAAAGAGTAACAGATGTACTCCTTTATAAAGGTGTGTGTGTGTGGGGGGGGGGGTTGACTAAGGAGGTTTCCAATTTAATTTATTGTTCTCTATTTCCAGGCAATGCTTTGGGGGGAATTTCCAGGTTGTTTTTTTCTTGGTTTCAGAAATTGAAAGAAGAGAAAAGAAAAAGCCCCTGACGTGTAATCTTGAAGGGGAGTTGAGAGACGTAAAAAGTTAAACCAAGGCAACCTCACACTTAAATTCTGGGTAAGGCCTGCCATTGGTGTCACTGGCCTGGTTCTTAACCTGACTTCGCCAGTGACTTGACCCGCATTCCACCTGGATTCTGATGTGTTCGAGCACGATTCTACTTAAGCCCTTTCTTTCCTGGATTTTGAGGGAGAATATCTTGCCTCTGTCCTGTAGGTTGACTGGAACATAGAGAACCCCAAAAGATCACGGAGTGGCACCTAGAAAAAGGAGGGCTCCTTATTTCCCGGGGCTACAAGGAGGAGGGGCGCTCACTCTCACCATGCGCTTTGCTCTTACTCTGTAGTCACAGCTAACATAATCGGAGAAATAAGGAAGTTAAATAGAAAAAGAAAGGTGGCAAGTGAGGATTTCCCCCTTGTCAGGTGTTTTAAAATGTTTATAATAGGAAAATGCATGCATTTTACAAGTTAAAATTGAATGGCATGGGTATTTTCCAGCCCCAGATTGCTTGGTAAAACGATGGTGGAGAACAAAAAGGTGAGGGCTGCAGTCCTAACTGGCCAAAGTTCAAAGAACCATGCTGGGCGGGGGCTAAAAAGAGAAAAAACAATGGAACTATTATGCCCCCAAACTTAACTATTTGGAAGAAAAAACGTAAGATTTAAGGTAATCTGTTGTTAAATGTTATTTGGATACACTAGCATCGTGGATGAAAATAAAACTTGCAAAATAAAACTTGCTACTTTAAGAAACGCTTTACCTTCCAAATAGATTCTATTTATAAACAGGAAGATTGTGAAATATTCACGTTTTTTCATTTCATTTTCTTACATTCTGACTCTCATGAGAATCTATTGATTCTAATGATTCTTTTAGTTTGAGAAAATTTTGTTTTTATATTTCAGTGTAATTTGATTACCTATGTAGTTCTAGGTATCTTTAAAACAATCACCTTTTTGCATATAACTATCTTGGAGTAATTAGGCATGCTCTTAACTCCATTTAGTTGCAAAACACACTTTATTACAATTCAGAAAAACAATTGGTATTTAATTTTTGAAGGCAAAATATTTTTTACACATGTATAAAATGTCTATTAACTTACTTAAGCTATTTTGTTTTTCAACGAATTTTTTCCTGTTGACATTGAAGGATCACATTAAAATACATTATAGCTAAATGTTCTACAATATTACTGCTAAATCAACAGAAAACCAATTGATCTTTAGGAAAGGTTAATTAATTTGGGCGACAGGTCTTCTACTTTGGCCCGCATTGAAAGGAATTTGTATTGATCTCAGCAGTTTTTTGCAAAGAAACTTAAGCATGTTTGTGGAATTGAGACCAATTTTTTAAAACGCCAAAACAAGGGCTTACATTTTTATCACTTCAGGACTTCTTTTCTGTTATGGCTCATTCAAATCGGTTAGACTTCTGGGAAATAGAATGTTTTTTATACTTTCAGTGAAATCAATTAGGTATCTATCCTTCAGAAAATGAAAACAGAGGTTAGGAGCTTTACTAGGATCTTGTTTGTTTTAATCCTTCCTTTCCTAATAATTCTAATCAGTTTATCCTTTATGAGGGGGATCACAAAGGAACAATGGAAATTAAATTGTGCCTTTGATTTAAACACTGTATTAGCCATCATGTAGAAAATGGACGGAGCTGCCTTCTACTTGCGAACACTTGTGAGTTGTTTAGTTTTTGCTGAATAGAACTGGTGAGCTTTTCTTCTTCCCTATCTTTGGTTCTCTTTTTATCACCTGAAAAATGTTTCACACCTGCCCTTCCTAAACGCAAGGTGAGAGTAACAATTGCAGCTTCCCTACCCTGTCCTATGCTCACCCCCAAAACATTTGTTTTTTTTCTTTTTTGTAAAAGTGTTTGCTTGGTGGCCTTGGTGGGTCCGAGCACCTCCGGAGCTGTACACTTGGGTCTGGAGGAAGGCTTTCCCTCCTCGCCCCTCCTCGCCCCCTCCCTCCCCTCCCTGGGGACCCCTCCCCCATCTCGGGCGAAATTCCTAAGTCCAGCGAGCGGGAGCACCGCGGCGGGACGGTCAACAACCCCTTTCAGGCCCTGGTCTTCGGGAGCTGGCGAGGTGAAGAAATGTGGAAACACCGAGACGAAAAGCGGATGGGGTGGGGGTCGCAGGAAGGCGGCGCCCTCGGGGAGGGTCTCCGCACTCCCTGGGAACCACAGATGGTTTCCTCTGGCCCAGGGGCGCGGCGCCCCAGCCCGGGCGCCCGGGCGTTTGTGTGTCCGGGTTTCCGAGGAAGGGATTACGCAGCGGGAGCAGCCGCGGCAACGCGGGCAGCCGGGGCCGCAGGAGCCGTAACGAGGCGGCTGGCCTTCTTTGTTGACTTTTAGGTCCCAGGCTCAACAGGAGATTTATTCGCTAGGAGGGGAAAATGCTCAAACAATGAAGAACTAACTGCACTTGTCACCTCGAGACGTTTGCTGTCCTCCTCTGTCCGCCTTCCCTGGTAACCAGCTGTCCTGGCCGCCAACCCGCGCGCGTCCTAACGCCCGGGTGGCAGGTCGCATCGCTCAGAGGTGGCGGAGTATGCGGTCTGAGAACTGCGAGAAGCCCACGAGGCAGGGACTGGGCCTGCAGGCTCCTCGCGGCCCAGCTCCCGAGGCAGGTCTCCAAAGTGCCCCGTCCCCCGCATAATTAGACAACGTCTCCGGCAAGTAAGAGAGCAAGAGCTAAGGCCAACTTAATGGTGGGGTGAAGGCAAGGCGCTGATGTTTCTAATACGTTGAAAACAAGAAAGGGAACAGCGCAGAGAGGACAGCACAGAAGTTAAACATCTTAGATTCAGTGGGGGCGGGATTCCGAGGCCCAAGCCCATGCCTTTGTCTTACGTTTGGAAGCTGAATTTGCCCACATTTGTTTACCTTATGTAAATATGAGTAACTGTTGGGGTTGGAAGCTTTTTCCTCTCTTTGGGACTTTGATGTCCTTACGAGGTCTCCAAATTAGGGTTTGAAATTATTCAAACCAGTAATTTCCCTCCCCTCCTCCTTTCATTAACTAAAGTGAGTGGGGGTTTGGGATTTCTGGATTTTTCTCAAGTGCTACATGGCACCCTTTCTCTCATCTGGGGAGGCAATTACGCGATAATTAAGCGACTCACACAGCTCTTTTTATCTTGTCCGCGGTGTGGAGTGGCGCGATCAAAGTAAAGGCTGTCCAAGTTCAAGCCCTGGTGAGGATGGAGTTCATACACAAGAGCTCAGGCAGGCCGGCCTCTGCTTGAGCTGGTGTTGTTATTGTTGATGTCAATCCGAACAAGACTTACAAAGAAATAGGTGGACTGGAAAGTGAGCCTGCTATCAAAGGAGATTAATGATTTTGTGATCCCAAGCAACTATGGGGTGTGAAGTTGCATTTAAAAGCTCCTTAGAAGTCAGACAAATTATCAACTTTAAGTTCTTAGGAACGACATTTTTGAATCAAAATTTAAAAAATAACTTCACAAAATGCAAAACAGCGGCTGCCCTAAAATGTCCTGTAGGCACAACGCTTCCCCTGCCAGAGTGAATTAACTCCCCTCCCCAACCTCCTCCCGAGCTACCCTGATGGCTAAGTTTTGTTTCTCTTTTAATGAGAAGAGGGTTCAGGAGTCTCCGTTGGAGACAACTTAATTCTATCAGCCACAGCTGATATTTTATTTTCATTGGAAGAATTCTCAGATAAAGGAAAGTGATACATTGGGGAAGGAGGAAAGGTAGTTAAATTAATATTTGATTTTGTAGTGAAAAGGCTCAAAGGAAACACAGAAGGCTTAAGCCGGTGTGGAAAAAAAAATGAAGTAAACATCACTGGGAATAAAGAATCTTAAAAATCTCAATTCTTGGAATATTAAATCAATTTATACACTTGAATTTCTTTCACTCCCTTTTACTAGCTAATAAATTCATTATAATAATAGACAAAACAATTTTATTTTCATTTTTGTCATTTATATTCAGTTCTAGAATTTGAAAAATATCATATTTAGAAATATCCACTTCGGATTTAGTTAAGTGAAGAAAAATAACAGAAATCCTCTTTTGTTAACATTTGATTTATTTAAAGTCCTTAATTGCAAATGATCAAGAACATTTTCCACGGCTTAAAATCTGGTATTATTTTTGTTATTTAAATCAAAATATTTTTAATTACAATCACATTGATAAAAATTAACAATTTAAGTTGTAATTTTCACCATCATTTAAAGCAATTTCAGCTGTAAAGAAAAAGAATAAACCATGCAATAAATTAACATTGAGAAAGCAAAGAGAAATAATAATGAAACCCGTCTGGCTATACTAACACCATGTCCAACTGTGGAAAGTGCATAACACTGGATGAAACAAGCACACGATGGCAATGATTAAAATGGCCACAATCAATAGGATTTTTTAATCTTGGACCACATTTTCAAATCCAGCTCCCTATAACTTATCTCTCCTCCAACATTGTAATATTCCCTTTTTCTGGAAAAAATATTCTTTAAATGGTATACACTCATAGAAACTAATTTTATGTTATGTGACCTCAGAATGACATGACCATGGCACTCTGCAAAGCAAGAAGCAGAGTTCTTGAGGGCAATTCCTGAGGAATTGATTCCCAGGGCCGTCTGTGGGTAGAGAAGACAAAGGGGTTGGGGTCCTTGTAACTTTCGGTCAAGCAGCTCTTGAGAATGTATCATGTATATCACCTATCTATTACCTCTATATGTTATGTAAATATACGGAGGATGTCTACACATCTGAGCATGTGCATAATTAAGTCCATACACAATATACATGTGTTTCATTTAAAGACATCTGCTATCTGCATGTATCAGAAATGTAAACTGAAAAGCAAATGGCTCTGATGTTTATAATCTGTTTATGTCTTGCTATCTAACAGCAGTATTGTCTTTCAATACTTTAAGAACCTCTAGTGTATACTTGTTTCTTCACCATTTCAATTCTTATGGTTAAGAGTATTGCCACAGACCTGTAAACTCGTAGGGGGTCAGGTAAGGAGGGGGGAAAAGCACAAACAAATATTTTACAAACTTGAGCATCTTCCTTTTTTGTTTTTTTTTAAATAACCCTCCACAAACTAGAATGTCTGGAGGGGAAAGAGGGAAGAAAGAGAGGGGGGCAAAGGAGGAGGAGAATTTCATATATACACTTGTGGATCATTGAACTTCGCACGAAAAAAATTGGTTTGGGGTTGTCTTTGTAGTAATATACACAATGAATTTTGAATACAATAATAAAGTAACAGTCTTTTGCACTGGGGGAAAGGTTGTGTATGAAAAGGAAATAAAAATAGTTGTTGGGATTTTATTATGCTGTTGTCGGTTTGGTTTGTGTGGTTTTGTTTGCTGTTGATTTTCTCTCTTGCTACCAGCATGGCTGTGCCTGACAAACCCCCCAGTCCCGGAAGCTAGGAAGTGTTTAGGACGGGTCTGGAATACACACCTTGGTAGTACGCCGGCTCCAGGGCTGAGGGCTCGATGGGGCTCCTGGTGGTCACCGAGGCGCTACCTAGAGGCAGGCTGGTGGGCAACGTAGAGCCGTAAGGCGAGTACTGCAGTGCCTGCTCGTATGCCTTGAAGTCCAGCTTATGCTGCTGCTCCGAGGAGGACATGAGGTTGTTGATGGAGAACGGGTGGTTGAAGGAGTAGTGGGGGTCCCCTTTCAGATGCAGCTGGGACTCGTGGGGTGCCAGGCCGTGTGCCGGGTGAGAGGGGGGCACAGAGGCCAGCGCCCCGGGCCCGGAGCTTATGGGGGGCGCAGATGAGGAGGCTGGTGTCTTCAACTCCGAGGCGCCCCCTGTCGCCGTCGCCCCACTGTGGTCCAGAGTCTGGGGGCTGGCGGCGGGCCCGGGGGCCGGCGCGCCCTCTAGCTGGCCGGCCTTCCCATGCACGCCCCGATGGAGGGGCGAGTCGGCGCTGGGGTTAGAGGCGCCAGAGGGGTCCTTGCGGCTCTCAGGACCGCCCTTGGCGCCGCCGCCCCCGCTCCCGCCCCCGCCGCCGGCCCCCGGCTGCTTCTCGCACTTGAAACGCTTCTGGCGGCGCAAGTAGCAGCCGTTCTCGAACATGTTGCCGGAGTCCGGGTGCAGCGTCCAGTAGGAGCCCTTGCCCGGCTTGTCCGGGGAGCGCGCCACCTTGACGAAGCAGTCATTGAAGGACAGCGAGTGGCGGATGGAGTTCTGCCAACGCTGCTGGTTCTGCCGGTAATAGGGGAAGAGGTCCATGATCCACTGGTAAATCTCGCTCAGCGTGAGCATCTTGCTGGGCGCCTGCTGGATGGCCATGGTGATGAGCGAGATGTACGAGTAGGGCGGCTTGGCGTGCGGGTAACTGCGCTTGAACGTCTTGGCGTCGCCGCCACCGCCCGCGCGGCTGCGGCCCAGGTTGGACGGCGCGTACGCCATGGGGCTCATGCACTGGTTCATGGCGGCCGCGTAGGGGCCCAGGCCATTCATGGAGGCCGCCTGCTGCGCGCCCATGGCGCCCATACCGCCCGGGCTCAGCGCCGTACCCATGGCCGTCACGCCGGCCGCAGTCATGCTGTTCATGGCGCCCGCCGAGCCCCCGGGCATGCCGGCTACGGCGCCGGGACTCAGGCCGGCCCCTAGGCCCGGGTTGGCATAGGACATGTTGAAGGACGCCGGGGTCATGTTGCCGCTCGTGGTCATGGTGTTCATGGTCATGTAGGTGTTCATGGAGTTCATGGAGCCCAGGCCTGAGTTCATGTTGCTGACCGGGACGGAGGAATAGGCCTGGAGCAGAGACAGCGAAGAAGCCCCGGAGGGCGGGGTTAGTGGTGGGCACCGGAGGGCGGCCGGCCGGGAGTTAATCCGGGGGCAAGTGCAGAGCACTTCTGCAGAACACGGGACACCCCCACCCAGGGCAAACGGCTAAGCGCCCTCCCCAGACCGAGCAAAGATGTCTTGCACGGTCGGGGGAAAATCCTAGCGCGACAGGCATGAAAGATAAGCGCTCACAGAAAATATGTCCCCAGGAAGATGTGTAATCGCCTTACACGCCAGGCTCAGGGGCTGGCTTCCAGGGCCCCCTCATCGCCTCCTCCATCCACGCTAGGCGGTCTCCAAGTCTCCACCCCAGCCAGCCTCGGCAAAGCGCTCTTTGGGGGGAAATGTCTTTAAAACTCCGAAAATAGAATTAATCTCTGACCCTCTGCTTATTCACTTCACCCTAAGGGTGCAATGGGTTCCGCGTCACAGGCCCACGGAGCGGGCCACAGGGCACCAGCTCTGTGCCCTCCTCGCCTGAGTCTGCAGGCCTGGCTGACCGCACAGCGGTTTCGGTTGTTATAGCTGACTGTTAATGAAACTCCCTGATAGAGCAAATCACCTATGGACATGGGACCCCCTGAATCATTTATTTCCCAACAAGTGGCTTTATTGTCCTAGGAGTTTTTGCTTATGGTGACTTTTTGTTTTTTATTGTATTTAGAAGTACTGTTTTCTACCTGCTTGTAGCAACTGTAATGTTAAAAAGGGAAGCAAACTCAGAAGTTAAATAAGTTTTGGAAAAATCAAACTAAAAGTACATCCATAACAGAACGGGCTGGGAGGGGGTGCCATAATAATCTCAATGTGCTATATGCATTTTATTTTAACGTGACTTTGCATGTACACCTCTGCAAGCTATTTAGAAACTCGCATTAATTTTGTCACCACTTCACCGTCCCCTATTTAAAAATACTGGTGACACAGTTTGTCAAAATAAATCTTTTTTTTCCCACATACTGATGTTGCTGCTGATGATTTCAATGCCCGGCTTTGAAATTCCGTGAGTAGTCTTGAATAATTTAAAATTCAAAAATAAAATTCTACCTATTTTCTCTTATGCTATTGTATTTCCTAATTCTCAGCTTTAATATGTTAGAAAGTACTTTCGCTAGGGGTCTCAGTTGAATGGTAGGGTCGAGATGACTGCGTCAGAATTAAATCTCTGGAAGACCTCTGAGCTGCTTTAAAAATCATCAGCAAGCGAAAATCCTTATCAATAGCAATGTGGGAATGCATTCGGTACAGTATTTTAAACATACAGAACCTAGGCATATTAAAAAGCACTCCACTGATAATTTAATAAGGAATAATGATGTCCTTAAGTTTATTTTCATCAGCAAGTATGACTCAGTTTGAAAACATGAGAACAAATAGATTTAAATAGGAACACCCAGTAAACTATGGTATGCAAATAAACTCAGAGGTAAACTTGTGAATATACAAATCTAAATAAGTTAGTTACCATCAAAATATTACGTGATTCTATATTTTTCTGTCCACGTCTTAAAATTCTTTTTTTACTTTGGGGCTTTATTTTCTTTCCCTCTTCCCAAGATTATCCAAGGCAGTTCCAATACGCGTTTTCAATAATGGTAATTAAACTTTTGGGGGGTAATAGCCAGCTGTTTCCAGAAAAATACTTTTAATAGGTGCTAGTCCTCCCTGTACCTGGTTTTCCCTGTAATCCTTTTGTGCACATTGTAAAAATAACCCCCATGAACGTGCCACCAAGGGGACAATGAAGAGAAACAGGTTCTCGGCCCGGAGTTCTGAAGAAGATTCTGGTCGCACTAGCGCCACCCAGCGGTTTTAGAGAAGGCGCACACTTCTCCCCACATAGGGCTTTTGAAGAACAAGTTTTACAAAATTTAGAAATCGTTTCATTATTGAGACACCCAACTTGGCGGCAGAGCGCTTTAATCAGAAGACGTCTGCGGATTAAACGGCGGGACGAAGAGGTCGCCTTGCGGGTATGCTCCGGCTTTCTCAGAGTTGCTTCCAACTCGCGCCAGCGTTCGCCCGCCCGCGGCACCCCGGGCCCGGCTCCTGCTCCCGCTCGCTGCTGGGAAGAGGCAAGTGCTTCCCAGGGCCGCTGTTTTCAAAGCCCGGAGTTTCCTAAAACTCCCTCTCCGGCTGCTAGAGTCGGGACAGAGCAGGGCAGCAGGTCCCGCTTCCAGGCCCGGCCAAGGCCCGGCCGGGACCACACCGGCGGGCGGGCAGCGGTGGCACCGAGGAGGCGCCCCCGGCCCGACTGTCCGCCCTGCCCGGCGCCCACCGTTCCCCGGCCTCCCCCGGCACGGGCTCCAGCGACGCCCCGCCGGCCGCCCGCCTCGTCTCGCCTCTCACCTCCTGCGTGTCCGCGTAGTAGCTGTTCCAGTCGCTGGTCTCATGCCCTTCCATCTTCACAGTCCCTAACATCCTGGAGCCACCCTGCCCAATACAACCATCCAGCCCTGTGCGAAGCGACGGGCGGCCGCGCGGCGCGGGGCGGGGGAGGGGAACCGAGTAGCTGCAGTCACCCGAGCGCCCGCGCGGGCCCAACGCCACCCCGGCGAAGAGGAAGCCCAGAGCTGCGGGGCGCGGCTTGCGAGGCGGCGGCGGCGCTGCAGGCGGGGGCAGCGCCGGGGGCAGGCGGCTGCCGCGGAGCGCGGCGCCGGGGAGCGCCTCCGCGGGAAGTGAGCGGGCGGCCTCTGCGAGGCGAGTGCAGTTGAGCTGATGTGGATCTTACGTCGCTCGAGTGCCCACCTCCTCGTCCTCTCCCCATTTGTCCGCCGCACAAAGACGCTCGCACCTACAAAGCCCGAGGTGCACCTGCAAGGCGGCCGCCCGCCAGTCCGGCCGCCGCGCCTCCCGCCCCGCCGCGCCACCGCTGCGCGCCCCCCCTCCCCCGCAACCCCTCCCCCAAGCGCGGCCCTCACTTTGTTTGCAAAGCAGTGTAATTGGTTTAGGCCCGGAGGCTAGGGAAAGAGGGAAGTGGGGTGGGAGGGGGTGTAACACCCTTTGGAAAAAGAAAAAATAGGCGGGGCCAGGCGGGCGGGCTAGGGGTCTAGATGGGAACCTCATAGCCAGAGAAGGCTGGGGGCGGTGGCGTCGGAGACTGGGCTTAGAGACTTTGTGGGCTAAGTGACCCCGGGGTCCCTCCCCAGAGGTACTTGCCACCTTCTGAGCGCGGGCTGCGGCCCAGTCTCGCGCCCCTCCTGCTCTCCTTGCCCCCTCCCTCCTGATTCCTGACCCAAAGTTCAACCCCAGGAGACTGGAGAATACAGACTTTTTTTTCTTTCTTTCTTTCCTCCTGAGCTTACGACTAGAAAAGGGAAAAAGCCCCACTTTTGCTTCGTCACTAGAAACCGGGTCATCTGAGTCAGCCGAGCCAAGTGACGTTAGGCCGACCCGGGCTCCCGGCTAGCAGAGCGGAGGCGCTGCCACGAAACTCGTACCTGCGGCTAAGAGCAGGTGAGTCACAGCACCGGTTTATATCTTTATGACATAACTTTTTTTTTTCCGCCTCGTTCCGCTCCTCTCTCCTGTCATCTGTAGCGACCATAAAGAGGAAGCAACTGAGAGCAGATGTCTGTGTGATAGGGCAGGCAGACCCAAGTCGGGCCGTCCTCCCTCTGCCGGGCTCCTCCTCCCGCCCCCCTTCAGCAGCTTCAGGGACTGAGCTGGAGACGACCGTCTGGTTTCTGATAGGAAAAGGTCAGGGGGAGGGGACATCTCCCATAACACGCGCGTTAGCTGGGAGAGCAAGGGCCTGGGCGCGGGAACGCGTGTGCACTGCGAAAGAGGTGCCAGGCAGAAGCCCGAGACTGCCCGCAGCGGCGCTTGGTCCTGTGACCCGGAGGGTCCGGGCTGAGATCTCAGGGGCTCACTTGGTTCCTAATCGGTCCTGGACGTCGGTGGGAGAGTCTCCCCAACGCAAAGTCTCTTTACTCTCCTGAGGCCCTGGGTGGTGGATTGCCCACTTGTCCTAGGAGAGAGAATACTGAAGTGACTGGGTGATAGGCAATGAGTTGGTGATAGATTGGGAGATGGTGAGTGTGTTTCTGACTGTGTGACCGTTTGTGTATTTCTGAGCACGTGTGACTGAGTGTGTTTGTTTCTGAGTGTCCTGTGACCATGGGTTTGTTGTACTGCCTGTAGAACCACTAGGTTTCCTTAAGTAACAATAAAATAAAATCTAAAGTAATTAAGAATCCGCAAAATCTTCTTGTTTTGCAAAGTTTTTAAAATGTTATTAATCTCATTTTAAGAAATATGTTTTAACTTGTTTTCCAAACAGATACCTTTTTCCCTGTGCTTTGTTCTTTTCAATCTCTTCTACTTGAAATCTGGCAAGCGAATCACTTTAAATCCCTGAACCAAACAAATCTCTTAAGTCAGCAGGGGAGCAGAGAGGGTGAAGATGTGCAGTTAAGGAAATAAAAAAGATAAAAGCATTGGATTACTTTTTTTTTTTTTTTTTTACAAAAAGGGTGGGGGATAGAAACGTCACATAAGGAAAGGAATGAATGAAATTAAATCCACCTGGACCTCAGGAGGGCAGGAACCCTCCCTAATGCAGCCTTCTCCTGTGACTGCAAGTTGTCCCATCAGTTTGTGTAAATGTATCTGCGAATTGTGTGTCAGAAACTAATTCTTTTTTGCAAAGTTCCCATCAGTAGCTGACTTTAGTTCCATTTGTAAAGTACACGGATGCTCAGCTTCCTCGGCCTGATCCGGGGGACTTTCAGTGCTAATGAGCTTCCTTGTTCCTTCTGGAGGTGATTCTCCAATACCCTCTCGGCTCTCCAATAACACGGAGCAAGACTAGGGTATTTTCTACCGAGAGTAACAATTTATAGATAGTAATAGCTTTTATAGTGCACAAAAAAGCTGGTGCTTTAAGCAGGGGGAAAACACTGTCACCTTAAATGGGGGATCAATTACAATATTAAATATTCTTTTAGCCCACTTCCCAAACCTGCTAAGTCTCATATTTTCAAAAACAAAACAAAACAAAACAAAAAGTTGTCTTAGGAAAAAAAAATCCACTTTTCATAGCATGATGGCCAAAGCGGAATGTCTTCTAGGCTTCTTCAAAGCCCAAGACCGGTGATGCAGAATGGACTCTGACAGCTTCGGAGCCTTGATCCAGCTCAGGGATCCCAGGTTCGCGGCTCGCGGCCAGGGGGATTTCAACAAACACAGCGCCTCCTGTCGTGGAGAGGGAAAGCTGAATTTTCCCGCCTCCAGGGAGCACCGCCAGGCGATACTGGACTCCGCATGCGTCCCACAGCCAGGGAGTTAGGTTCTTAGAGCTAAGGCCAAGATGGAAGGAGAGATGGCAGTTCGTCCAGCTCTCAGCCTCTCTCCATCTCAGTGGCCGCATTGCAAGATACCTAACACATTTAGGAGGTGAGGTTCTAGTGTACCCAGATGCCAGCCAGTCACTTTCCCCGAGGTTTAAAAGCGAATCAGCAGGGTCGTGTTAGGTCTTTGACTTGGAAATACATACATACATACATACATACATACATACATACATACATACATATATACATACATACATAACTTCCATGCTGCTGTCTGGGAGTTGCTGGCCAGTCGGTAGCCAGGTCCAGCGACTGCAGCCTGCTCTTTTCGAACCTCTTTTCCCAAATAGGCACCTACGCTACTGCAAACTGTGCTTTGCAAGGATTGCGCTGCTCGTTGGAGGAAACCAGGCCTGTCTTCAGCTCTGGGGAGGACGGGTGGACTTGGGGCTGGGTACCCACGAGGGCAGGCACGTGGCGGCTCCTGGGGTATTCCCGGTTAAGCTTGCCTGTGTAAGGACAGGTCTGCGACAGCCCGGGGCGGTCCAGGTCGCGGGGAGGGCGGGCTCCTCAAGTGGAGGGAGCCGCGGCAGTGAGGACTGTAGGGTGCGCGGGTACTCCAGGTGGCCGCCAGCGGAGGAAGCCGCCCCGCCCTTCCCGGAAGCTGCGCCTGCTACACCCATGGGGCCAGCTCCCGAGGCAGTCCCGCAGTACCTGGGCCGCACTGGGTCCTTCGACCACGCTGGGCTGCCTCAGCTTACACTTCCCAGCAAGCTCTGGCTGGGAGCCCCTTCCTTAGATATTCTCCAGACAGGGAGAACCAGAGGGCGACGACGGCGAAAGGTGGAAGGAAAGGCCGCGGGCTCGCGCCTCGGGCCCAGCCGGCGGCCTCTCGCGGCGACGGGGTCCTTCCCATTTAGCAGGACCGCAGGGTGGGCAGAGAGCAGGGCCTGGGCCGGTGGGGCTCTGCGGTGCCCACTCGAATCTATCTAGGGCTTCCCTCTGTGGCTGTCCTTCGCCTGTCCCCTTTCCTTGCCTACCCTTCCCTGGACGGGGTTGTTGTCAGGTGGCGGCTGCAGCAGCCCAGCCAAGCTTGGTGTGGAGTGGTCCGAGTTCCCCCGCGGACCCCCACCCCCTCACCCAGATAAGAAGCTTAAGTCCTCCTTCTGCAGGGGAGAATCGGATCCAATGAAACTAAGACCTGTGGTCGTGAACGCGGTTCAAAGCCGACCCCAACTGGGACCCGGCTTAGCTTAGAAGTGAGGAAGGCCTGGGACGCTGGACACAAGGGGTCACACCTGCGTGTGCCTGGCCTTCGCAGTTGGATGTGTGCGCCGAGCTGGGGAGGGGGCCAGGGAGCCGTGAGATGGCGGTCCCCCGCGAGAGAGAAGCATGGGCGGGGCCAGGTTCGAACTCCTTTCCTTCGCTGCCTTCTTTTTATTTTTCTTCCTTATACCTTCCTTCCTCTCTCCCTTCGTTCCATCATTAAATCTTTAAGGGATTAATTCACAACTCTGTAGTAGGTAGGGGCCCTGGGACCACTTGACGGGCCTTTGCAGGCAGTTCTGTACAGAGTCCAATCCTGTAACCGGCCTCAACCCTGGCTGTGTGTGCATGTGCTTGTGTCTGTGTGTCTTTGTGTGTAAAAGCAACGCATAAACATAACCAGGGCTTTCCCTTATTTTATTGAAGCAAACAAAAACAGCTACTGGGTTTGTCTTTTCCCCTACTGCTGCCTGAGCGCCACCGGGTTTCTGAGCTGCCGGGGGCGCGGACCTAGCTCACCCGCAGCCGGATGTCGGAGCCGGAGCTGCTCCCCACCCGGCCTCGCCCGCGGGCGACAAAACCGTCCCTCTGGCCGTGAGAGAGCATGGCCTTGCCAAAATCAACTCGCATTTTCATGTATTCA
Organism: Macaca mulatta; assembly: GCF_049350105.2. Classification (NCBI taxonomy): domain Eukaryota; kingdom Metazoa; phylum Chordata; class Mammalia; order Primates; family Cercopithecidae; genus Macaca; species Macaca mulatta. The sequence goes on from NC_133412.1 coordinate 110,740,908, forward strand.
AATGAGAAAGATTGAGAAGGGCAAGTTCCCCTGCTGGGCAATCGACAGCGTTGGAAGGAAGAAGTGCCCCCTGGGGCCTAGTGGAAACGGGAACCAACCTCCCTCGAGGCCCCGGAACCGATACGGCGCCCCCTCCAAGGCCTGGGTCCCCGCGACCGCTCGCATCTCCCGATCTCTGTGGCCCCCGACTTACTGACTGTTTTGTTCACACCGGTCAGCGCTTGTTGGAGGACGTGCTCAGTCCCAGCCAGTCCCTCCTCATCTAGCCCCTCCTGGGGAGCGCGGTGTCTGCTCTGTGCTGCTGAAAGGATCCTCAGGCTTTCCGGCTCTACTTTAAAAACTCTAGGACTAGGGTCCTAGGGGAGGGACTGGCAATGCGCGCTTCACACAAAGAGTTGGAAAATTAGAGGTAAACGTGACACCTCTTAGGTATCCGTTAGAGCAGAAAAGACCTGAGCAGCTGAGGTCCTACTGGGTGCCACAGACTTGGCAGGGTGCTTGGAGATCCTGGCGTTTCCCCACCTGCTGCTCCTGTGTGCAATAGCTGGGAGACTGGAAACCTGGGCGAGGGTAGGTCAGGACCTCCATTCCTCTCCATCAGCAGAAGCCCGCGTTAATGGAGAGCAGTGATGGAAGCTGATGAGCTTGGAAAAGTCAACTATTTCATATCCTGCCTTAAAGCTGTAGCTTAAATCTAAATCCTTCCTGAAGGGTCGACCAGTGTTTAGCTTCTCCGTCCTAGGCCAGCCAGCCCCCGCCAATCCACTCGCGCCCCTCCCCACACACACCCAGGAGCTTTCCCACGGTCTCTCAGTTGTCCCTGGTAGTTGAACTTTGGCTATTCATATGCGATTACCCTCAAATTACATAGTGCTATTTAACAGATGCTTTAATAAAAAGTCATATGTCATATCTTACACTTAGAAAGAAAATAAAAATATATTCTGCCGGTAGTTTTTCATTGTATCAGTTTTCTGATTTCCCCCCATATTTTGAAATTATGCTTTGGACTCCTTGACTAATTTACTGGCATGCCTAGAGGGAGGTTACCTTCATTACTTAAAATTAAAATTCGATTGGAGAGCACTGTTGGGTGGCTGTTTCTGGGACTTCCAGCAGCTGTTCCAAGAGCTAACATCAGAGGAAAGTTTTGTTTTAAGAGTTGTGCATTTGCGTGAAGTGTTTTGATTTTTCTTGTTCTGTGGACCACAGAGCAAAACTACTGCTTAGCTTACCTTGCAGTGAGTTTGCTTCTAAACTAAGCGCTATGAAGCAGCCTCCTTGGCAGCATTTGCTTTTGCTGGGTTACTAGCAAGATTTTCAGGAACTCTGATTACTTTCTGAATGTTGTAATTTTGGATGCCTACCAGAATCATGGATCAAACTAAACAAATGCAGCAGCTACCACTGGACACTACCTGTGGTGGAAGTCCAGAGCAACCTCCTGGAGTTCCTGTTAAAACATTTCAGCCTTTCACAAACAACTGAGCCCTGCCCTCCTAAGGTTCACACCTTGCTCTGGATGCCTTGCTATGTTTTTATCACACACCAACAGCAAATTCTATTTGTTTCTTTTTCATTTTTTCTCTCCCTTACTGGTCTAGTAGCTCCTTGAGGGCAGACACTGCTGTGGTTCCTGCTGCCAGAGCAAAGCCTGTAGCATAGTAGACTTTCAATAAAGATTTGTTGAGTCAGTCAACTGACTAGCCCATCCCTGAGACTGGCCAGGTTAGCTTCAGTCAGGGAAGAATTCATGAGTCTAGACACCATATCCACCACATCCAAAGTCCCCAAGTGAGAGGATCTGAGGGACTTGATTCAGGTGCACTAGGAAAAAAAACAAAGGTTTTGTGGAATGAATGGGCCGATGGACTGAGTGAAGAATTGGATGGGAAAGATGCTCTGGCACAGCCGACAGGGTCTCAGACATCTGAGAACATTGAGCTTCCAAACCCGTTGGGTCTGGCTCTTCCCCTGTCAACCACGCCTCATTTTAACCAGTATTATCGGGTGGCATAACAAATAAATGCTCCCTTTCCTGGGCACCTGGACATGGGCGGAATCAGTTCCTCGCTTTGCCCATATAGGACAGTCATCGTGTGACCCAAAGTCAAATATTTCACTTTTCCTCGCTGTGAAAATGCAACAGCCACACCTGTCAATAGCAGATATTGACTAGAAGTTAAAGAACCCCATGAATTTTCCGTCAGGCAACACTTTTCACCAGGAGCTGGAAAGGAAACATCGGTGTTTAAATAATATGTTTAAATTGGCAAACAAATAAAGCCGAGCCCACGTTGTGAGAAGGAAAAGCCTTGCACTAGAGCTCTTTATTAGTCCGAGCCTGCGCGCCCGGCTTAGAGCGCGCTGAGTGTTCGTTCCGGCCCCTGCTGTGGGGGGCGCCTGGGGCTCTGCGCGCCTGCGGGGCGGGTTTTCGCACCGAGCGTCACAGAGGTGATCTTCCTCGGTGCCTGCCTCTTCGCTGGCCGCGGCGGAGACAGCGCACTTGAAACTACCAGGCATTGACCTTAATTGCCTCTCTGTCTTGTATCATAAGATATAGAGTGTTTTATTCTACCTAAGATACAAAGTATTTTATTCTACACACTTTCCATGTGTAATGTAACGATTTCCTTAAAGGATCACCAATCTCAGAATCTGCAGTGTTGTGGAAATGTAATAACTGGAGACCCCTTCTGTCATTTTTTCATCCTTAAATTTTAATTGCCCCGAAATAAAATGCAGGAGTTGGGAGAGACGTTACAAGAGTAAACATGCCTACCTCCTCTTCTGGGCTGCTATCACTCGAGAAGCCACAAGGCTGTGCGGTCCTCCGGCCGCATCTGGTGTCCTCGATGTTCCTCCCACCCCCACTCTCCCACCGGGTGGATGTGGGGTTCAGCCGTGGCTCCGATGCGGCGGAGGATCTGCACCCCAACCTTCCTGCTTTCAGGTCCTCTTCTCCAAGCTACAGCTTACCCAGACCTCTGTCACCTCGGTCAGGGGGAGGTGGTCGGAACTTGGATCAAGCCTCACCCACCTTAGAGACTCAGGTTTCGAGTTTTAGCAGATCTGGTGTAGATTTGTTTTCTTTCAAATGCTTTCGAGAATGCAGTTGGTGGCGTGGATCCCACTCTTCTCGCGCCACTGGCCGCCTCCCGCCAAAATACCTTCCATTGTGAATTGCTGATCTCCACTGACCTCCTCATGACCCTCCCCCTACACCCCCGCCAAGAAAAGTGGTTTCAATAAATAAATCCCGGTGCTGGGGTTAAAGGTCAGTTTACACTGGAGCAGGAGCTTCACAAATTCCTGCAGGTGCTGGATGGGAATAAACCACCATCCCAAGAGATGACAGAGAGAGAGAGGAAGTGAAGACTACAGAAGCTGTGTGGAGATGCGGACCCGGTGTTAAGATTAGGGTGGGGCAGCATGGTTCTGACATTGGCAGCAGTGCTGCCAACTTCTAATATGTTAGGGAACCCAGCCAGGCCCTCTATGCCGCCGTTTCCTCTTTTCCCAAGTGAGGAGCTTGGACCCGATGCCGGATTCTGGCAATCGTCAGTTGTAGGAACAAAGTCTGGAGTAGTGGCTGACATGAGAGTCAGCCCTGAAGACCTCACCCAGAGAAATGAGGAACCTGTGTGAACCTAAGAAGGAAACCGCTATGGTGATTGTGGTGGTGGGTGGCTCAGCTCCAGAAGTGGTGAAGCGACTTTCCCGGAGGGGAGGAAGGCTCTGGGATAATTGATACCGCAAACATTTCCTTCCTTTTTGCTGAATATCCAGGTTTGTGGTGTATGTTTTATGGTAAATTTAGGGCAAAAGCTTTCCTCTGTTTCACTGCCTGTCATCTCCAAAGACAGCAGCAGCAGAAGAGAAAGACCAACCTGTCCTCCCAATTTCCAAGCCCAGGCAAAGCCTCCTCAGGGAGGCGAAGTCTCAGCACTCTGCACACTCCTCTCCCTAGGGCTGGCAGGCTCAGGCCACTCGTTTCTGAGGCTGAAGATCTCTGAGACTTTTTCTCATTAGACAAACTCCATTGGGGCGTATTCCTTGCAATCGACAGTGCAGTTGGACATGTTCAATGCAATTCCAGCTTGGAATCAGACCTAGATTCCAATCCAGATACTGCAGGGGACTAGCTCTCCCTGAGCCTCAGTTTTCCCAACTGTAAAATGGGCGTGGGAGTACCCACCTCATACCAGTTGAGTGTAGATTGAGTATGCAATAAGTGGTAACAAAAAGAGCCTTCACAGAATTCTGGGAGCCTGGGTGGTGCTGGATGCTGGGACATGTAGTGGCAGGTGCTGCTGACCAGGTGTGCCTCCTGTGCTTCGCCTTCTAGATCTTTTGTATGTTGTCACCATTCCTTCTCTGCATTGTTGCAGTTCCTCCAAGCTACAGTCTAGGAGGAGGAGGGAGCTCTCCCATGGGAACTGGACCGCCGGGGGGCGGAGTCTCAGTGTCCACCAGGACCCTGCTGGGAATTTCCTAATTTCCTTGACTGGCGGAGCCACTCTTCACTCAGTCAGTGATGGATGACAAAGGAAAAGCACCATCTGAAGGAGATCCAGAGACAGCATCAAGCTCACATTAAGGACCTTCTGGGGGAAGGTGGTTCAAGGGGAGAGGAGATGAGAAGTCTTGAACCTCCTACCCTTTAGGTCCTGCTGAACCCAACTGGGGTAGCAGAACACATTGTCCATTCCTCCCCCTAGGCGAGAGAGGGAAGATGCCTCCCCAAGAGTCTGCCTGTGCCTTTCCTGGGCTCCTGAGAGTATCGTCGGAGCCCGCCTGAATTTACCAGCTGGACTTGTAGGCATTGGGTGTCTGGGCATGCCTCTCTCAGAGACCCCAATCATCACCCTGGCTATGTGTACCTCAGGCAAACACGGGTTGTGGTTTGGATCTAGGAGGCACCCAGGAAGGAGAGGGGAGATGAGGAAGAGGAAGAAAATGAAGTCTGGGCTTCTGAGAGGTCAATCCATCCTCAGCACCTGAACTTGGGGAGAACTGAGATGAGAAAGCAAGACTCTTGATTTCACTTAGACACTTTCTCCTTCCTCCTCTGCCCTTCTCATGGACAGTTAGGACCACTTATAACTCATTTAGAGAAGTATACTTAGACATTTTCTAAAATCCTGAAAACTCAAGACATCATTACATCAAGGAAGCTTTAGTTGCTCTCTTCAAAAATTATTTGATTTAAATTCCCTAAAACTTTTTTCCTGGGAGTTGAAGTCCATCTGAAATGAAGCGAGCATGCTGGGCTTACGGTGTATGCTTCAAATATTAAAGACTTAAATGTTACCTCGCATGTGCAAGAAAGCTTAGTGGGATGCTAAAGTTTAATTAAGACAGACAATATAGTCTGTGAAAAGACCAAATCACAGAGGGGTTTCAGTGATTTGTCTGCTCAGATATAGGTATGTCTGCTCAAGTGAAGACCAGAAATTGATTAAACCCTCCTACTGACGAAGTTTGGAAGGGCTGCAGTTCAGTTGTGGATCCAGGACTCTTTCATGAGAAACGTCCCACAAATTTTAGACAGAGTTTGGATGGGCTAAGAAGGTCCTGCATACCAGCTTCAGTAGGTTTCTGAATTCTGCTTCACTCAGTAATCAGAATCCAGGTGAATAAAATAAAATATTTCCTTCACTGGAAAACAGAAAAACAACACATCTTCAAAGCTTATTAATTTTTCTTGGATTGGTATGTGGGTGAGTGAGTATGGGGGAAGTGGGATCATACACAGAAGTCTCAGGCAGTGATCTCTGGCTAAATGCAGCTTCTGTTTTTACAGCTTACTTGGGAGAGCTGTTAGTTTTTCTAAGCGTAAACCAGGCATTGGTTCTCTAAGTTCAATGTTTAGGCTACAAAGCACATACAACAGTCTTACATATTTACCTTCAGAAAAGGAATGGCTCTGACCTAAAACTCAGCAAAATCTCTAGTGTATTACCATAGCTGGAGAACATCTAAGCAAAGCCCTTTGGAGATGTAACGTGTAAATGGAATGCTAAACATCAGCCACTACCTCCAAGAAAAATAAATCCTTAATTCCTGGCCAAGTACACCTGCTTTGGACCAGGCTCATTACTGTTATTTGTATCTTTTCTTTTTCAAATGGATAGTTTTCTTCACAGGTTTTTTTTTTTTTTCTTTCTGCTCAGTGTTTGCTATTTTTATCCTGCCTTAAGAATCCCGAGGTCATTCCCCAGTGACAGACTTCCAAGGTGCTCCAAGGAAGAGTGGTAGCTGACTTCCCAGGGGTCCATTCCTGAACTCCATAAGCTTAGATGTTAGAACCCCATTCAAGTTTGGGATCTGGAGGGAAGCCTGGCAGATGTTAATTAGGTTACCATGGGGAAGGTGGGGTGCGTAGGTGCTTGAAGAAGGCTGGAGGTAATCAATGCCAGAGAAGGCCCTAAGGCAATGGAAGCTGTCTCAATATGTTTATTTCTGTGGATCAGTGGCAGTACAGGCAACTTTTGGTAGGGGACTCTGCTGGTTATTCTCTGTTATACTCTCCAGCTCCCCGTTTTGCCTAGTTCTCTATGGACCACACTACTTAGTCTTCCTTGCCTTTGGACTTACAAATGGGTTTGACCAATGGAGGACAACGGTGCAGGACTGAAGGGCAGGAGGGCAGAGTGGTAGGAGTACTTAGGCCTCCTGCTTTCTCCCTGCCTCACTGTGGTTTTGACCTTTACTTCCCGTCTCTGTCTCTACAGTCCCATCAGCAGCTCATCTTCCACAGCTTCAGCTCTCACCAGGCTCTGTTAACACCTCCTTTTCCCCCCTTGCCCCTTCAGATCAAAAGTATTAATACCTTCCTAATATTGCTAGACCTTGAGTGACTCATTTTCTCTTGTTAATTCCCTTTAATCCCACCTTCAAATTTTTTCCCCCAGGAAAACCCTTTCGAGTGTACCATCTGTTTTCCTTGGGGCCTTGACTGATGAGGAGAGGAATAAGGATTCGTAGAAGTGAGGTATGGTGTCTTCAGTTCTTTCCAGTTCATCCTCATCCTGTAACTCATCAAAAGGCTCTACTCCTTCCATGTCACCATCTTGGAGTACCGCCATGAAGGCTCCAGGATTTCTGTGGTGGCTGGTTTCTACAGGAAAGCCTGCCTATGGGTCTAGCAGGAAAGCACACTCTGAGTTTATTTGCATTATATTTGCCATTTTAATTTGCTGATTTGCATTTGACATAATCGTTAAAGTAACTGATGCTAAAATAAAATATTGATAGTATCAAGTTTTTTTGGCCTTCAGTGAACTGAGCTTTGCTATAAATCAAGGACTGAGACTTTTGCTAGTGATGAGTTGTGTTAATAGAAGCAGATGCTAAACTAGGTCCAGTGACCGAGGGGCTCATGGGAAATGTCCTTGTGTGTTCCCCAAGGCCTCAGCATCTTTGGCTCCTCATCTCTAGAATATTAAGTCTAGAGCTCAGTCCTTTACAGGTCTGTGTCTGGCAACAACTCAGTCTTGACTAGTGCTAAACCAGTGACATTATTTAGGTGTGACCATCAATGAGAATTCTATGTGTCAACATTGTGCTAGATACTAAAGACACTAAACTGAAGACAAGATTCTGCCTTCCAAAGATTAAAACAATGTTCCAATATTATTATTTGAAAATTTTGCATACTTCTATGTAGGAAAAGTTCATAAAAGTGGAATTTCTGGGTTAAAATAGATGCAAGTATTTAGTCTTTTTTTTTCTTTTTCTTTTTTTGAGACAGGGTCCTGCTCTGTTTCCCAGGCTGGAGTGCATTGGTGCAGTCATAGCTCACTGCAGCCTTGGACTCCTGGGCTCCAACAATCCTTCCACCTCAGCCCCAAAGTAGCTAGGACTACAGGTGTGTGCCACCATGCCCAGCTAATTATTAAAATTTTCTTGTAGAGGTGGAGTCTTGTTATGTTGCTCAGAATGGTATATTTAAGCCTTTTGAGACATTTTGCTATATGACATCTAGCAGGATGCCCTCAGAAATCTGTGAGTAATGCTGTTTCCTCATTCCCATGCACACACTCTATTACTAACTTTGTAATTTGATTGATGAAAACTGCAAAACATTGTTTTAATTTGTATTTATGAGATTAGTTGAGTTGAATATTCTTATAGTTCTATTGGCCATAATATTTCTTCTTTTGGGAACTGTCATTCACGCCTTCATTAGCCAATTGAAAATTTGGAGTGGCTACTTCGCATCCACAGAATACTGGTCCCATGTCTGCTATAAGTGTAGTAACATTTTTACCAGGTTTTTATTTGCATTTTAATTTTATTTTTTAATGCATAATGCAGGTGTTTCAAAAATCGGTATTTTTATTTATAGTTTCTGCCTTTTATGGTTTAGTGCTTACAAGTTTTTGTTGTTGTTGTTGTTGTTTGAGACAGGATCTTGCTGTGGCACCGAGAGTGGAGTCCAGTGGTAAGATCCTGGCTCACTGCAGCCTGGACTTCCTGGGCCTAAGCAATCCTCCTACCCCAGCCTCCCAAGTAAATGAGACTATAGGTTCATGCCACCATACCTGGCTAATTTTTTTGCCAGGTGAGACAGGGTTTCACCATGTTGCACAGGCTGGTCTTGAACTCCTGGTCTCAAGTGATTTTACTGGCCTTGGCCTTCCAAAGTGCTAGAATTACAGGTGTGGGCCACCAGTGCTTACAAGCCTTATCTGCACAAAATCAAAATCTTTCATCCAGTTGGAACTTATTTTGTGCACAATATGAAGTAAAGACATGATTTTAGTATTTATTTCCCAAGTATATAAACCTTTAGGTGGGCCCTAATTGTGAGGAGACTCAAATTCTCTTTGGAGAACTGTGTTTGGACTTTGTTCTGTGGTGATACATCAAAGGTGTGGGAGCTGGAAAGTCACACTGGCCATACTTTCATTCATGCTGTAGTGAACTACAGGGGGTTTCAAAGCTGGGTGGCAAGGGGACTGGTAGGTGGTGGTTGGAAAGTGGCAAAAGTTAGAGGAAATCATAGTGTTTCAATGACTATTGAATGATTTTATGCTGCTCTTTTGAGTCTAATTGCCCTCTCTTTAAGATGGTACTAGAAGTGTTAACATTTCCATATGAAGTCATTACAACATCAACAAGTTTGAAATACCTTTAACTCAATAACTAACTCCTCCTCCTCCCACTTCTTCTGTCTCCCACTCTCACCTTTTTAAAATGAAACTAGATCTGCCAGGCACAGTGGCTCCTGCCTGTAACATCAGGCACTTTGGGAGGCAGAGGTGAGAGGATTCCTTGAGCCCAAAAGCTCAGCTCTGGGCAGCGTAGAGACCCCTGTCTCTAATATATATAAAATTAGCTGGGCATCCTGGTACACTCCTGTAGTTCCAGCTACTTGGGAGACTGAGGCAGGAGGATTGCTTGAGCCTGGGAAGGCGGCAGTGAGCCGTGTTTGCCCCACTGCCCACCAGCCTGGGTGACAGAGTGAGACCCTGTCTCAATTAATCAATCAATCAATCAATCAACTAGACCTAGAACAGAGATTCCTAGCACAGGATTACTAGCTAGGGGACCTCAGGTGAATTCCTTAATCTCTTTGTATAATCTCTTATCTGTACAATGAAGATAATACTACCTAGCTCATGGATTGTATTATCCTATGACATGGATACCTGTGTCCTTAGTTACTGTTTTTTGATTACATAAAGTGTTAATGAACAATATTTATTTGTCATTTAAATTGTTTCCTGACTATATGATAGACATATTTCAAGGTTATATTAATTTGAATATTTTTTCAATTTAGGAACATGGCATGTATATTATTTTTGTGCATCTTTCGCGATAGTACCATGAACAATTAGTCACTTCACAAGCACTTTGGCTGCTTGTTTATTATTTTGATTAGGAGGGAAAAGTAATTTACTCCTGGCCTGAAGGGGCTGCCCATGCAGAGTGCTCACAGGGCAGTGAGATGTGATGTAAATGCAGTAACATCGCAGGGTTGGCAGATCTTCTTCTGTAGAATGCTTCTCATCTTGACAGCATTCAGCAACCATTTTTGAACATATTGTGTTAGGGAGTGAAATAACAGACCTTAGAGGTTGGATTATGATCTCCATTTTATAGACGAACATGCAGAAACGCAGAGAGGAAAAGCAACTGGTCCACATGGTAAAGCTGTGTGTCCCACCCTGGCTTTGTCTGTCTCTAGAGCAGGAGCTTCCTTCTGGAGGCCTGAGGATGCATCAGTCTCCAAAGCAAGGCTGTTCAGAGGCCCCTCTCTAGGGAACTGTGCAGCACAAGACTTTCATCTTGGACTTCCGGGAAACACGTTGCCCTCTTCCAGGACAGATCTTACGGAGGATCTCTAGAACGTTTATTTCTTATTTTGACTCTTCATGACAACAAACTCCAGTACATTTTATCTGCCATTCTCCCACATCATTTTTTAGTTGCCTGAATTTGGAGAGAAGGGTTGGTACAGAGGAACAGAAAATAAACATGTGCGGTTCTGCTAAGTGTACTGAGCAAAGCACATTCATCTACACTGTATTATCTAATTGGTTTTTCTTTTTCTTTTTGAGCTGTTAAAAAATGGTGAGATATTACACAAGAAAATGAACACAATAGAAAACAATGGTTTATCACAAAGAGAAAATCTGAGAAGCCATCACCAAGGTTAAAAGTAGAATGTTGCTAGCATCCCGACTGCCCTGGTACTGCCTGCCCACTTACCATCACCGTCCCACTCCCAAGATGGCTACTCTCTGGACTTCTATGGTTATTACTTTCTTCTGTTTATTTGTAATATACCAGCTGAGCCTACGTTCATAAGCACCACAGTTTTTGAACTTTGTGTGCTGAAATCATACAGTATGTACCCCTCGGTGTCCGGCTTCTTCGCTCAACATTATGTTTGTGAGACATTCATCTGTGTTGCTCCCCAAAGCTGAAGGTTTAAGTCTCGGGGTCCAGTATTATTCTTTTAAACGTAGAAAGAGCAAGAGTGTTAAGTAAGCAGTTGGTTAAGTTCCGTAAAAGCTGCCAATCCAGGCGGCTTCAGTCCAGGAGGCTCTTCCGGAGCAGTGTCTTTTAGCGCCCGGAGAAGTGAGGCCTGGGTTTGGGGTCCAAGTCCGAGGTTGCCCTGGAGCGGGTCCCGCAAGGCGGGTGCACTTGAGGCAGGCGCCACGGTGCTGGAGGCTCCTACAGGGCTGAGGCGCGGGAGAGGCGGGGCCGGGGAGGGCGCGCGGCTAGTTGCTGGGCGACGGAACGCGTCCTTTCTTCCGTGGAGCCAGTCGAGCCCACCCAGCCAGTCGAGCCCACCCGGCCCCTCGGCACCGGAAGGGCCTGTTGCACACAGGCCGAGCGGCGGGGCCAATCTCACCGCCACCTGAATGGGAGCGGAGGCGCCATCGAGGCCGGGTGAGAGGAGGACGCGGCCTGGGGCGCGGTGACTTCGTGTGGGCGCTTTGCGAAGGAGAGGTGCGTTGTTTGGGCGGAGTGGTTGTCCACTCTGTTCCGCGTGGCTATTTCGTTGTGGCAGGTTCACCCCGGCAGAAATCAGGGTAGAAGGGGATGGGGCACTGGGGCTGGAGTTTGGGCTGCCTTTCGTGGGAGAATGACCACGGGTTGAAGAGGAGCTGGGAGGATTGAGAACCTGGTGGAAGGGAGAGGTAGGTGTACGACGCCAGACCGGGCTGTGGGGACAGGAGAAAAAGAGGCTAGGAAGGAGAAAGAGGGGGATTCAAAGAGACTTCGGGAGGTGAAAGGTCACAGTGGAGGTACTTTAATTTCCATCTACCTGACCTCTGCTGTTCCTTTACAGGGCAGCTTGTTTTGAGTAAACCTTAGCCACCATTAGGTGACTGCTCTCACTAGGGTCAATGTGTGCAGTTTCAGAATAGAGAGCAGTTGCCTGAGCTTGGCTCTAACTCCTTGATGGACGGTGAGACACTGTGGGCTTAATGCCAGGATTGTTGGCATTGAAGCCCACAGATCCACAATGGAACTGTTGCAAACTACTGTTGCAGAAATTTAAAGGAGATCAATATTTTTTTTGTTTTGTTTTGTTTTTTTGTTTTTAACATGCAAATCTCAAAGTTGAACAAATTGCTTTTTTCGTATCTACAACTTTATAGAGGCATAATTTATATTCAGTAAACTGCACAAATGAACAATTGTACAATATACAAGGTACAGGCATACAATTTGATGAGTTTTGACAGATGCATACACCTTTGAAACATTTCCTGCAATCAATATAACTGAACTTTTTTATTCTTCTGCCCTCTTTGCTCTTCATTCCTGCTTTTAGCCCACACCCTGCAACCAGTCACATATCTGCTGTGTGACACTATAGAATAGGTTGTATTTTCTAGAATTTTATATGCAAGAAAGCATACAGTATATGCCCATTTGTGTCTGGCTTCCTTACTTGGCATAATGATTTGCCATGACCTTTTCCTTAATTACTGTAGCTTACTGTAGTAGGTTTTGAAATTGGATAGTGCAAGTCCTCCAGCCTCTTCTTTTTAAAAATCACATTGGTGATTTTAAGTCATTTGAATTTATGTATACATTTTAGATTCAGCTAGTAATTTCTATTTAAAAACCTGCTGTATTTTTTATTGGGATTGCATTGACTTTATAGATCTATTTGGAAGAATTGTGATTTTAAGAATATTGAGTCTTCCAATCTATGGACCTGGTATGTCTTCATTTATGTAGATCTTTAATTTCTGTAAATAATGTTTTGTAATTTTCAGTGTAGAGATTTTGGACATTTTTTGTTACATTAATTCCTAAATGTTATGTTTTGTGGAGGCACTAGTGTAAGTGGAATTTAAAAAATATTTTCCAGTTGTTTGCTGCTACTATATAAACATGGAACTGATTTTGTATGTTGCTAACTGTGTATTGTGCAACCTTTATATTTTCACTCATTAGGACATATAGATTTTTGTAGATTCCTCAGGATTTTTACCCTAAAAATTATGTCATCTGCAAATAGGGGCACTTTAACCTTTTCCTTTTCAATCTTTATTACTTTTATTTCTTTATCTTGCCATATTGCAATGGCTAAGACCTTCAGTATGATGTTGGATATGCATGAAAAGAGTGAGATATTTTTTCCTTGTTTCCAACTTTAGGAGGAAAGCATAAATATAATGTTAGCTGTAAAGTTTTTGTAGATTTTCTTAATTAGATTGAGGACATTCCCTGTGATTCATAGTTTGCCTAAAGCTACTAATTTATTTTTATCCTGAATGGTTGTTGAATTATTTCAAATATTTTTTCACTACCAAAATAATCATATTGTTTTCATGTACTCTGTTAATATAGTGAATTATATTGATTTTCAAATAAATATAATAAATCAAGATACTTAAATCAATTTTTCAACCCTTGGATAAATCTATTTGGTCAAAATGTATTATCCTTTTCAAAAATATATTTTTGGATTTGATTTGCTAATATTTTGTTAATGATTTTTGCCTATATGCTCCTAAGGAATATTAGTATGTAATGTTCTTTCTTTCAAAAAAGCCTTTGTCAGGTTTAGTATTATGGTTATGCAGGTATCATAAAATAAATTTTCCTTCCTCCTCTATTTGCTGAAATAAATGTATGTAAGATGGGTGTTATTTCTTTCTTGAATATTTGAGAGAACCATCCAGGGCTGGAATTGTCCTTGTGGTAAGATTTTTTGATAACAGATAAAATTTTTTAAAAATATAGAGCTATTCAGATTTCCTGTTTCTTGTATTAATTTTGTTAAGTTGTAATTTTCAGAATTGCCCATTTTGTCTAAATTGTTAGATGTTGTTGGTGTAGTGTTGTTTATCACATTTTAAAAATTGTCCTTTAATATCTTTAGGTTCTGTAGTGAAATCCTCTCTTTCATTCCTGATATTGGTGATTTTTGTTCTCTTAAACAGTCTAGTCAGATGGGTTTTTAAATTCTGTTGAAATTTTAGAAGAACCAACTCTTGACTTAATTTTCTCAATTCTTTTTCTGTTTTCCATGTGATTGATTTATATCCTTATATTTATTATTTCATTCCATTACTTTGAGTATACGTTATTTCTTCTTTTCCTAGATTCTTAATGTGGAACTTTAGGTTATTGATTTTAGACCTTTCTTCTTTTTGATTTCATCATATAGGGTATAAGTTTCCTTCTAAACACTGCTTCAGCTACACCCCACACATTCTGATATGTTGTGTTTTCATTATTATTCAGTCTAAAATATATTCTATGATTTAATAATATCTTTTGTTTTCAATTTACTTACCTGTTGGCTTTTTAGTTGCACTTCTTTGCATTACTTTAAAAATGGTTTCTCTAGTAATTACAATACACATCCTTAACATTTCAAAGTCTACTTAGAGTTAATATTGAACTAGTTCACATAAAATGCAGAAACTGTACAACCATATAGTTCTTTTGCCCACGCCTATCCCAGTCTTTTTGGTTCTTGTCATATGTACTGCACCTACTTACATAAACATTCCACAACACAATATTATACTTTTTATACATTATTTTTAAACTTAAGAGAAAAAAAATAGCTTCATGTACTTATTCAGACATTTGACACATTTCTCATCTTCATTCATTTTTAAAGATTTAAATTTCCTTCTGGTATCATTTCTCTTCTCCCTGAAGACCATTCTTTAGCATTTCTTGTAATTTCTATTGGCTGGTGAGTAATTCTCTTAGATTTTTTTTTATCTGAATATGTCTTTATTTTGTTTACCTTTTAAAAAAGAATATGCATGCTAGATATAGAATACTTGGTTGACAGTTTAAATTAATCAATTTATTTATTTATTTATTGATACAGAGTCTTGCTGTGTTGCCCAGGCTGGAGTACAGTGGCACAATCTTGGCTCACTGCAGCCTTTGCCTCCTGGGTTCAAGAAGTGTTCTTGCTTCAGCCTCCCAAGCAACTGGGATTACAGGTGCCCAGCACTGTGCCCAGCTAATATTTGTATTTTTAGTAGAGACGGAGTTTCACCATGTTGGCCAGGCTTGTCTCAAACTCCTGACCTCAGAAGATCTGCCTGCCTGGGCCTCCCAAAGTGCTGGGATTACAGGCATGAGCCACTGCACCTGCTCTGGGTTGACAGTTAAAAAAAATCTTTTAGCATGTTACAAATCCTGTTTCCCTGTCTTCTGTTCTTAGGGATGTCTGATGAGAAGTCCATGGTCTTTGAATTATTGTTTTCCTGTCAATAACGTGTTGTTTCTTTCTGTCTGCTTTTGAATTTTATCTTTGAATTTGTTTTTTATCACTTTACATATGATTTGCTTTACATTTATTCTGGTTGAGTTTCACTGAGCTTCTTGAATTTATAAATTTGTCTTTCTTCAAATTTAGGAAGTTCTCAAACATAATTATTTTTTATTTTTTGAGACAGATTCTCTCTTTGTCACTCAGGATGCTAGAGTGCAGTGGAGCAATCATTCTCCTTTTTCCTTGGGATACTAATTATCTGAATGTTAGTGCTTTTTGGTATTATCCTTACAGGTATCTCAGGCTTTCTTTTTTCTCTTTTCTTATAATGGATAATTTCTGTGCATTTATCTTTAAACTCAGTTACTCTTTTCTCTGATATCTCCATTTTCCTAATCAATTTTTTTTGAAAATATATTTTCAGGTATAAAATTTCTATTTTTATTTTTTTAATTTCTCTGCCAAGATTTTCTTTTTATTAATCTCTAGCATATTTTCCTTTACTTCATTGAGCATAGTTATAATGGTTGCTTTAATGTCCTTTTCTAATAATCTCAACATCTGAGTCATTTCTAGAATGGGATCTGTTCAATTTTCTTTTTCTTTTTATTAATCTCTAGCATATTTTCCTTTACTTGATTGGGCATAGTTATGAGAGTTGCTTTAATTTAAGTCCTTTTCTAATAATCTCAACACCTGAGTAATTTCTGGACTGGGATCTGTTTATTATCTTTACCTCTGAGAATGAGTCAATTTTCCCAAGTCTTTTCATGCCAAGTATTTTTGGACTATATCCTGGACATTGTGAATGTTTTATCATGTAGAGTCTAGGTTCTGTCATATCCTTTCTGAAGAATGTTGTTGTTTCCCATTTAGCAGGCATTTCACCAGTCAGTTAAACTCACTGTAAGACCTGTCTTACTCTGCGGTTGGTGGTTCAGTTCAGCTCTTTAAGCCTTTGCTGTGCTACTTTGAGTTTGTCTTGCATATACATGAATCAAAGGTCAGTCGGAGATATGTGGGGTTTAGAAGAATTTGGGGATTATCTTCTCTGGGTCTATTCCCTCCAGAATTTCTCTCTCAGTTCTCAGCGATGTTTGTTGTCTGGGTTCCTTTCCCTGATTCTTATGGCTAGAATAATGAAGGGCTTCCTATCAATGTTTTTGACACTTGCACTATGCCATTCTGCAATTATGGACTGTGTTTGAAGAAAAACCACAATAAACCAGAAACTTCTCTCCAGGCCAGTTTACACAAATGTTGACTTTCCTCCACAATCTTCCTGTTTTATTTACTCTGAAGAATTCTTAGGTCAATAAAAAAATATTTTGTCCAGACTTTATATGTTGTTGTGAGGAATTGGTCTGTAAAGATGTATCTGTGAATTAGCCAGGCATGGTGGCGGCTCCCTGTAGTCCCAGATACTCAGGAGGCTGAGATAAGAGAGTGGCGTGAACCCAGGAGGCAGAGCTTGTAGTGAGCCGAGATCACGCCACTGCACTCCAGCCTGGGCGACAGAGTGATACTCCATCTCAACACTGCACTCCAGCCTGGGCGACAGAGTGATACTCCATCTCAACACTGCACTCCAGCCTCGGCGACAGAGTGATACTCCATCTCAACACTGCACTCCAGCCTGGGGGGCGACAGAGTGATACTCCATCTCAGAAAAAAAAAAAAAAAAAAAAAAAGAGAGATGCATCTATGGCTCTTCAACAAATTGCATTTGAAACTGAGAGCAGGCAATATTTTAATATGTCAGAAGTACGATGACCATTAAACACACACACACATATCATTTTATTTTTATTTATTCTTTAAAAATTTTTATTTAAGACAGTCTTTGTCACCCAGGCTGGAGTGCAGTGCCACAATGATGGCTCACTGCAGCCTTGACCTCCTGGGCTCAAGCAATCCTTCTACCTCAGCCTTCTGTCTAGCTGGGACCAGAGGCATGTGCCACCATGCCTGGTTAATCTTTTATTTTTTGTAGAGATGGGGTCTCCCTATGTTGCCTTATTTGGTCTTGAACTCCTGGGCTCAAGTGATTCTCCCTTCTTGGCCTCCCGAAGAGCTGGGATCACAAGATGAGCCACTGCACCTGGCCACATTTTATTTTTAAATTTTGGCTTTTTAAGCAATTAAAGGGAGTCCAAGAAGGGAAGATAGAAAATGGGGAGAAGAAAAAGGCAGGGGAGTATTTTGTTGTTTCATTAGCTGTTATGTATTTATATATGTATGTATTTTTGAATGTAAGTATACATTCACAAGGGATATAGGCATATTCTAGATGACTGTTATAAAGGGCTGAGGTTTTATAGTTATTGAAATTTCTGTGGGCTTTTGAATAGCTTAGAGAGAAACCTTTTCTGAGCCTGAAAAATAGCATTTTCTCTATTTTCTATATCCTTGTAAATGAGCACATGTAAGTGGTTTTTACTATTATTGATATTAACAGGATTAAAGGCAGCAAAACAAGTATAGAAAGTGCAGAAAAATAGAAATAAATCACTGGTTTCCCATTCAGCAAAATTATTAATGTGTTTATATATTTCTTTTGAGGCTTTTTTTTTTGTAAATGACAATGAGGGCACAAACAGATCTCATTTCTCCCACTGATATTTCAAAAGCAAGTATTGTTTTCAGAATATTTTTGTTTTCCTTGCAAGGCTGAAGATTTCACTAAATGAGATAGATTGTCTTTGGGCTAAGAAGTTTGTTTTGGAACTTTAGTACTGTGCATTGGAAATTGACATTGGCCTGAAGTTTAGGAAGTATGTCAATTGAGATGATATTTGATTATGGGCCTAGGAAAACCCAAATCTTGTTCTTAATATGTTATCCTTCTCAGTGTGGTCCCCTGACTACATATAGGAAGAGGTCAAGGTCAGGTAATCCATATTACTTTCTGGGCCCATTCCTAATGTAATACTCTGATGAGTTAGGCCTAACATATGCAGACTGCTTTCCCTTTGTGAGGTGGGTTTGTGTAGCTTGGAACCAAGTCATGTGGTAATCTCCATTTATTTCGACTTTAGTTATAGTCTAGAGCAAAGTTTTGGATTTTCTGTTCCAATAGGAGAAATAAACACAACTGCAAGAACGAGAGAGCAACCTGCAATGGTCTAGAGAATTCAAGTGGGCAGCCCTGCCTGAGTCTTTAGCCATTTTTGGCTGGAGAACTTTCTTCTGATGGCTGACCCGGCCTTGTGAGAGAGAAGAAAAGGCTGGCTCTTGACGCTTCTGACTACTTCACTGCTCAGGCCTTGAACCTCCTGGCAGAAGAGAAAGGAAAAGGCATAGACAGATTTTTAAGAGCATTGTCCCATTTTAAAGGGTAGGGTAAACATAATCAGCCTGGTTTGTGAGCTGCCTATTTGACACATCATGTAGATGAATACTTTCTCCTTCAGAGACAACTACATTATTTTTCCCTTGGTATCTCCAAGCTAGAACTAGTTTCTCTTAGTAAATTGCTCCTTTGAAAAAGAGAACATGCTATTTTCTCACGAGAATGAATGTTTAAAAGTCATTTTATGTATTTTGTGTTGTAGGAGTGGGTAGGGGAATAAAGGCACTTAGCTTTGATGGACTGGCCCATGAAGCACTGGTATACCACTCATCTTGAATGCACAATGGAAGTTCCTGTTGAATTTAGAAGTTCTATTTCCTGTTGGTTTAATTTTAGATAGAAAGAGCAACTTTCCTGTTAAGAACTCATGGGAATGTACTAAGAAGTGTTAAACAATGAACAGTTGTTAAACTTCAATAGCAAACAAAAGGCCTGGGAGAAGTGAGAAAGCAGGAACTAAGAAATAAAAGGGAAGTGTGAGTGGGAGAGTCAAGTCAGATTCTCATCAGGTACTAATGTACTTCTGGTCTGTGCTCTGTTCCAGTTACTACCTTTCAACCTTTTGCAGGAAGAAATGCAGATAGTGTTGATATGAACATATTGCCACCTGTGCAAACAATAACAGTCAAAATACTGGGGGAGGGGGTGCGATTATACAGCATTTTTTAAAGTAGGGAAACTTTCTTAAGGGCTTTAGAAATAATTTCTATTGTTCATATCCTATGGTCTGGAAAACTGGCAACAGATAATTTTCACTATTTAACATGAACCCTTCATATGGATAGAATTGAATTGCCCAAGGTCTAGTCAGTGGTGGAGCTAGGTAAAGAAAGAAAGCCTATTGATTCCCAGATATGATGAGCTCTTCATGTAGCGGGGTCTTCAATTAAAAGCAATAAGACTATATTTGGAGGATAAACAGGAGATTTTCTTCATACTATCAAACATCATGATAAATGAATAATTACAATTGTAAAGATAATTATTTCATGAATTGATATGAGTCCAACTAAGAAATGTAGATAAGTGATAAAAATGCAAAGTAAAATAAAAATATGTTTTCCTTTAAGTTTTAAGTCCATATGGATTTATTTGGGTACCTGTCATGAAATACACCAAAAAATTGCACCAAATAGCTGTGTAGTAGTCTCAGCACAATTTATTGAAAAATTCTTTTATCATCAATTTAATGCTGCCTTTATAACTAATATTTCATCCTTTTTCTCACTTTCTCAGTGTACTTATTGATTTTAGCAGGAGGTTTTCAATTCTAATTATTGTATCTGTAAATCTTTTATCTGGTTGCTCTTCATTGAGCAAGAAGTGCTGCCTCATTTCTGTTTTCCTTTCTTTTTTTTGGCTAATCCAGCCTGTTTATTATTTCAAATGAATCCAGAATTACCTTTCAAAGTTCAAAATATCATTTTCAGAGTTTTGCATTGGCATGAAACCAATACAGTATTTTGGTAAGGCCTGATATAATTAAAATATTTGGTCTTTCCATCAAGGAACATTAACTTCCTATTTAGTTGAATCTTTCTTCAATATCCTTCAGTAAAATTTAAAAATTTTAATTATGTAGTTTCAGTACATGTTTTTGTTAGGTTTATGCCCAGATACTTACTTTAAAAATACTACAAATGAAATTTTACCATTATAGTAAAAACATTGTTTTACATCTGTTGCCCAGGCTAAAGTCCATTATGTTTTTGATGAGACCATTTTGGTATAAAGAAATTATTGGGGGATATATATAAAATATATATTATATATAAGGTATTATATAAATATGTAAATTATATCTAATATATATTATACATAAATTATATATAATATATAATATCAATTACATATAATATAATATAGTATAAATTATATGTAATATATTATATAAAAATATATAATATATAATATATGTAAATTATATATAATATATAATATGTAAATACATATAAATTATACATAATATATTATATATAAAATTATATAAAAATATATAATATATAATATATAAAAATTATATATAATATATAATATAATATATAAAAATATAAAAATATATAAATTATATATAAATATATAAATTATAATATATAAATATATTAATTATAATATATTAACTATATAATATATAAATATATAATAAAATTATTATATATAAATAATATATTATATATAAATTATATATAACTATATTCTGCAAGGGATTTGAATTTAAAATATATAATATATATTATATATAATATAAGGATATAAGGATATAAGGATGGAAGTTCTCTAGGATATCATCCAGGAGAACTTCCCCAACCTAGTAAGGCAGGCTAACATTCAAATTGAGGAAATACAGAGAATGCCACAAAGATACTCTTTGAGAAGAGCAACTCCAAGACACATAATTGTCAAATTCACCAAAGTTGAAACCAAGGAAAAAATGTTAAGGGCAGCCAGAGAGAAAGGTCAGGTTACACACAAAGGGAAACCCATGAGACTAACAGCAGATCTCTCGGCAGAAACTCTCCAAGCCAGAAGAGAGTGGGGGCCAATATTCAACATTCTTAAAGAAAAGAATTTTCAACCCAGAATTTTGTATCCAGCCAAACTAAGTTTTATAGTGAAGGAGAAATAAAATTAATTACAGACAAGCAAATGCTTAGAGATTTTGTCACCACCAGGCCTGCCCTACAAGAGATTTTGAAGGAAGCACTAAACATGGAAAGGAACAACAGGTACCAGCCATTGCAAAAACATGTCAAAATGTAAAGTTCATCGATGCTAGGAAGAAACTGCATCAACTAGCGAGCAAAATAACCAGCTAATATATATTACATATTACATATAATATATAATATATAAAATATATATTATGTATAATTTATATATTATATATTATTATATATTTATATATAAATTATATATTACATATTATAATATATATTTATATATAAATTAATAATAATATACATTAAATATATATTATATATATTTTACATTCAAATGCCTTGCAGAATCCTATTAGAGTTCTAGTGTCGGTGTTTTCAGTAGATAATCATATCTGGAAATAATGATGACATTCCAGAGGTGTTTCTGCCTTACTGTTTTATTTATTTTCAAAGAAACTTGACCTTGAGTGTTCTCTAAAGACTTATTATTCTTCTAGTTCATTGTATTTTGTTTTACTTTCATTGTTTTACCCTGATTTCTTGAAATGCTCCTCTTGGTGTGTTCTGTGGAACACTGTCCTCTTCATTTTTCTAACTCTCTGATTGCTCTTGCCCCTGCCACCTCACACAGGTAAGTATGCCACAGAACCTGCCATTGGTCCCCTATTTATATTTACTGCTAGCCTGGCTTTGGGTAATGATCTTTTAAGATCTCAAAATGTACTTATGATCATAGCTAGCTGGCCCTGCTGAATAACAGAATTTTTAAAAATTGTAGTTAAAATACACATAACAAAATTTGTCCTCTTAAACATTTTCAAGTGTACAGTTCAGTGAATAACAGAAGTTTTATTATGACTAAGACGTCATTAGGCTGACTCAAAGTCCCTATTTTTTGAAGGAGTTTTCATTGCTCCCATTTATTCCTAATCATTGGCCAGGTCCTGTCAGTTTTACCTAGCTTTGTCTCTATTTTTACTCTGCTTCATTATCAAGGCCAGACTCAGGCTCCAGCTACCAGATTCTTACTTGTCCTTCCAGGCTTTATTCCGTTTTCTACTCAATATATCGTTACTTTTCTGCTAAAAATTTAGAGTGGTTTCCAGTAGCTCACAGAAAAAGTACAGAGAGTGGCACTGAAGGCCTCATAATCTAGCTGCAGCCCATCCTGAGGTTTCTCGCATTCCCTTCCTACATGTTGCTGTGGCTTAGATGACACTTTGAGGGAGTGAGCTGGGTAAGGAAGGGGACACCTGGGACCAGTTGGAGAGGGAAGGGGAAACAGCTGTCTAGCCACAGGAGCTGGGATTTGGCCCTTGCACTGACAGACCCTTCATTTTTCTTTTTTTCTGAGAAACTGCAAATCTGAATTGGTATATGAAAATCTTCCAATTTAAAATAGTTGGCTATGAATTAAGATTGTGGAAGTAAGCCAGACATGGTTGCTCACGCCTGTAATTTCAACACTTTGGAAGCCTGAGGTGGGAGGATGGCGTGAGCCCAGGAGTTAGAGACCAGCCTGGGAAACACAAAGAGACGGAATCTCTACAAACAGAGTATTAGCTGGATGTGGTGTACCACATTTGATCACAGCTACTCAGGAGGCTGAGGTGGGAGGATCGCTTGAGCCCAGGAGGCAGAGACTGCACTAAGCCATGATCATGCCATTGCTCTCCAGCCACTTGGGCAACAGAACGAGATCTTGTCTCAAAAAAAGAAAAAATTGTTGAAATACTCTGAACAATACGGGCTGAATGATCCAGGCCTCAGGCCACAGTTTGTGGCCTTCATTCTGTTGTAGCAGGGGTCCTGGGGATTTTCTAAGCTATGCTTAGTACGATACTACTTGCCTGGAAGTGAAACATTACATTAGAGTTTAAAGAAATGTTAAAAGAAATCCAATAGAGGTTTGGGAAACTTCCACCGAAAAAAATGACTGCTTTAGAGGTTTTTCATGGTTCTTGTGAAATGGCCAATAGGTGGACATAAAATTACATGATAATATTACCCACTTGTGCCTCAGGGAGCACAGTGAGGTTCTATTATGAGAAGATTTGCTGAGCTAGAATTTTATTCCAGTTTTGTTTTTTATTTATGTATATACGCACACCACACATATGATTGTTTTGGGGCTTACTTTACAGGTCAAATTTATCAAGATGTCCACGATCCCGAGGCACTTTGGCCTGAAATACAAAGAGGAATCCTATATGTTTAAAGAGCTTGAGAAGGTTCGGCAGGAAACTAAAAAGGATTTTCTCCGATTCAAGCAGAAGTTGGCCTCCAAGCCGGCTGTAGATGAAAGGCCAGTCCACAGCCTCTATGCCCCCGGCGCGGCCCGCCCCGAGCGCGTTTCCTGCGCCGCAGCCCGGACGTCGAGAGGGTCCCCTTCGGCTAAAGGCCCTGCAATGTCCGCGGCCGCCCTCCTGCAGGAGGTGCTCGGAGGCGCGCCGCGGCCCTCGGGCCTGGGTGAGGCGGCGGCTCCAGGCAAGACCTTGTCGTTTCGCCCCCGGGACTTTTACTTGCGGAGCTCCGCGTTCCTACGGCATCAGACCCTGAAAAAGCCGCCAGTCATCGCCTCTGGGTTCGGCACGGCCAGACCCGTGGTCCTGCTGCCACCGCCCGAGCCGCCCGTGAAGCGCAGAGCGTGCAGGGTATTGGGGAGCTCGCGGCACGCGGCCCCCAGGCCGGTCCTTGACCTGGGCAGGGGGCGCGAGGAGGGCCAGGAGGTAGCTCCTCTCTCAGGGCCCTGCATGGCCAAAGAGAGGAAGGTCAGCTCCATCTCCACAGAGGACGGTTACACGGATGTCAGCAGCGGGCGGAGGAAAGTGAGGATCCGCACCCACTTCATGAGCGAGAGCCGGGCCCGCGAGGCGCGGGAAGCGGCGGGGTTAGGAGCCCAGGGAGAACAGGAGAGCTTGCCGCCCAGCGACGCGCGGGAGGCCGCCTGGCAGGCGCTGCTGCCCGCCCGCGTGATCCCCACGTCCATCGAAGAGATCATCGCCTCGCTGCAGTCCGAGGCCCAGCTGGCCTCCGACCAGACCATCAAAGAGCTCATACGGAGCATCCTTGGCCAGAACTACGATATTAGAATGGAAGTAGGTGAACCAAAACCAGAGTAATGTTTCTCCCAAATGCAATTTGAGGTACATTGCATATGTAAGCGTAGTTTATTATGGATGCTATTTCGGTGCACAGGGTGTCATGTATTATAACACAAAAACACTGCGGCGTTATTCAACTTCTTTGCATTTTGTTTGAATTTTCCATTTGAATTTTTGAATTTTCTGTCTAGGGAGTGTATCCTCTTTTCAAAGCGAAGGAAACTGAGCGATGATCCCAAAAACTGATTCAGAGAACATTAGCTGAAGACTTCAGTAATACGTCACTAGTAGCCTTACCCTTCAAAGGTTTTGTGATTATTTACTATTAAAGGAACAGGCATTTTATGTGAAAAACTTTTTTTCTGTTACAGTTTAATATTAGCAGTAGTAAATTAAAGTAAAAGTGCATTTATATTCTAAGAAGATCAGCATATTACAATTTATAAGAATTCTGTACTTTCAGTGAAAATCATTCTCTTGAAACATTTTAAAAAATATTTTCTAGGTCTTCCCAATCATAGAGATTTGTAAGTGCGTCTTGTGTGCCAAACTCTATGGGACACACTATACATGCATTTTTGTCCCCATGACAACCCTATCAGGTCAACAGATACTAATAAAAGTCCTGTCTGACATGGGGGCCTTCTAGCTTTAGTGAAGTTAAAAAAGATTGGCACAGTGTTCTGGAGCTAATGCATGGCAGAGCTGGGATTCCACCCCAGGCAGTCTCATCCGAGACACTGAGCTGGAACCATGCCCGGGACAGCCCACTGATTCATTATGACTTGTCCTGGGTAGGAAGCTAAGCTAGATAGGGTCATATTTAAGTTTAAGGTATGTTGTCCATTATACAGACTTTGCTGTGGCAGGGACATTGACAGCAAAAGTAGTAACAAGGGAACTTGACCCCCAAACCCAAAGAAAGAAAGAAAGAAAAATATGAGACACAGTCTTTTTTGAGAATGACAGAAGCAAGAAGATTCTATTACTGTTCTTGGCTGCAGCTACAAATATCTTATTAGTACACAGAATACTGCTACTGCATTATGTCTTTAAAATTGTTTCAGCCCCAGACTACACTCTTGGCTGTGATTTAAGGAATGTGACCATAAAGGGAAGCAAAAACAGGTATGAGCAAGAGTCTCTGGTGTTGCCTTTGGCCTAATGTTTGTGGGCAGAGTATGACAAATGTTCTGAGTTGAGACTCACACCTCCCCATTGTTACTGAACAAGATCAGGGTGACTGCTCAGGCCATTTAAAAATGGGTATTTCTAGTTAGATTTTCTGTGAATCTAATAAGAAATCAGGGATGCCCAATGAAGAGCCTTAGCAAAGAGGGGAGAGGCCTCGGCGCCCCTTCTTCTGACATAGGCCCCATGCTCTATGACGTAGTTAAGGTACTTGACATGAAGAGGGGATGGTATTAGAAACTGGCCCAGAGGTCCCGTACGGTTGAGGAAAGTTATACCTCAGAGCAGTGTCCCATAAGAAAGATTGTATTTTGGCGGGCTCAAATGGACTTAGGGATATATGAAGAGAGACTATTAAATGAATAATGAACATTGCAGTGTATTCGGCTCTTCTACCAGAAGTGTTAATTCCTCTTGTGTATTCTTTTTTTTTTTTTTTTTTTTTTTTTTTTGACAGAGTTGTGCTCTGTCGCCCAGGCTGGAGTGAAGTGACACGGTCTCCGCTCGCTGCAACCTCCACCTCCCGGGTTCACACCATTCTCCTGCCTCAGCCTCCCGAGAAGCTGGGACTGCAGGCACCTGCCACTACGGCTGGCTAATTTTTTTGTATTTTTAGTAGAGACAGGGTTTCACTGTGTTAGCCAGGATGGTCTCGATCTCCTGACCTTGTGATCTGCCCACCTCGGCCTCCCAAAGTGCTGGGATTACAGGCGTGAGCCACTGTGCCTGGCCCCCCTTGTGTATTCTTTTTATGGCATTTATCCTACGTATTGTTTTATGTAGGAGAGTGGCATGGATCATGGAGCATTAGAATAAAGTGTATCTTGGACAGTATCAGGTATCTCAGTCCCATCCCTGCCTCTCATTATCTTGATTTTTTGAGTGCAGCCTGGATTTTGTTCTTGGCTTTTAAAATTTTGACACCCCCACCCCACAACAATTCCAGAAGATAGAACTTGCATTTCTTAAAGTAAAAGTGGTTTCGGAAGTTTTATTAGGGTGAAAAATGTACAATGGGGAATTTGTTGCAATGGCAATGGGTGGTAGGTGAGAGACAGTAATAAGAATGCAAGTATGGGCCCGGCGTGGTGGCTCACGCCTGTAATCCCAGAGCTTTGGGAGGCTGAGGTGGGTGGATCACCTGAGGTCAGGAGTTCAAGACCAGCCTGCCCAACATGGTGAAACCTCATCTCTACTAAAAATGAAAAAATTAGCTGGGCGCGGTGGCAGGTGCCTGTAATCCCAGCTACTTGGGAGGCTGAGGCAGGAGAATCGCATGAACCTGGGAGGTGGAGGTTGCAGTAAGCCAAGATCGTGCCATTGCACTCCAGCCTGGGAGACAACAGTGAGACTTTGTAAAAAAAAAAAAAATGTAAGTATGCAAGTGTAAAAGTGGTATCCAAATTATGATTTGAAAAAATTCTTAAGATTAGAATAAGAATGTTTGTTTTAAACGTTTGGGGCTTATGTTAATGATGTTCTTTCCAGGAAAAACAAGGAACATGGTTCTTCCCTTTAGAAATCATAACTTGCAGCCACATAGCAATCCCTAGAGGGAAGCTGAGAGGTAAGATGATCTTGGCAGGCTGGACTGTCTTTGTTGAGAACTTGTTAAAGGACATTCCACACGCAGCACTTAGAGGTCCATAGTTACGTGGGCCTGGAGTTGCAAAGAATACGGAGGGTTAAACTTAGCTGTCAGATGTCAGACATCTAAACCAGGATTTCTCAACATTGGCACTCTTGACATTTTGGGTCACTTAATTTTTCATTGAGGCTGGCTGTCCTGTGAATTGTAGGATATTTCAAGGGATCCATGGCTTCTGCACACTAGATACTAGCAGCATCTCCCAAGTCATAACAATAAAAAATGTCTCCAGATGTTGCCAGATGAGCCCTTGAGGCGGGAGCAAAATTGTGCCATCCTCTTTTATCCAATCGAGAAACACTGACCTAAAAAGTATGCATATACCTTGGCAGGAGAAGTAGAAATGTTATGAATGTTTGTTTGTTTTGCTAAGACATTCAATAGCATCAGTCACAAAGATACATTCTAATTACACGAGGCTGGGATTCACAGACCACTTTCTAGATGTTAACTGGAGGATGAAGTATCCAGGTGGTCCTTGCTTCTGTCATGCATAGTTGTTTCTGATCATACAGCTCAAAAGGAAAATGGCTTAACGTGACCTAGATAAGAGAGAATTCATAGTCCAAGTCTCCTATAAGCAAATAATATACAGTCTACAAAAAAGTTATGTCATAAAACTTATGCTTATGTTTGCCTCAGGGAAGATGAAATAGATATCCTTTTTCTCTATTCTTCCTGCTTAGTAAAACTAACTATAAACCCTGAACATTGTATATAAAACAAATACCAGAAGACTCCAAAACATGAATAGCAGAAGACAGCACATCTAGGGACTTTGGGGCACAAGGAATGACCTGGTGGTGAATTCTCTGACTTTTCTTTTTTCCTAATTTCTCCCAGACTTGTAGCTAAAGAAGCTAGTAACATACATAGGAATGCCAATGGTTACAGCTGGAAAAAGCTGCAACAAAAGCCTGCTCTTTAGCCAAAAGATCAGGAAAGGGGCAGCCTAGCAAGACAAAAAGTTTTTAGACAATAACTATGTTACTCTGGCTAAATACTGCAGAAAAACCTGTGGCCCCACTCCCTCCCCACCCATCAAGCCTGGATGGGGAGCCTGTATTTCTGATATAATTTGGATATTTGTCCACACTCAAATCTTATGTCGAATTATAATCCTCAGTGCTGCAGATGGGGCCTGGCGGGAGGTGTTTGGGCCATGGTGGGATCCCCCATGGCTTGGTGCTCTCTTTGCAATAGTGAGAGAATTCTTGCAAGATCTGGCCATTTAAAAATGTGTGGCCCCTCCCCGCCACTCTCTCTTGCTCCTGCTTTCATCCTGTGAAGTGCCTGCTCCCGCTTTGCCTTCCACCATGATTTTTAGCTTCCTGAGGCCTCCTCAGAAGGTGACGCCAGAGCTGTGCATCCCGTAGAACCTGTAGAACCATGAGCCAATTAAACCTCTTTTCTTTATAAATTACCAAGTCTCTGTTTTTTTAAATTGTATTAAATCTTTAATTTTTATTATTATACTTTAAGTTCTGGGATACATGTGCAGGGTTGTTACATAAGTATATAAGTGTCATGGTGGTTTGCTGTACCCATCAACCCGTCATCTGCATTAGGTATTTCTCCTAATGCTATCCCTCCCCCAGCTCCCCACCCCACGACAGGCCCCGGTGTGTGATGTCCCTCTCCCTTGTCCATGTGTTCTCATTGTTCAGCTCCCACTTATGAGAACATGTGGTGTTTGGTTTTCTGTTCCTGTGTTAGTTTGCTGAGAATGATGGTTTCCAGTTTCATCCACGTTTCTGCAAAGGACAGGAACTCATCCTTTTTTTATGGCTGCATAGTATTCCATGGTGTATATGTGTCACATTTTCTTTATCCAGTCTATCACTGATGGGCATTTGGGTTGGTTCCAAGTATTTGCTATTGTGAATAGTGCTGCAATAAACATACATGTGCATATGTCTGTATAGTAGAAAGATTTATAATCTTTTGGGTATATACCCAGTAATGGGATCACTGGGTCAAATGGTATTTCTAGTTCTAGATCCTTGAGGAATTGCCACACTGTCTTCCACAATGGTTGAACTAATTTACACTCCCACCAACAGTGTAAAAGCATTCCTATTTCTCCACATCCTCTCCAGCATCTGTTGATTCCTGACTTTTTGTTTTGCTTTGTTTTGTTTTGAGATGGAGTTTCGCTCTTGTTGCCCAGACTGGAGTGCAATGGTGTGATCTCAGCTCATTGCAACCTCCACCTCCCAGGTTTAAGCAATTCTCTTGCCTCAGCCCCCCGAGTAGCTGGAATTGCAGGCGTGTGCCACCATGCCCGGCTAACTTTGTATTTTTAGTAGAGATGGGATTTTACCATGTTGATCAGGCTAGTCTTGAACTCTTGAACTCAGGTGATCCGCCCACCTTGGCCTTCCAAAGTGCTGGGATGAAAGGCATGAACCACTGTGCCTGGCCTGTTTCCTGACATTTTAATGATTGTCCTTCTAACTGACTTGAGATGGAATCTCATCATGGTTTTGATTTGCATTTCTCTAATGACCAGTGATGATGAGCTTTTTTTCATATGTTTATTGGCCGCATAAATGTCTTCTTTTGAGAACTGTCTGTTCATATCCTTCACCCGCTTTTTGATGAGATTGTTTTTTTCGTGTACATTTATTTAAGTTCCTTGTAGATTCTGGATATTAGCCCTTTGTAAGATGGATAGATTGCAAAAATTTTCTCCGATTCTTTAGGTTGCCTGTTCATTCTGATGATAGTTTGTTTTGCTGTGCAGAAGCTTTTTAGTGTAATTCGATTCCAACTGTCAATTTTGACTTTTGTTGCCATTGCTTTTGGTGTTTCAATCATGAAGTCTTTGCCAATGCCTATGCCCTGAATGGTATTGCCTACGTTTTCTACTAGGGTTTTTATAGTTTTTGGTTTTATGTTTAAGCCTTTAATCCATCTTGAGTTAATTTTTGTGTGAGGTGTAAGGAAGGAGTCCAGTTTCAGTTTTCTGCATATGGCTAGCCAGTTTTCCCAGCCCCATTTATTAAATAGGAAATCCTTTTTCCATTGCTTTTGTCAGGTTTGTCAAAGGTCAGATGGTTGTAGATGTGTGGTGTTATTTCTGAGGCCTCTGCTCTGTTCCATTGGTTTTTATACCTGTTTTGGTACTAGTACCATGCTGTTTTGGTTACTGTAGCCTTGTAGTATAGTTTGAAGTCAGGTAGCATGATGCCTCCAGCTTTATTCTTTTTGCTTAGGATTGTCTTGGCTATATGGGCTCTTTTTTGGTTCCATATGAAATTTAAAGTAGTTTTTTCTAATTTTTTGAAGAAAGTCAATGGTAGCTTGATGGGGATAGCATTGAATCTATAAATTACTTTGGGCAGTATGGCCATTTTCACGATATTGATTCTTCCTATCCATGAGCATGGAATATTTTTCCATTTGTTTATGTTCTCTCTTATTTACTTGAGCAGTGGTTTGTAGTTCTCCTTGAAGTGGTCCTTTACATCCCTTGTAAGTTGTATTCCTAGGTATTTTTTTCTCTTTGTAGCATTTGTGAATGGGAGTTCATTCATGATTTGGCTCTCTGTTTGTTATTATTGGTGTATAGGAATGCTTGTGATTTTTGCACATTGATTTTGTATCCTGATAGTTTGCTGAAATTGCTTGTCAACTTAAGGAGATTTTGGGCTGAGATGATGGGGTTTTCTAAATATACAGTCATGTCATTTGCAAACAGAGACAATTCGACTTCCTCACTTCCTATTTGAATACCTTTTATTTCTTTCTCTTGCCTGATTGCCCTGGTCAGAACTTCCAATACTATGTTGAGTAGGAGCGGTGAGAGAAGGCATCCTTGTCTTTTGCTAGTTTTCAAAGGGAGTGCTTCCAGCTTTTGCCCATTCAGTATGATATTGGCTGTGGACTTGTCATAAATAGCTCTTATTATTTTGAGATACGTTTCATCAATACCTAGTTTATAGAGAGCTTTTAGCATGAAGGACTGTTGAATTTTATTGAAGGCCTTTTCTGCATGTATTGAGATAATTATGTGGTTTTTTTGTTGGTTCTGTTTATGTGATGGATTACATTTATTGATTTGAGTATGTTGAACCAGCCTTGCATCCCAGGGATGAAGCCAACTCAATCATGGTAGATAAGCTTTTTGATGTGCTGCTGGACTCAGTTTGTTAATCTTTTCAAAAAACTCGTACCTGGATTCATTGATTTTTTTTGAAGGGTTTTTCGTATCTCTACCTCCTTCAGTTCTGATCTCAGCTTAGTTATTTCTTGTCTTCTGCTAGCTTTTAAGTTTGCTTGCCCTTGCTTCTCTAGTTCTTTTAACTGTGATGTTCTGTAGATGTCTATTAGGTTCGCTTGGTCCAGAGCTGAGTTCAAGTCCTGAATATCCTTGGTGATTTTTTAATCTTGTTGATGTGTCTAATATTTACAGTGGCATGTTAAAGTCTCCCACCATTATTGTGTGGTCGTCTAAGTGTTTTTGTAGGTCTCTAAGAACTTGCTTTATGAATCTGGGTGCTCTTGTATTGGGTGCTTATGTATTTAGAATAGTTAGCTCTTCTTGTTGCATTGATTCCTTTACCATTATGTAATGGCCTTCTGTGTCTTTTTTGATCTTTGTTGGTTTAAAGTCTGTTTTATCAGAGATTAGGATTGCAACCCCTGGTTCTTTTTTTTTTTCTTTCCATTTGCTTGGTATATATTCCTCCATCCCTTTATTTTGAGCCTATATGTGTCTTTGCACATGAAATGGGTTTTCTGAATACAGCATATTGATGGGTCTTGACTCTTTATCCATTTTGCCATTCTGTGTGTTTTAATTGGGGCATTTAGCCCATTTACATTTAAGGTTAATATTGTTATGTGTGAATTTGATCCTGTCATTGTGATCTAGATTGTTATTTTGCCGGTTAATTGATGTGGTTTCTTCATAGTGCTGATGGTCTTTACAATTTGGTATGTTTTTACAGTGACTGGTACTGGCTTTTCCTTTCCATATTTAGTGCTTCCTTTAGGAGCTCTTGTAAGGCAGGCCTGGTGGTGATAAAATCTCTCAGCATTTACTTGTCTGTAGAGGATTTTATTTCTCCTTCACTTATAAAGCTTGGTTTGGCTGGATATGAAATTCTGGGTTGAAAATTTTTTCTTTAAGAATGTTGAATATTGGCCCCCACTCTCTTCTGGCTTGTAGGGTTTCTGCTGAGAGATCCACTATTAGTCTGATGGGCTTCCCTTTGTGGGTAACCCAACCTTTCTCTGGCTGCCCTTAACATTTTCCCCTTCGTTTCAACCTTGATGAACCGGATGATTATGTGTGTTGGGGTTGCTTTTCTCAAGGCATATCTTTGTGATGTTCTCTAGATTTTCTGAATTTGAATTTTGGCCTGTCTTGCTAGGTTGGGGAATTTCTCCTGGATAATACCGTGAAGAGTGTTTTCCAACTTGGTCCCATTCTCTCCGTCACTTTCAGGTACACCAATCAAACATAGATTTGGTCTTTTCACATAGTCCCATATTTCTTGGAGGCTTTGTTCTTTCCTTTTCATTCTTTTTTTCTCTAATCTTGTCTTGTTGCTTTATTTCATTAAGATGATCTTCGATCTCTGATATCCTTTCTTCCACTTGATCAATTCAGGTATTGATACTTGCGTATGCTTCATGAAGTTCTCTTGCTGTGTTTTTCAGCTTCATCAGGTCGTTTATGCTCTTCTCTAAACTGGTTGTTCTAGTTAGGAATTCCTCTAACCTTTTTTCAATATCCTTAGCTTCCTTACTTTGGGTTAGAACATGTTCGTTCCCACTTTCTGAAGCCTACTTCTGTCAGTTGGTCAAGCTCATTATTCTCCATCCAGTTTTGTTCCCTTGATGGCAAGGAATTATGATCCTTTGGAGGAGAAGAGGCATTCTGGTTTTTGAAATTTCAGCCTTTTTGTGCTGGTTTTTCCTCATCTTCTTGGATTTTTCTGCCTTTGATCTTTGACGTTGGTGCCCTTTGCATGGGGTTTTTGTGTGGACATCCTTTTGGTTGATGTTGATGCTATTCTTTTCTGTTTGTTAGTTTCCCTTCAAACAGTCAAGGCTCTCTGCTGCAGGTCTGCTGGAGTTTGCTGGAGATCCACTCCAGATCCAGTTTGCCTGGGTATCACCAGTGGAGGCTGCAGAACAGAAAGATTGCTGCCTTTCCTTCCTCTGGCAGCTTTGTCCCAGAGGTGCATCTGCCAGATGCCAGCTGGAGCTCTCCTGTATGACGTGTCTGTTTACCCCTGCTTGGAGGTGTCACGCAGTCAGGAGGCACAGGGGTCAGGGACCCACTTGAGGAGGCTGTCTGTCTCTTGGCAGAGCTGGTGTGCTGTAGTGGGAGATCTGCTGCTCTCCTCTCTTCAGAGTCAGCAGGAAGGAAGGTTTCAGTCTGTCAAGCTGCGGCCACAGCCGCCCCTTCCACCAGGTGCTCTGTCCCAGAGAGATGGGAGTTTTATCTATAAGCCCCTGACTGGTGCTGCTGCCTTTTTTTCAGAGATGCCCTGCCCAGAGAGGAGGAATCTAGAGAGGCAGTCTGGCTATAGTGGAGCTGCTGTGGGCTCCTCCCAGTTCGAACTTCCAAGCGACTTTGTTTACACTTTGAGGGGAAAGCTGCCTACTCAAGACTCAGTGCCTTAGTAAGGGCAGACAACCCCCCCTCCCCACCCCCACCAACCTTGAGTGTCCCAGGTTGACTTCAGACTGCTGTGCTGGCAGCGAGAATTTTAAGCCAGTGGATCTTAGCTTGCTGGGCTCCGTCAGGGTGAGATCCAGTGAGCAAGATCACTTGGCTCCCTGGCTTCAGCCCCCTTTCTAGGGGGGTGAACGGTTCTGTCTCGCTGGTGTTCCAGGTGCCACTGGCGTATGAAATAAAAACTCCTGAAGCTAGCTTGATGTCTGCCCAAATGTCCACCCGGTTTTGTGCATGAAACCCAAGGCCCTGGTGGTGTAGGCACCCGAGAGAATCTCTTGGTCTGCAGGTTGCGAAGACCATGGGAAAAAGGTAGTATCTGGTCTATAGTGCAACATTCTTCATGGCATAGTCCCTCATGGCTTCCCTTGACTAGGGGAGGGAATTTTCCAACCTCTTGCACTTCCCAGGTGAGGCGATGCCCCATCCTGCTTTGGCTGACCCTTTGTGGACTGCACCCACTGCCTAACCAGTCCCAATGAGATGAGCTGTGTACCTCAGTTGGCAATGCAGAAATCACCTGCCTATTGCGTTGATCTTGCTGGGAGCTGCAGACCGCAGCTATTCCTGTTCAGCCATCTTGCCAGCAGGTATTTCTTTATAGCAACACAAGAACAGCCTAATACAATTTCCAATATCAATGGGCTGTGGGATGGAGACAATGGAGTGTCCCCTACCCCTACCCCTTCCCAGTGGGATGGAGACAATGGAGTGTCTAGACTTTCAATACTGTCCAGAAGTAAAGAGGCCACCCTCTCCCTCTTCCCTCTGGTGTCAATGGAGGCCATGTGGAGAACCGTAATGAGACACTCCTATTCTTTCCAACTAGGATGGGATCAGCAGAGGCCTAGTGGGGAGCCAGAACTCCTAGTCCCACCATCAAGTAACAAGGAGGCCCCCATCCCAGGTGCCAGTAGAGGCTGAGCGGGAACCTAGACTTCTACCTCCACTTGGCAGTAACAGGGGAAGTGCCTCCCTGCACTGCTTCTGTTAGAGCAGTGTCAGAGAAAGCCAGTTGAAACAGAAAGTCTAAGTAATATCCAGACTCTCATAATATCCAAAATGTCCAGGTTTTAATAGAAAGTCACTCATTATGCCAATATCCAGAAACATCTCAATTTAAAAGAAAAAAAGACAGTTAATGGATGCCAAAGTCAAGATGACAGAGATGGTGGAATTATCTAACAAAGATTTTAAACAGTTCCTCCACCAAAACACCTCAGTGAGCAGTTATGAATGTACTTGAAACAAATGGAAAAGTAGAAATTCTTAGCAGAAAAGTAGAAAGTCTCAGTAAAGAAACAAAATATTCAAAGAAGAACCAAAGGAAATTTTAGTACTGGAAAGTACAATAACTGAAATAAAAACTCAACAAATGGGTTCGTTAACTGAATGGAGAAGACAGAGGAAAGAATCAGTGAACTTGGAGAACAATACAATATGCTTGAGCTGCAAACAGAGACAGTAGACTGAGGGGAAAAAATGACAGAGCCTTACGGACCTGTGGGACTAAAACAAAAGATATAATTTGGTGTCATCTTAGTCCTGGAAGAAGGGGAAAAAGAGGGCAGGACTGAAAAAGTACAAAAAGAAATAATGGCTAGAAGCTTCCCAAATGTGGCAAGAGACATAAACCTACATATATTCAAGAAGATGCTGAGTGAACTCCAAACCAAAGAAATCCACACTAAAACACATAATAGTAACACTTCTGAAAACTAAAGTCAAAGAAACAAAAATTTAAAGCAGTGAGAGAGAAACAATATGTTAACCAATAGGAGAAAATAATTTGACAGTAGGTTTCTCATTGAAAACTATTGTAGTCAGAAGGAATTGACACAGCGTTTTGAAATGCTGAAAGAAAAGAACTATCTACCAGAATTCTATTTCCATTGAAATAATTTCCTAAGAATGAAGGGGAAATCAAGACATTCTCAAATGAAGTAAACTAGGATTTTTTTTCACAGCAGTTCTACCCTAGAAGGATGACTAAAGGAAGTTCTCTAAACAGAAAAGATTAGAAAAAAAGATTCTTGGAGCACTAGGAAGAAAGAACATAATAAACAAATCTATGGCTACGTGCAATAGACTTTCCTTCTCCTCCTGAGTTTTCTAGATTGTGTTTGATGATCGATGCTAGAATTATAACGCTGTCTGATGCAGTTCTAAATGTAGATAGAGGAAATATTTAAGACTATTATAGATAGAGGAGTTAAAGTGGATATAAAGGGAGGTAAGATTTTCATGTGTCACTCTAATTGGAACAATTTCCATTCCAGGAGACCATGCTACTGGTACTGGTATCATGTACTATCTAGAGAAATGACTTAAAAAGGTATAAAAAAGATGTACAAAGCGATTCACTCAAAAAATATAGACACATCAAAATAGAATTCTAAAAAATATTGTTACCCATAGGAAGGCAGGTAAAGGTAGAAAGAAGTCACGTAAAGGCATAAAGAACAAAAAGAAAACAAAAAAAAAAATAAAGTGGCAGACTTCAATCCTAAGATATCATTAACTGTAAGTGGTCTAAATGTACCAACTGAAAGGCAGAGATTGGCAGGTGGTTTAAAAATATGACTCAATGATATATTGTCTACAAGAAATGTTTTTCCATTATGATATTGGTGGGTTGAAAATAAAGTATGAAAAATATATATTATGCATATATTAGTTGGGAGGAACCAGGAGTGGCTATATTAATACCAGATAAGGTAGACTTCAGAGCAAAGAAAATTACCAGAGACGGCCGGGTGCAGTGGCTCATGCCTGTAATCCCAGCACTTTGGGAGGCCGAGGAGGGTGGATCATCTGAGGTCAGGAGTTTGAGACCAGCCTGATCAACATGGTGAAACCCCGTCTCTACTAAAAATACAAAAATTAGCCGGGCATAGTGGTGCATGCCTGTAATCTCTGCTACTCAGGAGACCGAGGCAGGAGAATCGCTTTAACCCAGGAGGTGGAGGTTGCAGTGAGCTGAGATCGTGCCATTGCACTCCAGCCCCTGGCAACAAGAGCAAAATTCCATTAAAACAAAAAAATTACCAGAGACAAAGAGGACTTTATAATATTGTAAAAGGACCAACACACCAGGAAGACAAATCACAGTTTTAGGCATGTATTTACCAAATAACAGAGCTACAAAATATGTGAAGTAAAAACTGGAAGGAGAGATAGACAAATTGAAAATTATAGTTAAAAACGCATAATACCCTTCTTTCAGCAATTGGTAGAAAAACTAGACAGAAGATCTCTTAGGATACAGAGGAACTCAAGGACCCTATCAGCCACTAGGCTCTAACCTACATTTTTTAGAATACTTTACCCAACAACAGGAGAATATACATTTTTATCAACTGCTCGTGGATCATATACTAAGATGGACCATATCTTGGACCATAAAATGAACCTCAATACATCTAAAAGAATTGAAACTATATAGAATGTATTCTCTGACCCTACGGAGTCAAACTAGAAATTGATAACAAAATGATGATAGGGAAATCCCCAAACACTTGGAAACTAAACAATACAATTCTGAATAATCCATGGGTCAAAGAGGAAGTCTCAGGGAAATAAAAAAAAAATATTGAGCTGCATTAAAAAATGTCAAAATTTGTATACCACAGCTATAGTAATGATGAGGGGAAAATTAATGGCACTAAACGTATACATTAGGAAAGAGAAAAAGCACCAGATCAATTATCTAACTTTCCACCTAGTGTTATAATGGCTGGTTTACTGAAATAAGTAATATGGTATCCACTTGTAAGAAAATTACATTTAAAGCCATTTGATCCAAGCAAATTTTATTACAGTTATAGAAAAAAACAGATTTCTAAAATTTAATGAAAAGGCAGAGGAAGTAGAATGATTAAAATAATTTTGAAAAAGATTTTGAAAAAGAAAAAAGTGGGAGGTATCAGTGTACTTTATTGCAAGCTTTTTATTTAGGTATAGTAATCAAGACTGTGTGATATTGGGGTGGAGGGAGAGAGAGTGGAATAGAGGACACAGAAGTGGAGCCACACAGATATGCCCAGCTGATTTGACAAAGTGCAGAAGCAGTTAACTTCATTTCAACAACTGGTTCTGGAACTAGTAGACATCCACAGGCAAAACAACGATGACGACAAGAACAACAACAACAAACAAAACAAACCAAAACCAAAAAAAAAGAAAAAAAAAAAACCATAAAACAAAACCACAAGAAAAAAACCCACCTCAATCTGTCTCATGGACTTAAATGTGAAACAATAAAACTTTCAGACAAAATCATAGAAGAAAATCTTCTAAATCTCAACTAAGAGTCCTTAGACTTGATACTAAATGTATGATCCAAAGGACAAATTGAGACAGTGGACTTTACCCAAATTAATTTTTTGTTGCTC
Organism: Macaca mulatta; assembly: GCF_049350105.2. Taxonomy (NCBI): domain Eukaryota; kingdom Metazoa; phylum Chordata; class Mammalia; order Primates; family Cercopithecidae; genus Macaca; species Macaca mulatta. Next base: position 110,779,180 of record NC_133412.1, read on the forward strand.
TACAAAAGACCCTCTTAAGAGGATGAAAAGACAAGCTGTGGACTGGGAGGAAATATTTGCAACCACACATTCAGTAAAGGACTGGTATCTTGAATTTATAAAGAACTCTCAAAACTCAACAGTAAAAAGTTCAATTAGAAAATGGACACCAGTGTGGTGGGTCATGCCTGTAGTCCTAGCTACTCACGTGGCTGAGGCAGGAGGATCTCTTGAACCAAAGAGTTTCAGGTTACAGTGAGCTGTGATCATGCCATTGCACTCCCACCTGGGCAACAGAGTAAGACGGGGTCTTGAGGAAAAAAAAAGAGAAAAAAATAGGCAAAAGACATGAACAGATATTTCACAAAAGAGGATATACAAATGCCAAGTAAGCACATGAAAAAATGTTCAAAATCATTCATCATTAGGAAAATGCAAATTAAAACCACAATGACATGTCACTGCACAACTACCAGAATGCCTAAAATAATAAAAAAAAGTGACAACACCAGATGCCAGCAAGGAGGCAGAGATGCTCGATTACTGATACGTTGTTGGTAGGAATATAAGATGACATGGCCACTCTGGAAAACAGTTTGGCAGTTTCTTAAAAAAGTAAGCATGCTACTACTGTGTGATCTAACAATTGCACTCCTAGGCATTTATTGTCCAGGATAGAAAATTTATGCTTGTACAAAAGTCTGAGACAAATGTTCCTAGCAGCTTTTTTCATAATAACCCCAAACTGTAAACAACTCAGATGTCCTTCGAGGGGTAAATGGATATCTAACTTAGGAAGAAAAGGAAATGAAGTATTGATACCTGCAACAACGTGGATGAATCTGCAGATGATTATGCTGAGGCAATAAAAGCCAATCTCCAAAAGTTAGACACTTTATGATTAAATTATATAATGTTCTTTTTTTTCTTTTTTCTTTTTCTTTTTATGTTTTTGAGATGGATTCTTGCTCTGCTGCCCAGGCTGGGATGTAGTGGTGTGGTCTCGGCTCGTTGCAACGTCTGCCTCCCGGGTTCAAGAGGTTTTCCTGCCTCAGCCTCCCGAGTATCTGGGACTACAGGCACTCGCCACCATGCACGGCTAATTTTTATATTTTTAGTAGAGACGGGATTTCGCCATGTTCGCTAGGCTGGTTTTGAACTCCTGACCTCAAGTGATCTACCTGCCTTGGCCTCCCAAAGTGCTGGGATTACAGGCGTGAGCCACTGCCCCCGGCCTATATAATATTCTTGAAATGACAAAATTTCAGGAATGGAGAACAAGTTTGTGGTTGCTGGGAGTTAAGGGTGGGTGGGGGTGGGAGGGAAGTGTGTGTGGCTTTAAAAGGGCAACATGAAAAATCCTTGTGGTGGTGGAAATATTTTTGTATCTTGACTGTATCATTGTTGATATCCTGGTTGTGATATTGTATTACAGTTTTGCACAATGGTACTGTTGGCAAAAGCTGATAAAGAGATCTCTGTATTTTTCTTACAACTGAATATAAATCTACAGTCATCTCAAAATAAAAACTTTAATTAAAGATGCTAGCAGATTCTTTATAAAAGCATGTGCCTCTTTTTATAAGTTATAAGAAGATACATATGAAAATAATATATTCTCTTTAAACCTCCAACTTCCCAGACTAACCAATACTTATTGTTGTTTATCCTTCTACACTTCTGAATTCTTAGTACAAATGTGTGTGTACATCCATACATACAATACATTTTTCTTTGTAAAAATAAGAACATGCTATACATATTATTCTGCAACTAACTTTTTGATACATATCAAAGAACATACATTGCCATGTATAACTTATGATGTATTCTTTTAAAGAGCTGCATATTGCAGAATTCATGGCCCTTTGCTTTTCAAATTTCATCTTTTCCTATATTAGGAACACAGTTTTGCTCACTGAAGGTATAAATCAAATAACCTACCAGGATTTGGGCAAATAAAAGCAATGTGTTGTTTGAATGACAGCAGTACAATTGGAAGGGACTCATTTGGGCAAATCATTTCTACTCAAAATTACAGACACTTTTATTACACTTTTCTCTTAACATTCCCTTCATGCAGTTCTTTTTCCATCCTTACAGATGTAACAGCTTATGCTAGTACAAATTATGTAATAATTCAGAAGTTTCCTTCTATTGCCAAATTAATTCACAGTTTTTTTCTGTGTAAATGTAAAAGTTCTCACATAACATTTGGATGCTTTCAGTAAATGCAAATGCTATGTATTTAATTTTTATTCATTTTTAAAAAATGGAAAGTGACTGGGTGAGGTGACTCATGCCTGTAATCGCAGCACTTTGGGAGGTCGAGGAGGGAGGATCACTGGAGCTCAGTAGTTTGAGACCAGCCTGGGCAACATGGTGAAATTTGTCTCTACAAGAAGTACAAAAAAAAAAAAAAAAAAAAAAAATTAGCCAGGCGTGGTGGTGTGCACCTGTAATCTCAGGTACTCGGGAGGTTGAGGCAGGAGAATTGCTTAAACCCAGGAGGTGGAGGTTGCAGTAAGCTGATATTGTGCCACTGCACTCCAGCCTCGGTGACAGAGTGAGACCCTGTCTCAAAAAAAAAAAAATAAAATAAAATAAAAAGAAAGAAAAAAGAAAAAGAAAAGTAAGATAGATATATAGAGATATATATAGAGATATATAGATATATATAGGTATATAGAGAGATATATAGCTATATAGAGATATATATATCTCTTTTCTATAATAATATATACTAGGTCTAATATATATATATGTATAAGATCTAAAGGAAAATACCTATTTCTTTAGATGGTTTGATTGTAACAAGGATTTCGAATCAAGTTAGAAGTTGTTTCTTCAAAATAAACTATTCTTTTTCAGATACAGGTGCGGTTTATTTTCCATGAGAGTTTTTTTTTTTTTTCAAGATTAGAATATAGAGTTACTTGAAAAATGAAATGCTAATTTATTACAGAATGCATATATATTGTTTTCTGTTTCTTAGTACAGATGCTACTCAGCAATGATTTTTTTTGCTTGTTTGCATAATTAAGTCCCTTAATTTAGACTCTAAAGGACAATGGCCAGGTGCATTTGAATTTTGGAACTGATCAATTTCTATGCATACCAGAGTTTAAGATCTGCAGATGAGATAAAGTGAAGAATTTTTAAATGTTGTTAAAAATAATTGCTTTTTCTGGCTATTTCCGGTACAATTACTTGAATATTTAGGGTAAAAGCATCTCCTCCTAGTCCTCCATGGATTGTTTTTTTAATACATAACTCAATTTCACCTTTGATTTTGTAATGTAGAGGGTTTTTTTGTTTGTTTGGTTTTGTTTTTTGAGATTGAGTTTTGCTCTTGTTGCCCAGGCTGGAGCACAGTGGCACGATCTCAGCTCACTGCAACCTCTGCCTCGTGGGTTCAAGCACTTCTCCTGCCTCAGTCTCCCAAGTAGCTGTGATTATAGGCATGCGCCACCATGCTTGGCTAATTTTTGTGTTTTTAGTAGAGATGGGGTTTCGCCATGTTGCCTAGGCTGGTCTCGAATTCCTGACCTCAGGTGATCTACCTGCTTTGGCCGCCCAAAGTGCTAGAATTACAGGCATGAGCCACTACACCTGGCCAATGTAGGCATTTTTAATGCTTTTACATTTTAAGGACTGGTCCAAGGCCTTAGAATCTTTCTAGGTGGGAGGTGAGGTGGGCCACAAGCTGACAAGCTGCAGAGTTAAAATTCAGCACTAATCACTGTCTTGACATTGTAGATTGTTAGTCTACTTTAAGGGTAATTTTTGTGATACCTTCAAGTCATGATTTTCATTTGTTGAGTGTAAAACTACAGGAAAGAACTTAAACAGTTTAAAACAGTTGTTTAACATGTAAAGTTGATATTACAGCTTAAAATAATGTAGTTATCTTGACAGCAAATTGAACCAACTAAATATCCCAGTTAGGTTACACATTGACATATTGTACATGGGAAGCTGTTTATTTTTTATTACTGAAAAGTACAGTATTTGGTTGCCTTTGAAGTCAGCCATTCTGTAGCTGTAAACAGCCTGAAGCTAGGCAGCTGTATTCTTTACAGTGTTTGTTTTAAAGCAGAATAGGTAAATATGTGGGTTTTAGGGATGGGTAGATAAACAGTTTGACAGTAAAATCAAAATCTTGAGAGCTAGCCAACCACAATCATGTTTAAGCATCTCTGATCCCAAATGAAAATAGTCTAACAGACTGCACAGCACATTTTCTAGTTGTGTTGGATATGTGTTTCATTTTTGGAGGAATATTTTTTTATAAGTACCTGGTTTTCTCAGTTCATTGCTAAGGGTGCTGGATCTTAGTCTCGCCATAGTGAAGAAGGATAGCCTGACAAAATTAGTCGTATTTATTATCTTTGTGAGTTTGTATGAACCTGGTAGGAGAAGCTTTACATTTTTAGTCTATCTTATTGAAACTATAAGTAATATGTTCTCATTTAATACATTTTATTTGACATATTTTACTTTGTTTTCTCATTATTTGGGGAAAAAAACTTTCATAGTCCTGGTGATAAAATTCCCCATAGTGTTTCTTTACCCTCATTTTTCACTAAAATAGTGTCTAGAGCTGGAAAGTAACCTGATTAATTTTGTATTATTGATAACAAAACTGAGACCCAGTGAGGAAAGTGACTTTCGCAAGGCCATACAGTTGATTAGCATAGTTGAGACTAGGACTATTTAGTTCTTTTGACAGCCAGTCCAGAACTGTTTTTATTCATATTACATCAGATGTATACATACATGCAGATGACACTTTGCTTTCTCTCTTTTACTCTATTCCTACCTTCCTTTTTTCCTTTACTGACTTAAGATCTAGATGCTCAGGTATCCAGAATTACTTGTCCCTTGATTTCTCTCTCAGATCTCTGCTTTGGTGGGAGGACCATTGCACTTTCCCGTGCTTTGATGGTCCCATAGCCTCTGCTGGTAGCTTCTGAGCCTAGCACACCTGGGCCTGAGGAGGGTCAGCAAGAACCAAGGATTTGCTCATAGAGCCCTGTGGTGTTGGTAGGAATGGTGGGTGTGGGATGAGACTTGGGCTGAGCACCTAAGGTAGCACATTTTGTCATCAGAGTGAAAGAATACAGTTGGGACAATCTGCAGGTGGTGATGACATTTGCAATTGGTTATATGGTCACTAACCAGTTACATTCAGTCAAAACCCACTAATTTTGCCAACTTAAGTAGCTGTTAATATGAATAAAAGATAAAATCTTTATATGCCCTCTGTAACAGACTGACCTGCTTTTATTTAATCTTCTTAGTTATTTTTGAAATCTTTGAACTGTTCTCAAAGTGAATACCTGCAAGTACTTTCTCATCTTAGCCTGATGGGCATGGGTTATGAGTCCCTATCTCTTTTTTTGGAAGAAGAGCTACTTTGACTCTTAACAATGGGGATACTTTCTGAGAAATGTGTCATTAGGTGATTTCATCATTGTATGAACATAGTGTACTTACACAAACCTAGGCTAGATGGTATAGCCTACTACACACTTAGGCTGTGTGGTATAGCCTGTTCCTTCTAGACTACAAAGCATGTTACTGTCCTGAATACTCTACCCAACTGTAACATAATAGAAAGTATTTGTGTATCTAAACAATGTAACTAACGTATCTAAACTATGTAAACATAGAAAAGATAGAGTAAAAATGCAGTATAATCTTACAGAATCACTGTCATATATGGGGTCTGTCATTGACTGAAATGTCACTATGTGGCACACAAAATGACATTTGAAATCTCATTATCTGGCTGGGTGTGGTGGCTCACACCTATAATCCCAGCACTTTGGGAGGCTGAGGCAGGGGAATCACTTGAGGTCAGGAGTTTGTGACCAATGTGGCAAAACCTTGTCTTTACTAAAAATAAAACTAGTTAGGTGTGGTGGCTCACTCCTGTAATTCCAGCTACTCAGGAGGCTGAGGCAGGAGAATCACTTGAAGCGGGGAGGTGGAGGTTGCAGTGAGCCGAGATTGCACCATTGCACTCCAGCCTGGGTGACACAGTGAGACTCTTGTCTCAAAACAAAACAAAACAAAAAACAAAAACCCTGAAGCCAATAGAAAACAAAAACAAACAAAAAAGACGTCTTACTATCTGTGGTGAGTTTTAGGGTCTTGTTGAGAATTTTCAACTTGAGAGAATGGGGTGTGTCTATGGCCTTACCAGGAATTCCCGAAAGCCAGGAGGAAGAGCCAATGCTTTGGATGTTATTTAAGGAGGGCTACAGGATTGCTATGATCACACGGCTAGCTGTTAATCAGCATACTCATCATCACATTTTTTTCAGTCTTGGTAATAAGTAAAATTCCCTGTACCCTTTACCCTTTCCTCACCCTTTAACGAGGAAGCCTATCTTTTTTAAACCTCACAGATAATACAATAAATAAAATTCCTGTCATTTTCTTGGCTTACTACAAATTTATTAGGCATACAGGAGCAGATTATAATAAAGCCAGACCTCATCATTTCAGCCAAATTTCCCCTCAAGAACATCACTAGTCAAGCTCTTCATCTCTTAATCATTGGAAATAGGGTTATGAAGAAAGGAAAGATTGAGACAGCTGAGACACTTTTCATTGTTCTGATTTCATTATGCTGTCGAGACCTGCCTAGTTTATAGTCTTTGACAATCAATTATTACTCTGGAAAGTGATTATTAAACAGTTTATGGAATTATGGCTTTTTATGCTTTACTGTTCTGTTGCTCTTTAGGGTTAAGTGAAAAGGCTTATTAAATATCCATTTACAATGGAATCTTTGAAAATGTTAAATGGAATGCATAATTCATATCGGCTGTCGCTAGGACAAAGCCAAATCGGTTTAACTAAGTATCAAGTTACAATGAAAGAGGGAGTAAGAGGCAGCCCTAATAGAACTAGTTCAAAGTAGCTAATGGGTCCAGATAATCAGAAAACCCAAAGTAATATTAATAGTGGATTAGACAGGATGAAAGTTTATTTCTGTCTTGTAAAAAACGGTCTTATAAAAAGGATATGTAATACCAATGTGACGTTCCATAGGGCCAGGGATCCAGAATCCTGACATTTGAGTGCTCCACTGACTCATCTGCATTCCCAAGGCCACCGTAAGGTCCAACATAGCTGCATCAGTTATCACCTCTGCATTCTGGCCAGCAGGAAGGTTTTACACAAGAAAAGCATGTGTCTGAGATTGCACACCACTTCTGCTTGTATTTAATCTGGCAGAATTTAGCCAGCTACAAAAGAGGATGAAAAATGAAATCACTCTCCTAGACAGCCATATGCCATATGCCAAGGTTCACATTATATTACTATGGAAAAGGGTAGAAGAAATAATGAGGTAGTTTCTGATATGGTCTCTATGGTGATACACCTTGTGTAGAGACTCTTGTGGCCAAAGTGTTATTCACTCTTCCAGCAAAGTTTTTTTTGAGCACCGGCAATATTTAGCCCTGTGCTTGGCACTAAGTATGGAAATATTTTGTTATGCGACAGTTTTTAGCTTTGAGGAGTTAGGTAACATAACAAGGGAGCTAGCAGACAATGGAAAAGGGCAGAGAAAGCCCTGGGTTTAGAGTTAGATAACCTAGGTTTGGATCCTTGATTTATGATTTATTTGTTTCTTAAATTATTGGTGCTGCAGTTTTCTTATCTGTTCAATAGGGTTAATAATACTTACCTTGAAATACTGTGAGAATAAAATGTTCTTAAATAAGACAATACATGTTAAATAGGCTGCATTTAAAAAGGCTCTTAGTACATACTACTACATTGCATCCCAGTAAGGTTGAACCAACTACTTGCCAATTAGTAGGGAGTACAAGTCTGTTTCCCCACATCCTCACCAGCTTTGCGCATTTTGGTACTTTTCACTCTTTGCTAATTTGAAGGGCAAATTAGCAGTAGTTTTCCAATACTTTTCAGCTGTGGAAACATTTCTTCAAATGAAATATTCAGTGAAAGTTTAATATCTCAAACATTTAGTAGCATGTCAGCAGTGTCTTAATTAGAAATGGAGGACCTGGTCCTACCTGCTCAATCCAGACTCTCAACAGCACACTCTTTTTTTGAGACGGAGTCTCGCTCTGTCGCCCAAGCTGGAGTGCAGTGGCCGGATCTCAGCTCACTGCAAGCTCCGCCGCCCGAGTTTACACCATTCTCCTGCCTCAGCCTCCCGAGTAGCTGGGACTACAGGCGCCTGCCACCTCGCCCGGCTAGTTTTTTGTATTTTTTAGTAGAGACGGGGTTTCACCGTGTTAGCCAGGATGGTCTTGATCTCCTGACCTCGTGATCCGCCCGTCTCGGCCTCCCAAAGTGCTGGGATTACAGGCTTGAGCCACCGCGCCCGGCCAGCACACTCTTACTCTTTGGTCTTTAAAACAATTATTCATTCTTGCAATGTTATTGGGTGCCTGTTGTATCTGGTGCTATACCAGATGCTTGGAAATGTTAGTAAATAAATGAAATCCTTGCTTACAATCTAGAGGGAGGAGGCAGAGTGTAAACAAATCAGTAATGTCTTAGGTGGCAATAAGTAACAAAAGGAAGAGTAATTTAGGACAGAGAGATAGAATAATGGGGGAGGGAGAGACAATTAAATAAGATGATCAGAAAAGGACCATAGGAGAACATGACATTTGAGCAGAAGTCTGAAGGAAGTAAGGGAACAAACCATCAAATTCATGTGTGAAGGAGAACATTCCAGGCAGTGAGAGGAGACAGTGCAAGTCTCCAAGGTAGAAATGTTCTGTGATGTTTGAGAAACAACAAGGTGGGGATCTTTGTATGGGGAGTATGATGGCAGATGATGTCACAGAGATAGCCAAGAGCCAGATCAACTGGGGCAGTGGTTCTCAATACTATCAGACCCAGCACACTTTTCTTACTGGGTATGTTTTGCTCTTTTTAATATTCTGAACAAAATTTATAAATAATTATCTTTTACCTATTCATGCAATGTAAAAATTAATATAACACCCTTTTTGTAACGTACAGGAACAATGAGAGTGATATGTGGTTAAATAAATTACAAATGACTACACCGGAAGAAATATGAAGTTGTTAGCTGCTTTTATCTACCCATAGTGAATCTCTTTGGGTAGGAATATAAGGAACCATGATGGGTATGGAAGACTGGAAAATGAAATAGCAGTGCAATTGGCACTATAATACATTAGGATTTATGGTAGCAGACTAGGCATATGTGTATATGATGAGAAAGTGGTAAATAACCTTACATGAAGTTGGAATGTATGCCAAGACCAGTTATAGACTTTTGAAATGGAGAAAATGAGCTAGGCCTCTTTATAAATGTAATGTCAACATAAATCTCTGTTGTGACATTGGACAAAGTGACAAAGTATCAGAAAACCAAACCAAACAAAACAAAACATCTCTCCCATCTTGAAATCTCAACACATCAGAACATATTCAGTTTCTGGTGCTTAAGAGGACTTTGGAAGACATATCTTTCAAAAGATGATGAGACTATAGGGTGGATAGGAAAAAAGAAAGTAATACAAGAAGACATGAAATAGACCTCTGTGGACAATTTCAGGGTAAAACAAAAACAACAGGCCATTCAAAATTAATAATTTCAATATGTAACTTTCCCAATATAAATGTATTATTTTGCTAAAATATTAAAAAATTATATAGATTGGCAATAACATTTATTTTAAAAACTTCATTAATGCAATATTCCTTATTCCCAAATTTTACTTGCCTCTGCTAATTTAATTATGGTTGGTTCTAAGTTTACAAAATGAACTTCATATATTCTTTGTATATATTTGTATATAACTGCTGCCAATGCAGAGTGAAACAGGTGTGTTGTTTTGGTGACTAAACTATTAGCATAGTTGCTATGATTTACACAGTAGTTGCATTTCTGGAAAATACAGAATGGGTTAAATGAGGGATATATTTTGTGTGTTTAAATATATAAAATGGAATTAGATTCCGTCCTCATCTATTTATGAAACTATTTTACCCACATGAAAGTCTTTCAGGACATGTATTTCTTTGTTTTGTGGACTGCGCTGTGAACTGCAGGATGTCTACTATATCCTTGGCTCCTTCTTTCCCACTAAATGCCAATAGCAGTTTGTCATTCTCGCAACCAAAAATGCTGTCTCTCCCATCCACTGGCCAGCAATTTCTAAATGTTCTCTAGGGAGTAGTACTGTCCCTTCTGAGAATCACTGATGTATAGAGTCTTGTAGCCCATGGCAAGAAATATGGATTTCACTCTGAGTGATTGGGGAAGACACTGGAGGGTTTTGAGCAGGGACATGACATGATCTGATCTTGTTTTAAAGGGAGTATCTGACTACTGTGTGAACAATACATCATAGGTGGAAAATGGTAAAGGAAGGAAGATATGTTAGGCACCTGTTAAAATAATCCAGGTGAGAGATGATGGTGACTTGGGTCAATCATGGTGACAGTAGGAAGGATGAGAGAAATGGTCACATTCAGCATCTACTTTGAAGGTTGCTTATGGTTTGTATGTGTGTTGCAGGGGTGGAAAGAGAAGAGGAGACTCAAGGATGACTTTATGGTTTATGGTGTGTGTAACTGGTAGGATAGTTTCCATTTTCTGAGATGGCGAAAGTCAAGGGTGGGCTGCCCAATTGTGAAGTTGATTTTAGACATGTTAAGTTTGAAGTGCCTAATACACTTTCAAGTGGAGATATCAAATATGCATTCAGTTATAATTCTAGGGTTCAGGTGGGAGGTTAGGGTTAGAGGGATGGGAAGTCATCAGTGATCAGATGGTATTTGAATTCATGAAACTGGAAGAGCTGACCCAGGGCATAAGTGTAGCTAGAAAGCAGAAGAGGCCTAAGGGCCCAAGGACATGCCACTGTTAGAGTTAGAGAGAAGTGGAATAAACGAAAGAAGCTGAGGGGAGCCTGGTATAGGAGACAAACCAGGAGAATGTGTTTGGTGGAGACCAAATGGAAAAATTATTTCAAGAACGATGCAATAACTGTGTCAAATACTGTCAAGTCTAGTAAGATGAAGACTACAAGGTTTAACCATAGCGTTATAACTATAACATTACTCTCTCTGTCTCTCTCTCTCTCTCTCTCTCTCTCTCTCACCCCTGCCCATCTTATAGATTTTATTGCTGTTGTACATGGGATGCATTTTGTATTTGCATTTTCAAATTGCTTATTACCATATTGGTTTAAATATGTTGAACTTGTGGAATTTCTTGTTTAATATGGTTGGTGTTTAATGAAAGTGGTGATAGTAGGAGTTCTTGTTTTATCCTTGACTTTAAACCAAAGACTTCTAGAATTTTACCACTAAGTATGTTGTTCACTATAGCTTTATGATAGATATTCATTATTAGGTTCACTTCCTTTCTCAGCTTGCTAAGAATTTTTATCATGAATAAATGTTGAAATTTGTTGAATACTTTTTCTCTTTAATCTGTTATTGTGACTTACTAGTTAATCTGAACTATCCTTGGATTCTGGGAAAAATGTTCTAGGTTACAGTATGTTTCTATACACTGATGATTTCTATTAGAGTTTTTGCATTTGTCTTCAGAGGTGAGATTGAGTATTCTTTTTTTTCTTCTACTGCATTTGTCCACATTGGTTATCAAAGTTGTACTATCCTCATATGTTGGATGTCTGATTTCTTTTTCTGTTCTCCAGAAACAGTTTGTACAAGAGAGGGATTATATTTTCCTTAAAAGTTTGGTAATTTTCACCTGTAATATTGTCTGGGCTTGTGTCTTGGGTAAAGAGATTATAAAAAATAATCTTGGTTTCTTTAATAATTACTAATTTATTCAGGATGTTAATTCCAACGATCAGTTTTGTGACTCGTGTATTTCTAGATATTCTTTTTATTCATGTTTTCCCACATTCATTATCATGAAGTTATTAATAGATTGTTTCTTGTTATTCTGTGGCTTGACCTTTTGATTTTATAGCTGTAGAGTCTGTCTCAGCATGTAGTGGGTTTGAATCTCCGTTTGTAAACAGAGATGTGCAAGAATCATGTTTATTTATCTACAATTTGGAGATTCACACCTCCCCACGCCCCAGGATATATAGAGTTTCTTAAGATCACACGCCATGCTGGACACCTCTGTTGAGACATCCATACTTCTATCTGATGGTCCACTTAGGTCTTCCCAACATTGGTAGTCCACACAGGTCTCTTCTAAATTGCCCCTGTTCCAATCTCCCTCTACTCGTGGCTGCACAGAAATCATTTTGCTGTTCTCAGGCTAGTCTAGGGCCTGCTAAATTCTGTGAGATGATATAATGCTCCACCTGCCTTGACATTCCGCAGGGCTATTTCTTCTCTGGGATCTTACTGCTTCCTGGAGTCTCCATGAGACGAAGTCCTAGGACTTTTCTGTTCTTCCTTCCCAGAAATGCATCTTCTTTTGTTTCCTTTGGGCTTAGCCCTGGGGAGCTGGGTATAAGCCCCTAGCCCAGGAACCCCACAACATTTATGTTTTCTTCACCTACCTGCCAACTTCCTCTGGGCCAGGAATTTAATTCATTTCTAACTGCAGAGAAAGGAAATGTTACTCAAACTCATTTTGTTTTCTCCCAAATCACTTGTCATTTATTCTTTCTATTCTACCTGGTTCCCAGGTTTTTGAAACCTGAAAGCCAGAAAGAGGCTCTTGTCTGTCATTTTATGTTCTCCAGTAGTGCCTTTTACCTGAGGCCATGGTCCCTCAGTGGTCTATGTGGGTAAAGGGAAAATATTGGGTGTGTGAGTTGGAGGGAAACATTGGTGGATATTTCACAGCTATCTCTTTAGCCTCTTCATTTGACAGATGAGGAGATGGAGTCTCCGGGAAGTAACTCATTTGCCAAGGCCATATATAGTTGGTGGTGAAGCAGAGACCAAACTCTAGATACCCTATTACTCCTGTATTCTTTGATGTTATATATTGTCAAACAGTTATTTGAAACCCTTATGGAGTTTAGGTCCTACAATCCCATATATATTTCAAATAGATTTTTAATTACATTGTAACTGCTATCCTTAACAAATGAGTCATCTTTAGATACTGACTTTTCTTGATAATTAGCGATTTAGTATTTTAAGGACAAGTAAGCTTTCTTTTATGCTTAGTCTTTCAGAAGAAACACTTTCTAAAATCTGCTATGCTCGTTCCCCTTTGTGAAAGCAGGTGTTGCTTGTTCCTTCTTGCATTTCCATTACCTGGCACAGGTGTGCCCCTGCAGAGGCGCTAAGTTGATCTTTTCCTTGAGGACAAAGGGCACCATTTTAGATGTGGATCCTCTATGCTCTACTGTGATACAGTGATGGCCCAAGATCTCACTGGGTGAGTGAAGCCTTTGCCCCCACACCCTGCTTTCAGCTGTGTTTTGAATCTTTTGTTTCTTTTTTTATAATTTTTGTTTCTTCCTCCTCATTAGGCCGACAGTTGGCTCCGTTTTGCAGTCAGTATTTTGGTTTGCTGTAAGTGCCCCTTCTCCCACAGCTCTCATCCTAATATCTTATTCTGTTCTGCCCTGGGCTTAGAAACTAGATAAATAAGCTTGGCTACATTGTTTGTAAAGTAAAAGTAAATAGCCTCCAAGGGAGGGCCTCAAAGCTTTCCTATGGGAAAGTGTGTGAGCTTCCTCTGCACCGGCCTTTGCTAACATCTCTTTTGCCTCCTCTAAAATCTTTTTTGCTTACATCCTGCTTCTTGTCTCTGCTAGATACGTGAGGTCAGGTCTTTGGATGACTGCACAGTGGATAGGTGAAGAATAACAGCTTGTTTATTTTTTTCTTATAAATTGACTCGGAGATACTGTAAAAATATTTTTGCATTTGAATAATCCATATTCTTAGTATAGCGCTATTAACTGGATCCTTTGCAAATCAGAATAAAAAAAAACAGCCGTAGAACCACAGAATACCTTTGGGCAATTTGGTTACTTACAATGCAAACTATAACGCTGACCCTGGGGGCTTTTGAACCACAACTGTCAGTTTAAACAAAACTCCAAACCTAATTAAACATTTGTTGGATAGGATGCTAGTTTGAGAACTGGTTGGGCAGCTTTTGAAACTTAATGATGCAGTTCTTCACCAGAAAACATATAGAAGTATTAATACTTGGTACATACATTATTTAAGGCTAACTATAAGGACTTCATTTCATCACTTTTTAGACAGTGGAGAACAATTTCCTGCACACAAATTAATTGTAGTGTTTGTGAATTTTCTTTTCTTAGTTGTTACATTATAAAATTGAAGTGAAGCTATTTCCCATACCCCCTTGGCCCCCCCTTTCCCTGCTCCTTTTCTTTTTCTAATTCTTCTCTGTCAACACAATTCATATGTTGTTCTTAGATTCCTGTCACTATCCATTTGAATATTTAAATAACCAGAGTCAGGCTTTTGAACTTCCACTTGGCTCTTAGAAGAAACTGAATATATGTACTGTATATGAGATATATATATATATATATATATATATACACACACACACACACACACACACACACATACACACACACACGTGCACACACACATATATATGTTTTCATCCATGATTCATTTTTGGGTCATTAATGAAAACAATGAATTTTCCTTTCATAAATATTTATCAAGTACCTTCAAGGTGCCACATATTAGAGATATTTAATCTCCCATATGTACATTGTAATGTAAGAAAATAAAAGGAACATTTCTGCATATAAGTTGTTTAGTGTGTCTCAGGTACAGAAGGTGCCAGGCACTGTGGTGCACACCTGTAGTCCCAGCTACTTGGGAGGCTTGAGGCTGGCAGATGCTTGAGGCCAGGAGTTTGAGGCTGCAGTGTGCTGTGATTGCTCCTGTGAGTAGCCACCGCACTCCAGCCCTGGCAACATAGCGAGACCCTGACTCTAAAAATAAAAAAAGTTTAGAGGGCACAAATGGGGCAAAGCCAGGGTGGGATGCAGAGTCTAGAGGGAGATGAAGCTGGAGAGGCAGGCAGTGGTCAACATGTGGCCATGGAAAAGAGTTTAGGTTTGATTCTGATGGCACTGGGCTGCCATTGGAGGATTTGAAGCAGCAAAGTGATGTGATGCAACTAAAGTCTTTGACAGATCATTCTGGAGGCAGTGCTCACATGGACTGGTGGGCAGAGGAGTCAGGAGCTGAAGCCTTAATCCAGAAGGAAAGGAAGTATGTATGAATTCAGGCAGGGCAGTGAGGCTGGAGAGCAGGATATGGTTAAACAGGACAGCAAGTATTCAGGTGATGGACTCAGCATTAGGTGGTTGAAATGACAGTAAACTATTAGGTTGAACCATATGAAATTGCTGTTTTTATAGGTAAAAAATGATCAGATCAGCAATTTTGTATGGTTTACCTTAATCCATTGCAACAGTTTGAAGAGGGACGGTGAACACCTGATCAGAGAATAATTTACAGTAAGACTGGCTGTGATAGAAAGAAATTGGACTACAGCTGAAAGAGGTTATATAGGGATTTTCTTTTAAATGAATGTTTATATGATGAGAGGAATGATCTAGCAGACAGAGAGAGAGATGGAAGATGCAAGAAGTAGATTTAATTTTTGTTGTTGCTGTTATTATTTTAGTGCTTTATTTTTTGTTATATTTTAACTTTTATTTTGATCAAAGTAATACATGAACATAGTTTAAAAAAATCATATAGTACAACTAGGCTTATTAAAGCAGTTCCTTGTCAAACCTTTTCACACCTCTCATTTGTACTCCCTAAAGACAACCACTTTCCAGCCTTTTAGTTATTTCATCTTATCTATGCCTTTATATTCTAAATCATATCTTAATGATACTAGTTTCTGACTCCCCTCCTCCCCCATTAGAGAAGATTTGTTGATTCCTATTATGGAATATAATGATTTATTGCTTTTACTAGCAACCACCTCTACCCATGGCACATGCACTTTCCTAGCTTCCCAATAGTAGCTAAGTATAATTTTTGATATCTGCAATATTATATTTAGATACCACAGGTAACATTTCCTTTCTCAAGTAGCTGCTTTTTCCTACAGTTCATGATTGCAAGCTTTATTTTTTTCATGAAATAATTTTCTATGTGTACATCACTAAGTTATCCCTAAACTCTTTATACACGTGTAAATGTCTTCTTAAAATATTCAGACATGCCAGGTAATCTCTCCTATTCTTTTTTTTTTTTTGAGACACTCCTCTTGGAACCCTTTGATCTCCTGGTATAATCAGGATTAATGGCCCTCTGGGCTTGCTGTTTAGCAGTGGCCCCGGCCTTTGCTTTCTTCTGTTGATTGGGTCCCATATCTTTCTCTTTCTTAATTTACTAACTCTACCAACAAAGGATACATGGGAAATATATATGACATGACGTGATGTGGCTCCTTTTTCATTTATTTGCGATGGGGCCTGAGTGGCCCTTTCATTCCAACATCCTTCAATTCTGGGAAATTTCCTTTTAAAATATTTTCCCCTTTGTTTTCTCAATTCCTACTTTCTATAACTTCTGTTATTTGGATGTTGGGGGTGTGGACTGATTGTCTTATTTTTATATATCTCTCCTATTTTCCTTTTTGTTCCCTCCTCTTCTTTTCTGAGAGGATATTTTCAATTTTATCTTCTTACTTTGCCTCAAAGTATTCATTCCTGCTAGCATGTTTTATGTTTGACCCTTGCTGTCTTCTGCTGTGGTGTGGGAGAGATGTTACTGGACTGCGTGGAGGTGGATCTAGGGAGGCTGTTTTCAGTCCACTTGCACTATCAGTTTTGGAATTAGCTGCCTCCAATTCCTAAATCTTTCTGAGGTCTTATGATATGACTTGTTTTGCTTCTGGGTTTTCATTTTAGTAAAATGTAGTTACATTTCTTAAAGAGTTGTTGATAAAATAATAAAATATTTGCAAGACATTCTCTTGTCAATGTACTCATGTTTGTTGTTTTTAAGGTACACCTTTTTAATGTATTTATACACTGGCAACTTAACTACATGCATTACAATAGTCAGTCACAAGAATAAATAACCATCTTGTAGAATACATTTTGAGGTTCTTACTGTCTATCGAGTCATGTCCAAAGTAAACTTCCTTTTATATATTTGTCCCCAATTAGAAGAGTGTTTATTTAAAGCAATGTCTTCTTATAGTTAAAGCTTGTCTAAGAAAATTGTTTCTATAGATGCTTAATATAGTTTGCATGTGTGTTCATGCCCAAATCTCATATTGAAATGTAATCCCCAATACTGAAGGTGGGGCCTGTTGTGAGGGGACTGGATCATGGGGGTGGTTTTCTCATGAATGGTTTAGCACCACCCCACGTGGTACTGTCTTTGAGATAGCGAGTGAGTTATTGTGAGATCTGGTTATTTATAAGTGAGTAGTTTGTAACTCAAAGGATAAATGCTTGAGGGGATGGATACCCCATTTTCCATGATGTGGTTATTTCCCATTGCCCCATAAATATATATACCTATGTACCCACAAAAATTTTAAAAATAATGAAAAAATATTAAAAGTATGTAGCACCTAACCCTTCACGCTCTTGCTCCTGCTTTTGGAATACAGTGTGGGTGTTCCCCCTTTGCTTTCTGCCATGATTGGAAGCTTCCTGAAGCCTCCCCAAAAGCAGATGCCACTATGCTTCCTGTACAGCTTGCAGAACTGTGAGCCAATTAAACCTCTTTTCTTATAAATTACCTAGTCTCAGGTATTTCTTTATAGCAATGTGAGAAAGGACTAATACAATGCTTTTTAGAAATTCTTTCTTTATAGAAAATATATTAAATGTAGCCTTAAGAAAATAGAAGTTAGAACTGACAGAATTATCACTCCGGGGGTAAGCAGCTCAGGGATAAATTTTTCTCCTTTTTAATTTAATCTCACGTTTTTAAGAGAAAATATATAGTTGATATCCAGACAAAATTCAAATTATTTTAAATAATAGCACTCCCAGAATATGGCCAAGTCAGGTATTTGAATCTTTGAAAAATGTTGTTTTCTAATGCATAAGGGATGATGTTAGGTTTCATAATCAATTTATGTTAATCTGAAGATTACGCTTTCCCATTTATCAATTTGTCCCTTCCATTATTTTTAAATTGATACTAAGTGCATGATTTTAGTACCCTGGGAATGGGTTTGGGAATACTGAGAGGGAGTTATTTTGGCTGCTTTTAGCATGTGCATTACAGTTACTGCCACTGACAGCTCTCGTTCCCCCAGCTGTCAAACTACTTGCTTGTCCAGTGTAGCAGGCCCAGAGATTTTGACACAAAGACTGGAAAAGCAAGAATTATGGCCAAATACCACCCTTGAATTATTATACTCTAAAGATAAATATTTATGATAAAACATAAATTGATAAATACATTTATCTAAATAGAGAAACTACAAAGACCCTAGAAGAAAATCTAGGCAATACCATCAGGACATAGGTATGGGCAAAGATTTCATGATGAAAATGCCAAAAGCAATTGCAACAAAAGCAAACATTGACAAATGGGGTCTAATTAAACTAAACAGCTATTCCACAGCAAAAGAAACTATAATCAGAGTGAACAGATAACCTACAAAATTGGAGAAAATTTTTGCAATCTGTCCATTGACGAAAGTCCAATATCCAGAGCTTGCCAGGAACTTAAATTTACAAGAAAAAAACAAACAACCCCATTAAAAAGTGAGTGAAGGACATGAACAGACACTTCTCAAAAGAAGACATATTTGTGACCAGCAAACATGTGGAAAAGAGTTCAACATTACTGATTATTAGAGAAATGAAAATCAGAACCACAATGAGATACCATCTTATGCCAGTTAGAATGTCTATTATTAAAAAGTCAAAAAACAACAGATGCTGGAGAGGTTGTGGAGAAAAGGCAATGCTTTTATACTGTTGGTGGGAGTGTAAATTAGTTCAACCATTGTGGAAGACAGGGTGGCAATTCCTCAAAGACCTTGAGGCAGAAATACCATTTGACCCAGAAATCCTATTACAGGATATATACCCAAAAGAATATAAATCATTCTACCATAAAGATAAATGCATGAAAATGTTCATTGCAGCACCATTCACAATAGCAAAGACACGGAATCAACCCAAATGCCCAGCAATGATAGACTGAATAAAGAAAATGTGGTATATGTACACCGTGGAATACTATACAGCGATAAAAAGAATGAGATCATCTCCTTTGCAGGGACATGGATGGAGTTGAAAGCCTTTATCCTCAACAAACTAACACAGGAACAGAAACCAAACACCACATGTTGTCACTGATAAGTGGGAGCTGAATGATGAGAACACATGGACACACTGAGGGAGAACAACACACAGTGGGGCTGGTCAGTGGGTATGGGGAGAGGGAGAGCACCAAGAAGAACAACTAATGGGTGCTGGGCTTAATACCTAGGTGATAAGATGATCTGTGCAACAAACCACCATGGCACGTTTACCTATATAACAAACCTGCACGTCCTGCCCATGTACCCATGAACTTAAAATAAAAGTTGAAGGGAAAAAAATGATGAATTAGCAAAATTAACCTTCAGCATCTTGAAGAAAAAGGGCTATGTGAGACGAACACAAGCAAGTTCAGCAGGGCCAAGCTGAGCTTGTGATGAACTGGCTAGTTAATATTTAGGGACTGTACCTCTCCTTAAGACCAGAATCACACTCTTTGTGATGAGATACTCAAACTCCAGGGCTGCACCAGGAACTGAAACTGACCTTAAAGCAGCTAAATCAAGCTTGTCCTCTCATGCACATGCCAGAGCCTTGATTTAGCATTACTTCTTTCCTGTCTTCTACCTCCAAAATACAGAGTTTAACCTATAGGAGCTAAATGAATATAGGATCACTAAACAACACATGAAATGATTCTAAGTGTAAATTTGATTTTAGATCATCCATCTATATTATACTGCAACTTACAAAAGCAGTGATTTCCAGTGTTTCAGAGAGACCTTGGGTCCTATGGAGGGGTGAGGGCAGGAATGAGTGGATAGGCTGTGGTCCTTCCAGCAGCCTCCATCGGCCTTCACCTGATTGCAACATTCCCCATCGATCTACTTTATACACTGGGCCTCCAAGTATGAGTTTACTTGACAGATAGGTCCTACCACTTATAAAAGGTGAAAGTGGCCAGGCTCAGTGGCTTATACCATAATCCCAGCACTCTGGGTGGCTGAAGTGCAGGGATCACTTGAGCCCAGAAGTTTGAGACCAGCCTGAGCAACATAGTGAGACTCTGTCTCAAAAAAAAAAAAAAAAAAAAAAAAAGAAAAAGAAAAAGAAAAAAAATGAAAGCCATGGATGTAAAGTATAGTTTTAATATTCTTAATTTTCCAGTGTCATAGCAGTTTCCTGGAGCAATGCAGGGAGAGTGCCTGGTCAGGCCACTGAGGAGATTCCTTGCTTCTCTCAGAGGGTGGCTCTTTTGTCAAACTGCCCATGAACTCCTTTAGGAGAGAAAGGGATGGGAAATAAGGAAAGATACCCTCAAAACCTGTTTGCTCAATCTGTGAAATTTATCCCCTTTTTGTAACATATTACCCATATCCTTTGAGGGGATAAGTGGGGGAAAGACAATTACCGAACCCTGTCCTGGTAATGTCCACAACAATTCAGGGCTCTCAAGGTTCCAAAGTTACACTGTGGGCTGGGACCAGGGATGCATTTTGACTTTGGTGGGCCTCAGGCACTTTTGCCTTTGGGGGCACTTTTTCCCATAAAAATACTGAAAAAAAAAATTTATGACTATGTTGGTATAAAAGTAAATATTATCCAGGCTGATTTTATTATTATATATTTATTATTACTATATGTATTTTTCTTCTGATTTTTTATTTTTATTTTTTAACTCATCCTCCATTATTGGACATTTATTACGTCTAATTTTTTACTTTTATAAACCACGCTGTTTTCTTTTGATTTTAAAAGAAATTAAAAATAAAACATTTTTGTGGGTCCTTAAAATATCACAGGCCCTAGGCACTGTACCTACTGAGTCTACTGGGTAAGTCAGCCCTGCTTGGGACAGGGAGATTAGGTTGGGGGAGGAGGACTCCTCTTCATGTCTTAGTGGGACAGTTTTAAGTTAATTGGTTCTTTCGTATTTCACTTATAGTACCCACATACTCATTTTCTGTTTCCCCGCCCCCTGTCCAGCACATTAATATTATGAATCAGAAGTGAATGTCATGGGGTGGAACTGGAGACAGATCAGAGAGACGGAACCACATCCTTTCCCAGAAGACCAAGGTTTTCGTATGGGGCCCTGCTCATCAAGCTTAACTTCTTCATTGGTTGGGATGTTTTCCCAAGTGACTCTCCATTACTCATGCAAATGAGATTTTGGAAAGTCTGTCCCATCAGACTTTGTCAGACATGCCCAAACATGTTCAAATCCCAGTTAGACTCAAGACAGGGCTCCCTATATTTGAAAAACGTTAGGGTTATTTTTATTAATCTTTTCCTTTGATCTGTAAGAATACCTTTAAAAGATGAAGAATGAGAATAAGGGGTGTTTATAAGTAGATATTCTTATTTTCACTCTCTGTGCTTTAAGTTAGGCTCTTATCAGCCTTCACTTGGATCCTTACAGTATCTTCAGGACCAACTTTCAGTTTTTACCCCCACTGAAGTTTATTCACCAGACATTAGTATTAATTTATTTTAAAATTTGGCTAGGGCTGGGCATGGTGGCTCACGCCTGTAATCCGTGTGCTTTGGGAGGCCGAGGCAGGCAGATCATGAGGTCAGGAGTTCGAGACCAGCCTGGCCAACATAGTGAAACCCCATCTCCACTAAAAATACAAAAATTAGCCGGACATGGTGGCACGTGCCCGTAGTCCTAGCTACTTGGGAGGCTGAGGCAGGAGAATTGCTTGAATCTGGGAGGCAGAGGTTGCAGCGAGCCGAGATCATGCCACTGTACACCAGCCCTGGTGACAGTGTGAGATTTCCTCTTAAAAACAATTTTTTTTGGCTGGATACCTCCTGACTGCAGGATATAGTCTAATTCCAAACTATGGATGGCATAGAGGGTTCTTCATAATTTGACCTTACTAGCATTTTTTTTTTTCTTTTTCCTTCTAATTTATTCACCAGTTGTATCAGTCGGTTAATGCTATGTAACAAACTCTCAAAACTAAGGGCTTAGTACCAAACAATATTATTATAGCTCTCACCTTTGTGGATTGGCTGGAGTCAGCTAATCTAGGCTGGGTTCTATTCTGGCTGGAGACTTTAGCATGGTCAGCTCTGTTCCATGTGGCACATCGAGACCAGAGACCTCCATGCACTTTTATTCCCCTGGAACTAGTGAATTGACTAGGCATGCACTTCTCATAGTAACAGAAGAAGTTCAAGAGAGCAACCTGCAAGCTGTTGAGTCCTAGGGTAGGAATTGGTGCATCATTACTTTTGGCCCATTTTACTGGCTAAAGCAATAAAATGAATAAATCCAGAGACACATGGTTACATCCAGAGTCAGGAGGCAGGAAAATAAACTTTGCTTCTTGACAGAAAAAAAACTGCAAAGTCACATGGCAAAAGGTGTGGATAGAGTGAGAGGTGAAAAATTGAGGCCGTTAATACAAAATTTACCACACCAGCCATCCACTGAATTTTAAAATTTCCTGAACACATCATGTCTGTTTATGAAAGGGATGATAAGGACTCATTCCAGGTGACTGAGTCATGAGGAACCTTGGAAAGTTTATTATTGCTAAAAGACTGTTGTGGTGTCTCTTGCTTCTTGGTTCTATGACTTCTTTGGTTCTTTCCTCACTGATTCTGTTAATCCAGACAGCCTTTCCATACCTCCTACATAATAAGAGTCTGTTTCTGATGCTTCCAACTGAAAACCTTGACTGAATACCTTGATAACTTGAATAATCTCATTGCTTCTGCCCAAAGATTGTCTCTCTTGAGAAGTGAGAGAAGGGAAATGAAAGAAGTGAATAATGTGGTAAATATTTCCATAGCTTCGTATAAATGAAATTAATGGATTAATTTCCCTTTTGAGGCCGGGCGCGGTGGCTCAAGCCTGTAATCCCAGCACTTTGGGAGGCCGAGATGGGTGGATCACGAGGTCAGGAGATCGAGACCATCCTGGCTAACACGGTGAAACCCCGTCTCTACCAAAAAATACAAAAAACTAGCCGGGCGAGGTGGCGGGCGCCTGTAGTCCCAGCTACTCGGGAGGCTGAGGCAGGAGAATGGCGTAAATCCGGGAGGCGGAGCTTGCAGTGAGCTGAGATCCGGCCACTGCACTCTAGCCTGGGCGACAGAGCGAGACTCTGTCTCAAAAAAAAAAAAAAAAAAAAAAAAAAAAAAAAAAAAAAAAAAAATTCCCTTTTGAATTAGAATCTGGCTGTGAGCAAAACCATGTTAGAGCACCAAATAAGCACACAACCACAGGGCTCATCACTACCCCTTGGAAGTACAGCTGGGGATGAGGAGTGAGGGAGCCAATGGGAAGATGCTTTCCATCCTAACCCTGTTTGAGTACAGTAAGTGGCACATGTGCACCTGCCTCAGGGGAAGAGAAAGGATCTGAAAATCAATCTAAGGAGTGTTTCTCTACTTGCAGTGCTCTTTGAATCCACTGGACACATTTACTTTCTACTTCTCTCTTAAGAACTATTTTAAGGAAGTGCTGCCTTCTATTCTAAATATAATATTCCCCTCCCTTGCCCCAACTCCTTGGTACAAGTTTACTTTGTGCTTCTCTTATGACATGCATTATTGTTATTTATCTACACATCAATATATATGTTCATCTAGGCTGTGACTACCTAAGTGATCATAATAGACTTTTGCCTTTCTATTTTTAGTAGGATGGATCAAATGAATGCTGAATTTGTTTTATAAGACCATAAACAATCTGGAAGCAAGATTATTTATCTTTTGCTTTTTTATCCTTCACATCACCTTATATAATTCCTTGGACTTAGTAGTCACTCTATAAATAAATATTTGTTGAATGATGTAAACAAAAATATGCTTACTCTTGAGGCTCTGAATTTTATTATTGAAGTATTTATTTATGTTATTAAATCCTCTGTGAGATTAGGAGGCTTAAGAGAATATTCTTATGGATTCTTCTGAAAATTTATCATTTCCTCTCCCAGATCCATATGAGAAAAATTTGGAAGAGATGGAATTTAGTATGGAGAAGAGATAACTGATGGCTGATTATTAATGCTCTTTCACAGGTGATATGAATCAATCACTCTTCATCTTAATTAGGAAAGGTATATGTATTCTCTAAAATACAAACATAGGTTAGATGTTATTAAATATATATTTCTGTTTGTTAGGGGACTTATAGAGTTTCTCTCGTTGGCTTTATTTAATAATAGGACAAAGAACTATGTTCTTGGTGTGGGCTTATGATGAGTCCTGCCTCTAGAAAGCTCTTTAATTTTCTGTAATTCCATATTTTTCACAAATACTGTAGAAATGATACATGGAATGTGTCTTTCAAAGTTACTGACAATATAGTGAAATGTTAGATGATTAAATATATTTCCTGATATTTGGGATAATTATGTGGGACAAAGGAGGGCATATTAAGTATTACACAGTATGTTTAACACATGTACTTTGTGTTTTTCCTAAGGATCTAGTACAAACTACCTCACTTTTTTTTTTTTTTGAGCCTCCTTCTATTGTCCAGGCTATAGTGCGGTGGTGTAATCTTGGCTCACTGCAACCTCCACCTCCTAGGTTCAGGCAATTCTGGTGCCTCAGCCTTCCAAGTAGCTGAGATTACAGGCGTCCACCATCATGCACAACTAATTTTTGTATTTTTAATAGAGACAGGGTTTCACCATGTTGGCCAGACAGGTCTCGAACTCCTGACCTCAAGTGATCAGCCTGCCTCAGCCTCCCAAAGTGCTGGGATTATAGGTGTGAGCCACTGTGCTGAGCCAAACTACCTCACTTTTTAATGGGTTTTGTAAAGCAATAGATATCTTTTAAGAAGGCTAAGAACAATTACACAATAATAGGTAATAATGAAGAAACACATACCTAAATAATAAAAATTATGAGATTTTGAGATTTTAGGTTCTTTAGGAAATGCCATGAAATATCTGAAGAGCTAGAGTTTTAGAGCCTTTTTAAAGTTATTTATTTCTGTGCAACAAATCACCCCAAAATTTAGCAGCTTGAAACAATGAACATTTATTTCACACAGTTTTTGTGGGTAGGGAATCTAGGAGCAACTTATCTATGTAATTCTAACCTGTGGGGTTGTGTCAAGTTCTTGTCTGGGGCTGCTATCATTTGAAGACTTGATTGAGACTGAGGGATCTGCTCCCAGGATGTCTCAGTCATAAGACTGGCAATTTGGTGCTGGTTGTTGGCAGCAGACCTCCCCATAGGACTGCTTAAGTGTTGTTATCACATGGCAGATGGCTTCCCCTAGAACGAGTCATCTAGAGAGGGCAATGCGGAAGTTGCCATATATATTTTTTTGAAATAGCCACACACTGTAATTTCTGCTATATCTTATTGATTACACAGGTCTGTCCTATTCATTGAGGAGGTGACCATTCAGGAGGTGGGAATCATTGGAGATCATCTTGGACAATGGTTACTAGAGCCTTTTTGAAATAAGATCTGCAAGTGGTACTACAAATGTTTTTGTTGAACGCCAGGATAGGTGAACACATATTAATTTGTTGAGTTTTATATTAGTTAGTACTAGTTAACATTTTTGAATGGTTTTACAGTAGAAAACATTTAAGAAAATTAATGGAATTTATTATTTGATTCAGGAACAGCAAAAACAGTGTTTTTGAGATGTAGCGTCATTTGAGAAGGCATAACAAATATGTTTTCATCCTTCCTCAGTGATATGATTTGGCTCTGTATCTCCACCCAAATCTCATCTTCAATTGTAATCTCACATGTCGAGGGAGTGTCCAGTAATCCCTATGTGTTGAGGAAGGGAAGTGATTGGATTTTGGGGGCGGTTCCCTCATTCTGTTCGTGATAGTGAGTGAATTCTTATGAGATCTGATGGTTTTATCAATGTATTTTTTTCCTGTGTGCTCACACTGTCCTGCTGCCTTGTGAAGAAGGTGCCTGCTTCACCTTCCACCATGATTGTAAGTTTCCTGAGGGCTCCCCAGCCATGCAGAACTGTGAGTCAATTAAATCTCTTTACAAATTACCCAGTCTCGGGCAGTTCTTTATAGGAGTGTGAAAACAGACTAATACACTCAGTTTGTGTCTTGGGAATTTTAGTTTTATGGAATACTGTTGACTAAATAAACAAAAGAGGCATATGAACTTTCAAAAATCATTGATGTAGATGCATAATTATTTTCATGTGGTCTTACATTAAAATATGGGATAAGAACTGCATTTCCCCTCCCTCCATCCCTTGACCCAGAACCCAGCTCTTCTTCACATTTATTTTTCACTAGCATAACTAAAACTGGTGCATTCTCTGATATTGATACTCTTATCCTCATCTCTCTAAATAAATTAGATTCCTATTGAACTTGGAGCCTGTGCATAATAATTACGCTTGATTAAATTCAGTGCTTTGCATTTTGAAAAACATTATTCCTAGTCTGTTGTTTTCATCTCTCTAACTAACTGAAACTTCTTGAGAGAAAGAATCTTGACTTATATTTCTCTTAGATTCCTAGCCTTGGAGTGCTGTGGCACAGTGCTGCTTGCATAGCTCCTCATAACTCACTCAACAGTTGGTATGTAATTCTAAGGGGTGTTGTACCTGAAATATCAGATGCTATAACCTAGAATCAGGCATATTAACTTAGATTTCTCCATAGCCTTCTGAAACAAAAAGTCTGGATATTTTTGTTGTTTTTTCTAGTATGAATGTCAAGGAATAAAGAATGGTGCATTGCTCAACTATAGGCTTTATCATATTCTGGAAATATTTTTTCTGGTTGCATTGCATCTGTTTTGGATGACCTGATTTAAACAAGCTTTTCATGAATGCCTCATTTTTTTTTTTTTCTAAAAGCACTGTAGTTTTCTTTCGTAGGGTAGCTATCAGAGAAGTGATATTATAAAAAGTAGAAATTTTACTTGAAACCCAATAATGTTATGTTTCTGGAACTACTGTAGTTTTTGAACAGGTTTAAGTAATGGATTATGTTCTGTTAGGACTTTGTGCAAAAGATTCTGTACACATTTAGTTATAGATAGTGCCTGTAGCAATTTTGATGTTTAAATTTATATGGTAGCTGTTCAAATTCCATTTTTTTTTCTTTTTCAAATTACATTTTTAGAGCCAACAGGTCTATGGAATACAGGGTCCAGTCACCCAGAACAGTCATATAAATGTTTAATTTAAAGAGTCACAAGGGGTAAGAATGGATGTCAAGCAGCCCTGATACATTCTTGTGCCTGTAAGGAGGATTCCACAGGCCAGCGCCATCAGGGTTTTGCCTGCAGGAAGCAAGAGAAAGTTAACGCAGATCAGGACATTTTTTCAAGAAAGTAACCTGTGTGGATAAATATTGTTTAGGGCCGTACAATGCCTTTTCTTTCCTTCTTTCTAAACCTTGAACTTTACAGTAAGTTATCTAAAGGCAGTGCAGCTTGACTAAGTGCTGATGAAATCATAAAAGGGTATATTTTAGAAACACTCTTTTGGCCCATGCTATTTGGGCCAGTGTCATTTGGGGAGAACCTGGATTGCATGACGAAGAGTAGAGGGCAGCTGCTGTCTCTACTCGTTCTTTTAATGATGATTGAGAAAATACTGGGTCTGCCTAACAGGGCACAGGAACACTGCTGCTTCTGTTGCTGTCCATCTGCTTGAAGCAGTTTAGGGGAAAGACCATGTGGTCTGTTTGTTTTGAATACTAAACAGCACCCTTTAAGCCTCAAAGCTTTGGTTTCAGTGTCTGTGAAATTTGGGCGTCCTTCGGGTTTTATTGATCCCTCAAGGTCCTTCCAGCTTGGACATTTTGGATTCTGTTACATGCTTTAGGTGGAAACTGCTCTATGAAACACATTAAAAAAAATGTATCCAGGATTGTGAAGCTGGACCCCTTAGAGCTTTATAAATTTTCAATTGTTTGTGGAGTTAAAAAATTTTGTTTAATACTTTGGCAGACTTGTGGAGAATGTAGAAATAAACTACTAGTTACAGTTTATAACTCAGGGAGAACGGTAGAATTAA
Source organism: Macaca mulatta (assembly GCF_049350105.2). Lineage (NCBI taxonomy): Eukaryota > Metazoa > Chordata > Mammalia > Primates > Cercopithecidae > Macaca > Macaca mulatta. The sequence goes on from NC_133412.1 coordinate 110,807,344, forward strand.
TGCACGTTAAACAAAATACTAATTGTATTACTTAAAATTTTTCTTTTTGATCTTTTTTTCTTAGTCCAACATCCAAATTTTCTGATTCAAGTCAATTTTTATGTCTCAGTCAATTGTTTTTTGTTTTCCTCACATTTCCTAAGGCACTGTTTTGCTAGTTTATAATTTTTGTTACTTTTAGGATTTTGTTCCTTGTCTCATTTTCTAAATTTCTGAGTTTGGTTTTGGTGAATTGATTTTCTGTCTGAATAACTCTACAGATTATTTTGGGAATTTTAGGTATATAGTAGTACCTCTTCAAGTAACAGTTATGTGGTTAGCTCATTTCTTATAATTATGTTCTTTTCTGTTTCATATCTAGAATTTCCAGTATAACGTCAAATTATGATGGTGCCAATAGGGATCCTTATTTTGCTTTTTATTTTAACATGAACAAAAACTATTATTATGTATAAGACACTTTCTGTTTGCATGTATTATATCATTTAATCCTCATAATAAGCATATGAGGTATGTGCTAATATTATTCCCATTTTACAAAATTGAGAGGTTGAGTAATTTGCTTGAGAATATCCTAAAGTGACCGAGTCAAGATTTGAAACCAAAACCTAAGCATGTGTGCTCAACCACGTTATCATTCCACCTTCCATGTGATTTTCACTTGAGAGTACCATGAAGATCATTGTATGTTTGTACATTTGACTTATAAATTAATGGATTTCCTAATGTTGAATAAAGTGCATTATTTTTACTCTCACCTGTTACCTCTACATCCATTTGTGTTCCTTTGCTATTAAACTTTAGATCCAACACTAACAAAATTATTGTTGTCAATAAAACATTTTTTACATTACATGTCTTTTTTTTTTTTTTTTTTTTTTTTGAGACAGTCTCTCTCTGTTATCAGGCTGAAGTGCAATGGCGAGAGATCTCGGCTCACTGCAACCTCCGCCTCCCTACGTGTCTTTTTTAAATGTCAAGTGTGAAGTTTATTTCTCTGGCTTTACTAGACTATAGACAAACAAAAATAAATCCTTATGTCGTTGGGTTGGGCAATGTAGTAACTATCACGTATAAATTTTACTGCTATATTAGTTAAAAATGTTTAAGGAGCAGGGAAATAACATTTGTTGTGTACCTACTATTTTCAAGTGCTCATCATATCCAATTACTTTTTTTTTACACTGAGGTGAATTCACATAATGTAAAATTAACCATCTTACAGTACACAATTCGGTGGCATCAACATTTCCAATGTTGAGCAGCCATCACCTTCATTTAGTTTCAAAACCATTTCATCCTTCCAAAAGGATACACTATACACATTAAACAGTCATTCGCCATTCTCCATACCCCTCAGGCCCTGGCAACAACAATTTGGCTTTGTTCTCTATAGATTTACCTATTCTGGATGTTTCATATAAATGGAATCATACAATTTATGACCTGTGGTGTCTGGCTTCTTTCAATTATCATAATGTTTTCACGATTCATCCAGCATCGTGGCATACATCAGTACTTCATTACTTTTGTTGGTTGAATGGTATTCTATTGTATGGATATACCAAATTTTGTTTATTCATTCATCCGTGAGTGGACATTTGGCTTGTTTCCACCTTTTGGCTATTGTGAATAGTGCTGCATCGATGTACAAATATCTATTGAAATACCTACCTTCAGTTTTTTTGGGCATATTCCTAAAAGGGAAATTGCTGGGTCAATTGGTAATAGTATGCAAGTTTTTGAGGAACCTCCAAACCTTTCCAGTGGCTGCACCATTTTACATTCCTGGTAGCAGCGTACAAGGATTCTAGTTTCTCTGCATCCCAGTAAAGTCTTATTTTCTTTTTCTTTTTTTTATTGTAGCCATCCTAGTGAGTATAAAGTGGTATCTCATTGTGATTTTGATTTGCATTTCCCTGATTATTTGTGTTGGTCATCTTTTCATGTGCTTGTTGGCTTTTGTATATCTTCTTTGGAGAAATGTCAAAAATACTTTGCCCATTTTTTGACTATATAGAAATGAAAATTTGTTGTCTATCTCCTGTGATTATATCTTCACTTTCGCCAAATAATTCACAGAGTTTTGTAATTCACAACAGAGAATTAGTGCTATGACTTCCAGAATATTCTTCTTGTATGTTAGTGTCAAAACTCTTTCAAAGGAAAGAATACTAGACAATTTTCTGTTGCATGGTGATATTAATGACAGTGACTCTGAGACTAAAAAAATTGCTTTTCTTGTTTGGGAAATGCTTAATTGAGAAATGCCAAAGTTGTTGACACTAAAGAATGATTAGTTAGAGGATCATGGTCAGATAGTGGTGGCCAGAACACTTATGACTAGTAGGAAGAGGGAGGGAGTGAAATTCTTAAGCTGAATAATCAGGGTATTTCCTTTGAAGCTTCTTTCTGTTGTTTTTTTCTGCTTTAAAAACTGCTTGTGTTATTGCCAAAGAGTATTATTAACTTCAAAGCCAGGAGTCCATTGCCCATTTTTAATTTTTTTGGTCTTTTTGTTGACTTCTAAGACTTTCTTATATATTCCTAATATTAGACCCTTGTCAGGCAAATGATTTACAAATATTTTCTCCCATTCAATGGGTTACATTTTTACTTTCTTCATAGTGTCCTCGATGCACAGAAGTTTTAAATTTGGTAAAATTCAATTTGTCTATTTTTTCTTTGGTTGCTTATGTTTTTGTTGTTATATCTAGGAAGCTATTGCCAAATCCAAGGTCATGAAGATTTATTAATATGTTTTCTTCTAAGAATCTTACAGTTTATAGGTCTTACATTCAAGTATTTGACCCATTTTGAGTTAATTTTTATATATCATATGAGATAGGGGGCCAACTTTATTTTTTTTGCATGTTGATATCCAGTTGCCCCAGCACCATTTGAAGAGTATATTTGTTTCCCATTGACTGTTTTTGGCACCTTTGTCAAAAGTTGATTGACCATGGGTTGGATGAGTTTATTTTTGGACTCTCACATTTATTCCATTGATCTAGATGTCTATCCGTATGTTAGTATCACACGTTTTGATTGTTGTAGTTTGATAGTAAATTTTGAAATAGGTAAGTGTGAGTCCTCCAGTTTTATTTTTCCTTTTCAAGATTGTTTTGCCTATTCAGGGGAACTTTCGATTCTATTGACTTTTAGGATCAGTTTTTCTAGTTTTGAAAAAAAGGCCCTTGGGTTTTTGATAGGGATTGCAAAGAATCTGTAGATAGCTTTGGGGAGTCTTCCCATCTTAACAATATTAAGTCTTTCAATCCATGGACATGGGATGCCTTTCCTTTCATTTAGGACTTCTTTAGTTTCTTTCAGGAATATTTTATACAAGTCTTGTGCTTTTTTGGTTGAATTTATTTCTAAGTATTTTATTCTCGTTTATGGCATTTTAAATGGAATTGTTTTCTTAATTTTGTTTGTAGATTGTTCATTGTTTGGAAATAAAACTTATTTTTATATAATTTCCCTGTACCCTACAACTTTAGTGAATTAGTTTATTAGCTCTAGTAAGTTTTTTTGTATTCTTTATGATTTTCTGTATATGTGTAATCATATTCATTTACAAATAAAGATATTTTTTAGAATTACTGGTTTTTATTATTCTGATGACAGTGAACTTTGGGCAGTGTTCTTTGTGTGTTTCTGCTCAGAGGTCATTGAACTTAGGGGGTTTGTAGTTGTCATGATATTTGGAAAATTTTTGGCCATTTGCGTGTCAATGTTTTCAGTCACTCTCCATATCCCTTTCTGGAGCTCCAATTAAATATATGTTTGACTGAGTATTTGTTCATTTTATTTTAGTTTTCTTTTGCTCTGTGGTTCATTTGGCATGGTTACTGTTGATAAGGCTTCAGGTTAACTGACATTTTCTTCTGCAATGTCTTTCTCTTCTGTTAATGCCACTCAGTGAGAATTTTATTTTAGATGATGTATGTTCTATCTATAGATGTCACATTTAATTCTGTTTCTTAAGTTTGCTCCTCTTTATGCTTACATTTTTATTTAATGTTGAACACTTATAATATTTATATTAGAAGTTTAAGATCCTTATTTGCTAATTCCAAAATGTATGTCATTTCTGGGTCTTTTTGTATGATTTTCTTCCTGGTTATGTATCACATATTTGTGCTTCTTCATGTGACCAGCAACTTCTGATTGGATGTTGGACATTATGAATTTTGCATTGGGTTTTATTGACTTCCTTTAAAGAGTGTTAGAGTTTGTTATGATAGGCAGTTAAGTTACTTGAAGAGCAGCTTGATTTTTTAAAAGAATTATTTTAAAGCATTGTTAACGTCCACAAAAGTCTTTACTCAAGGGTTAATTTAGCATTACTACTAATGGATGATCCTTTTGGCCTTTATAATTAATGTACCATGTATCTTCCATGTCTGGTGGGAGACCTAATGAATTCCAACCTTGTGTGAGCTCTGGGAATTGTGGCTTACAGCTCCTTGGTAATTGTTTTCTTCCCTGGCAAGGTTTCTTTGTCTAGCCTCATGGGTTTCCCCATTGCATGGGCAGACTTTCAGCCAAAGACTCAAGGACCCTATGCCGATTTCTGGAGCTCTTTGTCTGTGCAGTGCTCTCATCTCCACACTGTTCCTTACAAACTCTAGCCCCTTTGTCCTCCTCTCATCTGATTTCTGTCTCTTCAATTTAGTAAGATACTTGGGCTCTGTTTGGTTTCTGCCTTTTTGTGCCATGTTCTGGAAATTGTGTCAGGCAGAAATCAGGTAATTGTAACTCTTACCTAGTTTCCATTCTCTGTCATCACAGTTCTGCACTGCCTGTTGTCAAATCCTAAAATAGTTGCTGTAATATTTTGTCCAGTTTTATAGTTATTTATAACCAGAGGACAGAAGTAGAAGCCAATGGCCTGAATTAGATCCTTTTAATAAAGCAAATAAAAAGTAGAAAAATAAGAGTTTTAAGGTACAATGGGAGTTTGAATCTTGCTGTTGACATTACTAAAAGGCTAGAAGAAAAAGGAACCTTAAAAATTCATGTAGGCCAGGCACAGTGTCTCATGGCTGTGTAATCCCAGCACTTTGGGAGGCCAAGGAGGAAGGATTCCTTAAGACCGTGAGGTCAAGATCAGCCTGGGCAATGTAGAGATACCCCATCTCTACAAAAAAGCAAAAACATTAGTTGAGTGTTGTGGCATGCACTTGTAGTCCATGCCACTCAGGAGGCTGAGGTGAGAGGAACGCTTGAGCCCAGGAGTTTGAGGTTACAGGGAGCTATGATTGCACCACTACATTCCAGCATGGGTGACAGAGCAAGTCTGTTTCAAAAAAAAGTCATGTTATTGAATGCCTATTTAAAAAGTATTAAGACTGAGGGGAAGGAAAGCAAAATAATGTGCCTGTTGATGCCTGATTTGTGGCTTTACAGTTTGGATGGACAGAACCTGGGTCTCTTTATACCTAGATCATTGTTAGTAATTGGAGTGTACTATCTTCTTGCCATTTCAACTGAGTAGAGAGTATATCATTGCAGTTATCACTAGCTGTGGTAAAAATGATACTAACAGTCCATCCGGTGAGGTTTTAAGCATATTCCTTCTTGCCCTTGGATGCATTAAATTTTAGTTTTGATTTTATCTTTCTTGTGCAATGTTTTATAGAATCTGACTTAATAGCATTATTTTATAGCATCTGACTTAATATTACCTATCTTGTTAAATCTAAAAATATATTTATAGAGACCAGCAAAAAGCCATGAAATTGAAAACATAGATAAAAATATTTTATATTTATTTATTTATTTATTTATTTTTTAAACAGTTTCCCTCTTGTTGTCTAGGCTGTAGTGCAATGGCATGATCTCAGCTCACTGCAACCTCTTCCTGCTGGGTTCAAGTGATTCTCCTGCCTCAGCTTCCCAAGTAGCTGGGATTACAGACATGCGCCACCATGCCTGGCTAATTTTGTATTTTTAGTAGAGATGGGGGTTTTACTATGTTGGTCAGGCTTGTCTCCAATTCCTGACCTCAGGTGATCCACCCACCTCGGCCTCCCAAAGTGCTGGGATTACAGGCATGAGCCACCACACCCTGCCTTTATTGTTTTTATTTATTTACCATGTGTTATTGACTACTTTATATTTCTCTATTTCTCATTTACTAGCCGAATTGACTAGCATTTTAGTATAATGAATAATGTGCCTCAATGATTTAAAAAATTTGCATCACTTTGCTTCCTTTTCTTATTCAAGGATATTTCTTTAATGGGAAAAATGTACCGCAAAACATCAAGTATGCAAGCAGAAACACCTGAGATACAAGCAGAGCATAGATTCCAGATGGGTGCTGAGGAATCACAAACGGTAAAGCTTTAATAAAAATCCTCCTTGCCTCTGTTAAAGTAACAGCATGCTTTCTGTTGCTTGAATGTTTATATAGAGAGTTAAAAAAATTTCTCTGATGTATTTTAGAAGTGTGTTTACCTGTGAGAACATCTAACTCGATACCACACTGGGAGTCTTGGGCCATTTTGGCTCACTGTTGCTGGCTACCATGGACCTTCTGAGCTAAGGCCCCAAACTCTTTTTAGAAGGGGAAGATTTTAACAATTCTGATTTAGAGACATTTAGATCTAGAAGGTAGTTGGATAATTAATTAAAAATTGTTAGCTTCTAAGAAAGCATTACTTTTGTCTGTATTCAGCTAGAAGAATTGTTAAAAGCATTGCGAGGGAAGAATTTGGTTGAGAAATGTGGACAGTTGGTGACAGATATTTGTTGTGGAAATAAATATTTCTTTTTATCCATCATTGGTAAAATAACCATTGGATTCAAAGCAATCTGGAACATATTCCTTGTGAATGGGAAGTGTCTCCCAGTGTATAGAAACTCACATTTACATAGAAAAGTGATAACCTGATGGTCAGTTCCTCTACAAAGAATTCATAAAATGTTACCATTAAATTACAAGCTCCTTTGGTTCCTGAAAATATGACCCCCGCATACATAAAATTGTGATCATATTTCATTTTTAGGTTAGCATATCGTGTTCAGAAAGTGCATGGAATTTTTTCTTTTCACAAAAGCTATGAATCCTGTAATATTAGAGTTACCCCAAATGGTTGAACTCCTAGAGTTTGAGATGCTTTCAGGCCATATCTTTTTCTCCTTTGTATTCTTATTACTAGCCTCATGACCCAGCATGAGATGGTACCAGTAGCCCTTTGTAATAGTATGTGGATATATCAATTAGGAAGCCTTACCATATATGCTGTGGACTTAAGACTGACATCTAGGGTAGCTGCCTCTAGTTGACACTGTTTACAAACAGATATCAAACCTTCTGACCTTGACGCCTCTAACAGGTATAGTAAACTGAAAATACAGTATCAGTGAGGTTTAGCAAAATAGAAATCTTCATTAATAGAATAAACTTAATACCATTCACTACATTCATGTAAAGTATAAGGAAAGATACCATTTTGAAGGAAACTGTGAAAAAGGCCAACAATCAGGTATCTAGCTTAGATACCATCTTGATTATTTAAAATAAAGAGTTAAACAAAAATATTAATTTATTTGTAATTCTGCTGGAACCATTCCCTAAGCATTGACATTTACAGGCAATCACTGGACCTCTTCTGGCCTCTGGCTTTTTATAAGGAAGCTGACCCACTTCTCTAGAGGTAAAATACTTTTCGACTTGGTACCTGGTCATGGACGCTTCCATCCATCCCTCCTGCCCTCAGACATCAGACTCCATCTTCTTTGGCCTTTGGACTCTTGGACTTACTCTAGTGGTTTGCCGGGGGCTTTTGGGCCTTTGACCACAGACTGAAGGCTGCCTTGTCAGCTTCCCTGCCTTTGAAGATTTTGGACTTGGACTGAGTCACTATTGGCTTCATTCTTCCTCAGCTTGCAGAGGACACACACAAAAACTAAATACAAAAAAAGATATATCCCTTGTAAAGATGTGAGTCAAGCCAATGGAGTGGCTGAATGGCTCCCTGCTAAATATTCAAATGTCCCCCATCCTCTTGCAGTTAGATGGGGTCATGTAGCTGTTTGTGGCCAATGGGGTGCGAAGGAAAGTGATATGGTCACTGCTCTGTGGTGACCATAAAAGCTGTGTTTTGGTGTGAAGGAACTACAACCTGGAAGCAGCCTAGATGGCTGAGCTACCATAAGAAGTATGCCTGCCCTAAAGAGCCACTTTGATTTGTAGTCAACACACTGTCCCAGTGTGTTGAACCACTATTTTTTTTGGTGGGGGAGTAGTTGGGCATAGCCTATCCTGATGACCAGTGACAAAAATGAAGCTAAAAAAGTTTAAGTAACTTGGCTAAGGTCAAACATCTATTAATTAACAGATCCTGGATTTGAATTCAGTCCCATTTGGTTAAAAACATGTTCTTAATCTTTCCATAACACCATCCAGTAGCTTTATAAAAACATGAGCTCCTGCTTGATGACTTGTGATATGGAAAAAAAAAAAAAAAAAACCAACATGAGCTCAAGATTAAAGTTCTATTTTACAAAATTAAATTTCTTGGTCTAGCTATACCTTCTTGCATAATAAAGAAAATTTCATAGTATTTGGTATTGTATGCCATCTTTTACCCATAACAACTGTGGGGTAGCTGTAGTTTTGAGACAAGGGCTGAGGAAAATAATTTGCCAGCGTTCACATTTTTCTTAAGTCAATTTGAGCTTCTCTTTCTAAATCTTCAGAGGAAACTTATCACCTGTGCTTAGTTTCAAGTGTGCATTTTCATATTCATCTTGTTGTCAGATAGAATCTGTTGCATCACTGAAAAGCCTAGAAGGACCAATTAAAAAAAAAAGCATTCTCGCACATTTACTTTTTCCAACAGAATATGCATAAGGAACTTCCTGAAGCCATGTCAAGTATTCTCCAGATTGAACAAGAGGATATAGAATGGGGAACCTCAGAAGTAGAAAGCACAGTATTTAAACCTCAGGAAATTTTGCAAGTTCAGCCAGCAGAGGAATTAAGTAAACCTTTGGAAGATGGACAGCCCACAAGTGATTCAAAAGAAGCCAAGCGGGTGTCTTTAACGGTAAGAAACTATTTATGTTGGAAACACCTAAGAGTTATGAGAATTGAGGATGTGCAGGTGTGAAGAATTGGCCCAGGCAAGGACCAAGGTATGGGGCTGGGGGTGGGGGTGATGGTGTGTTCACTCTGAAAAGGGGACCTCAGAAGTGCAAGTTGCCCATTTAGGAAAAGAGAACATGTTTTTTTGAGGATTTCTAGTGTCAACCCTAATTGCAACTCTGAGGAAAGAAAACAGATTTTCAAGGAGGGAAGGAATTTTTAGGTCTTTTAGAAATTGGCCAAGAATCTTCTAGTTACCATCTCGAGGAAGTCAGGAATTATAGTGCAGGAAATAGAACTTGGTGAACTTCATAGCTTTTATAACGTTTTACCTCATTTAGGTTCATACTAACCCCTAGGTCTTTCTCTACTGTGAGAATGTTTACAAGATTCATTTTATCTATTGTTTACATAATTTTTTTGTCATATTTGCACATCACCCTGCCTTTACAGTAGGGTTTAAGTTTCCTCTTATCCATGGCTTTACTTTCCGAGGTTTTAGTTAGCTGTGGTCAACTGCAGTGTGGAGATAGGTGAATATACATAGGACAGTAAGATATTTAGAGAGAGAGAGAGAGAGACCATATTCACATAACTTTTATTACAGTATGTTATAATTGTTCTATTGTATTATTAGTTATTGTTGTTAATCTTATACTGTGCTTAATTTATAAATTAAATTTTATCTTCAATACGTATGTATGGGAAAGAGCATAGTATATATAGGGTTCAATACTATCCAAGGTTTCAAGCATCCACTGGGATTTGGAACATATGCCTCACAGATAAGGGAGGATTGTTGTATTAATTCTTTTCATTAATGTGAGTCACTTTTTTACTTAAATAAATTTATTTAAAAATAGATATATTATTAGCATTTAAAAAAAGGCCCTTTTCCTTGAACCACAGCATGTCATCTTGATTATCAACAGAAGTCCTCTCCCAAACTGATTCAGATGGATGCCCCTTCTTGGGTAAACAGCCTTTCTGGTCAGTTCTTCTACTTCTGCGCCTCCCCTCCCCACCAATGATTATGTTCCTACTACGGTTCACTGAGGTCAACTGGCAATTACTCGTTCTTCAATTTTTGCTGGAGACTCCCAATTCTGAAACCTGGGATTTGTCTGTGGCCTTCCTCTTCTCTTGCTGTTTACATATAAATCAATCTCCAAGGCTTGGAATTTCCCAAATGTTATTGCTTCTATATTTTTCTTCTCTTTTCTAGTTACCCCATCCTAGTCTGGGTCCTGGTGACCTTATGTCTGAATTAATGCAGTGGTTATTCTTCATTTCTTAAGCCCTGTTTTCTCAGGTTTATCCTGTATGACACTAGCCTATTGGTCTTCCATGAATAACAGGTAATAAGGAAGATCCACAAGTAATAGTTGACCAGAGGAAATACCCTACTGCTTTCAGGGACAAGGGTCTTATCCTGTGGTTGGTGACTGACCCCATCAGTCATGCCCTTTACAAAGCATGCATTTGGATGTTTCTAAGAAGCATTCTAGGAAGAATGTTTTGATCAGAGTGACTTGGTGAATGGATTACAAGACTCTAAATTGAAATGAGAAATATTTCAAGGGGAGGAGAAGAGAATGTCTAATAAAATATTATGCCTTATTGTTGTGGGATATTGTGGTACCTTTAAGAAATGCCATAAAAATAGCACCGAACTATTCCCACCAAGTCTTCACTAAGAATCATATGTTTATTTATTTGTGTTAACATCTCAAGATTAGTTGTTATTCATGAACTTTACACTGTATGTGGACATTTGAGTCCATAAGGGTAGTTTCTAGCATTTCTGCTCAAAATGCTAGCAGAATGAGGAACAACATACTCCAGCAAGCCTGGCCAGGTTGAGGATTAAGCAGACAAGAAGACCTTTTCTGACATGATTAAACAGAAGTAGCACAGAGGTGTGATAAAGGAACAGTGCAGGACTTTAATTGCTCAGATACATGCTGGAAGGTTCTGTTCAGCAGAAAAAGTGAGAATTTGATCAATCCTTACCTGATTGGCCATTTCTACTCTTAGAAGCTCATTAGTATAATGAAGGTAGTTAGTATTTTTGTCTAAATCATGATGAACAAAAGAAAGTTAGATAGAAATAATAGTGATTCTGTGAATAAATAACTGACACAAAGCCAATAATAGGATGGTTGAACATTTTAGAAAATGTCAGTAAAAGTCTAATAAAAATATTGATATGATCTCATGACCTGATATTATAAATTGAAGGAAGTTTAACAGGTATGGGGATGCCCTAAATCCCCCAAATTCTCACAGAACATGTATGAGTAATCTATTGCATTTAGAGTTTTAAAAATATCCATAGAAATGCATATCCATATAAAAATATAAAGGTGGCATGTTGCTATAAAATTGTACCAAGAAAGCCGAGATCCAGAATGGGTTTAGTCCTATGAATAATGTTAAGAACAAAAACAAGTGTTTTTGGTGTTAGTTTTGGAGCAAAGAGAGGGGGAATAAAAAGAAAGATAACTCTGTTATTTGGATGAATAGTGTGATGACAAGAGATGACAGAGCTGCCTTAATTTATTTTTGGAAAAAGGTTGAGGTTTTAAATAAACAGAAGTATAACAAAGAGAAAAGGAAGCTGATAAACTTATGCTTTGTGTCTTTTAAATCTGACAGGGAGAATGATCTTTAGTTTAGAAAGAAGAATTCATAATAGAAACTTAAAGTCCAAGATTTGTAAAAGATTTTAAGAGTTAACTTGGATATCTGAGCCTGTTGGATGGCTCAGATAGATGAGTTTAAGCTTGTTGCACCTTTCAACAGCAGCTTTGGGGAGCTGCTGCAGTGGGAGAGGTGCCAATGCCTGGAGCCTGGCAACTGCAAATATGACTTTTATATTTTTTTTAAGTGTAAGGGTTAAGATTTCTGCAATCTATGCATTGATCTTGGACAAAACTCTAGAATTATTAAATGACTCATTAAAATAATTGTGTCTGAACCCTTCTAAAAGGAAGTGGTAATCACTTGGAGTATGGGCCCCTTAAGGTAAGTCATGGAAGACTGACCTCATTTATTTTCCTAGAATTCCTAGACTGAGCATCATAAAAATGTCAGACCTGGTGTTCAACATGAGGATTGTGGGAAGAGCACAGGTTCTGCAACTAGATGTCCAAGGACCGAATCCTCTCTTTACCCTTTACTAGTAGTGTGACCTTAGGCAAAGTACTGAACTCTACTATATGCCTGTATTGTAAAATGAGGATAACGACAGTACCCACCTCATATTGTTTTTGTGAGGATTATATGTAGATGCTACAATATAAAGCACTTAGAACAATGCCTGACACACAGAAAACTCAATAAACATTAGTTATTGTTATTATCATTGGAATATCAGCAACTGCTTATGAAAGCCTCCCAATGATGGTTTTGTAGAGGAGATTGTGGTCAGGTGGACTGTTAAATGGATTTGTAATTAGTTATGCAAAGGATGCACAACTAGTGTATGGAAGTCTTGTGGACTGCTACAGGGCTGTGCCCAATTCAATATATTTCCTAAGGGTTTAGATGATGTATTAGTCTGTTTTCATGCTGCTGATAAAGACATATCCAAAACTGGGCAATTTACAAAAGAAAGAGGTTTAATGGGCTCACAGTTCCACATGGCTGGGGAGGCCTCACAATCATGGTGGAAGGAGAAACGTGTGTCTCACATGGTGGCAGACAAGAGAAGAGAATGAGAGCCAGGAGAAAGGAGTTTCCCCTTATAAAACCATCAGATGTTGTGAGACTTATTAACTACTATGAGAACAGTATGGAGGAAACGGCTCCCATGATTCACTTATCTCCCACTGGGTCCCTCACACAACAAGAGGGAATTATAGGAGCTACAATTCAAGATGAGATTTGGGTGGGGACAAAGTCAAACCATATCATATGAGAAAACGGAAAACTTGCTGACTGAATTTGTAGATAGCATCAAAAATGCTACTGGTAAGATGTGTCTGGAGGAGGTGGAGCAAGATGGTGGAATAGAAGGCTCCACTGATTGTCCCTTCCACCCCACAGTACACCAGGACACAGAACCTGACTGTAACTTCATATCACTGAAAGGGGCATTGAAGAGGTAGGATAAATAGTCTTGCATTGCCGACACCACCCTGCCCTGACCCGCTGGCAGCAGAGGGGTGGTGCAGAAAGTGTTTCTGTGCCCTGGGGAGAGGGAGAGCCAGCAAGTGTGAAGTATTGAACTCACTGCTGTCTTGTTATAGCAGAAACCAAAGCTTAACCAAACTCAGCTGGTGCCTGCCCACAGAGGGTGCATTTAAATGAGCCCTAGCCAGAGAGGAATAGCTGATCTCAATGGTCGGAGCATGATTTCTTAAAAGCCTTGCCACCACAGGCTAACATGCTCTGAGGCCCCAAATAAATTTGAAGGGCAATGTAGGCCACAAGTACTGCAACACGTAGGTAAGTCCTAGGGTTGAACTGGGCTCAGAGATAGTGGACTAGGGAGGCATGCAACCTACTGAGACACCAGCCAGGGCAGCTAAGGAGTGCTGGCATAACTCCTCCCCTAACCCCAGGCTGCATAGCTCATGGCTCCAAAGGAGACTCCTTCCTTTTGCTTTAGAAGAGGAGAGGCAAGAGTGGGGAAGACTTTGTCTTGCGTGTTAGATACCAAGCTCAGCCACAGCAGGATAGGGCATTGGTCAGTGCCATGATGCCCTAGCTTCCAGACATTTCTAGATATGCCCTGGGCTGCCTTGAAGAGAGGGACCAAATTGTAAGATTCATCACCTCCTAACTGAAAAGTCCTTAGGCTCTGAATAACTAGAAAGGATACCAGTTGAGGGCCTTGGGTGAGACCCTGACACTTGCTGGTCTCAGGCGAGACTCAGCACATTCCCAGCTGTGGTGGCTATAGGGTGAGACCCCGGCTTTAAAAAGGGGAGGGAAAAGTAAAGAGGACTTTGTATTGTACCTTAGGAACCAGCTTGGCTACAGGGGAGTAGAGCACCAAGTGGGCTCTTGGGGTCCTCGAGTCCAGGACTTGGCTCTTGTACACCATTTCTGGACCTGCCCTAGGCCAGAGGGAAGCCCACTCCTCTGAAGGATGAGTCCCAGACCAGGCAGCATTTACCACAAGCTGACTGAAGAGCCCTTAGGCCTTTAGGAAACATTGGCAGGAGTCTGGCAATACTCCCTGTGGGCCTGAGAGCGGTGGCTACAGGGAGAGGCTCCTCTGCTTTTGAAAAGTGGGAGGAAGAGTGGGAAGGATTTCATTTTGTAGTTTGAGTGCCAGTTCAGCTGTAGTACAATAAAATGCCAGATGGACGTCTAAAGTTTTTGACTGTAGTCGCTGGCTCCTGGATGGCACCTCTGGTTGCACCCAGGGCCTGAGCAAATTTGCCACAAACAACATACGCCTGGCTGGTTTTGCCACCTGCTGATTGTAGAGCCCTAGGTCTTTGAGCAGACATAGGTAGTGGCTAGGGAGTGGTTATAGCAGGCCTTGAGTGAGACCCAGAGCTGTGTTGGCTTTAGATCTGACCCAGTGCAGTCCTAGGAATAGAGGCCATGGGGTGCTTGTGTCACTCCATCCCCAGCTCCAGTTGGCTCAGTAGAGAGAAAGAGAGAGAGAGAGAGAGAGAGAGAGAGAGAGAGGGACTTTGTTTGTTTAGGACAAAGTAAAGGAAGAGAACAAGAGTTTCTGCCTAGTAATTCAGAGAATTCTTCCAGATCTTATTCAAGACCATCAAGGTGGTGCCTCTACGAGACTGCAAGTACCACAGCATTACTGGGCTTGGGGTACCCCACCTTAAAGCAGATACAGCTGAGATCACAACACCCAACTCCTTTTGAATATCTGGAAAGCCTTCCCCAAAAGGATGGGTACAAACAAGCCCAGACTGCAAAGTCTGCAATAAATACCCAATTCTTCAATGCCCAGACACAGACAGATATCGACAAGTACCATAATGATCCAGGAAAACATGACTTCACCAAATGAACTAGATAAGGCACCAAAGGCCAACCCTGGAGAAATAGACATATATTCAAAATATATAGAGACATAAAAATAGCAGTTTTGAAGAAACTCAAAGAAATTCAAGATAACACAGATAAGGAAGTCAGAATTCCATCTTAGAAATTTAACAAAGAAATTGAAATAATTAGAAAGAATCAAGCAGAAATTCTGGAGTTGAAAAATGCAGTTGGCATACTGAAGAATGCATCAGAGTCTTTTGGTAGCAGAATTGATCAAGCAGAAGGAACAATTAATTAGCTTAAAGACAGGCTATTTGAAAATACACAGAGGAGACAAAAGAAAAAAGAATAAAACAATGAAGCATACCTACAAGATCTATAAAAAAATCTCAAAAGGGCAAATCTAAGTGTTATTGGCCTTAAAGAGGATGTAGAGAAAGACATAGAGGTAGAAAGTTTACTCAAAGGGATAATAACAGAGAACTTCCCAAACCTGGAGAAAGATATCACTATCCAAGTATGAGAAGGCTATAGAACACCAAGCAGATTTTACCCAAAGAAGACTACTTCAAGGCATTTAATAATTAAATTCCCAAAGGTCAAGGATAAAGAAAGGATTTTAAAAACAGCAAGAGAAAAGAAACAACATACAATAGAGCTCCAATAAGTCCAGCAGCAGACTTTTCAGTGGAAACCTTACAGGCCATGAGAGAGTAGCATGACATACTTAAAGTGCTGAATAAAAGCAACTTTAACCCTAGAATAATGTATCTGGTGAAATTATCCTTCAAACATGAAGGAGAAATAAAGACTTTCCCAGACAAACAAAAGCTGAGGCATTTTATCAACACCAGACCTGTCCTACAAGAAATACTAAAAGGAGTACTTCGACCAGAGAGAAAGGCATGATAATGAGGAATAAATAATAATCTGAAGGTACAAATCTCACTGGTAATATTAAGTACACAGAAAAACAGAATATTATACCACCATAACTATGGTGTGTAAACTTATCTTAAGTAGAGAGACTAAATGATTAACCAATAAAAAATAATAACTATAACAACTTTTCAAGATATAGACAGTACCATAGATATAAATAGAAACAACAAGAAGTTAAAAAGCAGGAGAATAAAGTTAAGGTGTGGAGGCTTTATTCATTTTATTTTTCTTTTCTGCTTGCTTGTTTGTGTGTTTATGCAAACAGTGTTAGGTTGTTCTCAGTTTAAAATAATGGACTATAAGACAGTATTTGGAAGCCTCATGATAACCTCAAATCAAAAATAATTCAACAGATACACAAAAAATAAAAAGCAGGAAACTAGATCATGTCACCAAAGAAAGCCAACTTTACTAAAAGGAAGACAGGAAAGAAAGAAGGAAGAGAAGACCACAAAATAACCAGAAAACAAATAACAAAATGGCAGGAGAAAGTCCTTACTCTTGAGTCACAACATTGAATGTGAATGGGCTAAACTCTCCAATCAATAGACATAGAGTGGCTGAATGGATTAAAAATAATAAGACTCATTGATCTGTTGCCTACAAGTAATGCACTTCATCTATAAAGACACACATAGACTGAAAATAAAGGGATGGAAAAAGATATTCCATACCAATGGAAACTAGAAAAGAGCAGGAATCTCTATACTTATATAAGACAAAATAGATTTCAGGAAAAAAACTATAAGAAGAAGAGAAAAAGAAGGTCACTATACAATCATAAAGGGGTCAATTCAGCAAGAAGATATAACAGTTTTAATCATATATGCACCCAACACTGGAGTGCCCAGATTTATGAAGCAAATATTAGGGAGTCAAAGAGGGAGACTCCAATACAATGACTGAAAACTTCAACATCCCACCTACAGCATTGGACAGCTCTTTTAGACAGATATTCAACAAAGAAACATCAGACTTAATCTGCACTATAGAGCAGTGGATCTAATGGATATTTATAGAAGATTTCATCCAATGGCTGCAGAATACACATTCTTTTCCTTAGCACGTGGATAACATTAAAAAAAAACAAACCAATATTAAACATTTTCTCTGACCACAATAGAGTAAAACTGGCCGGGTGTGGTGGCTTACATCTGTAATCCTAGCACTTTGGGAGGCCAAGGTGGGTGGATCACTTGAGGTCAGGAGCTCAAGACCAGCCTTGCCAACATGCTGAGACCCCATCTCCACTAAAAATACAAAAATTAGCCAGGTGTGGTGGTGTATGCCTGTAATCCCAGCTACTCAGGAGGCTGAGGCATGAGAATTGCTTGAACCCAGCAGGTGGAGGTTGCAGTGAGCCGAGATTGTGCCACTGCACTACAGCCTGCGTGACAGAGCAATACTCTGTCAAACAAACAAACAAAAGCAAACAAAAAACAACAAAATACAATAAAACTAGAAATTAGTAACAAGAATAATTTTGGAAACTATACACATTGAAATTAAACAATGTGCTTCTGAATGACCAGCAAGTCAATGAAGAAATTAAGAAGGAAATTGAAAAATTTTTTTGAAACAAATGATAATGGAAACATAACATACCACAACATGTGGGATACAACAAAAGTAGTACTAAGAGAGAAGTTCATAGTTATAAGTGCTTACATCAAAAAAGAGGAAAAACTTCAAAAGAACAATCTAATGATGGATCTTAAAGAACTAGTAAAGAAAGAGCAGACCAAACCAAAAATTAGTGGAAGCAAAGAATAAAGGTCAGAGCAGAAATAAATTGAATTGAAATGAAGAAAGCAATACAAAAGATCAATGAAATAAGAAAGTTGGTTTTTTGAAAAGCTAAACAAAATTAATAAAGCTTTAGCCAGACTAAGAAAAAAAGACAGAAGATCCAAATAAACTCAGAGATGAAAAAGGAGACATTACTACAGAAATTCAGAGGATCATTAGTAGCTGCTATGAGCAACTATATGCCAATAAATTGGGAAATTTAGAAGAAATGGACAAATTCCTGGACACATACAATCTACCAAGATTGAATCAGGAAGAAATCTAAAACCTGAACAGACCCATAACAAGTAACAAGATCAAAGCCATAATAAAAAGTCTCCCAGTAAAGAAAAGCCTGGGACCCAATGGCTTCACTGCTGAATTGAAAGCACTAACACCAATTCTACTCAAGCTATTCTGAAAAATAGACAAGGGAATGCTTCCAAACTCATTCTATGAGGCAGGTATTATCCTGATACCAAAAGCAGACAAAGACACACACACACACACACACACACACACACACACACACACACACAAAGGATTACAGGCCAATATCCCTGATTAATATTGATGCAAAAATTCTCAACAAAATATTAGCCAACTGAATTCAACAATGCATTAAAAATATCATTCGTGACAAAGTGGGATAAATCCCACTTTGGGATGCAAGGGTAGTTCAACATATGCAAATCAATTAATGTGACACATCCTGTCAACAGAATGAAAGACAAAAACCTTATGATCATTTCAATTGATGCTGAAAAACCATTTGATAAAATTCAACATCCCGTCATGAACAAGAAGAAGAAAAACCTTCAAAAACTGGGTATAGAAGGAACGTAGCTCCACATAATAAAAACCACATATGGTTTTTACCAGTGAGGTGGCTCACACCTGTAATCCCAGCAGTTTGGGAGGCTGAGGCAGGTGGATCACCTGAGGCCAGGAGTTTGAGACCAGCCTGGCCAACATGGAGAAACCCTGTCTCCACTAAAAATACAAAAATTAGCTGGGTATGGTGGTGTGTTCCTGTAAGCCCAGCTACTCAGGAGGCTGAGGCTGGAGAATTGCTTGAACCTGGGAGGCGGAGGTTGCAGTGAGCTGAGATCACGCCACTGCACCCCAGCCTCAACAACAGAGCAAGACTCCATCTCAAAAATAAATAAATAAATAAATAAATAAATGAATAAACAAACCCCAAAACCACATATGACAGAACCACAGCTAGTATCTTACTGAATGGGGAAAACTGAAAGCCTTTCCTCTAAGATCTGAAGCACCTGAAAGATGCCCTCTCTCACGACTGTTATTCAACATCATACTGGAAGTTCTAGCCCCAGCCATCAGACAACAGGAAGAAATAAAAGGCATCCAAATTGGAAAGGAAGAAGTCAAATTATTCTTGTTTGCAGATGGTATGATTTTATATCTGGAAAAACCAGAAGGCTCCACAAAAAACTATTAGAATTTATAAACAAATTTAGTAAAGTTGCAGGATAAAAAGTTGACGTACAAAAATCAGTAGCATTTCTATGCCAACAGTGAACAAACTGAAAAGGAAGTAAAAAGTAGTCTCATTTACAAAACACCTAGGAATTAACCAAAGAAGTGAAGGATCTCTATAATAAAAACTATTAAACACTGATGAAAGAAGTTGAGGAGGACCAAAAGATGGAAATATATTCCATGTTCATGGATTGGAAGAACCAATATTGTTAAAATGTGTATACTATCCAAAGCAATCTAGAGATTCAATGCAATCTGTATCAAAATACCAATGACATTCTTCACAGAAATAGAAAAAACAATGCTAAAATTTATATGGAACCAAAAAGGCCCAGAATAACCAAAACTATCCTAAGCAAACAAAAACAAAAACCATACAAAGCAAAACAAACAATAACAACAACAAAAAACAAACCCCAAACAAATAAAAACAAAAACAAAAAACCTGGAGGAAAATCACATTACCTGACTTCAAATTATACTATAGAGCTATAGAAACCAAAACAGCATGATACTGACATAAAAACAAACACATATACCAATGGAACAGAATACAGTACACACCTACAGTAAACTCATTTTCAACAAAGGTGTCAAGAGCATATGCTGGGGAAAAGATAGCCTCTTCAATAAATGATGCTGGGAAAGCTGGATATCCGTATGCAGAAGAATGAATCTAGACCCCTATGTCTCACCATAGACAAAATCAAATAAAAATGCATTAAATAATTAAATCTAAGACCTCAAACTATAAAACTACCGCATAAAATTGGAAACTCTCCAGGACATTGGTTTTGGCAAATATTTCTTGAGCCATACCCCACAAGCACAGGCAACTGAAGCAAAAATGAACAAATGGGTTCACATCAAGTTAAAAAGCTTTTGCACACCAAAGGATACATTCATTAAAGTGAAGAGACAACCCACAGAATGGGAGAAATATTAGCAAACTACCCATCTTGCAAGGAGTTAATAACCAGAATATATGAGGAGCTCAAACAACTCTGTAGGAAAAAAATCTAATAATTTATTTAAAAATGTGCAAAATATTTGAATATACATTTCTCAAAAGAAGACATACAAATGGCAAACAGACGTATGAAAAGTGCTCAGAACTTCAATGGGATATTATATCAGCCCAATCAAAATGGCTTATATCCAAAAGACAGGCAATAGCAAATGCTGGCAGGGATGTGGAGAAAAGGGAAGCCTTATACATTGTTGATGGGAATGTAAATTAGTACAACCACTATGGAGAACAGGTTGGAGGTTCCTCAAAAAACTAAAAATAGAACTACCATATGGTACAGCAATCCCACTGCTGGGTACATACCCCAAAGAAAGGAAATCAGTATATCAAAGGGATATCTGCACTTGCATGTTTGTTGCAGCACTGATCACACAACAGCCAAGATTTGGAAGCAACCTAAGTGTCCATCAACAGAAGAATGGATAAGAAAATGTGGTACATACACATGATGGAATACTATTCAGCCATGAAAAAGAATGAGGCTGGGCACAGTGGTTCATTCCTGTAATCCCAATACTTTCGGAGGCCTAGCCGGGTAGATTGCTTGAGCTCAGGAGTTTGAGATCAGACTGGAAAACATGGCAAAACTCCATCTCTATAAAAATACAAAAATTAAACAGGCTTGATGGTGCATGCCTGTAGCCCCAGTTACTTGGGATGCTGAGGTAGGAGGATCAATGGAGCCCAAGAGGTTGAGGCTGCAGTGCATCATGATCTTGCCACTGCACTCCAGCGTGGGCTACAGATTGAGGTCCTGTCTCAAAAAAAAAAAAAAAAAAAAAAAAAGAGAGAGAGAGAGATTTAGTCATTTGCAACAACATGGAAGGAACTGGAGATCGTTATGTTAAGTGAAATAATCCAGGTACCGAAAGACAAATATCACAGATTCTCACTTATTTGTGGGATCTAAAAATCAAAACAATTGAACCCATAGAGATAGATAGTATTAGGATTGTTACCAGAGGCTGGGAAGGAAGGCTTGATGGGCGTGAAGTGGGAGTGGTTAATGGGTACGAAAAAATATAATTAATGAATAAGCCATAATACTTGATAACACAACAGGGTGACTATAGTCAGTATTTATTTATTTATTTATTTATTTATTTATTTATTATTTGAGACGGAATTTCACTCTTGTTGCCCAGGCTAAAATGCAATGGTGCAATCTCGGCTCACTGCAACCTGCACCTCCTGGGTTTGAATGATTCTCCTGCCTCAGTCTCCTGAGTAGCTGGGATTACAGGCAAGCACCACCATGCCTGGCTAATTTTGTATTTTAGTAGAGACGGGTTTCTCCATGTTGGTCAGGCTGGTCTCGAACTCCCAACCTCAGATGATCCACCCGCCTTGGCCTCCCAAAGTGCTAGGATTAAGGCGTGAGCCACTGAGTCAGTCAGTAATAATTTAATTGTACATTTAAAAATAACTAAAAGAGTATAATTGGATTGTTTGTAACACAAAGGAAAAATGCTCAAGGGAATGGATACTCCGTTTTCCATGATGTAATTATTATGCATTGTGTGCCTGTATCAAAACATTTTATGTACCCATGAATATATATACCTTCTATGTACCCACAAAAATTAAGAATTAAAAAAAGCTTTGATTAGTCAAATCTCATATGAAATTTAATTAGGATAGCCTTAGGATCCACACAGTAAGTGCATAGATATGGGATGACAAGATTTAGTAGCAAATGTGAAAAACTTCAGTGTTTTAGGCTGTAATGTAGTTTTGTGATGAAGTCACATGCAGTCATAGTTTGCATTCATTGACAAATACCATCTTTTTTTTCTGGCTGATCTGATTATATCACACCTCAGATATTATATTCACATCCGGGTGTCCAACCCCAGGAGGAGCTCTAACAAATTAGAGACTATTTGGAAGAAAGCAGTGAAGATGACTAAGCATAGTACTTCAAAACTATGTCATGTAAGGTAGAGTTGAAAGGACTGGGGATGTGTATCTGAGGGAAAAGCAGGCCCAGGGGATTAAACTGTATTCTAATATTTGTCTGTCTCTCAAACAATTGAGAGCTAGATTGTGCTTGGATGGTTCCCGAAGTTTGAATTGAGACTGGTGGATGAAAGTTGTTAGATTCAATAATAAAGAAACAAGCAAAAATTCCAGGACTGGAAGACTTTCAAACAGAAACTGGTTGAGTTTATATGTATTCAAGTTCTCCACTCCTGCCCATGTTTCAGCCAGTTGATGACCACTTTCTGGAAATACTGTACAGGAAATTCAGATTACCAAGATGGTTGGATGGAATGCTCTGTATTCATTGAACTTTCTTTATTCTTCATTACTTCATCACCCAAGAAGTTGCAATAGCTCCTTCCTTACTACTGTATCAAACCTAAACCCTACCTAACGTAAGAAAATTAACTTCCTTTTATCTGGCTACCTTCTACTTATTCAACCATAGCTTTTCCCAAGGAGGGCCTCCCTGATTTCTTCCTTAAATCTAATCTCAAAAAAATATAGAGAAACCCACAGAAAACAATATCTTTACATGAATGATTACCATGAATTCTGCATAAGTTTATTCTGATAAACTGATCAAAACAAAAATATAAAGCACTACAGTTCTTTTTAGTTTGTGGTTGTAACTAGCAGTCATGCCAAACTTTAAGGATATAAGGGTAAGTTTTATTACAAATACCAATAAAGAAGAGTGCACTTATTGGGGGGAAATATTATATTTATTCTTCAGTAATTTTAAGGTAATAAATAAAAATATTGTAAATAAACATGGTACTAATATTTTTATTGTTATATAGGTATATATGTAAAATTTAGGAATGGATTCAGATGAAACTATCACTTTACTTTTAGCATTCTGTTATAAAATATACATAGAAATCTGGAGTTTAAATATTAGATGACTCACTAAATATGAGAGAAAGATCTAACTCTCGTGTTGCATCTTACACTTACACTTTATATTTTCTTAAAGGCAAAATCATCAGAATTCTTGCAAATTGAAGGAAAAGAAGTTAAGCAAATGCAGAAACGTGTATCACTGAGACCAAGAAAGTCTTCAAAACCTCTTTGTGATAAAAAACTACGTGAAAAGTAATTTTCTTACATTTATAATTTTCCTATTGGAAGAGGAGTTATTCAGTAGCATTGAGACGTGAAAATACATTTTTATAAAAGAAAACTAAATGTTTTAGAAATTCAGATATGAGAGCTAAGTTAAACCTCACAGGAAAAGTTGGTGACAGATTTTACAGTTAGTGCTATACTTTATGCTTTTTTCTTTTCCTATTTTTGACAAATGTGCCTACTTTCATGATGTAACAATAACTGGAATAAAAATAACTCCTTGTGAGACTAAAGAAAATTAAATGTTAGCATGTTAGATTTGATATTTTTGGTCACTGTAATGCCGGATTTGGATCAATTGCTTATTATATTGGTTAATTTTGTTATGATAAAATAAAAAACAAGCCAACACAAAATGTCCATAAGCCATCTGTTTGGTAATTTAGATGGCATTATTTTTCTCTACTATTAATATCATGCTTCATCCTCACATCCATAATTTTAATGGAGTTTCTTGTTACACAGGAATACAACCACAATTTTAAATAATAGTGTGGAAATGCAATTTAGATTATGATTTACGTTTTGCCAGTCACCTTGTTGATACTCAGATTTTCTCCTTATTTCACCACTAAGTTTTTATGGGTTGGTTTCTTCTAGATTCTTCTTCATTTAACTCTTAATGGGGGTTTGAAGAAGCTTTAATTATTAGCTTTTGTTGTTTCTTAGGGAACGGAAAGGTATGCTGGACATGGAAGACAACCTTTTTATGGCTAGCTCAAACTTTGTAAATGGATATTACTCACAATTTAGTAGCTAAGAATAGACTCATGGGAAAAGAATTCCAAAGTTTATGAAACAGTCAAATTGGCATTTAAGTGACCCTGTACATACCATTGCTTATCTGCATTGCTTTAAGCTCATTTAGTTAGCAAGATTATGTATTAAAACAAATAGTGACAGCAGACAACAAGTATTTTACCTTCAATAAATAGTTACTGTCAGATTATCAATGAAGCAGAAACTGCTTGATTTTTTTTCTAAAAAACCTTTTGCATTTAGTGCATTAAGCAGAGTAGTATGGCCACACACAGAGTCAGAGTCTTTTCTTTTTTATGTCTTAGTGTTTCAAAGAATGACAAATAGTCCTGTTTAAGAAGAGTGTGCTATAAAAACACACAACCTTTCCTGGGCATGCCAAAAATATTTGTAGATCTTATTGATATATATATATATAGAGTACTGCTTTAATTCATTAAAACAAAAATTAGAAATTTTTATTAGAGAGAAATAGAATGAGATGCAGAGGAATAAAAGTCTGATATTTTAAAAAATTATATAGTAAAAAAGAACCTTGGAAAAATGTTTCTGAAAGTCTTTTATTTACTGTTCCTTTTTCTTTAATCAATTTTCAAGCTAAATTTTCTCACTAGCCCTCAAATTAAATTGTATTCTTGGGAATTCAAACATCTATTGCAGCATATTGTTATAGGTCAATAACCAAGAGAAATATATTTGCTTAATGTTAATAGACTATAATGGGCACATAGGAATTCAGATTTGTTGTGATGCTTTTTAAAGAAAATATAAAAATCAGTAATGTAATCTCAAACACATTCTACTAGCCAGGACCTGTCTCAGGTAGAATGATGGTGTAGGTGAGCTTGACATCAGAGCACACCTTTTTTTTCCACCTCTATTTTAAAAGCCCTTTGTTAGGAGTCCAGAGTACCTGGGAGCCCTGGCTTTCTGGACACCCCCTTTCACTCCTCCAGTTAGGCCTCTTTGTCTCAGGCATTTCCAAATGTTTAGACTTACCTCTCTTTTCCTCTTTCACATGAACATATTTCATATCCTATTTGTGTTAGGCCCTATGCTTTTTTGGAAATGCCATAGACCACTCTCTATTAATGATTCAATAGTGTACATATGGTGCCTGGCAATGGGTTAGGTGTTGTGTAGTGCAAAATAATAGTAACAACCTTAAAAATAAACCATTTCTTGAGATATTTCAACAGACTGGGAATGACACATCTTCTATTTTTATCAGTTCTTATAAAGGCAAGAGTTAGGGATTTTTATCCTTATTTATCAGAAGACTTTTAAAGAAGTCAGTAATACAGTTGGCAAATATTAGAACCAAGATCCTGATCCAGGCCCAGCCAACTCCAAAGTCTATATTCTTTACACCATGCTAATCTCTGAATCAGTCCCAGCCATATGAAGTGGTCAGTGGACAGACCAGCATTAACCCTCTAGATAAAGGGTCAAAATGGGTGACACAAGAGTAGAGCAGCTTACAAAAAAAGACAGTTTGTAAAAAAGAAAAAAAGATAAACTTGGCAGATAAGTCTGTCCTTGAGATCTTGTTTGAAGAATATTTAGACGTGGACAAAAGGGTAGACAGCACTGTATCCATAACTGAAAGAACTGACAGGTCTAACCCTGTGATTTGTCCTGGAAACTGATGAGAATAACTAACTTCTGCCAGGTGAGACACACTGTTCTAAATGCATTCATTCTTCTTTCTTAAAGCAACTGTATCCAGGACAAGGTATAGAGAAATTAATTGACTTGCTTATGACCAAGTGAGAATTGTAAACAGTGTTTGAACCCAGGCAGTCTGACTCCAGAGTCTGTACTCTTAATCACTATGCTAGAAGTAAGTCCAAAGGCTAGGAGCCTTGAAACATAGAGAAAGGAAGTTAGACAAATGCAGTAAGCAACAACCAATCAATGTGCTGGGTAAAGGAGCACTTAAAGGAGATCGATCTGGTAGAATTTTGCAGAGGGGAATAGACAGAGGCTGCAGTGCTCAACCCAACTGGCGAAGGACTGCCTGTGCAGGCTGAGGTGATGAAGGGTATGCTGGCAGTGAGGATGCAGAAGGAGCACATCTGAGCAATCCTGTGCAGGGGAGAAACTGTTTTGCATTGGACGTGCAGGTGAAAGAGAGAGGGGTCAAAGATGTTTTCTGTCTCCAAAATGAGAAATCTAGTTAAGGTAGTGATATTGGAAGTAAGATTTGGGAGCTCTCAGCACAGAGGTAATAGCTGAAACACTAAAGATGATTTTTCCAATGTACAAAGAAAAGTTCAAACCTCAGAAGCCACACCCAGTTCAGAAACTGGAGAAGGAAAACCAATGACTAAGTCAGATTATGATGAATTTGAGGGGTAGATGGAAATCTGGGATATTGCAGTTTTAAAGGCCCGTGAAGGAAGAGCAATTTCAACAAGTCATTCATATTCTCAGCTGTATTTTGGGGTTCAGAAGAGAACATGATCTAAAGATCTAAAGCTGATTGGATTGGATTGGATTGGATGAAAAGAAGGTCATTTTGTTATGTAAGCTTTAATAGGAAGGTAGGGATGGAGTACTTCTGGAGAAGGACCACTTCCACCCAGAAGTCACTAATAGGCAAGAAGTTTGGTCAATAGCCAGTAATGTTGTGTGTGGATCCCAGTGGTTACCCACTAATTTTGTGACCTACCCAAAATAAGGATAATTATACCTCCAATACAGCTTCATCGTGGGAATTAGAGAAAATGTGTGTAGCGGACCTAGCGCAGAATCTGTCATATAGTAGGTGCTCAATAATTATTTGTTGATTGGATGACAGGTGGCACTGGGGATTAAGAAAGCAGATTTTGGGTCGGGCGCAGTGGCTTACGCCTGTAATCCCAGCACTTTGGGAGGCCAAGGCGGGTGGATCACTTGAGGTCAGGAGTCTGAGACCAGCCTTGCCAACATAGGGAAACCCCATCTCTACTAAAAACACAAACATTAGCTGGGCGTGGTGACACAGGCCTGTAGTCCCAGCTACTTAGGAGGCTGAGGCAGGAGAATCGCTTGAACGTGGGAGGTGGAGGTTGCAGTGAGCCGAGATTGTGCCACTGCACTCCAGCCTGAGACTGGGTGACAGAGTGAGACTCCGTCTCAAAAACAAAAAACAAAAAACAAAAAACAAAAACAAAAAGCAGATTTTCAAGTCATCCTCTCTACTTAGGAAAGACCGGAGAGACATACAAGTCCCAGCAGAGTGGGAAGGGAGATACCACACTAACTTAGAGAGACCCAGAGTTCTATCAATGCTAGTTAATGGATAATGTCCTTCCTATATTGTTCCACTTCTTTAGGGACATTAGCGTTTGAGCAGAGTAGCAAAGGAGTAATACGTGATGGCTGGATATGGTTTCCACAGACTGAGTTTCAGAATTCAGGAAAGAAGAGGTTGGGATGAGATTATGATAAAGAGTGTGTTTTTAGACTTGATCCTGAGATGCCTGTAGACTGTAGTCTGTAGAGGTGTAGGTTGAGCTGTTCAGCAGGCAGTTGGATACAAGTTTAAAGCTCTAGACAATGGCCTGAGATTGTGATAATAAATTTGTTATATACCATTATTATAGTTTTAAATCAGATCTCCTATATTTATATATGTCTTTAGAACCTGAACTAAATTGTCAGTATAAATGTACTTTATATCTAAAGGCCACAAAATGATGAAAGAAGCCCACTTTCTTTTTTCTGTTGCAGAATTCCACGAGACTACTCCATGCCGCACCTTCATGATTTGTGCGCCACCATCCCAGCCCGGGAGCTGCCCATTGACTTGCGCCTGGCTTCTCGAGTGTATCACACTGCTAACAGGAAAGGCCACAATACCCTGCTTGGAAAATTTGGAACCTCTTTCTTAGATGATCACTTTACAGATGAAGAACAAGCAGATAGGTAAGAGTTCCACTGGTAATTTGATTTTAAACTGAATGTAAACTATCACATAAATCCTGCCTTTGAGTTCTAGATTTTAAAGACTTGATTCTGTTCTTGGACACTAAAGAGAAGGGAGCAGTTTTTGTTTTTTTTTTTTCTGCCACTTCCTCAGGTATACAGTCTAGGTCTGTGTCTCCATTTCCTGATGATATTAACATGAACCCATTCCCAATTGTAAGGTAACGCTAGTATTCCCAGAGTGTTACATACATGATCTCATTTGTTTGTCATCACAACTCTGGAGTACAAATGTGGAAATTGAAAGTAATAAAATTTAAGCAATTAGCTACACATAGACAATTAAAAAAATCACAGATTTGACACTTGGACCCAGTCATTTGAACTAGATTTCACCATCATTGGGCATACTTGGGTCCAGGGATCACATACAAAAGTCATTGCTCTTGGAGTTCGTTCCCCTTCTTGGGTCTCACTTTCCTTTGGAATCCGCATATTCTTTTGTGGAGAGTGTATAATTTGCAGCATCCTCAAAAGAAAGGAGAAAAGGGAAGGAACCTAATATTTATGCAGCAATAACTCTATTCTGAGCACTGTGCTGTGTGCTTTGCATATGTTTCCTATTTAAATCTTCAACTGTAAGGGAGAAGTTGTAATTTCTGTTTTATTCATGAAGAAATTTAGGGTTCGTGATATCAGGTTACTTGCTGAAGTTCTTATCTCTCGATAGTGACTAGAATCCAGGTTTGTCTAACTCAGTTTTTATCAGCCTTTTCATTATCACCCACTTAAAGAGAATTTTAAGGCTTTTTTTTTTTTTTTCTAATCACCCCTCCTGATTAAATTTTAATGTGCTAGATATACTGTATATCTGTTTATATATTATATGAATGTATGTCCTTTATAAATAAAAAGAGTAAGCTTTAATCACTCCGTGCTCCCCCCACCCCAAGCACCAATTTTCACCTCCAGGGAGGGATATTACCTACCCATTGAGAATGCTTGCTCTACAGTCTCTTGCCTTTCAGAAGCCTTGGTAAAAATACTGAAAAATGTACTACATGTTTTAAAACTATTGCAAATATTAAATATTAAGTTAAATGGAAACTTTTTTAGTATTATAATTTAACTATCCTAGGTATATGAGAATACTATTCTAAAATATTACTTTTAATGACACTGTCACAAAATCATTAGTAACCATACTTTTCATGGCATATTTTGAATGCGTTTTCTCAAACTTGACTTCTAGTAAAAATGGCAACACTACTGCATTATTTCATGAATTAAAAATTACCTGGTTTCCCAGTGATTAGCAATCACAATTAGTTTCTATTTGAATCCCTAAAAGAAGGTCACTTTTATGTTTGTTTTCTATGTAGGCAAAAAAATTTTTAGGATTTATTTATCAATCATAATTTTATACATCTAAAGTCTTTTAGTTTTGCTTTATCAAATTAAATTCTTGAAAAAAATTGTGTATGAAGAATTTTTGAAATTTCAGAACTGCTCCAGTATCTCCAGTAGAAAACAGCAGTTCAGCATGCCATTCTTTGGAATGTATGTTAAAGCCTAAAGCTGGGAGTAGAAAATAAATACATAAACATAATCTAGTAGTCATGAAACTCTACCATTTTGAGTCATTCCCATTAGCACTACGCAAGCCAAGCATCATTTGGAGGACTTATAGCTTCAATTATTCATGCAAAGTGTTAGAAATGCTGGTTTCTTTCCAATTCTGAAAATATTTTTCTTCAAGTAGACCTCACTTTCTTTTTCCGAGAGTCAATAAATGTTCTATTTGATGAGGATAATTCTTGGCAATTTGTTCCTAAGTACTAAATAAGAAGTTAATTTAAGTACTGAATATTTAAATCTCCAGCATCTATCTCTTGAGGATTACCTTGCTAAACATAGCTTAACCTTTTCAAAATATATCTGTCTGCTGAGCCTACAAGTTCAGAGAAATGTATAATTTTTTTCTGCGCTACCAAGTGTTCTCAAGTAAGGTAACTGTAAACAAAATGAATACCCTTTCATCGGATGGCTTTTTGCAATTTTTTGTGCAATGATCAGTTAACTTCAAAGGTAGTAATACTTGTGGTTGTATGGTTTTAATGTTTCCTGATTTTGTTAATCATTATTTATGGCAAATACCAAGACTATTTTAATGGAATTGGAAGGGTATATACTTAAGTTTATTTGAAGTATAGTGTAGTGTTCAAACTTAACGCTTAGTTTGCTAAAGAGTAATTATGATGAGAACTATACAAATATCTTGTATTGGCCATATTTTTGCTTTAAAAATGATTTGTATATTATATAGAGAAGTTTATAGACATTTAGTTCAAAGTTTTGGTATGGGATTTTATATTTGAGGCTTTAAAGTAGGGGAAATCATTAAAGGTATTTAAAGACTTAGATTAATGTTAACAACTTGGTGAATAGCCTTTCAGACATCTCTTGTATATGTACGTGTTTAAACCACCCATGACATTCTATAGCCTGAGTTTCTTCACTCAAGATTGTTTGTGAACATTTAAATTATTTCATGATATTTACTGCTTTATACAAAAATTTTTAATAGAGACAGGGTCTTGCTCTATTGCCTAGGCTGGTGTGCAATGGCATAATCATAGCTTACTGTAACCTTGAACTCCTGGGCTCCTCCCACTTCAGCCTCCTGAGTAGCACTAGGCTAATTATTATTATTTGTTTATTTTTGTAGACATAGAGTCTCACTATGTTGACCAGGCTGGTCTCAAACTCCTAGCCTTAAATGATCCTCTTGCACCAGCCTCCTAAAATAATAGGATTACAGGTGTGAGCCACTGTGCCTGGCCAGATAGTTACTGCTATAACCAAGCTATGGTGACACTGTTTATGCCAATTTATGACACTGTTCTTTTCCTTACACCCTTGCCAAACTATGATTGTTGCTCTTGTTGAATTTTTTCTAATATTTTATTATTTTTATTCATTTCTTGTAAGGTTGAACATATTTTTAGATGTCTCTTGGTTATTTGCTTTTTTCCTTTTGAGAATTACTAGATCACATTTTGTGGAGTTGTCATTTATCTCTTTTGTATTGTTTTGTGAATGATCTTTTTATATTAAAAATTTTAGTTATTTGCCATATATGTTATAGATATTTTTTCAATTTGTTGCTTGCTTTTCAGTTTTGTTTTTGGTGTTTTATGCTATCAGAAATGTTTTAATGTAGCAATTTTTTAATGTGTTCTAGTCTTGATGCTAATCTTAGAAAGGGTGTTTATACATTTACATTTTAAGGTATTCTCTCATATTTTCTTCTAGTAACTTTGTGGTTTCCTTTGGAAAAAAATTAAATATTTAATCCATTTGTAATTTATTTTGATAAGAACAATTTTAAAATATAATTTATTCAATGAATCTTCTTTTCCTTACTGTTTTGAAATGCTAACTTTCAAATACCTTAAATTCCGACATGTTATTGAGTCTATTTATGGATTTCTGTTCCATTTCACTGATTTGTCTATCTAAAACTACTTGCGTATTTCCTTGATTCACCATCAATAGAGAGTTGGTGGCAAAAATCCTGTCCTACAAACATTGGCTGACCTTTTCAAATCAGGCACCCCTTATAGCCAGCTCTTGGGTGGTGAGCAATGCCAGGCTATAAATCCCAGACTTAACCCGCTAGTTGACTTCAAATTAAAAAAGAAATTCCTAGTCAATTTTTGGAAAATATGTGGACAGATCATTAGTTTTATACATTAGAACAGCAGCAACAACAACAGAAAAACTAAAGGTTAAGTGTCAAAATTCAATGTTTAATTTCATTTTTGATTATTTTATTACAAAAAACAATAAAAATATTTTAACAAATATACAAAAACATGCAAGCAAATGTGAAAATGAAAAACAATTAAAATCTTGCCATTTATAGATAACACTGTTAAACATTCTTAAATATAGGATTCCAGAGTTTTCCTTTTGCAAATAAATCATATAGAACAAAACTAGTATAATACTATATGCATAATGTTTTGTAACCTAACTTTTAAAAACTTATGTGTAAACATCTTTCCATGTCAATAAATATTGATCCGAGTGATCAAATGATATGCCTAACTCGGTAGTAGGCACAGAGGTAGGCACTAGAGAGGCATCTGCAAACAAGAGAAATATAATCACTGCCTTCAGGGAACCTGGAGACCAGTGAAAAGAAAGGTGAATTAATTACTGTGAATGCGACAATTAATATAGAGTTGTGCAGAGTGCTATGGAAACATGTAAGAGGAGTCCCTGACTATTTAGGGAGGTTTGAGGAAATGATACTTAAATTGAAACCTGAAAGATGGATAGAAGATAGGAAGGAGGAGGGGAAAGAATGTTTTAGGTCTTTGGTACTCAAAGTATAGTCCACAAACTAGCGGCATCACCATCACCTGGGAACTTGTTAGAAATGCAGGAAATTTGTATACACTTTGAAGTTTGAGTTCATGCTGTGGACAATTGGAATCCATCTGAGAACTGGAAATAAGTCCAGTATTAGAGAACAGGAAGAGCAGTGATACATTTGAAGCTAGAGCGGAGGCAGGATTTTACAGTTACCCCGTATGTGTATGTGAGGGCACACGTGAGTGCTTGGGGGAGGGATTCTTAGTCACAGTGAATTGGGAAAGCATTGATAGGTTTTCTGAGGAAGAATGACATGATCAGGTTTGCTTTAAGATATCACAGTCCTTGTCTTCTCAATTGTGTTTGACACAGTTGATCACTTACTTTTCCAGAAGTCACATTTATCCCTTGGCCTTAGGGACCACTCCTTTCTTGGCTATCTTCCTGCTTCCTTGGCTATGACTTCTCAGTCCCTCCTCCTGGTGTCTCCTCATCTCGACTTCTCAACATTGGACTGCCCAGGCTTAGCAAGGTGATCTTATCCAGGACCATGGCTTTAAATGCCATTTATATGCTGATGACTATCAATTGGTAAGATAAATGCATGAGGATGTTCATCATATCGCTTTTTATAATAACTAAAAACTGGAAACAACCTAAGTGTCCATCATGGAAGAATTTTAATTGTGCGCTCAATAATGAGATGCATTGCAACCATAATAAAGAATGAAGTAGAGCTCTGTATTCTGAAAGGGTTAGAACTAAATTCAGAAACAACATGTGTATTATATAAAACAATTTTTTTCTGTGTGTGCGAGAAAAGTTCAAGAAACTGTTGATTGTGATCATTTTGTTTTCATTGTACACTTAACCCATAAAAATGAAAGCTACTTTGTTTTATTTTTTGCTTTATTTATATGGCATATATTTCCATTTTAATTTTAGTCTGTCTTAGTTGTGTCCCTTGTAGAATGCATAGACATAAGTATTTTTTGAGCTAATCAGAATATTTTTCTGATAGGTTTTTTTCTAATAGGTTGCGTCACCCCATATTCATTTATTGTCCTATCAGATGTACTTGGTATTATTTTGTCATTTTATGTTTTCTTTTTCCTTTTTTGCTTCTTTGCTATTTCCTATAATCTGTTTTATCTGCCAGCATTTGCCTATGTGTTTTTTGTTTGTATCATTATCTGATGTCTAATCTTGTGAGACAGAAATCTAAAGCCAACCCGTTTTTCATTTATTTGCATGTAATATGTTTCTCCTACTCATCTTGATGCTTACAGAATTTTTATGTTTTGCTTTAAAATGAACAGTTTCCCTAGCATATGTTTGAGACTGGATTGCTTTCTAATTAATTTTTAGGGGTACGTGGAAAGCCTTTCTTGTATGCAAATATAGTTCTTCTCTATAAGACTTTTTTGTTTTATGTTGAGTAATGTTTCTATTCTATTTATTTTGTGCATTTCTTCAGGAATATCAATTAGCTGTATGTTGGATCTTCACTATCTTTCCTCTATATTTATCATTGTTTTGCTTAGATTTATCTCTTAAACCTCTGTTCTTCAGTGGTTTCATTTTCTGTGGTATAAATTTTAAAAAGTCCTTCTAATTTCCATTGTGAGACTGCTATGGCATTTACAGATTTTTTTCTAAATTCTATCAGTCTCTTAAGAGAATCTCTTTTGTTTATATGAATTTTATTACCTCAAGAAAAAAAGCAGAATCTTTCTAAAATATTTTTGTGTCCTATAATAAATCTTTCCCAAAAGGATGTTCTTTCTGTCACTTTTTGAATGCTGTATTTCATTTTTGTAGCTTGGAGACAGTCTTCACAGAAATCATTTTGGGTTTTTCTGTGTACTCAACTTTGAATGAAGGCAAATTATTTCTGGCTCCCCAAAGTTAATATTGGCTAGATTTACCAGGCATTTTTTGACTGTTTATCTTGGAGGTATTAGAATAGTACTTTTAGATCTTAAGTAGGAGAACCAGAGATGCAGGTTTATGTTAGCAGTTGAGTCAGTCAGAATCTGAAAGGCACTGGGGGTGGGATGGGACAGGATCTGAAAAATTTGCCTCTATAGTTTCTCTCTATGATTGTTAAAAATATTGTACTAAGGGTGACCTTTTCCTATCAGGCTTTCTATATGGTAGATTACTATAAGCTTTTCTTCTGTGCATATACATATATTATATATACATACATTTTATGAAAATGACATTATAGGTGTTATTTTGATAACATATTCCTTTGAGGGTATATATCTATATATATAAATAAAAATGTAAGGACACATATATGAGTAGTTTGACTTACTATCTCTACTGATGATAGCTTACAAATCAAATATTTAAGATGTGCTTTTATTTGAAAGATTTTATCCAAATCCTTCAAATAAGGTAGTAATATTTGTTAAGAAAATGGAAAATTATCTAACAGAAAAATGCATTGAAATACACTACATTTATTATATAATTTTGTATTAATAACAACTCTAAGTAGTAGATAAAATAATTTTATTTCCCAAATAAAAAATACAGCATAATGATTGACTAGTCCATGTTTATGTAGCTGGTAACAGCTGGGATTCAAACCCAGGTCTTTATAATTTTAAATGTGGTTTTTATTATATTCTACTGCTTTGTGTATTTGTGAAAGGCCCTTTCATTTTTTCTCTTTATGCTTAATTTGTTTACTTACCCTCATTCTGTTTTTAGGACCAATTTGACCTAATCTAGGAAGAATCTGAGGAGCTTAGTTGGATAATCTGTGTGAAGCATATTTTATTTGCCCCTGGTGGTTTGTATTTGATCAATTGTGAACCAATTTTGGAACCTGGGCTTCTGCTTATATAGGATGAGGATTTTATCTTACTATTGCTTGTTGCCTCCTAGGAACTGAAAATCCTGTTTTGATTCTAGGCCAAGGATGTGGCCTTGGTCATTGTGGGAGACTTCTCTGATGTTAATTACTGAAAGCTTTGCAGTCTCTGAATATTGCCTGGTTTTATACTTCCTATCACTGGTTGCCCCCCACCCAAATGTGCCGTCATCTCATACTAAACCTTTCTAATTATAGTACACCCAAGACCTGTGGTCTGTTACACTTCATTTGTAATACTCTGTTCTGTCTCATATGCTTTTTATTTCCTACCAGTTTAGGTATCTGCGACTGACCTTCCCCCTACCATCTGTCATTTCTCAATGATCAGGTCTAATCCTGGCCCCACCCCTACCCCTTACACGGCCTTGTTCCTTGCTGCATAATCCAAGCAGTGACCTAAGGTATTACACCA
This sequence comes from Macaca mulatta, assembly GCF_049350105.2. Classification (NCBI taxonomy): domain Eukaryota; kingdom Metazoa; phylum Chordata; class Mammalia; order Primates; family Cercopithecidae; genus Macaca; species Macaca mulatta. The sequence continues at coordinate 110,843,159 of NC_133412.1, forward strand.
AAGAACATGAGAATCACTGTGTGAGTTGGTGGTATATGTCGCAGCAGTACATTGAACAGAGTTATAAGACATCTTAGTAGTTCCCTAGCCTAAACCTCTCATATTATGGATGAGGAGACTGAGGCAAAGCTTTGCACTCTATGTCACAGTTGGTGGCAGAGATAGAACTGGAATTAATAGTAACCTCATTTTAAATTTCTGTTATATTCACTTTGAACAAATAGTCCTGTCAGTAGGTCTTCAGCATGTTTTTAAAAATACAGTTTGGGATGACAAAAAATCATTTCAGTATGCACTATCAATCTCTGGTAAGAGTTAACACTTGTGTATTTCTGTTTTTACATGGAAATACCAAAAAAGGAATTATTTGGAAATTTGTCTGTTTCCATAATTGCCAGTATGTGAAAGCTGGATTTTTAAAAAAAGTAAAGCAGTATCATTCCACCAGATGTCACTGTTTACATGTAGCAATGAAGTTACAATGATTAAAAATACAATTTCCCCCTCCCCAATCATGTTTTGTAAAATGTATATATATATACACATATATATAGTTATATACTTACTCTTCTATAGACTTGTTATTTTATCAAGACTATATTTTCTGATCTTTTTAAAACATACGAAGTATTCATATGCCTCTGCTGTAGATTTCAAAGAAAAAAATTATAAAAGACTAAAGAAAGTTATTTGTAGATTAACATTTTCAAGAAGATGAAAACCTAAAGCTTTTTCCAGACCTTGGCGTATGCTTTTTAAACAACATTCTCTGTAAGTTAATGTTTTTCAAATTGTGAATTGCGACCCAGTGAGTGGGTTGTGAAATCAGTTTAGTGTGAATCAGTTTGCTATGAGCACTTTAAAAAAATGGTATCTAGAATAGAACCATTGCATGTGAGATTGACTTTGATGAAACTTTTGTATGTGAGCACTCTTCAAATTTCCCTGTATACATCTTCTATGAGTTACCTAAGAGTGACTGTGATCTACATCCTGTGAAGCCTCTCGCAGGCTTTTGTACACCAAAGAGCAAGATAAATTTGTTAAGGAAGAGATAGTGAAGCTGTGGTGGAGAACCTGTCTGTTAGGGTCATGCCAAGGTAGGGGAGGATTGCTGGAGGGAGATCCCTTCTCCATGCTTCACAAGATGTAACTCACAGTCACCTTTATGTAACTCGTAGAAGATGTGTGCAGAGATTTTTTCAGAGTACTCACAACTTAGAACAAATGTTTTCCAAACTTCTTTAACAGCATCATACAATCAGAAATACATTTCTCTCTCTGGCCTCATGGGATGCCAATGTGGACCCAAAAGGAGGTTTAACTTTCACTCCAAGAGAGGTGGGCTTGTTTCCTTCATTCAACTCCCTCAATGATCATAAGCAATAGTGGTTATAATATCAATCACTTTCTTAGCATATTCTGTGTGCAAGCCTCTTCACACACATGATTTCTAAGACATTTGACTCTGAAAAACTCACTGTTGCCATTTGTAAATGAGGAAACAGACTGAAGAAAGAAACAGCACAATGAGGGGCTCAAATTCTGTTTTCTAACCTCATTCTAAAGGCTCACTCTTTCTACTATATTAGTGATTTTTAGTCTTTCTTGAGGATAAGAGTCATCTGGGTTGTTTGATAAGTTTGTCAATTCCCAGGCTCTATCACAAACCTACTGAATTAGAATCTTCAGAGAAGGGGTCTGGGAAGATGCAAATTTGATTTCATCCCAGGATATTCTTATGATTAGGCTGTTTTAGGAAAGATTGAGTACCTCAGTTGTTCTCCATCTTCAGAGTGTACAGAATTACCTTCAGGGCTGGTTATAACACAGATGGCTAGGCCTCAGCTCCTGAGTTTCTGACTCAGGTCTGTGGTGGGCTCAATAACTTGCATTCCTAACAAGTTCTTATATGATAATAATGCTGCTCAGTAGGGAACACACTTTGAGAACCCCCAGCATCTCGTGCCTTACCAGTGATTCTGTTTCCCAGGGTAGAGTATGGGGCTGGCTTTGGCTCTGAGACTTTTCTTACTCAGCCAAAATTCAACAATATTTATTTAGTACCTACTCCATTCAAGTTTTTGGGAGACAGAAAATGAGTAAGTCTCACTTTTTCTCCCAAACAAGCCTATGCTCTACTGTGAAAAAGGCATATGGAATAGAATGCAGTATATTGTATAATGAAAGAGCAGATGAAATGCAACAGGGAAACCAGGGAGTCAGACATGAATCTGGGCTGGGCAGAGGAGGATTTGTAAAGGTCTGTGGAGGAGTTGAGATCTGAAGGTCTTGCTCTCATCATTCTCCATTTCCATAGCCACTCGGTACTATAATGGCCTGTTGATTTTGCCTGTTTCCCCTATTGCTCCTGGAGTAATCCCAGCACATAAGGCATTTTTTTTTTTGCATTGCAAATGTAGCTTGGGTGGGAGGTTGGGGGAAGGAAGCAGAGTTGGCAAAGTAGATGGTGCCCAGACTGTGAAGGACCCTGACTGCCAGAGTCAGGAGCTTGGGTTATATATACTGTGTGTGTAGTCAGTGAGATGTTTGGAGAGGGGGTGACTGATAACAACAGTTTCAGGGATATGTGGCATGGATTGGAGGAGGGAGGGTCTGGAAGTAAGGGACCAGCAAAGATGGTATCACAGGACTCAGATGAGAGAAGATGCAATGAACAGGAGAGACATCATGGAGGGAGAATGAACAGAAATAGTCATTACTGTTGGGAGTGGGGAAGAGATTGGTGATGAAGAGATTTTCAGTCTGAACCACTGAGATAGTGGTGTTTTCCAGACAGAACTCTAGAAAGGGTTGGTTCTTTTCTCTGGACAGAAAGAAGGAAGCAGGGAAAATCTGGATAAAAATTTCCAGGTAAGTGCTTCATCTTTGTCATACAGGAACATAAAGGCTAACCTTAGGTAAGACTTTCCACCAAAGCCTCCATTCACGTCTACCAGAACTATGCACTCTAGAATGTCCAGTGACCTTCACTTTCTTCCAGCCAGTCCAATTTCTGTTTATTTAGCGTGCTTTTGGAATATGAAAGAGCAAAAGACAGTAAGTTATAAATGACTTTTACTATCCTGTTTCTGGCTTAGAGCCAGAGAAAAGTACAGCAGTGCTTCTAGATAACTTCTTAGTCACCGCTCTCCTCATCACCATCTCCTTCTCCTCCCAACCTATCTTAGAAATACTTATTCATCCTGATGTATGTATTCACTTGGCTCATTCTCTTAGTCCCTAGACTTTCCCCTGTTCTTTTGTTTTTCTGGATGCACTGGAATTCAGCTTCAGAAAACAGAAACATCTTATATTAGTCTGTTCATATGCTGCTAATCAAGACTGGGTAATTTATAAAAGAAAGAGGCTTAATTGACTCACAGTTCTGCAGGCCTGAGGAGGCCTCAGGAAACTTACAATCATGGTGGAAGGGGAAGCAAACATGTCCTTCTTCACATGGTGGCAGCAAGGAGAAGTGATGAACAAAAGGGGGAAAAGCCCCTTATAAAACCATCAGCTCTTGTGATAAACCACTCACATCATGAGAACAGCACTATGGGGTAACCACTCCCATGATTCAATTACCTCCCACCGGGTCCCTCCCACAACACATGGGGATTATGGGAACTACAATTCAAGGTGAGATTTGGATGGGGACACAGCCAAATCATATCACAGCTGTAGCTATTTTAAGCAAAAAAGGACTGAGTAATGGGAATTTGGTGTTTTAAAATCAATGAGAGGGTTAGAAAAATGGGGCATTAGGTAGGGAGATCTCCTGGGGATGACTCACAGAGCATGTTTAACTGGCTGCCTGGGACGCTGCTGCTCCTGACACAGGAAGGCAGCATATCTGGAAGCCAGCACTGGCAACATACCACCTTAACTGAGATTCAGGGATTAAGTAGCCTTTACTGTCACAGCTTTGGACTCTGGAGCCACACTGTGTCTGTTTGACATGCTCACTGGCAAAAAACAAACAAATAAAAAACACAACTCACAAAGTCGTAACTTTACTGGAACACTGCTACAGAAGAACTCAACATTGTCGTGACTGTACTTGCCAACAGAAACATCAGAACCTTCTGCCTTCTGAATGGCATTTGGTTAGTGGATTCTAAATAATATCGAGAACACTAGCGTCAGGAGAGTTTTTTTTTTTTTTTTTTTTTTTTTTTTTTTTTTTTTTTTAAAGATAGAATCTGACTCTGTTGTCCAGGCTGGAGTGCAGTGGCGTGACCTTGACTCACTGGAACCTCCGCACTCTGAGTTAAAACAATTGTTATGTCTCAGCCTCCTGAGTAGCTGGGACTACAGGTGTGTGCCACTACACCCAGCTAATTTTTGTGTTTTTAGTAGAGACGAGGTTTCACTTTGTTGACTAGGTTGGTCTTGAACTCCTGGCCTCAAGTGATCTCCCTGCCTCAGCCTCCCTAAGTGCTGGGATTACAGGCATGAACCACCATGCCTGGCCAAGAGAGTTTTACCTTTCTATCCTTGGCAGTTCAGAAAAGCACGTTAGAAGGAGGATGGAATGGGTGTTAAGTGGCAGTGGTGTTCACCTTGCTGGGAGTAGAGTTTTAAACTCTCCTTGAATTCAAGTATTTTAGTAGGTAAGATAGGAAGCTTTTATTTATGACTCTACTCTGACAAAGCCATATCTTCTCCAGCCTGGCTCTGAGTGGGTCTACTTCTTAACAGCAGGAATGATGGGATTTGAGGATTTCAGTATATTATTAACCTGCTGTAATCAGTTGGGTTTTTGTATGCTTAATTTTCACATTTGGTAACTCATAAAGCGATTCTTCATATAATAGTGTATCAATAAGTTAGAGGAAACAGTAGCTCTAAATGCTTCAATGTGAAATCGATATATCTATAATATGTATGTGGCACTTGACTATGTATATATTCTTGGATATTTTGTCTTTATGTTTATTTTATATTTATTTTACAGTTAAGTGTTACAGTACAAATGTTAATGTATTTTTAAGCCAGTCTGTAGGTCAGTAATTAATGACACATTTTACCTTCAAATTTTGATTTATCTCATCTCTTTAGCTTAATCTTGTATTGATAAGTTTTGTTCCATATATATTCTTACGTATATGTAGCTTGTAGTCTAAAAGAAAGACTTAATGCCTGAACAGTTTTCTGTTCATCCCAGCAAGAAGGGAAGACCATAATGTGAGAAGGCACTTCTGCTTAGGCTGATGCTTTGCCCCAGTCCAAGAAATGAAACTCTGTGTGTATATGTGGGCTTGGAATGGGGAGTAGGTGAGAGATCAGAAGGTAGAGAAGGTTTTTTTTTTTTAAACCTCTTTTGTAACTAGGCTTTCATAGGGTGAATTTATTATTCCAGTATAATGAAACAAAATCATCATAAATGTTACTATTAAAATGTATTAAGAACCAGATATTAGCATTTTTTGGATTATTTCTCATTTTGGATTATCTGACTTCTACACAATCTCTGTTTAGTGCAGGTGTCAAATGTCTATGTGTTTATTTCAGTGGAGTTATGAAATGAGGGCAAATATCTTATGCTTTGTCAATTACTTAAAAACAAACTTACTGTTCTTATCACATTGTAGAATATTATATGGAATTCCTGTTATGGATGACAACCAAGAATATGTCCATATTCCTCTGACACCACAAGGGATACCACCTGAATTGGCACAAGGAACTAGAGAGCGTGCTCACAAACCACACTTGCAAGTCTTGGGAGAGGAAGTAAGAAACTTTCTTTAATATTACTTTTTTGTACCTCACAGGTCCTCAAACTTTTTGGTTTCAGGAGACTTGTTTTACTCTTAAAAATTGTTGAGGGCTGGCCAGGTGTGGTAGCTCATGCCTGTAATCCCAGAACTTTGGGAGGACATAGCGAGAGGGTTGCTTGAGCCCAGGAGTTTGAGTCCAGTCTGGCCAACATAATGAGACTTTGTATCTACAAATAATAACCCAGCTGGGTGGCACACGTCTGTGGTCCCAGCTACTTGGGAGGCTAAGATGAGGGAATCACTTGAGCCCAGGCAATTGAGGCCTCCAATGAGCCGTGATTGCACCACTGACCTCCAGCCTGGACAACAGAGAGAGACCCTGTCTCAAAAAAAATTATAGAAGACCTCAATAATTTTTTATGTGAATTATATCTATTAACATGCTAGGAGGCCAATAGAACCTTGGGGAATCTGAGGGACTATAACAAAAGATCTAGTATTTGTGTTATCACAAAAGATGGAGAGACTGAAAAGTATTGAAATAAATTATATCTGAAAAGTTACCAGTTTGGCAAAAGGCAGAAAGCTATAGATTCAGGAGCCTGAGCAAATCCCAAACTGGAAAAATCCAAAGGAATATGGAACAAATCACATAATATTCAAACTTCTGAAAATGAAAGATAAAGAAAAACCAAACATCAATCTAAGAAAAGTGGGAATGGCTATATTAATATCAGATAAGATAGACTTCCAAGCAAGGAAAGTTCTCAGAGACACAGAGGGGCATTATATTAAGATAAAGAAAGCAACAAAAAAGAAAGGACATGCTACCTGTAGGGGAAAAACAATTTGAATGGAAATGGGTTTCTCATGAGAAGTGATGGAGGCCAGAAGTAAGTGGCAGAACATTTTTCAAGTGCTGGAAGAAAACAACTGTGTTCCAGAATCCTATGTCCAGAAAAATATCCTTTAGGAATGAAGGAATCAAGACATTCTCAGATAGAAGAAAATTTGTTGCCAGCATACCTACCCTAAAAGAATGGCTAGGAAAAGTTCTCTAAATAGAGAGAAATAAGAGAAAAAATTCAGGAATATATAGAAGGAACAAAGCCCATGTAAAGCAAAAATATGGGTAAGTACTATAAAACTTCCTTCTCCTTTTGAGTTTTCTAAGTTATGTTTGTCCGTTGAAGCAAAATTTATCATGCTGATGTGGTTGTAACAGAATTTAGAGGACATATTTAAGACATATTATATGTCTTAAAGAGACATAAAGGGAGGTGAGATAGCTACATATCACTTGAACTAGTAAAATAATACCCTCAGTCAATTGTGGTAAGCTATATTTATAAAATGTAATACTTAGAGTAACAATTAAAAAGCTATACAAAGAGATACACTAAAAACACTATAAATAAATAAAAGTAGAATTCTAAAATATGTTCAAGTAATGTACAGGAAGACAGGAAAAAGAAAACAGAGAAACAAAAGAAACCAGAGCAGACAGGAAACAAAATCTAAAATGACAGACTTAAACCCTAATTTAAATGTAAATGGTTTGAATTTAGCAATTAAATGACATAGTGGTAAAATGGATTAAAACACATGACCCAGATATATAATATTTACAAGGAACAAATTTAAAACATAATGATATAGCCAGTTTGAAAATAAAAAGGTTAAAAATACACAAACATCCATCAAAGAAAAGTGGGAATGGCTATATTAATATCAGATAAGATAGACTTCCAAGCAAAGAAAGTTCTCAGAGACACAGAGGACATTACATAATGATAAAAGTGTCAGCACATCAAGAAGACATGCCAGTCTTAAAAAATATATGCACCAGACCATAGAACTGCAAAACATGCAAAGCAAAATCTACGAACTGAGAGGAGAAATAGACAATTCCACAATTATAGTTGGAGAGTTCTGCATTTCTCTCTCATGAATTCATAGAACACTTAGAAAATCAGCAACAACCTCATCAACCAGTAGGTTCCAGTTGAAATTTATAGAACACTGTACCCAACAAAACCAAAATGCATATTCTTTTCAGATGCCACGAAACATATACCAGGATAGAGCAAATCCATAAGGGACTAAAACTAGAAATCACTAAGAGGAAGATAACAAAAATCTCCGAACACTTGGAATCTAACAGAATCTAACTCCAAATGGCACAACTATGAATAATCTATGGTAAAGGAGAAGTTGCTAGGAATTTAAAAAATACATTGAACTGAATGAAAATGAAAATACAACATATCAAAGTTTGTGGGACATAGCTAAGCAGAATTTATAGCACTAAATGTTTTCAATAGAAAAGAGAAAGTCTCAAATTAATAATTTAAGCTCCCACTTAAGAACCAAGAAAAAAAAGAGCAAAATGAACCAAAAACAAGCAGAAGGAAGGAATAAAAACAGAAATCAATGACATGGAAAACAGAAAAACAGTAAGGAAAATTAATGAAAGGAAGAGCTAGTCATTTGAAAAGATCAATGAAATTAATCTCTGGCAAGACTGACAAGAAAAAAAGAAAAGCCATAAGTTACCAATATTATAAATGAAATGAGGTGTTACTACAGACCCTGTAGATATCAAAAGATTAATATAGGAATACTATGAACAACTCTATACACACATACACTTGATTACTTAGATGATGTGAAGAAATTCTCGAAAAACAAAAACTACCACAACTCACCCAGTATGAAATAGATTATTTGAATAGCCCTATAAGTATTAAGGAAATTGAATTATTGATTTATAGAACATTCCACTTCTCCTAAATATGTAAGCCCAGATGATTTTACTAGAGAGAATTCTACCACACATTTAAGGAACAGTTAACACTGATTCTATACAATCTCTTTAAGAAAATAAGAGGAGGGAAGACTTCTCAATTCATTTTTTGAAGCTAGTAATACCCTAGTACCTAAACTAGGCAGTAAACAAACAAACAAACAAACACACAAAAGGAAGAAAGAAAAATGCAGACCAATATCCTTGCTATGGTTCAAATGTTTGTCTCCTCCAAAACTCATGTTGAAATTTAATTGTTATTGTAACAGTATTGAGAGGTGGGACCTTTAAGATGTGAGTAGGCCCTTATGGGTGGGAAGAATGCTATTAGAAATGGGCAAGTTCAGCCCTCTTTTTCCCTCTTGGCCTTTCTGCCTTCCCCATGTGAGGACATAGTAAGAAGGCCTACATCAGATCAGTGTCTTGATCTTGGACTTCTTTCCAGCCTCCAGAACTGTGAGAGAATAAATTTTTATTCTTTATAAATTACCCAGTTTCAAGTGTTCTGTTACAGCAGTGCAAAACAGATTAAGATAATTCCTTATAAATATTGGATATAGGAAAAAACTGCTTTAAAGTTCATATGGAACCAAAAAAGAGCCTGCATTGCCAAGACAATCCTAAGTCAAAAGAGCAAAGCTGGAGGCATCACGCTACCTGACTTCAAACTATACTACAAGGCTACAGTAACCAAAACAGCATGGTACTGGTACCAAAAAAGAGATATAGACCAATGGAACAGAACAGAGTCCTCAGAAATAATACCACACATCTACAGCCATCTGATCTTTGACAAACCTGAGAAAAACAAGAAATGGGGACAGGATTCCCTATTTAATAAATGGTGCTGGGAAAATTGGCTAGCCATAAGTAGAAAGCTGAAACTGGATCCTTTCCTTACTCCTTATACGAAAATTAATTCAAGATGGATTAGAGACTTAAATGTTAGACCTAATACTATAAAAACCCTAGAAGAAAACCTAGGTAGTACCATTCAGGACATAGGCATGGGCAAAGACTTCATGTCTAAAACACCAAAAGCAATAGCAGCAAAAGCCAAAATTGACAAATGGGATCTCATTAAACTAAAGAGCTTCTGCACAGCAAAAGAAACTACCATCAGAGTGAACAGGCAACCTACAGAATGGGAGAAAATTTTTGCAATCTACTCATCTGACAAAGGGCTAATATCCAGAACCTACAAAGAACTCAAACAAATTTACAAGAAAAAAACAAACAACCCCATCAAAAAGTGGGCAAAGGATATGAACAGACATTTCTCAAAAGAAGACATTCATACAGCCAACAGACACATGAAAAAATGCTCATCATCACTGGCCATCAGAGAAATGCAAATCAAAACCACAATGAGATACCATCTCACACCAGTTAGAATGGCAATCATTAAAAAGTCAGGAAACAACAGGTGCTGGAGAGGATGTGGAGAAATAGGAACACTTTTACACTGTTGGTGGGATTGTAAACTAGTTCAACCATTATGGAAAACAGTATGGCGATTCCTCAAGGATCTAGAACTAGAAGTACCATATGACCCAGCCATCCCATTACTGGGTATATACCCAAAGGATTATAAATCATGCTGCTATAAAGACACATGCACATGTATGTTTATTGCGGCACTATTCACAATAGCAAAGACTTGGAATCAACCCAAATGTCCATCAGTGACAGACTGGAGTAAGAAAATGTGGCACATATACACCATGGAATACTATGCAGCCATCAAAAAGGATGAGTTTGTGTCCTTTGTAGGGACATGGATGCAGCTGGAAACCATCATTCTTAGCAAACTATCACAAGAACAGAAAACCAAACACCACATGTTCTCACTCATAGGTGGGAACTAAACAATGAGATCACTTGGACTCGGGAAGGGGAACATCACACACCGGGGCCTATCATGGGGAGAGGGGAGGGGGGAGGGATTGCACTGGGAGTTATACCTGATGTAAATGACGAGTTGAGGGGTGCTGACAAGTTGATGGGTGCAGCACACCAACATGGCACAAGTATACATATGTAACAAACCTGCACGTTATGCACATGTACCCTAGAGCTTAAAGTATAATAATAATAATAAATAAATTTTTAAAAAAAAGAAAAAAAATATTGGATATAAAAATCCTTAACAAATGTTAGGTCATAGAATTAAAAATACATAAAAGGAATTATCCACCACGACTTTAGGGAATTATTCCAGAGATTTGAGGCTGGCTCAGTACTGGAAAGTCAATCTTTGTAATTCATCATTTTAACAGAATAAAGAAGAAAAATTACATGATCATATTAATCAATGAAGAGAAAGCATTTGACAGATTTCATCACCCATTTTCATGATAAAAATTTTCAGAAAAATAGGAATGGAGGGAAACTTCTACAGCTTGATAAAGAGCAGCTACAAAAACCTACAGCTAACATAGTATTTAATGGTGAAAGCCTGATTGTTTCCCCACACCACTCTTTTCAACATAGTGCTGGAAATTCTAGGCGGTGCACTAAGGCAAGAAAGGGAAAGAAAAGCTTGCAGACCAGCAAAGAAGCAATACAGCTGCCCCTATGTGCAGATGACATGATTGTCTACATAGAAAACTCTGAGGAATCAGCCGGGTGCAGTGTCTCATGCCTGTAAGCCCAGCACTTTGGGAGGCCAAGGCAGGCAGCTTGCTTGAGCCCAAGAGTTTGAGACCAGCTGGGGCAACATGACAAAATCCCATCTCTACAAAAAATACAAAAATTAGCTGGGCATGGTGGTATGTGCCTGTAGTCCCATGGCCTTAGGGCTTTCTGGGAGGCTGAGGTGGGAGGATCACCTGAACCTGGGAGTTTGAGGCTGCAGTGAGCCGTGATCATGCCACTGCACTCCAGCCTAGACAACAGTGAGATCCCCATGTCAATAAATAAATAAATAAATAAGTTCTGAGGAATCTGTACAAGAATAATCTCACAGAACTAATAACTGAGCTCAGTAAAGTGACAGGATACAAAATAAACATGAATAATTCATTGTATTTCTATGTATCTATAGATGACCATGTACTGAAATATATACTGAAATTAAAACTGTATAATTTATAATTGCTTAAAACTGAAATAATTAAGTGTAAATCTAACAAAGCATGTGTAAGAGTTAGATGCTGAGGACTACAAAATGCTGATAAAAGAAATAAAAGTGATCTAAGTAAATAGAGGGATTCCCTATTTATAGATTGGAAGAATCAGGATAGTAAACCTGTCATTTCTCCTCAAATTGATACACAGATTTAAGCAATTCCTGTCAAATTTCCAGCAAGGCTTTTTTTGTACATGTAAACAGGAGTATTCTAAAGTTTGTATGGAAATGCAAAGGAAGTAGAATAGCTAAAATAATTTTGGATAAGAAAAATGAAATGGGAGAAATCAGTTTAGCTGACTTCCTGACTTACTGTGTTACAGTCATTAAGATTGTGTGGTCTTGGTGGATGCATAGGCCTATAGATCAATGGGACAGAGTAGAAAACCCACAAATGGACTCCTACAGATATGCACAACTGATTTTTTTAATAAAAATCCAAAAAGTATTCAATGGTGTAGGATGGCCTTTTCAAACAATTGCTGCTGAATCAATTGTACATCCCTTAGCCAAAAAAAGAACCCTGACCTAAGTCTTGCATCCTATAAAAAATGACTTAAAATAATAGTTTGTAGACAAATGTAAAATATAAAACTATGAAACTTGTAGAAAAAAATAGGAGATCTTTGGGATTTAGGGCTAGGCAAAGCATTCTTAGACTTGACACCAAAAGCACTATTTGTACAAGGAAAAATAGGTAAATTGGACTTCATCAGAATTAACTTTTTTTCTCTTCAAAAGACCCTGTTAAGAGGATTAAATACAAGCCACAGACTCGGAGAAAATATTTTGCAAAACACATATCCAGCAAAAAATTAGTATCTAGAATACATAATGAATTTTCAAAACTCAATATAAAAAAATCTAACTGGAAAGTGGGCAAAACCATTAATAAACATTTCACCAAATAGGATATGTAGATGGCAAAGAAGCATATGAAAAGATGCTCAACATCATTAGCTGTTAGGGAAATGCAAATTAAAACCACCATAAAATATTACTACAGAATGGTTAAAATAAAATAATAGTGATAACACCAAATGCTAGTAAGGATGTGGAAGAGAAATAGGATCGTTGATATATTGTTTTTGGGAAGGTAAAATGGTAGAGATGTCTAGAAAGCAGTTTGGTAATTAGAGAAAAATCCAAAGTATGCATGCAGTTCTGTAAGATAAAGTGTCCGGGCATGCATACAACCCAGCAATTGCATGCCTGGGAGCTTATCTTACAGAAATGAAAATTTATAATTACATTATAATTTGTACACAAAGGTCATCACAGCTTTATTAATAGAAGCCAAACTCTCTGTGGGCTTCTCACAGTGTACTCATGCCAGAGTAAACTGCAGCCTTGAACCATTGCTCAGCCGCCTTACCTGTGAGCTATGAATACTGAAGCAGGTTGCACAGTGAAAAAAACCAAAAAGCTCAAACAGGAAACACTCTGGATATCCTTCAGTGGGTTAAGAAAACTGTGGTACATCCATAGATGGAATACTAATCGCCAGTAAAAAGGAAGTAACTATTGATATATGCAACAACAATGAATCTTAAGATAATTATGCTGAAAAATCCAATTCTAAAAGATTACATACTGTGTAATTTCATTATATAACTTCCTCGAAATGACAAAATTATACAAATAAAGAATAGAATAGTGGTTTCCAGGTTTTCAGGATGGGGGTTAGGATGAGTAAGACTTTAAAGGACAAGATGGATCCCTTATGATGATGGAAATGTTTTGTAGCTTGACTGTTTCATGTCAACATGTTGTTTATGATATGGTACTATGGTTTTGCATGATATTGTCTTTGGGCTAAACTGGATAAAGGGAAGATGGGATATCTTTGTATTATTTCTTAAAACTGCATGTGAATCTACAATTATCTCAAAATAAAAAGCCTGATACCAAAATTGCGGTCCGTGGAACAGAGAAAAAAAAGAAAAAAAATTTAGCCTCAGTTAAAAAGATAATTGTTACATGATGATGTATACAATAAAAAACCTTGTTGCAATTGAAATCTGAAACTGTACTGATGACTTCCATACTTTATTATGTTAAAATCTATTGTTTTATCTTGTACTTTGAATGGATCTTTTACTCATGCATTATTTCAAATAACATCACACATTAGTTATTTGGAAAATGTTGTTCATTCAGTTATTTAACTCTTCAAATATTGACACATTTCAGTATAATACACAATATCAAAATAGATTATTTTAAAAATTGTCAGAAAAGTTATTTAGCATTGGGAACCTTGCAAACTCATGGTAAGGGACACACGTTTTCCAAAATTCTAATTTTTGTTCAAAAGCTCAATTTTTTTCGTTGTCACAAATACACTTGGTTGTTTTGTTTGAAGTGACAAGTTTGCTTCTTTCCTTTTTAAGAAAAATCTTGCCATATACCCAAGTCTCAATAAACATGGTTTGATGTTTGTTTTCTTAAATGAAAATGGAGGCTAGTTCAGTTCACAACTCAAACAATAGCACACATGCATTTCCTCCAAACCACCATCATACTTCACCATGGCCACAGATGTATTTTGTTTGTATTTCTCATTTAATCACATTAAATATTAAGATGTTTGGAGATTTAATAAAGTTAAAAATTTTTCCTTCTTTCTGGTGGGCACTTTTAAGGTGCTGCTGTCTTGATTCATACTTTGGCACTGTGAGTTTTACCATATATATAATATATATACACACTCATATATACATATATACACATATATATGTGTGTGTATATATATATACACATATGTGTGTGTGTGTGTGTGTATATATATATATTTTTTCCCCCATCAATGCAAATGTTAACATAGTGAAAAAGGCAAATAACCTTCCCCAGGGTCTCAGATTACATTTTGAAAACTGATATTCTGCCTTAGGTTTCATTTAAATGAAACTTGACCCTGAAACTAATTTGCATGTCTCTTTCCCTTAGTGAACAGAATACTCTGACCTTGGGTCATCAGTATGAACAAGAGTTATTGTATCAGCTTATAATATGCATCATGGCCTTAGGAGGTATGCAGGAACTGTTAAACACACATTAACCCAGGATGCTTCAGAGTTAGTCATTCAGTTTGCTATGCAACAGCCATTGTCCTTTCAAGTTCTGGCAGCCACTACCTCTGTTGCTTCTAATATTTTCCTAGGACTCTTCTTAGAAGTTCTGAGCATTGCTGGGAGAAGCAATTTACCATGGTTAGTCTTATTTACTAGTTTAATTTAAAAAATTCTCTCCTGAAGGTGCATCTGTACTTTCCCTTGAGAGCAAATTATTGTTGTTTAGTGATAGCTTTCCTGCCCTTCCTACTTGGAGACTTGTATCTTAACTTCTAGGGCAGTAGTTTTATTCTGGTTGCTTAAGCTGCTGGAAGTGTACTCCATGGGAAAAATTACTGTACTATATGTGACATAACATTTGAATACCTGAAATCCTCTTAATGTGTAGGGGATCCTTAGAAGATTTGCCAGCTGTTTTTGGAAGAGTTTATTCATCTTTTAGTAAGGACTTCCTGGCTCTAGGTGTGTACAGCATAAAGTGATGTACTATGCCCAGCATAACAGGACAAGTGAGACCAAAAACTTAATTTTGAAGTCTTATGCTGGAAAAATTACCTGGCAACTACAAAATCTGCCTTTCTCAAAATACTGTATTCTTCTGGGAAACAGGAAACATGTGATCAAGTATATGGAATAGTTGAGGATTATATCTCTGACTAGAAATAAAAGCACTCCAGATGCAGTGACACCTTATAATAGTGAATCTTTATTTACTGGGTTTGGGTTTTCATGTATTACTCTGGAAAGTCTGTGTATCATCCACACTCCAGATGTCATTGTTAAGCATTCATTTTTAAAGCTAGAGTTATGTCTTTTTGCAGTTGATGCTTTAAAATTGAGCTCAGTTTCCTGGTGAAAGACAGATCATTTTGGGGAAAAGGCATAGTCCAATTAAATATTATTACAAGTAAATAAAAATATTAAAGAAAACATAATTATCAATATTGTGGCAAAACATAATTATCAATAATATTGTGGCTTCATAAAGCTATTATTTTAAAATCTTACCACATTTTCTTCAAGATCTTGTCATGAATACCTGATTATTATTTTTTCGTATGTAACTATTAAAAATTTTTTCTTTTTACTGTTTTATTATTATTTTATTTTATTTTTTGTTTTTTGAGGTGGAATCTCACTGCAATGCCCAGGCTGGAATGCAATGGTGTGATCTCAGCTCACTGCAACCTCTGCCTCCTGAGTTCAAGCTATTCTCCTGCCTCAACCTCCCAAGTAGCTGGGACTACAGGCATATGCCACCATGCCCAACTAATTTTTATATTTTTAGTAGAGATGGGGTTTCACCATATTGGCCAGGCTGGTCTCAAACTTCTGACCTCAAGTGATCCACCCGCCTGGGCCTCCCGAAGTGCTGGGATTACAGGCATGAGTCACTGTGCCCAGCTTATTGTTTTATAATAGTTTTATTTTTAAAAATAGTTTTAGACTTACAGAAAACCTACAAAGACAGTATGGCAGTTTCCCATACATACCACACTGTGTTTCTCCTATTATTAACATAGTAATGGTGGATTGAATAGTTGTCTCCAAAAGATATGTCCAAGTCCTAACCCATGGCACCTGTGAGTGTGACCTTATTTAGAAATAGAATCTTTGTAGATGTAGTTAAGGATCTTGAGATGAGATCATCCATAGGGTGGGCCTTGAATCCCGTAACCTTATAAAAGGCGAATGCCATGTGAACACACACAGAGACACTCAGAGAAGAAGGCCATGTGCTGGTGGAGACAGAAATTGGAGTGATGCTGCTGCAGGCAAAAGAATGCCAAGGATTGCCAGCAACCCCTGAAGCTGGGAAGAGCAAGGAGGAATTCCTCCCTAAAGTCTTCAGAGGGAGCATGGCCCTCCCTTCACCTTGAATCCTGAACTGTGAGAGAATGTTTGTTGTTTTAAGCCAAGCAGTGGTAATTTGTTATGGCTGCCCTCGGGAATTTATATGACATATTACAGTAGTATGGTGCATTTGTTAAAATTAATGAACCAATGTTGATACATTATTGTTAACTAAGATCCACATTTCATTCAGATTTCCTTAGTTTTTATGTAATGTCCTCTTTCTGTTTCAGGATCTCATCCAGGATACCATATTTACATTTAGTTATCAAGTCCGTCTTAGGCTCCTCTTGGCTGTGATACTTTCTCAGACTTTCCTTGTTTTTGATGGCTTTGACAATTTTGAGGAGTTCTGGTCAGGTATTTTGTAGAATGTCTCCCATTTGGGATTTGCTTGATCTCCTCCCCTCCCTTCCTTTCCTTAGAGACAGGGTCTTGCTCTGTTGCCCAGGTTGGAGTGCAGTGACATGATCGTGGCTGACTACAGCCTTGACCTGCAGGGCTCAAGTGATCCTCCCACTTCAGCCTCCTGAGTAGCTAGGACTACAGGCACATGCCACTATACCTGGCTAATTTTTAAGATTTTTTGTAGGGTCTTACTTGCTTAAGCCAGTCTTGAACTTCTGGCCTCAAGTGGTCCTCCAGCCTTGGCCTCCCAAAGTTCTGGGACAGGTGTGAGCCACCACACCCAGCCATGATGTTTCTCTGATTTGATGGGATTATGTAATTTTCTGAGGAAGACCACTGAGGTAAAAAGTGCCGTTTTCATCAGGTATCAGGGGTATGTACTATGGACATGATTTATCAATGTTGATGTTAACCTCCATCACCTGGCTAGGTAGTGTTTACCAGGTTTCTTCATTTAAAGTCTCTCTTTGTTTCCCTTCCCATATTATTCTCTTCAGAAGAAAGTCACCATGCACAGCCACACCTAAGAAGTGGGGAGTTATGCTCCATCTCCTTGAGGGTAGAGTGTCTACAAAAATTTATTAGAATTCTTCTGTATAGGAAGTGTGTCTATTCTTCTCATTTACTTATTTACGCAGTCATTTATTTATGTCAGTATAATTTGAGAATATTTACGTTATACTTTGAGTTGTAATCCAATATTACATTATTATTATTAGTTTTGATAAAATTTTTTGATCTTTGGCCATTGGGAACTCCTTCAGTTGGCTCCTATGTCTCTTTTGACACCCTATCATTGTGGGATTTTTTAAATAACACTTAATTTTTGGCAGTATTAGATATTCTAGGTTCATCTTGTATATTTCCTGCCCTAGTCCTAGAATCAGCCATTTCAACAAGGAGTCCTAGGTCTCTTTATTGGGGAATATAATTAAAAACTAAGATCCAGGCAGTAGGTGTACTTGTTTCTACTGGGCATTGTTGCTTCCAGGTCTTGTCAGCTGTCAAAGCAAGGAAATATATGTGTGTACACAAACTTGTATAAATACATGTATCTATACATATTTCTATATGTAAATATCTGTATCTATAGTAAGCTAAATATGAGTTCTTACTGATGCATCCAACTCTAATCCATTACCTCATGGGTCGTTCTAGTTTCCTTCCTTTCTTTCTACTCCACTTGTACTCCAGCAGTGACAAACCAGTCTTTCGTAATTCTCCCTCAATTTATTAAATTTTTCAATTCTAGTACACATGCATAGAAGTATCAGAATTGTTAATTCATAATCATGTGGAATACAACTTTATTACCTAATGTGTAACACTATGTGCACAGTTCCTTTTGCCTTAAGTTTTATGTCCTCATTTCCAATGTAACTGAGGTCAACAACTTTTCCCCCCACCCCTTTGGGTGAGATTGTTTCATATGTTTGTAATATAGTTAGACTGTTTTATTACATTCTGCATTCCATCCTGGGATTCCTCCTGACCTCCTAAATGATTTTTAAAAATTCATATTAAAGAAGAGATCAGGCATATTTAGGGTGGTATGGCCGTAGGCATCAATTTGCATTGCATTAAAATTCAACTCTTATGCTTCAAAGTTCAGTGGGTTTTTAAAAATGTATAATGTCATGTAGCCACAATTCTACAGAATACTTTCACGTCGCTAAAAATATCCCCTAGGCCTGATTAATTTTTATTTGGAAAAGAAATACAGAAACCAAACTAGCAAACACCTGAGAATATGTTAGTAAGATTTTGGAAATGTTAACATTTTGTCATACTTGTTTCATTTTTTTTAAAATAAAATTTTAAAAATTATTAAATTAAGGCCTTTTGTACTTCTAATTCCATTTCTCTTCCTCCCTACCCAGCAGTTACTGGTATAATTATAGTAGTTTTTCCATTCCATGAGTTTATACTTTACTAGATGTATTCGTGAGCCTAACCAATAAATAATACTTTTTGTGTGTTTTCTGGATACATTTATATAAATGACATGGTTTTATATGATTCTTTCTAAAACTTGCTTATTTTCTTCTCAATACCATGCTTCTAAGATCCACCTCTAGATCATAATTTTTGTGTTTTAATGTGTTTTATGGTGTTTATGAGTATACCACATTTTATTTATATTACTCTATTAATGGCTATTTAGATTGGGTTTAATTTTTTTATTTCACATGCTCTGTGAATATCCCATACACATTTTCCCATGCATGTGTGAAAGAATTTGCCTAGACTATATAGCTGGAAGTTAAATTCCAGGAAGATGTGGCATGTACACTTTCTACTCTACTAGATATGGCCAATTGGCCTCCAGTGTGTTCTACAAATTTCCCCAAGTCCTTAGGGTCAGTTGGTAATGCAGACTTTTACATTGTTGCTAACCTGATGGCTTTAAAAAAATTCTTTACCAGATTTTCAGAAGCTATGGAACCAAAAATTCTCAGCAACTAAAAATAATTTTGACAGGAGATTGAGTGTTTACTCTTGGGGCCATTTCGTACCATTTCTAATAACCTTTTATGTTGTTTTCAAAGATGTGTGCTTATCCAGAATTCACGAAGTTGTTTTGGAATACAGCTGCACCTAAATTCTCTGTTCCAGAATCTGTCATGAAGGAAACTCTATATCCAAAATATGAGGTAACATACCAAATGGGTTTTCTCTTTTATTGTTGTTGTTATTATTTAATAATTAAATTGTATAACTGGCTGTGACATTAAATTTTACTGGACATTTATATAAATTACCAGACAGTTATTGCCATAATTAGGATTAATTGGATATCACTATAGAAATTATTTATATATGTAAATAATTATATGTATGTATAGAATTATATACCTACATACTTATGAATTTATAATTTTATTATATGTATATGTTCTATACATATAATATATAATACATATAATAATACATATACATAAAATATGTTCTATACATATACACACACATATATAATTTTTTTTGAGATGGAATTTTGCTCTTGTTGCCCAGGCTGGAGGGCAATGGTGCAATCTTGACTAACCACAACCTCTGCCCCACCGGGTTCAAGCAATTCTCCTGCCTCCGCCTCCTGAGTAGCTAGGATTACAGGCTTGCGGCACCACACCTGGCTAAATTTGTATTTTTAGTGGAGACGGGGTTTCTCCATGTTGGTGAGGCTGATCTCGAACTCCTGACCTCAGGTGATCCACCCACCTTGGCCTCCCAAAGTGCTGGGATTACAGGGATGAGCCACCATGCCCATCCATAATTTTATATATTTAATGTATATTTAAAAAATGTTATACTTATCCATGTGACTTTAGCTAGTTAAGAAGAATATTCTGTTTTCTTTTTGAAAGAATGTTTTATTTGATTGAGAGTTCAAGATATAAAGCTACTTGAGTTGTTTAGAGATCTTCATGGTATTTTCATTTGTTTTTAAAATCACATTTTAAATTAAATTAATATTAAAAACATTTAATAATACCCAAATGTGGTAATCTTTTTCCTTCCCTTAAAAAAGAATGATTACTCTCATTTTATGTTATACTGATCATTTTAAAAATTAGAAAAATAAGGAGAAATAAAACAAAATAACCTATTATTCTTCTCCCACAGAGAATTGCTGCCCACTTTTTGGTTCATTTTCTTTGGTTTGTAAAAATTCTTCTCCTTTTTCCTCCTCCTGTTTTCTGCTTTTTCCTTTTTTTTTTCTTTTACAGTATTTCAGTGATGAGCATCATTGTACATAAATTTTTAGTGGCATTCAGGATTGTTTTATTTGCACAACGCTGTAGGCAGCTTATGAAAACACATATATCAGAAAAGGATAAAACAAAAAAGTTAAAGAAATTGTGGGGAAAACATAACATGAGTAATAGCATAATAAAGCCAGAGGTAAGGTTAATATGAAGACATTCAGTTCATGTATGCTGTTGCTTGAAATGGGGTCATCAATTTATCTCCTAGCTTCCCTGCAACCAAGGCATGGTTGGAGTCTTGTTCATATTTAACCTGTCAATACTACATGTTTAGAATGTTAATATTGAAATATCTTTGCATTTCTTGGATTCCTTGTTCATAGTGTATTATTGTTAAATATTATGTTGAATTCTGTTAGGCCATATTTTATTTTTAATTTTAAATATATACTCATGGGTGAAATATCTGTGTAGTGTATTTTTTTTTCCTTTGTTGGACTTTGCTATCAGAGCTATTCTTGCTTTATAAGGTTAACTGGATAGCATTTCATCATTTTTAATATTCTGAAATTGATATGGCATAGGAATAATCTTGAAAAGTTGGAAGAATTTACTGTTCAGACTCATCTGAGCCATTTGGTAAGGTAATTGTTTGATAATTAAAAATTTTTCTTTTCTAATTCTTAGCTTATTCATATTTACTATTTTTCTTGTCAATTGGCAACATATTCCTACAGAAAGCTATGTATTTAGTTGAAATTTATAAGTTATATGCATAGAGTTGCATATATTTTGTCAGTTTTAATATTCATTTCTAATATTGCATCATTTTCTTTTTCCTTTCTGATGGTGTTTCTGATTTTTTTTCTTAGAATAGAATTTTTAGAAAGTAGTTTTTTTCTTGTTTCATTTGTTTTTAAATTAAATGCTTTCTCTATATGTGTCAGACTACTATACTCATACCAGTATGACACCATCCCTTTTATTTTATTTTTTTAGAAAGATATGTAATACATAGTTCCCCGGCTGTTACATATCATGGCCAGTCAACCAGGAAAACACATGAGTTTAACCCACCGTCTTTGACCAAAACCCTTTTGGATTAAATATTAATTCAGTGTTGTTACTTCTCCTTTCAAACATATTTTTGGTTATTGGCTTTCTGCTTTCCATAGAATGTTGACATTCTATGTTGGCATTTTTCAAATTTTTTTTTTTTTTTTTTTTTTTTGAGACAGAGTCTTACTCTATCGCCAGGCTGGAGTGCAGTGGTGCAATCTTGGCTCACTGCAACCTCTGCCTCTTAGGTTCAAGCAATTCCCCTGCCTCAGCCTCCTGAGTAGCTGGGACTACAGGCGCGCACCACTACGCCTGGCTAATTTTTTGTATTTTTAGTAGAGATGGGGTTTCACCATTTTAACCAGGATGGTCTCCACCTCCTGACCTTGTGATCTGCCCACCTTGGCCTCCCAAAGTGCTGGGATTATAGGTGTGAGCCACCACACCCAGACTCTAATTTCTTTTGCTGAAAACTTAATTAATTTCTTCATGTTTCTTCTTTTTTTTAAATAAGTAATTTATGAGTTTTCTTCTGTGTACTTGACCTTATTTCAAACCTTTTCATTTGCAGTGTCTTTATTTATTTTCAAAGTAATTTCTATTGCAATTTTCCTTTTCTTTTTGATACACCATAGTGTTTAAACATTTTTTAAAAGCTTGTTGGAATTATTTAAAATTTTATTTTAAAACCTTATTAGTGTAAGAAATATATTCTTCAAAATACCAGTTTCTTGGAATTTATGGATATTTGCTTTTTTGTACTAGATATCCCAATATCTCTCAGTTAATTCAGTGGTATTATTTGTTATCATTTTTATATTGTGGCCAGACTAAGCAGAGCATACCTTTGGAATCAGATAGTCTCGAATCTGATATCCACTTACTTCCTGGGTAACCTTGTACTATTATTTTAACCTCATGAAGCCTCTTTTTTTTGTTTACACAGTGTGTTTTTTGAGGATTTAATGAGAGACTATATGGTGCATTGCTCGATAAGTAGTAGGTGCTCAAATAATAATAGACTTAGCTATTATATTATAATATTATTACATTTTATGTGGTATATTTATTTCATTTGATCTTATAAAGACTTTAATTAAATACGGATTTTCAATGAAGTTATGTTTTGTCAATTTTTCCATATGTTAGCCGGGCATGGTGGCTCATGCCTGTAATCTCAGCACTTTGGGAGGCTGAGGTGGGTGGATCACTTGAGGCCAGGAGTTGGAGACCAACCTGGCCAACATGATGAAACCCTATCACTACCAAAAATACAAAAAAAAAAAAAAAAAAAAAAAAAAAATTTCCACGTGTTACTAACAGTTTTACTTTCTGTGATTAGAAGATGTTTTGTCTTTATTATGAATTTTGTCTCTTATTGATTTGAAATGATCCAGTTTGGCCTATTCAGTGTTTGAATTCTACTCTAGTATGTCTAGCCCTGTGTTCTTTTCTCTGTGTTCAGAAATATTTTTATGTTAATACTTTTTGTTGTTTTTGTTTTGTTTTGTTTAGTTGTGCCATATAAGTAACATATGGTGTTTTGGTCCTACTATTATTATTTCATTTTGTGATTTCTGTTTTTTTAAAATTTCTGTTCTCTTTTGTTAACTCCCTACTGTCTGTGCTGTTTTCAGAGTGGCAAAGGCTATTACAATTGCTTCAGAAATCACACTAGTAGTATATGAATGCTTTCTTGTAGTAAAAATTCAAACAATAAAGATGAATATGACATAAAGAGCATTCCCCCTCCTTAATGCTGTCCTTCTCCAGTTCTCTTCTCCCTGAAGTTGACCGTTGTTAAATGCATTTTGTGTATCCATTCAGACATTTTCATTGTCATTTATGTCATGCAGGTGTGTGCAAATGAATACTTTTACATATATGCATTTGTAATTTATATTATTCTACATCTTAATTTTTTTCACTTAAAATACTTGAATATATATCTTTGCACACACATGTGTATTTCTCTGTTTGGAATTCCTAGTCAAAGTGTATGTATATTTCAAATCTTAGAAGACTATATATATTTGCATTTTTTTAATAATGCAGTCTAACCTTTTCATTTACTTGAGAAAATACATATTGTTTTTGAAAAATATGTCATGAGCTAGAAGGAGAAAGTTAATAATATAAAGTATATGAAAAGATTACCTTAATGCAAAAGATTGGTGAATATTAATTTGCATAAGTCAATGTGGCATCCATGAAAATATGATGCTCACAATCTGCTTCAAGAAAATCTGCTGAGGGGGCATACTTGACTGGCGGCCTCCAGCTGCTGTCCTGTAGACCTAACATGGCATTTGCTCCAAGGCCATGCTTCCTTGGGGCTGCTCCCAGCCAGGGACTGAGCACAAGGTGGTTGCTAGAGCAGATGCATTCCTGCTTGATTGTGATTGCTTTCATGGGCAATTTTGGCTCAGGGACTTTTCATCTGCCTGATTGAATCTTTCTTAGAACTGTTCTGTGGTCTGAAGCTCTTCCTACCTAATCCTTCCTTTCTCATCCCCTTTCACAGATGTCAAATCTGCATAGTGTTCTGAAGGCTCCCCCTGCCTATTCCTGTACCTTCTTTTTATCCTATAATGTTGATGTCTACTTCTACTTGAGCTGACAGAGTAGGGATTCTGTAATATGAGTGCAATGTTTTTTAAACTATATGTTTGTTTACAAAGTATGGGCATATATTTTTCTATGTATGTTTACAGGAAAGTGTGAATGTAGGGAACTGAGGGTAGGCAAAATTGTTTTAAAAGAAGTGAAATTGTAGCAGGAATAGGAAGAGTTAGTGAGAACTGGTGACCATGGAGTAACCCACTAGAAAAGTAGTATTGATACTACTACAACACCGAAAGAAAATCAGTATTGGTGGTTGTCCGCTCCCGGAGACCAGGAGAAAAAGATCCAATAGCATTTTCTGGCACAAAAAGATAGCTCAAGCTCACCCGACATTTTCATTTCACCAGAACTGGCATTGACTCTTTCTTCAAAGACTCCTGGTTCTGATGAATGGGAAATGATATTTAGATGCACAGATCTATGTGCTCATATTTTTAAAAAGCAAATTTAACTTATTTTTTTTGTTTGATGCTGCCTTTTTTATTTTCACCTGTTATTCCTTTTCTTAAACTTATATTTTTCAGTTGTTCTTTTTTAAATAAAATTCAGTAGTCTGGATATAATATACTCATGATTTTACATTTTCATGGTTATTTAAAAATATCTGGCATGTATTTAAACACATCAAGAGTCAATCAGAATCTATATCCTTTCTATGAAGGATTAAGACTTTAAAATGTTTCACTTTACTCCCATCTGCCATCTGCCACATTTGAGACCATTAAATATTTTTGATCCTGATAATTTCAGTGTTCACTCTGTGCATCAACAATTACATAGATTTAGCTGTTTTTCTGACTTAATTTTCTTTCCACAATTTCTTGTCTTATATCATTTCCTTTCTTCTAATCATTTTTGTTTTCCTGATTATATTTTTGACTAATTCTTTCCAGAAAGATTTGTGGGTGGTAAATTTTGGAGTACTTGTATTTGTGGATGTATATTTATTTTCCTGTGCCTCTTGCATTCCAATTTGATGTGGCATAAAATTCTATTGTTCTAATTACTTGCCAGGCAGCATCCAGTGTTGATAATAAGTATTCAGACACTGTAGTTCTCATTCATCCCACTTGGAATTTCTTGGTCTTGTTTAAAATGAAGACGTGAGTCTTTTTACATGTCATTTTTTCATTCATTCATCAGATAAATACATGCCAGTCACCTCTATGTTTGAGTCACTGTTCTAGAGGCTGGAGCTGCAGCAATGAAAATTCAAGGTCACTAATTTCATGGAGCTTACATTTTGGTGTGAGGTACAGATACAGTAAACATGTACAGTGGATTCTTGTCATTTGTGGTAGTTATGTTCCATAAAGTCACCTCAAGCACTGAATTACTTGATATTGAACTGTTGCCCTTAGGGGAAGTAGAAGGCGAGGGTCCTGTGAGCCTCTGGTTTTCATCAGCTGATCAATACATAACCTTGCTTTATGAGGTTTTCTATTTAAAAACACCTTATTTAATATATATTTTTGATTCATTACTACTGAAGTCATAGCCGACAGCACTATAACTCACGCCTGAAAGAAGCTTATGTAACACATTTATTTTCTCTGTAATGTACATTGCAGGCTTCTTGCACTTAGGAACGCTAGCCAGCACTTCAGCACTATACTGGGGACCATTTTAAAGAGCAAAATCACAAATCAAAAGCACAAAAATGTGAAAAACACGACACTAAATAGGCCATGAAAAGGAAACTTCTTTACAGTACGAGAGCTAAAACAAGAAGGCAGAATGACATTTTGTTCAACCTCAGCTGGGTGTTTAAATCTGCCACTGTGGTGTAGATTTGTCTATATTTTTCTGTAATATTGTCAATTTTTACTTTATATATTTTGGGGCCATGTTATTAGATGCATACAAATGAAGAATTGTTAAACATTGTTTGTGAGTCAAAACTTTCAGTAATGAACTGAGCTACTTTATTTTAGTAAACACTTTTACCTTAGAGTCTATCTTTATTATTAATGCATTGATAACAATTTTCCTTTATTAAATATTTGTTCCCTTACACATAACCTTTCTGTATTCTTATATTTTAGATGTGTCTTTTGTAAACAACATGTGATTAGAGGAAAACAATTAAATAGATTTGGATTTTTTTTTGTTTTTTAATTGGGCCTATTTAAAATTTACGTCCACTTTTCATTGTTATTTTTATTTTCTTACCCATTGTATGCTTAATTTTTGCCAATTATTTGGGTGTATTGTGTTTTATCATTTCTGTTGTAAAAGTTATATATAATTGATCCTTGAACAATGTGAGGGTTGGGGGTGCCAATCCCTGCACCGTTGAAAGTTCATGTGTAGCTTTCAACTTTCCAAAAACTTAACTACAAATAGCTTATTGTTTACTGGAAGCATTACTGATAAACAGTCAATTAACACATATTTTATATGTTATATGTATTATGTACTGCATTCTTACAATGAAGTAAGCTAGAAAAAAGAAAATGGTATTAAGAAGATTATAAGGAAGAGAAAATATATTTACTGTTAGTTAAGTGGAAGTAGATGATCATAAAGGTCTTCACTTTGTTGTCTTTATACTGATTAGGCTGAGGCAGAGGAAGAAGAGAGGTTGTTTTTGCTGTTACAGGGGTAGCAGAGGCAGAAGGAAATCTGTAAATAAGTAGATTTTCTGAACCCGTGAAGTTCAAACCCATGTTATTCAAGGGTCAACGGTATGTTTTTCTTATTCCTGTGGCAGTTTCCCTAGAATATGCATCTTTAACTTATTGCTATCTAATATACATTAATACCTTTATACTCCTCCAGGAAAATACAATGACTTCAGAATCCTTTGATTCCGTTTTCCCTTTCTTGACTTATGCTCTTACTTTGATCCTTAGCTTTTAAAGTCCAAACTAAATTTTCATTTTATGTAATATACCTTAAATTTTACCCATATATTTATCTCTTTTTTTTTTGCTTTTCTTTTTTTTTCCTCGCATCTCAGACACTTATATCTGGAATCATTTTACCCTCTGCTTAAATTGTATCCTATAGAATTTCTTTTAAGAGGAGGGGTAGAAGGTCTGCAGTTGGTGAAATCCCTGGTTTTTCTTAGTTTCAAAATGTCTTCATATTGTTTCATTCTTGAGGAATATTTTATCTGAGTATAATATATTGGCAGATGTTTTAACACAATAGTGATGTTCCATTATTTTCTGGCATTCATTATTGCTGTTGAGAAGTAAGTCTTAAATGTAAAGACTTTGAAGCTAATGCATTTTCTGCTTCTACTAAACCTGGCCGGTTTTAAGTTTTTCATTTGCATTTCCTATAGTTTCACTATGATGTGTCTAGGTGTATATTTCTTTTTATTTATCACATATTGAAATCCTTTGAGTTTGTAGTTGACATCTTTCATTAGCTATGGAAAATTTTTAGTAATCTCTATCCATTCTCTATTTCATTTTCTAGGATTTTAATCACATGTATTAGGTACCTTTTTTTTTTTTCCTCTCTTGTGCTTGGTATTGGATTCTGGACAATTTCTTCTAACCTATGTTATCGGTGAGGTCCACGAATTTCTCTCTTTAGTTGTGTATAATATACTGTTAAACTTGTTTTTTATATGGTTCTTTTTAGTATTTCTATTTTTCCTTAAATCTGTTATGTTATGGTGTTTCGTTTGTTTGTATACCTGTCTGTCTTTACATGTTTGCTTATCATTGTATTTAAAACATGATTTTAAGGAAACATTTGAGACTTAGAATGGCATTATGGCATTTTCTTGCTCCAAAGGACATTTTTGTTAGAACCTGAGGTCTTTACCATTTAGAAACAGCTTTAATCTAAAGTTGAGGCTTGAGTTTCTCTGACTACCCTCGTGATAGAGCCCAGATTGAAAGTCCACAAAAAAGTTGATTATTTCCACCCACTTTTAATCTGAGGGTGTACCCCTGTGGTATTCCAGTTTATATATAATTGGGATGTGTTATCAGGCTCCACATCTCAGGTAGATTCTGGACTTTGATTTTTGTCACCCTTGCCCCAAGAAATTGCCAACTCTGCAACTCAGAGTTATAGTTGTTTTGGCAAACATTCTGAGAACAAAGCATCTTTGAATAGTAGGCTTACTTTTTCTGGTCCTTGTTTTTTTCTCAGATTTTGGCTCATCTTTTCATTTTGCTAGCTCTCTGATGGTTTGACCATTGTTTTTCAAATTGTATGTAGCTCTCAGTTGTCCTCAGCAGAGTTCCTAATGTTACATAATTAGAAGCAGAAGTCATTATTGACTTTTAAAGAAACTGTTTCCATTTCTCTTTGCATCCCAGCTTTTATTGCATGCATACCAATTTCAACAATATCTTTGGGGTAGAGTAGGGGGACTTTTTTTTTTCCATTGGATATCACATAAGCAACACTGTAAGTGCCCTCTCAAGATACCTTAGTTTGGGCTTTATTTTGACAGTTTCCAAGGCTCCAGCATATAGGTTCCTTTTTAAAAATAAGTAACCATTGATTGTTAATAAGTTCCGAAGTTTTGATATCTATGAAGCATGGTACTAAGGTTGTTGTCCTTATTGTTGTTAAAAGCATTCTTTTAAATATGTAATATCTGCTATTCCATCATATTTCAATATCTTGTGTAAGCATATGACAAAATGGTTTGAAAATACCTGGTATACCATGTAGTTTGTTTTTAAAGAATAATGATGAAAGTGACCAGTATCTTTCTATTATGTCCGGTAATTATCTTACCATACATTGTACTATCACTACTTTCTGAAAATACAACTTGAGAGGATTTTTAGCAAAAATTCAATGCTTGGTGATTCCTAAGTTACCCATAGCCTTCTCCATTGTCAGTAATAATTACATAATATTTTTAAAATCTGACTTTTTGTTCAATAAATATTAAAAAAATTTTAATGTTAGTGTTCAAGACCTAACAATTTCAAAAAACAAAGTAGTAGTATGATTTAATTAATCATTAATCCACCCAGCTGTCAAATTTAGGTCTTCTAGGTTTCTGCATATCCAAACCACTGATTACAAGATAGAGAAGTAGTACATTTAATAATAACATTAATTATTGTGGCAGTTTACTCTTACAACAATAAATATATCTACATACTTAACCGATAGAATTCAAAGCATAAAGCACTTAAGGCAAATTTCATTCCAGTTTACATTTAGAATGATTGTTTGTATTTAACAATGAATGTTCATATGTTGACAAGCAAACTAGATAATGTTTTGTTCATAATCCTAATATTAATATGCTACATAAATTCAATGTTAACCTGTGAGATCATAGGATCATCGATCACTCCTAAGATTAAGGATGTCAGAAATAATGTAGAAGTAACCATTTTGCTAAATGCCAACACTGAAGCCAAATTGCAGGTTTTAGCCAAATACTATGGCTGTAGCTGGACTTTGATGCATCTCTGGTGTTTTCTAGAATTACACTACTTTCATATGTTTTCTCTTTTGTTAATAATGTTGTACTGTGAAGTAACAGTCATCGTAGGCTTTTAAAAAGTATTCCAAAACATAATTTAAAATTGTTATCTTTTTATCACAGAGTGTTCAAGCAAGCAGACTTTTAACTGATAAATTTTCATATAAAAGCAGTGCCATTACTTTTCGTCGACATAGCAGAACAAATTTTTGGGTATGTACAATTTTTGTTCTTAATTAAGATTGTTTAGTATATCTGCCTACAGTCCAGATATTAATTATGGTAATTCCAGAAATTATTTCTTGGGTCCGGGCATGGTGGCTTATGCCTGTAAATCCCAGCATTTTGGGAGTCTGAGGTGGGCAGATCATTTGAGGCCAGGAGTTCAAGACCAGCCTGGCCAATATGGTGAAACCCCATCTCTAGTAAAAAAACGAAAAAATGAGCTGGATGTGGTGGCATGTGCCTGTATCTCAGCTACTTAAGAGGCTGAGGTGGGAAGATGGCTTGAGCATGGGAGATCAAGGGCAACAGGGGGAGACTGTCTCAAAAAAAAATTTTTTTTTCTTGGTACTTCCTCATTCTGGGAAATGGCTCAGACCATTCAGTGCTATCTTTACTGAAGATACATTTCTACTTTCTCAAATATGCTGTTTTTATGACTGTTAGAAGATGTTATTCACTAAACAATAGCAGGATATTTGTTGTGAGTTTTTCTAACACTTCTAGTTTTTTCAGTCATTCTTGCATAGGTCTTCAATATCAAAGGAACATGTATATGAGTCTTTGACTAAATGGAGAAACTGTTTGTGGCCATGAAACACAGTAAGACTGATCACTTTAAATGGTGATCAGATACATAGTCATGACTTTTAGTATAACTAACTGCAGTGTATCCAATGACCTGACCTTTATTGGGTACAATTAGGACATGGTTTTATTTTTCTCTCACTAGTGCCTAATATAGTCCTTTTTTTTTTTTTTTTGAGACAAAATCTCACTCTGTCTACCAGGCTTGAGTATAGTGGTAAAATGGTGGCTTACTGCAGCCTGGACCTCCCGGGCTCAATGGGGTCTCACTATGTTGCCCAGACTGGTCTCAAAATTCCTAGGCTTAAGTGATCCTCCTGCCTCAGCCTCCCAAACTGTTGGGATTGCAGGTGTAAGCCACTGGATCTGGCCTAGATATTTCTTTATTACTGTTTGCATCATTATTATGCTTAAGGATATGGAACGTGCCATTTTCTTTGTATTTTGCAGTCTAGTTTAGTAGAGCTTTCCAACTCTTAATATAATAACACCAGTCTGGGTGTTATTATAGTAAGTGGTAACACTTGCGTGGTTTCCTGAACTATAAGGTTGAGATTGCTCATGATTAGAGGAGACTATCCAGGGGCTCCCACTAAAGCAGCCCCAGGGTGAAGGGGATTCATGGCTTAGCGTATCTGTCATACATTCACACACACCAGTGCCACCTACACCAGCTGGGTAGCTTTGCACTGTCCTACCTTGTACATAGCAGGTAATTGGTGTTTGTTATATCAAGTTGAATTTTAAAAAAACAAGATAGTTTTTATTATTATACACTCTTCTACATTAATTGATAGATTTTAAGTTCTCTTCCTCTGTATAAAGTCAGTGACTTCAAACTCAGTATCTGTATTTTAATTAGTATTTCTGAATTTCATTAATTTACCTAAACAGTTATTAGCCAAGGGTTATATATTTTAGCTTACCAAATAGTATTTGTGGCTAATGTATATTTTTCATTTGATTATTTCACAGTGTTTCTTATCAAGAAAATCTGCATCATTTGAAAATATCCAAAAATGGTTTAGTGCACAACCTACACAACTAAGGGTATTATAATTTTATAGTTTTTACTCTCTAGAAGAAACATGTGTATTCCTAGGAATAATAATCACCTTATGGTTTTTTTTTAAAAGCATATACTTCTATATTATATTCTCTAGTCTAATTACATATTGAGTTTTATATAGTTTCTTGAGATGGGGGAGTACAGTAAGTTGCAGATGGTCAATATCTCTATTGTACTTTAGTATATAAAAGTATGTAACTGGCTAGTATGAAATTATTATGTTTGAAATTTGGGCCAAAATTCACTATACAGAAATACATCTCTGTAACAAATTATTTATTAGCAAATGAAATGCATTTAACTTATTGATGATGGCTCAATAGGCAGGAAATGCTATATCAAAGGATTTAAAGTAATTTATCTTTTGTAAGTAATGAGTATTAGAGTTTCAGGTATTAATGCATAATTATTAAAATTATAATTATTAATATTATAATATTAAATAATACTATTATTAACAATTAAGTGGATTCTCTAATGATTAGATAAAATAAATACTGTAATAGATTGTGATTTCATTACTTCCTATTATAAATATAGAATTGAAAGTTATTGTGGAGAATATTTGAATGGTACTGTGTAGAAATTCAGTGTTGTTAAAGCGCTTTTGAAAGAAAACCCAAATTGATTTTTATGGAATAAGGCATTTTAACAGCTTTTGCCCATTCTACTAGTTTTTTTGCACTAAATATAAAAGTACAACATGTAATTTATTTGGATATGTAGAGAGCATTCTCTTTCAATTAAAATATAGAAAATCATAATGCTATCTAATTTATAGTGTTGTTTACATATACCTAATTAAACATCCTATGACCAACCAAATTATTGTACTTTGCTTGAACTAACCCACTATTAACTTTATCAGCTGACTTTTGAATAATTTTAAGAATACTGATTTTTAAACTTTTAAATTAAGTGACCAAACCACATTAATAGTAATTGTAACAGAATTAATTAATTTTGAATGCATAGCAACTAAATTGATTTTACACTTTTTCTTCCTCTTTGCTTGCTTAACTAAGCAAGTAAAATCTGCTGTAGACTTGAGGAAGGAGGATATCATAGCTCCTTTGGAAATCAAGAATGATATGCAAAGCAGTATAAAAGAGGTTATGTTTCAGAAAACAAAGGAATTGAAACGTCAGCTCCAGCTCACTAAGCAAAATAAAACTGAAGAACCCATCCCTGTGAAAAAAAATATAGATGACATCTTTGATAACATGTGCGAAAAACACAGTTTGAGAAATCTCTCTTTGACTCTCATTGAAGCATCTAAAAAAGCTGGCATTAGTTACATTGTTTATCCCAAGAAAAAGAAGATGAAATGGAAGAAAAGATTGAAACAACAAAAACTTATATTCGTGTATGAAGAGTTATCCAAGCCTCCAAAATCTCTTGAAAGGTCTTGTTTAAGTGATTTCTTTTTATAGTTTAAGAAATATATTGTGGTTTTGACCTCAATTTTATAATCTCACCTCATGAAGTTATTATTTTATTCTGCACTGAAAATATGAACCCTTCACTTTTTGAAAGACAAACCTCTGGCTGGGTGAGGTGGCTCACGCCTGTAATCCCAGCACTTTGGGAGGCCAAGGCGGGTGGATCATCTGAAGTCAGGAGTTCAAGACCAGCCTGACCAACACGGCGAAACCCCTCTCTACTAAAAACACAAAAATTAGCTGGGCATGGTGGTGTGTGCCTGTAGTCCAAGCTACTCAGGAGGCTGAGAAGAGGTTGAACCCGGGAGGCAGAGGTTGCAGTGAGCCGAGCACTCCAGCGTGGATGACAGAGTGAAACTCTGTCTTAAAAAAAAAAAGAAAGACAAACCCTCATTTAAAAATATATGGATATTTCATAGTATAAGTATGTGAATGATTCAAATTATAATTTAAATAGGGGATTGATTTAAGGACATGAGGTAAGACTAAATCAATTTGATAGCTAACTGAAATCTTCCAGAAAGTAAAAAACCCAAACAAGTTATTTGAAGTGATTTAGTAACAAAAAACAACTCCTGCTCCACACAAATTCTACCCATTCAAAATAGATATTTAAGTATTTTTAAATTTTAAGTTATTGAATTGATTTATAAATCTAGATAATTTTGGGCCCGGTGCAGTGACTCACACTTGTAATCCCAGCACTTTGGGAGGCTGAGGCGGACAGATCACGAGGTTCAGGAGATCGAGACCATCCTGGCTAACACGGTGAATCCCCGTTTCTACTAAAAATACAAAAAATGACCTGGGTATAGTGGTGCGCCCCTGTAGTCCCAGCTACTTGAGAGGCTCAGGCAGGAGAATTGCGTGAACCTGGGAGGCAGAGGTTGCAGTGAGCTGTGATCATACCACTGCACTCCAGCCTGGGTGACAGAGTGAGACTCCATCCCCCTCCCCCCCAAAAAAAAGGCTGGGCGTGGTGGCTCAAGCCTGTAATCCCACCACTTTGGGAGGCCAAGATGGGCGGATCACGAGGTCAGGAGATTGAGACCATCCTGGCTAACACGGTGAAACCCCATCTCTACTAAAAATACAAAAAAATTAGCCAGGCGTGGTGGTGGGCACCTGTAGTCCCAGGTATTCGGGAGGCTGAGGCAGGAGAATGACGTGAACCCAGGAGGCGGAGCTTGCAGTGAGCAGGGATCACGCCACTGCACTCCAGCCTGGGCAACAGAGTGAGAGACTCCGTCTCAAAAAAAAATGTTAAAAAATTTTTTAAATATTGTAAGCTCTTATTTAGGAATCAACACAGAAATATTTTTTTCCTTACTTGGAAGTAATAGTAGCCAGTATATTTAAAATTATGTAGGGACCTGAAATAATAACCACTGAAATTCCAAATGTGTTCATTATTAAGTGTTCAGGACATAACTTTCTTATAACAAAAGTATTGTGCAAAATAGTTTCCTAAAAGCTCTGAGGTTTCTTTTTAGATATCCCAGGACATCACAGAATTTATTAAACTTGTGTCCTTTTGAAAAAGTAAAGACTTTACTGATGATAAGAGAATAAAAAAAAATTTGTTCACTTTATAGTTATAAAGACTTGCTGTCTGCAAAAGAGTTAATTATCTCTTGAAATGGTGACTTATTGTCCTTGAGAAGACTGGGGGGCATAGTACTTCATAAGTGTGAGTGATAGAGTGGAACAGAGGCCAGCCATAGTGGAGAATGCCATTCAAGTCTCATGTTCTTTGTATACTACTTATGCTTAAGTTTCATCTGCAACAAATAGAGTATCTGGAAAATTTTTTTTGTTAGTTCATCTGTAGAAGACTTCAAGTAGGTTTTCTAAGTTGATAAATGTTTTAGATCAGAACCAGAAGTTTGCTTATACATTTTAGATACATTTACTGATTTTTAAAGTATTATGAATCTTCACCATCCTAGAAAGGGTAATACACACAGCACCATTTTGGCCACAACCTAAATGACTTCTATCTAAAAAAAGGATATAAACTGATCAAATGCTGCTTCTGTGGGGTGTGGTCTTCTTACTGACCTTGTATCATTCTGAATATAAAGTTTTACCATTTAAAAAGATTTCTTTGCCTTCTAATAACTGACTTTGAAATTTGTATGTGCTGCCAATGGGTGTAACAGGAACCCTAGGATGAACCTCTTGGTGGAGGCAGTAAAACAAACTGTGGGAATATTTGTTTAAGACAATATGTTAGTACAGCTTTCTTACCTTTTTTAAAAAAAATCTTATTTCAAACTAATTTACCACATATAAATGTAGACACAAATTGTTAGTTCAAAACTAACAACTATGGAGCAACTTGAAAAATAATTTTGTTCCTATAGTTTGAGACTTTTTTCCCTTTTTTTTTTTTTTTTTTTGAGACAGAGTCTCTCTCTATTGCTCAGGCTGGAGTGCAGTGGCACCTTGGCTCACTGCAACCTCTGCCTCCCAGGTTCAAGTGATTCTCATGCCTTAGCCTCCCAAGTAGCTGGAATTATAGGCATGTACCATGACGCCTGGCTAATTTTTCATATTTTTAGTAGAGACAGGGTTTTGCCATGTTGACCAGGCTGATCTCGAACTCCTGACCTCGGGTGATCCACCCGCCTTAGCCTCCCAAAGTGCTGGGATTACAGGCATGAGCCACCGTGCCTGGCCTTTTCTCACTAATCTTAATTTGGTAATTCACAGATTTGCGTCTTACCATTTTGTGTTCAACCATGAAGGTTATTTAATCACACCCATTCTTGGCTGGCTTCTCTTAATGGTGGGAAGCAGACTGCATGTGTTCTTATACATCAAGTCAAATTATGACTGTGGAAAGTCACTCCTGCAGAAGGCCACTGGAGCCACCTCACCCAGATTCATGCATTTCCTTTTATCTCCTTAGCCCTGTTGCTTCCCTGCTCAGCTAGGTCATGGCAGGTTGCCAGAGTTTGCAATAACTTTGCAGCTTCATTGTTTCTCTAGAAATTTCCCTCTGCTTTGGTCTCTGAGCTCAGTGTTGACAGAGCAACCCGAGGGAGTAGAGGAGAGCTTCCTCAGTAGCTGGCTGACCCACAGTGAGCTCTTCCTATCAATGAATCTTGGCTGCCTTCACTCCCTTGTACCCACTGCCTTACTTCCTATGTGGGCTTTTGTGAATTGCTAGCCTCTTGATCTCTGCCAACGTTCTGTCTTCTGGGACTGAGTAACATTCTTCATCTGAGATCCAGGCTACCAGCCTGTGTGACAATGGCGTTCCTATCCCTCTGAATGCATCTTCTTGTGCCCCTTTCTAGAATAATTGTCCTTAGTCTTGACTCACTTGACCTGCTCCTGCAAGTGAACCTGTGGTCTCAGACCTGGTTTTCTTGGCCCATCTTGTGCTGCTGCATTCCTGAGAGTAGCAGAATTTATTTTCCCCCAAGCAAGAGTTGTTATATTTTCCTTAGTTGTTTTACTCTTCCACTTTTTGTTTTTTGTTTTTTTGTTTTTTTTTGAGACATGTTTTCACTTCTGTTGCCCAGACTGGAGATCAATGGTGTGATTTTGGCTCACTGCAACCACAGCCTCCTGGGCTCAAGGGATTCTCCCACTTCATCATCTTAAGTAGCTGGGCCTACAGGTGGGTGCCACCACGTGTGGCTACTTTTTGTATTTTTTGGTAGAGACAGGGTTTCGCCATGTTGCCCAGGCTGGTCTTGAGCTTCTGGTCTCAAGCAATCCACCCGCCTTGGGCTCCCAAAGTGCTGAGATTACAGGCATGAACCACTGCGCCTGGCCATCAAGACTATTTTGACTTTCATTTACCACTCTGCTTCTCTAAGAGCTGGCAGCAGTGATGTTCTAGGAGCAAGAACTCTGGATCAGGAATTTGTATACATCCATATCCCAACCTCCATTTACTAGATCCTCAGTGACTAGACCGAGCTACTTAATTTCCTTGAATATTTGTTTCCCCATCTAGAAGATGAATACCCTGTCCACATGGTTTCTGAAGTTATGTCCAGCTCAAATATCCCTTGATTTGGGTAGTCAAATTATCCTTATTTTTATACCAATAATATTTTGAGCAAAACGTTTAAACTGTTCAAAATTTCTGTTTCCTTTAATTGTCTTACATCTCATCTCAGATTAACTGTATGTACACATATTCCAGCCCAAAGGCTTGACTTTCTCAGACTGGTGTGATAGCTAGCAGATTAATTTACTCTTGTTCCTCCAAATGAAAAACCATAAACCATATTCATGGCTATGAAAACATGATTTAAACTTGCAGTACAGGAAGAAATATTTACCTTTTGGGGTAGATGTAAACAGCCAGTCCCCTCTTTTATCATGTTCCTTTTCTTTGTATTATTTAATTTTAGTGATCTGGGACTATAATTCTTCCTCATGAAAGTTCATCCATTGTCTGCATTTCCTTTCCTTTTTACATCCTTCTAGAAAGTTATATAGCAAGATCTTGTTTCCTTAAAAACATTGTACTTATTTTATTAATATTTATAGTAAAAATAATACATGCTTATTGTAAAAACTTAGAAAATACAGCAATACTACCATTGAGAAATAAGTCACAATTAAAATATTTTTGGATGTTTATGTGGGAATATATTTTAACAAAGCTGTATGTATATACATGTATGTGTGTATAATAGTGCTTATATATCTATATAGAAACCTTGAAATTATATACATCAAACTATGAAAGTGATTATTTCTGGAATAATGAGAAGTGATTGGTGGGTGGTTCAGGAGTTAGTCTGGGATATGTATAGCTTCAAACTTAGATTTAGAGGACGCCCTCTTTCAACTCTCTTTTATCTGGAATTTCCTCCTCATTCTTGCCTCTTTAGTATCCTTTCTGCAGTTTTTCTGCCCAGTAAAATTTCAGAGTACTGATCACAATTTTAGATGTTACAGAAAAGTCAGGATATTGAAAGAGTGAAGCCTCTGAGTAGGCAAACGTGGATGGGACATAGAACACAAGTGATACAACTGAACTCCCAGGGAAGAAGTTTTGTACATTATATGAATAAAGCATCTTCCTTCCCTGGGAATGTATATTTTGTTTAAGAAAATGAAGTAAGTGTTCAAGGCAGATAGCTCCTATATTTTCAATGAAGGCAAAGTTTATCAGCTTAAAGTGAAGAGTTGGAGGGACTATAGTTAAATGCAATTTCTCTTGTTAAATCATGGCACATAGTAAGAATTCAGCAACAATTTGATGAATGAATAAGTTCAGCCATTCATTTCTGCAATATACATTTATTGAGCACTACTCAACAGTACTACATAACAGATACCGTTTTAGACAAGGAGCATAGGGCAAGGAACAAGATTGGCAAACTCCCTGTCCTCATAGAGCTTATATTCTAGTGGGAGAGAAAGTGGAGAGGTAAACAAATAACATTAGGAAGTGACGAATGTAATGAAGAAAATAAAGCAGTGTAACAAAGGTTACTATTTTAGACAGAGTGGTCAGAAGCCTCTATAAGGTAGTGATATTTGAGCGTAGAACTGAATGGAATGAGGGAATGAGGTATTTGAATATCTGAAGTGGTCATAGTGAGTGCAAAGGCCTTGAGTTGGAGACATGCTTGTTGCTTTTGAGGGACAACATAGAAATCAGTGTGGCTAGAACAGAGTGAGTGCAGGGTGGAAAGAAGCGAGGTTGAGGAAGTGGTCAGAGATAATACCAAGTGGTATAGGCCAGAGTAAATTTGAAATTATTCTTAAGAGTGCCAAGAAATCATTGGACTTGAGAATGGGGTAGTGATGTTTATAGGTTATGGCAAAGACTTTGGATTCTTAATAGAAAAGGAAACATTGGGATTTGGGAGCAGTGAGTTGATAGGATCTAGTTTATGTTCCAGAAGGTTCACTCTGGTTACTTGTGAAAAATAGATTGTAGTGAAACAGGGAGACCAGTTAGAAAGCTATTGAAATAATTGAGGTGAGAAATAGTTTCTTGGTTTGGGATGATAGCAACCAAAGTAGTGGAAAGTGGTTAGATTTTAGATAGATTTTAGAAATAGGGACAACAGGATTTGCTTGTGGGTTGGATATGGGATATATATACACACACACACACATACACACACACACACATATATACACACATACACATATATATGTACGTACACATACACATATATATAGGTATGTACACACATATATGTATGTGTGTGTATATATATGGAGAGAGTTGTCCCTGACATCTAAATGTAACTTCATCAGATTCTCCTAAACTAGGGGAGTGGAAAAGAAAGCATGTCAGGTCAACAGCTGCAAACCAGGTGCCAGAAGGTGTGTTCATTGCTTCAGTAAATATACCACATCTGGAACTAAACCTGTAATTGTTATCACCACCTGATTAAATTTGTGATAATTTATAGTCACTTCCTACAAGCGATGTTGGTTTTGCACTGGTAGAACAGGAAAGTAAACTGGAGATGTGGTGGGAATTGCCACCTATATCCTTCAAGTCTGATGGTGACACTAATGTGTAATTTCCCCAGAATCTGGTATTGCTTTTTGTTTGCTATCTTGGTGGATAGTGGTGTGAGATGGGATGAGGGCGATTTCCACTTGGCCCTTACTACCATTATCTTCCTCAGTCTACCGTTTATTCAGTTGTTACATGTATTTACTCCCACTATACATTCTGGGACTAGGGAAATTATCAAAAAATGGGTCCATGTCTCACTAGATCCACTGTTAAATGGTCTCAGACCAAGATTCTATCACTTGACTTTCGTAATTCTTTAATTTGATTGATAAACATCAGTGGGATTTGTAGTGGGTATCTGTGGATTAGCATAAGGTCAGAGCCAGTATCTAATTACCCCTAAAAGGTTTGAGGTTCCCCTTTCTTATACCTTTAGAAGATTTCAGGGAAAATTCACTGTGTATACCGAAGCCACATTGAAGGATTCTTCCTCAGTGATACTTTTCCCGACCTTCCTGTTAAGAGAGGTTTTGGACTATGAACTGCCTGGGGTGTGAAAGCTGGGTAAAAGATTGTGAACCCCCACTATAGCTGGTTAGATTTGTACTGGAAGACCTATAAGTTTTTCCCCTATGTAAGCAAAGAACACCCAAGCAAGCTGCCCATTTATCTCATCTCTAAGGACATTTAGACATTTAGTTATTGCCACAGGTCCTTGAGAGTTAAAATCCTGTTATTACTATTCTGACTCTGTTGCTTATTGTGGTCATTGTATCTACCATATCTGTAGTGGTAAATGGGATTTTACCACTCCAGGGTTCTATTATTCCCACTGGAGTCAGTGAAACAAATTTCTTTGCTCCCGTTCTCCCACTGTCATTCTTTTCCAGCTCTGAGGTCAGCATCCACAAGGCTTTTCAAGGGTATTGCCCCCTCACTTATGCGTTCTCTGGTCTTTCCAAGGGTTAGGACTTGACTAAGCACATTCCATATTGCAGACAAATTCCTGTTTCTTGAACCTTAGAACTCATTCCTCTATAGCAATGGCTCTTATAGTGTAATCCATGCATGTTTGTTACCTGGGAACCTGTTAGAGGTGCAAGTTCTAGAAGTCCACCCTAGGTCTACCGAATAAGAGACCCTGAGGGTGGAGCCTCAAAATCTGTATTTTTAACAAGTCTTTGGGTAATTCTGATGCATGCTGAAGTTTGAGAACCCTTCACTTAGAGTATTCCCAGGTGTTCTAGCTAAGGCTGTGTGTGGTGAGGCCAGCAGCCACCAACCCAAGGTCACCTCCATGGAGGAGGAATGTGGGAGACTGAGGGACTGTAATGGCTGAGGCTCCATGAGAGGGTTTGAGAGTCACAGCTGAGTGATTTCAGGACATGCTTGAGGTAGGTGCCTTACAGCATATGAGGCAATGTCACAGTGTAATCATTGAAAGAAACTTATGCAGGAGAGGACTGAGAGTCTGAGATAGGGGATCTGACAATTCCTCAGCCAGTTTCCTCAGTAAAGGGAAGATAAGTGGGAACTGGAGATTTAAAATTCTCACTCTCATTCATAGCTCCTTGCATGTTAACATCCCATATTTCAGTTTTCTGCTTCTTGCCTACTAGCTTCATTAACTTGGTTCACAAAGTTTAGAGGCTACTTAATAGGTACTGCAACTACTCTTTGGTCTGAAAGAAGTAGTCAACTGAACACACAATTTTTTATTTTATTTTATTTTTTATTTATTTATTTTTTTATACTTTAAGTTCTAGGGTACATGTGCACAACATGCAGGTTTGTTACATATGTATACATGTGCCA
Source organism: Macaca mulatta (assembly GCF_049350105.2). Taxonomy (NCBI): domain Eukaryota; kingdom Metazoa; phylum Chordata; class Mammalia; order Primates; family Cercopithecidae; genus Macaca; species Macaca mulatta. Next base: position 110,884,557 of record NC_133412.1, read on the forward strand.
TGTTGGTGTGCTGTGCCCATCAACTCGTCAGCACCCATCAACTTGTCATTTACATCAGGTATAACTCCCAATGCCATCCCTCCCCCCTCCCCACAATAGGCCCTGGTGTGTGATGTTCCCCTTCCCGTGTCCAAGTGATCTCATTGTTCAATTCCCACCTATGAGTGGTGTTTGGTTTTCTGTTCTTGCGATAGTTTGCTGAGAATGATGGTTTCCAGTTGCATCCATGTCCCTACAAAGGACACGAACTCATCCTTTTTTATGGCTGCATAGTATTCCATGGTGTATACGTGCCACATTTTCTTAATCCAGTCTGTCACTGATGGACATTTGGGTTGATTCCAAGTCTTTGCTATTGAACACACAATTTTTATAATAATTATTGTTGTCTTAATGACTTAAAGCTCCTTGATCTCCCAATGCCTTGTCTTCCACCTGAACATCAGTCCCTGCTAACATTGGTGATATTTGACAAATTTTTATACCACCACATGCCATGGATTACCTATGTCCTATTTCAGCCTGGCAAGGAGGTTATCCTAGAATGCTTTATGTGTGTGTGTGTTTCCTGAGTCCATCTCTGGTACTAATTACTTTGTCAGTGAAGATCCCAATCATAAACACCACTCAGCTTAGGATAATATTGGGAGAAATTTACAAAAATATCAAAGTACAAGGAAACCAAAAATAATAATGCAGTATCCTGGGATTAAAAATGTAAAGCCATTTTCTACTCCGAAATTTGAGAGGACAAAAAGAGGGAGTGATGACTAGAAGCTGAAAGAAAAGAGTTGTATAGAAATGGTTTTCTCGAAAGCAGTAGTGATCTTTGTTCAAGAATCCTGGGGAGTTTGAGGAGACCCTTCATCAGGAAGCCAGAGGAATAAACACCTTGACTTCACTCTCCTCCTTCCCTCTGTTGGGGTTCCTAATTGGATAAACTTTATGAGAAGACAGAGACCAAGGGATCCTAAGGCTATAGTCTGTGCAGATCAGTTTCCTGGGACAGGGAGCAAGATGGAGAAGGGTAGAGATGAATATGGAGGTGCAAACAAAACTTATCTGGCACAGAAGACCTTTCTAAAGTGACATTTGGTCAGAAATATGAATTGAGAAGGAGCCAACCAGTCAGAAGGGCTGACAAGGGCAATGGCCTTGAGGCTTGCTCAAGGCTGGAAGTTAGGGAATGAGGGGGAGAGTAGTGGTGTCGAATATTTATGCTGGTACCTGATCACGTGGGGTCTTATGGACCATGGTGAAGAGCTTGATTTGCATACTGGGGAAGCTCTTGGAGGAGTGATATGATCTTATGTACATTTGTAAAACAAAAAACAAAAACTATGCCTGGCTGCCATGCAGAGAATGAATTAGACAAAGGGCAAAAGTAGGAGCAGGGAGTTAATAATATTATTCTACTCTAAGAAGAATAGATGATGGTGGCTTGCACTAGAATGTGGAAAGGAATAGAGAATTTATGAAAGTAAGGAAAGGGAAGGAAACTGACTTTTCTTACTTTTGTTCTCCTAGTGTTCAGCACTAGGTATTTCTCATAGTACATACTCAGTAAATATGAAGTGATAGGGTAAATTATTTTATTTCAATATACTGAGTTTATTCTTATTTCCTATGGCTAGTACAGTACCAGCCCTATGGCACATGTTACTCAATGAAGACTATATTGCAAAGGGAGAATTTGAGAAGGCTAATCCTAGACTTGTAGCATTTAAAAGCATATTAGGTATTATTTAATTTGATAGCCTACTAGAGAAGGGTAAAACTGGGATATTCAGTTGATAGTCTGAGGTGTAGTCAACTCCTGCCTTCTTCCTGCTACCTCAAGTTCATGTCCTCTTTAACCTCTTGCATGGCATTTTTTTTTCTCACATTATGTTTACTTCCTTAATTCTCAATTGTAATTCCTCTGGTGGGTTAGGTATGGTAGAGGGTGTAAATTAAACTTGAAAGGCGCGTTGACCTCATTTTTTTAGTACTCTAAGGAGGCTACATCTTTAAAAACAGTCTTTTGCTTTCATAAACTTGAGATTCTTCATACAGTGTTACCGTTTTATTAAATGAAAAGGAGAACTTGCGCATAAAATTAGCATGTAATTTTGTTTTGATAACAGAAATAGTAGTTTTATGTGTGACTGAGTTGATTTACTGATTAGAAAGATGATTGTATTTCTGTAATTAAAAAAATCACTCTTTTAAAAACTAGATCAACATCTCATGGAATACTTCCAGAACAGAAGAAATATTTGTTCAAAGTTCCATTATATGAACGTCAAATACGGTGTCCCAGTTTACCTTTGTATTTAAATTTTGAAAAATTCTTCCAAACTAAGGGAGGAATTCCAGAAAATATTGATCCTCGGACATGGGCTTTTGATAGCCTCATTGCGGACAAAGATGCGAGCACGCCTGTAAAAGAGAAAGATGATAAAATATCAGTTCCTAAAGACCCACCTGAAAGAGTGAAAGAACCACCAAAACTAAAATTAAGTGATGATGTGGAGTCTGATCTTCCACAAGAGGTCATTAAACATTATGAATCTGAAGTGAAGATTTTGACTGAAGAAATAAACGATAAGACAAAATATCCTGCATTTGCATATTGTAGGCGTGGAGCTATTTATAGAAAACTGGGAAAGTTGCAGAGTGCCATGAATGATCTACAGAGAGTAAGTTTTATTTAACCAAAATAGTAATATTCACCATTTACACTTGCTTTTAATTGTATAGTAATTTTTGCTGAAATTTTGAACAATGAATGTTTATAGTATAGCATGTAGAATTATTATAACAGTATAATTATTTGCATTTTCAAATAATATTAAAAACATGATTTTTAGTTGTCAGATTGGGAGGTTTTATTTTACATTACATACATACAAAGCCACTGGGATCAATCGTGTTTGAAACATTTATTTGATAGGATATCCTCCTTTAACAAATCAACTTTAACTGAATTTTTACATATATTTTCTAGGTAATGCTCTTGGAACCATTGTTTCTCAATGCCTATTGGCAACGACATTTAATTTATCTTTTCCAAGACAAAATTAATGAAGCTTTGGATGACTTGAATTATATACATAAATATAATAAAAGTAATACAGGTGGGTTGTCTGTAGAGACAGTTATATTACCTACATTTTGACCTCAACTTTGTCATTTATTGGTACTGTAAGAATACATAAATCAGTAGATATATGTCCTGAAAATGACTTTCCTCAATTAAATTTTTTTACTCTTGTTATTGTAAATCCAGGGCTCATACAATCCTATAGTCTTTTTAAAATACTTATCATGGTTTGAAAGTTTACTGTCTTTGATATATATTGCAGTAAATTGGTTTCTTACTGCTCATCTCACAACGAAAGAATATGAATTTAAAATAGTTAGTTATAGAAGTAATTTACAAATCTCTCTTTGATTTGTGTGATTTGATCACATCTCTCTGAGTTAGTTATTGTATGCTTAGGCTTACTTGGTTGTAAGAAATTTGTACCTTTGCTCTTATGTGCTATCCTCCAATCAACTTGAAGCACCCATGGAACTTTCTAGGAATGTGAAAATGTGATATTCACCTTTGTATCCCCAGCACCTACAACATACCCATAAAATAAAACATGAGCTTAATAAATGATTTTTGACCCGTGTTGATCGCTGCTAAAAGTCCATTAAGTTTTGTGTTATCACAGCCTAACTTTTTACTATGATGATTAAAGGATTATGAAAAAACATTTTAGACATATGGAAAGGTAAAGAGTAATTTTTGTTACTTCAAATTGAAAGTACTTTTAACCACAAATGAGCATTTATCCAGCCTTTGAGAACAAATTTGGCATTGTCAAAATAAAAATTAAATGAAATGGGTCAAGGCACAGTGACTCACGCCTGTAATCCCAGCACTTTGGGAGGCTGAGGTGGGCGGATGACATGAGCCCAGCAGTTTGAGACCAGCCTGGACAACATGGTGAGCCCTCGTGTCTATAAAAAAATATACAAAAATTAGCTGGGTGTGGTGGCATGCATCTGTAGTTCCAGCTATTTATTAGGCTGATGTGGGAGGATTGCTTGAGCCCTGGAGGTCGAGGCTGCAGTGAGCCATGATTGTGCCACTGCACTCCAGCCTTGGTGACAGGAGAGCCTGCCTAAAAAAATAAAATAGAATAAAATAAGATAAACTAATAGTTAAGAAAATGTAATAGAGAAAAATTATTTTGACTACATTTTTTGGAGGGAGAGGGATTAATCTTTTAAAATTTTCATAGTGAATGAAAGGATTATAACTCCAAATTTTATCTTTTTAATTTTCTTTAGAGGCATATTTGTCAAAGGCAGAAATTTACAGGGGAAAAAAAGATGTAACTATGGCAATTCTAAATTATACCCAGGCAATTAAATGCAGGCCCACAGATGCTGACATCTATTTCAGGAGGGGTGAGATGTATGAAATAGCAAACAAAGTACTGGCCATTGATGACTTTTCTAAAGTAAGTCTTATCACATATAATTCTACCATTTATATAGTTTAGATTGCGATATCCTCATGCAAATAGTACAGCAAATTTTTGAAGATCTTTTCATATATATTATATAATCAAAATTGATTTGTTATAGGTTAGGAGCTAGAGTTTTCATTACTGGAATTTATATTAACACTGTGTTAATTATTATTTTTTAAATTGTGAATGAATGAATTTACATCAGAATTGGACGTGGAGGCCTTGAGATAACATGTAGAGGGGACCAGCTTTTCCAGCTGCCTCCTCTGGAGCCATGCTACAGTGGTTAAAGAAGCCTTTGAAAATTGCTTCTTACCTTTAAACATTAAAGAAAAGTATTTTCTACTTTTTAACTCTTGAATAACTGATTCTTTTCTGCAGGGAACCTATCTGCTCTCAAAGAAGCTGTGCTTACTGGTTTGTTCATACATTCATTCATTCATTTGTTCACTTGCAAGTATTTATTTACTAAGGCAGTATTACAAATTATGATATTAAGGCATTGTTACAAATTGTGGTAAGTACTATGAAGGAAATAAGGATGGTGGGAGAGTAACTTATGTTTAGGAGATGTCAGAGAATTGAGGAAATGAACTTTTTTTTTTTTTTTTTTTTTTTTTTTTTTTTTGAGACAGAGTCTCACTCTGTCGCCCAGGCTGGAGTGCAGTGGCGTGATCTTGGCTCACTGCAAGTTCTGCCTCCCGGGTTCACGCCATTCTCCTGCCTTAGCCTCCCAAGCAGCTGGGACTACAGGCACTGTGTTAGCCAGGATGGTCTCGATCTCCTGACCTTGTGATCTGCCCGCCTTGGCCTACCAAAGTGGTGGGATTACAGGCATGAGCCACGGTGCTGGACCAGGAAATGAACTTTTAACTGAATCGTAGTCAAGGCAAAATATTCCCCTTATTGCAGTACAGTTCTAACTCTGATCTCCTGACTTTAAACTCCAAATTCTTATTCCTTACTGCAATTTAGAATTTAGAAGCAATTATTTAAATAATTTAACTTTCCATGTTCCCAACTGCCCTATTTATGAATCCATGACATCCACTTGACATTTTTCTGCTTGAGGAGAATATTACATGTTTTGTTAACTTCTGGTCTAGAAATGACCAAAAAGCTCTTTTGAAGATGCTGAAATTGTTAGATTATCTATTCTCTTTGTTTCCCCTATCCTGCACCAATAGTTCAGAAATAGAGTAATGCAGCACACTGAGATCAAACAAAATTTGAAATCTTTAGGATTTTTTTTTTTATTTGAAAGATATTTGGTCATCACCTTTGTGCTTCAATTCTTTTCTACTAACAATAGGTGAAGAGCTTTATAACTGATATATGATTTAGTCTGTTCCCTCTATTACTTTGTATGTCAATGTAAAATGAATGAGCCATGCCAGTACCAGTTCAATTCTCTTCCCTATTTTAATGGCTAGATTAATCTATATTTTATGTGATTGAATCAGCCTTGATGTAGTCTAATATGTTACGTCTTTAATTAGGATAAAATGCTGAGATAGATCCAATGAACTCCATTCTAGTTGAACAATTCACTTATGAATTTTTATCAGCAAAAGTTTCAGTGAGCAGAAGCCTGGGCTTCCTGTATATGCTGTTTTTTTTCCTCCTAAAAAATATTCCCTCTCTAGAATTCGATGATGGAAAAAATCTCCTAAAGGTATGTTCTTTAGCTACCACTCTGAAAATTCTGACATCTTCAGATGGTTTGCTTTTATTAACCTGAAGTTAAAAACATAGTTTTAGATCACTTATGTGATTATATACTTCGTTTTTTTTCATTTTGTGATGTTTATGTACCTCCCCCTGTCCCTGTAGTGTATTTTTTATGATCCCAAAAGAACAGATGCATTACTGAAACGTGGGCTGTTTTATTATGAAAATGAAAACTGGTTTGCAGCCATAGAGGATTTCACAGCCTTGTTAAATATAGATCACCAAAATTCTCAAGCAAGGTAAGAATGATTTTAGATGTCGTTTTTGAAATTATTACTATTATTTGAAATACATTTTCAGAACAGAAAATTGCTTGAAATATATCAGACAGCTCTTTAAAAACAATGAATCAATTTTCAGTGCCATCAATAAATGAAAAACCCTTGCCTACAACCTAATGGTGTGGGTCATTTAATAGGCATAAATGACAATTTAAAATTGTTTCGTTTGCATTTCCTAAATACTAGTTGCATTATCAATTTCTAAAGAATTGCCTACCACCTTGCATCTCTTCTTCATATCCTTTGTACTTTGAGCACAGAAAACTATTCATACATTTTCTTGCAGTATCTTTTGTTTACTTATTTATAGAGAAGGAGTCTCACGCTATCACCCTGTCTAGGGTGCAGTGACGCAGTCATGGCTCACTGCAGCCTCAACCTCCTAGGCTCATGCGATCCTCCCACCTCTTCCTCACAAGTAGCTAAGACTACAAGGTTGTGCTGCCACAGCCTGTTAATTTTTCAATTTTTTTTGTGGAAATGGGATCTTGCCTTTTTGCCTAGGTTGTTTTTGAACTCCTGGCTTCAAGGGATGTACTATCTTATTGTATTGTATATTAAACTTTGTGCATTGTGCAGTTTTCATTTGCACATAGTATAGTTTCCATTTTGTTGCTTTTCTTTTAGTCTAAATTTTGTTTTGAAATGGTTTAAAATATGTATATAATCATGTCTACTCATCTTTTCACTTGCAGTTTTTAATTTTAAATCATTTTTAAAATATTATTTTATTTTACTTTAAGTTCTGGGATACATGTGCAGAACATGCAGGTTTGTTAGATACACATGTGCCATGGTGGTTTGCTGTACCCATCAACCTGTCATCTAGGTTTTAAGGCCCGATGCATTAGGAATTTGTCCTGATGCTCTCCCTCCCCTTGCCCCCGACCCCTGACAGGCCCTGGTGTATGGTGTTCCCCTCCCTGTGTACATATGTTCTCATTGTTCAACTCCCACTTATGAATGAGAACATCCGGTGCTTGGTTTTCTGTTCCTGTATTAGTTTGCTGAGAATGATGGTTTCTAGCTTCATCCATGTGCAAAGGACATGAACTCATTCTTTTCTTTCTTTCTTTCTTTCTTTCTTTCTTTCTCTTCTTTCTTTTTTTCTTTCTTTCTCTTTCTTTCTTTTTCTTTCTTCCTTCCTTCCTTCCTTTCTCTCTCTCTCTTTCTCTCTCTTTCTCTCTCTCTTTCTTTCTCTTTCTTTCTTTCTTTCTTTCTTTCTTTTCTTTCTTTCTTTCTTTCTTTCTTTCTTTCTTTCTTTCTTTCTTTCTTTCTTTCTTTCTTTCTTTCCTTCCTTCCTTCCTTCCTTCCTTTCCTTCCTTTCCTTCTTTCTTTCCTTCTTTTTCCTTCCTTCCTTCCTTCCTTTCTTTCTTCCTTCCTTCCTTCCTTCCTTCCTTTCTTCCTTCCTTCCTTTCTTTCCTTTCTTTCCTTTCTTTCCTTTCTTTCCTGAGACAGAGATTCGCTCTTGTTACCCAGGCTGGAGTGCAATGGCATAGTCTCAGCTCACTGCAACCTCTGCCTCCTGGGTTCAAGCGATTTTCCTGCCTCAGCCTCCCGAGTAGCATCCGCCACCACACTTGGCTAATTGTTGTATTTTTAGTAGAGACAGGGTTTAACCATGTTGGCCAGGCTGGTCTCGAACTTCTGACCTCAGGTGATCCGCCCACCTTGGTCTCCCAAAGTGCTGGGATTACAGGCGTGAGCCACCATGCCCAGCCTGGACTCATTCTTTTTTATGGCTGCATAGTATTCCATGGTGTATATGTGACACATTTTCTTTATAAGTCTATAATTGATGGGCATTTGGGTTGGTTCCAAGTCTTTGCTATTGTAAATATTGCTGCAGTAAACATACGTGTGCATGTGTCACTATAGTAGAATGATTTATAATCCTTTGGGTATATACCCTGTAATGGGATTGCTGTATCAAATTGTATTTCTGGTTCTAGATCCTTGAGGAATCGCCACACTGTCTTCCACAATTGTTGAAGTAATTTACACTCCCACCAACAGTGTAAAAGCATTCCTACTTTTCCACACCCTCTCCAGCATCTGTTGCTTCCTGACTTTTTAATGATCAGCATTCTAACTGGCATGAGATGATACCTCACTGTGGTTTTGATTTGCATCGATGAGCTTTTTTTCATATGTTTGTGGGCCGTGTAAATGTCTTCTTTTGAGAAGCGTATGTTCACCTTCTTTGCCCACTTTTTGATGTATTTCTTTTTTCTTGTGAATTGGTTTAAGTTCCTTGTAGATTCTGGATATTAGAACTTTGTCAGATGAATAGATTGCAAAAATTTTCTTCCATTCTCTAGGTTGCCTGCTCATTCTGATGATAGTTTCATTTGCTGCACAGAAGCTCTTTCATTTAATTAGATCCCATGTAGCTATTTTAGCTTTTGTTACCATTGCTTTTGGTGTTTAAACATGAAGTCTTTGCCCATGCCTGTGTCTTGAATGGTATTGCCCTGGTTTTCTTCTGGGATTTTTATGGTCCTAAGGTGTAAGGAAGGGGTCCAGTTGTAGTTTTCTGCATATGGCTAGCCAGTATTCTCAACACCGTTTATTAAATAGGGAATCTTTTCCCCATTGCTTATGAGTGTCAAGTTTGTCAAAGATCAGATGGTGGTAGATGTGTGGTGTTATTTCTGAGGCCTCCGTTCTGTTCCATTGGTCTATATATCTGTTTTGATACTGGTACCATGCTGTTTTAGTTATGGTAGAATTGTAGTAAAGTTTGAAGTCAGGTAGCGTGATGCCTCCAGCTTTGTTCTTTTTGCTTAGAATTGTCTTGGCAATGTGGGCTCTATTTTGGTTCCATATGAACTTTAGAGTAGTTTTTTTCAATTCTGTGAAGAAAGTCATTGATAGCTTGATGGGGATCGTATTGAATCTATAAATTTCCTTGGGCAGTATGGCCATTTTAACGATATTGATTCTTCCTATCCATAAGCATGGAATGTTCTTCCATTTGTTTGTGTCCTTTTTTATTTGTTGAGCAGTGGTTTGTAATTCTCCTTGAAGAGGTCCTTCACACCCCTTGTAACTTGGATTCCTAGGTATTTTATTCCTTTGAAGCAACTGAGAATGGGAGTTGACTCATGATTTGGCTCTCTGTTTGTCTGTTATTGGTGTATAGGAATGCTTGTGATTTTTGCACATTGATTTTGTATACTGAGACTTTGCTGAAGTAGCTTATCAGCTTGAGATTTTGGGCTGAGACGATGGGGTTTCCTGAATATACAATCATGTCATCTGCAAACAGGGACAATTTGACTTCCTCATTTTCTAATCGAATACCCTTTATTTCTCTCTCTTGCCTGATTGCCCTGGCCAGAACTTCCAACAATATGTTGAATAGGAGTGATGAGAGAGGGCATCCCTGTCTTGTGCCAGTTTTCAAAGGGAATACTTCCAGTTTTTGCCCATTCAGTATGATATCGGCTGTGGGTTTGTCATAAATAGCTCTTATTATTTTGAGATATGTTCCATCAATACCAAATTTATTGAGAGTCTTTAGAATGCGGGGCTGTTGAATTTTGTCAGAGGCCTTTAATGCATCTATTGAGATAATCATATGGTTTTTGTTTTTGGTTCTGTTTATATGATGGATTACGTTTTATTGATTTGCCTATGTCGAACCAGCCTTGCATCCCAGGGATGAAGCCCACTTGATCATGGTGGATAAGCTTTTTGATGTGCTGCTGGATTCGGTTTGCCAGTATTTTATTGAGGATTTTTGCATCGATGTTCATCAGGAATATTAGCCTAAATTCTCTTTTTTTGTTGTGTCTCTGCCAGGCTTTGGTATCAGGATGATGCTGGCCCCATAAAATGAGTTAGGGAGGATTCCTTTTTTTTTTTTATTGATTGTAATAGTTTCAGAAAGAATGGTACCAGCTCCTCTTTGTACCTCTGGTAGAATTCAGCTGTGAATTCATCTGGTCCTGGACTTTTTTTGGTTGGTAGGCTCTTAATTATTGCCTCAATTTCACAGCCTGTTATTGGTCTATTCAGGAATTCAACTTCTTCCTGGTTTAGTCCTGGGAGGGTGTGTGTGTCCAGGAATTTATCCATTTCTTCTAGATTTTCTTGTTTATTTGCACAGAAGTGTTTATAGTATTCTCTGATGGTAGTTTGTATCTCTGTGGGATCGGTGGTTATATCCCCTTTATCATTTTTTATTGCATCTATTTGATTCTTATCTCTTTTATTCTTTATTAGTCTTGCTAGTGGTCTATCAATTTTATTGATCTTTTCAAAAAACCAGCTCCTGGATTCATTGATTTTTTGAAGGATTTTTTGTGTCTCTGTCTCCTTTAGTTCCGCTCTGATCTTAGTTCTATTTTCTCTCTTCTGCCAGCGTTTGAATGTGTTTGCTCTTGCTTCTCTAGTGACTTTAATTGTGATGTTAGGGTGTCAATTTCGATCTTTCCTGCTTTCTCTTGTGGGCATTTAGTGCTATAAATTTCCCTCTACATACTGCTTTAAATGTGTCCCAGAGATTCTGGTATGTTGTGTCTTTGTTCTCATTGGTTTCAAAGAACATCTTTATTTCTGCCTTCATTTCGTTATACACCCATTAGTCATTCAGGAGCAGGTTGTTCAGTTTCCATGTAGTTGAGCAGTTTGGAATTAGTTTCTTAATCCTGAGTTCTAGTTTGTTTGCACTGTGGTCTGAGAGACAGTTTGTTATAATTTCTCTTCTTTTATATTTGCTGAGGAATGCTTTACTTCCAACTATGTGGTCAATTTTGGAATAAGTGCGATGTGGTGCTAAGAATGTATATTCTGTTGATTTTGGGTGAAGAGTTCTGTAGATGTCTATTAGGTCTGCTTTGTGCAGAGCTGAGTTCAATTCCTGGATATCCTTGTTAACTTTCTGTCTTGTGGATCTGTCTAATGTTGACAGTGGGGTGTTAAAGTCTCCCATTATTATTGTGTGGGTGTCTAAGTCTCTTTGTAGGTCTCCAAGGACTTGCTTTATGAATCTGGGTGCTCCTGTATTGGGTTAATATATATTTAGGATAGTTAGCTCTTCTTGTTGAACTGATCCCTTTACCATTATGTAATGGCCTTCTTTGTCTCTTTCGATCTTTGTTGGTTTAAAGTCTTTTTTATTAGAGACTAGGATCGCAACTGCTGCTTTTTTTTTGTTTTCCATTTGCTTGGTAGATCTTCCTCCATCCCTTTATTTTGAGCTCTGCATGTGAGATGGGCCTCCTGAATATAGCACACCGATGGGTCTTGACTCTTTATCCAATTTGCCAGTCTGTGTCTTTTAATTGGAGCATTTATCCCAGTTACATTTAATGTTAATATTGTTATGTGTGAATTTGATCCTGTCATTGTGATGTTAGGTGGTTATTTTACTCATTAGTTGATGCAGTTTCTTCCTAGCATCAATGGTCTTTACAATTTGGCATGCTTTTGCAGTCACTGGTACTGGTTGTTCCTTTTCATGTTTAGTGCTTCCTTCAGGATCTCTTGTAAGGTAGGCCTGGTGGTGATGACATCTCTCAACACTTGCTTGTCTGTAAAGGATTTTATTTCTCCTTCACTTATGAAGCTTAGTTTGTCTGAATATGAAATTCTGGGTTGAAAATTCTTTTCCTTAAGAATGTTGAATATTGGCCCCTACTCTCTTCCGGCTTGGAGAGTTTCTGCCGAGAGATGTGTTGTTAGTCTTATGGGTTTCCCTTTGTGGTAACCCGACCTTTCTCTCTGGCTGCCCTTAACATTTTTTCCTTCATTTCAACTTTGGTGAATCTGACAATTGTGTGTCTTGGAGTTGCGCTTCTCGAGGATTATCTTTTTTTGTGGCATTCTCTGTGTTTCCTGAATTTGAATGTTGGCCTGCCTTGCTAGGTTGGAGAAGTTCTCCTGGATAATATCCTGAAGAGTGTTTTCCAACTTGGTTCCATTCTCCCCCGTCACTTTCAGGCACACTAATCAGACGTAGATTTGGTATTTTCACATAGTCCCATATTTCTTGGAGACTTTGTTCATTTCTTTTTACTCTTTTTTTCTCTAAATTTCTCTTCTCACTTCATTTCATTCATTTGATCTTCAATCACTGATACCCTTTCTTCCAGTTGATCGAATTGGCTACTGAAGCTTGTGCATGCGTCATGTTCTCATGCCATGGTTTTCAGCTCCATCAGGTCATTTAAGGTCTTCTCTATACTGTTTATTCTAGTTAGCCGTTTGTCTAATCTTTTTTCAAGGTTTTTAGCTTCTTTTGATGGGTTCGAACATCCTCCTTTATCTTGGAGAAGTTTATTATTACCGATTTTCTGAAGCCTTCTTCTCTCAACTCTTCAAAGTCATTCTCCATCTAGCTTTGTTCCGTTGCTGGCAAGGAGCTGTATTCCTTTGGAGGAGAAGAGATGCTCTGATTTTTATAATTTTCGGCTTTTCTGCTCTGGTTTCTCCCCATCTTTGTGGTTTTATCTACCTTTGGTCTTTGATGATGGTGATGTACAGACGGGGTTTTGGTGTGGATGTCCTTTCTGTTTGTTAGTTTTCCTTCTAACAGTCAAGACCCTCAGCTGCAGTTCTGTTGGAGTTTGCTGGAGGTCCACTCGAGACCCTGTTTGCCTGGGTATCACCAGTGGAGGCTGCAGAATCGTAAATATTGCAGAACAGCAAATGTTGCTGCCTGATCATTCCTCTGGAAGCTTCGTCTCAGAGGGGCACCTGGCTGTATGAGGTGTCAGTCATCCCCTACTGGTTGATGCCTCCCAGCTACTCGGGGGTCAGGGACCCACTTGAGGAGGCTTTCTGTCCATTCTCAGATCTCAAACTCCATGCTGGGAGAACCACTACTCTCTTCAAAGCTGTGAGACACAGACGTTTAAGTCTGCAGAAGTTTCTGCTGCCTTTTGTTCAGCTATGTTCTGCCCCCAGAGGTTTAGTCTACAGAGGCAGGCAGACCTCCCTGAGCTATGGTGGGCTCCACCCAGTTTGACCTTCCTGGCTGCTTTGTTTACCTACTCAAGCCTCAGCAATGGCAGGCGCCCCTCCTTCAGCCTCCTGCAGCCTTGCAGTTCAATCTCAGACTGCTGTGCTAGCAGTGAGCGAGGCTCTGTGAGTGTGGAACCCTCCGAGCCAGGAACAGAATATAATTTTCTGTTGTGCCGTTTGCTAAGACTGTTGGAAAAGTGCAGTATTAGAGTGGGAGTGACCCGATTTTCCAGGTGCCATCTGTCATGGCTTCCTTTGGCTAGGAAAGGGAATTCTCTGACCCGTTGCACTTCCCAGGTGAGGCAATGCCTCCTCTGGCTTTGGCTCACGGTCTGTGGGCTGCACCCACTGTCCTGCATCCACTGTCTGTCAAGCCCCAGTGAGATGAACCTGGCACCTCAGTTGGAAATGCAGAAATCACCCGTCTTCTGCGTTGCTCACACTAGGAGCTATAGACTGGAGCTCTTCCTATTCAGCCATCTTGCAACCTCCCACTATTTTTGTTTCTTCTAAGTAGGCAACCTAGTAGCTTCTTTCTTCTATTTTTCCTTGTCATCTTTATTTTATTTCTAACAATGGATATGCTTCACATTATTAACTAACTGAAAATGAGTTTTTTAGCATAGATCTAAGTCAGTGATAATTTCAAAATTGGAGTCAGAAGTTAATGATAAAGGAATCCAGTTTACACAACTAACGCAATAGCTTTCATCCATGAAAGAGCAGACTCTCACATATTTGGATGTATCTTCAAGGCCCAGAGAAAAATCTTCTAAAACTTCTACTCACTAGGGCCCATGTTCTGCAAAATGGATCAATTTGTTTTTCTAGGGAGCAATTTTGTATAAATTAGTGCTTAATACATTTTGGGAAATGAATAAATAATAAATATAATGCTTATTTTATTGACATACCTCCATGAGAAATGTAAGAAATGAAATTAGTAAGCATATAATTAATATGTAGAATGTACCTAATAAGCATATAATTATGTATACAATAAAGTGTCCTTCAATTTATAAAAAGTTTGTATCATTTTTACTGTTAACTTCATGACTAAACTCTCTTGTGAAGCAAGGAGAAACATTTACAAATTGTTATTCAAATATAAAATTAGTTGTACAGGTTTACCAAAAAGAGAAAATGTATACTTTACAATACTTGTTAAAACAAATCTTTTTTTCCTAGGACATACCGAGGGATTGCATATGTTAAACGGAAATTTTACAAAGAAGCAACTCAAGATTTTTCTGCTGCAATTCACTTAGATCCTAATAACTGGTTAGCATTGTATTATCGAGGTTGCTTATTCAGAAAGAGTAACCCTTTTAGAGCGCTACAGGATTACAGTGTTTCAGGTACTTTGCCTTCAATTACATGTATGTAGCAATCTGATCTGAGATTCAACAGCTCAGTTTCATAGTGGTGAATGGTAAAGTGGGGCCACTAATGTAATAAGTATACTACTATATACTAATATACATTATAAGTATATATTACATGAGCTTATACATTTTAATATTCTTATATAGATATACAATATATGAATATATAGCTATAATGGTTTAGTTATAAGTGTTTCTAATATGCCCGTTGTGTGTGTGTGTGTGTGTGTGTGTGTGTGTGTGTGTGTGTGTTAACTGTGGCAAGGGGAGAATGTGACATCAAAGAAATCTCTTTCTATAATATACTGGGTTCTAAAGACTTTTCTGGAAACCCAGGCCTGTTTCCTAGTCAGCTTTCTAAAATGGCAGTAAATTGTCCTGGTGGGCTGTGTCCTGCTCCATAGGCTCAGCCCAAGAGATTTGTCAAATTCAGCGTTTTTAACCCATAAACTAAAAATAGGTTTTGGGAATCCTTAGTAGCTAAGGACACCAACAGCTAAAAATGGCCATTTCTGTGTTACCCTCAATCAGCACACTCCTGGTTTATGCATGTGGCCAGCACATTTGGTGAGCATAGAGTCAGTGCTCAGTAAACAGACTCCAACAGAATGAATGAGCTCATCCTGACTGATGAAATCCAGCCTGAGTCTAACGCTCCAGATATGCCTGTGTTCACCTGGGTGCGAAGTTCTAGAATCCCATCATTGTAGATTAGACGGTGTCTAGAGATGAAGAGACAACTAGATTTCCACAGGGAAGAAGAGCTAAGGTGATGGTTACTTGATTGTCTTAAGTCCATTTGCCTTCTGAGGTCACCCTTCTCATTAATGTTAAAATAAAATAACTCAAATTTCATTCTGTGTATTGAGAGGAGTCTAGTGTCCTCCCCTCTATTTCCAAGGATTCTTGGGAAAGGGGCCTGAGGATTTCCGTCTAATTCTTTCGTCATCTTTGAGTCCAGTTTCAGCTTTTGGCTGGATTCCCCATCTTTGCTCACCCTCACTTCTGTGGCTACTGTTCTCTTGGCTTTGCTTTTTACCAGGTCTGTCCTTCATTCCCCAGTATAACATCAACACAAACATGTTGTGTCTACTAATCTGTTACTGAATGCTTTAGGGTTCAGAAGATAAATTTAGCACAGGTAACTTAAATTTGAAGATCAAACCACCCCCATTTTTAGAAGTTTATCTGACTCTGTCAGCCCTATCCATCTACCACTGGCCAAATCCCTTTCTCTCTGGTCTTCCTGTAAAGGCTTCTTTCTTATATTTCCCTCTTATACAAGTTTTGGGCTTCTCATGAACTCCTCTCCCCACTTCTAGGCTATCACAATAATTGAACAAAATTCCTATTATTTAATTATCCAGAGCAGACAAACTTGATTTCAGCCTCAATCCTTTCCTACCAGATAGCCCAAGGAGTTTTATCGCCCACAACAAAAAAGGACTCTCAAGATATTTTGCTAAGCTAGTAATAATAATAATAATAATAATAATAATAATAATGATATCTAACATTTATTGGGCATTTTGCTACTTGCAAAGTGCTTTTTAAAGTGCCAAATAAGAAGTATCTCAATATTCAGAGTAATACTAGGAGCTCGGTACTATTTTCATTCACATTTTACTGATGAGAAAGCCACAGCACAGAGAGGTTAAATGATATTTTTTTCTTTTTTCTTAAGAATCATTTTTTTATTATTATTATTTGTTAAGAGCAACCATCCAAACTGCAGCTGATTTTTCAATTGCTAGTCAATCATACCGTGAACTGAGCAGTTAGATTTTCTTCAAGTGATACCAGTCATGTGCCACATAATGATGTTTCAGTCAAAAATGCACTGTATATACTATGGGTAAACCTGATATATGTATATACATATGTAACATATACCATCTAGGTTTGTGAAAGTACACTCTATGATGTTTGCACAATAAAGAAATCCCCTAATAATGCATTTCTAGAACATATCCCTACTGTTAAGTCGTGCATGACTGTATTTACTTAATCTTTATGATCATTGCTGACACTAACTATACTTCCCTAAATTTAGTACTGTGAATATTTTTGTCTTAGACTGTAAACATTATGCACATTTTGGCAAAACTTTCCATCTTAAGGCAGAATGGCATGAGAAGCTTTAAAGATATGTGTCAAAACTTGTGGAAACCCCATCTAATTCACTAACATGTTTTGAAAGTGAAGGGGCAATCAGTAGGCGAGAGACATGAGATGACCTCTAGACTGGTTACTGATGAGAGTCACACACCTAGAGTACTGAGAGGAGGTTCTTTTTCTCCCTTCCATTATTTGGGATGTGCATCCTGGATAGTTGTTATTTGGGATGTGCATAGTCAAGCCATCTGCCTTACCTCCAAGCTCTGCTTGCCTTGGTGTAGCCTCTTTGCTTGTCCATCCTGGTTTGTGTGTAAGCCTGACCTCTGCTTTCTGCCTTCAGGACTAGTAACCAAGCCTGTTCTTGGCCAGTAACGATGGCTTCCTGATAAAATCAGGCCATCAAGGGTCATGTCACCCTTCTGACTGGAGTTGGATTCTAGGCCAGTCTTTGCCACTGACTGTCATATCATGACGGTGGTCAATGTACTTACCGCCTTTGGACTTTAATCTCCTCACCTATACAGTGAGTGGACTATGCTAGATTCCGATCAGGGTTTAGTTCAGCTCTAATGAGTTTGTGAACCACAATTGCCACATTGTTACTAATAAATACATTTTAATGTACAATACTATTGTTTAACTTACCAAACAAGTACACTCATCATAGATATGTTTCTATTTTATATAATGTTAAAAAAAGAGAATAAGCAATAGGAAGGTTACAGACTAAAATATAATTTACATATGGTTATTTTAGAACCTGAATGAAATACATTTTTTTAAATTTTTAAGCACTCATAAATGATGGCTATGAGAATCTTGGTTGTTTTCTACATCGGGGAATAGTCTATGCACATCTAAAACTTTGGTTGCTGGCAATTTGTGACTTTGAAACTGTTATTTCTCTAGAAAGGTACGTTTTCCTTTTCATATTTATTGATTTCACTTTTGTAAAAAATTGAAAACCTAAAATGGGAGAAAAAGTTTCTTTCCCCTAATCGTTGATAACCTAGAAAAAGTGAGACACTTATAAAGTCATCCTAGAATTAGAATACTACTTCTAAAAACAAGATTACTTCTAAAATAAAACCTGTTCTCAACATCTGTTTGCCTCGGGTGTTTTTGCAAATTTTAGAAGTTAAATGGGTTTGACAGGAGTTAAATCCATGGATAAGGAATCAATACTATTGAGGATTTTGGAGATGCCCAGGCTAGAGCTTTTTGAAATTAACTTCATGGAAAACTGTCATTAAGTTTTAAAATAATAAAAAAATTCTGCTTGGTATATGATTGCTATGGATAGCATACAACTCAATGGAAGGCAACCTTCTATTTAGAACTTCTGGCTTTGTTTTGTTTAGTAAAGCAAAATAAAAACACTAATACCATGTAGACCATAGGTTCAGGAAGAAATACAGACTGAAAGTTAAATGCACTAGTCAGAAAGACAAACTGTAAATCACAGATTTAATTAAAATTTCCCCTTTCTTCCAATGAAGCATTTGTGAAAAGGAAGGTGTCAGAAAGAGTAACTAATCATGTCAATTCCTTGCCAACCAGCAGATGGTTTGCTTAATCTATCCAAGGTAAACTTTGAATTTGACACAGGAAATTCGTGGAGCATGACTCCATAATGACCACAGTGGTTTTCTTTTGGACATTTTTGAGCCAGAAAGAAAAAGAAAAGAGTGTCAGTTTCAAAGAGACAGAAAACGGGAAGTAGGAACTTTGGTGTCTAGGCAAGGGGTCAGGGATTCTTTTAGACCAGATTATTGGATGGGTGGTTTTCTCATTTTGAAATAGTGGCATCAAACATGATAATTTCTAAGGTTATTTCTCTGCTGAAAATCATTTGATTCTAAGAGAGATAAATAACATTTATTTGATACAGAAAAGCTGTGTTAATATGTATGTGGAGAGGATTTTAACCCCAAGCCACCAAACCCTTGAATATGACTGTTTCTTACCGTCACTCATGGCCAATAGAACATAGCCTGAGGTAAAGACTCTTTAGTTGAGAAAAACTAAGCTTGTGACTCAAGATAACAGGAAAGTAAATCAAAGAAGAGTAAAGTTTTGCTAAAAGTCTAGGAGACTTCAGGAATTCTGTTCCTAGCTCAGACCCTAAAAACATTAATTCCCTCCTAAGGGTTTCATAAAGGTATTTATAGTTTTTCACAGAGAGCAGCTAATTTACTTTCCTTTGTAAAACATTAAAAAAAATACTCTGATGAATACTGATGCATCTATTTCATTCAGTTTATTCCTAATTGGAGAATATTTGGAATAATGAAAAATGTTTAACAAGATTTCACTTTCTCATTTTTTTTTTTTAGAACTACTACTTTGGCTTATGTAAATATTGGCCTCATACATCTGCTATACCTGGATAACTACACGGAAGCCATTTGGCAATTTTCTGAGGCTATTAGAATTGATCCTTTATATATTCAAAGCTATCTTTGTCGAGCAGAAACCTATTTTAAGGTATTTAAGCCTTGAGAACCTTCATTTTTTTTAAAAAAAACTTTAATTTTCTGGATATTTGTTCAGCATAATTTTAATATATATATATACATATTTTAGATAATTGTAGGGGCTAATGCATTTATAAACAATGTGTTAAGCTGATAGTTAACTCTAATTACTCATTTATAAAGCTTCTGCTTTCAAGGTGTACATTTTTATGTCTTTCACTTTTGCAAATAATACCTTTTTTTCTTTATTACAAAAGCATTATATATTTATTGCAGGTAATATATGCATGCAAATACAAATAAACTGAAAGCTATTATATATAATTTTATTCTCTAGGGATAGCTGCTCTAAACAATTTGAGTCTATGGTCCAATGTTTTGTGTGTGTGTGTGTGTGTACATACAGGTGAGTAGGTAGATTTATACAATGGGATCCATCCATAGAACGGGATACTGACCATTCATACTTCCCTTTAATTTTGTTTAATTTTTATAAGTTGTTTAAATTAAAAATAAATGTTATATGTCCCAGCTGTGACAAATTAAAACAGCACAATAAATAGGAAAAATCCTCTCCAATTCCAGCCAGATCTGATTTTCAGAGATAACGCTATAACTTTTGTCTCTACCCTTCAAAGTAGACACGCATTTCCACCACTTCACCTCTAACTGCCCTGTCCAAATACTAGTTTCTCACCAGGATTTTCAAATAGCAGCCACGGTGATCTTGCCAAAACATGTCAGATTATTTCGTTTCTTTGCTCAAGCCCTTCAATAGCTTCCCTTGTGTTTAGAATAAAAGCTAAATTCTACAAAAGCCAAAGATCTGAAAGACCCCACAGGAACCATCTCCTAATTGCCTTTCTACCTTTGTCTCTTGTCTATGATGGTTTCAGCCAGGATAAACTAGGCTATGCTGGGGTTAAAAAAAAAAAAAAAAACCTTCAAAATTACTGTATTAAAACAAAGGTTTATTCCTGGCACACACTATATGTCCCTGGAGGATTGCCTGGAGGCTCTGCCCTCCATTGTCTACGTCTCAGGACCCAGTGTGACTAGAATCCCATTCAAAGTCCTTACTCTGCTGACGATGGAGGTGGGGACCCAGGGCAGGTTCAGTGTTGCCATTAGGTCATGTTAGCTCTTGACTCTGTCGGGGAAAGGATGGACATACTCATAGCGTGTGGTTCTTTTGCTTAACCTAACCCTGTTGATGAAGCCAAGACCATCTGTGGAAGTTGGAGTTTCTCTGAACACATAGAGAAATCAAAACACTAGCATGATAGCAAGGTGTAAGGATATAGTCAAAGGCTGTTCTGAGAGGCAAAAATCTCTATGCCGTAATGATTGAATAGTTTGTGGTGCATTCACACCATAGAATGTAACAGAGATGGTGACAAGAATAATAGAAGTATGCTAGCTGACTTGGAAGGGTTTCCATGAGATATTTTTGAGTTACAAAAGTAGGGCTCACAAAAGAGTGTGAAGTGTGTACAATACAATTCCATGTAAATAAAACAATTGTAAATAAACCCTTGTATATGTATGTACAAGAATACATACTCTCATTATGTGGGTTCATCCTCCAGGGTAAATCTAATCTAAGGTTGCCTGGTAGTGGTCTAATGTCTCTGGACCACAGGGAAGCTTGTAGAGATCTGAGAATGTGCCTCCATTTGTCTTAAGTCAGGGTTTCCTCAATGCATAGACATGTATGGTTGGTAGAACAGGTGTAGCAATGTGGACATATGACTATATGATTTATTAATTACACCATCCTGAATAGGGTTAGCTTAGGAAGCAGCAGGCCTGAAGTTCCACAGAAAATTTCCAATTTGTTTTAACAAATTTCAAACTTCTTCCTTTTCTGTTCCCTCTTTTGAGTCCATCCACCACTTCCTCCAAACATTTTTACCATCTCTACAGGTACTGCCTGCTTCCATGCACAAATTAGTTTTGTACATTTGCTTCTTTGCATCATTGTGCGATAACAATAAAAAAATTGGTTGGTTGTCCCAGGTTAATTTTGCTCTGGTCTGCAGAGTGCTCTGTTGTCAGTATTTCCAATGGTAGTTGATTTTGTCCCCAAATTTGTACAAATTCAGTTTCTGTGACCAGTATTAAGGGAATGATTAATGTTTACTTTTCATTATATATTGATGTTAAACAGATTACTTTTCATCATTTTTTTATTTTGTTATATTCATTCATTTACTTAATTTTTGTGCAGGCCTGTTCTTCCTCCCTTATTTTTAAGTGGAATATAGTTTTAGTTTTTATCTTACTGTCCTTTGCATGATACTTTATTTCTTAGTCTTTATTCTTATTATTGTTTTTGTCTAGACAGGGTCTCACTATGTTGACCAGGCTGGTCTTGACCTCCTGGCCTCATCAAGCGATTCTCCTGTCTCAGCCTCCCAAAGTGCTGGAATTAGAGGCCTGAGCCTGGCCTGCATGCTACTTGATTAAGATGGATCAGGTTAACTGAAAAAGTTGTTAGGGTTGAGGGAGAAAAACTGAAAGCTAAATGATAAAAGAGAACACAAACATGCACACAATCCAGAATGTATTATATAATCACATTTGTGTGAAATAGTATAAGTGGGTATGTATAATTATTATTCAAAATTAAAGATAGATTATTTTTAAAAACTAAGAGTATATCATAAATTTTTCTTTTCACTTCTCTGTAACCTATTTGCTTTGTTGATTCTTAAGAAAAACATGTATGTTAGGAGATGTACCTGCAAAATTTCTGTAGAAAGGGCGAGAGAATAAATATCAGAAAGGAAGCAACTGGTATTATTAGGAGCTAAGTTTCTGTTTATCACTCAACAGTTGCATAAATTGAAAAAGGCAGTAAATGAATTGTCTCGTGCTATCCACCTTCAGCCAGATGGAATCCAATTATACATAAGAAGGTATGAGCATAGAAACTGAATTTTTCCTGGGATAATTTAGCATCAGAGAAATTGAATGGGGATCTTCAGTTCCCTCTTGAACCTTTCAGACTCCCCATTTTACATTTAATCTCCCAGTAATTGCCATTTCCCCACCGGCAAGCCAGTTTGTTAAACTTTAAGATAGTTTATTACATAAGATAACCAGATTTTTCCCTTTGCTCTACCTCTGCATCAAAATATACCTGTTTAGTGTTTATGTTCTTTGAGACCTTTTTAAGCAACTAGTCATATAGTTATCACATATCTCATAAGAGTAAGGTAACATATTTTGAACAGTTGTTTTGATTATGTCCACAATCAAACATGAGCACGTGCACCAAACATAAACCTCCACTAATTCAGTGAAAAGAAATGACATATTGAATTTTATACCATTTCTACGGGTGCTGCCTACTTCCATGCAGTATTTCAAATGTAGTAGAACTTTCTATAAAGATATCCTTTGCAAGTTATGAGTTATCACTATCAAAAATATAATCTTTTAAGGATTTATAGACCTGGGAAAATGGAATGAGACAATGCTTTACTGATAAGGGCTTGCTTTGTCCTTGAACCACATTTTAGCAATTTATGTAAATACCTCCTTCCTTGTATATGCCTTGAACTTTATCTTTTAATAATTTCTCAGCAAAAAGTATAACATTTTAAATACAGATAATTACAAAAAGAGATTTGGGTATTTTTCTTTCAGCGTTACATTTCCTAAGTTTCCTCATCACATCACTATGCTAATTGATGTATTTAGATTATACAAAATGTCTATAATTTTCACTTTTTTAATGCATACATAAGTAAATAAGAATAAATATATTGTAAAATTTTAAGTAACTGATTATAAGAAACTTTATTTTAGAAAGTTTATTTTTAGCTGCTTGGAATCAAAATCGATTATTTCTTCTAGAGGACAATATCTTCTTATGATGAAATGTTATGATCTTGCAAAGTTTACTATTTATCAAGTAGCAGAAATGGACAAAGGTAAATATAATTAATTATAACTTTTAAGAAATACTTCAGTATTTAAAATTTTTATGCTATTTTGCAATAGTTATGTATAAGTAGCATGAAGGATCCAATTGAAAATCAAATTAGATTTTGAAACTTTAGTTTTATACGTACATTGCCAATTAGTAAAATGATTCATAGCAGTGAATTTTGTGAGAGAGTTTTTTATGGGAAATATTAAGCTTACAATTTTTCTATTTTTTGTTTGTAATTGGAATGTCTTGTTGGTTACTGGTAGTAAATAAATCTTAGTATAATTTGTTAATTTTATAATTTGTTGATTTGTTAATTCATATTATAAAGACAAATTATTGAATTACTCCCTTAGAATAATTATATTCAAAATCCTTGATACTTGGCAAAGATATCGATAAACTTTCCTTCCCTTTTAGGTCTTATTGAGTTGAGTCCTATACAGCAAGCCCTCATTTATTCATTTTGTGAAAACCATGACAAGGCCATTGAGGTCTTGGAAGGAATCAGCTGGAATAGAGCTGAGATGACCATGTATGCTCTATTAGCAAAAGTTCAAATGAAGGCCAAGAGAACCAAGGTGAAAAGTCCTCTGAGTAATGTTTACTAAACCTATTAATGAAGTGTATATATTGTGCTTAGTATACCACTTCAAATATTTTTCACAAAATTAAGTCATACTATTTATTTATTTTTCTGTGAATTAACATTTGGGTTATTTTCTCTCTTTTTTTATTGCCCCCTCTTAAGAACAGGGCTGCCCTAAATATTCTTTTTCATGTATTCAGTCAGCATGTGGAGTAGTTTTCTAGGATATATTTCAAGGAGTGCAATTGGTGTTATGTAGAGAATGTGAATGTTTAACTTTCAAGGAAATGACGCATTGTTTCATAGAGTGGTACCAATTTATTCTCCCACCCGACGTGTAGGTGTATTCCTGTTCCTGTTGATCTGCATCTTTTATAGTAATTGATATTGTTAGGCTTTATTTTTGCCAATTTGGTGGATAAAAATTGATGTCTCGTGGTCTTAATTCACACTTCTCAGTTTGAGCATCAGGTTGAGAATCTTTTTATGTTTATAAGCCACTCATATTTCCTGTTCTATCAATTTGCTATACATATTTTTCATTTCTCTTGTTCTTATTGATTTTAGGTATTTAAGATATAAATTCTGTATACTAATCCTCAATTGTGTGCTGAGTATCTTCTTACAGTTTGTGGCTTGTGTTTTGTTTCTACGGTGTCTTCTGATGAACAGAACTTCTGAAGTTTAGTGTAGTTGAATATGTCTATTTTAAAATTTGTCATCAGGGCGTCTTTAAAAACATCTTGTTTAGGAAGCCCTTTTCTACTCCAAGGTCAAGATATTCTTCCCTATTTTCTTTGGAAAGTTTAAGTTTTTCTTTTTCCATTTAAGACCTTACTCTATCTTAAGATTATTCTTTTTTAGCATGAGAGAGTGATAAAATTTCAGTTTTCTCCATATGGGTATTTAAATGTTTCAGTAACATTTATTGAGATGTTCTTCTTAACCCAAAAATCTGCAGTGGTACATCTATCTTATTACAAGTTTTCACATATGTGTGGATCATGTGCTATTTTAGGTTCTCTGTTCTGTTCCTTTGGTCAATTTTTCTATTACTGGCCCAGTAGTACAATGTCTTAATTGCTATAACCTCATTGAAATTATTGATATCTGGTGGAGCAAGTCCCCACACCATATTCTTCTCTAGGAAACTCCTGGTTACTCTTCAGCATTTACTCTGCCATATATGTGTTAAATTTAGCTTGCCCAAGGTCCATTAAAAACTCTCTTGAAATTTTGAATCTTTAGATTATTTTAGGGAGAATTGACATCTTTATGATATTGAATTCTTTAGTTTATGATCATAATGATATATCTCGCCATTTATTTCACTTTTTCTTTTGAATAGATTTTACATATCCATTGCTAAAAATTTCCTAGTTTTCTAGGTTTTTTTCCCATAGTTTTTGCTGCTATTATAAAGGGTATCTTTTTAAAAAAGTTCTGTTTGCTGATGGCTTGTAGAAATGAAACTGATTTTTGAATACTTATCTACTAGCTGACCACCTTGCTGAACTTGCTTATTTCTGAAAATGTTTAGGTCTGTTCTTTTGGGTTCATAACTAGGAAAATATGTCATCTATAAATAATAATAGTTTTATTTTTTTCCTTTCTTTTTATGTATTCTGTTTCTTATTCTTGTCTAACTGTGCTGGCTAGAAACTCCAAGACAATACTGACTAAAAGTAGTGACAAAGACACCCTTATATTCTTCCAAATTTTAAAGGAAGTTTACCCCTAAGAATGAAGTTTGGGATTGATTTTTGTAGATAATTTAAACAAAGTAAAGGTTAAATAACCTTTCTGTTTCCATTTTGAATTTTATCACATTATTTTTCATCAGGTATTGAAACAATTATTATATTTTTATCCTTTAATATGCTAATGTAGCAGATTATATGTCACACATGAAATTAAGTAATCTATGACATTGTTTAGTATTAGACCAACCATGTATTCCTGGGTTAAACCAACTTGATCGGAATATATAATCTTTTTGTAGACATTGCTAAATTTGAGTTGCTTGTGAGGATCTTTGTGTCTATATTTATGAGTGAGATTAGTTTTGTGGGATTTGAGTATTGATCTTATAAGATTATTTGGAGAGTATTTCTTCTTTCTATTTAGTGAATGAGTTTGTCCAAAGATTGTAAGGATGTCTTCTTTGAAAGATTATTTAATGCTTTAATATCTAGTACATGACACACATTTAATAAACATTAGCCATTATTATTCCTATTTTTTTCTCCCTGGGCATTTTAAGACTTTTTATAGGCTTCATTCCATAAGCATTTAATCATGAGAAACTACCTTTAGTATGAAAACTAAAAAACCTTTATTTTTGCTCTCTTGACCTCTCCAGTTACTGGCTTTTTTCTCTTTACTCTGGCACAACCAAATCTTGCAAAATTGTTTATATCCCTTATCTTCATTTCCTCACTTTCCACTCATTCTGCTGCTCACCACAATCTGGTTTCTTTCCTCTTGGACACATGATAAAGTGACCCTCAACAAGTTGTGCGCTTGTGTGACCTTGAGTGTGAGTGGAACCTGTGACTGGCTTCTAACCAACAGAGTATGGGAAAGATGATAGGACGTCACTTCCATGATTATATTACGTTATGTAGTAGACTGGAGAGAGAAATTCCCTTCCTGGCCTTAAAAAAAACCAAAGAATTATACTATGAACTGCTTGTGGAGAGGGTATCATGGCGGGGAACTGCTGTGGCCTCATGGACCTCAGAACAATCTTCAGCCAATAGCCAATAAGAAGCCTGGACCCTCAGTCATGCAGCCATAAGAAAACGAAACCCACCAACAATCAGAATGAGCTTAAAAGAAGAGAAAAGAAGTTTTCAGATGAGAATGTAGCACAGTTGACACCTTGACTGAAGCCTGGTAAACCCTAAGCAAAGGACTCAGCTAAGCTATGCCCAGACTCCTGGCCCCTGGAAACTGTGAGATAAGAAATGTGTGTTGTTTTAAAGCATTCCGTTTGTGGTATTTTTTATTTTTTGCAGGAATAAGAAAATAATACAGATGGAGTGCCGCTATAACAAATACCTACAAATGTAGGAGCAGCTTTGGAATCAAGCAGTGGGCAGAGGCTGAAAGAATTTTGAGGAACAT
This sequence comes from Macaca mulatta, assembly GCF_049350105.2. NCBI lineage: Eukaryota > Metazoa > Chordata > Mammalia > Primates > Cercopithecidae > Macaca > Macaca mulatta. The sequence goes on from NC_133412.1 coordinate 110,911,690, forward strand.
GACAGAAAAATCTTCAATCACCTCAAACAGACTGTTAGTAGATACCTGGTTTTTAAAGACACTAGCACTGAGGACTCTGAAGCAAATGAGCAACATGTTATTATTTTTATTTAGCAGTTCAAAGCTTAGTAAAATTTTCTCATATAGTTGTATGGAAAGCAGAACTAATAACTCAGAGCCTGGATACACAGCTAAGATAATTTCCAAGCAAGGTGTTGACAGTGCTGCCAGCTTTCTTTTTGCTTCTAATAGTAAAGTGTGAGAAAGGAGAGATAAGAACTGTTAAACAAAATAAACCAGGACTTGCTTATGTGGAAAATTTTCAACTTCTCCAGATGGCAAAAGAGGACAAAATTCACTATCAAGAGAAAAGGACAAGGTGTGGCTGGACAGCACTTTGCTAAGATCTTAGAAGGATCATGAGGGCAGAGTATTCAGTCACACTAGTTCTCTTTCCTTTCAAGAGATTAAGGACATGCCTTACAAATCTTCTTAACCAAACCAGAGGATCTCTAGAAGCTTAAGGGCATTGTCCCTCAGACATCTCAGCAGGAGGCCAAAGTAGAGAAGGAATTTTCTTGAAAATAGTGGATGTGGCTTTTGTCTAATGAAGTGAATCCCTGTGAAATCCATGGAAGATCCCCAGAGTTTTTAAGAGAATTATTTCTTTATAAACACTGATAATTTGGACTCAAACAGACAGAGTACAAAACGAAAGAAGGCTGTCAGACCTCAAAATCATTCTGGCAGGAAGTAGGTTAATAAAACAACTCAGCTGCAAACATGTACAACCTTTTATAAAAAAGGAAAAAGGACCCAGAAGGCAAAACTAAGAACCCACAGGATGACACTAGGGGCCATAAATGTTTTGAAACCTAATCAAGAGACTGAGCGTTTGCCCAAATGTGTTTCAGAACTGCCATGGACCAGTGGCTCATTTTAATCTCCCATTTTCCCCTTTTAAACCAGAATATCTGTGGATATTATTCTATGCCTATCTCACCATTGTACGTTGGGTGTTTTGGGGACAGATGCCTTGTCTCTTTAATTTCACAAGTTCACAGATGGAGAGAGAGCAATTGTGCCCCAGGAGTGGGACCTGGTGGATTTTACTTGAATGCCTCATCTAGACTTGGACCTGCTTTAAATGATGAAATTTTAGATGTTGAGCTGATGCAATAATGAGCTGAGACTTTGGGGGACCTTGGAATGGAGGAACGTATTTTGCATGTGGTAAGAATGTTGAATTACTGGGGGCCAGATCATTGGAGTCATCTGGTAGACACACTCTAAGATTATTATTATTATTATTATTTTGAGACAGAGTCTCACTCTGTGGCCCAGGCTGTAGTGCAGTGCCGCGATCTCGACTCACTGCAAGCTCCGCCTCCCAGGTTCATGGCATTCTCCTGCCTCAGCCTCCCGAGTAGTTGGGACTACAGGTGCCCGCCACCACGCCTGGCTAATTTTTTTGTATTTTTAGTAGAGATGGGGTTTCACCATGTTCGCCAAGATGGTCTCGATCTCCTGACCTCGTGATCCACCCGCCTTGGCCTCCCAAAGTGCTGGGATTACAGGCGTGAGCCACCGCACCTGGCCTCTAAGATTATTCTTAATCATACCCTATGTTACCTCCTCACCTTCCTTGAGTATGTGCAGGACCTGTGACTTGCTTCCAACCAATAGAATATGGCAAAATTGGTGGGGTGTTGCTCCATCAATTACGTTACAGTATATAAGACCTTCTTAGCAGAGTAAAGAGAGAGAGGTTCTCCTGCTGGCCTTGTTGTGACTTCCTGTGGAGAGAGTGATGTGGTGAGGAACTGTGGGCAACTGGGACCTGAGTGCAGCCAATAGCCAGCAAGCTGGTATCTCTTATTGTGGTTTTTATTTGCATCACACCAGTCAGAATGGTGATTATTAAAAAGTAAGGAAACAACAGATGCGGCCGGGTGCAGTGGCTCAAGCCTGTAATCCCAGCACTTTGGGAGGCCGAGATGGGCGGATCACGAGGTCAGGAGATCAAGACCATCCTGGCTAACACGGTGAAACCCCGTCTCTACTAAAAAATACAAAAATCTAGCCGGGCGAGGTGGCGGACGCCTGTAGTCCCAGCTACTCAGGAGGCTGAGGCAGGAGAATGGCGTAAACCCGGGAGTCAGAGCTTGCAGTGAGCTGAGATCCGGCCACTGCACTCCAGCCTGGATGACAGAGCAAGACTCTGTCTCAAAAAAAAAAAAAAAAAAAAAAGAAAAAAGAAACAACAGATGTCGGCAAGGTTACAGAGAAATAGGAATGCTTTTATACTTTTCAACCATTGTGTAAGATGGTTTGGGATTCCTCAAAGACCTAGAGGCAGAAATACCATTTGACCCAGCGATCTCATTACTGGGTATATATCCAAAGGAATAAAAATCATTCTGTTGCAAAGATACATGTGTGTGTATGTTCCCTGTGGCACTATTCACAATAACAAAAATGTGGAATCAACTCAAATGCCCATCAATGATAAACCGGATAAAGAAAATGTGGTACATATACACCATGGAATACTATGCAGCCATAAAAAGTAACGAGATCATGTCCTTTGCAGGGACATTGACAGAGCTGGAAGCCATTATCCTCAGCAAACTAATGCAGGAACAGAAAACCAAACCCTGCATGTTGTAAGAGGGAACTGAACACTGAGAACACATGAACACAGAAAGGGGAACAAGACATACTGGGGCTTGTAGGAAGAAGGGTGGAGGGAGACAGAGCATTAGGAAAAATAGCTAATGCATGCTGGGCTTAATACTTAGGTGGTGGGTTGACAGGAGCAGCAAACCACCATGGCACACGTTTACCTGTGTAACAAACCTGTGCATCCTGCATATGTACCCCGGTACTTAAAATTAAAAAAAAAAAAAAAAAAGAAGCTGGGGCTCTCAGTCCTGGAGTCTCAAGGAAATGAAGTCTGCCAACAACATGAATGAGCTTGGAAACTGATTCTCCCAGTCAAGTTTACAGAGGAGAATGTAGCTCAACTGACATATTGATAGCAGCTTTGTAGGACCTGGAGCAGAGGACGCAGTTAAGCCATGCCCAATCTCCTGACCTGTGGAAACTGTGAGGTGATAAATGCTTGTTACTATCATTCGCTAAACGTGTAGTAATTTGACTTGTAGTGATAGAAAATGAATGCACCTCTGGTTTGGAATCAAGCACTCTTGCTAACTTCATTGACTTGTTTTTTTTTCTTTTTCTTTTCTTTTCTTTTTTTTTTTTTTTTTTGAGATGGAGTCTTGCTCAGTTGTCCAGGTGGGAGTGCAGTGGCACAATCTCAGCTCACTGCAACCTCTGCCTCCTGGGTTCAAGCAATTCTCCTGCCTCAGCCTCCTGACTAGCTGGGATTATAGGCACGTACCACTATGCCCAGCTAATTTTTGTATTTTTAGTAGAGATGGGGTTTCACCATGTTGGCCAGGCTGGTCTTGAACTCCTGACCTTAGGAGATCCACTTGCCTGTGCCTCCCAAAGTGCTGGGATTACAGGTGTGAGCCACTGTGCCCTGCCTTCATTGGCTTTCTTATTGCAGATTCTGTGATCATTTCTCAGTATGGATCATGTCTACTCTTTTGTTCACATTTGGAGTTTTTGGTCTCTGTATTCTTTGAGGACTGCTTTTTTATATTTACTTTAATCTCCTCCTCCCGGCCTGTCCCCTGTGACTTTAGCTGGATACCTGATGTCACCATCAGCTACCCTCTTCCATCCAATAAATAGTGATGTTAATATAATAGTGATATTAGTGTGTGTATATATATATATATTCTCTTGGTTCTAGTAATAAATAGTGATATATAGTATTTATATATACTATAGAAATATAGTAATAAATAGTGATGTTAATATGTATATATATTTTCTTGGTTCTACTTCCTAGATATTTCTCAAATCCACTTTCTTTCTTTATTTCTATAGCTATTATCCTGGTTTGGAACATACAATTAAAAAAAATTTTCTTGAATTATATAGCTGCATTGTTGTACTCTTCCAAGCTTTTATCCACACAGCAGCCACAGTACTTTCTGCAGACCATAAAGATGACTAATCTGCAAGCCTCTGCAGATGTCCCTCAGATGACACCATAAAGTAGTGAAAGAGAGAGAGATGGGGGAAGCAGGAGGAAGTGAAGATGTGTTCATTTTAATTTAAACGGGATGGAAGGCTTGAGTAGACAAGTTTTTTGGACTTAAGGAGTCAGTGAAGGGGCAGAAATCCAGACAAGGAAGGAAGTAACAGGTTGGTCAGGTGGGGCAGAAGGAGATGGGGTCAAGGACAGCTTTTGAGGAGTTAGCCCTGCAAGGAATGAGAAAGAAAGCAATTCAAAGACAGGAGAGAAAAAGGTTAAAGTGAATGAAGATATAGATTTGTTGAAAAGTAGAAAGGGGGGAAATTGAGACAATAATCCACTTTTTCTAGGCAAGGTCATGTGCTGAGAGTGAGGACAGAAGGAGGGATGCTGGGTGACTTGCAAACACGTAGAGCTAATGCTCGATAGAAGCCATAAAGGACACTTAGCATATCCAAGTGAAATCTCATTGTTTCTTTAGCAACTTAATACAATTAAGAAGATGGTGTGACCAGGAACAATTATTTGACTTTCTATATAAAGATATACAAGGAGTAGTTAAGTATTAAATGGCATTTCTATCTTTTTCATTAATGAGACTTTTGAGTTTTTCATTTAATGAGACTTTTTCATTAATGAAACTTTTGACTATTTTGAACGTTTTCATTAATGAGACTTTTGAGTGTTTTGAATAAATAAATGGGTGAGTTTTGGAGGTGGTTTATTTTTTTGATGCCAATAAAACCCTATTAGGAGGACAGCAGGACACAATAAAAATTGATTAAAATTATGTCAGATATTATCAGTGGAGATCTTTTACTACCTAGTAGCTTCCTAGTATTCCATTCAAAAAAATTATTAGGAAATTATCAATAAACTAGTTTATAAATTTAAGCCTGACTTAAGCTTGAGTATAGCCTTGGGAATTTACAAATTTTAGTTCTAAAGATCCATGTCCATAAACCTGTTTAAGTACTGGCTTGTAGGATAGGCATCAGGGTGGAACTCATGAGGGTAAGACTTCTGAACTGGATTCTCTTCCTGTAGTGTGCTGACAAGACCTGTAACTTCACCAGGTCTGTTTGTTCCCAGATAAAGTAAGAGTAGAGGTGTGTGCTCTGTGCTCCTTTTAACATATAAGGCTGTAATGTTAAATCAATAGTAGAAAGAAACATTTCCTGCCCCCTCCCTGCTTTTTTTATCATTATAGGAAGCTGTGAAAATGCTTAAGAAGGCTTTGGATGTCATTTCTCATTCCGATAAAGGACCAAACACCACAGCAATTTCAGCAGACTGTCTGTATAACTTGGGTCTTTGTTACATGGAGGAAGGCAATTTACAAATGGTATTTCGTGTATTTAGGAGTATAGATTATTTGTAATTTTAGAGACTGGTTGCTTGTATGCAATTCTGTTTCCGAAGACCACGTATACAGTGGGCAACTGGTCCAAAGCTGCTTTTGAAGCTTGGCTCATTATAGTCAGTCTGCACCCTGCAACACCTAGGACATTGTTTTATTTAGCCAACATGTTTTATTTGATGCTTGTTTGTCAACAATATTCTAAAGATTAATGTATGTTTCCCACCAGAACAATAAATCTAACTGCAGGAAATTATTACAGTAAAATAATTTTATCACATTAGTATGAATTCACTTACTAAATTTTAAGTACTTTAAATGCTTTAAGATAATGTAGAATAAATGGAAAAGATTAGGGCATTCTGGCTTTTCTTATTGATCATTGAACAATTCAAATCAGATTGAAACGGGTTGTTAAGATGGCCAGATACACTGAAAAACAGTTGATTCAATTATTACATATTTATCCAGTCTTTGGTGATTTTAGGCAAGTCTTTACTTCAAAATTATCACTGATATGACAAATATGTAAAATAATTGATACTATCTGATGGCTAATGTTGGATATTCTACAACTGTATCTCTAGACACACACAGACACACACACACACACATACAGACACACACAGACACACACATACGCACGCACAAATACACACACATCATTCTAATTCTTAGGTTCATGGAGTGGACAGTGTTTTAAAGTGGTATTGGTATACACAAAAAAAGAGGTGCACTTGATTAGTTGTTCTATTAAGAAATTCCAGTAAGTATGAGACAAATTACAAATATTTTACATGTTTTTAGTCCTTTTGAACAACAAGAGCAAACTCAGCTTTGCTTTAAAATGTGGGGAAAATTTTTAGAGTTCTGTGGTTCTGAAGTTTTATAATGATGCATTTGCTGGATCCTAATGGAAAATAAATGTGCTAGTTGTGATTTCTTTGAAGAAACAAAATCTGAATAACAATTAAAATTATACCACCCAAAATATTTTGTAATATAACAATATGGATTATGTAGACCTTAGTCTGGGAATAAGACCTTTAATTATAATAATCATCTCTACTTGTTTCTAAATATTAGTTTTATTTGTTCCATGAGATCCATTAGGAGAAATGTATTAAAATAATCCACAAATAGAGTGAAACTCTTCAACAATAGTTATATACTGTAATTCATTAACATTTTAAAACAATATATTATGTCACTAAATGGTTTGCATTTTGACAATATGCTCCTGTAGGCTTTTGATTCTTTTACAAAAGCTGTGAAAGCAAATCCAGATTTTGCAGAAAGCTTTTATCAACGAGGGCTTTGTAAAGTGAAACTCCACAAGGATAGCTCGATTCTGGATTTTAATCGTGCCATTACCCTCAATCCAAAACATTACCAGGTATTTAAATAGATGTTTTTAGTGAGTTGTAAAGTGTTAATTTTGGTAAAACTATTAAATCTCTTATATGCCATTGTTATTAATTAGCACCAATCAGTTTCTTATACCTACTTTTCACTTAACTGTATTTTGATAATCCAAATAGCTGTATTTCTCCTTAAACTAAAAGTATTCTTTCCATCAGTGATATTATGATGTTATATATAAATGTATATGTGAATGTGATGTATGTAAATATTGTTAATATATTAATGTGGCTGTTAATACTTTAAAGTTTATATACTCATTAATTTTACTTACTTTTTGTTTTGATGTTACATAGATTCCTAGCTTTCAATAGACTATACAGACAACACAAAATTCAATAGGTGAAGCTTGATTGCATCTTGATTTTAGGAATCTACAAAATTCGAATCTGGTCTAAATATTAGATGATTTTAGGAAATTTCTATAAATCATCTTGGATATATAATGGCAGTGTGGTTATGTAGGAGAATGTCTTTTTTTCACAGGAGATGCATACTAGAGGACTTGGGGTAAAGTATTACCATATCTACAACCTGTTTTCAAATAGTGCAGGAAAAAAATAGAGAAATATGGCAAAATGTTAATAATTATTAACTCCAGGTAATAGGTATTTATCATTCTTTCAATTATTCTGTGTCATTTGAAATTTTTTTTCTAATAAAAGAAATTTTTTTAAAAGACTATATTTTAATACCCTCTTTGGGAGGCATAGATTTGTTCCAAGTATCATATATTTTGGTAGAATTGGTGCTTTTACTAAAGCACCCATTCCTGCTTTCTTTCTCTCTCTCTCTCTCTCTGAATAGGCATATTTAAGCCGAGTAGCATTCTATGGTTTAAAAGGCAGGTATTCCAAAGCAATCTTGAATTGTAACAAGGCTATAAAAATTTACCCTGAGAGCGTACGTGCCTATCTCTACAGAGGAGTTCTGAAATACTACAACAAGGTAGGGCCATTTCCTGCCTGGCTTACTGAAATTTTAGGGTGGGAAGACTCTTATGCTAGGCAGGGGACTCACTTACTTTTTTTCTTTGTGGTTGGGAATCACTGTGATATGAAGGGCAGAACTACATAGAAAACTTTACACTTTCCCAATTCATATTTTTTTCACAAAATAATGGTATTTATTTTTTATATTACATTTTAAATAACATTTATTATTTATTTTTATTAAGAATGTAGCATATATTCATTGCAGAAAATTTGGAAAAATACGGAAGGGAATAAAGGATTATTATCTCACCATCAATGATAATTCCTGAGTGCATTTGTCATATTTGTATTTAGTCTTTTACTTTCCTCATAAAATATGATATATATTTTCCAAAATTTGGACTATGCTACTTATATAACTTGTTTGGTGCCCTGCTTTTTACACTTAATCTTTGAAGATAGTATTTTGCTGACTGCATAATATTCCACCATAATTTACTTTTAATTACTTTATTGTTGAACTTTTTGATTGTTTTTAAAATTTTTACTATTTTACTGTTTAAAATAATATAGTTATATACATCTGAGAACAAAATTGCTGCTTGGGTTTATGATTGGTTCTTAAACAGAAGTTACTGGGTTAAAAGTTGTGAGCAGTACCATTGATATGTGATACTGCACTGAATACTTTATTTCTCTCTACTTTTCTTTTCTGATCTTTCTTTGTAGCCATTTTATATGAAATTTTTACAAATAATGCCTTAAAGCAAAGGTAAGACCTTGCATTATGTGTTAATTCCATGAAAATTACTATCTATAGAAATGGATGATATAAGGTATCAGAGAAGAATCAAAGAGGAAGCAAAAGAGAACAAGGGTAGAAAACATGCTGATTATGTGATATGACAGTCACAATGACAGAAGCAAGCAAGCACTGGTGAATGTTTGCTGCATTAATATGGTTGGCTTTATTTTATTTTACCTAGAAGTATGATTTTCTCCTTGCCATATACCAACACTGGTAATAAGATATTTACCTAAATTAAAGTTGTTGATATATTTAATTTTGTTTGTAGGTAAGAGAAACTATAATGATAATTTCTACCAGGGGATTTTCTTAATTAACTCTATGAAAGATTAGCTTCAATGTGTTAATTTCACAGATGATACAAGGAATGGTTAAATGAGTGTTTCAAAAACTCTGATAGAAACAAGAATTTATTTTATGATTAAATTTCAGTCCATTATGATTTTCCTTTCTCACATAATTACTTTTTTCTTTTTAGACTTATAAGCTAGCAATTACAGATTTAACCACAGCTATCAGCATGGACAAAAATAGTTATATAGCATTTTATAACAGAGCATTATGTTACACCAAGATAAGGGAACTTCAAATGGTAAGATGACCATTTTAGTAAACAATGTGTTTAAAGTGTTTAATAAATAACATGCATTAAATAGCTTGTTGATTTCAGTCAATAAACATGTAATAAACAATACATTAAAGCATTTGTAAATTCATTTGAGGCATTTATAAAGTATTTTCTTATTACTTCTGCTAGAATTTTCAAAAGGAATTCCTAAGAAATACACACATATAAAACTTGAGAAACCAAAGAACCATTTCAAAGAATATTTAATTTCTTTGTTGGTGCTCACGAAATTTTCTTATATAATTTCTGAAAGAAGTCAAATGAAAAATTAAGTTGATAATGCTTATAGAAGCATTTAAAGGCATTTATAAATTAAATCCATCACATAATTATCATTTGAATAAATGTTTCTACCGTATGCAGAATTTTTTATTTTTTTTTTGAGATGGAGTCTCACTCTGTTGCCCAGGCTGGAGTGTAGTGCTGTGATCTTGGCTCACTGCAACCTCCACCTCCTGGGTTCATGCCATTCTCATGCCTCAGCCTCCCAAGTAGCTGGGACTACAGGCACCTGCCACCATGTCCGGCTAATTTTTTGTATTTTTAGTAGAGACGGGGTTTCGCCATGTTAGCCAGGATGGTCTCAATCTCCTGACCTCGTGATCCGCCTGCCTCGGCCTCCCAAAGTGCAGAATTTTTAAAGCAGTAGCAATCACTAGCAATATTGTGGTTTCAAAATTTTAATATTAGCTACGGCAGTTTGTGTAGGCATTCTTTTGTTTGGTCCTCAGACCACACATGTAGCACGGAGTATGGAGTGATGGTTTTCAGCTCCAGGGACCAGTGACCAGGTTTGGCCCATATTTTGAAGGCCTGTGGGCTGCAGCAAACCTTTTTTTCCATTTGTCTTGATCCAGCGTCTGCCGGAGCAAACTCTTGTTTATATTTGTAATCTTACCTACTCTCTTCTCTCCTCTGTTGGTTTGGTCCCTTTTCAATGAGGATTCCTCACTGGGGAGCAGCTAGTCTTGTGGTCTTTCAGAATAATGTCCCATCCTTCCTCTGTTACTTGCCTCCCTCTCCTTATTCCTGCCCATGTCCGTAGTAAATGACGCATTCTTTTTAAAGGCTAGGTCACATTCCTGCTGTTCTTTGTTCACACACTCCCCAGTCTGTGAAACGTGGACAGTGAAATCTGTTTAAAACATTTAGAAATTTAGAAATGTACAAGCTTTAGAAGGGAAGTTGAGAAACTTTGTCTCTACCTAAGAGGATATAAAATTCTTGGTAACCAGATTATCAGGTTTCCTTCCGAGATGTTGATAAATGAATAGCTAATTTTTAACAAGGGGATTGTTAAGATGCTAGCAGCTGACAGAAAGATCATTTATTAGAGTGACCTGCACAACAGGGGCCTTTGAGGATTCCCTCCCCAACCCCATTCTTGTAGGAAAGGTAACCCTGAATAGGAGAACAATGGGCTGGGGTGGGGAGGGAACACTCATTGTTTTGTTATCTCAGATATGTGAAAGAGCCAGTGCCCTGTTAATAAAGAAAATGGAAAACTACCTAAATCAAGTAAAACTAAATTACGATAATAAAATATTGGTGATTTCAGAGCTGCCAGGACTCTGAAGCATTTTATCCAATCTGCTAACTTTACAGATGAGGAAATGGAAGTAGGGAGAGGTTCGAAAAACCATCCAAGTCACACAGAGGGAGTTAGTGACCTGTATTGTTGTCCACAAATTTGTTTGCTTCTGGGTTAACAGTGTTTAGGTGGCTTTGTAAAACCGTCTGACCTCCAGCATGTGGACTGGATGTCATTAAGCAGTGTGTCCTCCTCCACCTGTTTCTCAGCATTCCTGCCATCCCTAGCCTGAGAAAAACCAAGTAACTTTCTGCAGAAAATGCACTTAGGCATTCTCCCAAGATATAGTTTCATAAAAACTAAGGAAAGATGAATTCTGGTTCTAACACTTGATATTAATAAAAATACTGAACAGTTACCACTTATTTAGGGTTTATTGTGTGACAGGAACTGAGCTAAATGCTTCACTGAGATACAATCAAAACATTTTTAAGTAGATCCTTGTAACAATATGATGAATTTTTAACACGCCAATTTTGCAGATGAGGAAGCTAAGGCTTAGTGTTAAGTAATTTTCTCCAAATTGAGGAGTTAGTAATGATAACAGAGGCATGGCACAAATCCAGGAGAGGCCAAGGCCCTGACCCTTCCTCTTAATCAAAACCTGTGTGCTCCCATCCCTACCCCTTACCATCATTGATCTTTACGAAATCTTATTTCCCAGTTTTTATTTCCTCTTGTGTTGCAGATTCAGCTGCTCAGTGGATCTCCAAGGCATCATACTGGTTTCACATAATGTAATTTAGTAAAAGAAAAATGTTAGACAATTTGTGGCTAATATTCTAGGTTTGGTTTTTTCTTTTTTGACAAATATTACTATTTATTTTTACAGTCCTGGCAATTTTTATTTATGGTTATGCCACAACATACCTATAGGATCTTTAACTGCACATTTTTTAAAGACACTTGAGCACCCAACATTAGGAAACACCAGAGGAGGGCAAATGAACAAATATAAAATGCTCTTTGTCATTTTCAGTTGGCAGATGCTACAGGCATAATAAGATTTAGCCCTTTTGTGTTCAGACCATATGGCTGTTTTGGACAGAATGTTCAGTAGGAAAATGGTTTAAGAGATTCAGCTCCAACCCAAGTTTAGGATGCTTCTAGTACCTAGTGCAGAGTAGAAACCAGTAAAATCTTGTTTAGTCAGTGAATGTAAAAAAAAACAAAAAAAGGTAAAAGTAATGGAGAAGGGTCTGAGTTGATTCTCAGATTACACTATGTGTCTTTTAGAAAAATGAATATATTTATCAAAATATTTTGAGGTAACTTTCATACAAGTGCTTATTTGTTAGTTTTATTAAGATCTATTTTCATTGATTCATGACTTTTTCATTGTATACAAATTTATTGAATGCATGGTATGTGCAGGCTTGATTCTTGTTACTGGGCTTAAAACAGTGAACAAAATGGATAAGCTATGGCTTCATAGAGCTTAGGTTTCAGCAAGGAAAACAATACAACACTAAAAAGAAATTATATATTTAATGATCATTTGATGAAACTACTGAGTCAGGGCAGAGTGCTAAATCCCTCTCTTCCAGCCCATACACCAATGAAAATGTATGGGGTGACTTGCAGGTAAAACATGAAATGCAAGCACAGTGTGCACTGCTTATTGAAAAGTGTCCATGATACTTTTTGCCTAAGGGTACCCTTTAAATCTAACATATGGTTATTTTGGCCATAAATTATAAAACAAATTGAACTAACCATTGGGTCCTAGTTTGGACATAAATATATTTGTTCATAGCCAATGAATTCAGGCTCTAAAAAGCTGAATCTATGTTACAAATGATTATTTTATTTTTAGGCATTAACAGATTATGGAATTGTGCTGCTTCTTGATGCTACAGAAACTGTAAAACTAAATACGTTCCTTAATCGTGGACTCATCTACCTAGAACTAGACCAGTATGGCTTTGCATTAGAGGTAAGCCTTCCTGTTATGTGAAGAACCCACTTGATTTTGCACATTGACTTCTGAGAACTAGTGAACAAGATTTTATTATTATCAACTGGCAATATTAATGAGTGATAGCTTAACTTTAGCAAGAATTCTATTAAAATACTTGAAATGACTAATACACTCTGTGAAAAAAATGTGTATTTTTGCTTTGTTTGGATTACAGATAAACAGCCAATACATTTTTAGACATTTCTAATTTGATCAAGACCATCACTTCTTTTAAGGGAGTACAGACAAAACTCAAGTTACTTAGTAAATAAAATGATTCCTGTAACGTGTACTCTGCTGTTTAGTGGTAACTTTCTCAAAATTTTCCTCTTTTCCCTTTGCAAATATAGCAAAATAAATCTGTTTCAAACAGGGCAGGAAATAGTTGCTCAGAATGGGCTACTGGTAACAGGTTTTTAAGTTAGTGGTGACAGGCGTTCAGAATCAGTAGAAAAAAGCATAGACAAGGTATTCAGATGAAACAGGTAGTTTAAATGTATTTCATTAAAGAATAATTAGGCCGGGCGCGGTGGCTGAAGCCTGTAATCCTAGCACTTTGGGAGGCCGAGACGGGCGGATCGCGAGGTCAGGAGATCGAGACCATCCTGGCTAACACGGTGAAACCCCGTCTCTACTAAAAAAAATACGAAAAACTAGCCGGGCGAGGTGGCGGGCGCCTGTAGTCCCAGCTACTCCGGAGGCTGAGGCAGGAGAATGGCGTAAACCCGGGAGGCGGAGCTTGCAGTGAGCTGAGATCCGGCCACTGCACTCCAGCCTGGGCGACAGAGCCAGACTCCGTCTCAAAAAAAAAAAAAAAAAAAAAAAAGAATAATTAAACAAAATTCATCCTCATTTTTAACTTTTTATTTTTATTGTCTGTTTGTAACTCTTAGATTAAGAAACAGGAGGTAAAAATTAAATAGCAATTTGAAATGTGTAGTTAAATAATAACAGTTTTGCTTCTTTGTCTCTGAGGAACTGCAAAATAACATATGGAGTGGAGTACATCCTGTTCTTTTCATCTCCCAAGATGATTATTTTTTCTATTTCTGGAGTCATTTTTTTGAGATTCTGTGCAACTTAATCATTTACCTTTGAGGAAGTTTACGCTATGAATAAATGTGATCTCAATGTTTGAATACCTTTAAGCTTTTTGATATATTAAAAATATTTTTGAGCTGTGTCACTAGGTATACCCTCAGGTAGATGGAAATAAAGAACCTGCCTGTTTGTAGTAGGCAAGAAAACAATGGGCAACAGTGTTGAGGTGGAGAGAGTGAGATAATGGAGATGGGGAACAAGGGACTGCAGCTGTTAGAGAATTAAATGCAGGGCCCATGTTATCCTTTGTATAAAGATTTATTTAGTACTAAGCAACCACTAAACAACTGTTGCACACTTGCTACACACTGGGTCCTCAACAATGCTGCACAATTTATCATTGTAACTTACAGAGGAGGAAACTGGTATTCAAAAGAGGTTAAATAAGGCCTTTCCACAGTAAGTACTGGGGTAACATCTGAACTCAGACCTCAATTCCAAATTCTATCTTCTTTCAGGCAAGGCACTGGCATTAATATATGGAGATAAATGAGACAGAGTTCCAGTCTTTGAGGAGCTGATGGTCTAGGGAGAGTCATTCTTGTCCCCTCTCTTTCCTCATACCCCACATCTGACCCATTAGCAAGTGCAGTCAGCTCTACCACTAAAGCATATTTTGAATTAAATCATCTCTCATGATTGCCACTGCTATCTTCCTTTCAACCAGTAAGTACTGGGGCAAGAGCAGAACTCAGGTTTCAGAACTGAATCATTTCTCTTCTGGACTACTGTAGTAGCTTCCCAACTGGCTTAAGGTTCCACTCTTGCCCCTCTACATGCTATTCTCTAAACAGATGCTACAGAAATCTCTTAAAAATATAAAGCAGATCAAGTTATTCCTTTGCTCAAAACCCTCTGATGGCTTCCCATCACACTTAGAATAAAATCTGAACTCTTGACTGTGACCAAGCAAGACATTACTTGATACGACTGCTGCTCACCTCTGATCCCGTCATCAAACATTCTCTTCTCTCCACTAGTCATGCCACCCTGGCCTTTTGCCATTCCTTGGAAATGCTGAGCTCCCTTGCTGCCCTAGGACCTTTACACGAGTGAGTCCCTGTGCATACAGCACTCTTCCTCCTGATCTGTGTATGATTCATGCCATCGTTTCATTTAGGTTTCTGCTGAAATGTGACCTCTTCAGTCAAAAAGGTAGAAGCTAAACTAAAATGGAATATTAAAAAATATTAAAAGAATCCCATATAAGTCTAGGAAGGGGAAGCAGAGGAACAGAAACGGAGAAAATCAGCAGAAAAGAAATAATAAAATAGTAGACCTAAATCCAGCCACACCAGTAGTTATATTAAATGGAAGTAGTCAAAATACAACAATGAAAATCATGAAAATGTCTGATTGGAATTTTGTAAAAGTCCCAACTATATTTTGGCAACCAGAAACACATTTTAAATATAGTGGTATAGATAGGTAACAACAAAAAGCTGGAAAAGATATATCACAGAAACACAAATTGAAACCAAAAAATTCAATTTTTCTCTATGTGAAGTTAAAAAATTAATTAAAACAACTAAAAAACGATGTGAGCAGGGGAAGAAGCAATGAAATATGTAAGACTGAGTAATTAGAGGTCTGCATGAAAAATCAAGAGAAAGTAGAATCTTTAAAAACACTTTTAGTGGGAAAGATTGATTAACAGAGAAGCTGAGTAGCCTGAGTGCTGAAAACATTAGTTAGTTGAGAGCTGTATGCCCTTCATAGGAACACTTTGTTCAGGAAGCATTTCGACTGGGATTGTTTGTGAAGTTATGGCTAAGTTAACCAGAAGTTAATGGGTTAAGAACATTTGTTTTCCTCTTTTCCCTCTTGAAAACCTACCAAGATAATAGTAAAGGGATTAAAAAAAAAAAGTTATAATGCCGCAAGGTTACAGATAGTAGAGAAGAGATGTTCAGGCACCCCAAACTGCCATTCTCGATCTAAATCCCTCAAACTTAAATATAAATGGGTAGCCAAGGATCAAAGCTTAAGGGAAATGAAAGAGCGACTAAAACAAACAGGTTGTCATAAGTATATAGCAGTGGCCCCCAACTTTTTTGGCACCAGGACCGGTTTCATGGAAGATAATTTTTTCAGGGGATTCAGGTGGCAGGGTGGCAGGGTGATGGTTTCGGGATGAAACCGTTCCACCTCAGATCATGGGGCATTAGATTCTCATAAGGGGCACACAACCTAGGTGGGCGCAGTTCACAATACGGTTTGCACTCCTATGAGAATCCAGTGCTGCTGCTGATCTGACAGGAGGCAGGGCTCAGGCAGTAATGCTTACCTGTGGCTCACCTCCTGCTGTGATTGAGATGTAAGATTGAGATGTAGATTGAGATTGAGATGTAGATCTACATCTCGTATTCCAGGGGTCCCCAACCCCTGGTATATAGAGCTGATGGGAGAAGGGGAGGCATGTGAAGTGGTAGTGTGAGACTGCTAAATTCTATTCTATGTGGTACACATTAGTGACTGTGTGGTTTGTTATTTATCATCCTTATATTACAGAGATAATTAATGCAGAAGAGAAAAATTATAATATTAAATAACAGTGGCTAACTTTATTCTAAGTAATGCTAATAGTCATCTTTTATGTCTATTGTTGATAATTACTGCCTAATTACCATGTAGTATAATAATGATTATGTAGAGTCAAGTTCACTTTTGTAAGTTTCATCTGATTACAAAACTGAATTTGTTTTAGCCTTTTAAGTTACATGGTCATCCTTGAAACTTCCAAAATTCATGGGAATGTTTGTATTAAAGCTCACTTACACTTGGAAGTTTGCCTTATTTTTAGCAAAAAAAAAAAAAAAAAAAAAAAAATCCTCCTAGAGAGATGTCTGGAAGCATTTTTATTATATTATATTTGATTAGACAATAATTTAAAAAATTTTCTTCCAAATAGTTCCATTTGGTATCAAATATGCTTCTTGAATCAATGTGGGGTGTCCACATCTACAGGTTGGTCTGTGACTAATACTGCCTCCTCCAGCATGATCTCTGAGTGCTCAGATTAACCTTACTACTCCCTCTTCCACCTCCAATAACAGCAGAAAATTTATCCTACCCTTCAAAGACAGTCAGCCTCTTCCCTCTGACATAGCCAGGGAGGGTTTGTGGAAGGGAGGGGGCGGGGAGGGAGAGGGAGAGTGTGGGCTTTGATTAGCTCCTTTCTGGCTGGGTAGTGTCCTTTGGGGCTGTAGAGTTCCAATGTCTGGCTTCCAGGAAGGAAGCCTGGAGGGGTTTCCTTTTGCCACTCCAGAGAAGAGTGTAATATTCCCTACTGCTCTGCTTGATCAAGTGAGATCACAAACACTGTCCAGGAAGATTCCTACTGAAGCAGTCTTCTGGGGGAAAAAGCAGTGCTATTTTCATTCCTTCACAGATTCAGTACTCTTTCAGAAGCCCTTCCTATAGTATAGCAATCACTAAAATAAATCTACATCTCATATATTAATACATATGTAAATATCATGCAGTTGACGTGATATAATATTTTGTTTTGCAGTTATATATTTGAATATTTTCTTAATTTAAATTTCTTATTAAAAATAAGATTTATTTTTAATAATAATTTTAATAATTAATACTGAATTAATATTCAGTATTAATTCAGTAATAAAATATTAATTCAGTATAATTCAGTAATAAAAATAAGAAAATTTAAATTTTCTTATTTTACTTCAGGCCTCAAATATTTCTGTAGGACTTTGAAGAGCCATAAGCTTCAGACACTGTCCCTGGGGCCTGATAGAGAAAAGAGCTCTGGGCTACCATGGCATGATCTTTTGTGGACTTAGCCCTTTGAATGCTTTTAAACAGCCTCTTTCTAGTGGCCACTGGGATCCTTCCCAGCTGACCTCCCTAACTTCAGATCTGGCGATTAGAGTTTCCATTTCTCCCTCACAGGAGGGCTTATGGATCCTTGACAAGAGACGATTTCTCGCCGGAAGTGTGGATTCCAAAGGCAGCAGCAGCCCCAGCTCATCCATACAGAAGGCCTGGTTATGCCCTTTCCCCAACCTGGATGCCTGTTTGTCCTATAGTCATGTAACATCAAAGGTTCTCTCCAGGTGCATTTCCTTTTCTGTCTAGATAGAGAAGTCTCCAGAGGAGTTCACTGGGAATAAACAATAGAAAGAAAGTAAATGAGATAGATACCTCATTACCCATTGCAGGGCAAAACCATAGGAAAATAATCTCCATTCTTGAGTAGAGACCAGTAGTACAAGATTCTGAGTGAGTCTACAATAATAGGTTTCCTTTGTTTCATCTGTTCTTATTTGATGTGATGCTACAAGGAAAATATAAAGTTTTAGAAAGATGTGTATTTTAATGCTTGTGTCACATGTATTTAGGAAGATGTGTATCTTAATGCTTGTTTCATTGTGGAATCACAGTTAGAAGGAAGTTTAAGATAGCACATAAAATAATGTTGCAAAATTAACAAAAGCTTATAACATTATTTCAGGATTTTAAACAAGCTGCTCTGATAAGCCAGACTAACGAGAGCCTTTGTCACGCAACTGCCATGTGCCATCACAGGTATGGAGTGCAATTGATGTCCAAGTGGAAGCAAGCGGGACCATCAGACTTATCTAATTATCACCCCATAAACAAGCCAGGAGAGAATGGAAGAAACTGGGAGAAATTGTGAATGTGACAGAGTACAAAAACGGGGAGGGACACAAAGAGTTCCCTGTGTAGACACGGGGACCACATTTAGTGTTCCTCAGCACCCTTCTGCCTTCTAATAGACTGTTCTACACAAATTAGCAGGCAAATGCTTCCATCATGGCATTGGGCAGAGTTCATCTAATCCAAGCATAGATGCTGGGAAAGGATCATGGCAATATATAGAATAAAATTATGTGTAACTCAAAATAGCTAAGCATAAAATAATTTATTTTGTTCATAAAGTGGGACTATTATAAAGTCTCTTTCCTGGAAGAAAGGGTGATTTTAAAAACTTATGCATTTTTAAGAAAAGTTTGCGTTTAAAAACATGACTAAATCTAAATAAAAAACACCAGCAAATATCTACAAAAAACACAATACTTAAAGCAAAGTTACTTCTTCCTGGGTTTATTATAAAAATAAGTTATAGAAGAAGAGATGAAAACACTTAAATAAGGTTAAAATATAGAAGATAATCAGCTTAAAATATACTCTGAAATAATATTATAGTGTATAGACTTTGCTAGCCATAATGCTTATGTTTCTACATATATATTTGACATCATAAAATTAACTTTTAGTAATTTTTCTTTTAAAATTATAGAGATTCAGCCTGTGAGGATTTTAATATGTGATAAAATGTATTTGATCAAATAATAGTTTATCACTTTTTTCCCCCTAAGAAACAAATAATACCAGTTAATTTGGAGGATTAAATTAGAATAGTTCCAAATTATGTAGACTAGGCTGTATAAATACCCAGTTTAAAGAGTAAAACATAGTTTGAATTATTTAGGAAATTGACATCCTTTTTTCTTTGAGGACATATATAGTACGCTACATTTTCCTATGAAAGTTTATTTTTTTTAAATTTTATGGGCAGAGTAATACCATAACTGGAACTTCTGAAGGTGTCTTTGTGTTAAAAGGCCTAACCTGGTCTCAGACCTTTCATTTTGTACAGACAGCGAAACCCGGTCATACTATTGTCTATTTTAATCCAGCAACCTTTGTGCAATCTATCTCTTTAAGTAATTGTCATTCTTAAGAAGGGATGGAATAACGATGACTGATGTGTTTGTTTTGGTGGGCGGGTGAAGACCAAAAATGTCCGAGCTCATTGCATTCTGTTAAAATTAAAAACAGACTCCAAAACTACTCTCTACCTCACTCCTAGGTTTAGGAACCATTAGAACCAGTAAATTTCTCTATATGTCGGTTCACAATCTCTTTTATGAAATGTAATCACTGGGTATATACTGGAGAGCCTCCTTGAGCTGATACTGCTTTGCAATTCCAAATAACCAACTTTCATCACCCAACTAGAATCTCTATTGTTCTTTAATAAAAGTAGAATTTAAATCAACTGTACACCTGTGAAAACTCAGAGTCCCAGTTCCACATGTTCCACGTGAGTTGTGCTGAATTTAACAATAAGGAGTGTTTAGTGATTGGTCGTATATATATATTTTTTGCTTTTCAAGGTGAGCTATAACATCCTTAAGCCACAGATGCATGGACTGTAACTATGGGGATTTATTCCTGGTGTGTCTTACAGTAGGGAAAGTAAACATTTTCTCATTTGGAAAAATTCTTTAAAGAAATAAATTTTTAAATTTTAAGACTTTGATCTTTGATCTCGTGGGGTTGCAGACTTTTGAAGTATCCTTTGTATATCTCTGGTTCTCACTCTTGTGGTTGCTAGGAGACAACATTCCTTAGGCTTGAATATCCTACTTGTTGCCCAATTTAGTCACCACTAGTGTTATGGTAGAATTAATTTTTAGAACTGAGAACGCCGCTTTCATATTTCAAAAAATATCATAGAGGGAGATTACTCAAAGTTATATATCCTATCTACTTTTTACTTCAGCACATTTATTTTACTATTCTTACATATTGGGGCATAAAATATTTTTGAGTCTTTAACTCTTCAAGCCAGATTCTTTAGTTTGGGCAAGGATTTGTGATTTATTTGTACAACTCAGTAGGGCACATCTGGTCACGTATGTGATTAATTTGTAAAATGCAGTGGACCTTTGTGTCTGTGGCCTAGTGGACAAGCTCAGCACACAATCCCTTGTTCACAGAACACAGTAAATAGAATCATGCATCTCCAGGAAGTGATCACATGGCTCTAGATTTATGTGAACACATTTTATTTTAGAAAACCTCATTTAACATACTTTTACACTTGTGGTAACTGGTGCTTAACAATGTATATCTCATTGAACGTGTATCCTGACAAGATCATAGATATTCTGCCACATTCTCCCATTGGCTAAATGCCATGCAGTTACTTAACAAGGGCTTCAACCTGTAGGACACTGTGACAGACACATATTCAGAGAAATGAAATTACTGTTTCCACAGTGGCATCTGCTCATTTTGTTTTTTTCCTGGTCTATTGGTGCAGGAGGCTGGGGAGCCTCTGATTTTCAGCACTTTTACCTCCCTGGACTTGATTTTAGTCACTATCGGCTTTGAGGAGCTTGCTAGCTGTCTTTCAAGATCTCTTTTCAGTTTTAAGATTTAATGATTATTTACTTTGTCTGAACAGACTAGTTGTTCATTAAAGATTAGTGCTGATAACTTGATGGGTACAGAAAAATAGCTTCAATCACTGCCATTTGGTAATTCACAACTTGTATGACATTGTGGTGAGCTTCAGTTCACTGCCTTATTTTTCTAATTGGTTAAGCTATACAGAAGGGAAGATTGTATTTCATAAACCATATATTAGAATATGTACTCACAAAGGATTTTTAATTTCACTGGGTAAGAGGGGCCAGGGTGTATGATGCAATTAGGTTGTCAATATTACTACGGGCATTTCAATGAATTTGGGGAGAATATGAGAGAAAGGGATTTCCCTGGAAATGTCCATTGAAATGCTCACTATAAGTATGCATCATAAGTAAATGCTTCACTACCCACAGATAGAAATACTAAACACAACAAAACCTCTCTGAACCTATCAAAACTAAATGCATTTTACACGGAATGACTATTATTCCTGATAAGGAATTTGTTATGCTATGTTTAGAATTATTGCTATACTACAGTGAGAAGGCACTTGGAAAGGCAAAGTGGACTTTTACTTCTTTGTCTCTTTCCTTCCTTCCTTCCTTCCTTCCTTCCTTCCTTCCTTCCTTCCTTCCTTCCTTCCTTCCTTCCTTCCTTCCTTCCTTCCTTCCTTCCCTCCTCCCTCCCTCCCTCCCTCCCTCCTTTCTTTTCTCTTTTCTTTTCTTTTTTCTTTCTTTTCTTTCTTGAGTCTCACTCTGTTGCCCAGGCTGGAGTGCAGTGGCGTGATCTCGGCTCACTGCAACCTCTGTCTCCCGGGTTCAAGCAATTCTCATGCCTCAGCCTCCTAAGTAGCTGGGACTACAGGTGCATGCCACCATGCCTGGCTAGTTTTTTTGTATTTTTAGTAGAGATGGGGTTTCACCATGTTGGCAAAGCTGGTCTTGAACTCCTGACCTCAGGTGATCCACCTATCCCGGCGTCCCAAAGTGCTGGGATGACAAGCATGAGCCACCATGCCTAGCCCGACTTTTACTTCTTAAATAGTGCCAATTATCAGGAAAGAGAGCACAATTTCATTGTATACTACTTAAGGAAAGTGACCTTGTGTTTTCCTGAGTAACTCAAAAGGCGGCGTCTGATTCCCATATGTGGATGTTAACCTTTGCCTGCTTGTAACATCAGAAGCAAGCTTTCTTAATGCTTCACTGTGGATTGTTGTGTGAGCTTCTAGAAGAACACCTGTTGCACCACATTTGGGAAAACAAGGAGCAAGTATTGCAAGTACCTTTTACTTTTCATGGCCTGGACAAGCATTAAAAAAATACTGTATCACATTGTGAGAAACTGAATTGCCTTTCAGTTTCAAAATGAATTCTTTCCCAAACCTTCTGAACACATCAAGGAGAATGTCTTAGCTAAGAGCTGGTCTTTTTTTTTTTTTTTGAGATGAAGTTTTGCTTTTGTTGCCCAGGCTGGAGTGAAGTGGCACAATCTTGGCTCACTGCAATGTCTGCCTTCCAGTTTCAAGCTATTCTCCTGTCTCAGCCTCCCGAGTAGCTGGGACTTCAGGGGACTGCCACCACGCTTGGCTAATTTTTGTGTTTTTATTAGAGACAGGGTGTCATCATGTTGGCCAGGCTGGTCTTGAACTCCTGACCTCCCAAGGTGCTGGGATTACATGCGTGAGCCGCTGCGCCTGGCCAGAGCTAGTCTTGAAAAACTTTCTGTTTGTAATCGATGGTGTAGCACTCAGGCTGTTTTCTGCAGAATAAAGTATCCAGCTCCAAGCTTATCATTTTAGCTTATTATTTTATTTATGACATGAGATAATTTTTCAACTTGTGGTATTTAAATTAATTTGCTTTCAAAAATAAATTTAGTTAAGTAAAAAAAGTGAGTTGATTTAAAAGAAAATATTTAGTAAATGATAGTATAGGTGGAACCTGGGGCAACTTTCATGAAGGAAGGGGTAGTTTGGAAATCACTGGTTTAAGAGATACTCTTGAGTAACCTCTAGAAGATGATAATTCCTGGAACAGTCTATCCTGGGTTCCATGTATTTTATAAAGGAAAAATGGGCAAAGTAGTGATCCATCTTATTAAAATTTGAAACCTGTTTGAGAAGTAATGAAGAGAATGGAAGGAAGATATAATCTTCAATGGGTGAGGGTTTCTGTGCTAGGTGTTCTTCACATGTTCTTATTTGATCCTCATAACAACCTTAAAAAATTAATATTAATTTTCATGTTCAGGCTCAAATCTGAACTCCAAGCCTTTCTTCTGGCTACCTTGTTGAGATATCAGCTGGCTCTTGTACACCAACCACAGGTGTATTATAGGTGCAGATTGTGTGGTAGAGATGGCTGTGTGGAAAAGCACGGATTTTGGAGTAAGGCTTATCTGAATCTCAGATATTTTCTCTGTGCAAACATAGTATGTTAGTTACTCTGCCATTACCTGTGTGCAAACTTTTCTGTGCCATAATTTTCCTTTCATCTGTAAAATGTAGATAATTATAACTAGCTTACACAGTTGTTGGAAGTATTAAAGGAAATAGCACATGTTAAGTATTTAGCACAGTACCTGGTAAGTAAACAATGCTAGTTTCCTCATTCCATTCTATTTTTAAAAATCCTAGACTCTCTCCATGTTAATTGAAACTAATTATTATTATTAGATATGCATATGAAATGGAGAAGCGACTTTATATGCCCATGAACAAATATTTGATGCCTTTACAAGAGAGTAATTAGGGAGGATAGAGAGAGTTATCATTTAGCCAAATACATTCACAATTTGATAAATAAAATGCATTTTACTTTCTTCTCTCCCCTTCTCTCCTGGTGTCCACATTGAAATGGCCTGCCTTTATAGGAGATCTGACGTAAGGACGCCCATGTGATGAAAATCTGGCTGTTTTCATTGTATAAGGAAATATTAAATAGATACAAATAAGTTTATTTTAATCTATTTTTAAAAAGTAGATTTCATCAATCGTAGCATATGTTTTTCTATACTGGTAATTAATGCCTGTTAAAAACAGATTTAAGAATGCCATGTGGACTTTAGTAACTTGAAAAAAAAATCCAGAATATCATCCCATCACATTCTGCTATGAAAATGACCCTTTCTTGCCGTCTTTCCTTTTACCAAAATCTTCAAAGGACCTGTCACACTTCCTTAGGTCTTATGGACTTATGTGTCTACCTCCTACAATGGATAATAGAAATGGAGATTTTTTTTTGTGAGTCAATTCAAATCTTTATGGACAAGTCAGTTACAGAAAACATTGCATATGCCACCAGAATGCATCAGTTCACCAGAAGGCATCAATATTTTTATTTATTTGCAGAATTAATGAGTTTGAAGAAGCTGTCAATTTCTTTACCTGGGCTCTTAAAATTAACCCATGTTTTCTGGATGCTTATGTTGGACGGGGAAATTCTTACATGGAATGTGGTCATGCTGAAGCCACCAAGCAAGCACAGAAAGACTTTCTGAAAGCGCTGCATATTAATCCAGCATACATAAAAGCCAGAATTAGTTTTGGCTATAATTTGCAGGTAATATAGCAACATTTTGAGCATTAAAAGCATCTTTTGGGGAGAAAGAATTTATTTGGCTCTTTCCTGGCAATGGGAGTATATGTTATTTCTTTGGTTATGAACATTTGTCTTTTCCTTGCTTTTAGGTTCCAGAGTAGCAGTGGGAGCAGGGGGTTTAGTTAGTTATAGAGAGACTGTCTGGATCTGGATCAGCCTGGGGAACTGGTAGGCTGGTTAAATGAAAATCTTTTGAACCTGAGCTTCCTTTTATGTCTGCACCCCTCCCTACCTTCCTCCTCATTTACAAACAACTTTTAAAATTTGCCTGATGAAGTTCATCTATAAGAACCTGGGTAACATTTATTTTACTAGCTTGTATACCTAGGCCCCACAGGTTTTGTCCTATTGCATTAGTGGAAAGCTAAAGAGAAGAAAATTAGCCATTATTGGATCACAGAGAAATTTTCAAAGTCCATTTAAAGAGAGGGATTTCCAAGGCAGCTAGAGCTGACTGCAATCCAGTGAAGTGTGTTAAGATCATCATCATTCATTGCATTCAACAGACATTAACTGAGCACTAAATATAGAACGGAAACTGCTCTAGGCCTAGGGATATAGCAATGAACAAGATATACTTCCTTCTTCTTGCAGAGTTTACTACTCAGTGGAGAGATAGGCATCAAACAATTAATCATATGAATAATTGATCATAATCATGATAAGTGCAACAAAGGAAAAGGATGAGTTTTAGTATAACTTATAACAAAATAACCTAGCTTTGTTTGGGAGGTGAGAGAAAGCTTTTTGAGAAATTAATAATGTTGAGGTGTGAAAATAGGGGCCATGGCTAGGATACAGTGTTCCGTAGAGCAGAACCGGCCCATCAGAAAGTCTCCTAAGAAAGAGACAAGAGGGCCCAAGTGGATGGAATGTTATGGGCAAAGGGAGCAGGGCATGAGTTGAGGCTGGAGTAAAGGCCTTATGGTCCAGTTAAAAATATGAATAACAGTAATAGGAGAAGTGACATCAAATTTGCATTTTATGAAGATCTCACTGGGTGTATAGCAACCTAAAAGAGAATTGAAAAGCCCAGCAGTGTAAAGAATTGAGTGAGGAAGGAGGACTGCAAAAGGAGAGTTAGGCTCATCTGAGTTCTGTCCAGGGAAAGAGCAACAGTTTGTTCAACAAATACTTACAGATTCCCTTATTATTTGCCTAGCACTAGAAATATAGAAATGAGCACAACAGATGTGGTCTGGAGCAGATGACAGAGATCTTACTGTGAGGCAGTTTGCTATTTAATATTCTAATAATCTAATCTCAATTTGCCTGATTCCTTGTTTATTAAATGAGCTTGTGTTGACAGTGTGGATTTACAAATGGTTTACCCAGAGAGAGAAGATTTGATGGTCAGGAAACAGGGTCTTGTTCCCTTAATGGTTGTATTTCTTTTTACTTTCATATGAGAGTCCCTAGGCTCAGCTTGGTTAAAGTGAGTCAGCTTCCGAGATTCTGGCAAGATGGGTTTTTTTAGCCCATTAGAAAAAAAGACAGACTCCAGACTGTACTGAATTTATTAACTCACTGCCTTCCTGTGGAGGCATTTAGTTGCCAGCTGGTCTTCTCTAGGAAGCACTCTGACATCGTTCTCTTAACAATGCCCCTCTCCTGACCTCTTTCTTTTCCAGTTGGTATAAACAGAAGCTTGGTAGATTTACATGTATTTTCTATGGAATACGTATAGTGATCCTAAAACGCCAGATGCTGGCATGATTTATCAGAATATGTTTTACACCATTATTCATTTATTATTCAATACATGTTTATTTTATTATGTATATTATGTATATATTATCTATAACTGGAGATTCAGTGCCAACCAAATAAATGCAATCCCTCCCTATGTGTGTGCAGCTCAATGTGAATCTTTTTGTGTTGGTAAAAACCGTTGGCATTTCACATGGTGGCTATGATTTTATGTTGTCCAGGATTGGTACAGGAGATGACTCTGAAGTTAAATATATTTTAATTAATTAAAATTTCATCATAAATACTCAGAGGTAATTAGTCAACTGAATACAGCCACAGTATGCTTTCAGTATGCCTACTTTCTGGTTTAAAAGAACTTAGATTTAGCATGGCTAAATACCCTTACTAAATACTCTTACTAAAGTTTTATTTGATTGAGTCAGAATCATAAACATTTGTTATGTTATGGACTATTTCCTACTTTGTGTAATTGGAAAATTATTTTAGGCCCAAGGAAAATTCCAGAAAGCTTGGAACCACTTTACCATTGCCATAGATATTGATCCAAAGAACTACTTAGCCTATGAAGGAAGAGCTGTGGTCTGTCTTCAGATGGGTAATAATTTTGCTGCAATGCAGGATATTAATGCTGCCGTGAAGGTAAAAACCATCTTAGGTTATATTATTATTAGCATAAATTAACACTGTCAATGAATAGGTTCAAGTAAGAAGTTCTCTGTTAGCTTTTTAAAGTACTTATGCAGAAAATAATGTTTTGTATTTTTTTAACCGAAGTGATCCCTAGGGTAAAGAGTTATGGCTTGCCAATTTTATAACCTAAATGCACTAAAACCCCAAAGTCCTGATAAATGTTGATCGCTTTCAGTAAACACGCTTTATACTTTCATGGGACATCAATATTATTTTGTCATACAAAGTGAATGCGTAACATAAAATAATGTTCTAGGTTTGAAGGAACTAAAGAGAGAACAGTGTAAATCCCCAGAATCTTCCCATAATGAAATGACAAGTAAAAATCTCATGTTGAATGCATGGACAGAAACTCTTCTTTACTTCTAGATTTTGGGTTTTGATTCTATAGATTTGGGCAGATATTGTAGTGTTTGAGATGAGGAAAAGGAAAGAACTGAAAGATAATTGCTACTACATAAAAATACACCTGTTAACTATTCAATTTAATTTCTTCTCTAGCTTAACAGCTAAACAGATAAGCTTTTCCACTTTGTCTATTCCTTGGAAAGGAACTGAGTGAAAAAACACTAAGATTATTTGTTTTATAGCAACCAAATCAACAAAATGTTGACACTGAACCAACTTCATACCAACTCCTTTCTCAAAATATTTGTTCTACTGGGGTTTTACATGCACTATAAAACTACTCATTTCCCACAAGTAGATTCTCTAATGTTCATTTTGGCAGACATGAAATCAGAGATACATACTATTCCCAGATGTTAAATAATCATAATATTATACTGCAGATCAATACTACAGCAGAATTCTTAACAAATCGTGGGGTGATTCATGAGTTTATGGGCCATAAACAGAATGCAATGAAAGACTATCAAGATGCAATTTCTCTAAACCCCGAGTACTCGCTGGCTTACTTTAATGCGGGAAATATCTACTTTCACCACAGGCAGTTTTCCCAGGTAATGTGAGTTTTACTTAACACTTTCTTTTTGACATGAAATGCTATCTTTATTATATATAGCTTCAAAATGTAGTTCATACAGTCTCAGGCTAATAATGCATTGGATATTAGCTCTTTTATTTAAAATGTTGTCTTACATAAGAATGCTTATAATTTATCCATTAAATATTTATGCCTCTATGGATTTATTCTCCTCATTATCATCAACAACACTTGTAAAAGTTTTTTCTTCTTTTATATTTTATCATAATAAATGTCTTGCTAGAATCTTATTAAGACATAATTGACATAGAACAAATCACACATATTTGAAATGTATGATTTGATGTCTTGACATATGTGTACACCTGCAAAATCATCACTACAATAAAGATAATAAATATCTATCAGCACCAAAAGTTTTCTCATGCTCCTTGATATTTTATCCTTCCTTCCCTGAAAAATATGAAATGCTTCATGAATTTTCATGTCATCCTTGCACAGGGGGCATGCTCATCCTCTCTGTATTGTTCCAATTTTAATGTATATGTTGCCGAAGTGAGCATCCAGTAAACATTTTTTTGGACTTCCCCAAGTGTGAGGACTTGCTTTGCGATACGTATTGTCACCAGCTCCCGCCTGGAATCCTCTGTTCTTTCCCCCACTTAGACTTCCTTCAAGACCGTCCTTATGATTATCTAACTCACCTTAATTTATGCTTTTTCCAAATTTCTGCCATGGGAGCACTTGACTGGGAGTAAGAAGACTTGGATTTTAGTTCTGGTTTTGTGTGATGCCTTAATCTCTTTGGATTTCAATTCATAGTATCTGAAACAAAAATGTTGGGTCATTAGATGATGGTATTTTCTATTTTTTGGATTTATTTCATTTGAATCATAAGGCATTTACATGATTCAAACTCTTAATTTTTAAGTTTTTGCTTTTTATTTATAGTCACTCTTTTTTCTGCTTTCCTTGAATTTGTCTTGTTATTCTTTATCTTTTTGAGTTGGAAGCTTAATTTATTTTCACCCTTTCATTTGTATTGTAATAAGTTATTAAAAGTATGACTTTTACCCAAGTACTGTTTTGGCAGCATTCCGCACATTTGGCCCTGTAATGTTTGCTTGTTTAGCTCTGGTAAAATACACCTAACAAAAACTTTATCATCTCAACCATTTTTAAGTGTATATTTCAGTAGTGTTAAGTATATACTGAAATGTTTTTATTAATGTTTTTCCCAGATTTTGCACCTGTAATTTCTATTTCCCATTTGACTAAAGAATAAATTAATAGGGCATTTAACCAGATGGAAGGACATTTATATTTTCTACATTCTGGAATTTATTGAGTTTTAATGTAGTCTAATGTAAAAAGCTTTTTTGAATATGTCAGGGTCATTCCAAAGAAAGGGTAGCTACTATTAGGATGTGGATTTAAGTCTACATTTATGAAGTCTACATTATTAATTAGTTTACATTCATACTTTTTTTTTCACTTGGTCTATCTTGGACTGAGAGATTTATTCAAGTATCCTGTTATTAGGGGGTTCCTATATGTTTCTCTTTACATCTCTTATAATGTCTGCTTTGTGAAAATCCATGCTACATTATTTCATGTATAGATATTTATACCTATTATATATGCATTATGAATTATAGCCTTCAGCATTACAAATTTCCTTCTTTGTTTCTTTTAATGCTCTGTGGAACAAATTATCTTTTGTGTAATATGAGGATCATGACCTCTGAGACCTTCTGATTTGCTTTGCCTGATATTCCTTTGCTTTCCCTTTTCCTTTCAACTTTTAAAATCCTTTGTTTTTGGTATGTCTCTTTTATACTGCATAGAATTGGATTTTACTTTGAGAGCTAATTTGAAAATATTTTTCTTTTAATAGGCAAGTTAAGCCCATTTAATTTTGATGTAAGAAATACATTTGATCTTAGTTCTGTCATTTTATGTAATACAAGTATGTTAATGTTAAAAGTATTTTGAAAGTATTTAACTCTCTGTTTTTTATTTCTTGACTTTTTTTCAGTTTTTGTGATATTTAGGAGGGTTTATAGTTTTGCTGTAGTGATTACCTTTATAAAAATAACTTTAATACTCTTAATTTAGTTTCTCTACTATGAACAACAGTGAAATTACCCCTAAACTCCTCCTCCCTCTCATCCATTATTCAATTTTAGTTAGTAATATTCTTTTTTTTTAAAAAAATAGTTTATCCTCATATTCTTAAATATGCTTCAGCTTATTATGTCAGCTTGTCATATAAACTTAGTTTCCACAGTCTCTTGGGTATAAAAATTAGTCCAAATTAAGGTGAGTTGGATAATCACATCATAGGGAGGGTCTTGAAGGAAGGCTAAGTAGGGGAAAGAGCAGAGGATTCCAGGCTGGAAGCAGTTGACAATAGATATTGCAGGGCAACTGCTGACGCTTGGGGAAATCCAAAAGAATAGTTGCTGCATGTTCACTTGGGCAGTACATAATCTAATTCTCTCATTTTGTTGTAAGTTTTATTATTTCTACACTGCCTGAAGATTTAATATTTATGTATTATTTTGTTACCCTTATTGCACATTTTAGTCTTAGTTCTTCAGTTAAGTATATTCAGTTCTCATCACCAGATTATTTGCCAAACTCCCCTTCCCCGCAATAATTTCTTGGTTATCTGAAATTAATCCTCTGGTAGAGTTCTAAGGAGGGGCTCCTGAGAACAATATTCCTTGGATTTTTGCATGTTGATAGCTGTTTGCCTGTAGCCTATTTTATACCTTAAGACATCATGGCTCCTTGACTCATGTTTCTTTCCTCGAGTGTCTTGTAAGCGCTGCTTTCTTTTCTGGTGGTGTATGTTGGTGTCAAGAAGCATGATGCAAACCGGATTTTCTTTTTCTTAAAAGCAACTTGCTCCGTCAAAATAACCACATTTGTTTTTTAAGGAAAAAGTTTTAACAAGGTATGCCTTAGGGTTGACCACTGCAGGTTAAATTTATCAAGTATACAGTATATGTTTTCAGTATGTAGATTTCAGATAAGTGTTGTTGAATTCAGTTAACATTTTTTTTTTTCTGTTTCATTGTTCTGAGTTTGTTCACTGGGGATACCAATTATATAGATGTCATATATTCTTTAACTTTGAGTTATTCTCATTTTTTTTTCTTAATGTCTGTTTAATTTTCTTTGTCTTTCTTTTGTATTTTTTTCTAAATCTTTATACTGTTTCCTGAGATACCTGTTATCCGTGTGGACCTCATAAGTCAGGTTTCCTTTTTATTTTATTTTTCTAGTTCTATCCTATTTCCATGCCATTTTTTCCTGATCACCTCTTTTCTGGGTTCCTATATTTCTGATTCATTTTTTTTCTTGATAGCAATTGCTTCCTTAAAAATTTTTTTCTAAAATAAATTTTTTAAATGAATTTTTTTCAGAATCATTTTATTTCAGAATGTTATATTTTTATTGATACATACTAATTGTACATATTTATGGGGCACATGTGATATTTTGATACATGCATACAATGTGTAATGATGAAATCAAAGTAATTGGAATATGCATCGCCTCAAACATTTATCTTTTCTTTGTGGTGAGAACATTTCAAATCTTCTAGCCATTTTGAAATATACAATAAATCATAAATATAGTCACCCTGCTGTGCTATCAAATACTAGAACTTGTTCCTTCCATGTAACTGTATTTTTGTTCCCATTAACCAACCTGTTTTCATCCCCCCACCCACCCCTCCCAGCCAGTTGTAACCACCTTTCTACTCTCTATGTCTCTCTATGTTTATGATGCAAAGTTTTTTTTTAAGCCTCCAAATATGAGTGAGAATACGTGTTGTCTTTCTGTACCTGGCTTATTTCGCTTAACACAATGTCTTCTATGCTCACCCATGTTGCTGCAAATAGTAGGATTTTGTTCTTTTTAATGATACAATAGTATTCCATTGCATATATGTAACACATTTTCTTGATCTATTCATCTGTTGATGGACACTTAGGGTGATTCCATATCATGGCTATTGTGAAAAGTTCTGGGACAAACCTGGGAGTGCAAATATTTCTTCAATATACTGATTTTCTTTCTTTTGGATATATACTCAGCAGTGGACTTGCTGGATCATATGCTAGTTCTTTTGTTTTGAGGAACCTTTGTACAGTTTTCCATAATAGCTGTACTAATTTAGATTCTCACTGTCAGTGTACTAGAGCTCCCATTCTTTGCATTCTTGCTAGATGTGTTTTTTTTCTGTCTTTTTCTTTGTTTGCTTTTTTTTTTTTTTTTTTTGACAATAGCCATTTTAACTGAGGTGAGATAATATCTTACTGTGGTTTTGATTTGCACTTCTCTGACAATTAGTGATGTTCAACTTTTTTTTTATAGATCTATCTATAAAAAAAAAGTATGTCTTTTTTTTCAGATCATTTGCCTTTTTAATAGGAATGGTTTTTTTTTTTTTTTTTTTTTTGCTGTTGAGTTGTTTGAGTTCTTTATATATTCTGGTTATTAGTTCCTCATTGGATGAATAATTTGTAAATACTTTCTCCTATTCTGTAGGTTTTCTCTACACTCTATTGATTATTGCCATTCCTATGCAGAAGCTTTTTAAACTTGATATAAAACCACTTGTCTGTTTTTGCTTTTGTTGCCTGTGCTTTTGTGGTCTTAACTCTTGAAAAATCTGTGCCATATTAATCAGTGTCCTGAAACATCTCCACAATGTTTTATTCTAGTAGATTTATATTTTCAGGTTTTACAGTTAAGTCTAATCCATTTTGATTTGATTTTTGTACATAGGGAGAGACAGGGGTCTAGTTTCTTTCTTCTGCATATGGATACCCAGTTTTCTCAGTTTTATTTATTTGGGTCTTTTCTCTCTTTTTAGTTAGTCAATCAGTTTTGTTTATTTTTACAAAAATATAACTTCATTTTATTGATGTTTTATATTTTTTAAGTCTTTATTTCTGCTCTGATATTTATTATTTCTTTTTTTTTTCTAATTTTGGGTTTAGCTTGTTCTTGCTTTTCTAGTTTTATGAGGTGCATTATTACAGTGTTTATTTGAAATCATTCTACTTTTTTGATGTAGGCATTCAACTCTATAAACATCCTTCTTAGGTTTGCTGCATTTCGTAGGTTTTGGTATGTTGTGTTTCCATTTTCATTTGTTTCAAGAATTGTTTTGTTTTCCTTCTGAATTTCTTTATTGACCCAATGGTTGTTCGAGGCATATTATTTAATTTTAATTTGCTTATTTAATTTCCAAAGCTTCTCTTGTTGTTGATGTTTTATTCCATTGTGGTCTGAGAAGATAGTTGATATAATTTTGATTATTAATATTTGTTGAGACTTGTTTCATGTTCTAACATGTAGCCTATCCTGGAGAATATTCCATATACTGATAAGAATGGGTATTCTGGCCAGGTGCAGTGGCTCACGCCTGTAATCCCAGCACTTTGGGAGGCCAAGGTGGCCAGATCACGAGGTCAGGAGATCAAGACCATCCTGGCCAACATGGTGAAACCCCGCCTCTACTAAAAATACAAAAATTAGCTGTGCATGGTGGTGCGTACCTGTAGTCCCAGCTACTCAGGAGGCTGAGGCAGGAGAATTGCTTGAACCCGGGAGGTGGGAGCTGAGATTGCACCACTGCACTGTGGCCTGGTGACAGAGCAAGACTCCGTCAAAAAAAAAAAAAAATAATAAGTATTCTGCAACTGTTGGATGAAATGTACTGTGAATGTCTGTAAGGTTCATTTGGTCTATAGTGCAGTTTAAGTCTGCTGTTTGTTGATTTTCTGTCTAGATAATCCATCCAATGCTGAGTACGGTATTGAAGTCCCCAACAATTGTTTTATTATTAATGGGTCTAACTCACTCTCTTTACCCATAATAATTGCTTTATATATATGGGTGTTCAAATGTTTGGTGCATTTGTATTTACAATTGTTATATTTCTTGCTGAACTGATCTCTTTATCATT
The DNA here is from genome assembly GCF_049350105.2 of Macaca mulatta. Taxonomy (NCBI): domain Eukaryota; kingdom Metazoa; phylum Chordata; class Mammalia; order Primates; family Cercopithecidae; genus Macaca; species Macaca mulatta. The sequence goes on from NC_133412.1 coordinate 110,945,761, forward strand.
ATATAATGATATTGTTTGTCTCTTACGTTTTCTGTCCTGACGTCTATTTTGTCTGATATAACTGCTTCTTTTGGGTTCTGTTTTGTAGGAAATATCCTTTTACATCTCTTAACTTTCAGTCATGTGTCCTTAATGGGTGAAATGTGTTTCTTGTAGCCAGCATATAGTTGGGTTTTGTTTTATTATCCATTCAGTCAGTCTATATCGTTTAATTGGGAAATTTAAACTGGTTATGTTCAGAGTTCCTTTTGATAGGTAAGGACGTATTTATGTCATTTTGTTGTTTTCTTATTGTTTTCTATATTTGTTCCTTTCTTTCTTATTGCTTATCTTTGATAATAAAATTTGGCAGCTTTCGATAATGATAACATTTGTTTCCTTTCACTTTCTCCATTGTGTGTTGTTTCAGTGAGTTTTATATTTTAGTGTATTTTTTATGATGGTGGATATTGTCTTTTGGCTGCCAGATGTAAAAATCTCTTAAGCAGTTCATGTATGACTGGTCTTATACTGATGAATTTCCTCAGTCTTTGTTTGTCTGGGAAAGACTTTCTCCATCATTTTTGAGCAATAACTTTGATGGGTATAGTATCCTTGCTTAACAGTTCTTCCCCTACCACCCCCCAGCACTTTGAATATATCATCCAATTCTCTCCTGGCTTATAGGATTTCTGTGGAGAAATCTGCTGTTAGTCTGACAGAAATTCCTTTATATGTGACTTGATGCTTTTGGTGTTTTTAAAATTCTCTCTTTGTCTTAGACTTTTGATAGTTTGATGATAGTGTGCCTCAGAGAGGGCCTTTTTGGGTTGAATCTCTCTGGGGACATTTGAGGTTCCTGTATCTATATGTATATCTCTTCCAATATTTGGGAACTTTTCAGTTATTATTTTACTGAATAGGTTTTCAATGACTTTTTCTTTTGAACTCCCAAAATTGAATGTTTGTTCACTTGATGGTATCCTCTATATGATGTAAGCTTTCTTCGTTCATTTTTATTCTTTTTGTTATTGTTGTCTGACTAGGTCATTTCTGAAGACCTGTCTTCAAGTTTAGGAATTATTTCTCCTATTTTACCTAGTCTATTGGTGAATGTCTTGATTGTATTTCTTTAATTACATTCATTGAATTCTTCAGTTCCAGGATTTCTCTTTGGTTATTTTCTTATGATATCTATATTTGTTTGATTTCTCATCTAAATCATGAATTCTTTTTTTGATTTCTTTGTATTGCTTATCTGTATTCTTTTGTTCTAAATTTCTTTAAGGTAAATATTTTGAATTCTTTTTCAAACATTTCACAAAATTTCTTTTCTTTGGTGTTACTGGAGATTTATTGCACTCCTTTTGGGGTGTATTTCTTTGCTTTGTCATGTTTCTTGTGTCCTTACATTGATATCTGCTCATCTGGTGTAACCATCACTTCTTCCAATTTTATTAAGTAGCTTTCATAGGGAAAGACTTTTTTCTGCAGATGTATCTATAAAGTAAGTTGAATAGGGTACTTCGGCTTAGGTTCTAGGTGGGCACCATAGAGTGGTATAGTCTGCATATGATTACTTCATCTATAATCAATGTCAGTGGTGTCTGTGAGTTCCTTGGTGGCTTAGGCTGTGGTTATTAGTGGACACTGTGGTGAAACTTTACTGGAGGTGGTGATGCCAGGCAGTCCAGTCCTCAGGCCCTGAGGTAGCACATGGGGGCCGTTGCAGGCAGTGGTTTTCCCTGGGTGGGCAGTCTTTGTGCTCCTGGCAGGGCACATAGGCACTGGCAGTGAGGGCGGTAGGCTGGGAAGGTCAGTCTTTAGGCCCCTGGGCTGGATGTATAAGCACTAGTGGTGTCCATGGCAGGGTAAGTGTGGTGTGAAATGTTATAATTTTAGTTTTCATTGTAGAAATACTATCTTTTTCCTGGTGATTTTTTTATTGTCTTTGAGACTTTGAGGGTAAGAGGTTTGTGTGTATGTGTCTTTAAGATGAGAGATATCAATTTACGCTCCAATGTTAATAAGAACAAACTAGTAAATTGTTGGTAAAGGAGAGTGTCAGGGATAATTAGGATCAAAATCTTCAAGAATTTGATGAAGTTAAGAGTTTGGAAGTTGCACATGTGGCCCTTGATGGGAGCAGAACACACTACCCGTTATGTCATTAGGAAAGGCAGAGGGTTTGGGCACAGTTGAATGTAGGTTTTGGTAGTATGTAACCCTATCTGTTGATTATATCTTCTCCATGGATACAAGTATTAGTCACCAGTTAACAGTGGGAGTGAATGGTTAAGAAAGAAAGACAAGATGGCTAGGATTTTTAAAGAGAAGAGAGAAAATGTGAAATTATTGTGTTAAGAGAGTGGTAAGATGAGCATATTAGAGTGTAGTAACAATATGAAGTCCTCATTTGAGGTTTGTAGTTTTAAATTTCAAAATGAGATCTTGAGTCTTTCTTGCTTTGCATATAATTCTCTCTATACAGATTAAATACTGCTTTATGTCATGCAGTTGTTTCTGTGTTGATCTCTGTCTCCTTACTCTGTAAGCTGTTAAGGGGCAGGAAGCACACTCTGCCCTCTTATCTCTACATTTCTCTGCTCTGAAAGTCCATTTATTATCATGACTTACACTACTTGAAACTCTCCTTTCTTCTGAGCTCCTAACCCATATTTAGGAGTTGCTACAACTGGATATTTTACAAGTTCATTAAAGCCCATTCTGAATTGCTCTCTCTATCCATTATCCTCAGCCGAGCTTTCTTCATATAAATGCTCTCTCAATTCGAGTTGTCATCTTCCATAAAGTCACTTGAATAGAAATGTCAGAGTCAACCATAACTTTCTGTTTCTTATGTCCTTAAGCTAATGTCATCTAATCCTGTCAGTTTTACATCTATCCTGTCAGTAGAGACAATTGCTCAAAGATCAGTTGTCTCTAACTTGACCAAACTCAGATCACCCTCTGGCTGGATCCTAGAAATGTTTATGTGCATTGTAGTTAGTTAATGTGATTAAGGCAAATAAGATTCCCAGGGCAATGTTATATTTCCATAGATGTTTAAGATCTGCATGAAAAGGAGATATTCACCTTTTTCATTCATTTGTCTTTGATTACTATATGGGCATCATGTAGAAAAGTATTTGGTTAGATCCAAAGTGTAGTTTAAATTCTTTTTGAAGTATGGCTGTATTCCCTCCAAAGTATAGACAAATTATCTGGGCAAATATTTCATGTAAAATATGTTCCATCTTTTGACTTGATATACTGGATGCCTGAGCTTTACAGTGCACACTCCCTCCAGGGACTAGCAAGCTTTGGGAATAGGTATTCAGCTATTCTAGTATGCTTTGGGCTCCGTGGAGAAAATGGCTTTTATTCCCTTTCACCCTCTGCCCTCATCACCTTATTTCTGACTATAAAGGAGGTAAGACTTAGGCTAGGAGGAAGGGTCCCTCAACTGATCTAATAAACTCTAGAGGGTTAAAAAAATGTGTGTGATCTGGCTTCTTTTATCTTTAGTGACTTAATGATAACCACTTAATGTGATTTAATGATCTTAAACCACAGTTGGATGTGCTACTTGCATACATTATGAACTACAGGTGACTTTAAAAAATAACTGGATCTGCTTTTTAATTAATTACAACGTAAGGGCATTAAACCAATTATTAAAAAATCAAGGCCATCTGTTGTGGTAGATGCCTTTAGCCTCTAATTGCTTCATAGTTAATATTCTGATACTTCAAGTAACCTCATTAAATTTATAGGTTTCATTTTCTAAGTAATATATTTGGCAGCTAGAGTAGAAAGTTACACAGTTCAAAGTTCTTTTCTCTTACGTGAGAAAAAGAATTTGCTCTTACATGATTGAAGGTTTGCCTTGTGATGTGTAATTGTGTCTTCTTTACTGATAATTTACTGGTGAATCAAAATGAAGTCTAAATTACTTTAGGAAGAAAGTTTTGGCCTTGCTTGGAGTCTTTCCCTTGCCTCATTTCTGAGAACTGGGGGTGCAGCCTTCTCTTCAGGAGAGAATCCTCTTCAAGCTCTTCACAGAATGATGTCAATCCTGTCCCCCTTCCCCCCAACCTGTCTCAGGGTTGAGATGGATTTTACATCTTGAGCTAATTACCTCTCAAAAGTAAGAGGAAGCAAAATTCATGGAGTATTGCCTAAAGGTGATGTTCCCTCTCCATGTATAGACACTGGGAAAAACGTGATATATAAGTAATAATTGACAGAGTCCTTACTACTTTCTGCATATTGTTCTCAGTACATTACATATTAGTTCACTTAACCCTCACATCAACACTGGAAGTGGAGTTTTATTTGTTACCTTTGTTTTACAGATGAGGAAACTGATGCAAATAGAGTTTTAGTAACTCACTCAAAGTAGAGGCAGGATATAAACCCAGCAATATGACTCTATGGTCTGGGCTGTCAGCCACTGTGCAATCAGTGTTCCATATCACTCATGAAGGAAGTGAATAGAGGACAGCTCTTCGGGAAACATAGAGGAAAGTAGTTCAGTGACAGAGAGAATTTTAAGAAGGAAGGAGAGACCAAAGGTGTCCATGCCACAGAAATGTCATGGAAGACAAGAACTAGAATGTGTCCAGTAGGCTTGAGGACAGCTGCAATTTTAGCAACAACAGAATTCATGGAATAGGGAGAAATAGAAGCCAGATTATGTTTGGTTCGGAAAAAGTTGAGTATTAAGTAATTGGCGAGTGGCAAGCTTTACTGTGAAAAGTGACTCTCTCTTTAAGGTAGGTTTTAAAGTAGCGGCCAGGTTTTCATCCATCAGGGAATTAGAGATTTCTAAGTTGACTAGCAGGATGTCTAATCAGCATCTCAACTATTTGTGGTGAAAGGCCAGTTAAAAAAAATTCTAGTATACTGTAATCAATATACATTGCTAAAACCCAATAAAAATGAATTACTAGAAATGTGATCAAGTGCTGGGATGTCATAGCCATGTCAAAATTCTATAAAAGTTACTTATTGTTTATTCTCAATTTTGGTACTTGCCTCTTTGCAGAGCTCTAGCAAATGGCTCCTGGACCAGGACTCCAATACTGCTTTGCAGACTAACTTGAGGGTCCCTTTCAGATCAATGATGAGTTGTGAATAATCTCAAGTCCTTGGTCTTTTCAACAAGCTGATATTTCCTCTCTCTTTTTTATACCTTTTTTTGGTATAAGTGAGTTTTTATCACTCTTGTATGTCTTAGAACCTTATTTTGAAAAGTCTCTTGTGGTTGAGCTCTTACTCTGCTTTTTTACACAAAGTTTTACTTTTCTTTCTTCTTTTGTTTTCTTGTTTACTTTTTTTTAAATTGTACTTTAAGTTCTGGGGTACATGTACACAATGTGTAGGTTTGTTACATAGGTGTAAATATGCCATGTTGATTTGCTACTCCCATCGACTCATCATTTACATATCCCTCCCCCAACCTACCACCCACTGACAGGCCCTGGTGTGTGATGTTCCCCTTCCTGTGTCCGTGTATTCTTATTGTTCAACTCCCAATTATAAGTGAGAACATGCAGTGTTTGGTTTTCTCGTCTTGTGTTACTTTGCTGAGAATGATGGTTTCCAGCTTCATCTATGTTCCTGCAAAGGACATGAATCCATCCTTTATCATGGCTGCATAGTATTCCATGGTATATATATGCCACATTTTCTTTATCTAATCTATTATTGTTGGGCATTTGGGTTGGTCTTTGCTATTGTGAACAGTGCTACAATAAACATACGTGTGCATGGGTCTTTAGAGTACAATGATTTATAATCCTTTGGGTATATACCCAGTAATGGTATTGCTGGGTCAAATGGTATTTCTGGTTCTAGATCCTTGAGGAATCACCACACTGTCTTCCACAATGGTTGAACTAATTTATACTCCCACCAACAGTGTAAAAGCATTCCTATTTCTCCACGTCCTCTCCAGCATCTCTTGTTTCCTGACTTTTTAATGATCAGCATTCTAAATGGCATAAGATGATACCTCATTGTGGTTTTGATTTGCATTTATCTAAACACCAGTGATGATGAGCATTTTTTCATGTGTCTGTTGGCTATATGAATGTCTTCTTTTGAGAAATGTCTGTTCATATCCTTTGCCCACTTTTTAATGGGGTTGTTTATTTTTTTCTTGTAAATTTGTTTGAGTTCTTTGTAGGTTCTGGATATTAGCCCTTTGTCAGATGGACAGATTGCAAAAATTTTCTCCCATTCTGTAAGTTGCCTGTTCACTCTGATGATAGTTTCTTTTGCTGTGCAGAAGTTCTTTAGTTTAATTAGATCCCATTTGTCTATTTTGACTTTTGTTGCCATGCTTTTGGTGTTTTAGTCATGAAGTCTTTGCCCATGCCTATGTCTTGTATGGTATTGTCTAGATTTTCTTCTAGGGTTTTTATGGTTTTAGGTCTTAGGTTTAAGTCTTTAATCCATCTTGAGTTAATTTTGGTATAAAGTGGAAGGAAGGGATCCAGTCTCAGCTTTCTGCATATGGCTAGCCAGTTTTCCCAGCACCATTTATTAAATAGGGAATCCTTTCCCCATTGCTTGTTTTTGTCAGGTTTGTCAAAGATCAGATGGTTGTATATGTGTGGTGTTATTTCTGAGGCCTCTGTTCTGTTCCATTGGTCTATATATCTGTTTTGGTACCAGTACCATGCTGTTTAGGTTACTGTAAACTTGGAGTATAGTTTGAAGTCAGGTAGTATGATACCTCCAGCTAGCTAGACTAATAAAGATAAAAGAGAGAAGAATCAAATAGATGCAATAAAAAATGATATAAGGGATAGCACCATCAATCCCACAGAAATACAAACTATCATCAGAGAATACTATAAACACCTCTATGCAAATAAACTAGAAAATCTCAAAGAAATGTATAAATTCCTGGACACATACACCCTCCCAAGACTAAACCAGGAAGAAGTCAAATCTCTGAATAGACCAATAACAAGTTCTGAAATTGAGGCAGTAATTAATAGCCTACCAACCAAAAAGAGTCCAGGACCAGATGGATTCACAGCCGAATTCTATCAGAGGTACAAAGAGGAACTGGTACCATTCCTTCTGAAACTATTCCAATCAATAGAAAGAAAGGGAATCCTCCCTAACTCATTTTATGAGGCCAGCATCATCCTGATACCAAAACCTGGCAGACACACACACACACACACACACACACACAAATTTTTAGGCCACTATTCCTGATGAACATTGATGTGACAATCCTCAATAAAATACTGGCAAACTGAATCCAGCAGCACATCAAAAAACTTATCCACCATGATCAAGTTGGCTTCATTCCTGGGATGCAAGGCTGGTTCAACATACGCAAATCAGTAAATGACAAAAACCAAGTGTTATTTTTCTAATTTGTATTTTATCCTGTTGTTGTGGCCTTCTTTTCTATTTTATGCTTTAACATATTTTCATCTCTATACAGGGATCTGGGATTTGGGGTAAGAGGCAGTGGGAGGATTTTTTTTTTTTTTTTTTTGAGATGGAGTCTTGCTCTGTCACCTAGGCTGGAGTGCATTGGTGTGACCTCCACACACTGCAACTTCCGCCTCCCAGATTCAAGCAATTCTCCTGCCTTAGCCTCCCGAGTAGCTGGGATTACAGGCACCTGCCACCACACCCAGCTAATTTTTGTATTTTTAGTAGAGATGGGGTTTCCCCATGTTGGCTAGGCTGGTCTCGAACTCCTGACCTCAGGTGATCCACCTGCCTCAGCCTTCCAAAGTGCTGGGATTGCAGGTATGAGCCACCGCACCCAGCCAGTGGGAGCATTTTAACCCAGCCAACAGGAGTATTATATCACTGACATTATCTAGAATTGCTGACACATTGTAATAACAAAAAACAGATCAACTTTTGGTTGGGTTTACCTTTTTACATTCTCTGCAGACAATGCACCTCTGTACCTGGGATGAATTGCTTCTATTGCCCCCTTGGTATGCCACTGGCGTTAATTTAAAATTAAGACTAAAAGTGCTTCAAATTTCGGTATAGTAAGTTGCTAATTAAAATATATCATTATCTTCATATTTTGTAGGCCAGTGGCTACTTCTCAAAAGCTTTAAAATTTGATCCAGAAAATGAATATATTCTCATGAATCGAGCTATTACAAATACAATATTAAAGAAATACGAAGAAGCAAAAGGAGATTTTGCAAATGTAATTGAAAGCTGTCCATTTTGGGCTGCAGTATATTTTAATAGAGCACATTTCTACTACTGCTTAAAGCAATATGAACTAGCTGAGGAAGACCTTAATAAAGGTATACTTTTGGTAATTATTTTGGTAAGATTGCAGTGGTTGATGTGATTATTTTTAGACTACAAAAGAAGAAAATCATTAGGTCTATTTATTTAGATAAAGTTACATAAGAATTAGTGGTTTTAGATATCATGTCCTTGATATAATCGATATAGATTCCTTTATGTAATATCTTAACTTAAAGCTCTAGTAAACTGAGATATAGAGAATTATTACAAAACTATACACAAACAATGCCAACCTTTCGAAGAAAGACATTGTACTGTGTTTCCCCAAGTTAGTTTGCTTAGAAAGATTCAATATTTTTAATTTAACTAAATAGTTCTGTTTGAAGAAAAATATTTTCAAATAAAAAGTATTAAAGTTCTTGATTTCATCCATTGAGTTACTTTTTAAAAAAAGTTCTTATACAATTTTTGTTTGTAAGGAAATGAGACTATTTTTTGAGTGCTAGCTTAAACATATCTTGATTTTCTTTTTCTTTTGCAGCCCTGTCTTTGAAGCCTAATGATGCTCTAGTATATAATTTTAGAGCAAAAGTTCGTTGTAAAATAGGTCTGATTGAGGAAGCTATGGCTGACTATAACCAAGCACTTCATCTTGAAGACCATAACTCAGTTATATGATTACATAGACCGTGGTTGCTAGAGTAATTTACACAACTGTTCTCTCTGAAACTGAAACATATTTGTTGTCTAAAAGGTTCCACCATTTTCATTATTGTATTCATTATGCTTAGTCTTCCATATAACCTTCTATGCGTTTTAATAAAATGTTTGTTATACATTAATTATAAAATTTATGTCATTTTCTGCATATTTGGAATACCTTGATAATTGAATTTTTTCAAGGCTGCAAAATTTAAAGGAAAATGTTTCTTAAGGAATTAAATAGGAATGTTTCTTAACATTTAAAATATTTTCTTTAAAGTAATTCTTTTTGAAATAATACTATATATTGTAGAAAAAATGTCATCGACCTTTTCATCAATCCTTGCTGATAATGTATTCAACAGTATACAGATTAAAAAAAATAAACAGAACTGATGACTATAAAAAACTGAACTCAAGTAAAACCCTTCTCTTTTCCTTTAAACAGTGTGTATACAGGTTAATAGTCTTCCTAATACCTATATTCTTCCAATAGACAAATGTGTTTCTCTTTTACATGTGGCCTGCCTTCTAGGACAGCACCTATAAAGATTTTGGACATCATGTTTCCTTGAGATAGTTCCCTCTGCCTCTTTAATGCAGCTATCATAGATACATATAAAATCTGTATATATTTATAATTCTTGCATTGCAGGAGTTGATGAGTGAAAATAAAACAACTAAAAACTATTTATAGAGTGTCTCTGAGGAATCTTTGAATGAACCAGAGAACTCTTTCCCTTTGCCTCACTGATAACAGCAAGACTTCTTAACTTTTTTTTTTTTTTTGAGACGGAGTCTCACTATTGCCCAGACTGGAGTGCAGTGGCGTGATCCTGGCTCACTGCAACCTCCACCTCCCAGGTTCAAGTGATTCTCCTGCCTCAGCCTTCTGAGTAGCTGGGATTACAGGCGTGTGCCACCACACCCAGCTAACTTTGTATATTTAGTAGAGATGGGGTTTCACCATGTTAGCCAGGCTGATCTCGAACTCCCGACCTTGGGTGATTGGCCCGCCTCCGCCTCCCAAAGTGCTGGGATTATAGGCATGAGGCATTGCTCCAGGCCTGGCTTCCTAACTTTAAATTTACTCATATTTGCCTCATTTGGGTTGTTTCCCTTCTTGGTTTTATTCTTCCAGTACATCTCCATCTCCTCAGAGACCTGTGTTCACTGTAAGCAGGCATTTGGAAAGAATACTTCTCTCCACTCAGCTTTCTTTGTTTTTAGTTTGATGTACCAGATTTTCATAATAGGATGTTGACTTTTATTTAATTAGTCAATTAAGTAATTCTTTTTAAGAGGCAGGATCTTTCTGTCACCCAGGCTGGAATGCAGTGGCGTGATCATAGCTCACTGTAGCCTTGATCTCCTTAGCTCAAGTGACCACCCTGCTTCAGCCTCCCAAGTAGCTAGGACTACAGGCATGCAACACCATGCTTGGCTAAATTTTTATTTTTTGTGGAGGCGGGGTCTTGCTATATTGCCAGGCTTGTCTCGAACTGCTGGACTCAAGTGATTCTCCCATCTTGGCTTCCCAAAGTGTTGGGATTACAGGCATGAGCCACTGTGCTTAGCCAGAATGTTGATTTTCATTTGTAAGCCACCATGGGATGCTTCACACTATTTCAGGAAAATTTTCTTGGTATGATGTGTGGGTCCATGTGAGGATTGGGTCATCCCTGGTGAGTTATTTTACTTGGTAAATCAGACAAATTTAATAAGCTGCTTCATAACCTCTTTCTCTCACTTATCTTCATGCCTTTTCATCTCTGCCCCAGCCACAGATGAGATTCAGACAAACCACATGCAGCCACAGACAGCCCCTGCCTCCTGCCTATGCCGCAAGTCACTCACCGACTGCCCTGGGCTTCTCTGTTGAAAGAGGTGATAGAGGCTGTGGGATTCTCAGTGCCTGCCCCTATGCGCTGTGGACGTGCAGGGGACAGTTCCTGTCTGATGAACCTTTTTGGTGATGGGAGAAATGAACTGGTAGATAAATTCTAACCTCTTCCGTCTCTTCTTGGTGGAGTGTTCTGAGACACTGAGTGTACACGGCTCCGTGGAGGATAGTCCTGAGTGATTATGCAATCAGTTGTACTTACTGGTGGCCACTTTCAAATCACACCTCATGCTGGTGCTTCTGTCTTCCTTGCCTCACCCTCCCTTCTCAGCGTCCCTGCTTTCCTGGGATTGTACTTCTCGATAAAGTAGTAACACAGAAGCATTTGCCTTGGGGTCTACTTTCTGGTGGGAGCCCAGGCTGAGACAGTTAGTAATTTAATATTTTTTTCTAATTGTACACAAATCCTTGTAACACAAGGCAGGATGTGATAACTATTGGGGAAATGATACAATCCAAGGGTCATGCGAGCAGAGTAGGACAAAACATGTCTAACTTTTCAAAATGCCGTATGTCCCCTGGCTCATATCCCCTTGGCACCCACAGTTTCTGCATGCACTGACAGAATCCTATTGCAAGCATCCGTGATTTTCCACGGGAGGCATTTCTTTCTCTCAGCCCGTGCCCAGGCCAGGCCTTCTGAAGAGGAGCTGATGACACTAGGAGGAACCTTCAGCTAATGACAGAAGGGAATTAAAGGATAAACTCCCTTGTCTCTTGAAGGGATAGCTCTCCCTGACTTCCCCAGTGGGATTAAACCCCAGTGACCTGCCATATAATTTTTTCTGTGGCCACACCTTTTGTTGGCTTTTTCCCTTCCCTGTCTTACCTCCCTCTCCCCTGGCAAAGACAAAAGCATGCTAGGATCTCCTCCCAAGTAAACTACTTGCACTTAAATAAATAAAACCTGTCTCAGGATCTAAGATGGCAGCATTGAGGAAGAAGCATTTAAGCTGGTCCTGAGCAGGAGAAAATGCCCATGGGCAGAGGTGTTGAATAGTAAGACTCTCCATACAGACTGAATGTCAGGACAGAGATACAGCAGTGAGAAAATAAAGAAGCATATTTTGGAAAGGGGCTGGAGCAGAGTTTTTGTGAGTAAATGATAGAAGGAAAATAAGGCTCTGTAGTCAGAAGGAGATAGAGAAAGAGGGTTTTTTTTTTCTTAGTCATTTTTTCTCCCTCAGTCTTCACATTAGTAGACTGCGGATATTTTAGCCTCGCCAATAAAATTGGACATATGAAAATTGATCAGTACTCTACAGAAAAAGGTTTACCTTGTCCTGTATGTGCTCCAACTGTATGTGGTATAGATTCCAACTCTGACAGTTGGAAGATGCAGGGCAGATAAAGGGAAGGATAGCATGATGAAGGAAGGATTGAGAGGATGGAGAACACGGAAGAAAGTAACTTCAGGAGGTCATAGGATGTAAATGAGGTACTCATGCCCCAAGGGAAAAGGAAAAAGATGCCTAGCTTTCATCTTTTCTAATTAACTTTGCTTGGTTTTGATCGCTTCAGAAGGTTCCCTGAGTCTACATGCTTCTCACTGTTGTAGGACTTACTGGTTGGGTTTAATTTATTTATAATAAGTACACAAACACACACACAGGACTTCTTCCGATGATTATCTCTGGGAGATAAAATTGGAGGGAGAAAGGAGAAAGGGAGCAGAAGATTTTTCACTTTGTTTTATTAAAATTTTTTTACACATCAAGATGAAAGAAGAGTGGTGGAATTATAGATGACTTTTTCAATTTTATGCACTTCTGTATTTTTTTTTAGTTTTTTTTTTTTGTTAATTTATGTATTTTTTTAACTAGAATATAAGCTTTATAAAGACAGGAATTTTGTCTTTTTTGTTAAGTGCTGTATCTCCAATGCCTGTAGTGCCTGGCAGCTAATTTATGCTCATAACATATTTGTTAAATAATACACAAATTACAACTACCAGGGATCACCATTATTGTATAGATATTGTGGTGTGAATTATTTGCTTGTCATATGCCCTTCAGACATCTTGCATTCCTTCCATAAGACAGATACTGAAAGCTAAAAGTTTTGCCTCCCAAATGTCATTGCAGCCAGCAGAGTTCCAGATGTGATTTAGTTTCTGCCAGTTTGATGCAATCTGATGAGGCTGAATTGAGGCAGTATCATCCAAAGCACCCTTCTGCTCATGCTAAAATAGTTGGCTAGAGTAGAATTGTTAGATTTAGCAAATACAAATATAGAATAACTGTAGTATGGTTTGGATTTGTCCCCTCCAAATCTTATGTTGAAATGTGATCTCCAATGTTGGAGGGTGGGACCTGGTGGGAGGTGATTGGATCTTGGGTATAGATCCCTCATGAAGGGTTTCACGCCACCTTTTTGGTGATAAGTGAGTTCTACCTCAGTTAGTTTACTGGAGAGTTGGTTGTTTAAAATAATCTGGCTCCTCCTTCTCCCTTTCTTGTTCCTGCTCTCACCATGTGCCTGCTCGGGTTTCACCTTCCCTCATGATTGTAAGTTTCCTGAGGCCCTCACTAGAAGCTGAGCAAATGTTGGCACCCTGCTTGTAAAGCCTGCAGAACTGTGGGCTGATTAAATCTCCTTATAAGTTATCCAGTATCAGGCATTCTTTGTAATAAAACAAAAAGCTGACTAATAAAATCTGGTTAAATTAGAATTTCAGATAAATTATTAATAATTCAGGGCTCCCAGTTAAACACAGGTCACTCAAATTTGAATTTCAAATCAATAAGTTTTTTTAGTATAAGTATATCCTATTATATGGGATATACTTATACTAAAATTATTCCGAAATTTAGTTTCAGAAAAACATTTTCAAAAGAAAATGTTGTTGATCAGAAATTCAAATTCAAACAGGCATCCTGTGTCTTATCTGGCAGTCCTGCTCTGGAACCAGCCATCTGGCCATGGCTTCTGACCCTAGATGGATCGTATGTTTCCCTAGAATCTACAGTTGCTGTGCCCATTTCTTTATTTTCAGGCTTCCTCTCTGGCAGAGCAGCATCTCCCCCAGTTTGGCCAGTCTTGTGTTGCTCTTCTGGGGGCCAAGCCCAGACCCTGCTTCTCCAGACTTTCCAATGATGTGAGCACCCATGTCCTTGTAGGAAACCCCTTTCTTTGTAAAAGAACTAGATTGCCTTTGTTATCTATAACTGAACTCCTACTGATACTTTTCTGTTCCCAAGATTTTTTTTTCTAATTTAGAGCTTTATTTTTCATTTGACATGGATGGGAGTCTCTTCTCTGCAATGAGGCATTTCTATAGTTTGGTCACGGGCAGAAGAATGTAATTAGAACTAAAAACTAATAATCACAATATTTAGCACTTAGAGGTATAGCCTTCCATGCCTCACCTATGTTGCCTCTACTTTCTCTGTAGCCTTGTAAGGTAGGTAGGTATCATTAGATGAGGAGACTGAGACTCAGAAGGATTGAGTTGTATGATTGGGGTCACATAGCTAGTGAGTGGTGGGGTTGAGGTTGAAATCCTGTTCTAGTGCCTGCTCTGCGCTTCCTGCTCCTGTTCACCTGGAAAAAAATCCAAGGCAAGATAAACGCATGTTCTATTAAACAGTCTTTATTATAATGATATTAGAGCTCTTTGGCTTCCTAATGATTTTTTGTGAAGAAAAAGTATTTCCAGTCTTTCACACTTTTTTTTGGTACTGTCTTATATACATATATGTATGCCTATGTCTGTCTATCTATCTCTTCATTTATCTATCCATCCATCCTAAAATTAGATAAATGCACAATAGTAATAAGGTTATCTCAAGCTTTTAATTTGAAATACAGTCAATGTGCTATGTCTTATATTTCATCTCTAACAATAAAGGCAACATAGGAATTGACACCATAAAGGTCAACACACAGGCAGTAAGAAAGGGAGAAAAACAAAACCATTATTTGTTAAAAACCGACTATATACCAAACACCCAACTGTGGCTTAAGGTTATATATAGGTGTAGATATATATACACATATATGTATATATAGTTGTGTGCATGTATATGTGTGTGTGTGTATATATATTTTTGAGACAGACCAGGCCGGAGTGTAATGGTACGATCTCAGCTCACCACAACCTCTGCTTCCCGGGTGATTCTCCTACCTCAGCCTCCTGAGTAGCTGGGATTACAGGCATGTGCCACCAAGCCCGGCTAATTTTGTATTTTTAGTAGAGATGGGGTTTCTCCATGTTGGTCAGGCTGGTCTCGAACTCCCAACCTCAGGTGATCCGCCCGCCTCAGCCTCCCAAAGTGCTGGAATTACAGGCATGTGCCACCACGCCCAGCTAATTTTGTATTTTTAGTAGAGATGGGGTCAGGCTGGTCTCGAACTCCCAACCTCAGGTGATCCGCCTGCCTCCGCCTCCCAAAGTGCTGGGATTACAGGCATGAGCCACCATACCCGGCCAATATATTTTCTTAAATTGATTTGCTAGTATTAATCGAACTTATTTTCAAAGAAAGAATTTGTAAAAGTAAATGCGTGACTATTAAAAATGTGTCATTCTACCTAAAATCATCTCATTTTATTCCAGTCATATTACATTTTGGGAAACATTGTACTTCACAGTATTATTGTTTGATGGGTATAGCTAGAAGAGTAACCAGAGTGCGGGAGGGAAGAATGTCAAATGCCAGCTGAGATGGATAAGGGAAAGAGAATGAACAGGAAACATAAGGTGATTGCCTGGGCAGACAGGTCAGAGTCAGAACAATAATAGCCTTTTACTTTGAGAGTCCCAGTCTACATTCTTAGTGTGTTTTTGTAACAGTAAGATCTTACTCCCAGAGCTTCTCCAATGTCACAAAAAGGTTTTGTTAGTCAAAGCTTTAGACTCATTGATTTCCAAAAACAACAGGAACCTTAATGACCATTCACAATGAGGTACCAGACTTTGTTCAAAATCTCTTCCTCTTCTCACTCATCTTTGCCTGGCTAATTTATTCTCAAGAAGGGTCTTATTTCCCCATCTAGGAGAGTGGCTTAGATCTTTTGTTATATATTCCCACAGCACTGTCACCTTCTCTTTGGGAATGCCCTTCACATCTGTGTATCCTTGTTTAATGGTTGTCTTCCTCACCAGACTGGAAACTCTTCTTCACCAGACTGAAAACTCAGATTGTGTATATCTGTTCACCACTGCATCACCAATGCTTATCACAGCTCCTGGCACTTATCAGGTGCTTCATAAATATTCGATGTGTTTATTTAAGGAAAAGACAGGTATGGACCCTCACACAGGACTCTGTGACCCAACACACTACAGATACATGTTTTACTATTCATTTATAAGATAAAGTGAGCATCCTGCGAGATTTCAGGCAAGCCTTGACAAAGCAGTGACTGCCTGCATCCTCAGTACTTTTCTTATTTAACAGTTCATCCTTAGTGTCCACACAGCTTTAACTGTGCCTAACTCATACACACACACACACACACACACACACACACACACACACACACACACACAACATCCTTAGGATCAGGAGATAAGATTAACCTTGAAAAATGAAGTTTCAAGCAAAATCAAGACATAATGCATGAGATCACCCTGCTATAAAAATACTCTAAGGATTAGTCAACCAGTAGTAGCTGAAAACAGAACTCTGTCAAGGTGATAAGGTTGTAATGTCTGAAACAATGATGTATCAACATCTCAACCTAATCATTGTACTCTTTATAATTAGATGATGACATAACATAATCAAGTTGTAACCCAATAAAGTCGAGTGCATATGAGACTATGCAGATTTTTAATTTCTGTGCTTTTTAAGAAAGGTTATACTAATCGAAAGGGCATGGTGGGTGTGGAACTTAGAATAGGAAGAGGAGGGAATGATCAGAGTGTAAACATCTATATGCATGTTTCTGGCTCTGTCTGCTGAACAGATTCTCTAAACAGTGCACAGGAACATTCTGATATTTTGACCTCTCCCCAACTGGTAAATTTCCATCAAGTATATGGACCATACCATTGTCATAACTTTAATTCATGAAACCAATAAGACAATTCAGCAACTTCTTTTCTTGATTCTATTCTATCCAAGAAGTCTTCCATTGATAATTAGTTTTCCATATGGATATGCAGAACAGTATGTATAGTGTAGTAAGCTTCCATTTTATTGTAAAATAAAACCATACATATGCAGAATATATTACATTTTCGTATAAAGCCTTAAATGAGTTTCATACATCAGACTTTAACAATGAGTGCCTGTAGAGAATGGGATTGATGGTGTAGAGTTTATTGGTAGAAGCTGCATGAGAATTTTAAGAGATCTTCAGTTTGATTTTTTTTAAATTTTGACACTTCTGCATTCTCTGATTTATGTATTTTTAAATCACTGAGTACAACTTAGTTTTATAATAGGAAAAATGTAAAGTTATCCCCCTCCCATGTTAAAATAGCTTATTCGAGGCAACATTTCAGACTCTAAAAGTCCCACATTGCCTTTTCCATGTATGCCTGCAGTGGACTCTGAGCTAGAGCTGGCAGAGCAGGAGTTGTTCAGAGGTCCCACTGGTCCAGGGAGGTACTGTCCACAAAGCATCTCAGGTCCGTGTTTGCATCATGACCATCTCTTGGGAAGAACTTAGCTTTAAAAGTATTTTTCTAAAATACATAGGCTGATGACCATAGTCACTTAAGTTTCTAAGGAAAATATGAAACTTACTACCTAAACCTGTGAGTCAATTGAGGTCTTTTACTTCCCAGGACTACAATTTTAATTTCTCTGCAAAAGGATCTGTTCATTTGCATGCGCTCATGTGATGATTTTGCTTTGCTTTAGAGCTGTTACTTCTCTGAAAATAAAAAGATCTCTAAAGCCTCTGATAAAAAGAAAAGAGGATAATCACTGAAAACTTTGTCTTAACATATCTATCAACTTTATGACACAAATTTTAAAAGAGGAAAGAATTTTGGGAGGCCGGTGGTTTGTGCTGATAATACCTGTAATTTTGTAATGTGACTTAAAAGCAAAAAATCACTAAGTGGAAAAAGCATCATTTACATTTCAAATACAAATATACTCCTTAATCTTACTTCAGTTGGTTAATAGGTGAGACAATTCAATTTATTGCATATATATAAAGTATCATATGATTTTATATATAAAGGATGTGATTATATATATATTATACATAAACCACATGACACTTTAAAGTACAATTTTTACTTACATGGTTGTAAGACCTAAGGGAAAGATTCCTAATTGTTTTGTATGAAGCATTACTTTCTTTCTCTAACCTTCCTATAGGAGACCTATGTAAGTCTACAAATCAACTTGCCTTATATTTAAAGAAAGAAAAAGTAATTGGGAATTTAACTTAATATTTATGTCATTCTTCCATTCTTAGTATTTATGTCATTATTACTCTTACCCAGTAGTCATTTTGTGTAAAAAGCTTGTTATAAACCACTAAATGCTGAATTTATTAGACTGGGAGAGCATCATTTAGGAATGTTTGCTTTATAAGTCAGGAACAAATCTCTCTTTTGAATGTAAAGATCAAGATAAGAATTTTAGTATCTAAGTTAAGGTGTTTTATTCTGCAAAACCTAGAGATGAGGTCTTCTTTCCCTAAAAATGATAGAGCAATGATTTTTATTAGTCTTGGAGTCCTATTCAGAAAATTGACAAATTCTGTAGCAGAACTCTGTGCCTTTGAAATGTGAGAGACATCTCACCACAACTTCTCCATGTATAATTTACCCTGAATAATGTATGAGTCGTGTAATAGCCCTGCAGCGCATACTCATCTTCACAGAATACTGACTTCTCTAGTATTGCGTCTTCTGCTTTCCATTCCTATGCTGTGTGTTTACTATATTAAGTCTTTGATGGTGAGCAGAAAAGGTGGGAGAAGAATATTTGAGAGCTGAAAATCCTGGGCAATCCAGGAAATAGTTTAATATACTAGACTTCTCATTGTAGCTTGGTTGTGAAAATGTGATCTTTGCTTAGAACTTGCCTCTAGGGTTTCGGAAACCGGGATTTCTTTACAACTAGGGAAATAAGTGAGTAGCCAAAGAGTATCAACTTTACTTCACGGGTGTTAGAGGGGGAATTGGTATAGGGCACCGGGAGGGTTGAGAGGGAAGAGAAATTTAAGTTATTTAAATGGAAAGTAATTTAAAATATTTTTACATCGAAAGATACAGCTATGTCATGGGACAGAATTTTTAAAGTTCACATGAGTCTTAGTGGTAAGGCACAGGGCTTTGTAGACATTTCTCGTTTTTGTTTGACTGCTTTGGGATATGCCACAGGCCCACAGGCTGGCGTTCACTCTGCTAAGGACCATGAGACAACGGCAGCCTCTGCCACCCTAGTCCCACATCAGCACTGTTTTCTGAAGCCCCTTCAACAGCAAGTGCTCACTGGATCCTCCCAACGAGTTGTTAGCCCATTTCGCAGATGAGAAAACCTTGAGTACAGAAAGATTAGGTGGCTTATTGAGGTCCCACATTTAAGGACAGAGCCACAATACAACCCAGGCTACCTGCAAAATACCATTTCAGGAAAGCTTTGGAATGGAAAATACCAATAAAGCAAGATTAAAAAACCCTGAGGCCCTCTCTTGCAAGTTTTTATTTAAACAATTCTAATAGAATGCATTCTTGACTGGATGTAGAGTAATTCATTTCTCAAAGTATTTTCAATGATACATGTATTTTTTAATTAGTATTTTAAGTGCCATCTCCATGTCTACTTAGATTCATTCTATGCTATATAAAATATGGGAAATAATAAAAACATTTAAGTGCTTACTAAATGTCAAGACCTTTTCTAAATGCTGCATGTGTACTCTCTCTTTAATTACTGCAACCGCTCCATGAAGCTGTTATGATTCATATCCCCATTTCATAGATGAGAAAATGGCAGTGGAGAGAGGCAGGGTTATTTGCCTGAAGTAACGTGTAGTAAGAGGTGGAACAGTTTGAGTCCAGGACCTCTGCTTTACCATGATCCTAAATGGCATAAGGAGAAAAAGGACCGAGGCCCCCGTCCTGTACAAAGGAGGTGACTGTCAGTGGCCTCCAGGCCTCAAGGAAATCTGTGCCCTGGAAATTCTATCTCTTGGCACCCCAGAAATTATATGTCTCCTTGAGGAGTTGAGGAACTTTATGTTTTATCCTATGTTTGAAATAGCCTAAACCCAAAGTGGCCGATTCAATTTTGCTTTAAAATGAGGAAGATTAGAGGATAAAACACAACCTTAAAACCTAATAATTAACTTCACAATGCTGTAGGGTTATAGCTACTGCTAAGCCAGAACTTTATTTTCTGGATGCTAAGTCACTCTGAGATTTATCCCTGAAAGTTTATAGGAAAAAGAAAGGAATCTCTGAGAGGAAATAGCTAATGCTGACCGGGTGCTCAAACAGGACAGGGGTTTAAGAGTAATTTCTGCCATTAAGCTCTCCTGTAACCCACAAGCAATAAATGACAGTCTTTTAAAAACGACAACGTCTTATCGAATTCCTGGGCACCACACAGGAAAGAACTCGATCAATTTCTCTACACTTGTAATGTCAAGAGGACTCATACTCTAGACCTCTGTTATAAAAGAGGAATTGTTTATGGCTATTGAAAAATCCTTGTGGAGCTGTCCATCAAACTTTATGAAATATGTGAGTTACTTAGGTATCAGCTCTCTGGATCTAATTTTCTTTCCAGAGCATTTGGAATCAAACCTTTTTCTTACTGGCTGGTTTCACATTGATAAACATTGAGCATTTTTACTCTTTTCTCTCCTTTCCTACCTGTTTTTATTGACTCTCTTCCTATCCTTTTTTCTTTTCTTCATCTCCTGTTCTGAGATGAAGAAACTGTTAGTGTTTCTCAAAATGGAGCCTGTGGTCTACCTGTGTCAGAAAAGACTGGGATGCTTACTAAAACTTCAAATTTCAGGCCTTACCTCAACTGTACTAACTCAGATTTTTTGGGAGTGATACCCAAGAAACTGAACTTCAGTAAGCTCCCAAGGAGATTCCTATTCACATTGGAACAGAGAAGGTCTGGTTTAGTGGTTTTCAAACTTAATTGTTGTGGAGGGTTTGTTAAAAACACAGATGTCTAGGCCTCACCCCAGAGTTTCTGATTCAGGAGGTCCTGGGTAGACCTGGGACTTGCATTTCTATAGGGTTCCTGGGTGATGCTAATGCAGCTGCTGTTTTGGAAACCCCACTTTAAGAACTCCAGAGTGGGAGGCTGAGGCAGGAGAATGGTGTAAACCCAGGAGGCGGAGCTTGCAGTGAGCTGAGATCCGGCCACTGCACTCCAGCCCGGGCGACAGAGCGAAACTCTGTCTTAAAAAAACAAAACAAAACAAAACAAAAAACTCCAGAGCGTTGAGAAGCTCTAGTCTAATCTCTGAAGTTCTGAAAAAGCTTTTAAATAAAACATACCCTAAAATGTTGAATGTTAATTATTTTAGTTGTAAAAATATAAACATTACAAAAACACTTACATTTCTATCTGTACCTCTGTGTGTATCATTCCTCACTCTCCATCTCTACATATTGAACTCTGCTCATGGTTCAGAGGGTGATGGTCCTTGATATGGGTTGGCTGTGTGTCCCCACCTGAATGTTATCTGAATAGTAAGCCCCACATGCTGAGGGAGGGAGGTGATTGGATCATGGGTGTGGTTCCCCCAAGCTGTTCTCCTGATAAGTGAATTCTCATGAGATCTGATGGTTTAAAAGTGTTTGGCAGTCCCCTCCTTGCACGCTGTCTCTCCTGCTGCCTTGTGAAGAAGATGCTTGCTTCCCCTTCACCTTCCACCATGATTGTAAGTTTCCTGAGGCTTCTCCAGCCATGTGGAACTGTGGGCCCAATTAAAACTGTTTCCTTTATAAATACTTTGTCTCAGGCAGTTCTTTATAGCTGTTTGAAAGTGGACTAATAGAGTCCTCCTCCACGAGACCATCCTTGATTCATACAAATGTGGGTCATCTCTCTCCTCAGCCCCAAACCCCCACCCTGGCTTTCTACTTCTTTGTGGACACTGATTCCCTTCTACATGGCTGTGCAGTTGTGTTTGGGAGAAGATGTTTCATCTTTCCTACCATATTGCAAGCTCCTAAACACAAGGTTTGTGCCTTTTTATTCTGTTTTGCCCTGCAGTATATAGAGTAGTCCTAGGCACTTTGGTGATGCTCAACAGATGTTTCAGTAATAATAAATGAATGCTTTTCTGGGCGAAGGATGCATTTAATTCCTTTAAATTAGAGCTAGACTATTAAGGTTTCATATCTTCCACCTGAAGGATCCTTCCACCTGAAGGATCTTTCTTCACAAGAGTGATGGCCATTCTTTTCTTTCATTTGACTGAGAAGGTAGGTAGTGTTTTGGATGAGTCCCCTTATAGAAAAACCTATTAAAATCCAAGGAACTCTCCAATAAGTTGTTGAGGCCTAGTGCTGGTATCTCAGAAAGATTTTCCTACTCTCTGTCTATGTAAAGTGTGTTTCCTGCCTCACCTGAGAGCATGTTACAAAGGCAGCGTCCGGGGTCCTACCCCAGACCTCCCGAATGAGAATCTGCAGGTGACTTGTATGTGCGTTCATGTTTGAGAAGCAGTGCCCTAAGAAGTTTCCTTCTTTGACTGAAAAAAGTACTTAAAATAGTACTCAAGTCAGTACTTGAAATTTTGGCGATTATAGGTTTGTTAATTCTTTTTGTTTATTTTACAAGACACTCTGTGGTAACTGGGAGTTCTGCCGAGGGTTTGTAACCATCATCAAAGATTCTTATTAAATGGGCATCATTTTATGTTAGACATACTAAAGAAACAT
The DNA here is from genome assembly GCF_049350105.2 of Macaca mulatta. Classification (NCBI taxonomy): domain Eukaryota; kingdom Metazoa; phylum Chordata; class Mammalia; order Primates; family Cercopithecidae; genus Macaca; species Macaca mulatta. The sequence goes on from NC_133412.1 coordinate 110,968,434, forward strand.
AATCTGAGCTTTGCCACAAAACCAGACATCATTGATGTGGGCAAGCATATATTAAGACATAATTAAACATACAAAGCCTATAGATGCAGCATCAATACAACATGGGTGGATTTGTTTTTGAAATTTTTGTTATTCATCCTCTGTAATCTGTATTTCTTTGATTTCAGAGTTTTCAAAACAATATTTTTTAGCTATATGTCTATAAAAATTTGGTATTAAACTAAACAGAAATTTAGTAACCTGGGCTGGTTTTATAAAGATTGATATTCCTGAGTACCTTTGAATCTGTCTCAATTTGTAATGAAAAAGCATAAAAATTCTGTCGTATGGAAAACTAGTTGTGCTATATGGTACTCATTTTTGACTTTAATTTGTAGTATAACTCATGTATAATGGATCAGGCATCAAAGGGATAATTAACAGTTTGAAGTAAATTCTCAAAAATAAGGAAAAGTGCTTATATGCTTTGTATTAAAATGTTTATTCATAATTTAGAGTTCAGAGTATGCCATTATTATACAAATATAAAAACATTCATTTAAGCTTATTTGAGATTCCTGTGCTTAGACTATTGATCCTTCCTGCTTTTCAGTGCATGGATTATGCAATATTTAATGTGTGAGGCTTACGTGGGATATAAACTTTCTTGGTTAATAAGATCTCTTTCCTTTTATGACAGTTGTGATTCTGGTAATATGCTCATTAGAAAGGTCAGAGTGGCTGCTTTGAAAATGTGTTCAGTACTGGGATGAGTATATTGGCAAGGCTCTTGAATGAGTTTGGGAACTTCATATGTCTTGTTCATAACTGTGCTTTTTTTCATTTCTTTGGGAGGTTTTATGTGACATAATTTAGCCAAAGAAGAGCAGTGTCATTAAAAAGCTATTTAAGAGATGGATAGTATTACCGGCTATAAACATTCTGCTCTCGTAGGCCCAAAAGCTTTAGAATAAGTGAACATAGCAGTTAATTGTAAGAATATCTTTTTCCATTTTACATAATATTATAGGATTTGGATGAGTTATTTCTTGACTGTTGTAGACTGTACTTTTAAATGTTCTACTTCCTAGCTATATCATTGCTGTTAAATTTCCAGCACATAATAAATAATATATTATTCACATTCATAATAATTTTGTTTCACTGAAACTGTCTTTGAGATTGAAAACAACCAATGCATGCTATCATTTCAGAATACGATAAAATGACCATGTTCATTATAAGCAGATACAAAACAATACCCATCTCTTCTTAATGGGAGCATAAAATCCTCTTCAAATTTGATATGTACTTTTCTAAGTTATATGAAGATTAGCATTGTAAACAGTCACGTTTCTTATCAGCTTTATTTCTCCTTGGGGAATTTTACTTTCTGTTTCTTCTTCCTTTCCTCAACAAAAATCTCAATAATTTCTAAATCAGTAATGGAGCGGCCAGCTTATAGTGGGCATTTGATGTATATTTGTTGAAATTTATATTTGGGGAAAAATTTTGATCCTTTAAAAAAGAAAGGTTTTAAAATGCAGACATGGGTTTCAGCAAATCTCAACAAACAGTCAATGCTAACAGCCAGGATATGGAAGGTAGTTATGTATGTTTTATATCAGTAATAACTAACATGCCTTTTAGTCTTGTATTATTGCGCTTTAATGTTTAGAATAATAAACTTCTACATAAATGCATATAAGTTCCTTGATCTCCCTGTATGTCAGTTTTCTGAATCAAAGCAAATTAACAGTAAAATAAGGCTGTTTCCAGAGATGAAATAGTTCAAAAGGCTAAGGCACTTCTTTTTTTTTTTCTAAAGTGCATATCTGCACTTAGGTTTAGAATTGCATGTCTGGAAAAACTATTCATAATCTGCTTTTCTCCCCTTTTCTTTTATTTTTGCCTGTATTTATTTTGGCCAGCTGGTGAGACAGATCTTTTTCAGGGCTCAGCCTTCCAGTCTGAGCGTGGTTCTCCAAAACCAATCTTTGGATTAAATTCCTGTTTTATTCACTCTGGTGTCTGAACAGTGTTGATGTCAGGGGGCCACGGTGACCCAGTTGTCTGTCCCAAGTGGCTGGTGGCTTGCCAAGTAAAGAGCTTAGCCAGGCGGCCACACACTGTTGCATAGTAGTGCACCTTAGCTAGGCGGTGGCCACACACTGTTGCACCTGGGGAAGGAAGTTGGGGTAGAATCCTTGGGCAATCTGTCTCACGTTTGTGTCTCATGTCAGTTGTCTCATATGAAGGTAGACACAGAGGTCTCCTGATAAAATAAATGGCCTAGTGTGGCTTTCACCTTGTCTCTAGTCTTGTCAGTACATCTGATGGGCTCACACAAAGATTGAGCTGAGGAGGCTGGGGCTTAAAAGTTATCCTTGTTCTGAAAATATTCCATGGCTTTGATTCTGGGGGAAAATGGTAAAATTTGGTTCCATTCTATGTATAATTTGTTCTAACATCGTTTTAGGATTTTTAGTTAAGTTTGAGCTCTAAGCATCACAGTCAGCCTGAGAAATGACCTTTCTTCTCAGAGGTTCTGGAATTCCAGACCTAGGCATCCCCTGAAAAAGATCAGATGGGGTGTATTGACTAGGAACCAATTTTCGTTTGGGATTGGGCAGGCTTAACAAGTGGCTAGTTCACTTCTCTGTCAGCTGTTAACATTGGCACATGAACACAGAAGATTTAAAGGGGTCTATACCTCACAGTCCTATAACCTTGAATGTGAAGGTCTCAGCTGATGTTGTCACAAAACAGAGATATGCTACAATTGAAACCCTTGAGCACTTCTCCCCTCCCTCCTTCTCTCCTCCCCCCTCCCCCTCCTTCTTCCCTCCCTTCCTCTCTCCCTCTCTCACTTCCTTCCTCTCTTCCTCCGTTCCTTCCTCCCTTCCTCCTTTCCTTCCTTCTTCCCTGCCTCCCTCCCTTCCTCCCTTCCTCCCTTCCTCCCTCCCATGTGCTCACTACACACAAAATGGCCACTTTCAGCTTTCCCTAGTTGGGATCAATAAGGCAATCTGGTATGGTAGAAAGGCAACAGAGGGGTCTGGGTGTCAGAATGAGGCTTTGTAGTCATGTCTCTACTAGCTATGTGACCTCAGTTAACTGCTCTGAACCGATTTTCTTACCTGCAGGATAGGCCTTCAAGTCCCTTCTAGCCCTAAGATCTACGGGTTTGATGGGAATAATATTACCTGCCTACCCGACTGAGTTGTTTTGGGAATTAAAGGAGATCATATTTATGAAACTACTCTTTAAACCCTCTACAAAAGATTAAGCAATATGATACTATTAATTCCCTCTGAAGAATCAAAATAGCTTGCAATTTACTCTTAATCTTCAAGACTGTGTATATATATCTTTTGTATTTAGACCTTTAATGATGTATGCCATAATGCAGGACAAATGAACAGACTAATCTGTCTCTCACTAGATGTTACTCCAAGTCACATTCTAAAGCAGTGGATTGGAGGGAGGAACTATTTTTATTTTTTTTGAAAACAGAGAGAAAATTAATCCCAGGTACACATGGTTCTGGACTTTTTTTTTTCTACTCCTTTCAAAGTTCTGAGAAGCAGTTTACTGTTTCACACTAGAGATTGCTTAAATAGAGCTGGGCACTCAACATTGTCCGGGAGGAATATGCTGTGGTCCAGAACTGCCCACAGCCAGGGAACCCGGTTAGAAGTGAGGGACGGTGAGTTTTGCCTGCAGCCACGACACACTCAGAGCCCAAAGGGAAGTGGTGGTAACATTTGTACCTGGCTGTCACTGTTGAGACACAGCAGCAGCATTATATTAGGTCCTCTATCCTCTTGTGATAGCAAAAGAGTATTTTTTATAGTTCCAGTTCAGAGTGACAAAGAAACTAAAATGTCCCAAATGTTTTAAATCTGTCTATCTATCTATCTATCTATCTATCTATCTATCTATCTATCTATCTATCTATCTATCTATCTGTATGTATGTATTTATCTATCTATCTAGTCTGTCCATCTAGCTAGTCTGTCTGTCTGTCTACCTACCTAATTTGGATGTAGCTGAGAGTAGCATAGAAAAAAATAAGACTATTCAAGAGGTTCTGAATTGTTCCATAATTCTGCATGCTTCTGAGTCATCTTTCCATCTAGATTGCCTGTTCCCTGAGGGCAGAAACTATGTATTAGGCTCTTTTCATGTCCCTGCCTTACCCTGATAGCACTGGACTCAGTCCTCAGCCCATCACAGGTGCTTGATAACTCCTATTGATGAAGAAGAGGTGGCTGGTCAGACAGAAAGAGAGAGGGGGTGGGAAATCCCATTCTTCCTCTCGTTCTCTGTGTCCTTGAATTTTGAGCTTATGGTTAAAGCTGAGGGTTAAGCACTGCTTAAGCTCTGTAAGGTGTTGTAAGGTGGTGCAAAGGGCCCTGGGAGGAGGGTCCCAGTTGCCCACCTTTTGTCCACTGCTTTGTGATGAATTCTAGATCACCTTGTGGTTACCTGCCTATTAGGAGGTGCTGTTGAAAAGTCACTTAAAAAAAATAGGACTTTGGGAGAGTGGGGCAGGATCAAATGAAGGGGACCAGCAGTGTTCATAATGGTGCTGAAATTTAATTTCAGTGCTGACCTTTTACTTGACATTTTAGATAATGCTATGGATGTGCTCAGCTATTTGTTCTTAACATATTTTCCATCTTTTGGGGGCACTAATCTACTTAAATTCAAAGTCAACAAAAGAATAGAGTAAATTTTTTGGCTTTAAAAATCACCCTTTTGAAAAAAGAGTTCATTCACAATAGCAACAAACTATGCAATGTGCATGAGTTCACTTAAATGTTCACAACTATGAAAGAGTGCAAAACTATGAAGGGGCAAAAAATTAGAAGGATCATGTTCTGAGATGGGAACAGTTCTAATTATTATATAATTAATATATAGGTGCTAATTATTCCACATTAATATATGCAGTTTAAAATTCTATTAAAAATCTTAATGAGTTACATTTTTTAGAACTTGACAACAGAATTCAAAAGTCTTCCTAAAAGAATAAATTGATCATATTGAAAAATGCAAGCTGGGCGTGGTGGCTCACGCCAGTAATCCCAGCACTTCGGGAGGCCGAGGCAGGTGGATCACCTGAGGTCAAGAGTTCAAGACCAGCCTGACCAACATGGAGAAACCCCGTCTCTACTAAAAATACAAAATTAGCCGGATGGTGGCGCATGCCTGTAATCCCAGCTACTCAGGAGGCTGAGGCAGGAGAATCGCTTAAACCTGGGAGGTGGAGGTTGCGGTGAGCCGAGATCATGCCATTGCACTCCAGCCTGGGCAAAAAGAACGAAACTCCATCTCAAAAAAAAAAAAAAAAGAAAAAAGCTTAAAAGCTTGAAAACACTAAAAACTGATGAGGCCGTGGAGTGATAGAAACTCTGCTTATAGGGAGGTAAATGTACAAGCACTCTGGAGAACAACTGGACAATACCTACTATGAAGTTGAAGATGTATACATCCGGCAGCCCAGCGAGTTACTCAAGAGATCTTTCTACATGTTTATGGAGATAGGGACGAGAATGTTTTACAGCAAAAGAAACCGCACATAAAACCTTATATACAAGGCTATAGGCAAATAATTTAAATGATACATTCCATTCATACAATGGAATATTATAAAACAGTGAAAATGAAGGAACTGGAGCTACATATATAAATTGCACAAACATTGAACAACAACAAAAAATAGGAAACAGGAATATTTTCATTTACTTACAAGAAGTTTTAAAAAATGCTAAACAAGTGTATATATTGTTTAGAAATACATATGTAGTCAGAGTATAAATAAACTCGAGAATGATAAATGTCAAGGACAGTGACAGGATAGTAAGAAGCTCTTTTTTACTGGGGGAAGTAATTTGGGAAGTGTACACAAAAGACATCAACTGTACTGCTAATGCTAAAACACCTTAAGCTCGTTGGTAGGTATATGGGTGTTTGTATTAGTCCATTCTCACACTGCTATAAGGAAATACCTGAGACTGGGTAATTTATAAAGAAAAGAGATTTAATTGGCTCATAGTTCCACAGGCTATACAGGAAGCATGATGCTGGCATCTGCTCAGCTTCTGGGGAGGCCTCAGGAAACTCACAATCATGGCAGAAGGCAAAGGGAGAGTGAGATGTCTCACATGGCGAGAGGTGGAGAGTGAGTAGGGGGAGGGGCTACACACTTTTTAAACAACCAGATCTCATGAGAACTCCGTCACTGTTGTGAGGACAATACAAAAGGGGATGGTGCTTAATCATTCAGGAGAAACCACCCCCATGATCCAATTACCTCCCACCAGGCCCCACCTCCAACATTGGGGATCACAATTTGACATGAGATTTGGTGGGGACACGGATCCAAACCATATCAGGGTTTATTATTCAATATACCTTTTCATATGGTGGAAAATCTTCACAACATGTTGAAAAATGTTAAAGGGTAAATATATGAGACTAGCACAATTTCTATTTAAACAAAACAAACCAATCATGAGGACCTTATCATACCATACCAGATATGATAGTGTCTTTTAAAAATTGAATGAGTGCATACTGTTGGCTGAGGAATGGAATTCCGACTAATGGAAAAAATAGAAAATCTTCAATCTGATTCATATCGTCTATAAATTTTGGTATGCAATTAAATGGAAGAAACAATAAAAAGGGATGGAATTTTTGCTAAGTAGTGTTGGGACAACTGGATAGCTATTTGCAAAACATATAGGGAAAAAACCAGTACTTTATCACCACATAACAAAATAAATTTCAACTGGATTAAAGAAATTTACATGCCAAATTGATAACAGTATAAAAAACTTTGAGAATATTTATATAATCTTGAGTGTGTTAAATTTTAAAAACTTGACACCAAATCCAGAAATAAAAAAAGATAAAGGTGGATTGATTTGACCATGTACAAATTTATTTTTTTGTAGCAAAACGCTACAAAAATAGTAAAAGCAGATATTAAAAAGTATATATTTGCAGCATATGTACAAAGAGTTGTCAAGAATGAAAAACCCCAAATATCAAATATACGAATTTTATGGTGAAGGCTATAACTCAAAAAGGAAGAAATCACATGAATAATATGCATTATAAAATTTTTAAAATCAGTAATTAAAGACAAATTAAACCACAACTTTCACCTAGCAAATTAGCAAATAATAAAACATAATCATCATATCCAGTGTTCAAGAAAATCACCTCCCATTCATTGCAGAAGGAATATTAAATTGGTCTTAAGATTTTCACAAGCTTTGTCTGTATCCATCAAAAACCTCTAAAATATGCCTCCTCTTTGACCTAAAAATTATACTTCTATAAATTTGTCCTAAGAAAATTAAAAATATAAGCAAATATTTAGATATTATCATGCTCATCAAGTTCTGTTTTTAAAATTGAAACATTGGAAGCCATCTAAAGGTACAAAAGCATACAGATTAAATTAAATATGGAATATTTATAAAATATGATGTTATTTCCCCATTACAAAGTACATTATCTCTGAAAGGTGGAATTAAGATGTTTATTTTTCTTAATTATATGTAAATAAAATAATTTGCTAAAATAAAGTTTTCTACAATTTTGAAAAGACAAAAAGTCTTACACTTAATTTTTAAGTCCCTGTTTTTATTGTCAAACTCTAAAGCAATTCTGAAGCTAAAAGCAAATATTCATGAACTTCTGTAAGAGCCGTAGAAGAATTTTCTATAGAGATTATTATGTTACAGTACAACTAATATATGTTGGCTAGATTTCATGGAGTAGTGACCACCATTACCATTTCATATTCTTAAGAAACATGTGAAATATAGTATATTGAGTTTATTGCATGTTTAATGCCTCAAAATAAGACTCACAGTGTCTGTGTGCTACTATTACTAGTTTTACATAATTAACAAGGAAAATAGCCCTATAGAGAAAAATATATTTTCACCAATTTTCAGGAAGAAAATTGGTGCATTAATGATGTTATAAGTTATTTGAGTAAATTAAGAATATACACCTAGGGTTGTAGGCTATGAAAGATGGACCCTACCCCAAGGCACCTGAGATGAGAAGAGATTGTGGGGCCATCAGAAAGGCTTCCTGGAGGTCATTCCCCTTGGTAGGAGTGGTTGGGAAGCATTTTATTCTGTCCTGCCCCTCTCTCTAGCAGGCACACTTTCTTAATTATGATTGATGTAGGCATCATTTATGTGAACTTTTGCTCTCTGAGCACACAACACAGCTGGTAGGCTGAGAGAGTATTCTGGGCGGTAGGAAGAATTACCTTTGGGATTAGAAACCGGATTTTTTTCCTTGTTCATGCTACTGAATATTACTGTTGATAAGAGTTACTATAAAGTTTGATAGTGAAATCAGCCCTGCTGACAAGAGTTTTCTCAGCAATTAAGCAAGGATTAACCTTCCTGAAGTAACTATTTTATCAAGTCACCCTTTTGCTAAGGAATTTTTCATGATTTCCATTACTTTATGATCTGAAAATCAGATTCCTTGATCTGGCACCCTTGGCCCTCCATTTCCTGACTATCCCACTTTCTGACCACATTTTCCACTATTTCCTATACACCACTGCCCAGGCACATGGGACCATCTACTTCCTTTAAAATGTAGGTCCAATGTTTTCCTCCTCAATATCATCACTCACACTGTTTCTCCTTGAGAATACCTTCTGCACCATCTTTGCGTGTACTACTTTTACCTCAATCCTGAGCTCCTACACAAAATATTTTTAATTTCCCAATTTGGAGATCATCTCTCTTCCTCACCAAGAACCAAATGAAGGTTTGATCTTTAACTATATGATGAAACTTACCTTTTTTTTTAGCCTGTATTATAGATACCGTGTATTAATACTTATTGTTAGTGATTACAGTAAGCTTTTCAATGGAAGGACCTGTGTTTATTTTTGTTCTGCAAAGCATTTAACCCAGTGCTTTGGGATATAAATATTTGTTGAGTGAGTGAATGAATGAAATGCCTGACTACAACCCTAGCCACCAAATCTTTGAGTTCATCTACTAATGCTTGTTCCCTGGGCTATACAAGCCAGAGGTAAGAGCTGGTGGTCCTGTTAACATATAGGCATTTAATTTTGGTTCTTACCTTCATCATGGCTGTGAGGCTTTAGAATCTCACAGTGAGTTCAGGGGGTCACTGGGTACCATGTCAGTGGGCTTCACGAACAAACCCTGGCTGCCGTTACGTCAGTAGCTGCCATCTGTTCCTCTCAAGCTCCACCTTCCTTTGGTGACTTCTGTGTGGCTGATTAAAGCCACTTGGAGGACCTCACTAATGCTCACTCCTCCTATGGGTCTCCTCTACTGATCTCGTCACTGGGGGGCTGGCTCCACAGGTAAGCCATACTTGCTACTTGTTCCTAGGAAGTCAGGGAAGAGGGGAAGGAGGCAACGGATTGCCGCTTTTCACCTCATCAAAGCTATGGGATCCTGCCTTTTGGCTGCTTTCATTGATCCTTTTATTCTCTATGGATGTTTGTTATGAGATCTTTGTGTTCACAATGAGGAGTCCTAAAAACAAAAAAGATGTCAATGTCATCCATTTAAGTAATCTGTACAGCCTTTTAGAAGCAACTAAAATATTCTGTGACAAGCATTTTCATTAAAAAACATCCAATGTGAGAGGCTTACTATAAACTACACAAAGTGTTGTGGTCTTCTAACGGGTGCAGACATGGCATCCTCATAATCACTCTCCTTTGCAGTTTGAGCCTATTGTTTTTTGTCCTTCCTGCACTGAATTGAAACCACCTTTGTCACCTCTGGAAACTTTGACTTTAGGGCAGCTCCAAGGCTGACTGAGGTGAATATGGAACACGTCCCTCCAGTGTCTGGATTGAGCAAGTGAAATATCTCTCTGGGGTAGAGGAGTGCCTGCCTGCAGGGACAAGGTAGAATGGGGGACAGGGGAAGAGTATCCACGTCTGCAGCCAGGCCAGCACAACAAGGCCTCGTTTCTCCTCCACTGCAAAAAGACTGGATGCCTCACTGTTTTGTACTTCATTTCCTTTGAGCTGCTGCCCTCTCTCCTCCTCTGCCAAGTGTATGAGTTTGGCAGGGAGGCTGGCAAGCATTTCACAAGACGGTAAAGGTTAAGGTACGGTGGAGGTTGTTTAGTGCAGAATTGTAAATATTTGTTAAAAGGTTTGTGGAGCTGCTTCTTTTGATACCTCTAATCCACCGAGACAGAAATAACTTCAAAGCCATGCCTAGTCTGACTTGGTCCTCAACCAAAGGAAAAAATCAGCTACTGCTAAAATGTGTTTTCACTCACAGCCAGGCAGCCTGCCTTAGCAGGCGTCCTGAAGGATGAATCATAACGTAATTGTCTTTGGGCACTTGCACATCTGCTTAGGAGCGTCAACAGGGCAGGAGCTGAGCTGCATGAATAAATGTGAAGGAGCCTTTAGTTTACACCGTTCCATGCTGTCGACAGCGGAACGAGAAGTCCGTTCAGAAGGATGGGCTGAGCCAGCTCGCCTGCCCACAGAGAAGGAAGGCTTCCCAGCGTGCTACTTGGAATGTAGGGAGAACAATATTTCTTTACAATTTGGGGCTTCTCCAGGGATTTCAGAGCAAGGATTTCCACATTATCTCATGAGACCTGAGTATCTGAGTTCTTAGGTGGAAAACAGGAGAGGGAATTGGAAGGTATTGCACAATTGCAGGTGGGTTTTAAGAATTTTGGTAGTTTAAAAAAATACTATAAACTTCTGTGAACAATTACTGTTGAAGCCAATTCCTTTATTTTCTTCCATTATTATTTTTATCTCACAGAATTTCATTTGTTCCCCAAAGCCATAAAGAACAGACGAGTGAATAGTATTCTGGGTGTCATCTATAGGGAGAAAATTGATTACATAAACTTAATGTAACAGTTGAAGAGGCTTTAGAACTTTGCAAGGCCTCTGGACTGAGGTTGGCTTATTTCTCAGTCAATGCTTTGTGGCTTTGGGGTTGAGATTTGAGGCCTGACCACAGTCTCCCTACTACTTTTAACTAGAAGATTGTAGTATGCATTTTCATACAAGAGCTGACTCTACTGCTGAAAGTGAAAATTGTTGGTTACATCCAAACCCTTGGATCATTTTCTGATAGATGATGATGGGCTCACTTGCTCACTGCAAGAACTCCTATGGCAGTGGATCATGGCTTGCCACACTTTAGAATCACTGAGAGTAGTAAAGAGGCAAGAATGTCTTTGCCTGCCACCAGAACTTCTGATTCTATTGGTCTGGGATGGCTCACAGGCAGGAAATAATGTTTAATGCTCCCACGTGATTCTAATGTAAAGCTAGGGTTGAGGATCTGTGTTCTGTGTTAGGTGACTGCCCAGCACAAAGAGATAAAACAGCGCCCCATCCTCTCCATATTTTCTGATTCGTTTCCTGTTTTGGCAAAGAGTGAGGATGGTAGAGGAGAGAAAATATTGTCATGATCTTTGGTCTGAGACTTCATTTTTTCCCCAAACAATAATTTTGTGTACCTATTCCTATCCCTATGAAGATACCAATGACAAAAAAAATACAAAAATTGATAAGGAAGCAGTGTTTGCTGAGTGAAATAAGTCAGGGCATTTAGAGACCTGGGTTAAGAATCCTGACTCTTAAACTCTCAAACTTTGTGATATAGGGCAAGGAATTTGACTTTTCTTCAACATTGGTTTGTTCCTCTTATAAAAAATGAATAATGATGTATATCTCATAGTGCCATTACAAGAGTTAAAATGATGATAAATGTAACATCTAGCACCTATGCACGCAATAACAGCTATTCTAATATGGTTGAGTGGGCAACAAAAACAGTTACTGAGAATCCATGAAATTTTTTTAAGAAATGAATTTTATGGTTCAGTAATAATTTCCAAAAGAATTCATTCAGTAATTTATGTATAAAATATTGAGTCAGTATTATGTACAAACAAATGTGCTGGGGATATGGGACCAGACACAGTCTCTTTTTTTTTTTTTTTTTTTTTTTTTTTTTTTTTTAATTTATTTATTATTATTATACTTTAAGTTGTAGGGTACATGTGCATAACGTGCAGGTTTGTTACATATGTATACTTGTGCCATGTTGCTGTGCTGCACCCATCAACTCGTCATTTACATCAGGTATAACTCCCAATGCAATCCCTCCCCCCTCCCCCCTCCCCATGATAGGCCCCGGTGTGTGATGTTCCCCTTCCTGAGTCCGAGTGATCTCATTGTTCAGTTCCCACCTATGAGTGAGAACATGCGGCAGACACAGTCTCTTGACTGATGGGGCTTATAGTCTAGTGGTAAGTTAGAATAGAGAAGAAGGAAAGGGAAACAATGGTGTCGAGACTTTTACCTGAAAAGGTTGAATTCTCCTCTATTTGACTAAGAAACACATCTACTGAGAACACTTATTTTGTAGGCAAGCTCAACAGTTAGATACCCAAGTTTTGTTATTACTGTGTAGCAAACCACCCCAAAACTTAGTGGCTTATAACACACATTTTGCATTATCTCTCATGGTTCTAGGGGTTGATGGGGACTCACTCAGCTGGGCTGTCTTCAGGATTTTTCACACACTTGCAGGCAAGTGGTGGCTGGGACTAGAGTCATTGGAAGCCTCTGCTGGGTTCACTGACATGGCTTGCATGTGCTGCTGGCTGCTGGCTGGGAGCACGGGTGGGGCTGTCAACTAAGACACCCCCATGAATCTTGGGCTTTTCACAACATAATGAGTGTTCCAAGAACGGGCGTTCAGAGGACCTAGGTGGAAGCATCATGGATTATTATGACCCTCAGCTTTGGAAACCACAGCATCTCACTTCTATCACTTAACTCATTAGCAGGAGGCCCCAGATTGAAGGGGTAAGAGATACTCAGGGCGTGGATTCAAAGAGGGGTAGTTCACTGGGGAGGGAGCGTTAGGTATCCTTGGATCTTTGGAGATGAGCTACCATAGAAATCCTGCAGATAGCTGGAATAGTGGCTGTGGAGTAGGGATGAGTGATTGTGAGACAGGATTCAGATTTGGAAGACATCTGTGTAGAGGTTACAGTTAGAGTGAATGGAGGACTACTTTTAGAGGAATGGAGACTCTTACAGTTATTCAATGGAAGAAAAAACTGAACCAAAAATAGGTCTCATAGGTGAAGAATGAAGAAAGTCTAAACTCGGGTGTTAATGTAGAGAAGTATCTCATCAAGAAGGGTGCGATCAGATTTAAATGTCTCAGAGTTTGAGAAGAAAGAGATCTAGAAATGTATGTGATTTAACAAAAGGGAGGTCAATAAGTCACAGCATAGTATATAATAAATATGTGCTAGGAGTTTGAGTTTATAGTATAAGATTATCAGTTAGATTGCTCCAGAAGGACTTCATGAATGGAATGAGGCCTTAGCTGGCATTTGAAGGGTGTATCTGGGAATACATTCTGGATAATACATTCTGGTTGTGTGTTTGGGCTGGTTGTGTCGGGAGCCAACCATTCACCAAACCCATCCTCATCTTGCTGGATATTCCACTGGACTACATTAGATGTTATATGACTCTGAGCTCTGATATGTGCTTATAACAACCGTCCACATGTGATTCTCCATGTTCTCTCTCCTTTTGAAATGACCCTGGAAGTCACATGTTAAGGATGGCAGAGCTGAAAGATGGAAGAATCCTGAATCCCTGAACCACCCATTGTAGGAGAGCCACCTGCCAAGTAGGAACACCTGTTTTGGATTTTAGGTAAGCAATAAAAAAACTTTTGTATTAAGCCACTGACATTTTGGTTAATGTATTCCAATGACTAGCAATATCTAGAAGTGAAAGAGTCCTTTAAAGGACAAGAAATAGACTGATGAGGCTAAGGAGGAGGGCTGGGAATGGGAATAATTGGAGAAAAAATTGAAAAAGTTGGTGGTGGCCAGATTGTGGGGGACATCTTACAATATTACCTCTTACATTTGTATTTTCAAATTTGAAAAACATGTCATATTATCTTTTTCTTACATAGCCTTATGAGGCCGATATTAATATTATATTTTAAAGATGATGAAATTTAGGCTTAAAGCCAGTGATTATACCCTAAAGATATGTAAGCACAGAGCTAAGGTTCAAATGCAGGTTGACAGAGATGGAGGCTAATACTCTCTCCAGTAATAGACAGCTAACTCATATGGCCAATTGAAAGTTGGAAACTACTACAAACAGTCTGTGTGTTCAAGGCAGAGTCTAAGGATTATTATTTTGGTAGCAGCTTTTAGGATGAATGAGCAGTGATTCTAACTAATGAGCTTTGGAGACAGCAAGGAGCAAAATGATAAGCTTGAATTAAGATGGTGGCAGATGAGAAGGAAAGGAAGGGTCAAAGTAAAGTTTTATGAAGGAGAAATCTACAGGGCCTGGATCCTGGGTGTGAGATACAAGAGTGAGGCAGGATTAGATGCTACCTACTGTTAAGGTTCAAGTATGTCTGGGCATGTTTAGCAAAATGGTAGGGAAGGCCCCAGAAGGGTTAATTTGCATGGGGACTTCAATTCATCTTGAAAAGAGGACTTTTGTCCCTGTCTGGGGGAATGGAAGAGAGGTGCTTATTCAATTCCCAGGGCCCTGTTCTAGATCTAAGACAGGCAGAGAGAGGAACAGAAGGCAAAAGCAGATGAAGATGGTTTCATGAAATATTTTGTGAAATGTGGGGCAAAAGACTGTTTCGGAGCTCAAGGAACAAACATGTTATGACATGGTGCTGGAGTAACAGGCCCTCTTGCCTTTTTCTTATAGGACCTGCATGGCTCTGACCCGATGCGGCTTGAAGGGGGTGTGCATTTTTTTGGAATTGAGTGCACTCTGCACATTTGGGAGCCTGAGGATAGCACAGGGGCAAGAATGGCATTTGGGAATTGTATCCCCTCAGAAGGTGCCAGTGGGGCAGCAGCACCTGTGCCCCTGTGGAGTAAGCAGGCAAGGGCTTCTCATCTGCATGAGTGGGACACTCACAGGGGGCTCAGGAACACCTGGTTGGGGTGAGGGGAGGGCCTTGCAGTACGTGGGGACAATGGATGAGCAAAATTTAAATTATTGCTATTGATGTAGTTATTTGCCTCTAACAATTGGTGAGCCCTGGGGAAATTCTGGATCCCACTGGGCCCCATGCTGAGAATATTAATGTATAATTTAATGAGGAGACACCTTCCATACACAAGATAGGATCATTTAAGGATTGAGACCTGAACAACAAAAACCGGCTTATTTATATAAATGTAACCTAATCCTAACCCTGTTTAAGCTTCTTATTGTGGGCCCTTTTACTTGATGGGACTTGGTCTGGCAGCATCCTTGGTGTTTAAGAGGTTATATTTTCAGAAAAAAAGAATTTTTTTTTTACTTGAATGTTTCAAAATGCTTTCATGGTATGTGAAGAAAGCCACTTGATTAAAGCGTTTGTAGTTTATATTAAATCTCTTTCTTCTTTGCAAAGAATGTAAAGTTCTGGCACAAACTAAAAGGGTTAACCTACACCTGGCCCTTTCACTGTGTCATTGCAAATACTGTGAGTAAAGTCCAAAATATGAGTCTTCATGTGAATATTTGGTAATTTCTCCCTGCCCCGCCCCTGCACCCCAAACCCCCCCAACCATGTATCTCACGCTGTAAATATGTTATTCATTTATTAAGTACTGTGTGGTGAGCAAGCAAATTAGCAGTTTTGACACCCCCTCCAGTAGTAAAGAGGGAGAAAACCTGTAGAGACTAAACGTTTGCTCATTCATTTGTTCATTGTACCACCCTTCTCTTACAAAACCCACTAACTAGAAGCCTCCTGGTATTGGTTCTGTGTCTGTGTGCTCCTTCTCCTGTGTTTTTGAGATGCAGAGCTGCCTGTTTAAACACACAAAACCCATCTACACGTTGAGTTTAGATGAGACCATCCTAAGCCACAGGCTATTATTTTTCCTGCTTTGAGTATCACTACCTCGCTCGCATTTGTTATCCTCAAAGAAATGGCTCCCAAGGGCGAGGAAGCAGTCAGTGCTGCACCTTCCTTCCCCCCTTCTCAGCAGCCCTACTTGTTTGATAGATTGCTCCATTAGAGCAAGTCTATTTACTTAAAGACAGACTGCCAGACTTCCATAAACACTTGTGAGAGAAAGACAGTCCAGTTCGTTGTTCTCTGCCCAGCCATTAGCCACGTTGTTTCAAACCTTCTGTATTTTGGCCTGGAGGACACACACTTGGAGGTCGGTGAGCCACGTTTCCTGCAGGAGCTGTTTCTGGCACTCCGGGTGTTGCTCATTCCCTTCTCTGCAGCAGGGGAGTCAGTGTCCCTTGTAGGCAAGAATACAAAGCAAACTGAAATGCTAAAGAAATAAGTTGGCAGAGCACGTTCCACAGGCCCAATCCAACAACAACCTAGTAACCATTTAATTTTTGCCCATTTGTTTTATTTGTTGCATAATATGCTTTAAGGCAAAGTTAGCACAAATAATTCATTCATCCAGTATTTACTGAATGTCTGTGATGTGCCAGGTACCATACTAGGCAATGAGGATGTAGCGTCGAAGTAAATCAGACAATAATCACTGCTCTTCTGAAGCAAACAATCTAGTGGGAAAAGAAAACAATTTGCATATTAAGTGAAAATTATGCAGTGAAACCTAAAATTACAGGGCTTCACATATTTCCTAAATCTATTTGAAATAACATACAGTGTCTTATCACTTTACAGTTTGTAAATAGTTTTTTACATATCAGGTGAAATCAAGGAGGCACTTTCATATGCTTCAACTTTATTATCATTTCAGTAGTTCTGTGAAGTGGGCGTTATTTACCTTGTTTACTAATGGTGAAGCTAAGCTCAGAGTTGGTTGTGTAAGCCCAGCTTTGCAGAGTCACCTCAAGCTCAGACATTCTGACAGAGCAACTAGAACAAAACCTCAAAACATCCAATGAGTTGTATGTTTTTGAAATAATACTGGTAAAAATGTAAACACTCAAGGTTAATAGTGGTCTGACAGTTAGTGGAGGGAGACTCAAGGAAATTCATAAATTATGCTACTGTCACTTGCATCCCTCCATACTTTGCCTCTTAGGGTGTTACATACTCAAGAAATCGTGGGGAGGGGAGTGTGGAACAAACAGTGGGAAACTAGCACCACACTCTTCTGTCTCGCAGTGAGATGCTGGAAAAGACCACTGCATTTAGAGTTTCCATACCTGAGTCTCAGTTGAATCTGTGATGTGGACTGGAGATTCCAATTATCAGGAGTGTGTCTGGGGCACTCTGGGGCCTATGAACTCTAGAAACAAAAACTCCCCAACTCCCTTCAGAGGCCAAGTCCTGCATTGAGGAGAAACTGCTGGGAGTAGAACCCAACCTGACAATAGGAATCACAACGCCAATAGAATGAGAAATTCCAGTAAGAATGGGAGAGGGAGCAGAGAAGGAGCATCTCAGAAAGCCGGGATGTATTTATCTCCTTAAAAACAACAAAAGAGGTAATTATAGAGCTATGGGCCTAGACAAGTGATCTAGACACATCCTTCTCTCCTAAAAGTGGAGGAAAACTCATCTGTCTGAAAAATGAGCAACAGAAAAAGGATCGTGGGTGAATCACATACAAAGTTACGCAAAAAGGAACATAAAAAGCAGAAAATGTCCCTATTCAATGAAGAATTTAGAAAAATGTGCTGAAATAGATGACAATTATAACCAGATGTTTCAAAATAAGCTAAAAATTTTAAGAAAGTGATAGAAACTACGAAAGAACAACAGAAGTAAGAATTAGAAAAAACTCAGAAATGAGATAATTGGGCAAAAGGATAATTTCATTGACAATAGAATTTATAAAAAAAGTTTTTAAAATTAGAAATGATAAAACTGGGAAGAAAATAAAAGTTAATTAACACAATGAATATTGTCTTAAGAGAAATAGAAGAGGGAAAAAGAAAAAAATTTAAAAATCAAGAAATGAAGGAAAGAAAAGCTGTTTGAGAGAATGTGATACATAAAAGAACAAAGAACATCCAATATACATATTATAGGAACCCCCAAAGGGGAAAATAAAATAAATGAAGCACAGGAAATATTAAAATCTGTAATATGAGGAAACTTTCCTGAAATAAAAAAATGAAGTCAGGTCTCATATTAAAAGGAATGACTTGGGAAAACTGCTCCCCAGAAAACCAATACCAAGACATACTCTAGTAAACATTGGACCTGAAAGCGACCCTAGAGAAAAAGATCCTTTGGGTATCCAGGCAAGAGAACAATTCACGTGTTAGGGAAAATAAATAAAATTTTAATCAGACCATCTAAGAGCAGTATGTTAGCCAGAGAACAACAGAATAACAATTACAATACTTAAGAAAATGTCAGCTATCTAGCCAAACTGACCTTCACATATACAGTTCAGACATGTTTCGTGGCCATGGCCCAAACTTAGGAAGCGGCAATCCTGTGAGTTCTTCCTGAGGGATCTATAAGAGCATGTGACTTAGACAACCCTGATTACTGTCAAGTTGTTGGTGGAAGGGCTGGTGGACCTTGCTGGTGGAAATGCTCCACTAAAAGGAGGAAGCAAACTCAGGAGAAGGAAGGATGATATTCAGGATGCATGGGATCCAATGCAAAACAGGTAAAAGCAAGAATAATCTGACAGATTCCTTTGTGGAAAACTGTCTTCAATAGAAGCACTTTGGAGGGTATGGGAAATTTAGTCAGATGTTTAAATAAAGCACATGAAAAAAATAAGACAATTATTCATTCCAGGACAGACAAAAAGATGTATGAGAAATTAGATAGAATCATAGTATATTACCTGACTTAATGAATAATATGTACATAGTCAAAACACAGAAACTGAATATAGATATGACTCAAGATATATTAATAAGACAAATTATATTTAGAGAATAATGAAGAAGAAAAGATGGTATAATTGAACTATTATCCTAATCCACTAGAGTAAAAAGTCAATAGCTAATGAATCAAGTAATAGGATTATATTGTATAAATTATTCAGAAATATGGAGCAAAAAATGGAGGAGAAACAGTAAAAGAGTTTGAAGATATTGTTTCTGGGGGAAAAAGATAAAGAATGTGAGAGGGATAAGGGACTGTTGTTTTGGTTATAAGCCTTTTAGTCCAATCTGATTTTTTTAGACAGCGTCTAGCTCTGTTGCCCAGGCTGGAGTGCAGTGGCCTGATCTTGGCTCACTGCAACCTCCGCCTCCCAGGTTCAAGCAATTCTCCTGCCTTGGCCTCCCGAGTAGCTGGGATTACAGGCACCCACCATCACGCCTGGCTAATTTTTGTACTTTTAGTAGAGATGGGGTTTCACCATGTTAGCCAGGGTGGTCTCAAACTTCTGGCCTCAAGTGATCCACCCGCCTCAGCCTCCCAAAGTGCTGGTATTACAGGCGTGAGCCACCACACTGGGCCCCTATCTTTTTGTCCAAAGTGTATGTAATCTTTGATAACAAATGAAAATGCTAATTAAAAAAGAAAAACCTCCACTGAGCCCTGACTTTCAAACAAAACCGACTCCCTGCCCATCACATGTCCCAAGGGCCTCACCCTGGCAGGTGACCAGCTGTCTCTCCATGGTCTCTTCCAGATTCCTCCAGGTCCGAACAAGAACCACTGATGCAGAACGTGAAGACCAGAAGCGTTCATTAGCGACCACCCTTTGTTTGATGAGGAAATCAAGGCTGATGGTGAGTGGCTGGCCCCAACGCACTGCTCTCTTGTGTCTGACTTAGATCTTGGGTCACCTGCCCGTGATTGGTGTTCTTTCTGCTGTCACAAAGTGCTCCCTCCAGTGAGTTTATTCGATCCGTGTGAACATCTGCCTTCAGGCTGCTGGTGGTCTCAGTGCCTGCTTTTCCCCTGTCCTCTTAGGCATGCTCTGATTTGAACTATTTTGGAGCTGCCTTTGGGGTGAGTTTGGCCTGTGAGTCCAGTGCACTTTAACCTGCCCTCTGCTGCCCTCTGCTGGCGACATCTGGGCTTTGCCGTTCACCCTTTTAGGCGTGGCCCCACCACTTCCTTTCTGTGAAGAACATTCTTTGCGTCTGGGCATGATTGTGCCCTCTGACCTGTGCCAATCCATGTTGACTAGTCCCGTCTGTTACCTGGGAGCTTGTTAGGAATGCAGAACCCTAGGCCCCACTCTATATTTATTGAATCAGAATCTGCATTTTAACTAGATCCCAAGTGATTCATATGCACATTAAAGTTTGAGAAGCACTGTTCTGGGTCAAACTCAGCTACACTCAGGAAACAGTCGAGATCAATCTTTTCTACTCAGTAATTATCTTGGATCACTCTAATACCTGTTCCAGTTCTGTCACTTGGTAATGATGATTTCTGGTCCAGATGCTTTTTTCTGCCGGGATGGCTGGCTGCAGTAACAGAAAGCAGGAAGTGCCGTACTTGGAATCCTAAATTTTAAAAATCCACTAAATTAAAAGCTGGGATGGCAGGAAGGCATAGCACATGAATTGTGCTACAATATTTCAATCCTCCTGCATCTTTTCCCCTTTACCTCCCACAATTAATAGAAATGTCATTTTGGCTTTGAAGATAGACTAAACTTATTATTCAGTAAGTTTAAAAAAGATCTATTTTGGTTTTGGAGGGTTTTGTTTTATTTTGTTGTGACATGGTCTCGCTCTGTCACCCAGGCATGTGCCACCACACCCAGATACATTTTAAATTTTTAGTAGAGACATGGTCTCCTCTCCAATGTTGCCCAGGCTGACCTTGAACTCCTGTGCTCAAGTGATCCTCCTGCTTCAGCCTCCTAAAGTGTTGGGATTCCAGACATGAGCCATGGCACCCAGTCTCTATTTTGTTTATAAATTATAAAATCTTTTTATATAACTGCACTGGGTATTTGGGAGACATTAGTCTGTGGGGTTTTCAGAATGCTAGAAATACAACATGTTACTTAATGAAGTATTCCCCCATGTTCTCTTTCACAACTTCATTCATTCTCAGGCATTTGATTGTCAAAGGTTTACTAAGCACCCACCATAGACCAGACATGTGTTAGGTTCTGAGAATTCAGGGCAGACGTGGCTCCTACTTTCATTGATATTCCAGTCTAATGTGGAAGACAGAGATTAAGCAAATTATGATTTCACGACAATTGTATCAAGAGAAACTGATGAAAGTTCAAATTGGTTTCCACAGAAAAATGACATTTAAATGGAGACTTAAAGGATATTGGAGTTGGTGAGGGGTGTGTGGGAAAGAGCAATTTAAGCCAAGAAAGTCCTGAGAGGAGCAGGAGCTGAGTGGGAGCACCAGGAAAAGGAGTGTGGTGGCGCACAAGCTGGAGACGGTCTGTGAGGGACATTGAGGTCAAACGGGGCAGGGTTTAGTAGCATCTGGAAGTTAGCTGGTGGTTGATCTTATTGTAAGAACAATGGGAGACCCTGGAGAGTTAAACACAGGGAAAATGATGTGATATAATTTTTTCAGTCTCACCAAACATGCTATTGTTCATGCAGTTTGAAGCTGACCCTAAATCTCTGGGCCATGGTATCTCTTATGGGCACGCCAGACTTTGGGTTGAGTGTAGGCTCTGAAACCATATTCCCCTGTTCCCAGGAGACCAGCAAAGACACCTAGTTCTCCTCCTTCTGCATGCCCTGGAACACAGAACTGTAGACTGTGGCTACCCGTGTTCCATCTACTTCCGGAAAGAGGTCCTCCCCTCCACTCTCTGCCATCCAGCCCCTTGCTCCAAAACTGTAGTAAATGGGTTTAATGTAGTCTGAAGTTTTTCTACAGAGTATATTTATCGCCATAGCAAATGATGCTCATTCTTTGAAAACAAGGCTCTGGTGTATAAATGATAAGGATAGTTTTATCCAGGCATAAAGCAGAGAGACTGACACCAGTTCATGCCTGGATAGAATGATTGGAAAGGGGAGTCCAAAGAGAGAATTCTCCTCTGACAAGAAGAATTTCAAAATATGACTCTGCCCCCCAAAAATTTGACTTCAGAAGGAGGAACTCACACTATTCGAGAAGGAGTAGGCAGGTTGTTTAGAATCTGTGAAAACGGAATAAGTGGGCATGTTTGCTTTTATGACTTACAGCAGAGCAGAAGAAAAAATAACACAAATCTATTATTAGAAATGCAGTTTGCTTTTAAATCAATTATGTAGAGACTGTGAGAAAGAGGAGTCAAAATAAACTTAGTATAAGGAAGATTTTACTCTGTAACTAGGTTTTGTTTTCTTTGGTTCTATATTTTGCTATTACTGAAAAATTGTTTATTTAGTGAAATACATTAAAGTTTTCTTAACACGTGTAACTACCTTTTACATAATTAGCCCTTCTGTAGCAGTATTTAACATCTGTCTTTGCCATAAGTCCCAAGGGCAGCTGAACCCAGGCTGCAATGGGCCACATTGACTGGCCATCTGAGCTTGTGGCTCGGTGTAGCAAACATGGTCCCCAGAGATATCCCAAGAAGCCTGGAGGACCAGTCTCAGAAAACAAACCAATGTTGGTGTGTGTTTTGTAAAAAAGTTTCTCCAAACTCACATGTAGCACTTCTCTGACCACAGCACTACCTATTGCTTTGGTTTGAAGCCAAGAATCTGCTTTTGCAATTTTAGTCTGCTTTCAATGTGTCAAAAGATGCTGTAAAATTCTCAGACCTGGATGATCATATACTGATTTATACATTTCTATTTCCACCTACATAAGCACATACCATGTAACTCACCAGGGACTTCAGGAGTAAAATCATGCAATGACAGGTAGTAACTCTAAGAATTCTGCACAATCAGTGAGTGTCCAAGCTCTTCTAGAACTCTCTATGAACCATCAATAGAGCAGGTGTAGTTTGAGGATGATTTATTCTTCAACTGAAGTCGATTCAAGTCACTTTCTAGGGAAAAAAAAGTGTTGCTTCTTAGGGAACTGTCATTTCTCTCCACATTTCCTTTTCACCCACCAATCTTGCTTGAACCAGGCTCCGTTTTAACAGTGAATGTGGAAGTAAGAATGCAGAACCCCATTCTGAGGAACAAACAGCATTTAACAGGTGAACTTGTAGAAGGAAGACCAGTATTTGGGCACCATCAAACTTAGTAGGGCATTTCTAGTGGAACAGAAATGTTTTCCTTGCGGACAGATATCTAACAGCTCTCACACTGATTTCTTGGGGAGATAATAAGTACAGTAAAGTATGCAATTTACTTTAGATGTTCTGGATGCCTTTTCCTGTGAGATTTCCTCATGTGCCTTTTTTGTGCTGTTTTGCGTTTCTGTGTACAAGAGAGAAATGTGTTTCCATTATGCCTAGTGGCAAAAGTAAGCCAGGCTGGAGGTTTTTTAATTTACTGTAAACTGCAACTTCCTTATAGCAAGGTGCTTACTACTGGGGGATGGAGTTTACAGAATGAATACAGTTGAGTGAGGTTAGAAAGAAAACCAGAGACAAAGAAAGTGGCTATATTGAGGATGCTTAAAATGTTCTATTTTCTGCAGAGGCACATATAACAAACTGACCTCTGAGAGCCATAGTCACAAGCTCATTAAAAGCCCAGAGCTAGAAAAAACCTCCAGATGTATGGCCTATTTCTCACTCCATCCTTGCCATGGTTGGGCTTAGGAACTTTGACTACCCTGGTGAAAAAGGAAAGAAAAAGAAGTGGGAGGGAGAGAATCATTTTAAAATGAAAGGTTTAAATTTGAAGTGACTGGGTATACTTAAGTGAAAGTAAAGACTCTAAAGCTAAACCAACATCAGTTCTGGAAACATAAAGAAGTGTAAATTTTTGCACATCCCACTCTCAGTACAGAATCTCTGAAACTTAAATCTGCTCAGGCACCAAGCAGAGCCCAGAGAAGTATTATACAGTAGTTCCTCCCAAGAGCACTTCCATGCATAGAACTTACAAACCATCCTAGTGAGTTTCCCAAAACGAAATCATCACTCTATGTTCCTTTGATACCAAAACAAAAAAAAAAAAAAAAAAAAAAAAAGAAGGAGAAGGAGAAGGAGGAGGAGGAGAAGGAGGAGAAGGAGAAGGGCAAGTGGAAGGGGAAGGGGAGGGGTAGGGGGAGGGGTAGGAGGAGGGGAAGGGGAAGGAGAAGGAGTCATTCTTTTTCTGGCATTGGCCAGTTTTGTAACATTAAAATTTGATATCTGTTAAATGTGTACAACATGCCTGGTCCTGTGTACCTCTGGGGTAAAAATGTAAATATGGTACAGTCATGCCCATGGAGACCTGACATTCTAGTCAGAGACATTAGATATATGCATGTTGAGTAAACGATTAAGGAATAGGACAGCGTATCACGAAGTGATCATTGGGTAAAACTGAATAACAATGACATTTGTTGCACACTTGCTATGCACCAGCTTCTGTATTAATCACGCTATGTATATTAACTATTTTACCCCGACAACAATCCTGCAGGGTAGGGGCAATTATTATCCTCATTTTACAGAAGAGAAAGTGGAGATACAGAAGGTGAGCGCCATCTTCAGGCTGTATGTCATTGAACTAGCGTTTAAACCTGGCCTGAGCTTTGCTGCCTCCCAGAGTTTAAAGCAGAGAGGAGAGCCTGGGCCAAAGTTATTCGAGTGGCTTCTTAGGAGAAGCAGAGTTCTGGACTCTGGGCAGAGTCCAGAAATAAGAGTAGGTAGTTGTGGATTGCTAGTAGTGGAGGTTGGAAGGCCTTCCAGGTAGGAGAACAGCATGAACACAGGAGGGCTCCAGGCAGGAAGAGTGGTACTAAAGAGAAACTCTGACATGGAGGCCAGTGAGTTCCAGTGGAAACAGAACAGGCTCCAGGGTTATGCCCATCTTGAGTTCCAGTCCAGTCATTTACTTGCTTCAACTTCCCTGAGCTTCAGTTTCTTCATCTATATACTGGAAGCAAATTAGTAACCTCACTACAGAGTTGTGAGTACTCAAGATATGATTCACGTAATCTCTTAGCACAGAAACTATCACATTGTCAGTGCCCAATAAAAGGAAGCTATTATATTATTCTAAGAGATATGTTAGGAGAAGTGGGAAACTCATACAGAACAGGGAGATGGGACCAGATTGTGGAAGGTCTTGTAAATCAGGTGGCAGTGAATAGGCATGTCATGGTAACCACTTGGGAAGTGAAGTCACAAACTTCAGGCCAGTGTATTTCTAACAGGGTTATGACTTATAAATGAACAATGATCAATATGCTGGGCTGTGACAAGGGTTTTTTAAAAAATAAAATCGAGCTAGAATTGAAATTTCACAGTGCTTCAGGGATAATACATTATTGTTTTATGATTCTCTTGATTCAGTTTGTATGTATTTTTTTTTATTATACTTTAAGTTCTAGGGTACATGTGCACAACGTGCAGGTTTGTTACATATGTATACATGTGCCATGTTGGTGTGCTGTCCATTAACTCGTCATTTACATTAGATATATCTCCTAATGCTATCCCTCCCCTCTCCCCCCACCTCCCCACAATAGGACCTGGGGTGTGATGTTCCCCTTCCTGTGTCCAAGTGATCTCATTGTTCAGTTCCCACCTATGAGTGAGAACATGTGCTATTTGGTTTTCTGTTCTTGCGATAGTTTGCTGAGAATGATGGTTTCCAGCTGCATCCATGTCCCCACAAAGGACACGAACTCATCCTTTTTTATGGCTGCATAGTATTCCATGGTGTATATGTACCACATTTTCTTCATCCAGTCTGTCACTGATGGACATTTGGGTTGATTCCAAGTCTTTGCTATTGTGAATAGTGCTGTAATAAACATACATGTGCATATGCCTTTATAGCAGCATGATTTATAATCCTTTGGGTATATCCCCAGTAGTGGGATGGCTGGGTCAAATGGTGTTTCTAGTTCTAGATCCTTGAGGAATCACCACACTGTTTTCCACAATGGTTGAACTAGTTTACAGTCCCACCAACAGTGTAAAAGTGTTCCCATTTCTCCACATCCTCTCCAGTACCTGTTGTTTCCTGATTTTTTAATGATTGCCGTTCTAACTGGTGTGAGATGCAAATCTCATTGTGGTTTTGATTTGCATTTCTCTGATGGTGAGTGATGATGAGCGTTTATTCGTGTGTCTGTTGGCTGTATGAATGTCTTATTTTGAGAAGTGTCTGTTCATATCCTTTGCCCACTTTTTGATGGGGTCATTTGTTTTTTTCTTGTAAATTTGATTGAGTTCTTTATAGGTTCTGGATATTAGCCCTTTGTCAGATGAGGAGATTGTAAAAATTTTCTCGCATTCTGTAGGTTGCCTGTTCACTCTGATGGTAGTTTCTTTTGCTGTGCAGAAGCTCTTTAGTTTAATGAGATCCCATTTGTCAATTTTGGCTTTTGTTGCCATTGCTTTTGGTGTTTTAGACATGAAGTCCTTGCCCATGCCTATGTCCTGAATGGTATTACCTAGGTTTTCTTCTAGGGTTTTTATGGTTTTAGGTCTAACATTTCTAATCCATCTTGAATTAATTTTCATATAAGGAGTAAGGAAAGGATCCAGTTTCAGCTTTCTACTTATGGCTAGCCAATTTTCCCAGCACCATTTGTTAAATAGGGAATCCTTTCCCCATTTCTTGTTGTTGTCAGGTTTGTCAAAGAGCAGATGGCTGTAGATGTGTGGTATTATTTCTGAGGGCTCTGTTCTGTTCCATTGGTCTATATCTCTGTTTTGGTACCAGTACCATGCTGTTTTGGTTACTGTAGCCTTGTAGTATAGTTTGAAGTCAGGTAGCGTGATGCCTCCAGCTTTGTTCTTTTGGCTTAGGATTGTCTTGGCAATGCGGAGGGGGTCTTTTTTGGTTCCGTATGAACTTTAAAGCAGTTTTTTCCAATTCTGTGAAGAAAATCATTGGTAGCTTAATGGGGATGGCATTGAATCTATAGATTACCTTGGGCAGTATGGCCATTTTCACAATATTGATTCTTCCTATCCATGAGCATGGTATGTTCTTCCATTTGTTTGTGTCCTCTTTTATTTCACTGAACAGTGGTTTGTAGTTCTCCTTGAAGAGGTCCTTTACATCCCTTGTAAGTTGGATTCCTAGGTATTTTATTCTCTTTGAAGCAATTGTGAATGGGAGTTCATTCATGATTTGGCTCTCTGTTTGTCTGTTACTGGTGTATAAGAATGCTTGTGATTTCCCATTGATTTTGTATCCTGAGACTTTGCTGAAGTTTCTTATCAGCTTAAGGAGATTTTTGACTGAGACAATGGGGTTTTCTAAATATACAATCATGTCATCTGCAAACAGGGACAATTTGACTTCTTCTTTTCCTAACTGAATACCCTTTATTTCTTTCTCTTGCTTGGTTGCCCTAGCCAGAACTTCCAACACTATGTTGAATAGGAGTGGTGAGAAAGGGCATCCCTGTCTTGTGCCAGTTTTCAAAGGGAATGCTTCCAGTTTTTGCCCATTCAGTATGATATTGGCTGTGGGTTTGTCATAAATAGCTCTTATGATTTTGAGATACGTTCCATCAATACCGAATTTATTGAGAGTTTTTAGCATGAATGGCTGTTGAATTTTGTCAAAGGCCTTTTCTCCATCTATTGAGTATTAAGATGGGAGTTACCTGATTTTCCAGGTGTTGTGTGTCTCAATTTCCTTTGGCTAGGAAAAAGAATTACCTTCCCCCTTGTGCTTCCCAGGTGAGGTGATGCCTCACCCTACTTCAGCTCTCGCTGGTCGGGCTGCACTCGCAGACCAGCGCCAACTGTCCGACATGCCCCAGTGAGATGAACCCAGTACCTCAGTTGAAAATGCAGAGATCAACCATCTTCTGTGTCGCTCATGCTGGGAGCTGGAGGCTGAAGCTGTTCCTATTTGGCCATCTTGGGCATGCCCCTCGACTGATTTTTCCATGTATTTTTGTATGTGTAATTTTTAAATATATATATATATATATATATGTGCAGGGTAACTACAAAAATTATTTCTTAGTGTAGATTGAGGTGAAAAAGCTTTAAAAACCACTGATTTAGATAGTATCCTCCTCTACCAATTCCAGATGTCCTGATAAATACCAACTTGCCTACAAGAGCCAGAGGAAATTCGAAAATGCATGACATTATAGTAAGTACAGATTTTAAACCACAGCAAAGTGAGACTGTGTAGAAAGTTTATTTTGACTTTATCCTGTGGGGCTGCAGTGGCACAAAATGGTACCCTGACATAGTTTTGATGTTTGCCCCCCCAAATCTCATGTTAAGATGTGATTCTCAATGTTGGAGGTGGGGCCCAGTGGGAGGTGTTTGGGTCATGGGAGTGGTTACCTCATGAATGGCTTGGTGCCCTCCCCATGGTAATGAGTTCACACAAGAGCTGGTTGTTAAAAAAGAAGAGACTGGGACCTGCCTCCTCTCTCTTGCTTGTTCTCTTGCCATGTGACACACCTGATCCCCTTTTGCCTTCTGCTATGAGTAAAAGCTGCTTGACGCTTCACCAGAAGCCAAGGAGATGCTGGTGCTATGCTTGTGCAGCCTGCAGAACTGTGAGCCAAATAAACTTCCTTTCTTTAGAAATTAGCCAGTCTCAGGTATTCCTTTATAGCAATGCAAAATAGACGAATACATGCTCCATACCAAAGAACCTGAGGTGAGTGGAGTTCCTTTCGAAGAGGCACTCTTTACCACTTTTGATCTCCAGAAGCCATGTAGTGAAAGTTGTTCCACATCTGGCTAAAAACTTTTATAAATCTTCCAGAAAATTTGTGTCAGTTCCCCTTCCTAAAAAAATAAACAAATATGTAGGAAATCATCATTGTTAAAGAAACACTATTTTAAATTTTGCTAAATGAATGGAATTTCCCCCAGTCAAATTGCCCTTTTTCCCCGATAGCAACAATACCCTTTCAGCTAATCATTTGATATGTTGGGTCTGTAGAATTTCCTCATTCTTAGGAGGCAAGAGCTGGTTCTTCTTGAATTGTTACCAATGGCAATGATTAACAAAGGGTACAATGTGGGAAGTTGGAAGGGGGAACATAAAAGGTGTTTAGTAATTACTGGTTAACAATGTCAAACCTAAAACTAATCCTGTCCTAAATTGTTCCATAAGTGAGATTCCTCCTTGTTCCCAACCAGAGAGAATATAATTCTGTTCCCTAGGTCCCCAGTATCCTCCAAGCCCCTCTTTCTCACTCCATATGGACACAGGAACAATTCACAACTGATTTCTCTAAGGACTGAAGTAACTTTGATGCAGTTTCTTACTGGTGCATCCCCAAAGTTGTGTTTCTATTCCTAAAGGCTGTCTTCTAACTCATCTTTCCCTCCAGGAAGATGTTGTGGTGTCTTTTCCTCATTTCATATTCTTACCTTCCTGCTCTGCTTATTCATTGAAAACCATCCACTCTTTCCCTCAGCACAGTGATTTGAGAAATTGCCCTCATGCAGTCTGTTTTTGTTTCATAACATGTTTGTCCCCAAGCTTTGTGGTAATTATTTTGACCTTGGATCTTTCTGGAGGACTATGAATTCCTGTATCTCCCATGCCTCACTTCCACCTACCAAGTTGATTCTGTTCTCCTTTTGCTCCAGGCCAGGAAATTATCTCTTGGCAATCTTTCTTATTTGCATTACAACCTATGTAAAGCATTCCTACTTTTAGAAACCTTTCTACTTTCTGAATGCCAAATCTTGTTTCCCTTTCTTTTGAGATATTTTTCAATGCTATTTTGCAATACAGACAAAATATGGACTGGATTCCCAAGACCCCAACTACACCCAACAGTGGAAGGAGAGAAAAGGACAATGGGACATGAGATGCTAAATTCAGTACTGACCTGGATCCCAAGAAATTTGAACATTTTCAACTATTCTATTTAGCTATTTGACAGTACTTGTGAGTTTTTTGATTATGAAATTATTTTGTGTGAGTACTAATATAAGGTGAAATGTTCTTTGGAGAACTAATCTTCTAACTTCTCTAACCATTGATTTGTTGCATATTCAAAATATGTTTTATTAAAAAATTTTATTTTTAGAGCAGTTTTCAGAGGAAAACAGAGTTTTCTATAATATCCCCCTTACTTTCCTCATTATGAACATGCTGCATAAGGGTAAGATGTTTGTTACAATCCATGAACCTACCTCAACACATCCTTATCATCTAAAATCTCTAGTTTACATTAGGGCCCACTCTTGGGTTGCACAAATATATAATGACATCTATCCACCCATTGTATTATTGCACAGAATAGCTTCACTGCCCTGAAAATCTTTTGTGCTCCACTTACTCATCTGCTGCCCCACCTGCCTAGCAACCACTAATCTTTTTTCTTCTCCATAGTTTTGTTTTTCCCAGAATCTTATAATAGTTAAAATTGTACAGTATGTAGTCTTTTCAGATTGGCTTCTTTAACTTAGTAACATGCATTTAAGTTTCTTCCTTGTCTTTTCATGGCTTGATAACTCATCTTTTTAACACTGAATAATATTCCTTTGTCTTGATATACCACAATTTATTTATCCATTCACCTGTTGAAAAACATCTTGGTTGCTTCCAAGTTTTAGCAATTATGAATACAGCTGCTATAAACATCCATATGCATTTTTGTGTGTGTATGGACATAGGTTTTCAGTTTATTTGAGAAAATACCAAGGAGCATGATTGCTGGATCATGTGCTAAGAGTATGCTTAGTTTTGTAAGAAACTGCTAAGTTATCTTTCAAAATGCTGTATCATTTTGTATCCTCACCAGTAATGAATAAGAGTTTCTGTTTTTCCACATTATTGCCAGCATTTTGTGTTGTCAGTGTTTTGGATTTTGGCCATTGTAACAGGTACATAGTGGTACCTCATTGTTGTTTTAATTTGCAGTTCCTTAATAATATGTGATGTTGGGCGTCTTTTCATTTGCTTACTAACCATTTGTGTATCTTCTTTGGTGAATTGTCTGTAAGAGTCTTTTGTTCATTTTTAAATTGTTCATTTTATTTTTGGTGAGTTTTAAGAGTTCTTTGTATATTTTGGATAACACTCCTTTATCAAATGTGTCTTTTGCAAATATTTTCTCTCAGCCTGTGGCTTGTTTTATCATTCTCTTGGCAGTGTCTTTTGCACCGTAGAATTTTTAATTTTAATGAATTCTAGCTATCATTTATTTCATGGATTGTGCCTTTGGTATTGCATCTAAAATGACATCTCCATACAAAAAGGTCATCTAGATTTTCTCCTATGTTATCTTCCAGAAGTGTTACAGTTTTGCATTTTGCATGTGGATGTCCAGTCATCCCAGCCATTTGTTGAAAATGCTATCTTTGCTCTATTGTTTTGCCTTTGCTCTTTTCTCAAAGATCAGTTTGTGAACTGATCTTTATGTAGGCCAATTTCTTGGCTCTTTGGATCATTTTCTTGGCTTTATGTGGGCCTATTAGCCAGCTTTCTGTTTTGTTCCACTTATCTACCTGTATATTATTTCATTGGTAACACATTGTCATGATTACTGTAGTAATATAAATTACTGTAATAATAAAAAGATATTAAGTCTGACATTGGGCAGTGCCAATCCTCTGACTTTATTCTCCTTCAATATTGAGTTGGCTATTGTGGGTCTTTTTCCTTTTCATGCAAACTTTAGAATTAGTGTTTAATATCCACAAAACAATTTGCTGAAATTTTGACTGGGATTGTGTTGAATCTATGGGTCAAGTTGAGAAGAACTAAAATTTTGACAATATGGAGTCTTCTTATACTTGAAGATGAAATATCTATTTTAAATTTTGTCTTGGGTATCTTTCATCAGAGTTTTTTCATTTTCCTAACATAGATTTTGTATATATTTTGTTATATTTAAACCTAAATATTTCATTTTTGGGGGTGCTAATGTAAATGGTAATTTATTTTTAATGTCAAATTCCACTTGTTTATTGCTGGTATATTGGAAAGTGATTGACTTTTGTATATTAATCCTGTATCCTGCAATCTTGCTATAATCACGTATTAGTTTTAGGATTTTTTTTGTCATTTCATTTAGATTTTCTACATAGAAAATTACATCATCTATAAATAAAGCCAATTTATTTCTTCCTTTCTAAATTTGTATACCATTTTCTTCCTCTTCTTGTCTTATTGAATTATCCAGAACTTTCAACACAATGTTGAAAAGCAGTAGTGAGAGGGGACATTTTTGCTTGTTCTTGATCTTAGTGGGAAAGCTTTGAATTTCTTACTGCTAGGTGTGATGATATCTATAGATATTTTGTAGATGCTCTTAATCAAGTTGAGAAAGTTCCTCTCTATTCCCAGTTTGCTGATAGTTTTTATCATGAATGTTTGATTTTGTCAAATTATTTTTCTGTATTTATTAATATGATCACATGATTTTTCTTTTTTAGACTATTGATGTGATAGATTATATTAAATGACTTTTGAATGTTCAGCCAGTCTTGTGTACCTAGGATAAAACTTACATGGTTGTGATATAGAAGTATTTTTATACATTGTTGGATTTCATTTGCAAATATTTTGTTGAGGATTGTTGCTTCTATGGTCATCAGTGATATTGGTCTATAGTTTTCTTTCTTCGTAATGTCTTTGTTTGGTTTTGGTATTAGGGTAATTCTGGCCCTATCAAACGAGTTAAAATGTAGTCCCTCTACTTCTATCTTTTGAAAGAGATTTTAAATAATTTGTGTAATTTCTTCCTTAAATTTTTGTTAGAAGTTACCAGTGAACCCACCTGGGCCTGCTGCTTTCTGTGTTGAAAGGTTATTAATTATTTATACAATTTCTTTAATAGATATAGACTTATTCAGATGCTCTATTTCTTGTGTGAATTTTAACAGATCGTATTTTTCAATAAATTGGTTCATTTTATTTAGATTATAACATTTATGGGCATAGTAATTTTTTTATTATCCTTTTAATGTCCATGGTATATTTACTGAGGTCCCCGATTTCATTTTCATTTACTGATTTGTGTGCTCTCTTTCTTTTTTTTCTTAGCCTGGCTAGAGGCTTATTGACTTTTATTGCTCTTTTCAAAGAACCAGCTTGGTTTTACTGATATTTTTCTATTGATTTCCTGCTTTCATTTTTATTGATTTCTAGTATAATAATAATAATAACAACAATAATAATTTTCTTCTGCTTACTTTGGATTTAGTTTGTTCTTCTTTTTCTAATGTTCCAATGTGGAGGCTTAGATCATTGATTTTATGTATTTCTTCTTTTCTAATATAATCATTCAGTGCTACAAATTTCTCTCTACACAGTGCTTTCACTGAATCCCCCAAATTTTTTAAATTGTATTTTCTATTTTATTTGGCTTAAAATATTTTATTTTTTCTTTTTTTGACAGAGTCTCACTCTGTTGTCCAGGCTGGAGTGCAGTGGCATGATCTTGGCTCACTGCAACCTTTATCTCCTAGGCTTAAGCAATTCTCCTACCTCAGTCTCCTGAGTAGCTGGGACTACAGGCATGCACCACTATGCCTGGCTAATTTTTGTGTTTTTGGTAGAGACAGGGTTTCACCATGCTCGCCAGGCTGGTCTTGAACCTCTGACCTCAAGTGATTCACCCGCCTCAGCCTCCCAAAGTGTTGGGATTACAGATGTGAGCCACTGTGCCCTGCCAAAATATTTTTAAAATTTTTATTAAGATTTTTCCTTTGACCCATATTTTTTAGAAATGTGTCGTTTAATCTTCAAGTATTTTTGGATTTTATAGACTTTTTTTCTGTTATTGATTTCTAGTTTAATTCCATTGTAGTTTGAGGTATTATATGATTCTATTATTTTAAATTTGCTAGGTTTGTTTTATGGCCCCAAATGTAATCTATCTTTTGGATGCTTCTTGTGAACTTGAAAAATGTATATTCTGTTATTGTTGGATGAAATAGTCTATGGATGTCTACTATATCCAGTTAATTGATGATGCTAGTGAGTTCAACTATGTCCTTACTGGCTTTCTGCCTGTTGGACCTATCCATTTTTGATAGAGGGATATTAAAGTCTGCAACTATAGTAGTGGGTTAATCTATTTATTCTTGCAGTTCTGTCGGTTTTTGCCTCATGTATTTTGATGCTTTGTTGTTGGGCGCATACACATTAAAGATTGTTATGTCTTCTTGAGAGTATTGACTCTTTTTTTAATCATTATATAATGTTCTTCTTTATCCCTGATAACTTTTTTGCTCTGATGTCTGCTCTGTCTGAAATAAATATCATTACTACATTTTTCTTTTGATTAGTAAGATCATGGTATATCTTTCTCCATTCATTTACTTTTAATCTATATGTGTCTTTATATTTAAAGGGGATTTCAGCTGGAAAACATATAGTTCATATAGTTGGACCTTGTTTTTTGATTCTTCTTACAATTTTCTTTCTTTTTCTTTTCTTTTCTTTTTTTTTCTTTTTCTCTTTCTTTCTTTCTTTCTTTCTTTCTTTCTTTCTTTCTTTCTTTCTTTCTTTCTTTCTTTCTTTCTTTCTTTCTTTTTTTTTTTTTTTGGAAGAGTCTCTTTCTGCCTCTCAGGTTGGAGTGCAGTGGTATAATCACAGCTCACTGTAACCTCTAATTCCTGGGCTCAAGTCATCCTCCTGCCTCAACCTCCCAAGTAACTAGGACTCCAGGCATGTACTACTATGCTCAGCCAATTTTTAAATTTTTTTGTAGAGACAGGGTGTTGGTTTCTTACCCAGGCTAGTCTTGAACTCCTGGTTTCAAGTGATTCTCCTGCCACAGCCTTCCAAAGTGCTGGAATTACTGGCATGAGCCATTGCACCTGACCAACAATCTGTATCTTTTAATTTGTGCATTAGGCCACTGATGTTTAAGGTGATTATTGATATAGTTGAAGTAACACCTACTACATTTGTTACTGTTTTGTATTTGTTGCCCTTGTTCTTTATTCCCAGTTTTTTCACTTCTTTTATGCATTTTGTGGTTTTAAAGGAGCATTTTATATGATTCAACCTTCTCTGCTTTCTTAGCTCAATTATACTAATTTTTTAGCTTTTTTTTTTAAGTCGATGTTCTGGAGTTTGCAATACATGTTTACAACTAATTCTAGTTCACTTTCAGATAACACTATGCCACTTGATGCATACTGTGGAGTACCTTACAATAACAAAGTATTCCCAACTCTTTCCTCACTCCTGTCTCTGGTCTCTTCACTGCCATTCACTTACACACACACACACACACACACACACACACACACACACACACACACAGGCATATAAAATCAAATACATTCTTGCTGTTATTTTGAACATGCTAGATCTATTATGAATAAAAAAGTAAATGTTTTTATTTTACCTTTATTTCTTCAGATACTTGTTCCTGTGAAGGTTTCTGCTCTGCTAAGTTGTGATTTTCTGTATCTGCCTGTCTGTCTTTTGACAGAGTCTTGCTCTGTTGTACAGGCTGGACAACAGAGTTTTTGGGATGGTGGTGTTGCCCGTGACCTCCCTTCTCTGACAGATCTAAGAAGAGTTGTTGATGTTCCAGTTTGTTTAGCTCTTTACTTTTTGGGTTGGAGTGAAGACTTCTTAGCTGTTTAAATGCCAGACTAGAACCTGGAAATCTGCGTATTTTCATAAAAAGGATGCAATACATAAAGGGATACAATCTATTGGAATATTATACTGTAAAGTTAGAAAAAAGCTAGAATGAAACTACCACATTCTCTTCTATTTTTGTGATTTTTAGCCAGGAAAAATGAGAGGCTCTAATTCCCTTCAGAGAGATTTCTTACTCTCACTGTGGGTAGCTCTGGAGCCCTTCTATATGAATATGTTATCAGTATATTGTCACGTATTCAGTGTCCTCTGGAGGCCTGGCTGTGTTCTGGTACTCGGCACACATTGATGCCAACAAACTTGAAAGGTAGAGATTATTTATCAACATTTTTTTCTGATGGGGAGATGCTCAGGTTAAATGGCCTCTCTAGTGCCAAAAAACTGTAACCAAGGATTAGAAATATAAGCTAGATAGCTTAATCTACAATGTCAGAACCTTTCTATTATTTATAGATAATTTACTATTTTTGTATTTTTAGTATTTAAAGTCTGCACTGTCCAATATTGTAGCCACCAGACCCAAGTGGCTACTGAGCACTAGAAATATGGCTAGCCCAAATTGAGATGTGGATTTCAAAGACTTAAAATGGACATATCTTATTAATAATTTTAAATATTGACTAAGTGTTGAAATGATAATAGTTTAGATATATTGGGTTAAAGAAAGTATATTGTTAAAATTAATTTTACCTGTTTCTTTTTATGTTTTTAATATATCTACAACAAAATTTTAAATTATATTTTTAGCTTGCACGATATTTCTGACAGCTCAAATCTTATTGTCCTGCCCTAATTAACAAAGGTGAATTTGTTAATTTGTGCTCTGTGTCCTAGGCTGCTGAATGTGGCATGGACCACTCCCTTGCAGTTGTATGTAATATTCGCTCTCTGCTTAGGGAATCTGAGCCTTTTGATTGTGCCTGCCAGAGGCTCATGCCTTCAGCTCAAGGTCAGCGAGATGTTTGGGCTTGCACCCAGATGTCCTACTTTCTTAGCTGGCTGTGTGCCAGGCTGTCTGTCTGCTGCTGTGTTGCACTGTCTCTAAGCCACCAAAGTCAGTGTTACCTTGTTCCCCTGCAGATCTTGTGAGACAGTCCATGGGGAGCTTTGGCCTTGAAAGACTTGGCTAAAGGCCTGTGAGTCTTTAGAAATGATGCCAGAAGCCCTGTGGAGAGCAGCGTGATTCTGGCGAAAATGTAAATATCTTCTATACACAGACATCTCATACACCTTACCCCACATTCCAACACCTCGTTGACTTTACTTAAAGGGCACATCATATATTCTTGTTGTCTTACAAATTTTGAGTAAACTTTTCAGATGCCCAACCAAATCCTGGGTTATGAGCTCCTTTGAATGATGAATGAAGCAGAAAAGTAAAAATAATAGATTATTATACTTACCATATTGGTTGTTTGTTTCAAATCTGTTTTTATTAAGCTGAAACCAACTGAAATTCTCATCACATGTACTTAATACACTTTCATTCATTCATTAATAGAGCATCATCTGGGCAATAGACACTGCAGGTGACCCAAATAATACATACTCCCTTCCCTCAAAGTACTTTTGAAAGTCACATATGTAAATGGACACAACATGAAGCTAACTGCCAAATTGCATTTAAGGATCTCAACAGAGTGCTTTTTGGAGGTAAGAGGGGAAAGAACTTTTCACCAGGATGACCAGGGCAAACCATCAAGTAGAAGATTTAATTTGGGCTGAACTTTGAGAGATTAAGAGAGCCTATTCAAAGAAAAGAAAGGATGTTTGGGTGATGGAAAAGGGTCAATAGTTAGGTTAGAATACGGTGTTCTTGTTTGGGAGGAACAGGAGGTGAGGTCAGGAAGGTGGAAGATCACATTGAATATAATTACTCAATGCCAGGCTGAAGAGTGTCAATTTATTTTTCCCCCTATATTAATGTTAGGATAAACAAGATAAAATTATTGCAAGAAACATATACAATGGAATAATAAAATATAATGAAAACTACCAGACAAGAGGAAATACAAATTAAAATAAGAAGGCAAGAACAGATGACATTGCTAAGGAAAAACTATTTATGAGCTTCCTAGTGGCCAAAGCAAAAAGGAAGGTCAGATTGATATTATAATTATTATAGTCCAAAAAAAACTTTAATTCTATGAGAAAAGTGACATCAAATTTAAAAGAAATTTCTCATGTGGGCTTAATAATGTATAGAAAATTCTTTAATCATAGATTTATTTAAATGTCCTTTTATAAAATAAGAGAGAAAATACTGTGTATATTGGTGCTTTCTAAGTAGAATGTGCATACAGTCACCTGGGATCTCATTAAAATACAGATCCTCTTTTGATTACTATAGCCTTATAGTATGTGTCAGGTTGGGTAATGTGATACCACCAGCTTTGTTCTTTTTACTTAGGATTGCTTTGGCAATTCAAGCTCTTTTTTGGTTCCACATGAATTTTAAAGTAGTGATATGGTTTGGCTGTGTCCTCACCCAAATTTCATCTTGAATTGTAGCTCTCATAATCCCCACGTTTTGTGGGAGGGACCCAGTAGGTGTTTCATGGGGGCAGTTTCCCCTATACTGTTCTCATGGTAGTGAATAAGATCTGATGGTTTTATAAGGTGAAACCCCTTTCACTTCACTGTCTTTCTTTCTTGTTTGCTGCCATATAAGATATGCCTTTGCTCCTCCTTCACCTTCTTCCATGATTGTGAGGCCTCCCCAGCCATGTGGAACCATGAGTTCGTTAAATCTCTTTCTTTATAAATTACCCAGTCTTGGGTATATTTTATCAGCAGCATGAAAATGGACTAATACAGTAAATTGGTACTACTAGAATGGGGCACTGCTGTAAAGATACCCAAAAATGTGGAAGTGACTTTGGAACTGGGTAACAGAAGAAGTTGGAACAGTTTGAAGGGCTCAGAAGAAGACAGGAAGATGTGGGAACATTTGGAACTTCCTAAAGACTTGTTGAATGGCTTTGATGAAAATGCTGATAATAATATGGACAATGAAATCCAGGCTGAGGTGGTCTCAGATGGAGAGGAGGAACTTGTTGGGAAGTGGAGTAAAGGTGACTCTTGCTATGTTTTAACAAAGAGACAGGCAGCATTTTGCCCCTGCCCTAGAGATCTGTGGAACTTTGAACTTCAGGGAGATGATTTAGCGTATCTAGAAGAAGTACTTTCTAAGCAGCAAAGCATTCAACAGGTGATTTGGGTGTTGTTAAAAGCATTCAGTTTTGAAAGGGAAACAGCATAAAAGTTTGGGAAATTGCAGCCTGACAATGAGATAGAAAAGAAAAACAAATTTTCTGAGGAGAAATTCAAGCCAGCTGCAGAAATTTGCATAAGTAATGAGGAGCCACATGTCAGTCAACAAGATAATGGGGAGAATGTTTCCACGGCATGTCAGGGACCTTTGTGGCAGCTCCAGCCCTCACAGGCTCAGAGGCCTAGGAGGAAAAAATGATTTCATGGGCCAGGCCCAGGGCCCTCTGATGTATGCAGCCTAGGAACTTGGTGCCCTATGTCCCAGTTGCTGTAGTCATGGCTAAAAGGGTCCAAGGTACAGCTTGGGCCATGACTTCAGAGGGTGCAAGCCCCAAGCATTGACAGCTTCCACGTAGTGTTGAGCCTGTGGGTGCACAGAAGTCAAGAATTGAGGTTTGGGAACCTCTGCCTAGATTTCAGAGGATGTATGGAAATGCTTAGATGTCCAGGCAGAAGTTTGGTGCAGGGGTAGGACCCTTATGGAGAACCTCTGCTAGGGCAGTGTGGAAGGAAACTGGGGTTGAAGGCCTCACCCAGTCTCCACTGGGGCACTACCTAGTGGAGCTGTGATAAGAGGGCCACCATCCTCCAGACCCCAGAATAGTAGATCCACTGACAGCTTGCACCGTGCAGCTGGAAAAGCAGCAGACACTCAACACCAGCTCATGAAAGCAGGTAGGAGGGAGGCTGTACCCTGCAAAGCCACAGGGGTTGAGTTGCCCAAGACCATGGGAACCCACCTCTTATATCAGTGTGACCTGGATGTGTGACATGGAGTCAAATGAGATCACTTTGGAACTTTAATATTTGACTGACCAGTTGGATTTTGGACTTGCATGGGGGCCTTTAGCCCCTTTGTTTTGGCCATTTTCTCTCATTTGGAGTGGGTGTATTTACCCAATGCCTGGAACTCCACTGTATCTAGGAAGTAACTAACTTGCTTTTGATTTTACAGGCTCACAGGCAGAAGGGATTTTCTTTGTCTAGGATGAGACTTTGGACTGTGGACTTCTGAGTTAATGCTGAAAAGAGTTAAGCCTTTGGGGGACTGTTGGGAAGGCATGATTGGTTTTGAAATGTGAGGACATGAGATATGGGAGGGGCCAGGGTGGAATGATACAATTTGGCTGTGTCCCCACCCAAATCTCATCTTGAACTGTAGCTCCCACAATTCCCATGTTTTGTGGGAGGGTCCTGGTAGGAGATAATTGAATCATAGGGGCAGTTTCCCCCGTACTGTTCTCATAGTAGTGAATAAGTCTCATGAGATATATTGATTTTATAAGGGGAAACCCCTTTCACTTCATTCTCATTCTTTCTTGTCTGCTATCATATAAGACATGCCTTTGCTCCTCTTTTGCCTTCTGCCATGATTGTGAGGCCTCCCCAACCATATGGAATTGTGAGTCCATTAACCTCTTTGTTTTTATCAATTACCCTGTCTCAGGTATGTCTTTATCAGCAGCATGAAAATAGCTTAATACAAATAGTATCTTCTAGCTCTGTGAAAAATGACATTGGTAGTTGTGATTGGAATAACATTGAATCTGTAGACTGCTTTGAGTAGTATAGCCATTTTAACAATACTGATTTTTCCAATCTAGGAGCATGGAATATTTTCCATTTGTTTGTGTTATCTATGATTTCTTTCAGCAGGCAGTGTTTTGTAGTTCTCCTTGTAGAGACCTTTCACCACTTGGTTAGATATATTGCTAGGTATTTTTTTTTTTTTGCTATTGTAAATAGGATTTTATTCTTTCTGTGGCTCTAAGCTTGAACATTATTGATGTACAGAAATGCTACTGATTTTCATACACTGATTTTGTATCCTGAAACTTTCAAAAACAGACACATGACCAATGGAACAGAAAAGAGAAGCCCAAAAATGAAGCCTTACACCCACAGCCATCTAATCTTTAACAAAATCAAAAAACATAAACAGTGGGGATAAGACTTCCTATTCAATAAATGGTGCTGGGATAGCTGGCTAGCCATGTGCAGAAGAATGAAATGAGACTCTTACCTTTTACCACATGCAAAAATTAACTCCAGATAGATTAAAGATTTAAATGTGAGACCTCAAACTATAAGAATCCTAGAAGAAAACCTAGGAAATACCATTCTGGATATCAACTTTTGGAAAGAGTTAATGATTAAGTCCTCAAAAGCAATTGCAACAAATCAAAAATTGACGAGTGTGACCTAATTAAACTAAAGAGCTTCTGCACAGCAAAAGAAACTGTCAAGAGTAAACAGATAATCTCCAGAATGGGAGAAAATATTCACAAACTATGCATCTAACAAAGGTATAATATCCAGCATCTATAAGGAACTTAAACAATTAAACAAAAATAATAAAATCAAATAGCCCCACTAAAAAGTGGGCAGAGACATAAAGACACTTCTCAAAAGAAGACATACAAGTGGCTAACAAACATGAAAAAATGCTCACCATCACTAAACATCAGAGAAATGCAAGTCAAAACCACAATAAGATACCATCTCACACCCTTCATAATGGCTATTGTTAAAAAGTCAAAAGAAACAAAACAACAACAACAACAACAACAAAAAACAGATGCTGGTGAGGCTGTGGTGAAAAGAGAACACTTATATACAGTTGATGGGACTGTAAATTAGTTCAACCACTGTGGAAAGCAGTTTGGAGATTTCTCAAATAACTTAACATAGAACTACCATTCCGTTCAGCAATCCCATCACTGAGTATCTATTCAAAAGAAAACAAATTGTTCTACCAAAAAGACACATGCATTCATATCTCCATTGCAGCACTATTCATAATAATGAAGACATGGAATCTAACCTGGGTGCCCAGCAGTGGTGGAGTGCATAAAGAAAATACGGTGCATATTCACCATGGAATACTGTGCAGCCATAAAAATAATGAAATAATATCCTTTACAGCAACATGGATGGAGCTGGGGGCCATTATCCTGAGCAAATTAATGCAGGAACAGAAGATTAAATAAGTTATGTTATAATTTATAAGTGGGAGCTAAACATTGAGTTCACATGGACACAAGAGAGCAATGGACACTGGGGACTACTAGAAGCAAGAGGGAGGGAGTAGGGCAAAAGATATAAAATTAACTATTGGGTAATAAGCTCACTATCTGGGTGATAATATCAATCATACCCTAAACCTTAGCATCGTGCAATATACCCATGCAACAAACCTGCACATGTACTCCCTGAATCTAAAATAAAAGTTGAAAGTATTTAAAATGCAGATGCCAAATTGGTAGGTCTGGAGTGGGCCTCATATTCTGCATTTCCAACAAGGTCCATGCTACGGTTTGAATGTTTGTCCCCTGAAAAACTCATGTTGAAATTTAGTTTTAATAAATTAGTATTTACAATACACATTGTAAGAGTAGTAAGAGGTGGAACCTTTAAGAGGTGATTAGAGGTGGTATAAATGCCATTATAAAAGGGTGAGTTTGACTCTCTTTTCTCTCTTGGCCCTTTTACCTTCTGCCAAGGGAGCATCCAGCCTACTCTTCTCTGAAGGACGCAGTGTGTAATGCTCTATCTTGGGACAAGAGAATGACCTCACCATACACCAAACTTGCCAGCACCCTGACCTAAGGCTTCTCAGCCTCCAGAGCTGTCAGGCAATAAATTTCCATTCTTTATAAATTACTTAGTCTCATGCGTTCTGCTATAGCAGCACGAAATGGACTGAGACACTCCCACTGCTGTTGCTGCTGGTCTGCAGCGAAAACTATGCATTAGCAAGGGTCAACTACATGAAAAGTCTATTAAAGCAGGGAATCACAAAAAATGATGCATATGATATTAATTTGTTTTGTAACTAATGGTGTAGCCATGTAGCTGTCTTTTGATGTACAGCCAGAGCCTTTTTTTTACATGGCAATCTGAATGAAGTATGTTTCTAAATTTTTATATTTTTA
This sequence comes from Macaca mulatta, assembly GCF_049350105.2. Classification (NCBI taxonomy): domain Eukaryota; kingdom Metazoa; phylum Chordata; class Mammalia; order Primates; family Cercopithecidae; genus Macaca; species Macaca mulatta. The sequence goes on from NC_133412.1 coordinate 111,011,199, forward strand.
GAAATTTCCCAGTTTTTTACAGTTTTTTCATATACATCTAGTATGACAACAATTTTTAGTACCCAGTTTACTGAATGTATCCAAAGCAATTAACTAAAATTTTCGCAAAACCTATCCTCTTTTCATTGCATTCTGATCACTTCTATAATATTTAACTAAATTATAAAATTATAATAACAAAATTAACTAGCATAAATGGATTTGAGGAAAAACACAATTGACACTTGACAAGCAAATAACTGGGGAAGCAGAAATGGCCAGACTAACTGGCTGTTGGCATTCAGCTGGCCATGGGCTTTCCTCAGTGCACTTCCAGAGGAGTATCTGTTAACTAGCATGCTGGGTAAGTGGAGATCAGTTAGTGTGGCTCCAAGAGAACCAAGGCCAGGAATTAGTCTTTCAGAGAATTAGGCTGTATAGAATACATGAAAGTGTGGGTGGGCAGTATTCTTTCAATAGTATTCCTTAACTGTCTTATCTTGGCTTTTGATGAATGCTGGACAACAGCTACTTCCCCATTGTGTTATCTTGCCAGGCTATAGAAGAAGCAGAGCCCTGGGAATCTCCTGGGAATCTTCCTTATTCTGAGTAGGGTTCAGCGCACAGTAGCTGCAGACTGCGATAGTTCTGCATGGTCCAGCTCATTTGGAACAAGACAGTTTGAAGTGATGTTAAATTCATAGAACTTCTGGTTGTCACCAAGGAGCAAGGGTCACTGAGGATCAGCCTGAACTTCTGTGCCTAGCCAGTGACACGCAAGTGATGGAATAAGACAAAATATTTTCAGCATGTAAGATACGAAAGACTTAGCGCCCTGAATGTATAAAGAACTCTTACAAATAGGTAAGAAGAAAACAAATCCAACTGCCAAAGGGATAAGGTATCTGGATAGGTAATTTACTCAAGAGGTTCTCGGGGAATGAAATATTGGATTAACAAAAAATTTAACAGACTTATAATATTCAAGGTTAGCAAGGATCCAGGTCAAAAGGCACACGCACATTATGTGATTATGTAAATTGATAGTCTTTTTGAAGGATAATCTCACAAAAAATGTGTCCCAAGTACCCCCGGGTGCCAGCACTGCTTTATGGGCCAGGAATGTAGGAGTAAAAGAAATTTTTATTCTCATAAAGCTTACCTTTTTGTGGAGGGAGATAGACAATAAACAGGTATGCTTTGGTTGATAATAGCTGAGAATAAAATAAAGCAAGGTAAGAGATGAGAATGGGTGGGGTGCTATTTTATATAGAATGGTCAGGGACAGCCTCAGATAAGGTAATATTTGACTATTTGCATCTGTTAGAAGAACGATTTATATCTATATGCGTAGGCGTTAAAAGAGCTTCAACCTATTGTTTATTGAAAATAGCAACTTACAGAAATATGTCTTGGGTGTGATCCCTTTATATTAAAAAGGTATGTGTGTTTGTACTTAAATAAATAAATACATGTAATGCATTAATGCAATACAATAAATTCATAGTGAGGCATGCACAAACACACGCACACTCAACCCTGGTTGTCTATGGGGTTAAGTTTGCGCAGGTAGTGGTAGGAAGGGGAGAGATAATGTACTATGTGGATAATTTCTTTTTAAAGAAAGTAAAATAAGATCCTTAAAAGGCACAGTAACATTTGGAAAATATTACAAAAATAGAATATGACAATGATAAAACATATTAAACTTTTTTTTTTTTTTTGAAAACAAGGATTTGGAGGCATGACCTTAAATAAAAAATATCAGCAGGCTTAAAAACAAGAGCGAGAATCAGGTGAATGGTAGCTTGTTATGGTGGAGGAAGGCACAGTTGGGAGCCACAGTTTACATTCTAGCACCCGCGACCCATGTGTGATGAGACCTTGGGCCACTTAACCATTCTGTGCTGTTTGCCTCACCTGTAAAATGGAGACAACTACTCCTGGGAACAATTGTGTGGAATAGATGAGTTGATTCATATGCAATTCAGAACACTGCTTGGCACATAGTTTACAGCTTACTAAATGTTAGCCGTTAAAAGGGTCCCCAGTTCCACTAAGTGAGGGGCTCCAATAGCTCCACACAAGACCAGCAGCCCACCTGCAGATGGTGGGACCTCTTGACCTTTCCTTTAGCATCTCAACACTTTACAGATATCTGTCATGGCTGAAAAACGTATGTCGGGTAATTACAGTACAAACTGACTGACTGGTGTGTGGTATAGAAGTCAGAGAACAAGCGTGGGACACAATGGAGCTTGGGTCCTGACTCCACTACTTAATTGCTGTCACCTTTGTTAGTTGAAAAAACAATGGCTCTCCTGACTCCTTCTAGGGTGCTATTTGCACTTATGGAGAGAGGAAAAACAACAGGCAGACCCCCTTTGCTTTGCTGACATTTATTTGCCTTAATAAGCTGTGCAGCTGATCCTCAGGAAGCCAAGGGGTTTAGTTGTTTTCCTAGATTTCTAGGAGAAGTAAGTTTACATATCTCAAACTGAGTAATCAACTTTAAAACAAATAACTAGATACATTTTAGTTGCCACAAGGCAACTTTCAAATTCTGCCCATTGTACAACTTCCATTGTACCTGGCGAAGTGGGTGACACATTTAATTTTGCTGAGAACAAATGTTAAGGGACCCTACCTGAACTACTTTTGAGGGAAAAGGAACCCAGAATTTCCTGGGTTACCGTTTTTCTTGGGCATGATCCCGTTATATTAAAAAAGGTATGTTTTTAATATAAACTGGATACCACTTTTTCTTACTGCTTCCTTAATATAGTGTCTCCCTTTTCCTTCCACAATGATGTTGCCAAGTAAGCCAATGTATGGAATGAGTTGTCCCAGGGCAGGTAATCCTGCCAGGGTCACCATGCATTAATAGCTTTGGGACAAAGCCAGGTATGTTCACAGGAAACCTAGGCAACCACTCTAAGTCCTGACCTACCAAAATCTTCTCATGGGTTATGGAAGTGATCATATACCACTTGTCAAGCCAGACTCGGCAGGGTTTCTCTTGCCTTTTAAACTTTCTCTTCATTTCTGTCTTCTTTCTGTTCATGTTTCCTCTCTCCTTTTTATTTAATCATTGCTTTCATTCTCTACACCTGTTCTGTGCATTTCCCATATTATTTCCTATCTTGTTTCCTATATAACACACTCACCAACATTATGTTCATAATTTTCCATTTATTTTCATAGCATGCGTGTGTTCAAAATAGACATTGTCTCAGATGAAAAAAGTTGTCATGTACCAAGCTAGGGCAGGCTTAGCTAGACTGCCATTTCCCCATGAAATCTTATTGACCATTCTTTTTAAATGCCTCATAGCTTTTTTGAGAAATAACCATCTTTGGGGAATGAGCTGTAATTTATTGGGAGACATTAGCTTTAGTAAACACTTAAGTACTCTCATGATAAAGAGACCAAGCAACATTTGTCTCTGTCCCTGCACGTTTAAGAATGTAAGCAGAAAAGCTGCAGCAATGTTCCTGGTGGATGTTTGCCCCAAAGTTAATATGCTTCTGAAGATTCAGGACAGTTTCTGTGGAGTATGTTGCCTAATAACTGCTGTGACTGGTGCTTATATATTTTGTTCTTGGCACTTAAACTTGTGCTTGGGGTGTAGTGTTCAGTTTATTGAAGAAGGAACAAAAAAGCAGTGGCTTTATGAAACTCATTTATTCACCTTATCAGAATTGCTTCATTGTTTGTCAACTCGAAATATTAGTGAGGATTTAGGGAAATAATCTTGCTCTCTAATTAGATGAAATGGGAGGCTTATTGCTGCAGCCATAAATGATCTTTTAGGTGTTACTAAGTCAACTAAATCTCAGATGTCCAATTTGTGCAGCCTGTTGATGATATTATTCGGTGAAAAAGGGTTGGGGAGATTGGGAACGATTAAGAAAATTAGTTTTGCTCACAACCTAATGATAACACTTGAAGATAATGTAAAAACAATAGCAACTTTGAAAGTCAAGATGGGTCATCCAGCAATGAACTATTACCCAACTAGGTCGCTAAGATTTGGATCATTAAGTGCTCAGCTACATAAGGAAGGAATGAATTAATAATTTGTGTTGTTAAGGCTAATGTTCTTGTTTAGTGTTTAGTCTGAAATATAAGTTCCTGCGCTGTCCTGAAGCCTTGCAAGATGGAAATATGGCAAGGTTGCCAGGTGGGCTGTACTCACAGGGGTCCCAGATTATCTCTGTCCAGGAAGCAGTGGTGGGAAACAGGGAAAAATATTCTCCACATGGTGTCTCCACTTCTCTGGCATCAATAATCCAAGCTACAAGTTCTTGCTATTCTTTATCTTTGTCCTTACTGTGCCAAAATTTATCTTTATCCATTCTCAGCCTTTGTTCAAGGAAAAGAAGTATTGTGAGGGCAATGAGGATCTACGTCTTTACATCCATTTCTTTGCTTTGCATAAAGTCCTCAGTATTTATTTTCCCTTAGGGATGCTGGCTTTCTTAGGGAGGGGATCTGTTATAATAATTAATTTCAAGGCCACTAGGCTGAGATGGCTCCAGTGCCTTTGTAAGCAAACCAAAACCTAACTCAACCTAAACACTAAAATAAAACTTAAGTTTAACCAATCAGAAATTGCTAACCAACCTGTAACCAGAGATTTTCAGCCTAAGTCAATCAGATATTTTCTTTGTCTGGCTTCCACAAATATCTTATACAAATTTTCCCCTTGCACCCTCTCAGTGGAGTGCTGAACCACTTGTGGTCTGAGACTGCTGCGTTCATGAATTGCTGGATGCTCAAATAAACTTGTAAAAATTTTAATGTGCCTAAGTTCATCTATTAGCAGATCATTCTTATCACGGGATTCAAAAGGAACTGAAAAATGCAAAAGTGATGTACTTTTATGGAAGATAATGAAGATCAGCAATCTTAAGGCTGCCATACAGATCAGAGGTTTCATACGTTCCTTTGATAGATTAGGCAAACTAACTCAAGGCAATTAACAGAAGAGTTCAGGCTAACACTTTGGGGTCCATTTAATCAGAGACTAGTGTAGTGGCTCAACTCTGAGGCTCCACTAAGCTCTAAGAGCCAAAGCAGCCTTTGGCTTTCTAATAGTGAAAAGGACGAAGTTTTAAAGCAGACATGTGTCTGCTAATAACCAGGGCTCAATCCTTAAAATTAATTCTGAGGCCTCCGGGTTTATACTTGGCAACTCCAAAATACTGAATTATTATTAAGCTATTGTGACACTTTATGTATGCTTATTATTTTAGTGTCCATAAAAAGAAATATTTTATGTAGTGGCTCTAATAAAATTTATTTTCTTAATAAAAACGTTGGCCATATCATGTGCTGGATAGTAGAGAAACTTCACCTACATTTTGAAGAAGATCGATCATGGATAATTAAACTTAAGCAAAAAGGGCCACTTAGTTTTAACAGCCCAAATAGTGGCATCGAGTCTCAGAGAGGACAAACACAAGGTTTAAGAAGGCAAGTCTTATAGACTGAATCTTATTCAAATGACCTAAATGTCCAAAGTAATATGATTATAAACCTACAAAAAAGTGAGAAAAATCCATTTCTTGCTTACATTGTTAAGTAAAAAAAGAAAGGTGCTACAAGTATATATAATATGCTACATTTTGTGTATGGCCAGCACAGAAAATGAGAATATATATTTGATTTGCGTGTATTTGCACAAAGAAACTTTGGAAGGATAAACGATAAACTAATAAAAGTGAAGGAATGAAGTGGATGGAGACTTGGGTGGTAGCATGACTTTTCAGAGTATACGTTTACATTGTTTTGAGTTTGAAACAAGTAAATGTATTACTTATTCGAGAACAAAAATGAAAAGACAAAAACATGATGAGATATTTTGTTGGAAGAATTAAACCTGGAGGGAATATTTGCAGAAGACGTAAAGTGTGACATTTGAACATAAGTACAACATTGTGATGTAGTAGAAAGGTCAATAAGCCGAGAGAGAGGAGACGTGGGCCCAGTTTCACCACAAAATAGTTTAGCATCATTCAACACTGGATTGGCAAATGGGTTTAATGTTTGATGTCATTTATGTTTATGATTAAATATGAAAAGTCTGCCTGAAGCATTCTGTCCGGAAGGATTTTAAGGCCACACCTGTGTGCAGTCGAAAAGATTGCTTTAATTGATCAGTGACCTGTGCTGTGGGTAGAGGACAGGAGAGTGATGGTGTGCATGCCTTCTATTTGTCCTTGTGGTTTTTTTTTTAATTATGTACAAGATTAGGGGTTTAGACCAGATTATCTTTCAGTCTCATAGTTTAAAAATGTTACTAATAAACAGAATATGTTCTAAAAAGATAAAGCAAAGAAGGAGGGGAGGGTATGGTCAATTGTGGTCCTGTAGCTTCAGGCAAGTTACGCCTCTCAGTGAGTGAACAGGCTGGATTGGTCTAGCATTGAGTACTCCTTAGTCATTCCGTTGGAAGGTGTTCAGGGCAAGGATGCAACACTTTCTCAGGGAATGTGCTGGAGACAATTTTTGGAATATGGAAAACTTGATAGGTTCCATTCCCATTTCCGTTTCTGGACATTATAACAACTAGAGAGCCTGCTGGAGGAAACTTGGAAGAGCCTCCGAGGCGGCCAGTTGTCTGTGGTGCTGGGGAAGAGCTGAGTGACTGATGGAAATGGAGACGGCTCATCTCTCTTGAAAGCCGGGTGGAAGGACAGATTTTTGTGGCTTCTTCAGAGCCTAGCCAGGAGAAGTCTGTGGGTCTTCTTGAAAAAGAATTGTCCTGTCCATGTGGCATTTGTGCTTCCTGATGAACTGCTTGATCGTACTTTCCCTGAAGTTTGAGAGCCGTGTTTCTAGTCTAAGGCCAGGTGACTGTGCAAGAAGTCTGTTTGCAAGAGGAAGGGGGCTGGCTCTCCATCATCTGAGCAGGACATCAGGTAGAGGTCCCCTAAGGCCTGAGAGGGATTGCTAGTGTTCTAAGGACCTTCAGAGTCCTGGAGATGAGACAATTGAAAGCTCCTGGTGCCATAAGTCTGCAGAGAGATAAAAGACATGTGGAGAGCCGACCAGAGCCCATTTGGGATGGCAGTTCCCTTTTCCTCTTAGCTCCTTGGAAACTCTTGTGCCCTGGGGCTCCCGGCAAAGCAGGCTGCACTCTGTCAAGTCGGCCCCAGACTCCCGGCCTCTGCTTCCCAGATGGGGCCCTTCCTATCCCAGTATCCCTGCAAGACAAAAGCTTCTAGGCTGTCCTGTCCAATATAGTAGTCCCTGGCCAGCTGTGGCCATTTCAATTAAAATCAGTTAAGATAAAATAAAAATTCCAGTTCCTCAGTTGCACTAGCCACATTTCAAGTGCCTGGTTGCCATTTGTGGCAAGTGGCTACTGAATTGGATTGCACAGGTCTAGCTCATTCCCACCATCACAGAATGTTCTGTTGGACAGTGCTGCTCTAGAATGTGTATACAGAAGTCACCACAGACAGATGGATTCACCAGTGAGAAGTTTCCAGCAGGGAAAACACAGGTAAGAGCCCCTGGAACTTATTTTTTATCAAAGCTCCCCAGGTGGTGACAATCTTTCCAGTCTCCCTCCAACCCTCAGAGGAGGAAAAGCAGAGTTTCCCTCCAGCCTCCAGCAGTGCCTTCTAGGTTACTGTTATCTGAAGTCTGATCTGTGGACCTATAGTGGTCTGTGAACTGTTTGTATTGAGGTTGAGAGCAGGCATTCAGAAACTGACAGATTTTTTTTTTTTTTTTTTTTTTTTGGCATGGCCATGACATCCAAGCATGTGATCAGGTGACTTGTCTTCCTGAAGAGTGTCCAGACCAGTTCAGGGTTTGGAATTCGGCAGGCACAGTAGAACCGAGTTACTTACGGCAGGGGATATTTTATTTTATTATTTTTTTATTTTTATTTTTTTTTTTGAGACGGAGTCTTGCTCTGTAGCCCGGGCTGGAGTGCAGTGGCCGGATCTCAGCTCACTGCAAGCTCCGCCTCCCGGGTTTAGGCCATTCTCCTGCCTCAGCCTCCGGAGTAGCTGGGACTACAGGCGTCCGCCACGTCGCCCGGCTAGTTTTTTGTATTTTTAGTAGAGACGGGGTTTCACCGTGTTAGCCAGGATGGTCTCGATCTCCTGACCTCGTGATCCGCCCGTCTCGGCCTCCCAAAGTGCTGGGATTACAGGCTTGAGCCACCGCGCCCGGCCGGGATATTTTAAAATTAATTGGCAAACTCAAATCTGAAAGAGTATAAAATCCAAAATTCACTACTTTCATTAAAAGAACACAAATTTAACTGCAACTTTACAGGATAAATTGTTGTGACTTGCTACTGATAAGGATAAAAGAATAAGGATTCTTTTATTGAATAAGGACAAAAGATTAACAAGGATAGAAGTTAAGTTTTGCAAATGTAGTGTCAGTTGCTTCATTTTGGCTAAAAGTTGGGAATGAATATTCTGATCTTGCTCAAATGCCTTTGAAATATCTTATTCTGTTCCTGCCAACATACCTCTGGTTAAGACTTGTTTCTCTGATATCAGTATTATTAAAAGAAAACATAGAAATTAGATATCCATCATAGCCTGTAAGCAGTATTGTTGCCAACTCAATTTGATTTAGATTAGTTAATAAGCAAGAAACGAGCTCCTTTGTACCATTAAAGACCTTAAGTGTTGATATGTATTGTGTTTGTACAAAGTATCTACACAGTACTTACTACAGAGACCGCTATTTCTTTCATAACTTTTTGTTTTATTGCACAATGAGTAAAAGTGGCAAGTATAATAAGCATTTTCCAAATTAATCTGTAAACACACTTTCAATGAATCATTCATATGGTTTTGGGGTTCTTTTATTTTATCCCATGCTGTTTGTTTTGCTCGTATGTATTAAAATTTATTTTTATGTGTATTGAATCTAATAACAAAAGATTGGGGCTTATATTTCACATGTTTTTACTTTTGTGTTTCTTTTTCTCTAGTAATTCATTTATATAATATTTTACCAAAAATGTCTACAAAAGATTAAATTAAAAAAATAGTCATTCAACCACAGATGATTTGAACAGCATGTCCACACTGGACCAGATTACTTTGCTGTTCTTTCCTGGGAGCAGCTCGTAGGAGACTCCTGGAAGCAGGCTGGCTGTAACTCCAGGGCTGGGTTTGTAGGCTGCCAGTTTAAAATGGAGATCTGCTGAGCCATTGTGGAAGAAAGTTCTCAGGACAATTCCTAGTTCAGAAAAACTGTGGGCTTAGAAGGGAGCATGGCAGGGAAGGGAGTGATAGAGCAAAATGTTCAGGTGGGAGGGCGTAATTATATTTTAATTTAGACACATTAATAGAGCAATACAAATCCAATTATCAGCAAGATTAATAAACACAGCTTAACTTTCCAATTAGTGGAGGTAGAGGTGGAGGTAGAGGGGTGATGAAGGCAAGGGAATGAAAAAAATTTGACCAAGTCAGCCAATGTAAGAAAACAGAAAAGAGGAAATAACAATAAAGAATAAGGGATAGTAAATCTAAACTCAGATGAAATGGCAAGGCATGTGTATCTCTTTTCATGTAAGATATGAATGGTCTAAAATCATCAATCAAAGAACAGAAAACTTCAGATTGAGTTTAGAAAATATTGCACTATCTGTTGCTTATAGATATTTCACACACCACAAAGTGGCCAAGATAGGTTGAAAAGTTCTTGTAGATGGGTGACAGTCATGCAGTATGCACTTTGTGTAGCTGTTTATTATTTAATTTTACGAGGGATGTTGACCAGCTGTAGTTTTAGAGAATTAAATGGCTTGGATTCATGCCAAAGGAAATAAGCAAACTTGTGGACAAAAAGACATCACTATCTTTTCGGGATTCTCACTGGGAACATTGTTCTGCTAGAAGTAGAGAAAGCAGGAAAGACAGAAGGAGAATCAGTCTCTTTAGGAAATGTCTTGCCAAGAGGGCAGGTTTCCTACCAGCTGGATGGAACCCTGTGGTGGCGGATGGGCAGCCTCCTGGCAGCACTTCTGCCTGCATTTCTCCTTACAACCCACCAGGAGCCTGTCCTGGCAGGCCCAGTAGAAGGCAGGACTGCCTTGGGATGCCTTGGGTTTTTCCACCCACACTAGTTCCCTCCCTTTGGAGGCAGGAAAAGGCAGTTGGGATCCAAATAGACTGATTATTCTCTTTCATGGAATTCCTCCAGATACAGCAGTAATTCAGTTCACAATGCTCATCAACGTGCAGGCCATATGTCTCTGGATGGTCGCTGTGTATTTGAACATTCTTCTCTTCCTCTGATGTTTCCCCCAGCTTCCAGCTGTTCTTGGGAGATTACAAAACAGACAAGAATAGAAATTGAAAATTTTGAAAGCATATTTTAGTCTCTATATAATATAAATTTAGCGTAAGCCAAGCTAAGAGATTCAACCTGATGTGCATAAGAGTATTTTCTTTGGATGCAAATGTAGAGGAAAAACACACATTTGATGTTGGAAACAAAATATGCTTATTCTCTGTTGGCCTTTGCCGTGAACCTAGTTCTGTAATGGGCATATAGCAGATATTCAATACATCGTGTTAAATTAATGTCATTTAGCAAAGTGAATTTTATCCACAAAGTTTCGTCATAAAAAAACATGATTCAAAGTTGTTATGTGGTCTGATGTATGAAGAAGAGCTAAAATTACAATGCTGAGCTGAAAGTTAAAATGAAATGTACCCAATTCGAATCATATAAGCAAACAGGGTTATTAGTAGTAGTAGTACTTGAAAACGTGAGTGGAAGACTAAATGACAGAGATATTTTGCATTGACTTTCATTTTTTCTCAAGTCCAAGATACATTGGACTAAAGGTTGGAGATCCAGTCATGTAGAGTGAAGACAGGTCTTCATATTAAACACAGTCAGAGCCTAAGTGAGAAATAAGTTCTCTTTTCATTGAAACAACTGAACATTTTCTTTCTGAGTTTGCCAATCATAGATGGTGGGTGGGCAAGAGAATGTATGGTTTGAACATTATTGGAGTTATTGTGTGAGTATGAGAGAGACTCAACCTTGTCAGTAGAATCAGTTTGTCCCCACTATGTGTTGGGAGAGCTTATCCTAGCCTGGATTATTACCCACTCTATTCTCAGGATGTAATCAAAAGAGAAGGTACCTCTAGCACAAAGCCGCAGCCATCTATAGATAGATGCTGCAGTGGTCTTTGAACTGGTGGTGACCAGAACAGTAGCCTCACGGGAATGAAAGCATTTTTATAACACTGTGCCATATTACCTCTGTTTTTTGAAAGACTTCAAGAATATATGTAAGACAGTTCTTATAAATTTTCATCATTTATGGGTGGTGTACAAACATTTAGACATTTGGAGTTTATCTTGTAGGTATGCATGCATTAATACACAGGGACCTGCAGGAACCAGATGTTAGAATTTCATTTTTCACTCTTATGCTACTCTTAGAAATATTTTAAGCTTGTCATTATCTGGCAGATGCAGGAAACATGGGCATGGAGAGTTCCCAACACTGATTGATACTGATGCTGTGTTGGAACTTAGTAATTCCCTCAGGAAATTTCGGGTCCCTCCCAATCTCCTGCCATCTCTTTTACTGCCTTTAGCTACTAAGTCCATCCCCCCCCTTGCTATAATCCTGGGCAATCTCTCTGCTGAGAAAATCTCTTAAGACGCCATTCGCGGGTTTTTGTCTGTGTTCTTCCTCTATCATACACTTGGCTGTAAAATAGCATTTTACCATGAGGTGTCGCTGTCTAACACATAATGTAAGCAATAAAGAAAAATAATTTCAATTTATTTTAAAAAGTCACCTGATTGATACTGTAACACGTTAAATATGTAGATTTTGAATTTTTTTGTTTTAGATAGGAAATTCAGACAGAAAAACTGGCAAATCTTCAGTTGGAATTTTTTAAGTAAATCAAATTTCAAAGTTTATTGTATTTGCTGGAAAGATTGCTAAGGAAAATCCAAGCCTTTTAGGTTGTCATTCTGAGCAATCTCTGACTTATTTCAAATCTACATTTCCAAAATTGTTTCTTTTGAAAAGAAGAAATCTGTCTTTAAGTACCCCACACAGCTTAGTAATATTGTGATATTTGTCACTGTTTGGATATTTATATACTTTTCCATGCAATCTCATTTATTAGGAATATTCTGCCTTCACCCTCCAATGTTATCAGTTTGAAACCTACTTACTTTTACAAAGAAGCTTGGATACTAAGTTCTCTTAGTCTTCTATGAAAACTTTCTTAGTATTTTCAAATGGAAGCACTTATCCCTACTTTTAGGTGTGTATGCCTTTTTTTCTTTTTTCTTTTTTTTTTTTTTTTTGAGACAGGGTCTTACTCTGTTACCCAGGCTAGAGTTCAGTGGGGTGATCTCAGCTCACTGCAATTTCTACATGCCCAGGTTCAAGTGATTCTCATGCTTCAGGCTCCCGAATAGCTGGGACTACAGGTGTGTGCCACGACACCCGGCAAGTTTTTTATTTTTATTATTATTATTTTTTTGGTAGAGATGGGGTTTCATTATGGTGCCCAGGCTGGTCTAGAACTCCTGGGCTTAAGCAATTCACCAGCCTCAAACTCCCACAATGTAGATCTCTATGCCATTTTATTGTGCTTCTTGTGCAGCGTTTAGTAAAACACTAGCTCAAACAATATTCATTCCTATTTTATCGTGAAAGCAATGATGAATGATTATGATGTAATAACCACAAAGCCTAGAACAGTACTTAAAGGTTAGTAAATGTTAGTGATGTTAGTTAAGTTAGTGAATTAATAATTTAAAAGAACGAACACGGGAAGATTGAATTCTAGTAGACTTTCAAAGCATTGCTAATTTACTGGGTGCTGGAAACTGGCCATACAATAATAATTAAAGAGTAATGATCAATGACAGTATATCAATATATGAAGACATGTATTCTATGCAGTGCTATAGGAAACCAATCAGAACAATTGATTTACTGTCCATAATAATTGATGACATGAGAAAGTAAACAGGTCATCAAAGTGTTAGCAATTCTATTTTGGGCTTCTTGCTTTTTAGCCCTGCTCTTGTGCACAAGTAAGAATACAGTTAGAAACATGATATATACCCAGTCTGTATTCAAGTCAGGAAGAGTTTTCCCTTTATCCATCATATTGGTGATAAAAATAATGAGAGACCAACAATACCGAAAGGGGAGAACAGAAAGTCTATCAAGGTAAAAATTAAGGAGATAGGAGTTTGAACTCACTCTTTAGTAACTCAGTCTATCAAAGAGAGATGAAGATTAGACTTATTTTTTTCTATCACTATTGGTCTTTGTGATTGTTACTGATAATCTTGTTTGCCACCCTACTTAGCACTCGAATGGAAATGGGCTATTTCAGCTACAACCCTCAGAAAAATCCAGCCCAAAGGTTGGTAAGCTGTCGGAGCAAGCAGAGATTCTACAAATCCTGATAGTCCCAAACACTCCAGAACTAGCTGCCTATACTCATTGAAGCCTATCCCCAAAATTCTGGTGCAGTATTGAGTCAAATGGCTATTATTTTAATTTTAAAAGTTAAAAGAAATCATTTATAGAAAGTAGAACAGCTATACATTTTGTTTGATCAAATTACCCAGGATAGACCAAAATTTAATTGATGACCAACCAGTGACATCTGATTCACCCTTTAACCTTTACATTAAGATACTCACAAAAGTACAGGGAGTTGCAGAGGCATAGTGTCATGGAAAATGTAAAAATACTTTTTTGATTTAGCAACATCTTGGGGAATTGCTTCTAACTGTCATGTGGTTGATCAGGAACCTTGATCTATGTATTACCAACAAGGAAATAGTGGGAAAAGGTAACCACCCATCCCTTTTGCTGTGTCCTGTCTTAACTAACTGCTAGAATTTAGAAAAGTCTTCCCCATACTGCCCCACAATCACTTTCTAATGTGTTGAAAGCTGTTCCTTTTCTCTAGTCAGAACCTGGAGAAAATCTATAGAATGCACGTAACCTATTAGCTTGGGGCGCTTTTTGTGTCTCAGCGTTTGACTGAGTACCGGTATGCCAGACAGGAAGAGTGAGAGGCAGGTTTACAAGGCAAATGGACCCAAGAAGGTGTTTCAAGCTTCTGAGCTCCTCGGAGAGGATTTTGCAAGGAAGTCAGTGAGGAGTTTTCTCTGAATTGGACTGTGAGACGGGTATAAGTTCCTTTCCCAGTTTGGGATGGGTGGGGGGTTTGTCACCTTCTAACCCTACATCTAGAGAGGGAAGTTCAAGGGAACTACACAAAGAGTTTGAAATGTGTTCCCTGTAACTGGAAGACATTGAGGACTGTGTCACAGGCTTATCTGAGGAAGCTAAAGTGATTGCAAACCAAGATATCAGAGAGATTAATATGAGTTTATGATTTTAAATATATGTGTACACACAGTTGGACAGATATAGAAATAAATTTAGATGTGTGAACACACACACACACACACACACACACACACACACGTTATCTAGCTATGTATTTAATGAGGGCCTAGAGCCAATTATTCTCTAGTAGCAATGAGCATAGCAAGGACCTAGATCTTGGTTTCTAAGTACCATTATCCATTACAAATGGAACAGGGCTCTTTGGAGAAATAATTGTGTTCAGGTCTAGAGCAGGAGAAATACAGAAAGCATGGAACATCTTGTGGCACTAAAAGCAAATGAAGCACTGAAAAAGACAAGGATATATCACAGGATCTCCCAATGGGCAAATCTAGGGGACTTTGAACAACAAAATATGTAATAAGAATAATGGATTATAACCCATATAGAATAAGGTAAAAACTCATGCATCCATACTTATATAAAGAAATAAATGAGGTAGAAGAGACTGCTTTTTATTGCTGTAGAAATGTAATTAATAAGAGAATGGAAAGGTAAGCCATAGAGTAGAAGATGGTATTTTGCAATACATATATCTGATGATGGATTAATGCCCATAATGTATAAAGAACTTCTACAAATCAATGAGAAAAAGACAGACAACCTAATAAAAAATAGGAAAGTCCTTGAACAAACACTTCACAGAAGAAGATATTTAAAAGGCCTGTAAGCACATGAAACAGGAAAATATCACTGGACACCTGCAAGAATGGACACATTTTAAAAAATTGACAATACTAAAAGTTAGAGAGGATTTAGAGCAAGTGAAGCTTTCATGCACTGCTTAGAAAACTGTTTGGCAGAAGCTGCCAGAATTGTATATAAACATACTTTACAACTCAGTATATATGCGCCAAAAGACACGTTTATAGCTCCAAACTGAACACAAACCAAATGTGTACCAACAGGAAGAAAGGCAAATAAACTGTGACATATTCATAGAATGAAATACTATAGAGCAATGAGAATGAACATTTCTGGCCATTTATAACATGAACGGATCTCAAAAACATAACCTAGAACAAAGGAAGCTAGACACAAAAGGATACACAAAATATAATTCCATTTATATAAGGTTCAAAAATAGGTAAAACTAATCTGTGGTGATATAAGGCAGAACAGTAATTACTTTTGAGGACAATTAATTATTGGTCAAATTACCCAGGACAGACCAAAATTTAATTATGCATACTTTTGACATATTTTCATCTTCTTTTAATGCTCTTCCACATTTAAGATGCTACTAAAAATAACTTAAAAGAACCTTACAAAATCTAAAACACATACGAAGATTTCTAATGTGTGGTGATGACACACATCTAATTGCATCTAATGAGACCGTGGTTGATTTATATATTCTTCCTTATGTTTTTATATTTAATAAACAGGAAAAAGATTAAAGTTGCAAATCAATGAAAATAAAAATTTAAGCAATGTTTTCTGTTCATAAAGGAAAAAGACAGAATCAGGCTACTGTTTAAATATTCCCCTAGGTCTGTTTTCTTTTTGCATCTGTGATGCAATAAGAAATTAGATTTGTGCCACATCTAATGTGTGGCACAAAGAGGGTGTCTGAAGTGCTGATAATGTTTTAGTTTTCATCTTATTGGTGGGTATAAGGATACTATGTAAAAATTCAAGGTGCATATTTAAGATTTGTAAACTTAATCTGTATACTATATTTCAATTTAAAAGTTTACATTAAATAGGAAAAAACAAAACACCAAAACAAAGGAATAGTGTGGGACTGTTGTCTTCTTAGTACATCATAAATCATGCTTGTTCAATATATAGGTTTTTTATACTGACACATAGATGCACAGACACATAGATAGATCTAGATTCTATCTATCATATATCTATCTAGATCTATAGATACATCAATATTGATATAGCTATATTGATATATGGAACTATCTATCTATCTATCTATCTATCTATCTATCTATCTATCTATCATCTATCATCTATCTAGAGAAGTACTCTAGGTGCACATAAAAAGACATGTATAGGATCATTATCTAGAGACTAATGCAGTTTCTAGTAAGGGTCTGACATTAAGACCAGGTCTCATAAAGTCTCTCAGACAAACATCTAGAGGGGCTATGTTCATCCATATTCAGTCAAAGGCTTGAGATAGGGACACTGAGTAGGAGTAAAGGGATGACTGCTTTTCCCATCTGGCAATCACCAGAGGTGGTTAAAATTTCTCCTTGTTCAAAGATGCATTAAACAAGGAAAAAAACACCAAATGAAATCCTTTTAAAAGCCCATATAACATAAAAGTAGGGACCCACTGCTACAAAGTACTGTTAAAAAATATGCATGAAAGTTCATCATGGTAAAAGAAGGAAATTAAGAATGCACCTGCTTTGAGTTATTAAAAGATAAAAAGGTTATCTATAAAAGATTATTTAAAAGGGAAGCCGATAAAGATAAAAAAAAACCCTGCCAATATTAAGAAAAGAAGCCATAGAAATTAAACTCCAGTGCAGAATGAAGATCCACACTGGGGACAGTTAGTGCAGAATGTTTTATATAATGAAGAAAAAAGAATAAGAAATAAAATGATAGATTTGGTAATAGAATATGAAGCTATGAATAATTGGCACCCTTGAGAATAAGACTAAATGAATAGACTAGAAATTATAAAGTTAATAATTAAAGACATATAAAGAAGAGTTTCTTAAATCTGAAAAAAAAAATACCCGACTATAGACTGAGGAAAATTTTCCAGACAAAATGAATCAAATGAGGAACGGCATATGCTGGTGAAAATGAGATATTCCAGTATAAAAACAATTGAAAGTTTTCAAGCAAGAAGGGAAAAAAAAAGCAGCTTACTTGTAAGGGCATAAAATTTAGATTGGTCCTAAAGAACCACAGAACACTGATGCCAGACTTATGTGTAGTGTAAAGCCCAAGTAATTGTTATAAATTGGTACCCAAATGGAGTATACTAATTAAAAACAAAAGAGAGGACAGGATGAGAAACAATTCAATTATGTTTTAGGTGCATATTCTCAGGTTGTACTGGCAAGGATTGGGAAATAAAAGGATATTAAACAAATGCTTATACTACTATTGGGATTTATAATTAATGTAAGTTCAAATTTGAAAAAACTTGATTATATATATTAAAAAGTAGCTCTACACTGTCCAAATCACTGAAAAGAAAAGAAAAAAAAATATATATATATGACTGAACTTATTGGATATATGTTACCAACTGAAAGTCAACTCAGCAAAATGCTGAATTTAAAAGTTTACATAATAGGAAAATATTTTCCTTTTTAGAAAAAAATATAAGCAAATATGATTTTGAAAAAACTTGATTAGTTAAAAACTAGTCATACACTGTCCAAATCACTGAATACAATGAGTATATAGATATGACTGAACTTATTTTATGTATATTATAAACTGAAAGTCAATTCAGCAAAAATGATATAGAGGTTACCTCTAGTTACTGAGACCATGGTTGATTTTTACATTCTTCCTTATGTTTTTATATTTAATAAACAGGAAAAGATTAAAGATGCAAATCAATGAAAATAAAAATTTAAGCAATGTTTTCTATTCATAAAGGAAACAGGCAGAATCAGGCTACTGTTTAAATATTCACCTAGGTCTGTTTTCTTATTGCATCTGTGAATAATTATGGATATCAAATAGGAACAAGGCAGGAGGATATCTGAATCTATTTCAAGGTTCTAATAATATTGACAATGCTTCAAGTTTGTATCTTCTTTATGAAGCCATAAAGCCTTTTTAGGGCTATTAGAGCTGCCACATGTAATCCCAAAGGATGTATCATTCCTACCTTTACAAAGCTGGGCCCATTATCTCAAGTAGAGGATCATTAGTGATCAGTCTCTTAACTGCATTGGATTGCAAGGGTGATATGTAAGAGATTCAAGTAAAGATACACTATAGTAGCCAGAGGTTTAATTCCAAACTTAAATTTAGTCACCCTTTGAGCTGAGCTGTATACCACAGTATGTCACCCAATATTTTTGGTCTACAGTAGTCAGACCTAAGTGGTTGAGACAAACAGTAACAAACTCTAACAACCACAATGACCACTGCAAAACAGTCATAGAGTCCTCTTTGGTGTCTGTTCCTAAGCCCTCACACTAATATCAGCTGTCTGGATTTCACCACTCAGTGGTGAGAAGAGGAAAGACAACCCAAGTAGACTGTACCAAAGTCAGAGAAGAGAACAGTTTGCTATAAGGCCTAGAGAAGTGCTAGTCTAAGGCACCCACATCTGGGCCTTGCCAGGATGGGGACCTCCCCATTGGGAGGCAGCCCAAGGTTAATTTTCTTGCAGCAGTTGCAAAATGAGAAAAAAACAAAAATGATTCAAAATAACTTCAAGAGAACAGATACAAAGCAATGTCTCCATGATCTGGAAGCCAGAGTTTTAACTTTCCATCTTCACGAAGAACTCAATTCTGGCTCAGTATTGCTTTAGACTTGACCTGTTCTTTAAATATCCTATCCTCTGAAGTATAGGAATTAAATAAAAATAAAGAACCCAGATAAATAAATTATTTGAATGATAAACAACTGGTAGATAGGGTAACTCAGTGCTAACGCCAGCCCGAGATTTGGCAACGTTGGGAGTCTAGACATGACCACTTTGCTTCTGTCAAGCTAAATTAAGACATAATTTAGCCTTCCCAGTTAAACAGTTTACTTTTCATATACATCCCACTTTAAGAACAACTTCCAACCTCAGGTACCCCACCTTCCTACCCCATGGCTGCACACAACATGGCTAACAAGCAGCAATTTCAGTGGGCCTCAGACAACATAGATGTAAGGAGAATTTGAAGTTATACGTGGTGGATAATTCTGAAAGATGGTGATTTCCTTTTCTTTCGCTCTCAACTCCAACCTATTTGCCTTTGCTGAGTCAAATGGTTGGTGGAACTGATGGGTAGCTAAATGCGAGTGTGGCCTTGGGCAAGGTGGGAATTCTGGTGAGGAGGGCTGGTGGAGACTTTCTTCTGTGTGCGCTGGGTAAGAACTGGGAAGCAGCACTAGAGACCCTTGTGTGAAGACAGAGCTTCTTGGAAAGAGCTTGTTTTATACAGGTGTATGCTCACTACACCTTGCAGGGATTGACAGTGGCTTTACATAAATATACTAGATTTTCTAGCCCCTAAGCTCCAAAAATCAGCTGAATATGAGTGGATTGAGTCCCTCTAATTAAGGGCAGAGAGACTGTCAGGTGTTAGCTTCAATGAGTCAACAACAATAACAATAATAAAAAGGCAGCTTATCTAAAAGACTCAGTAGCAGAAAGGTGAGTAGTCAGTACAAATAGGACACATGCTCGGTAAAATAGAGTTGCAGGAGGAGATGGAATACAGCTGAAGAAAAAGACATAATCAGAACATTTAAGGAAATTTAAATATAACACAAATAAGACTTTCTGTAATCAAAGATTATTTCCTAGTGATTTCAGTGGCTGATTTGGAGAGGAAGGTCATTTTTGAAATAGGAATTTGTGAAAACATATCAAAAGATGGAAGTCATTATGGAGAAGATACAATTAACTCCACAAGACTCACTACGTTCATTGTAGGAATTCCAGAAATAGAGAGGAACAGGAGAAGGAATGTTAGTAATTGAACAAGAGCAGGAAATGTCCCTGATTTGAAGAAAGCTCTGAAGATCTAAATCTACACACAGAAAGGGCTCACAGGTTCCAGTAGGGTGCATTAAAAGAGACATACTGAGGCAGGTAAAAACCCTTGACTCTGTCAGAACAAAAACTATCCAAAAGTTGGAAATTGATAGAAGAGATTGTTGAGTGCTATTTCCCATGCAGGTCTGGGCTTGACTTTTTATTGACTGAACTGTTTAAAGTGTGTGGCGGCAGAGGCCTGTAGTGGTAGAGGTTAATGTTTAGATTTGAAATTTAGATTTGAAATATGAAATATTTCAAATATGAAAATGATGTCTGTTTGGTGGAACAAAAGGAACAGCTTATGGCCCTAAGACATTAAAAGTTTTGTATTTAACCTAGTGATTTTATCTTATCATTCCTTTATCAAATTACCTGTATATACTTACCTTTTTCAATGCTCTGTGAACCTTTTATTAACATTTTACTGGTTTCCTCATTTTTTAATGAGATAAAATTATTGGCAAATGTTCATCTTATATTGAATGAGAATCATGGTGTTGACTTTCTGAAAATGACTTTTTTAGGTTTTGGAGATAAATCACTAGAACACCCAAGTGCACTCATGAAGATGCTGTATTGCTGGATAAGTGTAGCTCGTGGGCTGTGTATGCTCAAGTTAATCTTTTCTTGGCCCCTGAAGTAGATCCTCAGCACCAACTAAAGTTTGCCAATGCTCTGTTCCTCTATTATTTTTTTTCTCTCTCTTTATATTGATTTTGTACTTTTGCTTTTTCTGGTTCCTGAATGGGCAGTAGTCATTCCCCCCTGGTGGCAGCAATGATTGGGAATTTTATTTTATGGTCTGACCATGGGTGACCTCTGTCCAATGGATGATGGAGATCTAGTCTCTGAAGGGTAAGAGATGACAGGATTTGATTTGTTGATCTTTTTCTGTTTGCCTATTTGTGAACTCAGATCAATTGAAAAATACTCTGTGACCATTATGGAAGGGCAACAGCTCTTGAGATCTAGACTAGTGAGTTTTTATGTTTCTGGTCTCACTTTGGACCTGCTACTGAAGTTGTATACTTGGGCTGAAAATTATTTGTTCGTAATTCAGAAAAGCCTTTAACTCTTGTGTATGAATGGGCAGCATTGTCTTACTTCTGGAGAGTATTTAAAAATTAGGTATGATGTCCATTAAATTAAAGGAGATCTGTTCTGATTGCTTTTTCAAGATAAACAAGTACTTATATAAATCAATTGTTCCAAGAATTCACAAAACCACCAAATCTTTAATACTTTAAATGTGTGAAAGCAATTCTTCTTACAGAAACTTGTATCACAGAAATATTTTAAGGATCCAGGCTCACATAATTAAGGGAATCTTTGGATGAATTAGACTACTTGGATAATTTTCTGTGATTTAACTAGCGTTCAGTACAGTACAGCCATCTTTTTAGTTTGCTTTGTAAACATGATTTAAGTATGTTTCTCATAAGGAGGTTAGTTAATATATGAACATTCTAAACTTCTTACATTGTCTTATAGATCAAATAAACATTACAGTTATATAATGCTCAAGATGATAAAACTGTAAATTTGTCTTCATAATTCTGACATCTTTATAGCAGTAGTTATGTTCTGTAGTGTGTCAGTTTGAATGTAATTTTCAAAATTCTTAGGGAACTTAAAACTTTGGAATTTAATAAATTATGTTAATTAAAATATAATCAGTAGATACCAAGATAATTCATATATAGTATTGATACTGAAATGTTGATTACTACACATAATTTCAAGTTCATATAGTTTTGCATGTAACTGTGATACACCATTTAGTGGCTATATCTTTGGGCTATGATATGGTTTGGATGTTTTGTCTTCTTCAAATCTCATGTTGAAATGTGATCCCCACTGGTGGAGGTGGGGCCTGGTGGGAGGTGTTAGGGTCATGAGTGTGGATCCTCTATGAATGGCTTGGTGCCATCCTCCTGGTCATAAGTGAGTTCTTGTTCTGTGATTTTATGTGAGAACTGGTTGTTTAGAAGAGCGTGGCACCTCCACTCCCTCTCTTCCTCCTTTCTTGTTCACTCCCCCTCTCTTGTTCCCTGTCTCACCATGTGACATGCTGGCTCCCCTTTGCCTTCCACCATGACTGGAAACTTCCTGAAGCTTTCACCGGAAGCAGATGCTGGCACCACACTTCCTGTACAGCCTGCAGAACCATGAGGCAAAATACTTCTTTTCTTTATAAATTACCCAGTCTCAGGTCTTCTGTTATAGCAACACAAACAGACTGAACAGGATATTCAGAATAATACCGAAATGAATTTTTTTTTTAAATTTTTTATTTTTGCTACTTTGTGAGGGTGCAAAGTGATATGTATAGCAGGAGAAAGTTTTGTTATCAGTATTCAATAGTTTTATTGTACTGGCAAAATCCCTAATTATGATGTATTTGTCAGTTTTCTAGTTTCTAGTTTGTGCTGTGAAATAGAAATTAGAGTTTTAGTTAAAAGTAGAATTAATGTGACTGCTTGAGACTATACTAGGAGCCATAGAGAGGAAATACAACTGGGTATGTGCTTTTATTTTTCAAGGAAAAAGGGGAATGATTTTCTCCTGTATTAGTGTCAGTTTGTTCCAGAACATGAGGGCACAGTGAAGGACAAAATCTGATTCTGTATAGCAAGTTATAGAGGGTTTGAGGGATATGAATTTTATTTGCCTTGAATTATAATAACTGAAATGGAAAGGAAGCTATAAAATACATTAAATTTTGGCAAAGTTTGTTTGGTTTTGATAGGTTTATTCACCAGATAATGTAAGGAATGAAAAGGGGCTTGTGAATCTTTTACTGCCAAATATGTTAATTAAAAACTAGAATTCAACTTTCTCTCTGTTAAAAATAATCTTAGAACTTTTAGTAAGGTATATAAAATGTCATTCTGTCCCCTCTGTGAAATCTGTTCCTACAGCAGAAACTCCATATCTCATCAGAATAATTTTCTCTGCTTTATGTCGAGTTTTATAATGTCCTTAATTATTTTTTAAAAGAGCAAAAATAAAGAACAAATATTCCTGTCTTGTGAAAGAACTCGTTTCTTACAATAATTTTAACTTGTTTGCTGTTATTTTAAAATATTTTATTGTCACTTTGATTAAATAAACAACCAAGTACTATTTCTCAGCATTCATGATGCTATCTTAGTTAAGTAACCAAATCTCCAATAACTTTTGATTTTGCCTTCTCAAATTCAGATCCTAAAATTAGAAAACAAGGTATGTCTTTTATACCTAAATCTGTCCTTGTGAGTTGCCCGAGGGACCCTGGAAAATCACAAAGATGTATTATTTTACCTTATGAAGAGAAATACTGGAAATAAATGTTCAGCATGTTCCATATTTTACAATTACCTTGACACTATTAGAAGAGTTATATAGGAAAAATTGTCAAACCAGAAGACAGGCATGCTCAATCTTTCTTTGTTAAGTTTGCATAGGTAAAATGTTATTAATATAAATATTTTAGAAACTGTATGTTTTATGGGAAGGCCTCTGAGATTTATCAGTACTCTTCAGTCTTATCCTCAGGAAAAACATTGATCAAACCCTTATGAAATTGTTATGTACTGTATCCCAAAAGAGAATATAACTTTCCTTCATTCTGATATTCTTAGTCACTGTAATAAATTGACCACTGTCATTGTTTTATTATTAAACAAGTGTCAGCCTCCCTTAGATGTTTGCCTGAAGGCTATTCTATAAGCTACAGATGAGTTTAATTTTTTTTTAATTTTTTTATTTTATTTTTACAAGGAAAGGCAGTTTCAGGGCCTCATGGGATGAACTCTATTAGGTACTCTAAAGTGTTTATACTTTAAAGAATAGATACTTGGATATGTGCTTCAGAACTCTCTTTGCTTAGACAAGTTTTAGATTTTTGCCAGTGGACTGAGTTAGGAATTCCAGGACTCTTGTTAGCCCTATAGCAGATATACTAGATGAAAGCAAAAGGTAACTGGCCCAACATCTAGTGGAACAAAAATGATCTACATAGGACTAAATTAATTGATAAGGAAAGTTAAATTATGGTTATTTATTTGAAATATTGTTGATGTTATTTTTAATGTTTCATTTTTAATGGGTATATGGGGCAACTCTTCTTAAGCTTTCACTAGCTGTCAATTTAGGAAACTTTGCTTTTTAAACTGAAATAGAATATTTTAATGATATCGATTCACATTGACTTCAGAATTCAGAAATATTTCTACTGTTATTTGTTCAATAGTAATAAAACTGTTTGTATAGGTTCAGTAAGACTCTGTCCTCCTTTTAACCAGAATACAATTGAATAAATTGATTGTGCAACTGAGTCCTAACAAATCTCATTTAATCAGGTATGACATGCCCCTATTAAGAAGCATCATTTGGCTTTATATAAGGAGCCTATGCTGTTTGCAATATATTTCTTCTCACAAAATATCTTGTTGAAAGGCTATAATCAAACAAGAAATGAACCATATTAGAAACTAAAATACAGGAAATTGAAGAAGAGAGAAAACAGTGAGAATCAGTTTAAATTATCTATTAAACAGAAAATAAATTATCTGGAAATGTATACACAAATGCCAAATTGGGATTTCTAAGATACAAGGAACCTACCACAAGAAATATTCTAATAGTCTAGGACAAAAAGTACTAAAATCTAGTAAACTATCTCAGCAAAGACAAGAATTGGACTGGAGCAGGCAGAGTAAAAATATTCCAAAGGTCTCATAGCAGTGGGCCAGGCCAGAGCACAGGAAGTGGTCCAAAAGTATCATTTTATTGGGATGAGAGGGAAGAAGGGAGAAAAATAGAACATGTTTATAAGTTTATTTCAAATATCAGTAAAGACAAATGTATCTGATTAAGAAAAGACAAATGAAAGGTGTTTCTAACAGGAAAATAAGGAAGAAATTCCAAATTAACAAGAGAAAAAGTGGAAGAAACAGCAATTTGATTTTACCAGAGAAAAAGGAATGGGAAAAAGTGGCAACTTTAGTGAAAATTAATAATAAGCATAAGGAAAGCTGGAAGAAATAAGATCAGATATATATTATTTTACTAAATATAAATGCACTATGTTCTGTCATTGAAAGAGAGACTATCAGGTTGTGTTAAAAATTACAACTTAGCCACATGATTCATATAAGAAACATCCTTAAAATAGCTGGTTGAATATAAAAGAATTAACAAAGAAAGACTAGGCGAATGCAAACAAAAAGAAGCCAAACTGGAATATTAATTTTAAAAAGGTAGAATTTAATGTTAAAGGCACTAAACCTAGAAAATAAGACATTATATGATAAAAGGCACAGTTTATGAGGAAGATTTAGTTATCAAAACCTTTTATACACCAAGTAATACAGGAGATGAATAAATATATAAAAACAATTTGAAATTCAAGTAGAAGATGAACACATAAACACTGTTTTAGTGGGAGACTTCAATATACCCATTTTAGAAATAAGAATACAGATAAATAATACAATTAATATCATCCTTATTTCAGAGCAAATCTTTTTTATCTATGCAAAAATTATAAACATCCTTCATATATTTAGCCACAAAGAAAATTTTAAAATTCAAAAACGTAGAGATTTAGCAGACATCTTAAAAGTTATGTTCTCTGATTTTAATCTTATAAAATTAGAAAAATAAATTTAATAAAATCTTAGAAAGGCAGAAATAAAAATTATATTTGTAGATAATCTTAGTGGTTGATGAGAAAATAAAAAGGAAGCAATAGATATTACTTTATTCCCAAATCGAATAGAGCACAATCCAAGTTGTGCTTCATTATTAAATACCAGATAATAGCTAAACATAAGAGTATAAAATTGGTCCAGGTACAGTTAAAGAGATCAATAGAACAGAATAGAAAGTCTAGTAACAGAAACAAATGCATATAAGAATTTAGTAAAGTAAAAGCACTATTTCCTTGCCATGGTAACAGTACAAATTATTCAATATTTTTTTTAGAGGGGGCCAACCAGTTATTTACTTGGAAGAAAAATAATTAGGTCTAATAAAACTTTCATTACATATTAAAACAATTTCTTGAGAAATTAAAAACGTAAGTGTACTGAGATAAATGATATAAATTTTAAAGAAAATATAAGTGAAAGTTTATTTAAAAACTGGGCTATGTAAAGATTTTCTAAGCAGAAGGTAGAATACAGAAGTAAAAATGACTAAGAAATTTAATAGATTTCAAATCCTAAATGTTTGAAACTTTCATACCTCTAAACTCCATGAACAGAAGTGAGAGGTAGATAACAAAGCAGGAAAAGTGTGTTAGCTGGAGAGTCAGTGGGCAGGACTTAAATTCTTCAATATGAATTACATTTCAATAAGTGTAATTAATATCATATTTTTTATGATAATAGAAGGATAATCAATAAAAGAGAAGTAATGATTGGGTAAAGAATATGGACAAGAGATTCTCAAAAGAAGAAATGGAAATGATAAACATAAAACTATATAGTCTCACTAATGATCAAAGAAATGTATATATTTCAAAGAAATGTATGTACATATATGTATCCCCACAAACACACATATGATACATACACAAAAAATAATTGGACATCATTTTTTACCTATTAAATTTCTAAAGATTAAAATTATGTTAACACTCAATGTGGATGAGGATATTTGGAAAAAAGCACTTTCATATTCTGCTGCTGGGTACGTACAACATTTCTGGAGTATAATTTACAAATGCTTTTTGGTTTCTGAAAGATTTCATTGAAAAAATAATAAGATATTCATAATAGAATTCAATATCAAATAATTGGAAATATTCCAAATTTCTATTGATAATTGGTGAGTTAAATGATGCAATACTCATATATTAAACTATGCATATAATTATTTTCAATAACATTGTGGGGTGGTATTTAATAAGATGGACAATAAATATTTAATAAATGACAACACAATAAAGTATAAAGTAATTTTAAAAATACATTTAATTTTTAGAAACAAGAGTAGAAGGATAATATTTAAAACATTAATGATTTACTCTGGGTCATGAGATTTGTAGGTAATTTTAGTTTTCTTCATTTTGTTAATGTGTATTATTTACAAAGAACATTAATTTTTGGTAAAAATAAAGCCATTTATAAGAAAATAACAATACCCTCAGATTCTTTTATCCATATACCCTTTAAGTATAGAACTATCTTATATATACAACTTCAACTTAATTTCCAAATATCTTTGGCTTGAAAAAGATAAATCCTTTCAGTATGAGATTAGAAGGCTGATATCTCTGTGTTTATTTTTTAAAGCAGAGTTAGATTTTGGGAGAAAAATATCTCTGTTTGATCCCCTGGATGTTTGCCAACAATTTTGGGGTATGTATGTGTGTGTGTTTTGCAAGTAAAATTTTAAAAATGCTTAGCTGGACAAGGTATGTTTTATTAATGACATGTAACATAGCCAAAGTTTAATTTTTTTTTTCTTTTATTTTGAGACAGAGTCTCACTCCGTTGCTAGGCTGGATCGCAGTGGCGCGATCTTGGCTCACTGCAACCTCCAACTCCCTGGTTCAAGCGGTTCTCTTGCCTCAGGCTCCCCAGTAGCTGGGATTACAGGCACCAGCCACCACGCCCAGCTAATTTTTGTATTTTTAGTAGAGACAGGGTTTTACCATGTTGGCCAGGATGGTCTCCATCTCCTGACCTTGTGATCCGCCCGCCTCAGCCTTCCAAAGTGCTGGGATTACAGACGTGAGCCACGGCGCCAGGCTCAAAGTTTAATTTTAAATTCATTCAGAAGTGTGTTTCTGAGATACTTAAAAACTAACACCAGGTTCCAAAAATCTGCCCAGAAACTGTTCAGAAATTTTCTTTAATATTCCAAAGAAAAATTATTTCAAATTATTTAACCTCTCATTAAAACTCATTTTCTAAAGGTCAAAAATATGAAAGCATGAAACATGAAAACAAATTTCTAGCTTCTCCGAGTTGCTCTTTGTATTCCTACACAACCAGGTGCCAATTATTAGGGTCAGTCCTAGGAAAGGATGTGAAGTACGGGACATGGTAAGAAGATGTTCGTTTCCAAAAAATTGTTCTTAGTGCCATATGTTCATAAGTGGAGAGTGACTCAGAGGGATTTCAACTCACTATAGAGCTGCTAAGAACCTCTGGAATCAGGAAATCTCTCCTTCTACTTGGGAAATTCTACCCTAAGTGGATCAGTTTTAACCACGACCAAAGTCTGTTGAGGCAATTCAAGACCACCCATCCCACCTAACCCTACATCACCCTACAAAAAGTTCTACATTTAGGAACTTCAAGATACTTAATATATTGCAGAAAGTCGGCTTTTAAGGAGCAAATAAAGAAGGAAACACCTGTCTAAACAGGAAGCAAATGGTGGCCAGTTAGTCCCAGTTCAGGACACAGTTTCACCTCCAGATCTGCAAGTCTTTGGCTCGGCTCCCTGAGTCACTCCTGCTCCTGACTTCTGAAATATACTCCTGATCTCGGTTGTTTTTGTTAGTGTAAGAAGCTCTGTCATTGGAAACAGATTGGAATGTAAAAGTTGTACTAGTAATATTAATTAGAAAACCAAAATCATAGTAAATAAAGGAAATACAAAACCATGGTGATCCAGTGTATGCATTTTTTAACCCAAAAAGCAAAATCAACCTTTGCTTCCTCTTTGCCATATTTCCCCTTACCTTCTTCCTGTATCTTTGCTGTTCTGAGGTGGAGAAAGGGCTGAAATGGAACCTTATTAGATTCTCTGTTTTCAGTGGATGCTGAATGGTAAGTAAATGGATGGGTTATTCCTGGACTGTAAAATATTTCTCTCTTCTCTGGGAGTATACTGATTTAAGGAATAGGTGACAACAGCCAGGAGAGCCATGTAACTCTGTCTATCTGTCTTACTTTCTTTTTGTTGTAAGGTGTTGAATTATTGGAATGAGATCTATGTTTAACCCTGAGGGAATTTGACTGATAAAGGCCTTAAAATTCAAAGACAGTTTTTGTGCCTATAGCTCTCCTTGAGTTTGGCAACAGAATAAAGCAAGTACTCTTTCACTGTGTAATTTTAAAAATAAATAGTACTGAGATCCCTGAGTGGGTGGCCATTTGTAGTGTTGTTCTTGACATGGACTTCAGTTTTCTAATTGAGAAAGAATCAGAGAGATGAGAAAATGGAGAACACTTGGTATTGATTGGCAGAATTTTATAAAATTACTGCTCATGAAGGGATCTTGGGGTAAATAACATCAGCCCCTCAAACTTACAGAAAAAGGAATAGAAGGGCAAAGTCACATCTGTAATGTCACATTATGAATGGTAGAATTAGGGCCAGATAGTGCAAGTGAGTTTCATGTTACCAGAAGTTACAGACTCCAAAGTTATTTTGGTTTTTGGAAATAGTGACTGATGTGATGCTGGTATTTAAATGTATATTCTTAAACTCTTTTCTGTTTCCCTCTTCCTATCTCTCTAGAGCTCTGCCTTCTCTCTTCTCTCTCTCTTTTTTTTTTTCTGTTTGTTCTCTTGTCTTCGAAGAATGTGCAATCTCATAAACAAAAGGAACAACCTTTAGAAATAAACAAGATAACTTCAGGATTTTTCCCCCTTCTTTTTCAAGGATCATTTGTGAGCAATTGAGAATCTGTGTTAGAGTTAAACATGAATTTCCATGTATGGAAATTCCATGTGTAGAGATCCATTTAAGTCATAAATAAAGGTAATGGGGTATAAGATTTCTTTAAAACACATTTTTTCCAAATTGGCTTCAAACGGATGACACCCACTCAGTTTCTCAGAGAGTCTGGAAAGATGCAACCCACTGAATTAGTTTACAGCTTCCTATCCAATGGTCTTAGAAAGTATTTAGCCATATTTTTCCTGTGAGTATACTCTGTCTGGAAATTACTTTTGGAATTAGCTGCAATATCTCTTTCCGGTCACTAGGGTGTCACTTAACGAATTGCTCCTAAGTGTTCTTTAGTGACTGGAAAGAATTAAGTTGAGAATCTCGCTATAATTTGTTAAAAAGAAGACAACTCCATATTGCAAACATTTCTGAAAAGTAATTCCATTGTTAGGTTTGTTCATTCATTCAACAAACATGTACTGAGTACCTATGATAGGGTAGGCTCTTTATTAGGTAGTGGGGAAACAAGATTAAAGTAATCCCTGACTCCCAAAAGATAAGTCTAGCAAGACAGTAGCAAGTCACATTTAAGTATAATGTAAAATTGCCTAGAAAGAGGCATGCACAGGGTTGCCGAAGTAGATTGGGCTGTAGTGCTAGAAGTGATGTCATAGTAGAATGATGGTGATGGGGTGGTTGGGTGGTGGAGAAGGAGAGGGAGATGGTGGTAGCAGTAGTAGAGTGGTGGAGGTTGGTGTTGATGGCTGGGGTGGGGATCTGAGAAAGCTTCCTGAAGAAGGTAATTTTTGAATTGAGCATTGAAGAATAAATAGCAACTAGTCAAGTGGAAGAGTAGCATGTTTCCTTATTCTTTCCCCTGAGTGCCCCAAACATATATGCAATGTATTTCATTTCAAAATTCCAACTTATGTGACATGAGAACAACTCTGAGAGATTCTTCAAGTTCTCATCCTAAAGCTTGGCGTGGCTCTTCTGGTGTGTGGTATGCATCTCATGCATGCATTGTCACAACTCTCTGTACATTTGTAGCCTATTCCACTGGAGAATGTATTACACACCACAATTTTTGCCCTCCTGTCAGTGTTTGATTCAAAGCATTACCTTCCCCATAGCCTTTGCTCTAGCAAGAAGTATACCATGCATCATCAGACCACCTAGTAACACTGACACTTTTATATATCCCTGAGAAATCGCTTTTGTAGCTGAAAGGCCCAAAAAGTTGTAGAGCAGAAATTTGGAGAAATAAGCAAAATAAAGACAACCTGTTAAATTCTCCAGTGGTGATGCACTTTACAAAAAATAGCATTCAGGGGACTAAGGTCACTGAGGTGAGAAAAATGATGCATGAGGCTGTCACATAAATCTCATCTGTGTACTACAACTTTAAACTGTTCCAGGTCAGTAGGGATTTAAAATGCCTGAAAAACAGGAATGGGGCAGTCAGGACATTCCTCCAGGGATCCTCAAAAGAAATATAGACTTTTTACATCTTTCTTGCCATAGAGACCATGAAACCATGAAGTCATTCTTGATACCTGGACACATACTTGTCTCTGCTTAACACACCAACACATCTGCTTCTGATCTTCTGGCAGTTGTTTTCATTTTAGTTTCCATCAACATGTGTTCTGTTTTACTAATAAGTATTATTCTCCTCAACAGCTTTCCTAAGCATCTATCTATCTATCTATCTCTTGATCATCCACAAAATTGACTGGCGATAGAAGACACTACCTATTTGTAGTACTGACTTGAATTGAAATGAAAAATCAGGCATGTAGTGGTGAGTGTTTTCTAATATTGATAGCTATTATTTAGTGAGGGGTTATTCTGTGCCAGGAATTGTCTAGTTGATTAAAGGATAATTTCCCACGTATTATACACCTTCCAGGTGTGTGTTATTATCTTTTCACAAATAATACATATTTATAAAGGTAAAAGAATTTCAAAGACCATGTATTAGAAAGTAGGAAAAGCAGAATTTCAACCCTAGTCAATGTTCTTTCCGCCACATCTGATCAATTTTAATCTTTCATAGATGTACATGACTTAGAAATTTTCTAATTAGCCTTCACTACACTTGAACTTAGATGCTTTCTAAATGTGAAGCAGACAAATGGGATCATTTCAACAAATTTAGATACATGACCCTTAGACTGAAAAGTTTAAAAATAGTAATGCAGGAGACTTTGTAGTGGAAAAGAAGAAAATTTCGCAGAGAAATGGAATCTGAACTACAAACTGTAAAGATATATGAGAGATATAGAATAGAGAAGGGAAGATATTTTAGGAAGAGGGATATTATTTTGAGGAAATGTCACAGATAAGTATATTCATAAAAAGTGATGATAATCTGATTGTTCACTGATTGTATGAATAGTTTAAAACCTGAGCAGTACCAGGATGGGAAGTCAGGATCAAACAGCTGTGAAGGACTTATTGGTAAATGTAGGGTTCTCAAATTTCCCTGCCTTTTCTTTCGGTGTCCTGACCAAAAACTCACAGAGTGATTTGACTGCTCTGTGATCCAGCCAGCTGCAGGATTTTCCCAGCAGGCTTGAACTCAAACCAGGGCCTTGAACCTTCCCAGATACTGATAAAAGTATTGAGGTTGTTGCTCCAAACACTGAAAGCAAGAGGCCCCATCCCTGAGCCAAATTCCTTTAACTCCCATATAAAATTGATATGCTGACCCGTCCACTGCAGGACATAACCTGGGTAGAACACCCCTTTTCTCTTGCTGTCCTTTGCGAGGACTGCTGCAGCCCGCTCTGTGCTTTCGTCTAAGAAATGGTTTGGACTGATCACCCTGGCAATTAGTGCTTCTGTCTTAGGAGCCTCAACCTGCCTCATCTTGGGATGGTTTGGGGCACTGTCTTGTGGGAATTCCCCCCACCGCTGCTTTTGGGCTGATTCTAGCTGTGCGTTTGGCAGGACATAACAGGCATGGAGACTAAGGTTATACTTCACCTTTTGCTGGACGTGAGCTCTGAAAGAAATGGTTTCTCCTCACTTCAGAAAGAAAAAGAATCAGAATTTCCTGGCATTTCATAAAAAGAATTTCCTTGCATTTCATAAAAAGTCCCCAAATCTATTTTACGAGAATATCCATGCCAACCAGTGCCTTTGGAAGGCAAAGCTCTGTGGATTATGTCAGAGGACTGAGGTATGAAAAAGTTTGTAATTATTAACCCCTCCTCTTGCCTTTACAAAAACATCGGGTGCACCAACTTTCTTCAACCAGAAATCTTTCAAAGCATGAAGTTAATAAATGAGAATGTAATAGGTCGATACTGGTATGGACTCTATGGGAAATCGCAAATTAGCTAATAATTTTTCTAACTTTCACAGGGTTCTAATGGAATTTTCACTTTAAGCCTTCCTTGGAAGTAATGTGTTTTTGTTTTCAAGTCTGGAATAAAGAAAGAATAAAGATGGTTTGATGTAGTGCAGCAGTTTGAAGATAGGTAAGCTGGGGGAGAGTGAGTAGGATTGGCAGTGATGCAGACCTGAAGGTGTTCAGGGCATGCCAAGACCTGAAGGTGTTCAGGGCATGGCCATCAGGGCATGCTTCCCAGGTGACCATGCCAACGCAGCAGAAAGCAGCAAGGCCAATATTCAGCTGGTATGCTGCAGTCCTACATACCACTTGGCACCAATTTTTGATGGGTTAGGCATCTATTCCAATTAGGTGAGGGCCATGCTATACTTGTTAAATATTTTAAATATCCACCCCCAAAACAAGGCCAGCTACACTATTTGTGGACCACAGTACAGAAAGAAAATGTGGGGTTCCTTATTCAAACAGCAGGTAAACATTACTGTTGAAGATACTAAAATATGAAGATTTTTCTTTCTTCTGTAGCCTTTATCTCACCTTGTCACAGTATTTTAAATTTACTATGTCATTATACATTTAATACATTAACAATTGAATAAATAAAATTTCTAAAACTTTCAAAATGGTGACGGCAGGGCATTAAGCCAAGTGCATGGCCCATTTGAGTGTGTGTTTCTGCACACAGGTCGAATGCCCATTAAACTGATCTTGTCTGGAAAGTTGGAAAGTCTCAAACTTTAATAGCATCAAGGTGAGCATTTGGCAAGAGCAATTCTTTCAGAGTAAAGAATGAAGACAAGAAATAAACTAGGGACTTTGTATCTTTTACAACAAAAGACATCCAGGAGTACCAGGTACTATCCTGGAGATGTAGGACACAAGCAGACAAGGAATATTGATACCAGCAGAGCAAATGTTATGGACTTTCACAAACTCCTTGAGGAGGAATCCTGCAGGAGCCTGTGGCCTGCAGGCTGGTACCATTAGGTTGAATTGACCCTGCCTATCAGCTGCTGAAGTGTGAGCTGATCTCAACCGAGAAAGAAGTCTACAGGGTGTGGGGCAGAATTTCAAACTCCCTTTTAGTCTTTGTTTGGTCAATATTTTTACTCAATGACTTGGAAGGACACTTATGAGGGAATGAAACTGTGAAGAGGAAATCCATTTAATGACAGAAATGAATAAAAAACCTTCGCCCTTTATTTCAGCCTTCCCAAATTTAAGAAGTATAGCTTAATATGAAAAAAAAAGTCAAGTAAGCAAGGCATAGGAATAGGATCTTGGAAAATGTGGATTCATAGTTGTATATGTAAAAAAGACCTAAAGGCTTTGCTGTAACCATAGCAAATTCATGTGAGTCAGCAGCATGAAGTAGCTAGAATAAAATAGCTAATTTGCTGTTGAACTACATAAATAGAAGTATAACATAAGACAAGGATGGCGACAATGAAATTCCACTTGGTACACTTCAGATCACACCTGTGGTATTGTATTTAATTTCTAAAAAAGTGATGTGAACAACTGAGACTATGATTATTGGAACTGAGCAGGTTTTGCTACCCTACTGAGCAGGTAGGGACTTAAAACAATGGAATATCTACCCTACTGAGCAGGGAGGGACTTAAAACAATGAAATTTAAAGCAGAGTAGAAAAGTGGGATTATTTTGTTTTGAAGAAAGGAAAACTTGATAGAGAAGAGTGAAGAGGAGAAAGAAAGAAAGGAAAGGTGTTTCTGAATATCTGAAGAGCTCTCATGTGGAAGAAGAATTAGTTTAACTAATTTAACTGAAGTGTGAAACTACAGCCAATAGTAACTACAAGGAGAGGGTAGATTTCAACTCAGTGTTAGAAGAAACTCTGAATTATAAGAGCTTTTAAAAAGAAGAAATGAACTGCTTTGAAAAGTAATAAATTCCCCGTGGGTGGAGCCCTGGTGTGGTGTTCTCAAAAGAGGGTAAGTTAGTCAGACAATTAGGGTTCACATTCAGGCCTTGACACTTATTAGTCAGCATAACTTGGTAAACTGCTTAACATCTCCTGGTTTTAGTTTCTGATGGAGGAGGATGTCTAACTTTACTAGAAGTGTTTGGAACATTAAAGAAAATCTATGTAAGTCCCTGATACACACTCAAATATTGTGCTCATAACATATAGAATGTGCATTACAGGAAGTATATATCACTGGACACAAGTATATGAACATGTTTCTGGTCACAGAGGCTTACTTAGACCTCAAGATCCCTCCGCAGGCCTTTAAAAAGTAGGAACTTGCTTAACAGTCCTCATCAGACTTTCCCCTTAACTCAAATCACAAAAGCTAAGATGATTAGAATTTGCCTACATGAATATTTTAAGAGCTTTCCTAGTGAATCATCAGTTTTTACATGACCGTATTAAATATGGTATGGTGAATTTTGATATTCAAAGTAAAAGAAAAGTAAATGGAATTTAATGTATCATAAGCCTAAACTA
The DNA here is from genome assembly GCF_049350105.2 of Macaca mulatta. Lineage (NCBI taxonomy): Eukaryota > Metazoa > Chordata > Mammalia > Primates > Cercopithecidae > Macaca > Macaca mulatta. Next base: position 111,046,746 of record NC_133412.1, read on the forward strand.
AAATATCTACATTCTTATCTTGTTTTCTGATCCTATTTTCTCTGAAGCATATTTTGAAAACTATGGTATTTTCCAGGCTGGGATGGATGAATTAGGGAAGAATTATAGAGATCAGTACTCTCACACCCAGCCAAGTGAGATAAGATAAATTCCATTTTATAGCTGGAATAACTGAGATAATCCCAGTGGTAAATGTATTGGGTGCCTTCCACGTGTCAAGTGCTGGGGCAGATGCTTTACATTCTCTGATTCAGTCCTTGCAGCAACCCTGACTGAAGCAAGCCTTGTTATCTTTCTTCCAAGGTGAGGGGCAGAGCTCTGTGAGGACTGAGACCATGCCTCTTTTATTCACCACACTTACCTAGAAAAATAACTGGCATATTGGGCACAGAGGAAATATTTGTTGAATCAATGGACAAAGGAACAAACAAATGAAAACCTGGAACTGCAGAAAGAACAAGCAAACTGACTGAGGTCACAAAGCCCTCTAAATGCTGAAAGTTGACGCAGACTTGGGTCATTGTGTTGGCCCTCCCCAAAAAGAGTTGCAGAATCTACCTGTATGCCCTGGGTTTTCATGCGCAGTATAAGGTGCCATGGCTAGTAATATGAATTTTCATATGGAAAGATCATTGACTATCTGGTAACTGATATTGGGTGCATCTGAGATAAAATATTATTACAGATTTTTAGCCTCTACAGTGGCATTTTTTTTGGAAGCTTTTATTTCTTTTTTTTACACAAGTTGATTCCACTATTCTTTCTATATTAGATACTATTTTGAGTATGTCTTCTTTTCTCCTTCTGATTATGAAAACAATATATGGGAGACAACAAAATTACGTAGACTTGGCTGTGAATCTTGACTACCATGTATCAGTTGAGTGACCTTAGGCAAGTTACTTAATGAGAATAATACTTCCTACATAGGTTCTTTTGTTTTCGTTTTTGGTCAGATTTAAATGAAATATGTGCATGTATATTGTAAGCATTCAATACCATGAATGATAAATTACTAACAATATATGCTTTTCATAGAAAATGTAAAGGTGTTGAAAAGAAAATAATAAAACACTCCCAATTCCATTTTCAAAGATTAGTAGTTAGTAATTTGTTGTGTTTTCTTCTATCTTCTTCTCCTCTGTTTACATTTCTAAGTTTTTTTGTAAGCGGCTCTTCTTGTTTTTACCTCAGCAAGAGGCTAATTGGATGAAGATATAAAAGCTGAAAAATGTCAGGCACACCTTCCTTACCAAAGAATTTTGGTGCTGTGTTCACAGAGCCCAAGTGGGCGTTTCTTTGTCCTTTAAATTACTTTTCTGTTCAAGGAGTGATGAAGTTGAAGGTTGTTCCTAGGACATCTGGAAGGCAGTAATCATTCTATGCTCTAATTGAAGAATAAATGTCCAGTTTTACTCTGTGCTTTTTCCAGGCCTGTGCTAATCAGGATGCTGGATCTTTGGGCTTTCAGATAATTAGTGATGGACGTTTTGCTCTGGTTGTTCAATAACCCTCCCTTTTTCTTTTTCAATGCCTTCTCATTAGTAAGCCAAAGAGAAATTGCATCAAAGCAGCTGAATACACATTTATATGGCTCAAATATTATACCATCGCCCGTTCGCGAATTACTTAAGGGCCTGGGAGTATTTCACTTGAAAACCAGGTATGCTTCTAGAGATGAGAGTGGATTGCCTTTAACAAGGGACACACTCAGATGCAAGCAACCAATGGTGGAAAATGTCATGTGGCTGTTTTCTTCCTGGCTAGCTCTGTTCATCGGAGCAACAGAATTCAGCTAAGGTCAGGGACTGAGGGGTTGATGAGCTGGTACTTTTGGCTCTCACTTCATCTTGGGAAGGCACTGTGTTGTCAGAAATACACTTACTGTTCTCAGGAGAGAGGGCATTAAAATCCAAAGCACTTACTGAATGCTCAGAGCAAAGATTCTAGAAACCGTCACTAGCCTAGAAAGATAAATAAAAAGCAGATGTAAGTAGGAGTTAGGAAGCACTGGCCATGGTTTTTTTGTATATTCTAACTGCTGAGAGTTTTGTTCCTGGCTGGAGTAGATTTCTAAAATTCTCATCATCACCGTCATTTTCATCATCACCATTATTTTCTTCATCATCATCATCATCATCATCAGCAGCAGCAGCAGCATATTTGTTACATGTGAGTGAGCAGGGACAGAAAGCTGCTTGACTTCTCTTCTGTTAGACTCGTGGATATAGCATGTTGTGGGTGAAATTTTGTCCCGCCTTAAGTATGTTCAAGTCCACACACTTGGTACCTGTGGGTGTGATCTTATTTGGAAACAGTATTTGCAGATATAATCAAGTTAAGATGAGGGTCATGTTGGATTGCAGGAAGCAGGAGGTTTCCTAAATTCAACACTGGTGTCCTTATAACACTATGTGAAGATACAGAGAGACACACATGGAAGAATGCCATGTGGAGTTGGAGGCAGAGACTGGGATGATGCAGCTGCCAACCCACACACATGAAGGATTGCAGACAACCATCAGAAGCTAGGAAGAGGCAAGGATGATTCCTTCCCAAGAGCCTTCATGGGGAGCATGACCCTGCTAACACCTGGAATTTGGACATCTAGGCTCCAGAGCTGTGACAGAATATGTTTCTGTTCTTTTAAGCCTCCGAGTTTGTGACTTTTTGTCATGGCAACCCTAGCAAACTAATAGATAATATGCATGAGACTGACCTCCACCTGTAAGTACTTTTTCAGGAGGACTAGAGTTATTTTCTGTTCTCAGATTGAACTTTATACTGCTTCTTATTCACTATTGCCTCCTGAGGAAAATACAGAAATAGGGTGTTCTTACAGTCCCGAGGGACTCATGGGCATACACACCATCTTAGGTTGGGTTTCCTTAGAAGTAGACACTGACATGAGGATTTGTGTGAAAGTAGTTTCTTTGGAGACAATCCAAGGAAGCACTGATGAGGGAGTGGGGACATGGGATAGGGAAGGGAAGAAACAAATAAAGAGCCCATTACTAATCAGTTTACCACTGTGGGCAACCAGGGCTTAATTCTACTGGGGAAATCTGGGAGACAGTGCAAAACATACTTTAGAATACCTCTCCACCCCCAGAAGAGGGGAGTCGGAGACCTTTTGCCATAAATATGCTTTTTTTTTCTTCCAAAAATCTTGTCCTTTTTTATTTCTATAGCATTGCATTTTTAGAATTTTTTTTTTTAAATAACCTCTGTGAGATCCACCTCTCAATCTGCATATTCAAATTTCAAAGTCATAATGAGCATGACTTTTCTTGGATAAAAACTAATCAAACTGTATGTATTATCTTATTCCTTTCCATGATAATGTTGGATCCCTCTAGCCTGTCAGTCAGTGTATAGTTATCAATCTAGAGCCCTCCTCCTCGATTTGCTTCTGCACACACATTACCTGCATTAGAACCCTTAGTCCAGCTCTTGTCTACACTGTGTGTTATGCACAATACCTGGAGAAGGTTAAGAGAACAAATCCTTGAAGGGTAGCTTTGAGGTCAAATGTCCACATACTCTGAGTCTGCTTAAAGCAACGCAGTGTAACTCCTTTGAGGATTTGAATTTGCCAACAGCTTACCAGGTGTGAAAGCCTGTTTACTTGATCTTTAAATTGTTTTTCTTCAGTCTTATTCTTAGCTACTGAGTCAGAATGTCTGTTTTAGAAATGTAATTTTAAGCTTTAGATTTGATTTGGCAAAGAGCATATATGAAAAAGTCAGCAAAAATTATTTAATTGTCTCTTTAACCAAGGAAATGATGAACGGGTCCAGGGATTACATTTTTCATGTATTCACATAGAAAGATTTGCCCTACAAGAACATACTGTCCCCAAGTCAGAGAGCCTTTTGGGTATTGCAAGTTCTGTTAAGAAATTCAAGGCATGCAGGAGAGAAAAGTTTTATGTCACCTCAAACAATAGCAAGTGGCAATGGAACACCTGTCAAATGAACCTGGCTTTCACTCCAACAGCAGCAGCATCATTGAAACTTTCAAGGTGTGATGAATTATTATCCACCATCTGTTTTACAAAATGTTAATTCTTCTTGAACCAAAATTACAGTCCAGCAAATGAGCTCTTAGCAAAGCAACAAGTCATCATTCATATGAGGCTGTAGCGAGAACTTGAGCCAGAAATTATTAGCACAAATGATTTGCCAGAAACAAAGTGGAATCTTATTAAAGGCCAGACAAAATGGTGAATTAGATAATGAGAGGCAAAATAAGCAGCCAGCTATAGGAAGAGGGAGAAATAGTGTCTCCAGAGGGTAAACTAGAAGATGAGTTTTATTCTGTGTTATCCTTTAGAAAACAATTACTGACCATCTCCATAAACTTTGTCACATGCCCTTTGTCCAGGGTTACCGAAGTTAGAGCCCCAGAGTTGTGAGAAGCAGTTTTCCTGGGTTTTTGTTGTCTCCTGTGATTGTAACAGGATCACTGTGTAGAGAGCCTATATCTGTCCTTTCTTTTAAATCTTTCTGGACTCTTCATACCACTGCTTTATTATAAATACATTAAAAAATGAGGACATGAAATGGAAAGTTGACTAGGGATTAGACTGTAATAATGTCTCCCTGGAAATTAGGATTAGGTTTCTGAAAACCTTTGGGATAGGAAGTTTCAGTTGAATAAAGATTATATACAGGAGAATATAGGAATAGGTCTCAAGTATGACTCTGAAAGCCATGATAAACATATACTTACACCTAAACCTATGACCATCTGTTTCTATGTTTATGTCTTTACCTTTATCTATATCCATGTGTATAGCTAATTTTAATATATTTAAATTTTTTTCAGATATCTTTTTTTCTAATTTTCATTTTATTTTAAGTTCTGGGATACACGTGCAGGACATGCAGGTTTGTTACATAGGTAAACGTGTGCCATGGTAGTTTGCTACACTTATCAATCAATCACTTATCCTGATTTCTCACTCCCCCGGAACCCCCAGATATGCCCGTGTGTGTTGTTCCCCTCCCTGTGCCCATGTGTTTTCATTGTTCAGCTCCCACTTACAAGTGAGAACATGCAGTGTTTGGTTTTCTGTTCCCATGTTAGTTTGCTGAGGATAATAGCTTCCAGCTTCATCCATGTCCCTGCAAAGGACACGATCTCATTCCTTTTTATGGCTGCATAGTATTCTATGGTGTATATGTACGACATTTTCTTTATCCAGTCTATCATTGATGGGCCTTTGGGTTGATTCCATGTCTTTGCTACTGCGAATAGGGCTGCAGTGAACATATGCATGCATGTATATTTATAATGGAATGATTTATATTCCTTGGAGTATATATCCAGTAATGGGATTTCTGGGTCAAATGGTATTTCTGGTTCTAGATCTTTGAGGAATTGCCACACTGTCTTCCACAATAGTTGAACTTGTTTACATTCCCACTAACAGTGTAAATGTGGTCCTATTTTTTCACAGCCTCACCAACATCTGTTGTTTCTTGACTTTTTAGTAATTGTCATTCTGAGTGGTATGAGATGATATCTCATTGTGGTTTTGATTTGCATTTCTCTAATTATCAATGATGTTGAGCTGTTTTTCATATGTTTGTTGGCTGCATAATTGTCTTCTTTCGAGAAGTGTCTGTTCATGTCCTTTGCCCACTTTTTTATGTGGTTGTTTGGTTTTTTTCTAGTAAATTTCAAACATCATTATTTTAATGGTATAGGTTACAGCAACAGATAACTATGTATATGTAAAGGCATGTATTTATGTAAAGTATAAACATAGACACAGGTAGACTGTAACTATGTAGTTACAGTCATTCAAACAATACTATTTAAATGGACTCTATATTTTACATATCTAAAATTTTAAAAACCATAAATTTAATGCAGTATTTCCAATTTCTTTCATCTTCAGGTGACTTTCTGAGATGCTATTTCTGACAATTTTGGTGGTAAATCCTTCAACACTTGGATCACCAAGTTCTTAGATTTTCTTCCTTCTCTTCAGAAATTGAAGTTGTAAAATTGTTTGAGAAGTTTTATCAGTTCTTGGATGCATTTGAATGACACTTCCCAGAGGACTAAATAAACTATATAGTTTGGATGCATTTGAAAACTACACACACACATATATACACACACACACACACACACATTATTACGTGTTTACTGATCACATTATAACAGATAATTTAATTATTGAATATTTGAGGAAATTAACAAAAGGTCAAAGAAGAAAATAAATCATTCATAATGCTGTCATCTCAAAGCAGCCATTGTTAACATTTTGGTACTTGTCCTTCCAAATATATATTTTAAATATTTCCAAACATAATTGTTCTAATGGCATAGTGAGGTTAAAGCAACAGTAATTATCTTAAACTTCCCTGACTTGTGCTCCCTCCAGCCTGATAAAGAGCCTAAGCTCTCCCTTATCACCATACCATGCCACTACGGCAAGTCCAAAGTGGGTCCTATAGGCTCCTAAACAAGCATGTCTTCTGCACTCCAAGTCTACTGTGCAAAACCACTCCATGACAGCTCTTCGGCCACCTTGTCTTTATCTTCCTCGAGGATACCTTGTCTGTGACAAGGGAACTGCCTTCAGGTCCTCCCTAAACTGCAAAATCTTGAACTTGAGCTAACAAAATAAGCCAATGCCCTGCGGTCCTCACGTGGCAGAGCCATACTGTGTTTCATACCCCATGTGCTGTGTCACTATCCTGGGACCCTGAGAAGAGGCGCTGGCCCTCAAGCCTAACAAAGTATTCCACAAAAACCTCTCCTTTTACCAGCATCTGTTCATTTTTTAGGACTCAAAAAATGCATAGCAACTGGGGAACAAACACTGTTCTGTTTGCTGCACCCTGTTTTTGACACCCCAGGCCCAGCAGAGCACATTTATCTCTGCCTATTAATATGTGCAAACAGATTCCTTTACTGGCCCCACCAATTTAATCAGATATACTGCCAAACCTAGGCTCAAGCAGAGATCCCTATGATATGTTTGCTTTAGCTAACACTTTTTTTTTTCTTTACAGTGGGAGGAAACTTAAATAACTTTCAGTAAAAAAATAAAATGATTTTATCAAGGTTTCCTCTTTCTCTTCAATTCTTAGTTCCATTCTCTTCAAATAGTAGGCATGATGACCATGGTTAGCCTGAGTTCCACCTCAAAATCTTAACAATTCCATCAGGAAGGGATTATTTTTTCCCATTTGCTTTGACAAAATTATCAGTGAAGTGTCTGACGGTCCTGGTTTAGGACACGTGCTTATTATTTAGCACTCACTCTAGCCTAAGGATGGCTTACTGTGATGGGCTACAGCTGTGTTCAATACTCAATTACAGCTGTGTTACCTTCCTGCTCCCAAGACCTGCAAAGGTGTACAGGTCAAGAAGAGGCCCATGAGTAAGTACTCAAGGACTGAAGAATATTATGAGAATCAGAGTGGAGAAGGATTGGTTTTCAAAAAGATGCTAGACAGACAATACCTGAATATCTACTATCATATATATATATATATATATATATATATATATATATATATATATATATATATTTTGTTGTTGTTGTTGTTGTTATCATAGAAGGTGAGCTCCCCGCAAGCAGGGTTTTGGTTGCTTTGTTCACTATTGTGTCCTCATCATCGTGGTATATATTTTAAAAGTTATTTTCACTTAAGATTGTATCATGACCATTTTCCTATGTGATTAATTTTTTTTTTTTTTTTTTTTTGAGACGGAGTCTCACTCTGTCGCCCAGGCTGGAGTACAGTGGCGCGATCTCAGCTCACTGCAAGCTCCGCCTCCTGGGTTCACACCATTCTCCTGCCTCAGCCTCCCAAGTACCTGAGGCACCCACCACCACACCCGGCTAATTTTTTGTATTGTTAGTGGAGACGGGGTTTCACCGTGTTAGCCAGTCTCGATCTCCTGACCTTGTGATCCGCCCATCTCGGCCTCCCAGAGTGCTGGGATTACAGGCGTGGGCCACCGCCAATATTTTTTATAACATGATTTTAAGGACTCTACAGCATGCTATTGTTTGCAGTCCCCTACTTATTGCATCATTTTCTCCCAGTTGTGCAAACCACTGTATTTGTACTGTGATTTCCATCCTTTCATAGTATAACTATCTCTTCTGATCAATGCTACCCAATTGAAGGAAAACATGCAGTGCACATTCAGTGATTTGTTTTGAAAATCTCTTTGCACCTCCTTATAAAATTGTATCAAATCATTTAAACCTCAAAGTTCCTGCTTTAATTTATGTAGTTTAGTACTAGATCCCTCTGTGTCTTGCTTCCTAAGTTGTAAAATAAGCCTGATAGTACTACTCACCTCACAGGGCTATTATCATCATAAATGAGTATAGTATTGCCTGGCACATACTAAGTACTCAATAATTATTGGTTAAAATAGCCATTATTATTGTTAACTGCTACGTTGCCTTTCTCTGAAAGTAGGGTTTATATGTTAGTATGAGAGCACTGGGCTTAATAAGTGGAAGGGACTAGCACTCTGACAATAGAATCTGCAGGATATCAAATATAAATTACTGCTTTTTGTAGTAATAATTGATGTATATGAGAAATTTGATTTGCTTCGATATGTTCCACAACATACTGGCTTTTATTTTCATGATGCTGGGCTCTTCTGTATCCTGACCATTCTGTATTTGTGTTCTTTTATGGGGGGCACCCTCTCTCTTTCAGTCACATTTAATATTCAGTTTTTCTAGCAGTAGGAGGAGCATTTTAAAATGATTTCTATGAGTCCTTATTGGAAATGAATTCCCTACTGTAGCATCATAAGGTTTCACATGTAAAACTATTAAACTTGAGAGCTGGAGCTGATGAGGCCTACCATCTAAGCACTTTATGTTCAATAACATTTGGCCTTCTAAAGCACTGCATAATTAGAATAGTTTTTTTTTTTTTTTTTTTTTTTTTTTTTTTAACCAGATTAGGAAGTCATCACTGCCTGTGCAGTTGCAGGAGGGAGAACAAGCTTGGAAATCAACAATCCAGACTTCCAAGCTTCCACCTTTCATTCATTTCACCTCACAGGCTAGTCACAACACAAATCAGTGGTCACTTGGAGTCATGGATCCAACATGCACACAGTTGTGGAAGAAATGCAGAGACAATTTAATGTGTCTTCAGTGAAGAACTGGCAGTTGTGGGAGGAATACTGCAGGTCCTCTTCTACTCTCAAAGGTGAGCTCCTCAAGGGCAGTGGTCTTGTCTGGCATGTTTTTGTGTTACCAGTGCCTGTGCAACCATAACCCAATGCCTCCTACTGGCCTGGATCTGTGGCAGGAGACTTACCTGATCTCACTGAATTCCCATCACAGCCTGAGGGGTAGGCAGCAGTAGACTCATTTAAGAACCAGAGTGAGAAAACTGTGCAATTAAGTAGAGTAGCAGGGTGAGAAAACAGTTTCAGGTCTGTCTGCCACAAAACCCGTGTCTGAGAGGCATGTGACAGGGAGTCGGGAAGCGGACTCTGGAGCTGAACTATCTGACCTCCAACCCTGGCTCTGCCACTCACTGGCTGTGTCACTTAATCTCTCTGTGTCTCCAGTCCTGCAAAATGAGAATGGTAACAATACTTGCCTCAAAGGCTATAAGCTTAAATGACTTTGTAGTACTGCCTGGAATATACTATATGTTCAGCAAATATCAGCAAAAATAACCATTATTGTTATGGTTGTTTTTGTTATTGTTATTGTTACACTGCCCTTCTCTAAGAGAGAGTTTTAAATTTTGGCAATATATAGGATGGAGCTAGCACTCTGGTACAGAATCTGTAGGTTATCAAAGATGAATTACTGCTTGACTCCCTTTAGTGTATCTTAGTATCTTTTCTTCCATTATGTTTGGATCTTGCTCTGGCTCACTTGGAGCCATTCCCTAGAAAGAGACAGAATGTACTAAAATTCTACCCAGGAAACACTTTCCACACCAGTGTACCTGTCCATAGGAAGTCATAAAAATTCATGGAAAATTTCATCTTAAGAGTAAAACTGATCCAACAAAGGACAAAGCACAGCAGTGACGCACATTTGCTAACTTTTTTTCGGGTTCTGTTTCTCAAGATAAATACATAATGGTGAATATTTTAATCCTCCAAGAATTTCATTTTATACAATGATTAATAACATATATTTTATCTACAGAGAAGATCATGGAATCTAATACATCTAATTTAATTTTTTCCCTTAAAATAATGGTTAGATAAGTATTAAAATGTGAATCTCCTTTTCTTTAAAGCAAAGGAGAAATGTGTACTTATTGCACTTCTTGCTTGACCAAATCATTTTTGTGGAATCTTTTTGTTGACTACTCATGATCAAGAGGCACATGGTGTTGATCATTTCTTTTAATGTTTGCAACTGTTCTGTGGGTGTGGTTGGGTATTAAGAGGATGTGGGGGCAGTGGAAGAATTTGTTTTGCTTATACTGTTTCTTTCATTAGAAAAACATTTTTTAAGAAATGCACAGATATTTTGTACATTTCAAAGACATGAAAGGTAATCTTTATATTTGGAAAAAGAATATTGGAAAGATATCATAGGCAGCTGTTACCTTTTAAAAGGAATTTAAACAATTTCTTGGAGATCCTGAAAATTTTTGTTGTGGATGATCTTGGCTCTCACTCAGCAAACTTGGAGTTCAACTACTTTTAATTGTATATTTACTTCTTTTCATTAGTCAGTTGTTTATAAAATACTATATCATAAATATTTACTATAACCAGCACACATATACAGTGTAAAATTTGATAAATTTTGACATAGGTACGTACCCATGAAACCATCACCATAATCGATATATAGTCAACCCTCAGTATTTGTGAGGGATTGGTTCCAGGACCTCCTGCATACCAAAATCTGTGGATGCTCAAGTCCTTGGCATAGGACTTGGCATAGTCTTTGCCTACAACCTAATTTATATCCACTTGTATACCTCAAATCGTCTCTAGATTACTCATAATACCTAATACAATGCAAATGCTATATAAATAGTAGTCGTTATACTGTATTGTTTTTTCATTTTTATTTTTGTAGTAGTATTGTTATTTTTTTCATTTTTTTGTCTGTATTTTCAATCTGTGATTGGTAGAATCGTAGATGTGGAACCCGGGGATATGGAAGGCTGACTATAGTAAATATATCTATCACGACCACCTCCAAATTTGCTCAAGCCCCTTGGTAAGCCCTTCCTCTTAATCCTCCCTGATTACCCACACTACTTCAGGCAACAACTGATCTGCTTTCTGTTACTATATATTAGTTTGCATTTTAAATGTTTTATATAAATAACTGTACAGTATGTATCTTTTTTTTTTTTTAATTTGGCTTGTTTCATTCAGCATAAATATTTTGAGATTCATCTCTATTGTTCTTTTTATCATTTTTATTCATTTCTCTCTATAGGTAAATGATTTTCCATTGCACAGATATTGCTACAGTTTATCCATTTACTGTTCAATGGACATTTGCGTTGTTTCCAGTTCTCAGCTATTACAAATAAAGCTTTGCTGAAGAAAAATACTTTAGACAAGTTAAATTTAATAGAGTTTAATTGAGCAAAGAAAAATTAATGAATGAATCATGCAGCTCTTAGAACCAGAACAGATTCTAAGAACTCTGGCCTGCCATGTTGTTGGGCAGCATTTATGGACAGAAAACAGAAGTGAGATATAGAGACAGTTTAGTTGGTTACAGCGTGGTGTTTGCCATTATTTGAATCAGCCTCTTGTGATTGACTGAAGCTCAGCTACTGTAATTGACTGAGACTCAGCTATTTGATCTAAGGGTATTGCATGGGTCCGTTCTCACATTGCTATACAGAACTACCTGAGACTGGGTAGTTTATCAAGAAAAGAGATTTAATTGACTCACAGTTCCATAGGCTGTACAAGTGGCATGGCTGAGGAGGCCTCAGGAAACTTCCAATCATGGCAGAAGGTGAAGGGGAAGCAAGCACATCTTAACTTGATGACAGGAGACAGTGAAGAGGGAAGTGCCATACACATTGAAACAACCAGATCTCGTGATAACTCACTCACTTTCACAGGAACAACAAGGGAGAACTCTGCCCCCATAATGCAATCAACTCTAACCAGGCCCCTCCTCCAGCATGTGGGGATTATAATTCAGCATGAGATTTGGGTGGGGATACAGAACCAAACAATATCAAGTATACTTTTAAATTAGACCTTTAGTTCATTTATGTATTCTTAGGTTGCAGTTCATTACATAAGGACTTGAGTATGGAGGCATTCTCAGGCCAAATTTAGTTTAGTTTAATGTTTTCTATCAATGGGATTTTGGGAGGAAGACCACTGGAGTGTGACAGTCATCACATCATATCACTTCATATCATGGGTACATACTGTCAATAGGCCTGATCAATGTTGACGTTAACCTTGATCACCTGGTTAGGTAGTGTTTTCCAGGTTTCTTCATTATAAAGTTTTTCTCCCCCACCCCTTTTCATATTTGTAATGTATTCCTTGGAAGGAAGTCATTATGAACCACCACATTTAAAGAGTGGGGAGTTATGGTCCACCTTCTTGAGACTAGAGTATCAGCATACATTATTTTAAATTCTTCTGCATCGGAAATTTGTCCATTCTCCGAAGTTATTTATTTATTCAATGGCTTATATTCATACAGATTTATAGGCACTCATGAGGATTTTTTGTACTTTGGATTATAACCTAATATTAAATTTTTGCTTGAATTGTTCCAGCTTTGTTCCTGTTCGGTTGCTTAGAGTTTTATTGGGAGCTCTTTCAGTTGAATCCTAGACCCCCTTTGACATATGCCCATCATTGTGGTGTTTTTTTTTTTTTTTTAACACCTTTTTACTCTGGCACTATAAGATGCTCCAGGTATGTCTTGTATATTTCCTGCCCTAACTGTAGAATCAGCCATTTATCCCAGGACCCCAGCTCCTTTTTATTGGATGATAGTATTTAAAACCAAGATTTGGGCACTGGATGTGCTTTTTGCTGCTAGGCCCTCTCAGCAGTTAGGACAAAGAGATGTATTCTAACCTATGTATATAAACTTATCTAAAAGTACTTCCATGTGTAACCAACCTTATGTATATTGAGTTAGACAGGAGCTCATGCCGATGCTCCCAACTCTTTCTCTTGCTTATCTGTAACTTTCCACGCTCACTACCTGCCATCCATCTACTTAATTATTCAATTTTGGTATGTACATATGGGGCTTTCAGAATTGCTAACCCAAACTTCAATGGGAAACAGCTTTTATCAACTAGACTACAGTGCTCATGAGAAGTTCCTATTGCTGTTATTATTACAGACTCCATTAATTTACAAATTTTCTTAGGTCTGAAACTAATTCGCCCACCCAATTTTGTGAGATTGTTTCATACATGTGTAATACATTTAGTTAATTTTTATATCCCACATTTTCTGCTGGGATCCTCTAAAGTGATTTTTTAAAAAATTTCATACCTTGAAGCGTACCTTTTTTGCTTTAAGTTTCTTTGGAATTTGAAAAATAATGTCTTGTATTCACAATTACAGTATCATACAGAATAATTTCCATACCTAATAAATCATCTGTGCTTCTCCTATTCAATCATTTACCTCACTCTCTGTGTCCCTGGAAACTACTCATTACCATTTCTATACCTTTTCCAGGCTGTCATAGAATTGGAATCAGTTAGTAGAGAGCTTTGTCAGAGTGGCTTCTTTCACTTAGCAATATACATTTAAGATTCATCCACTTTTTATGGCTTGATAGCTCATTTCTTTTTATTGCTGAATAACATGCCATTGTATGCATGAACCATGGTTTATTTACCTATTGAAGGGCTTTTTGTTTGCTTCCAGTTTTTGATGATTATAAATAAAGTAGCTACAAACTTTCACAAGCAGTTTTTACATGAACATAGTTCTTAAATCAGTCGGGAAAATACCTAGAAGCTTGATTGCTGGATTGTATGGTAAGACTCTGTTTAGATTTATAAGAAATGGCCAAACTGTCTTCCAACGTGGCTGTATTGTTTTGCATTCCTGCCAGCAATGAATGAGAGTTCCTGTTGCACCACATCCTAGCACACTAGTTAGTTATTTGTATTGTCAGTTTTTAATTTTAGTCATTCTAATAGTGTTTGGTGGTATCACATTGCTCTTCTACTTTGTAATGATAAATGATATAGACGGTCTTTTCATATACATATTTGCCATCTGTATGTTTTCTTCCAGGAGGTGTTTGCTTAGAACTTTGGCCCATGTTTTCGTTGGGTTGTGTAAAAATAAGTAGTTACAATCAAAGCTGATGGAACTTTAAATTATTTTGAGTCTTAAAGGAATGTGATTATAGGACCTGAGTTATGTAAACTAGCTGTAACTTTTGTTCCTCTGATTATAGATTGGCCTTTTTCTTTACCTGCATTTTTTGTAAAATGTTGTAAAAGACTAAAGGGCACCAAAGAAGACCCCTTCCGTCTTCACTGTTGATCTTCATTACAGATTGACTTCCCTCTTACTTCTCTTACACAAAGACCTCAGGACTATCACATTGTGTAAGATGGAATGTAAAATATACTCTTTTAAATTGAAAAAGAAAAAGAAAACAAGTTGTAACTAATCAAATCGTTGTAACTCTTAAACTAGTCCTGTGTGAAAAATGTAATCACATTAAATTTCTTTGTTTTCTGCCTATATAAGCAAGACCTTAACTTTTCAGCTTTGGAGCACTGACTAAGTTGGCCATTCTTGCTTAGCACTTGAATAAATTCTTTTAAATTGTATTCTTATCCTTCCAATTATTTCAAGTTGATAGTTTTTTTTCTTATTGTTGATTTTTAAAAGTTCATTGTTTATTTTCGATGTAAGTCTTTAATCAGATATGTGTGTTGCAAACATTTTCTCTCTGTGGTTTGCCTTTTCATTCTCTTAAGAGTATTTTTTTCAGAGAAGTTTTTAATTTTAATAGAGCCCAGTTTATCAACGTTTGCTTTTGTGGATTATGCTCTTGGTCTTGCATTTAAAAACTCATCAGCAAACCTAATGTAATGTAGAGTTTCTCTCTTTTTTTTTTCCAAGATGTTTTACAGTTTTGCACTTTACATTTAGGTGTATGGCACATTTTCAGTTAATTTTTGTGCAAATTATAAGATTTGTGTTTGGGTTCTTTTTTTCTTTTTCTTTTGTAAGAACATCCAATTGTTTTGGCACTATTTATTGAAAAGACTATCATTTATTTATGTATTTATTTATTTAATTGCCGTCGTTCCTTTGTCAAAGTTCAGTTGACTGTATTTGTGTAGGTCTATTTTGGGTTCTTTATTTTGTTTCATTGTTCTATGTGTCCTTTCACCAAATCCATGCTGCCTTGATTACTGTAGCCTTATAACAAGTTTAGAAATAGGGTTGTGTTAGTCCTCCAGTGTTGTTCTTCTTCAGCATTGTGTTGGCTGTTCTTAGTGCCTTGCCTTTTCATATAACCTAGAATCTGCTTAATGAAATCTACAAAATAGCTTGCTGTTGTCTTTTTTTTTTTTTTTACAACTCTCTCTGTTGTCCAGGCTGGAGTGCAGTGGCATGATCATGGCTCACTGCAACCTCAACCTCCCAGGTTCAAGCAATCCTCCCACCTCAGCCTCCTGAGTAGCTGGTACTACAGGTGTGTGCCACCATGCCAAGCTAATTTTGTATTTTTTGTAGAGAAAGTGTTTTCCTATGTTGCCTGGGCTGGTCTTGGACTCCTGGGCTCAAGAGATCCCTTGTCATTGGCCTCCAAAGTACTGAGATTACAAGCATGAGCCACTGCACCTGGCCTACTGGTATGTTAATTGGCTTCACATTAAATCTTCAGAGCAAGTTGTGAAGAATTGATAACTTAATTACCAATATTGAGTCTTCACATCCACGAACATGGAATATTGCTCCATTTATTTAGATATTTTATCATTTTCATTGCTGTTTTACAGTTTTCTGCATATAGGTTTTGTACATATTTTGCCAGACATAACTAGATATTTCATTTTGGGGGTACTATTGTAAATGGTTTTGTGTTTTTAGTGTCAAATTCCAATTGTTCATTGCTGACAGACACACAGGAAGGCAATGGACTCTTAAACATTAATCTTGTATTCTGCAACTCTGCTGTTCTTGCTTAGTTCCAGAATTTTTTGTTTTTGGTCAATTATTTGAAGTTTTATATCTATCTATCTATCTATCTCAACAACGATGTCCTCTGTGAATAGAGGTAGTTTTATTTCTTTCCAATTTGCATATCTTTTTATTTCTTTTTCTTTTTTTATTGTACTAGCTAGTATTTGTAGTACAACATTGAATTTGAGTGGTGTATTAGTCTGTTCTCACACTGCTAATAAAGACATAGCCAAGACTGGGTAATTTATGAAGAAAAGGAGGTTTAATGGACTCAGAGTTCCACATGGCTGGGGTGGCCTTACAATCATGGTGAAAGACTAATGAGGAGCAAAGTCACGTCTTATGTGGCAGCAGGCAAGAGAGCTTGTGCAGGGGAACTCCTGTTTATATAACCATGAGATCTTGTGAGACTTATTCACTACCACTAGAACAGTATGGGGGAAACTGCCCCCATGATTCAATTATCTCCCCCTGGCCCCGCCCTTGACACATGGGGATTACTACAACTTAAGGTGAGATTTGAGTGGGGACACAGCCAAACCATATCAAGTGGTGAGGAAGGAATCCACACCTTATTTCCAGGCTTGAGGGGCAAGTAAAAAGCATTTCATTCCCCATTAACTATTATGTTAACTTAGGGGTTTCTTGGTAGATGTTACTTATCAAGTTGATAAATTTTCCCTTTATTTGTAGTTTGCTGATTTTTTTAAAAAATCACAAATGGGTGGTATATGTTGTTATATGCTTTTTCTGTGTTAATTGGCATGATCTTATGATTTTCTATCTGTAACCTGTTGATGTGGTAGATTAGGTAAACCAAAAAGTATCTGAGATAGGTCTCAGCCAATTTAGAAGTTCATTTTGCCAGGATTAAGGACATGCCTGTGACACAGCCTTAGTGGGTCCTGAGGAAAAATGCCCAAGGTGGTTGGGATACAGCTGGGTTTGATACATTTTAAGGAGACATAAGACATCAACCAATACATGTAAGATTTCTACTGGTTCAGTCTGGATGTAAGATTTCTACTGGTTCAGTCTGGAAAGGTGGGAAAACTTGAAATGGGGGGGGTTGGGGGGCTTCCAGGTCATAGGTGGATTCAGATTTTCTGATTGGCAATTTGTTGAAAGAGTTTATTTAAAGACATACAGTTGAGGTGAGGGACAAGATGGCTGACTAGATGTAGCCAGGTGGAACAGCTCCCACAGAAGGACTGAGACAACTTACATGCTTTTAACACATCTTCAGAGGAAAGATGCCAAGAGTGGACAGAAGGAAGATGCAGAGGCTGGGCTGAAGGGGGAGAAAACTGGGAACCCTGCACAGGACAACCATGCACAGGACTCATTTTTGGGCCACAACAGCTCCAGGGGAATGGGTGAATTGAACTGGCAAGGAGCAACCCACTCTTACCATGGGACTTTGGAAGCCTGGCAGGAGGAGACTCCTTGACCACCATGGACACTCAAGTTGGCAGGGAGAGCTGCTTAGAGAAGTGGTAGGGGCAGCAAGTCAGCTAATGTGGAGCCCAGATGGTTTAATGTGGGAGCAACTGTAGTGGAGCATGGCTAGAGACAGCCACCCCTGTGGGCTTGACTTGCTCCATTGGAGACTCGAGCCCTTGGGGAACTGTCAGATCTGAACTCTGAAGGGTGGCCTTGCCCATCAGACAGGGCTGGTCTGACCTGAGCAATCCTTGGTCTGCTGGTCTCTCCTGGGGCCCCAGCCTGGCCACACCTGCTTGTAGGGTAGTCTCGGATGCCCTGGGGGGCTCTACCGTAGCTTCAGCACTGGCAGACCATGCCTTACTGGTGAGGAGCTCCAGCAAGGCAGCCCCTACAGCCATGCATCAGCCCACATGCTTCCTCCCCATACTGCAGCTTCCCCTGGGCCCATGACAACTCCCTACATCACTTTGCTGGCTTGTGTATGCATGGGCAGGTTTTGCTCTCCTTGCTCCATCAGTGTGTGGGAATGCAGTAGCCCTCTCTCCCTCCACCAACCACCTTTGCAGATAGGCCTTTGGTGGGCACAGTGCCAGCAAACCCCATCCCCACCAGTGCCCCACTCTTGCACTAACACTGCACAGAGAACAACAGATTCTCCCCCACACTAAGCAATCACTCCTGCTTGTGGGGCACAAAGAAAGCACCCAGACCTGTGGCTGCCAGCACCCCACCTTGCGCCAACATCATCTCCAGTGTGATCATGCACACAGTCTCCAGCAGAGGCCCCCCACTCACCACCAGCTATGTTGCCTCTGCCACTGTGGTGAATGCCCACAGTGAGGCAGTCACCCCAGTATCCACTAGCACTCTGCCACACCTGCCTCACCTCAGTGTCCCCAGCACAGTGTATTCCAAACCTTGAGGAGGCAGAGAACAAAGTCGGGGCTGAATACAAGTCTCCAGAGTTAGAGCACGCAGTCCAGGAGTTGGGAGGTGAAGATTGGGCCTATAAAATCTTCCAGAAAGGAATGCACCCAGCTGAATCCACCGTATACAACAATCAAACCCTCAAATCCATCAAATAGGATAAAACAACAACAAAAAAATCCATCCAAAGGTCAGCAACCTTAAAGATTGAAGGTAGATAAGCCCACAAACACACACAATCATCAGATTTTCCAAGGTCAAAATGAAAGAAAAAAATGTTAAAGGCAGCTAGAAAGAAAGGTCAGGTCACCTATAGTGGAGAACCCATCAGACTAACAGGAGACCTTTTAGTAGAAACCCTACAAGCTAGAAGAGATTAGAGTCCCATATTCGACATTCCTCAAGAAAAGAAATTTCAACCCAGAATTTCACATCTAGCCAAACATAAGTGAAGGAGTAATACAGTCCTTATGAGACAAGCAAATGCTGAGAAAATTCACTATCATCAGACCTGCCTTACAAGAGCTCCTGGAGGAAGCACTAAATATGGAAAGGAAAGACTGTTGCCAGCCACTAAAAAAACACACTGAAATACACAGACCAGTGACACCATAAAGCAACCACATAAACAAGTCTACAAATTAAGCAACTAACATCATGATGACAGGATCAAATTCACATGTATCAATACTAACATTAAACGTAAATGAACCAAATGCCCCCACTAAAATGGCAAGCTGGGTAAAGAACCAAGACCCACTGGTATGCTGTCTTCAAGACACCCAGCTTGCAAGCAGTGACACACACAGGCTCAACATAAAAGGATGGGGAAAAATCTACCAAGCAAATGGAAAACAGAAAAAAGCAGGGGTTGCAATCTTAATTTGTGAAAAACAGACTAAACCAACATAGAAAAGACAAAAAAATAATAGTGGGAGACTTTAATATCCACTGATAATATTAAACAGATCACTGAGACAGAAAATTAACAAAGATATTCAGGACCTGAAACTGAACCCCTTCCTTACACCATATACAAAAGTTAACTCAAGATGGATTAGAAACTTAAATGTAAAACCCAAAACTATAAAAACCCTAGGCAAAATTTGACAAATGGGATCTAATTAAACTAAGGAGCTTCTGTACACAAAGGAGACTATCAGCAGAGTGAACAGACAACCTACAGAATGGGAGAAAATTTTTGCAAACTATACAGCTGACAAAGGTCTAATATCCAGCATCTGTAAGGAACTTTAACAAATGTACAAGAAAAAACCCAAACAACTCCATTAAAAAGAGGGCAAAGTACATGAACAGACACTTTGCAAAAAGGGACTTATGTGTGACCAACAAACATATGAAAAAAGATCAATATTACTGATCATTAGAGAAATGTAAGTCAACACCACAATGAGATACCATCTCACATAAGTCAGAATGGCTATTATAAAAAGTCAAATCAGGTCCTGGTGAAGTTGTGAAGAGAAAGGAACACTTACACACTGTCAGTGAGGGGTATAAATTAGTTTAACCGTTGTGGAAGACAGTGTGGTGGTTTTTTAAAGACCAAAAAACAGAAAAACCATTCAACCTAGCAATCCCATTATTGGGTATATATACAAAGGAATATAAATTATTCTATTATAAAGAAACATGCACATGTATGTTCATTGCGACACTATTCACAATAGCAAAGACATGGAATCAACTTAAATGCCCATCAGTGATAGATTGGATAAAGAAAATGTGGTATATATATACCATGGACTACTATGCAACCTTAAAAAAGAATGAGATCATGTCCTTTGCATGAACATGCATGGAGCTGGAGGTCATTATCCTTAGCAAACTCACACAGGAAACCAAATACCACATGTTCTCACTTATAAGTGGGAGCTAAATGATGAGCACATGTGGACACATATAGGGGAACAGCATACAGGGGCCAACTGGAGCGTGGATAGTAGGATCAATGAAAGTTTCAGGAAAAATAACTAATGCATAATATGCATAATACCTGGGTGATGAAATAATCTGCACAACAAACCCCCATGACACAAGTTTACCTATACCACGAACCTGTACATGTACCCCTGAACTTAAAATAAAAGTTTTTTTTTTTTTTTTTTTTTTTAAACCCTGGTATCCATAAAAGGGAGTGTCTGGGTTAAGATAAGGAGTTGTGGAGGCCGAGGTTCTTTTTATGCAGATAAAGCTTCCAGGTAGCAGGTTTCAGAGAGAATAGATGGTAAATATTTCTTATCAGAGTTAAAAAGGTACCAGACTCTTAGTTAATTCTCCTAGATCAGGGAAAAGATCTGGAAAGGGAAGGGGATTTTCTACAGAATGAATACTTTTCCCACAAGAGATAGCTTTGCAGGACTATTTAAAAATATGTCAAAGAAACACATTTTAGGGTAAAATGCTTTGATTTCTTTCAGGGCTTTCTATCTGTCATGTGATGCTATACTAGAGTCAGTCTGGAATTTGGTGTCTTATTGCTACAAAAAGCATTAAATGCTCCATTTTAATGTTAATACTGGCCAGTTGTGTCTGAATTTCAAAGGGAGAGTGTATAATGAGGTCTGTCCAAGCCCCCACCAACCATCATGACTGAACTAGTTTTTCAGGTTAACTTTGGAATGCCCTTGGCTGAGTGGAGGGGTCCATTTAGATGGTTCAGAGACTTAGAATTTTATTTTTGGTTACAATTATATTGATTGATTTTCAAGGGTTAAACTAGCCTTGCTTACTTAGAATACATCCCAGTTTATCATGGTATATAGTTCTTTTTATACACTGTCAGATCTTATTTGATAATATTTATTCAGGATTTCCCTATCTGTATTCATGAGAAATATTGGTTTGTAGTTTTTGTTTCTTGTAATATCTTTATCTGCTTTTGATGGTGGGGTAATGCTGGCTTCACGGAATGAGTTAAGAAGTGTGCCCTCTGCTTCTATTTTCTTGAGAAGATGAGTATCATATCTGAATCTGGTTCTGATGCTTGCTTTATCTCCTCAGACTTTTATTTTGCCTTTTGGTATGCCTTCTGATTTTTTTTTTTTGGTGAAAGCTGTAAATGTTGTGTCAGGTAATAGAAAACAATGTAAATAGACCTGTTCTGTGAGGATTTATGTTAATTTGGCATGGATTCGGGCTGTGTTTGCTGTAATTGTAAGTTCCAGCCTCTTCCAATTCCTTCTGTGCCTTTGTTTTGTCTTCCCCTAATTTGGGCTTCCCTAAGTACTATGCCTCAGAAAGAATCTGAGTCTTGCATCTCTTTTAGCTGTAATCAACTATTACCATACTGGATCCACATTTGTGTGGTGATAGGAGTGGGAGAAAATACAAATTTTGTAATCTTCCAAAAAAATGTCAGTCTTTTAGTGGGCTTGTGTTGATGGCCTAACACCTTCACAAATGTTTCTTTTGTATAGCTTCTTCCCTATCCCCTTTAGGTGAAACATGAGGACTGGAGCTCCAATGCTCTGATAAAATATTTTCTTATGTAGAAGAGGCCTTTGTTGTATAGAAGGAGGCTCTGAACATAGTTTACAAGGATTGCTTTTGCCCTCTTCCTTCCCGAGACAAAAGGGGATCTTTTTGATTTTTTGAAATTGCCATTTAAGTGTTTCTACAATATATGGCTTCTGCTATAGATAGGCAAATTTTGGCTGTGACTCTGAATGTGCTTGTTTGTTCAAATTTGGGGGTGGTAGTGTGGCCTGCAAACTCAGTTTTTTCATGGGCCCAAGAAAACTCATTGGTTTTCAGTTTGTTCAGCTTTTTCTTGTTGTAAGGATGGAATGAGGAATTTTAATTTCTTTACGTGTTTTAGCTGAAACTGGAAGTCTACTTAAGATCTATTTATTTTACTCTGTTAACTGTTGTTTCTTAATGTCTTACCCATTTGCCCCTCCTCACCTTCAATTCCCCATTACCACATGTATACATACAATACTTGTCCCTGTCTACCTCTGCAAGAATTTTTCTATTTTTATTTTTATTATCTAGTAGTTTTATGCTTAAAATTAAATCTTTGATTCATCTTGAATTAATTTTGGTAGAAAAAGTGAGATGGTAATAAACTTTTTTGTTTTTGTCCAAATGCCAGACCATTATATCAAATGATCCATCTTTTCTCCACTGACATGAAATGCTGATCTTTTTTATATACTCAATTAAAAAATATATTTCATCATTTTTCAACTCTCAATTTGTTCATTATTTTGTCAGTTTACTCCTATATCAGTATCAATTTTTTTCATATAAGTTTCACAGCTTGGTAAATTACTAATAATCACTTTTTAAAAAAATGTTAATACATTAATTGCATATGTTTCTTTAAGGATAATTGATGTATTTATAATATTTATTTTCCTCTCCAAGAATAGGTATATCTTTTTATTTATTCTAAATTTTCTTCCACAAACTTCTTAATTTATTATAAATATATTATTATCTCTTAATTGAATTTTCTTGCCAGTTATCATTTGCATATAGGAAAGCATATAGGATATCATTTGCATATAGGAAAGCATTTTGGTAAATGTATTTTGTACCCGTGGTTTTACTGAATTATCTCGTTGTGTATAATCATTTTTTACTTGTCTTTCTTGGGTTTATGGTGAAATAACCACATCATTTTCAAATAATGATAATTTTGCCTTTTCCTTTCTATTTTTTGCCTCATTTATTTGTTGTCTAATGATAATGACCAATACTTTCAGAACAATATTAGCTTGTTTTATTATAATAGACTTTTTAAACCGTATTTATCATTGTCTTGATAGAATACAAAGTCCTTGAGATACAGACTTTTATTATCTTTAACCCCTAACATAGTGTAGGCATAAAATAGGTAATCAATTGGTAATTGTTAAATGATCCAGCCAGGGTAAGGTAGACTAGGCTGAGCTGAGGTGAGTAGATATGTACTCCACCCAGGTGAATCAGCCTAGGTAAAGTGAGTATCCTCTAATATCACAGGGATAGCAAAAGTGACTCTTCATCATACCAATAAGTCTGGTGTGAGTCCCATAGCTAGAACCTATGATTCTTGAACACCATTGGGTCCTCAAAGAGCTGTCTCCTTCAAGGTCTGTCTCAGATCAGTTGGAGTTAGGAAATGCTTCTGCTCAAGGCCTGTTTTTTTTTTAGCCACACATGCCCTGAAAATAGTGATTTAAAAAGTCTGTGTACAGAAAAGAAATAGCCAAAGAGAAGTAGAAGGGCTTTGTGGATTCTATACGGCCATCCTGCAGCCCTTAGGACATCCTCACAGAAGCAGCAGGAACCTTCTCTGGCTACTGAGTGGGACTCCAACAGTGGTCCTGTGTTGGGAATAGGATGATGGAAGTTGCAGTTTGGCTTCCCTGTACATAATAAGCATCAGTACTCTTTGAAGCGTGTGTAGAGGCAGACATATCTCAAAGGCAGCTGCGAGAGCTCCATCTGTGAGGCCTGCCTAGAACGTGGTGAGGGTAATAGAGCATCAGTAATGGGCAGGATGAAAAAGACAGCTGCTAGTTGGAATGGGTCCAGAGTGAGAAGAGAAACTGCAGTACATAAACTAAAGACACCTGTATCTTTAGGTTCTGAGCAGGGGCCAAAGTAGTGACGGCTTAATGGGCTTTCAAAAACATGAACAGACCTGAGGCCCATGGCCTTGGCTTGTGGCCCGATGGACAAATATCTCTGGCTTGGTACTAGCTACTATAACCCAAATTTGGTGGCTCAAGAATAGTGCTCTCCTTTTCAACTCTATTCCAGTAAGTCCTTCATCATGCATTTTTATTTCAGAGAAGATTGCTTCTAATGTTTTCATTAGAAAAATGAATATTATGATGGATTTCCATTTTCCAATGAAGTTAATTGGCCATGGGCAATAATAATAAGCACTGTATCTAGTGGAAAGAAAAGCAGAGGAATGTTGTTCACAAATTGCTGGGGGCAAGCAAAGATCATGGGCTCATTTGAGGAACTGAGGCTTTTGATTAGCTGTGTGACTTGAGGCAGTCTCAGTGCCCAGCACTGTATCCTCAAATGGGGTTTGTGCATTTGTTCTCTCATTCATTCATTCACTCATTTGTTCGTGAAATCTTTTTTGAGTGCATATAATATTACATGTGGATCATGTGCCTGGGACTGTAGATTCAAAGATGAATAGACCATCCTCCAGGCTGGTGTGGATAATGTATTACTTTCCTTTCTTTATACAGAACATAAACATAATTTTGGTCATAAATCTTTATGAGAATGATAAGTGAGCAATAGATCCTCTCTCCAGGAAAAGGCACAGGAGCCTAATTTTACATCGGTGCTGCAGAGCTACCTGAAGCATATCCATAGACTGTCTCAGATTGAGATATAATACCAGGAATGCAGTAAGCCTCAGAATTGAGTGCAGAAGGAAGTGGGCTTCATGCATCAGGATAGTGAATGCCATAATTCTGACCAAGACCTGCTCTGACATTTCATTTGATTTTTTAACCCATCTTTTCTTTTTTTTTTTTTTTAAATTTAAACACTTACATATTTCTCTCTCCAGGAGAGTGTAAAATATTACTGAACTGTGGTGAGGGATTGGTTGAGGATGGAGACCAAACATGTTGTAATACTGCCAGTTGGCTGTATATGTCTCTACAGCAGCCCAAGAATGCTGGAAGCCCTTTTGGGTGAATTGATCCAGGGTCTTGCCTAGGATCATGTGGGTTGTTAACAGCAGAGGCAGAACACAGACTTCCTGATTCCCAGGTCTGTGCCTTTACCACTGGCTTAGACCTCATTCCAGACCCGGATTCTGTCTCTAGGTCCATCTTCTGGCCTGAAAACCACATGCAGGTCTAATGAATACTTTTTCTGAAGGCAGCTAAGAATTTGTTTACCAGAGTTGTTAGAGACAAATATGGTTAGTGAAGTGTTTCCCTGATTGAAATGAGTATGTTAAATATGTGCCCCTTTATTACACACACAATTTTAAGGGCAAAAAAAAAAAAATACTCAAAAGAAGCCCTTTATCTTATTATCTTATTTAAGATATAAAACAATACTTTTCTGTGATTCCCAAATGAATATATATACATACATGTATATGTGTGTATATATATACACACACACACACATATATATGTATATATAAATATATATATATATTTGGAAAAGATGGTTTTCTGGAGAGAGCTTTCTTTTCAATGATGTAGGACACTACTATTGTCCATATAGAATTTTAAAATGCAGAAGTTAGGACTTAAAATGCTGACAGACTCACAACCTCAGAGGCCAAATGGCACCACAATGAATTCTCACATTTTTTACTTTCAAAAAACCCTAGAGACCACTTTTATTGCATATTTTATGGAGCCATCTGTCTTTTTACTAGAGCTAGTATAGGTTCAAAACTTTAAATAAAATTTTTCTTTTTGTCAAAGGGCCACAACTGCATGCAGTGCAGTGGCCAGTAGTAAATTTCCAGGGTTCACAATGGAAGGAAGAATCAGCACAGCATTAAAGCCTGACGCATCTGCTGTTACGGCAACTGCACTTCTCATTAGAGGTGTTCTTCTACCTTGGCCAAGATAAGTCAATGTCATAAATCATCTTAATTGACAACATTCTTTTTAGAGATCTTTTGGATTTGCTGACATGAGGTCATTTAAAATTCTTTATATTTCAAATAAGACACCATAAAGTGAAAGGCTTCCTTCAAATCCATATTTTGCTGCCTGGGAGTAAGGGGGTGGGGGTGAAAATATGAAGAAAAGGTGCTTGCTAGGGGTAAAGCACTATGGTAACTATGTGAAAGAAATGGCTTAAGCTTCAGTGGAGCCTAAATATAACTAGTAATTTAGACATACACAATGCTAGTCCAAGGATATTTGTACATAAAGTATACAGGGCTTGATTTAGGGAAAGCATTTTATACAGTCAATCATTATCCACTAGGCTGCTACTCCTACTGATACTAGGCTTAAAATGAGATTTGCAAAAATCATCAGTCATAATTCATGTCCATCATAATGGAAATGCTACTGAGGTCATCTTCACATTTATTATGAAAGATGCCTCAACTTCCAAAAGGCTATAGATCATATTAGTGAGAATGCAAGAGTAGAGGAACTCGTAATTTTAACTAAAGCTGCCAGCAACATTTTCCCAAATTTTTTGGAGCATGGTAACAGTGTCTTTTGGGAGGATTGTTAATATTCAGAGTTAGGAGGCAGTATACTTGTTTCTCAGAGGTTGATCTAGAAAATTAGATTTGGAATAGAGAATAATTTAGGCACTGCTTGTGTTTTTAGACAAGAGTAATGGTGGAGGTGGTAGGGCAGTTGAGAAAGTGCCATGATGGAGTGAATGGCAATATTCTCTCAGAAGTTTAGGTCAGTGGGTCTCAAATTTGAGTGCATAAGAATCAGTTGGTGTACCAGTTAAAAATGTAGATTTCTAGAACCTAGTCCCCAGTGATTTTTATTGAGAATGTAGAGGGTGGGGCCAAGGAAAACTGCACTGTCAAGAAGCTCCCATCTGATTCTGATCAGCTGCCCTATGGTCCACACTGTAAAATGTTGGGGACCCTGTCATGACTTAAATTTGTATGCTAATTGTATTAGTCCATTCTCACACTGCTGTGAAGAACTACCTGAGACTGGGTAATTTGTAAAGAAAAGAGGTTCAATTGACTCACAGTTCCACAGTCTGTACAGGAGGCATGGCCTGGGGGGCCTCGGGAAACTTACAGCAATGGTGGAAGGGCAAAGGGGAAGCAGGCACATAATCAAGTCAGCAGGAGAGAGAGAGAACAAAGGGGGAAGTGCTACACAGCTTAACCAGATCTCATGAGAACTCACTTACTATCATGAGAACAGCAAGGGGGAAATCTGCCCACATGATCTAATCACCTCTAACTGGGTACCTCCCCCAACACTGGGAATTACAATTCGACGTGAGATTTGGGAACATAGAGCCAAACCATGTCACTAATATTTCTAGATTTCATTCTGAACAATAATAACTTACGAAATACACTATTTTTTTTAAAAAACCTCAGAGTAGTAGTAGTAGTAGTAGTATTTTTTTCAACTCACAATACATGAACACACTTGATTTAAAAGCAAAACATTATGCATTTAATCAATAATTGGCTGACAGAAACTTGAATGAAGTTTTTACATGGAAGTCACATGATATATCGACAGCAAAACTACTAAACTGATGATACATTGTCTATCCTATTGCCTGCCCTATCCCAGACTTCATATATGACAAATACCTTCCTTTGCACACTTACACAGACATCATTCATTGATAATACCATACTTTCCAGCTATATCAGATGCAACCTCAGAATTCTTCTCGGTAACAACAGTCAATACGAAGTTATCAAAGCTAGTGTGAGTGCACAATTGTCTTTGACAGAACTGTCCCACCCCAAACAAAGACCACTCTTCTTTCATTCTTTATTTTATTCTCTACTTCCCTTCCTCTCTCCTTATCTCTCCTCCCCACCCTCCAAAGCTTTTGGAAACAAGTGGTCCATATAACTCATATTGAAGCAAAATGGAAGACCCTATTTTGTCCTAAATTAAATCAAATCAAGAGCAGGGCTTCCTGGATGTTAAAAGAAAGCATGAAACTCCACGTATTTTCTTAGAAGATTTTCCTGGTAATGGTACATTTGTTTATAAACATGCAACAGATAGTCTATATCTATCCATTTTTAAGAAGATAGTGACTTCAAACCACATCTTCAAGTTCATCAAAGTACCGAGGAATCAAGAATCCTACATTTCTTTTTGAGGTTTCACTTTTGAATAAGCCAATAAACACCCTGAATTATTTTAGGAAAACATAATGTGTCTCAATTTAATCATTTTTTATGCTTAGCCAAATTGTATTTTGTGTACTTTTTCTCTAAAATCTATACTTCGTTAGGTTGTGATGGTTAGATGATGTTTTAAAGTAGAAAATAACATAATCTCATTTTAGGAAATGTAGGATACTCAGAAAAATACGTAAAAGAAAATGAGCACCACCTATAAAATCACTACTCAAAGATAACTACTATTAACACTTTGGTACATTTTTATTCATTCTATTATCCATGTATCTTCATGTGAATGAATGTGCCTTTTCTTTGATTTTCCTACAATATCTAGGTCATTTTGGGCATACTATTTGCATCTGTCTTTTTTTAAATTTTCTTTTCTCATCTTTTATTTTCTTTCTTGCCTTTTTTTTTTTTTTTAGACAAGGTCTCACTCTCTCACCCAGGCTGGAGTAACCTTGAACTCTTTACCTCAAGCAATCCTTCTTCCAAGCTCTAGGATTACAGCTGGGAGTTACCATACCCAGCACATAAAATTAGGCCGTGTAATTAAATTATCTTTTTAAAACATATATTTTTAACTCTAAGCTCAGGGGCACATGTGCAGGTTTGTTGTATAGGTAAACTTGTGTCATGGGGGTTTGTTGTACAGATTATTTTATCACCCAAGTATTAAGCCTAGTAGCCATTAGTTATTTTTCCTGAACCTCTCCCTCCTTCTACCATCCGCCTTCTGATAAGCCCCAGTGTGTGTTTTTCCCCTCTATGTGACCATGTGTGCTCATCATTTAGCTCCCACTTATCAGTGAGAATGTGTGGTATTTGGTTTCTGTTCCTGTGTTAGTTTGCTAAGGATAATGGCTTCCAGCTCCATACATGTCACTGCAAAGGATATGATCTCAATCTTTTTTATGGCTACATAGTATTCCATGGTATATTTGTACCCTATTTTCTTTATCTAGTCTATCATCGATGAGCATTCAGATGGATTCCATGTCTTTGCTATTGTGAATAGTGTTGTAATGAACATACATGTATATATATCTTTAAAACAGAACAATTTATATTCCTTTGGAAATACACCCAGTAATGGGATTGCTGGGTCAAATGGTATTTCTGCCATTTGATCTTTGAGGAATCACTGAACTGTCTTCCAAAATGGTTGAACTAATTTGCATTCTTACCAACAGTGTATATGCATTTCTTTTTCTCCACAACCTATCCAGCATCTGTTATTTTTTGACTTTTTAATAACAGCCATTCTGACTGGTGTGAGATGGTATCTCTTGTGGTTTTGATTTACATTTCTCTAATGATTAGTGATATTGAGCTTTTTTTCATATGGTTGTTGACCTCCTGTATGTGTCTTTTGAAAAGTGTCTATTCATGTCTTTTGCCCACTTTTTGATGGAGTTGTTTGTTTTTTCTTGTAAATTTGTTGAAATTCCTTATAGATGCTGGATATTAAACCTTTGTTGGATGCATAGTTTGCAAAAATTTTCTCCAGTTCTGTAGGTTTTCTGTTTACTCTGTTGATAGTTTAGTTTCTTTTGCTGTGCAGAAGCTCTTTAGTTTAATTAGATCCCCTTTGTCCATTTTTGCTTTTATTGCAATTGCTTTTGACATCTTAGTCATGAAATCTTTGCCTGTGCATATGTCCTGAATAGTATTGACTAGGTTGTCTTCCAGGGTTTTTATAGTTTTGGGTTTTACATTTAAGTCTTTAATACATCTTGAGTTAACTTCTGTATGTGGTATAAGGAAGGAGTCCAGTTTTAATCTTCTGCACATGGCTAGCCAGTTATCCAGTACCATTTATTGAATAGGGAATCTTTTCCCCTTGCTTGTTTTGGTCAGGTTTGTCAAAGATCAGATAGTTGTAGGTGTGCGGTCTTACTTCTGGGTTTTCTATTTGGTTCCATTCGTCTGTGTGTCTGTTTTCATACCAGTACCATGCTGTTTTTATTACTGTAGCCCTGCAGTATAGTTTGAAGTTAGGTAGCATGATGCCTCCAGCCTTTTTTTTTTTTTTTTTTTTTTTTTTTTCCCTTAGGATTTCCTTGGCTATTTGGGCTCTTTTCGTTTTATATGAATTTTAAAATAGTTTTTTTTTTCTAGTTCTGTGAAGAATGCCAATGTGAGTTTAATAGGAATAGCCTTCAATCTATAAAAAGCCATACTGCTTTGGGCAGTATGATGATTTTAATGGTACTGATTCTTCCTATCCATGACCATGGAATATTTTTTCATTTGTTTGTGTCATCTCTGATTTCTTTGATCAGTGGTTTTTAGTTCTCCTTGTAGAGATCTTTCACCTTCATAGTGAACTGAATTCCTGGGTATGTAATTCTATGTGTGGCAATTGTAAATGGGAGTTTGTTCTTGATTTGGCTCTTAGCTTGACTATTGTTGGTTTATAAGAATGCTGGTGACTTTTGCACATTGCTTTTGTGTCCTGAGGCTTGATGAAGTTGTTTATCAGCTTATAAGAAGCTTTTAGGCTCAGACTGTGGGGTTTTCTAGATATAGAATCAAGTCATGTACTAACACAAATAATTTGACTCCCTCTCTTCTTATTTAAATACTCTTTATTTTTCTCTCTTGCCTGACTGCCCTGGCCAGAACTTCCAATACTATGTTGAATAGGAGTGATGAGAGAGGGCATCCTTGTCCTGTGCCGGTTTTCAAGGGGAATGCTTCTAGTTTTTGCCCATTCAGTATGACGTTGGCTTTGGGTTTGTTATAGGTGGCTCTTATTATTTTGAGGTACGTTTCTTCAATACCTAGTTTATTTTTTGTTTTGTTTTGAGACAGAGTCTCGCTCAGTCGCCCAGGCTGGAGTGCAGTGGCCTGATCTCGGCTCACTGCAAGCTCCGCCTCCCAGGTTTATGCCCTTCTCCTGCCTCAGCCTCCCAAGTAGCTGGAACTACAGGCACCCACTGCCACACCCCGCTAAGTTTTTGCATTTTTAGTAGAGACAGGGTTTCACCGTGTTAGCCAGTATGGTCTTGATCTCCTGACTTCGTGATCTGCCCACCTTGGCCTCCCAAAGTGCTGGGATAACAGGCGTGAGTCACCGCGCCCGGCCCAGAGTTTTTTAACATGAATGGATGTTGTAATTTGTTGAAAGCCTTTTCTGCATCTATTAAGATAGTCATGTGGTTTTTGTCTCTAGTTCTGTTTATGTGATGAATCACATTTATTAATTTGTATGTGTTGTACCAACCTTGCATCCTAGGGATAAAGCCTACTTGATTGTGGTGGATAAACTTTTTGACATGCTGCTGGATTTGATTTGCCAGTATTTTGTTGAGGATGTTTGTATCAATGTTCATCAAAGATATTGGCCTGAAGTTTTCTTTTCTTTTCTTTTTTCTTTTATTTGGTTGTATCTCTGCCAGGTTTTGGTATCAGGATGATGCTGGCTTTATAAAATGGGTGAGGGAGAATTCCTTCCTTCTCAATTTTTTGGAATAGTTTCAGTAGGAATGGTACCATTTCTTCTTTGTACATGTAGAATTTAGCTGTGAATCCATCTGGTCCTGAACTTTTTTGGTTGGTAGGCCATTTATTACTGCCTCAGTTTTTGAGCTGATAATTGATCTGTTCAGGGATTCAATTTCCTCCTGGCTCAGTCTTGGGAGGTTGTATGTGTTCAGGAATGTATCTATTTATTCTAGATTTTCTAGTTTATGTGCATAGAATTGTTCATAATATTCTCTGATGATTGTCTTTCTGTGGGGTCAGTGGTAATATCTCCCTTGTCCTTTCTGATTGTGTTTATCAAAACATATTTTTACGTGTCTTAGTACTGCAAGAATTTTATTAGACATACCTGTGTGAGAGAAAATAGAAAGTGGGCTACATATGGCTGGGATGGCCACCATACCACCATTGAATTCTGAATGGGTTGGCTTTAGGATATTGTGTTTTGGGAGCAGGCCTTGGGAGGTCTGGCCTTGATGGAAATGCAACAGTGAATTTTATATTTTATTCTATTCTATTCTATTCTATTCTATTCTATTCTATTCTATTCTATTTTTGAGATAATGTCTCACTCTGTCAACCAGGCTGGAGTGCATTGGTAAAATCTCAGCTCACCACAACCTCCACCTCCCAGGTTCAAATGATTCTTGTGCCTCAGCTATCTGAGTAGCTGGGATTACAGGCAAGTGCCACCACACCCAGCTAATTTTTGTATTTTTAGTAGAGACGGTGTTTCACTATGTTGGCCAGGCTGGTCTTGAACTCCTGGCCTCAACTGATCTGCCCACCTCGACCTCCCAAAGCTTTGGAATTATAGGTGTGAGCCACCACACTTGGCACAACAGTGAATTTTACAATGCAGCAGCCAGCAAGCCCTTGGTCCTATTATACTTCCTGTAACTGTAGGTCTATTAGGTATAGTCCTATGGTCCCCATGTTAGGATTGAGTGATAGTCGATCATATAGATAGATTTTTCTCAATCTTTTCCAACAACTATTGTGTATCAGTGATATTTTCTTAGGTTCCTATATAGTTTCTGGATCACGAATCAAATTTATTTCTAAATTTATTTTTTAATATTTAATATTTCTTTTTTTTTTTTTTTTTTGAGACGGAGTCTTGCTCTGTCGCCCAGGCTGGAGTGCAGTGGCGCTATCTCGGCTCACTGCAAGCTCCGCCTCCCGGGTTTACGCCATTCTCCTGCCTCAGCCTCCCGAGTAGCTGGGACTACAGGCGCCCGCCACCTCGCCCGGCTAATTTTTTTTTGTATTTTTAGTAGAGACGGGGTTTCATTGTGTTAGCCAGGATGGTCTCGATCTCCTGACCTCATGATCCGCCCGTCTCGGCCTCCCAAAGTGCTGGGATTACAGGCTTGAGCCACCGCGCCCGGCAATATTTAATATTTCTAAATAGTTTTTCTAAAAGAATTTCTGATTAATCTATCTACTTATTTGGAAGGTAGACATCATTATACTAGTGTCTATCTTCAGGTGTTTCAAAATATTTTTTTCAGTCTATATTTGACACCAGTTTATAAAACAGTTATTTAACATATTTATACCCTTTTCCTCTTGAATTTTTCATCTTTGGGAATATTATATGGAGTTTGAGGCTAAGATTATTATTATTATTGTATTATTAGACTTACAGAATATAAGACTTTTCTTGTATTCCCTGACTTTCAGCCAGATGATCCAAGTTAAAGATTACAATATGGCTATGCACTCAGGACAAGCCACACTTATGTTCTTATACTTCCATTTCCTAATCTGCGAAATGCAACAAAATCTGCTCTACTAGGATGCAGAATTTTTATGATAATCAAAATTATATAATGTGGGTATTAAAAAGTAACATACCAAGGTATAGAGTGGTATTCTTACATATGTGTAATTAAAAAGAGAATCACCTGTTATGTTTGTCTTTTGATATTTGATTTTATGTTAGCGGCAATATCCCAGGGGAGGCAGAGCTAGCTTCACCAAAGCAGAATTTTCTCTAAAATTGATTTTGAGGCAAGGAAACTTGGAGCTGATTTAATTATTCTGCAGTGCTGTACTGCAAGTTGACCAGTAAGAGTGTCTTCGTTTCACTCATCAATGAAGCTCTCCACTGGATAGGAAGGCTGCCTTACATCTCCAGCCATAGGTTTAATGAAGGTCAGTTTCCACCTCTCCCACCTCTGTGCTCCAAAATGTTTCACAGTAGAAATATATGATTTCTATCATAACATAATTCTCCTGGCACATTAAAAATAAAATGTTGACTCTATGTTGAAAACACAATTCCAAATTCATCTCTCTCCAGCAGGGAGAAAGTTTTAATCACTTCATATGAAGGTGTTAACAGTGTGAATAGATAACAAATTGACAACAATTTGCATATGCATTGGGAAATGAACTCCTCTGTGAAACATAATTTTTAAATTTGCCTACTAGCAATTTTTACTCCTGTCAGGGAAACATTAATAGGTCTCACTGTATGTATATCCAAAGTGCTAACAAGCAAAATAATAAAGAGGGGTGGGGTGAGGGAACTGGTGGGGGTGTGGCAGGTGATTAATACCCTGTTAACGGGATGACAGAATTGTCTTGTGCAATATTAACCACCCATAGCACCATTTAGTCTGATAAAGGCCAGCCCTGTGAATATTTAACTTTCACAATGTTTGCTTTACTGATAGTGGGCCATTTTCATATACGAAATATAGCCTATTGCTTATTATTAATTAGAACTGAGTTGACCTTCAGGATTTAATATTCTTTCAACAGTTATTCATGTAATTTATTACATGGTAACATACATTCAAAATGTGAGAACATTAGGACTTAAAATATCATAGGCTGGGACAGAATCTTGATATACCATCTAACTGATTAATTCGACTGTCTATTGCAAATCTTTTACATGCTAAGTACTAGAGGGCATTCATGAACATTCATGAAGGATAGATGCCTTCTATTCCCTTATGTACTGGAGCTCTACTTTCAAGGGAAAATGAAATGACTTCATAAGAACACAAGGCAGAGAGGTCTTTTCAAGCTCAGAGCAGAGGAAGTGATGTGGCAAGCAGACAAAGTTCTAGCAGAGGAAGAATCGGTTTGAATGGCCATGGAAAGAAGGGGAGGGGCTTGGGCAGGCAGCAACTTGGCTAGCCAGAGAGCAGCAGAAGTCAGACAACACTTGCTGGCAAACGTGTCGACAGGTTTGTAGGTCAGCCGGCCTCCCAGCTGGTTTAGGCCCTTTCTGACCGGTGTGAGGTTGAAAGTCCTGACTGCTTTTTCAGAAATATTGATGGCTGAGGCAGGTGGCTGCCTCCTGGAGGGATATATTGCTTCTTTGATCTGGTGATTTTTCAGAGATTTCTGTGGTATGAACACAGACTTATCTTCTGTGACTCTCCTCAAAGCACCCCGTATTTTAATCAAACACACTGCTTCCTGTTCCTGATGGCTCAAGTTTAGAAACTAATATGGGAATACAGGTAGAGAAAGATAAGCTAGCCAGGGAACCTGAGGCCAGTATATCACATGGTATCCTGACACTTAAGAGTTATGACTTTAATCATTAGTGTTTTAGGAAAACATTGATGGGGTTAGGTTTTTACCCAGAGAAATGACATAATTGGATTTGCATTTTAAACAGACAACTGAGTACAATGGTAATATCTTATGGTTACTAAATACCAGAGTTCTGGGGTCAGACTGTCTGGGTTTGGATTCCTTCTCTAACCTTATTAGCTCTGACTTTATTCACATCTCTAAGGCTCAGTGACCTCATCTGTAGAATGAGGGTAAAAACTATTACCTGTCTTATAAATTTGTTGTGAGGATTAAATGAGTTAATGCATGTAGTATGCTTAGTTCAGTGGCTGGCACAAGAAAGAGAGAGCATTCAGTACCCATTGGCTGTTGTTATCTTATCCCTCTGGAATAGTGCAAAAGATGGATGACTCTGATGGCAGCTTGAAGGAGGGCCCTGGAGACCAAAAGGAATCTATTATGGCAATATTTTAGGAGAGACATTGATGTATTGAATTAAGACAATGGCACAAGGATTGAGAAGGGTAAAGGAAGTTGACAATACAATGGGCATAAAATCAATAAGATTTGGTGTCTGAGTCAATGTGAAGGGTGAAGAAGAGGGAGAAATCATGGATGGTTCTAAGGGTTCTAGCTGTGGTCACTGCTGGGTTGTGGTGCCACTGA
This sequence comes from Macaca mulatta, assembly GCF_049350105.2. Taxonomy (NCBI): domain Eukaryota; kingdom Metazoa; phylum Chordata; class Mammalia; order Primates; family Cercopithecidae; genus Macaca; species Macaca mulatta. Next base: position 111,082,807 of record NC_133412.1, read on the forward strand.
CCAACATGCAAAACAGAGGTGGACAGGACTTGCTTGTGTCCCCCTCATAACCTCTGTGTGCAGCCTTACAGCTGAAGAGGGCATCCAATGCCTGAGGGGTTTTTCTGATGGCAAGGGCAAAGAAGATGGGAAGTGCTAGAGAATTAATGTCCTGGCAACAGCCCTCAAACATTTTCTAGTGGGTTGGTGGCTAAATATCTCAGTACCTTTGCACCCCAGGTGGGATTACTTGAGGTTTATAGTCTACTCTGAGTTTCCCGGTGTGATTCAGCTCCAGGTGGTAACTCGTTTGATAACTAAGCCTCTTTGGTTACCTTCCCTTCCTCATCTCACTGCTCCAATTCCCTAGTAGTCTCTTCTGGATCACCTTCCAAATAAACTATTTGTACTGGAATCCTCACCTCCAGATTTACCCCTGGAAGAAATGAAACGAAGAGAGTAGGGAAGGGAAAAGGAACAGAAGGAACAGGAAAATAATTTCAGTTTTAGATATTTTAGTGGGAGATACCTGTGGGGCATTCAAGTGGAGATGGGCTGGAATGCACTGGAAGTAAGAAATACATGTTGTTTATCTGGAATTTAATAAACAGTTGGGCTCTGCTATTCTAGATTGGTGAATACACTGCAAAACAAGTGAGAGCTAAAACTTCAAGGATGACTTGTAACCTAAGAAGTTTTAAAAAAGCTAGCTGGGCATGGTGGGCAGTGGCTCATGCCTGTAATCCCAGCACTTTGGGAAGCTGAGGTGGGTGGATCACTTGAGCTGAGGAGTTTGAGACCAGCCTGGCCAACGTGGTGAAACCCCATCTCTACCAAAAATACAAAAATTAGCCGGGTGTGGTGGTACATGCCTGTAATCCCAGTTACTTGGGAGTCTGAGACAGGAGAATCACCTGATCTGGGAGGTAGAGGATGCAGTGAGCCGAGATGGCGCCACTGCACTCCAGCCTGGGTGACAGAGCAAGACTCTGAAAAAAAAAAAAAAAAAAAGAAAAAAGAAGACGAAGAAAAAAAGAAGTTTGAAAAAGCCAAATGCTGTGTCTTTAGAAAGGTGACAATAGAACAAGAGGGTGGTGTTATTTAAGCCAGAAGACAAAAGTTTTCAGGAAGGCAAAGCTGATTTTTTTTTTTTATAAAGTATAAATCCTTTTTAGGGAGACTCTATTGCATCTTTGTAATAGCCAAGGTATTCCACACATAATAATAATAATAAATGTTTATTGAATAAATATCGCTTTTCTCCATCCCATTGTGAGGATATAGAAGGAGCTGAGGGGCAAAATTAGGGGGTGAAGAGTAACTTAACAATTATTTTCATCTTACACAATCTTTTCTGTTCCCAGATTGATTAGTTCTCTGCCTATGTTTGCCACAAAATTGATTCATATTGTGAAGAAATGGGCTCTACCATGTTTCCTTCATGAGCAGTGTGTATTCTATATGAATCTATTCCCAGTGCAAGGAACACTAGGCAATTTTTGCATGGGGTAAAGGAGAAAGGGGTAGAGTCTTGGAGCAGGTAGAAGGAGAATGGACAGGCCCCCACTACCCTCCCCATGCTACATAGCTCTGATCTTTGCCCACTCGCATCAACTACTATTGAGTTTCCAAAATTCTCCTTCTTTACTTTATCCCTGCTTGTTTGGTTGGAATGGGAAGTAGCAACATGATGCCATTGTGATATCATTACTTGAGGAAGAGATGCCTTTGGACGTTGGCTCTGGGTTTTAACGTCACTTACTTTTTTCCTTCTCTGTAGTTTAAGATGGTACAGAGGAGCCAGGTCTTTAAATTCCTCATTTATTACCATAAATTCTTCTGTATTATGATTTATTTCTAATCTGTAGTCAATGTTTTACTTGTTGCAGGTAGATTTAAATGCAATAACATTTCTGAACATTTTAGGAAGGTTTTACACTGTCCTTGGGAGTTATAATGGAATTTAACTTGCATGACCACGTGCAATTTTATTAAGTTTATGAAGACAGAGCGAGTGCAAATACTTTTCTTGGGTTTAAGGCCTTTCTTGGTTTCCTGTGTTCCTTTAATACACTGCAATATTCTGCAAGATTGTCCAGCAAAACTTGCTTCATACTTTGCTAGAATGAAGAAAAAGTGACTTTGTAGTTGTTTGCCATCAGGTCAGCCAATTTTATAAATTCTGGAACATCGTTGTTTTAAAATTAATTTATCATTTAAAGAATAATTTGTGATCAACTCTGTACATTTTACTTCAATGTTCAGCACCCCTAAGATTGTACTCAATGCCCCACTGCCTCCAGAAGTATCTTTTCTACATTGTCTACTGTTGTACTAAGTCAATTACCAAGTTGTCTTTTCTCATTTGTATAAAGCCATTAAACCAATGTCCTGTCCTGTGCAGATACAATAAGCACTCACTGACAGTTTTCCACTTAATTACATGCTTCACTGGGTGCTTCTTGATTGGAAATATTTTCACATAATTTCCACTGTTTTATGCTCATGATCTCACCCTGTAACATAAGGGATGATAAAAGAAGATCTGATTCAACAAGATGACTTCTCTGGGTAGTAGCTGTACTTGTCACTCCAGTGAAATACTTAACATCCTTGCCCTTTACTTTTGGGCCAGGATGTCGGATCTGGATTCTCCCTTGTAGGTTACTGAATCTTTTATTTTTCCCGGAGGGATTACTCAGCCCTTGGGTTATGACTTCTCTGAAAGTTGTTCTTTAGAAGCCAAACATCTGCTTCAATTGGCCTTTTCTGGTGTTTGGGAAAAGCAAAGTGATGGTGACATTTCTATTCAGGATTTGTTTTTTCAATTTCCTGACCTCCTGGTCATTGGACCATCAAGCAGTGCACTCCTACAAGCTTTATGACACATCAGGAATCTCCCAAACAGCTTTTTAAAAAAGAATCACAGAAATATCTTTGCTCAACTAATGTGCTATTTATTGGACCCAGAAACACTTTTAGCTACAGTTGGTCCAATAGATGCTTTGAAATGAAGGTTTTGTTTGAATTCTTGTATGACTGAACTCTTAGACCTTGACCTTTTACCTGATAGTCATGTTATCACCATGGAGTGATAAACATCAGCAGCCAGTTTGCCCTCATGAGGAATAAACTATCTGTTGTGCTCAGCATTCACTTTTTGCCTCCCAAATTCTTTCTCCATAAGAGCTGGATAAAATATCATATTTATTCATTTCATTTAAAGTGTTAGGTCTGTTAAAATAAAATTAAGAAGAAGTAACAACTTAGGACTCATTTTATTAATCACTAATTTATTAATCATCATGTATATAATGCCATCTATGTAAAAATGTTAGAACTCAGAGGAACCTCAGAGAATTATGTTGTTCAATTTTCTTATTTTGCAAACAAAGGAAATGAGACAAAGAGGTTAAGTGACTTCTCTTGATGTTGACTCTTTCTATTAGAACTGGCATCAGAACACAGACTATAAGAAGCTTAGTCAAGTGGCGTTTTGATTATACCCAGCTTGTGAGGTTCTTTCATGGGAGTAAGTTTTAAAAGAAGGGGTACAATCTTAAAGGTGCTAGGGAAAGAAAAGAAGCTTAACCTGAGGAGCAAAGGAGGCTGGAGAAGGAAAGGCTGCGATTATTACTATAACAATTTTGTCAGGGGGGTTGGCCGGGCTGATAGGGCAGAGTGCTCTGGAGTCTGTTTGTAACCTTGGAAGTATTGTCTCAAATACCTCAAACTCAAAAGTATTTGGCTGGTTTTTTTAAAAGATAGAACCATTTCTTTTTCTTCCTTTTTTCTCAATTGGATATTCAAAATTTCCTAAAACAATGTATATATCAAAATAGGTAAAAGGTGTTGTGCTTCTACAACATAGAAGACTGCATTGTGTCTAATCAAATCTCCTGGACTTTGGGTAATGTAGGGAATACAGAGTAATCTTGGTGAAGTCGGGGAAGGAGCAATTAGGTTTATTCACAGTAATGAGTAAGTAAAGAGGAACCCGAGCTTGTTCTTAAAGGCCTAGAAGAATCAAGCAGACTAAGAAGAGCTGGCAGAGTCAGGGTGCTCATTAAAGGCACACATTTAGAAATGAGCCTTGGCTGTCTCACTACTAAGCAGAGTCTTGGAGATTAGCGGGAGAAGGGCTTGGTGAGTGTGAGTGGACCTTGACTGGGGACCTCGTAAGGTGCCCCACTGTAACTAAAATCAATTCCACAGTAGGTTCCTAAATAGAGAATGGCTTTGAGAATGTAGCACTGTAGGAAGTTCAGTCAAATATTCTACATGGATTGGACCAAGTGGAAGCAATGAGAGGAGGATGCTAGAGTACCCAAGACAGGAGGTGATAACCTGGCAGCACTATGAGGGGGAGAAATGAAGGTTTTTTTTGTTTTTCTGTGAGAGAAAACCAAAAAAAGCATGGATTGTCCTCAGGACTGATTTAATGCAGGAGAACGTGGGACGTACAACTTCAAGTTTTCAAGCTGGGGAGAAGACTGATGTCAGTGATGAATCTTACAAACATTGGATAAAAATATAACAGCAGACGGTGAAAAGTTGAATCTCAGGGATGACAGGAAGGGAAAAGTTAACTGTGATGTGTGTGGTTCTTTCTCAACTTTGGTGTTCACCCTCTGTTTGTCATCCTTTCTGGCTGGGCTGGGAACATGTTGGGAGTTGAGGACCATATTCCATTTCTCTATTCCCAGCACACATCATGGAGGCAAATATTAGGGAACCTGGGTACCTAGGGGAATGGTAATATTATAAACAAAAAGTGGGGGCTTTAGATGGGGAAGGAATGAAATGTTGAAATTCTATGTTTATGGAAATGGCAGGAACCTCATACAGCCTCTTAGCTATGGTTGGAAATACTGAATCTTGAGTAATGTCAAGCTCAATGATAATTATGATTGACTGAATGGAATTTAGGGTTGAAGTTTGAAGATTGGATGAAATCTCTGAGAATGGAGAGTTAGGGAGGGAAGGGTGGAAGGTTTGAATATAGGGTGTCAGTTCCCACAGGAATCCTGTCTGAAAAAAAGGAACTACAATATATATAAATCTATTGTTTACTATTGAGTTTAGGAACTTCTGTTTGCCTAGCAAGTTTGAATGATCCTCTAATCTCTTTGATATATATTTTTTTCTTCACTTCTCTTGTCAAAAAGCAAAGGATAGCATCAAGAGGGGGAAGAGAAAGACCAAGAAACTTAGTTCCATGCTGTTCTCAGTGAGGTCTGTAAATCTTGAGGCATCAGTACTCAGGTGAGGACTTGGAGATTAATAAAAAGATAATGAAAGTGTTAAAAACCCAAAAGGTAAGGAAATAAAACAAAATTGCACAAGAAACCTTCAGAGTCAAAGTTATGTGGAGTTACAGATAAAGGATATAATTATTATTATTTTTATTACTAATATATGAAGAAAGAGCAAGGCCAACAGAACATGAGAGTGGATTACGGGAAAATGTGGTTAGAATGTCTAGGAGATAAAATTATCTTTTCATTACTGCATTTAAAAAAGATGAGCATTTCAAAGGCTGAAATATGTTCTGTTTTTCTGGGGAATTATATTGTTAAATGTCAATTATAGCTTATTTCTTGATATTAATGTACTTGCTAGGCCTGGTGGATCATGGCTAAGGACGTGGCCGCACAAATCAAAAAGTATTCAGAGAGGGTGGAGGGGTGGTTGCCTTGAGCTCTACAAGTGTCTTTCAAAACCACGTGCTTCTGATTTGCCTGAAGTCCAGACCCCTTCCCAGGTCTGTGGCATGACAGGACCAGAATGAGAAGTGAGGGCCAATGGAGTAGTCAGAAATGTGGCCAGGGGTGTAGCAGTGACCAGATCATGTAGTTCTTGTCTGTAAATGCTTTTAAAGGAGTTTGGAATTTCCTAAGCAAGTAATGTGATCCAGTCTCTGTTTTAGAAGATTTCAGTCTCTGGCTGGCTCAAGTATGGTCATTGAATTAGTATAAACAGTAGTGGAAGGGAGACAAGTAATATAGAAAAGATAACTAACATGGAGGCAGTGAGGATGGAGAGAAGTGGGCAGATTTAGGAACTGTCTAGAATCACAGGGGTGGGTGAAGGGTTGGGTGTGAAATGGGAGTCAAGAACAATTCCGATTCCTAGACCTCTTTCAGTCTTGAACAGGTGGTTAGGTGGTGGTACTGTTTAAAAATTTTGGGCAAAATACACATAATAAAATTGACTATCTTAACCATTTCAGTATAGCGAAATATAATTCAGTAGTATTTCAGTACATTCACATTGTTGAGAAACCAATCTTCAGAACTCTTTTCATCTTGCAAAATGGAAACTCCGTACCCATCAAACAACAACTCCCCATTCCCTGCTCCTCCTATCCCCGGGCAACCACCATTCCTCATTCTGTCTTTTTGAATTTGTTTACTCTAGGTGCTTTGTATAAATGAAATCATACAGTACTTGTCTTTTTGTGACTGGCTTATTTTAGTCTGCATGATGTCCTCAAGATTCATTCATGTTGTAGCATGTGTCAGAATTTCCTTCCTTTTTAAAGCTGAAAAGTATTTCGTTGTTTGTGTATACCACATTTTGTTTATCCATTCATGCATGGATTGACACTTCCTTTCTTCTACCTTTTAGACACTGTGAATAAAACTTCTATGGTTGTGGGTGTATTAATACCTCTTTGAGATGCTGCTTTCAACTCCCAGAAGTGGAGTTGCTGGATGATATGAGAATCCTATTTTAAATTTATTGAGAACTACTATATTGTTTTCCATAGCAGTTGCATCATGTTACATTTCTACCAACAGTACTCAAGAGTTCCAATTTCTCCACATCTTCACCAACACTATTTTTTTTCTATTTTCTTTCTTTCTTTTCTCTTTTTTTAAGTAATAGTAGCTATCCTAGTGAGCGTGAAATGTTGTCTCATTGTAGTTCTGTGATATGTTTCTATTTTTGGAGTTTGATGCCTTGTAAAAGATATGAGTAATACATAGGTGATAATTAAATTAATTCTTATTAAATAAGTTTTTATTAAATTATTTTATTAAATAAACTAATACATTAATAAATATATTAAATTAATTTAAAAATTGCTCCGTGAAGTTGAAATAATAAGAGAGAAGGCAAAAGGGTAATAATATAGCTTTTAAATCTCCTTGAATCCACCTCAAAAGTGGGCAATGAAAGTAGATAACAAAACCACTACTACCACCACCAGTAACAAAAATATGGAAACCTCTACAAAAATAGGAGGAGTGAGATACCCCATGAATTCAAAAATGCAAAAAGCAAACTAATAATAGCAACAAGAATGATGCTGTCTAAGCAGCTGTGTTGAAGAAAGTGGGGTGGGCAGAGGCAGAGCCAACAAAGTCAAAAATCAACAGGCTCTCTTTCAGTGAGCGGAGTGCAACTGGCTTTTCTGAGAATAGTATCAAAAGCTGGGAGGGGGCTTTGATGTACCAATGTCCCAGTGAGTGTGAGGGGGTTAAAGGAAGGACATATGGTGAAGACGTTATGGGGAGTTTTGGGTCCTAGGAACTCTCAAAATTAACAGACAAAAGTGTCCTTTCTGGACACAGACCTTTGCTGAAGACCAACTGTTGGGAGTAGGATCCAGATAGAGCAGTGCATGGGTTCTAGGAGCAAAGGAAAGACAAAATCTAGGAAAACAATAAGGAGAGGGGACAGAGGAGAGGTGAGTATGAGAACCTATTTGCTGGCATTCTTAACAGAAACACAAAAGAAAGTTTTGTGAAGGCATGGAAGTCACCGGAAGCCCCCACTGACCTAGCACATAGAAACATCTAAAAGGACAGGGGGACCCATCTCACTTAAAGATGAAGCCACAGCAGAAGACATGAGTCCCATCCCACACAGATTCATTATAAGATAAAGAGAATATGGAAGCGGAGCAACATTTTCATAGCAATCGGGTAAAATTCATTAACTAGTGTTTAAAAAACCATCTCAAAGAAATATAAATATTTTTAGAAACTATGAAGAACATGATAAATTAGGAAAACTCAGTGATAAAATGATTGGATGAAAGGAAGATTTGAAAGGAGAACTGGCCACACTAAAAAATATAACAAAGGGGAAAAAAACTCATTTTAGAACTAGAGACTAATTTAGAAGGAATTGTAGATAACAGCATGGATACTATGAGACCAATAGATAACGGAAAGCAGAAAAATAGAAAAGATTAAACATTTGAAAACAAAAATAAAATGGCTTCAAAGAAAGTTACAGGTATATAAGGTAGACAAAAATATACAATATATTTGAGTCCCACAAAGAAAAGCAATGTGACAAAACAATACTAAAAGCTGTGTTTCAAGAATAGTTTCCTGAAGTAAAAGAGGTCTTGAAACAACTCTATGTTTATGAGAAAATTGTCTCAGAGCAGCTAACACTGAGACATATTCTAATAAACCAAATGGACAAATCAGAAAAAGAAAAAAAACTTTGAGTTTTTGGCCGGGTGCGGTGTCTCACGCCTGTTATCTCAGCACTTTGGGAGACCGAGGTGTATGGATCACGAGGTCAGGAGTTTGAGCCCAGCCTGGCCGAGGTGGTGAAACCCCGTCTCTACTAAAAATACAAAAATTAGCTGGGCATGGTGGCATGGCTGTAGTTCAGGTACTCGAGAGGCTGAGGCAGAAGAATCGCTGGAACTGGGGAGGCGGAGGTTGCAGTGAGCCGAGATCACACCACTGCACTCCAGCCTGGGTGACAGCGAGATTCGGTCTCAAAAAAAAAAAAAAAAAAGAATTAGAATTAAAAAGAAAAAACAACTCTGAGATTTCAGGCAAAACATTCAGGTCACTTATAAGAGGAAAGAAGTCATAGTTAAAACAACTTTCTTTTTTGTTTTAACAGCAATGCTTTATGCTAAAATAGTAACACCTACTATACTTAAGTTAAAAAAAAATGTAAGTTTTATATCCTGTCAAACTGACTGTCAAGCATAAAGGTGGTCTTATGAACATGCTCAAGAGGATATTGTTTCTAACATTCCTTCCTGAGAAATCTTCAAACAACAAAAGTGACTAGAAAGTATTGACTATCTGTGTGCACTGAATATACATTTACTTGTAAAACTGAGGCTAAATGATGGAGGTAAGGGAAACAGTATAGTACATGACAACCGTGCTCTGATACTGTAGATAAAAATGACTGAGAAATGGCAGGAGAGGAACAGGGTGCATTTATAAAATGTAATATAAACTCTCTGGTGGGCTTATTGGTAATGAAGTAAAATGTTACGTAAAATTTGACGTTAGGGGAGAGGAAGAGGAGGAGATACAAAAGATAACTAGTTATTTTCAGTGTTGTTCATACTAGGGAACAAACAGAAAGCATCTGAAAATGAGGAGACTGCAATGAACATTCATGCCCATGTATCTTTATGGTAAAATAATTTATATTCCTCTGGGTATATACCCAATAATAGGATTGTTGAGTTGAATGGTAGTTCTGCTTTTAGCTCTTTGGGGAATTGCCACACTGCTTTCCACAATGGTTGAACTAATTTACACTCCCACCAACAGTGTATGTGTTTCCTTTCCTCCACAACCTCTCCAGCAGCTATTATATTTTGACTTTTTAATAATAGTCATTCTGACTGGTGTGAAATGGTATCTTATTGTGGTTTTGATTTGCATTTCTCTAATGATTAGTGATATGGAGCTTTTTATCATACACTTGTTAGCTGCATGAATGTTTTCTTTTGAAAAATATCTGTTCTTGTCCTCTGCCCACTTTTTAATGAGGTTATTTTTCTCTTACAAATTGAAGTTCCTAATAGATGGTGGATATTAACCCTTTGTCGGATGCATAGTTTGCAAATATTTTTCTCTCATTCTGTCTTATCCATCAATGACAGAGTGGACAAAGAAAATGCAGTACTGAGTCATGTCTTTTGCAGGAACATAGGTGGAGCTGGATGCTCTTATCCTTAGCAAGCTAATGCAGGAACAGAAAACCAAATATTGCATGTTCTCACTTATAAGTGGGAGCTAAATGATGAGAACTTATGCAAGCAAAAAAGGGAACAACAGACACTGGAGTCTATGCTATGGGAAGTCAGGGACCCCAAACGGAGGGACCAGCTGGAGCCATGGCAGAGGAACATAAATTGTGAAGATTTCATCTTAATATGGAAATTTATCAGTTCTCAAGTAATACTTTTATAATTTCATATGCCTGTCTTTAATCTCTTAATCCTGTTATCTTCATAAGCTGAGGATATATGTCACCTCAGGACAACTGTGATAGTTGTGTTAACTGTACAAATTGTTTATAAAACATGTGTTTGAACAACATGAAATCAGTGCTCCTTGAAAAAGAACAGAATAAGAGCAATTTTTATGGAACAAGGGAAGACAACCATCAAGTCTGACTGCCTATGGGGTCAGGCAAAAAGAGCCATATTTTTTTTTCTTGCAAAGAACCTATAAATGGACGTGCAAGCAGGAAACATATCACTAAATTCTTTTCCTAGCAAGGAATATTAAGATTAATATCCTGGGAAAAGAATGCATTCCTGGGGGGAGGTCTATAAACAGCTGCTCTGGGAATGTCTGTCTTGTGCAGTTGAAATAAGGACTGAGGTAAGCCCTGGTCTCTTGAAGAACCCTCAGGCTTACTGTTGTTGGGAAACTCAGCCCTGGCAAATTTGTGGTCAGACGGGTTCTCCGCTCTCAAACCCTGTTTTCTGTTGTTTAAGATGTTTATCAAGACAATACGTGCACCACTGAACAAAGACCCTTATGAGTGGTTCTGCTTTTGCCCTTTGCCCTGTGATCTTTGTTGGACCATTATCAGTGGTTTTGTTTCTGCCCTTTGCCCTGTGATCTTTCTTGGACCCTTATCAGTGGTTCTGCTTTTTGCCCTTTGAAGCATGTGATCTTTGTACCTACTCTCTGTTCTTACACCCCCTCCCCTTTTGAAACTCTTAATAAAAACTTGCTGGTCTGAGACTCAGGCAGGCATCACGGTCCTACCGATATGTGATGTCACCCCTGGTGGCCCAGCTGTTAAATTCCTCTCTTTATACTGTCTCTCTTTATTTCTCAGCCAGCTGACACTTAGGGAAAATAGAAAGAACCTATGTGGAAATATTGGGGGTGGGTTCCCCCAATAGGTCTACCTGAGGGTGTAGGGTGGGAAGAGGAAGAGGGGAAGAAAAGGTAACTATTGGGTACTTGGCTTAATATCTGGGTGCTAAAATAATCTCTACAACAAACCCCCATGACAAGAGTTTATCTATGTAGCAAACCTTCACATGCACCCCCTAACCTAAAATTTTTAAAAAAGGAGACAAATGAAATTATATATATTTTTATGCATTTCTTTATAGGAAGTAATGCATTTTTCTTATCTAACCTTCCTCTGGAAGCAGTAATAACAAGAGTGATCTGGACTGGAGGATCAGTATCCCCTTTCCTCCCTAGTTTATAGTACACATTGAATGTCCCCTTGCTCCTTAATTTGGTTTGGTTAATTGGTACGTGCAATAATGTCTCTTACTCCAAAAAATATTTGTGTCCTAATTCCTGGGACCCGTGAATATTTTAGGCTACATGACATAAGAGTTAAGATTGCTAATCAGCTGACTTTAAAATAGGGAGATTATCTTGGATTATCCAGCTAGACCCAAGGTAATTACAAGGATTCTTAAAAGGGGAAGATCAGAGGCAGAAAAGAACAGAGATATGGCAACCTGAGAAAGACCTGGCCCAAAGCTGCTGGTTTTGAAGATGGAAGAAGACGACTATGAGCCAATGAACGAGGGGAGTCCAACATGGAAAGAGAAAAAAAAAAAAAAAAAAATGGATTCCCCCTAGAGGCACTTGAAAGAAGTGCAGCCCTAACAACATTTGGAGTTGAGCCTAGTGAGACCCATTTTGGACTTCTTAATTACAGAACTGTAAGATAGCAAAGTTGTGTTGTTCCAACATTCCAGCAGTCATAGAAAATGGATATAGTTAGTTTGAATATAAATTCATCTTCACGGGGTTTATGATGAATATTGGTAGATTGGTGTTCAAAATCCATTCTAACCTCCATCTAGTGCAGTGGATAGCAAAATATTTTGGCCTTAATCCATGTGGATTAATTTCATTTTATAACCTGGTTATAAACACACACACACACACACACACACACACACACACACACACCCTAAAATAGAAAGCTTTACAAAACAATCCTCCTTTGCTATGTAGGATACAATGATCAATTCTATTCCATTTCATTAAAAATTGATTTCATGGCTCATTAAATAAGTTGATTTATGATATTCGACTAATTTGCATTTGGGAGTTGATACTCTTCTAATATGCATGCCTGCCTGGTAAAATATATTAGAATGCTAAAATTTTCATTTCCTTGACTCTCTGGATTTAAGGGTCCAGCTATGATTAGATTAGACCAATCAAATGCACTTGCGTGAAATTAGGGGCCACGTTCCAATATTTTTTCTGTACTTTTGGAAAATAAAGTGCTTAGGAAGCACTACGTTTTCTTAAGTAGAACTCTTACGACTAATTATTAGTTTTATAGCCATTGAGAAGTAGGGCTTAGAGTGTAGCTAAGATGGTTCCTGAAGTCAAATTTCCAGTGGCAGCTTCCTAATTGCCCTGTTTCTTGATTGTGGCGAGGGAAACAATTCCCTCAAAGGTCAGTTCCGAAGTGGTTTTATGAGAATCATTCTAAACCCAACCTAGACCTGCTCCTCTAACTCTACCAGTGATATTGTAAGCATTCAAATATGTTTTTAAAGAGTGTTTTTCTGAAAGTGGTTTCTGTCTTCTGCAAATCCACCCTGACTATACAATGTTATACAATGTTACAACCCTTTAAGTATAATCAAGCAAGAAGATCAAAGGAAACAATCAACAAAGTGAAAAAGCAATTCACAGAATGGGAGAAAATGTTTGAAACCATATATCTGATGAGGATTTAAATTAAAAACATATAAGGGATTCATACTAGTGAGTTCGATAGTAAAAAACCAAATAACTGGATTTTAAAAATGGGCAAAGGACCTAAATGAACATTTTCCCAATGAAGACATACAAATAACCAACAGGTATATGAAAAGGTGCTTCACATCACTAACCATCAGGAAAATACAAACCAAAACCACAATGAACTACCTATACCCGCTAGGATGGCTATTATCAAAAAGCAAAAAAAGTGCTAGTGAGGGTGTAGAGGAAAAGAACTCTTATACATTGTTGCTGAGAATATTAATTGTTACATCCATTAAGGAAAACACTATGAAATCTCCTTAAAAATTAGAAATAGAACTAACATATGATTCAGCAATCCCACTTCTGAGTATATATCCAAAGGAAATGAGATCAGTATGTCAAAGAACTTTCTATCTATCTATCTGCACTTTCATGTTCACTAAAGCATTATTTATAGTAACCAATATATGATGAGTGGATAAAGCAAATGCAACACACACACACACACACACACGTACCTATACATATAAACCCTGGAATGATGTTCAGCCTAAAAAAAACACACACACACACATTCTGCTATTTGTGATAACATGGATAAACCTGAAGGATGTTATACTAAGTGGAAGAAGCCAGGCACAGAAAGACAAATGCTGCAAATCTCGCCGATATTTGGAATCTAAAAAAATCCGACTCATGGAAACAGAGTAGAATGGTGGTTATTAGGGGTTGAGGGGTGGGGAAATAGGGAGATATGGGTCAAATGGTACAAACTTCTAGCTGTAAGATCAATAAATTATAGACCAATAAATACAGATCAACGAAGATCAATAAATATACAGTATAGTGACCATATTTAATAATATTGTATTGTATACCTGAAACGTACTAAGAGAGTAGATCTTAAGTATCCTCATCACAATAAATAAAGGTAACCATGTGAGGTGATGGTATGTTAATTAGTTTGATTGTTGAAATCATTTCATAATGTATATGTATATCAAAACATCATGTTGTTCACCTTGAATATACACAATTTCTATTTGCCAATTTTACTTCAATAAAGCTGAATTTATTTATTTAGTTAGTTAGTCATTGAGACACAGTCTTGCTCTGTTGCACAGGCTAGAGTGCCGTGGTGAGATCTCAGCTCACTTCAATCTCTGCCTCCTGGGTTCAAGCAATTCTCCTGGCTTGGCCTCCTGAGTAGTTGGTATTACAGGCACATGCCACCATGCCTGGGTAATTTTTGTATTTTTCGCAGAGATGGGGTTTTACCATGTTGGCCAGAGTGGGCTTGAACTCCTGACCTCAGGTGATCCACCTGCCTCGGCCTCCCGAACTGCTGGGATTACAGGTGTGAGCCACCACTCCTGGCCTTGAATTCTTTTTAAAGATGTGGGAAAATTCCATCTACAAATTCTAAGTGCCTCGGCCTGAGGTTGTCACGAGGCACAGTTATTCTCAGAGATGCAGTCTTCGTCTTTTGAGCAACTCTGACTTTGTGTGACTGTAGAGGTTTTGGAAGTGACACTGCTCTTAATAGTCTTCATTCCTTTGTTGAGGACCTAAAATCACAGCTGTTAGTTACAGGCCATTAAAAATGGGTACTGTGTATGATACATTTGTTTGACTATAACTAGGATATATATTTTCAATTTTGGGATGATTTCTTTTGCATTCTTTAGTCTTTGAGAATTCTAAGGAACAAAGAATTTTAAAAGCACAGATTGGCTTGATGTGCAAGCATATATACATATGTATATTCACATTAAGGGAAAATATGAATAGTATTTAACTACTGGTATGACCCAGACACTGACCAATTCAGAACCAAGAGAATGGATGCCAGCCATACACACTCTAGGTGGCCAAGCTGGCACCCCACAGGCTATCAGCCTTGTTTATTAGTAATATTTTGCTAGTCCAGAAAGAATTAAGTTTGTTTACAAAAATTCAAAAAGATAAAATAACTGTAAACATAAAAAGGTAGGCCGGGCATGGTGGCTCATGCCTATAATCCCAGCACTTTTGGAGGCCGAGGCAGGAGGATGTTTTGAGTCCAGGAGTTTGAGACTAGACTGGGCAACAGAGTAAGACCTCATCTCTACAAAAATAAAAATTAAAAAAAATTAGGCAGGTGTGGTGGTGCATGCCTGTAGTCCCATCTACTCAGGAGGCTGAAGTGGGAGGCTCACTTGAGCCAGGAGGTTGAAGATTCAGTCAACTGTGATCACGCCTCTGCATTCCAGCCTGGGAGACAGAGTGAGACCCTGTCTCGAAAAAAAAAAGTTTAAAAAAATTTGCTAAAGGAAAGAAGAAAATAGGAAAGGCAAGATGAAGCCAGGGGAGAAATGGACATTTAAAACGCACCTTGCAAGCTCTTAGACACTTTTTAGGGACAGAAGGAAAAGGTGCCTCCCATCATGCTCCACCAGGGGGCACTGAACTTGTGACAGTTTATCCTTTTTTTCGTGTTTGAAGTCATTCACATTCTCCATAATACAGATGACCAGCTAGATGCTAAACATGCATTGGCTAAATTAATACCTTCAATCTTTAGAAAAACAGAGCATTTATTTTAGTTCACAACACAATATTTCCTCTATGCCCTTTCCCCAGAGGGCAGAGGGAAGAATAGATGAGAAACAGCTCCTCTGAACTGATAGAGCATGTGTGAGTTCAGCCTCATTATAACAGATTGGATCTGAGTTACAGTGACCACTTAGACATCATGTAATTTGGTGATAAAAGCAAGTTCTGTTTTTCAGCTGTGGTCTCTTAACTAGCTACAAATGATCACCAGGCTGACTCTTCATGTACTCTTTCTCTCATCATCCTACCACACAAATTTGCTTTGTAGAATTTTATTGACTCTACATTCTTTGAAATACTTTGCTTGACATACTTGCTGAGGGGAAAATGTTCTAACAAGTGAATGAAGCCTTAGTGGCCTAATGTTAGTACCTCTAAATCGACAGCTCTGAAGAATATATAAAGAATTAATGCACGAAGGACAGTGCCTGGCATGTATAAGTGCTATAAAAGTAATTGCTTCTATGCTGATGGAAAGAAGCAATTAGAAATACAGTCAGTCCTCTATCCTGGCTAATACGGTGAAATCCCGTCTCTACTAAAAATATAAAAAATTAGCCAGGCATGGTGGTGGGCACCTATAGTCCCAGCTACTTGGAAGTCTGAGGCAGGAGAATCGCTTGAACCTGGGAGGCGGAGGTTGCGGTGAGCCGAGATTGCGCCACTGCACTCCAGCCTGGGCGACAGAGCGAGACTCCGTCTCAAAAAAAAAAAAAAAAAAAAAAAAAAAAGAAAGAAAAAAAAGAAATACAGTCAGTCCTTCATATTCATATGTTCTGCATTTGTGTATTTACCTAACCAAGGACTGAAAATATTTGAGAAAAAAATGCATCTATACTGAACATGTACGGATTTTTTTCTTGTTATTATTTCCTAAACAATACAGTATATCTATTTATATAACATTTACATTGTACTAGGTATTATAAGTAATCTAGAGATGATTTAAAGTATATGAGAGGATGTGTGTAGGTTATATGCAAATACCATGCCATTTTATACCAGGGACTTGAGCATCTACAGATTTTGGTATCTGAGGGAGGTCCTGGAACCAATCCCCCATGGATATTAGGGATGACTGTACTTCTCATTCTCCAGATTAGTCCTCACATTCAAGGCTCAAATAATTAAAGAGATAGAATCACTTACAATTTCAGCAAAATCATTAAAGTGGTTTTTTCTCTTGAAAGAAATGTCAAAAACCAGCAAGACTTCAAGGCTGTTCAAACAAGAGAATTTATGGAGCCTTAGGGTTTAAACCCGAAGCCAGAGATTAATTCCAAATGTTTTTCTTTAACTGACATTTTTCTTTAGGCAAAGTCATCCTTGAGGCTACTGGAAAGTCATGGCAATTGAAATACAGAAAGGTGTATGTATGTAGGAGTCTCCCAAATAGAAGACTTCATGGTAAGATTTGACAAATAATAACTTAAACTCCCTTAAGAACATCTGGGTGAAAGTGATGCTTATAAGCCATTTTTAAAAATTAATAACTATGATAAATAACAACAACAGCCAACATTTATTGAATACTCAATTTTGTGTCAGGTGCTGTTCTAAATACTTAAAATCAATTGCATTATATAAACCTCACAATTACTTTACGAGTTAGGTAAAGGTTTTACAGGTGATGAAACTGAATATTTACAGAGGGGTTAAGTAATTTGCTAGAAGTCTAACATGAAGTGTGTGGTACAGCTGATTTCAAACCCAGATCTTCTGACTCTATAACCCTTTATAATTTCTATATGTCATGCTTTCCTACACCCATACAGCTAAAGATATATGAATCAAATAGTTCCCCACTTTAGCTTCTTGGCTGACTCAATGGCACATGATAATTAGATGGTGTATGAAACCTACTTACTATAATTAGAATTGGTAGATTAATCTAAGAAGTCCGTGGGTGTGGAATAATCAAGATAAGTGACAAATATATTTAATTAGATTCTTTTAATGTCCTTGAGGACAACTTTCATACAAAATAAACATTATTTAGAGTTACATTGGATTTTAAAATTAGTCTTTGACTCTTTAAAGTAATAACTATCCATAGTAGTTTTTCCTTAAAAGTTTCAATTTAGCTTAAAATATTCTGACTTTACAAATAAATCTATGAAATTTCAACAATTACTTCTAAAAAAAGCTTTACAACTTCTTAGACCTAACTTATACATTAAAATTATCCTAAGTATTTAAAAATATCATTAAAAATTTCCTCTTAAGAATTTTGAGGCTGGGCACAGTGGTGCATGCCTATAATCCTCGCAGTTTGGGAGGCCAAGGCAGGAGGATTGCTTGAACCCAGCAGTTTAAGACCAGCCTGGGCAACGTAGGGAGACCTCCATCTCTCCAAAAAAAAAAAAAAAAAAAAAAAAAGGCCAGGCATGGTGGTGCATCACTGTGGTCTCAGCTACTCAGGAGGCTGTGGTGGGAGGATTGCTTGAGCTTGGGAAGTTGAGGCTGCAGTGGGTTGTGATTGTGCAACTGCACTCCAGCCTGGGTGACAGAGCAAGACCCCATATTGAAGAAGAAAAATATAATTTTGACAAAACTCTTCAAGTATTTAAATAACTCTCATTGTCTAATGGAATAAAGTATAGATTTAGTAAATTTTGAGTTCTCACAATACTACGATAGTATTTATGAACTTAAATCAGACTGGTACATTTTTAAAACTAAAATGTGCAAGACAGAAACTAATGCATCAAATTTTCTCAATAAAAAAAGAACTATACACAATTATCACAATATGAATATAAATAACTTCAACACCTCTAATCTTAATTATAAATGTCCCCAGCTTTAAAGTCACTTATTATTCCCAACAAATAGTTTTATCACCTCAAGAATTTAGAGTTTCTTTCCCAGATAAATTTCAGGTTATCTTCTCAGCCAAATGAAGTTCATATTTAGCAAAGATTTTTGCAGTACCGTGAAGTCTGGAGCTGTAGGAACCCAGGTGTTTTTTTTTTTTCTTTTTTTTTTTTTGAATAGAGGTGGAATTCTCATTATATTGACTATGCTCATGAAGACCTCAAATCTGTTCCTCCAAGTGAGTCCCTGGGATGTAAGTTATACATTCCCCCATTCTCCAAGTTAATTTGTGTCTACAAGTTGCTTCATCATTTGATTGGACCAGCAAATTTATTTACTGTTTGATACTGTTATTCTTTTCAGATTTTTCCTATATATCAACACAACAACTCTTGCAGATATTTATGTGATATCCTATCCCACTCTGAATATCTCCCAAGTCGTTTGGTAAACTATTAAGTGAAGCTAAAGACATATATCTATTTTATTTTAATTTAAAATATATCAATGTACAAGTATTTGGCAAAAAGCATGGGTTTTTCTTCAAATAAGGATGTACTAAAGGAGCTTGTCTTTCTTGCATAAACCATAACAATGGTGCATTCTTTGTGATATTCTTTTGGAATAAGGGCTTAAAAACACTTGTGAGGCAATCTGAGTTCAGGATCACTCTAGATCGTTGCAATCTCCCCTCTGTGTGTTTTACAACAGTTTTTCAATGTTTTTTTTGTTTTAAGCTGTTCGCTTTTATCATGTTCTTCCAAGGCATTTCAAACTTAGTTTTCCTATAAGCAATGTCTTTCTTTTTATAATCCTATTCAAGAAGTGTATATAATATTTAATCAAATTAAATAATTATAAATAAAAGCCAGTAACACAACTGACTCCAGATGGTCATACGTGCTAACTTATGGGAGTAGTAGTATACATGTGTATTATCAGAGAAAAGCCTATAAGCTATGAGCATTTAATGCCTTTTATAGATGAAATGGAAAAATATTGACTCAAGAAGAAATAGAAATAGAAAATCTGAAAAACAAGTAAAGAAATTGAATTACTAATTAAAAATTCTTACACAAAGGAAACCCAGGCTTAGAGGCTTCACTGTTTAATTTTATCAAATATTTCAGAAAAAATAATGCCAATCCTCACAAACACTTTTAGAAAATAGAGGAGGAGGGAGTACTAATTAATACATTCTATGAGGTCATTACAACTGCAATATCAAAGCTAGACAAAGAAATTGTAAGAAACGAAAACTACAGATCAATATCTCTCATGAACGTAGACAAAAATGTTCTTAATACATTATTAACAAATGGGATTCAGCAACATATAAAAAGGCTAATATACCGTGACCAAGTGGGATTTATTCTAGAAATTCAGGGTTGGTGTGACATTTGAAAAATCAGTTAGTTTAATGCATCGTATTACAGGAATAAAGCACAAAACCATATGGTGATCTCAACAGACATAGGAAAAGCATTTGACCAAATCTAATGCCTATTCGTAATAAAAACTGTTGACAAACTGGCAATAGAGGAGAACTTTCCCCATTGGGTAAAGAGTACTTATATATTTAATAGTGAAAGATTGAAAGCATTTTCCCAATTGGAAAGAAGAAAGTAAATGAGTCTTTTTTATAAGATATTAAGATACTATTCCAAGATGTGATATTGTATGTAAAAAATTCTAATGAAGCCAAAACTACTAGAACTAATAACCGTGTTTACAAAGGTTGTAGGATAGATTAATATACAACATTAATTATATTTCTACATACTTCCCAAATTGATCTATATATTCAATGCAATCCCTATCAAAATCACAACAGGTGTTTTTATATAAATTTAAAAGCTTTTAAAAAATCTATTTGGAAATGCAAATAACTTAAAATAGCCAAAAACACCTTTGTGAAAGAACAAAGTTGGAGGGCTTATTTAACTAGATTTCATAACTTATTATAAAGCTATAGCCATCAAGACAATTTGCTATTGTCATTGATATGGTTGGCTGTATCCACACCCAAAATGTCATTCTTCAATTTTAATCCCTCATGTCAAGGGTGGGACCAAGGGTGGAGGTAACTGTAACATGAGGGCAGTTTCCTCACTGCTGTTCTCGTGATAGTGAGTAAATCTCATGAGATCTGACGGTTTTACAAGTGTCTGGCATTTCCCCTGCTTGCACTTCTCCTTCCGGCCACCCTGTGAAGAAGGTGCCTTTTTAACCATTCACCTTCCACCACGATTGTAAGTTTCCTGAGGCTTTCCCAGCCATGTACAACTGTGAGTCAATTAAACCCCTTTCCTTTATAAGTTACCCAGTCTCAGGTATTTTTTCATAGCAGTGTGAAAACAGACTAATGCAGTCATAAAGATAGGAATATAGATTAATTAAACAGAATTAGAAGTCCAGAAATAAACTCATATTTATAGTTGATTAATTTTTTTAGAAGATGCCCATTTCAATGGAGAAAGGATAATCTTTTCAACAAGTGGCACTGGAGCAATTGGATATCCACATGCAAACAACCACCAAAACAACAAAACAAAAACCAAACCAAACCAAACCAAACCAAAACTCCTTAGATTTTTACCTTACAACACAGACAAAATTAACTCAAAATATATTGAAAGGAGGAAAATCTTTTTTTTTTTCAGTCTTCATAAATATATAGCTGGAGCAGATTCCTGTTAATTAAAGACAGATTAACAAGAGAAAAAGAAACATTTTTATGTTTAATGCACACTGTATGTACATCATGTGGGAGGAGGCTCTCAAAAGTCTTTTACAAGGTAGTGGTTTGGAGCTCTGCCTTAAATGGTATTTTAACAAAGAACCATAAATTCTATAGTGATAAGACAAAGGAGTCCCTTGCAAAGGCAGAAAACCTGTGGGAAGGTAGTAAAATTTGTTCCCAGATTTTCCTAGCCCTGCTGGTGCCAGCTTCTGAGCTAAGAACTCAGAGTTATCACCAGTAAAGACAGAGTTTGCATCTCTGTCTTCAGGAAGGAAGAAGAGGGAGCAGGTAGAAAGATACTTTGTCTTTGTGAATTGCTGTCCCCATCAGGCAAGCACAGGGAGAGGCAGATGTCTTTCTGTGTTTTAGTCTTCTTCAGCTCGACAATCTTCAGTATTTTAGAAAGAAATATTTTGGTTTTCTTTAGTGTTGTTGACCTAAATGTAACATTTTTGTTGAAACAAAAAATTTCTAGGGGAAAACACAGGAGAAAATCTTTGTGCTCTCAGGCTACGCAAAGGATTCTTAGACACAAAAGCAAAAGGAAGAGCCATTAAAAAAAAAGAAATTGCGGCCGGGCGCGGTGGCTCAAGCCTGTAATCCCAGCACTTTGGGAGGCCGAGACGGGCGGATCACGAGGTCAGGAGATCGAGACCATCCTGGCTAACACAATGAAACCCCGTCTCCACTAAAAATACAAAAAAATTAGCCGGGCGTGGTGGCGGCGCCTGTAGTCCCAGCTACTCGGGAGGCTGAGGCAGGAGAATGGCGGGAACCCGGGAGGCGGAGCTTGCAGTGAGCCGAGATAGCGCCACTGCACTCCAGCCTGGGCGACAGAGCGAGACTCCGCCTCAAAAAAAAAAAAAAAAAAAAAAAAAAAAAAAAAAAGAAATTGCTCAATTAGATTACTTTAAAATTAGAACTTCTTGTGCTTCAAAATGTAGCATTAAGAAATTGAAAAGACAAGTCACATCCTGGAAAAAAATATTTACCAATTATCTATCAGATACAGGGCTTGTATCCAGACTAAACAAAGAACTCGTGCAACTCAATAAAAATAAGAGAAACAACCAAATTTACAAACGGGTAGGTTCAGAAGAGATTCTAATGAGTGTCACCTACAAGAATGGCTACCACTATGGTTGCAGTTACAGGGATCAGCAGACACTAATGGGAGCACCTCTAGGAACCACATAAAGACCTGTTGTTAGCAAGAGGAGCCAAGTGGAGAGCGTCTCGTGAGGTTGCTGGGAGAGGCCCACAGTGGTCAATGCATGCTGTTTGTGAACAGCAGCAGGTGGTAAAAGCAGATGGTGTTGGGTGTGTAATGTGGGTGGGAGTACCTTCTTGCTCACACAACCCCAGCCATCTGTCATCATCATCATGGGCCATCCTCAAGAAAAAAGGGGTGTTAGCCCGAGTTACCTATTTATGTGTGTGTGTGGTGGGGAAAGGAGTGAGAACATAGGGTATTTGGTATTTTAGTATACATTTCATTGAATATAAAGAATAACAACTTTCTGCCTTGATACCAAATGTGGTTCCAAGCCCAGAATCTCTGAGTAGATATGTATATTAGGCATGTAAATACAAAACAAAACAACCCCTCCCAAACAAAACAAAAAATAGTATAAATTTATGTGAGAGAAGTCTAGGACCTTTGAGTTTGAACCAACAAAGACTTCAGAAGTAATAAATAAGTCCTGATTGTTTTTTTCTTTGTCCCATTTATTCTGCACAATAATCTCACAGGATAGGTATTTTGCAAAGGAGAAAACGGAGACTCAGGTATATAAATTAATGTATCCAGGATTGCACAAGGAGCAAAACAAAGACACAGTTTTGGTATCCTGACTTCAAATCCTGTGCTTCCATTCTGCCAAAATCTCATATTTTTTCACAAGTAAGATCCAGGAAAGATAACTTCATGTTACTTAGCAACACACAAACTGGAGATGGTGCCTTTAGCCTTGGCAAGAAGGCACCCCAATGGGAGTGGGCCTTCTGGGATTCTCTTCTGTGCTCGTGAATAAGACATGCTGTTTATATTTTAGGAAAGTCTTTCTGAGCCCCAGTTTTCTCTAGAAAATGAAGATAAATTATATTTTACGTTAATTAATTAATTATTTATTTTCTCTCTCCTTTACTAGAATGTCACCTATATGACAACAGGATCTTTACCCTATTCCCTTCCCATAGCACTGAATAAAGACATTTTGTAAATATTTGTTGAATCTGTGAAATAAATGACTATGACTATACTTTGTACTTGTCACTGTTACAGTAGGTAGCTAGTCAGACATTAGCAGGGCAGGAAAGAGGTGTTATGAAGCCATCAGGTGACAGTCAGGTGGTTGTAAAAATATCTCTCTAAAATAATAATTGGTCACAGCCCATGCCAGGGAAAGGCAGTCTCCCAACAGACAGAAAAAACAAACAAACAAACAAACAGAAACCCCGAAACTGGTGATCAGCAGCTTCCCAGTAAGATCTCAGGAGCTGAGTGAGTGGACTCAAGCATGCATATTAAGGCAAAATGTAAGAGTTTAAGTGGTATACGACCTTCTTCCAGGAACAGAGAAAAACTGCATCAAGCAAGGGAAAAATGCCTCAATTGAGCTAGCGTACAACATCAGTAAATCCACTTGGCCCCTCCCCAGTGCTGGTAGGCCACTGCACAAGCGGACAGCCCACACCAAGGGAACAATCAGGGCAGAAGAGAAGCAGATCGCCCAAAAGCATGCCAATGTATAAAACCCCAAGTCAAAGTTCAAACTATGCACTTGAATGTCTTAAGTCGCCCACTTGTCCCTCTTCCAAGCATACTTTTCTACTTTCATTCCTGCTCTAAATCTTTTTGTTTGTTTGTTTGTTTTGAGACAGAGTCTCGCTTTGTAGCCTGGCTGGAGTGCCGTGGCGTGATCTCTTGGCTCACTGCAACCTCCGGCTCCCTGGTTCAAGTGATACTCCTGCCTCAGCATCCCGAGTAGCTGGAGTTACAGGCACATGCCACTGCACCCAGCTAATTTTTGTATTTTCAGTAGAGACAGGGTTTCACCATGTTGACCAGGATGGTCTTGATCTCCTGACCTCGTGATCTGCCCTTCTCGGCCTCCCAAAGTGCTAGGATTACAGGCGTGAGTCACTGTGCCCGGCCTCTCAAACTTTTTAATAAACTTTCACTCTGATCTAAAACTTGCCTTGGTCTCTCACTCTGCCTTATGCTTCTCAGTCAAATTCTTTCTTCTAAGGAGGCAAGAATTGAGGTTTCTGCAGACCCATATGGGTTCACTGCTGCTAATATCACCTGAGTTAGTTTTTCAGGGCTACTGTAACAAAGTGCCACTAACAGAATGGCTTGAACAACATGAATTTATTGCCTTATAGTTCTAGAGACTGGAAGTCCAAGATCAAGTTGTCAGTAAGGTTGCCTCCTTCCAAGGGCAGAAGGAGAAATATGCTCTTTGCCTCCCTCCTAGTTTCTGATGATTTGCTGGCAATGTTTGGCATTCCTTGGCTTCTGCTGCATCACGTTGATCTCTGACTTTGAAGGAAATCAAAATAGTTTACCTCAAAATACGTTTCTTTGATATATTTCAAAATGGCTGCCACAGTACCGGTTGACTGAAATTTCCCTGCAATGCTGTCTTTTGTGGGGGAAATTTGCGTCTGTAGAGACATTCCATTAATGCTGCCAAGGCTTCCCTTTCTAGGCCTTCCCTGGATCTAGGAAAGGTTAACTGAGACGATGACACCATTTAAGGCCTGAAAAAAATGTTTTCCGACTATTCTATCTGAGGGCTACTACCGGTGAGGCTTCATCTACATAACAAGACCACCTTTGCTGGACAAGCCTCTTCCTTTCTCCTTCCCATAACATGTCTTGCCACTAAAACTTGATTTACCAACAGAACCCGGTTTTGGGTTTTTGGCCATGCTTTTTCTCATTCTGTCTATAATCTCAAAATAATCTATATGCTTCTGTAACTTGTTGGGGAATTGAGTCTTGATTTTGAAAGCTCCCATGTATACAGTTAAATAAATTCATGTACCTTTTCTGTTATTAATCAATTTGCCTCATGTCAGTCAGTGATTTTTTCAGCAAATCTTTAGGGGGCTAAGGGCCTTCGTGCCCACAACTTAATTTCCACATGATATTTTCCCTGTGTGTGTGTGTGTATGTGTCCAAACTGCCCTTTGTTATAAGAAATTATAGCAGTTCTATTGGATTAGGTATCCTTATAGGCCTAACCTACTCCAGTATAACTTCATTTTAACTAATTACATCTGTAATGACCCTGTTTCTAAATAAGGTCACATTCTGAAGTTACTAGGAGTTAGGATTTCAACATATGAATTTTCAGGGACACAATTCAACTTATAACATCACACAAATACACAATTGAATAAAATATAGTCCTTGCCCTTGAGGCCCTCACAAAGTTCCAAAACATGACCTAAGAAGCAGTTCATAGGTTTCAAGTAACAGATGGATTTTGTGCTGTTAGAGGACCTTTTAAAAGTTTAGACTTTAATTTTTAGAGCAGTTTTATGTTCACAGCAAAATTGAGAGGAAGTTTTAGAAATTTCCATGTATCCACTCCCCCCACACATGCATAGACTCTTCCATTACCAACATCCTCCACCAGAGTGGTACATTTGTTATAATGGATGAACCTATATCATTATTACCCAAAGAATGTAGTCTACATTAAGGCCTGCCTAACTGAAACAGAGTTTTGAACTGATTTGGTTTTTACATTTTAGGAGAGAAAAGCAAGTGGCAGATTATGAGGTGAAAAGTATAATACATCAATGCTTATTTTGAAAATAGGCATTATTGGGTTAAAATGAAATGTGCACATGGGACTGAATGCACCTAAGTTCCTTTTCCTTAACAAAGGAAAAATGCATCTAATTCAAATTGATACAATTTTGGAAATAACCATGGTTACTAAAATGGATGCACTTTTACGCTGATTGAGAGAAAGCATTATGACAATAGCTGCTCTTTTCACAAGGGCAAATGTCTTCATGCAGCTAAAAATTAAAGAGTCAGCCTATGTTTGAAAGCAACCGATTTCAGCCTGAGACTATTCATTTAAGCTAAACAACATGAGGGCTGCTGAGATTTGGTAAACACACAGATGTGTACTTCAATGAGGAAACTATGTGATGAAAGCATGACACAATGGTTTAGAGACATGGAATAATATGTTTTACTTAGTACATTTATTAGGTATGCATTAGATCTAGAGAATGGGATGATATCACTAATTTCAGACATAAAGACTGTTAGACATAAAGAAACCTGAAGTTCTATTAACTGAGTTGTTGTCCACCATTATTACTACCGGGTATTGATTTTGGGAATAT
Source organism: Macaca mulatta (assembly GCF_049350105.2). Lineage (NCBI taxonomy): Eukaryota > Metazoa > Chordata > Mammalia > Primates > Cercopithecidae > Macaca > Macaca mulatta. The sequence goes on from NC_133412.1 coordinate 111,109,297, forward strand.
CCACAAAATACATTTTGTGAAAGAAAACTGATGTTTATCACTCTTAATGAGTTTCCAAAAGCCTGGGGTTGCATAAAAGTGAAATTCTTGTACTTGCAGGTGATGCTATCACAGAGCCAGGGCCTCTGGAGCTCTGTGGCTTTCTCTGGCTTCCTGAAGGCCAGGGGCACAGGACACAGCCATCCAGACCACACTGGCTGCTTTGCTTGAGTTTATACCTCACTTGTGGTGAAAGTCATTTACCTTATGTTAGCATCTGTATTCATCCATTCTTGCACTGCTATAAAGAAATACCTGAGACTGGGTACTTTATAAAGAAAAGGGGATTAATTGGCTCATGATTCTGCAGGGTGTACAAGAATAGCCGCTTCCGCTTCTATGCTTACAAACATGGTAGAAGGCAAAGCTTACAATCATGGCAGAAGGCAAAGGGGAAGCAGGCACATTTTTACATTGCTGGAGCAGGAGCAGGAGCAGGAAGAGATGCATCAAATAGGATGCAAATACAGAGTGTTGCTTGATTTTTTGGGTCTTTGTTTAATAACTTTTTCGGCAAATATGCATTGAGTGCTATCTATGTGCTATCTTCTTTGAAAATTGTTCTTACTTAATTTTAGGGAACTCTCCTAAATCATAGGAGGATGTATTTTAAATACTAGTCACAATGCACATACTAGAGAATATTTAGGAGAACCATATATAATTGACCACTTTGTACTAAATAAAAGCCTGTAATCCCAGCACTTTGGGAGGCCGAGGCGGGCGGATCACAAGGTCAGGAGATCGAGACCACAGTGAAACCCCGTCTCTACTAAAAATACAAAAAAAAAAAAAAAATTAGCCGGGCGCGGTGGCGGGCGCCTGTAGTCCCAGCTACTCAGGAGGCTGAGGCAGGAGAATGGCGGGAACCCGGGAGGCGGAGCTTGCAGTGAGCCGAGATCGCGCCACTGCACTCCAGCCTGGGCAACAGCGTGAGACTCCGTCTCAAAAAAAAAAAAAAAAAAAATAACACTTTTGTAAGTTTTGGTATGTACATATACATGTACACACGACTGCAGCTCTACAAAATTTTGCATTTACCGCCATGGTTTATTCTATATTGTGTTTGTTGCTTATTTCTATTATTTTCACAATTATTTGCATTATGGCTGAGTTAGCTGTTGCCATGTAAAAAAGAATTACAGAATCCCAATGGCATTAACAATAAACACATGCTTATGCTCCAGGTCTACTGGTCTGTTTCATGTAATCTTTTAATATCTTTGGACCAGCAGACTCCCTGATGCATGTTCTTGTCATGCATCAGGCAGTGTCGAGCTGCAAGGGGGCATGCAACACATCTTAAGGCCTAGATGTGGAATGGACACAACATCACTTCCAACACCTCATTCCATTAGCCAAACTATCCAAGACATGGATACAAAGAGGAGGGGAAGAGTTGAGGCCAGTAATACAATCTACACCATGGCCTAATATTAAAAAGCAATAATTTGTCTTTTTATATCACTAAAGTGTTCGAGGAAAGTGCTTTCCAATTAGGAAGGGAATCATCATCATCGTCATCATCATCATCACCCTTGTCATCATGATCACCATGATATCAAACACATATCATGCCTTCCATATGCCACACACACTTCTAAAGTTTTACATTTAATTTTTGCACCACTCCTGTGACATAGTCAGTAGCGCTGCCTCCATTTATAGCCAAGGAAATGGAGGCATGGAGAAATTAGTAAAAATGCTAATTTTTCCTAGGAACTCAAGACTATCTGGATGAATTTCAAACTGCACTATTCTAGCACAGACTCATGTGTTGAAGGATGTGGTAATATTTAACTTCTTGTCTACCTTCAAAGTCACAGAGAGAATAAAAAGCTCTACAATGGAGTAGCCATACCACACCAGTGGGTTCTGCTAGTTACCTCTCCAATTCAGTGGCTTAGTTAATCAGATATCGTTCTGGAATGTTAGTTCATTTTACTGCTGGTAAATGAGGGAGTCAGGACCACCATTCATTATTATTATTTTCTTTTTTAGTGATTTTTTTGTTCATCCAGTATATTTTCCTTTTAGCACACTAATGGGATTTCACTTAAACATATTTTCTAAAGAGTTTTTATACCTTTTACATTCAATATATTAATAAATCCACTGGTACTATCTGAAATACTTAACCCTTTACTGTACAGAGCATGACAAATTTGTTCTTTCGCTATAGGAGTAACCCAGCCTAGAGAGAACCAGAAAACCAGGGCCCGGGAAGAGTGGGAAAAAAAATAGATTCCTAAAGCATTTCTTTCCGTTTAGAATCTAGGAATGAAAACATAGGCTAAATTTGATCCACTGTGAGAAATGACACTCAGTAGTTTATTTTAAAAAAAATTCAAGGCTTCAAAGGAGTATGTGAGAGTACATAGATTCACATTTTTTGGTATGTCTTTATATATCATCAATTTGATAGGATTTAAAAAGTCCTCTAATTCAGTTGTAGATGTGATTATCAAACTTTTTGACTCAACTTTTGTTCCTTACATCCCATGTATTAAAAGTTTTTTGTTGCATTTATTAGATTGTATCTTCCCCCTGTTATTTTCACTCATAGGCATTTAAGAATTATTTATACATTCAGGAATTAGGAAAACACTTGTTACTTTGTTCAGTAACAGGCATGTTGCTCAGCATGCACTGTACACCAGGGGCTGAGCTGGCGGCTAGAGCCACCAAGTACATAAGGCTCAGGTTCCTTGTTTCCAGAGAAGTGTTTTAGGACTTACCTTGGAATCTGACCTTGATGCTCCAGTCATTTGCAGATTGGATAACATAGACTCCGCCTAAAAGGGAATGCTGTGATGTTTTATGATAGTAAGAAAGAGTTGCTCTTTTCAGGCTCTTCCCAAACCATAAACAATGTGCTAATCACGAGAAATGTTTGGCAAATGCATTTGATAATGATATCCTTTTGGGGAGTTTTTCCTATTTGAAATCTTTTGGTTTCTCAGCTTTAACTGCAGTGATAGTTACTGGATTACAAGGTAGTGTTTCATGACAAGATGGAAATACTCTCTGATGAATACCTGTGTCCCCCACAATACTAAGCTAGACAGCAGGAGGAAGACAAATGCCGAGGCTGGGCACAGCCTTGCCTTTTCTTTGGCACTGATTTGCTTTGGCAAAACAGCCATCATTTTTAAAACTCAAAACTATTTATTGACTTCTTATTGTAGACTGGACACTGAGGTAAGCATTGGAGATAAAAAGAAGGGAAAAAGAGGTGTGATTCTTCACTTCCTGGAGCTTTCACTGGAGGCTAGAGAGCAGGGGGAAGGTAGCAGTTACTAAGTAAATAAATGGACACGTAAATAAAACAGTTTTAAATTGTGTTGTATGTCAAAGAGAAATCAAAGGGGCTACGATATGGGATAATTGGTCAGGCAGAGCTGAAGGGGGATCCTTGCTCCTGGTGCTTGCTTCTTAGCGGTCTGTGAATGAGGCCCCCTCCTCATGCTCAGGTAAGAAATCACCTAAAATAGTTGCTTTGAAAAATGATGGAAGAAACAATGGTTCATGGATGAGGTTCTCTGGAGACCTTGACATTCTGCTCTCTAAGTCCCAGAGAGAGGAAGCCTTGGCTTTCCTGCAAAAGAGTGATGCTTTCTGAGGTCCTGCTGAGCTGACAAATAATAGCTTTTCTTCAATTTAAATAACTTACGGTATAGAGACAATGACTTCTGTGGAAATGTTTCTGAAAGCTCAATTAGTAAAAGAAAAATTACTCACAGTTAGAACATGTTTTTAGTTTTTAATATGTTTGCATGTGTCCTATACTGAACTAGTATTATGCAAATACTCCTATACTGATCCCATAATAACATAATATTAACATGACTAATTAATTCTTCCTATCATTATGAGCAACTTGGTTCAGGTTAATTGGCACAATGACAAACACATAGAAGGTATTTTTAAATATTTGTTTGTTGAGTGCTGTGACACCTGAAGAACTTGAAGAATGAAACCAATGTACTTTAGCCCAGATACAGCATGGCTGGATAAGTTCCCAGTAAACTGCCTTTCGGCCAAATCTCTAAGAGATTTCTTTAAACAAGTAGTGCACATACACACACATACTGTTTTTCAGGAGTATCTGTTTTACCTACAAAATCAGAAAATTTAGAGCAAAATTTAAGACACTTTTTAAAACATAGATGAGCTGATTTTATAAACCTGTCTCTTCTAGAAGGTGGATTTTAGCACACTGCTTACAGTGAGAGCCACTGAGCTATGCCGATAGCTGGTCGTATGCTATCCTGCCTACTGAGTGTTGACTGATATACAGTCCACTGGACAGGACAGTGCAGGATGGATCTGGTTGTGGAAGCCAAACTATGAACCCACACCCACCCTTTCCTTGCCTGAACACAAGGCTAGAAGTGGATAGCCTCACTAAAGGAACAGAGCTTGCCTGCCTTGGGTCTAATCAAGGTGAAGGAATAAGCTTGGCAGAGTTTTCCCACCTGTGAAGTGGGTCTACAGATTATCAAACCCTGTGTCTCCCCTCACCTACCTCTAGTAGAGTCATTGACAGAGTACCTCTTTCTTGCTCTATCATTAGCCTAAGGTGACTTGTAGAAGCACTGGCTTTTCAATAGCTAGAAAAAAAGAAGGATGGAAATGGGAGTTGTAAAGAAATATCCTGATAATGTTTTTATTTCCTTCTTTATTTCCTTCCTCCCTTCTTCTCATCCTCTCTCCTTTCTTTCCTACCTTTCCTCATTTTTGCAAAAGCATGGAGTACCTACTTGCTTCTGTCATCCATTGTGAATGAGCAAGGCTGCCAATGATAAGATATTTACTGGTCTATTGGACTTAGCACCTTTCTCTGATTATGTAGCCACACCAACACAGGGATATTCTCACTGGCTGTCCTCGGACAAATGGGCAGCAGGTCTCAGCGGCCATGTTGACTGGCAATAATGCACTGGTCAGTCTCAGCTGAAAGCAAGTCTCAGCAAACAGGGCCTGGGTCCAAGACAAACTTACATGTTTCTTTGGAATTTTCATTGGAGGTGTGCAATTAAATGACTTCTGTGGAAGTCATTCTGTGGAAGTCATATTTAATTAGGCTCATTGGAGGAGTATAATTAAACAAATGCTGAGGGCTGGCTTTTGACAGTTTATGTCCCTCAAGTGAGTTAACAAATAGTAAAAGCCTTCCCTGTAAAATGTAAAGTGAACCCTTTTTGCTATTCCTTTCCTTGGTCACACACGAGCTGCAGGAGATTATAGAGATTAGTTGGCTAGTAGTGTTTTTCAAATGTAATGCACACATAAATCACCTGGGAGTGAAGATTCCAATTCGGTATGTCTGGGGTGAGGCCTAAGATTCTGCATGTCTGAAAAGCACCCAGCTAATGCTGCTACTGCTGCCCCAGGACCACACTTTGGGGACCAAGGGGCTATTGTACTGGAATACCTGTGCTTCTATTTTTCAAAGATGTTTACTTTTGTCAGATTCAGTTTGAAAATGTGTTAAGTGATGCTTAGTGGGATTCCTTAGTGAAGCTCTACAAATTAGCTTGAAAGATACAAACCTGAGTACAAATAGTCTACCCACAACTAAAGCCTTTTTAGAGGGTAAAGTTTATCCATGTCTTTATAAACCTTGTTTTTTTTTTTTTTTGATATGGTCAAAGCATGGAGAACCACAAAGAAAACCTAGTGATCATAAAAATCAATGGTAGAGGCCATTCCAATTTACAGGATACTTGTGACTGAGACAAGGAGACACTTCCTATATTGCCAGAGAATCTTTGCAAACCTGGACAACAAATTGACTTCTCTCTGCCTCAGATTCTATTGTCACAAGTTGTGAATGTGATAGGACGGATCATGTTTAATATAGCTTGAGGGATTTGGTGAGGTTCTTTATTGAGATTATGCAATCAAACGTGGGAATTATGACTTATAGACTACATATTTCAATTCAATCATACTGCATTCAGATGGATTTAGGCAAATTTATAAAATATAATTTTTAATAATAAAAATGCATAATATGAGACAGTGCAAATGCTTACCATGTAGTAACACATTTAATTTCTCAAACAATGCTATGAGAAAGGTATTATAGTTATCTCTATCATATGGATAGACAAATAGAGATGCCAAGGTGATAACTTCACCCTGCATTAAACCAAGCTCATGGACCTTTTATGGTAGGAGGTTGCAAATTGGGGGCCTATAGATAGGTTTTGTTTGAGCTGCCTGGAGATTTTTTAAAAAGTTGAATTAGTTTTGACAGTTACAGGCTATTTCCACTTCTTTTAGAAAAGCAGAGTATTTGGTGCTTTAGGCTTGCATTTCCACATAGCAACAATCAGCTACAGATAGCAACCCTGCCCTTATAAGGGCTGTGAGCACTCCAGCTTGTTGTAGTTCTACCTGGCCCACTTCACTTATGTTTATGATTGTTTCCTCGCTTTTGCACTATTTGAGTTGGAAACCCCTGTGTACCTATCATCATCAAAGATCTTTATATAACTGGGAATCACCACCCTTCGCTAGTGTTTTGTTGAGCTTTCACAGGGACGAAAGTCACTGTGCTGGGTTCCACAGAACCTGGGCACGGAAGACAAATAGCTCAGCCCTCAAGATTTTTTTCTGATGCCATCACAGACAGAACTATTTCAAGAATTCCAGAAGTATAATATTTATTTCTATATTACAGTATGATATATATATATACTATATATTACCTACTTCTATATTATATTAATATTTACATCTATATTACAGTATAACATTGTGTGCCGTCAAGGAACATGGTTAAGTAACACTATGGCTCAAGGTGTGACTCCACACTGACATAGCAGTAGTGACTCCGTTGTGCTCCATTTTGCCTGTCCGTCCCTTCTCAGATTTGCCATTTTGTCTGCATCTTCATTTTTGCAGTAATCCATGAAGTAAGATGCAAAGGGAGCTGAGTAAATTTCAAGGATTTGTACTTTAAAAGTCTTCATACTACACACACACATACACACACACACACAAACACATACACATATGTGTGTATATATGTATTTATATATATATGTATATATATAGAGAGAGAAATGTGAGGTAGTTTTACTTTTTAGATGTTTTATCTTTTAAAAAATAATTGGATTTTTAAAAGATAGTTAATTGAATCAAGGCATTTTCAAAGTCAATTTGGGCATGACTGACCAATCTGGGTCATGACTTAATATTCACCTTCCATAATCTGGGTCATCAATGGTATGGTTCTTCTATACAGAATGTCTGGGCCCTGAAGACAGGTAAGACTCTGTGTGTGTGTGTGTGTGTGTGTGTGTGTGTGTGTATGTGTGTGTGTGTGTATGTGTGTGTGTGTGTGTGTGTTGGAGTGGGGGGAGAGGTGAGTGGGGGCGGGGCAGGGAGATCTATTCTGATGAAAAGAGGACTGATTCAAAGGAAAACTGTATTTTTCTAGCCTGTGTTAGTAGGAAGGGGCAGAGTATATACGGATAAGGCAAGTGAACACGCTTTTAATTAGCCTGAAACACCAGCTGGCATAGATTTCACCTGCATCCAAGCAATCGTGTAAGGATAGGAGAGAACTCATTGTTATTCCTGAGGCATTCCCAGGTCCTTGGCTTCTAAGAAAGCAGCACCTGCTATAAATCTCTGTTTTCTCTGATTTCTGCAATCTTTCAGCAAAACCTTGCTGCTCTCCCCTCTGGAACAGTTTCACAGAATGTGTTTTGAACTATCTATCCGCAGGAAGTTTCAGGGCCTCAACCAGTACACACAGCTTCAAGGGCAGCAGGGACAGGTACAGGAATGCTGGGCCCGTCCTAGACACTGTTAGTGGAGGCCGTGCGAGCAGGTATAGTTGGCAGACAGAACACAGAAGTCATGGAAGGGAGAAAAAAGAGAGCAAGTTGTTTCTGAGGGCAAGGTGTGTGTGTGTGTGTGAGAGGGTTGGGGTGGGGTGTTGGAGGAAGAGGTTGGGGCAGAAAATGTAAGCAGGAAAAGGAGGAACTGGACAACAGAGGGGATAGTCAACAAGGGCTTGTGAAGTGTGACGGGGGAAAGGAATATAATTTCAATAGCAAACTTTACTGGGCTCTCCTATGGGATAGGCACTGCTTTAAGCACTATGAGGTACTATTACAATTCTCATTTTACAGAAGAGGAAGCAGAAAGACAGCAAGGTTAAACAATTTGCTTAATGTCACATAGTTAGTAATTTGTAGCACTAGGATTTAAACCCAGACAGTCTAATTCTACTGCCCAAGCTCATCAAACCCTCTGCTAGGGTACTTATAAAGCAGAAGAGGAGGAAAGAAACAAGGCTGAGGGTGAACTGTTTAGAAGAGAGACGAACTGAGAAGGTGGAGAGTTCTCCACCTGGTGGAATCGTCCTGGGTGAGGCCCACCTGAGACTGGAAACCAGAGGACCAAGGTATCTGCTTTTGTTGTACCACTTGTTAATATGAGTTTGAGCCTCAGTTTCCTTATCTACAAAATATGAGTGACAACGCAAGTAACTGCTTGTAAGGATGAAATGAAACAAGTTAGAACACACTTTGGGAATTATCAGATGCTTTGTATGTGGTGGGACTCGATGCTGAGCTATGTTTCTCTTAACACATTAAGTAGGAAGCTTAATTTGATTATTGCACCTGTGTTCACAGGAAGCCACTTTTCTTCCGTGATGCATTTTCCTGGCTTCTGTTCCTATGTCTCTGCTGTTGGGCAGAGCTGTCATCTTCTTTATCTGGCTCTTGTGGCTCTGTTGATTTTTCCAAGTATCTGAAAGAGCTGCACATTTTCTTACTTCACAGGATCAGTGATCCTAGCCTCCTGAGCCCGTATTATTGACCATCTTGTTAGTTATTGCCACTGCTAAGTGGTATCGGTGGCAAAGTCACTGCTATGAACTCAACAGCCACTTGGACTCTTAAAGACCATATTTTTCCTACCTTGCCATAGCAGGATCATTTGCTACAAGTCAAACAGAATTGATTTTCCAATTTTCTTTCCAGTGACTAATACCATCCCAGAGGTTACCAATCCTTGTTTTTACTGTCCCTGGTGCTGTTTAAAGGATATTTTCTAATTGGATGAAGTGGGAAGAGAAAGGGTCTGTGCAATTGTTAGGAGAGGAGGCAGACAGTAATACCACCTTCTTCCCATCTCACCTTTACATAGGTCATCTAAACACATCACTGTCTCTACCCAGAACCAGTGTAGGGACAGCAGTGACATGGGCAAGGCTTAGTGCCCTTTGGTCTTCCCTTTTGGGGACCTGCTTTGCAATCCACTTTGCCTTCTTACCCTTGCTTCATTCTCTGCAGCTTGTTAATTCTTAAACTGTCACTGCTCCTAGTGGTGTTTGACTTTTAATAGAAAAATAGTGAAAAAGAAAAGCCTTTAAGACTCCCCCAAAAATACATATTTCTAGAGATAGAATGTTCAGTTTTGGCACCAGAATTCCTTGTACCCCAAATTCCTGATTCTGGGCTTTTTCACTTTTGGGTCCTTCTGCTTTGTTTTTCCTCCTGATCATCAACTGGCTCTATGCATTTCTTCGTTCAGGTCTCTGCTCAAATGTCACCTCCCTAGAGAAGCTTTAAATTGCTTTTTTATGTAGTCATAATCCCCTGCCAACCCTGATCTTGCTTTATTTTTTTATAATGCTTATTGGTACTTGACACTATATTCTATATTTGTTAATTGTCTGTGTACCTTGAAAAGAATGTAATCTGTATGACGTCAGGAGCATTGTCTGTTTCAATTACCACTGTGTTCCCTAAAGCAGGATCTTATTAGGGTCTATAATATTTTTAAAATATATTCAAGTAAGTCATTGAAAAAAGCTTTTCTAATGCTTCCTAATCTTGTTAGATATGATATGCCTTCATTTTTCTGTTTGATATGTCTATGGCCTTAGCATTTTGTCTACATTTATTCATTGATTAATTTAACAAAAATCTTAACATTTATTAAGTTGCTGTGATTGGGCTGGTGCTGAGAATAAAAAGGTAACAGCACAGTCCCTTTCTTCAAGATGCTTACAGTCAAGTGAAGAAGGCAGATGAGTAACAGACACGTGCAGTGGATGTGAGATGTGAAGCTTGGCAAGACAATATACATTCTGTAGCATCTCAAAATAAATGAGAATTAGCCAGAAGACCTGGGGGTATTGGAATGTCTTTCCAGGCAGAGACTAGTGTATGTTAAGGTGAAGAAGGTGTAAGTGGCTGGGCGTGGTGGCTCACACCTGTAATCCCAGCATTTTGGGAGGCCAAGGTGGGCAGATCACCTGAAGTCAGGAGTTTGAGACCAACCTGGCCAACATGGTGAAACCCTGTCTCTACTAAAAAAAAAAAAAAAATTAGCTGGGCATGGTGGCAGGTGCCCCTAATCCCAACTGCTCTGGAGGCTGAGGCAGGAAAATCACTTAAACCTGGTAGGGGGAGGTGGCAGTGAGTCAAGATTGTGCCATTGCACTCCAGCCTGGGTGACAAGAGTGAGACTCTGTCTCAAAAAAAAAAAAAAAAAAAAGAAGAAGAAGAAGAAAAAGAAGATGTACGCATTCATGGCAAATCCATTGAGGTGAAAGCAGTTCAAAAAGCTCATCCTAAATGACATGAACAAATATTGAGTGAGATAAAGCTGAAGATAAGTGAGGTAAGGTGGGAAATTATAAGAAGTAATGAATGCTATTTTAGAGTTTGAACTTCCTTAAAGACACCAAAGGATTTTAAATAAGGGAAAAGTGTAATTAGATATGTGTTGATTTACCCTGCTACTTCCTCAAGGATTTTCTTTTACACCCAGAATTGGCATCGACCACAATAGGTGAGCTGTGTAGGCATGGAAAAAGTTTCATTTATTTATATTAAATATGACTATAGTCAGCAACAAAAAGATAAAAAAGATCTAAAGTATACAAACAGTATTCTGGTTGGCACACTTATTTTTTAAACAATTTTAAATATAAAATTTTAAGCGTATACCAAATAAGCAAATTGTGTAATTAGCCTTCCTCTGTCCATCATTCGGATTCAATAATTGTCAATATTCTATGATTCTTGTTTCATCTGAACTCCTACTCATTTATCGCTGTTATCCTACCTCAATTATCACTGTTACAATTCTAACAGCTCTTTTAAATGTACAGTTTATATATGTCTATTGAAGTGTACCAATCCTAGCTGTAGGATTTTGACTCATGCCCATGCCTCTGCTCAGGGCAGGATTGATGGACAGCCATCTAAGAACCATCATGGGATACTGGAGAGCCCTGTAGAAGAAGCAGCTGGTAGATGAGGTAGAACACAGCAGGAGGGGCAGAGGAGGGTAGAGAGTGTTGTAAGCAAACTATACACTTTCCTATGCTTTCTTTTTTGATCTCACTCCCACTGAAGCTTCCAGGTCTTTGGTCCTCTTAGGTCAATGACAAGTCATGTGGGAAAGATGAAATTAGTTCATATCATAGGGTGTTATTTCTTTCTAAACTCTGTGGCATTTTCTTTAAATCAACTTTATTGAAGTGTAATTTAGATACAAAAAGCACATCCACTTTAAATGAGCAGTTCAATAAGTATTGACAAATTTATGTATACCTGTGAACCACCACCACAACCAAGACGTAAGGCATTTCCATCTCTTCAGACAGGTCCCCTGTGCCCCTTCCCAGTCGTATGCCTCCAACCATGGCAACCTCTACTAATATTTCTCACCTAAGATTAGTTTTGCCTTTTCTAAAATTTCATTTAAAAGGAATTATTCAGTATGTACTCCTTTGTTTCCAGTGTCTATTCTTTTGAGCATAATATTTGTGATGACAATCCATTTTGTTGTATCAGTAGTTCCTTTCTTTCTATTGCTGAGCAGTATTCCATTTAGATGGATATGCCACAAATTAGTGATCCATTCACCTGCTGATATTTTTTTCAGTTTGGGGCTATTACAAATAAAGCAGCTATGAATATTTGCATATTGGTCTTTGTATGGAAAATATGCTTTTATTTCTGTTTGGTAAATACCTAGAAGTAGAATTACTGTGTTAAACAGATGTGTATTTAACTTTTTAAGACACTTTCAAGTAGTTTTCCAAAGTGGTTGTATTATTTTACACTTCCATCAGCAATATATGTGAATTCTGGGCACTCCACATCTTTGCTTACATTTACTGTGGTCCATCTCTTATGTTATTCATTCTAGAGGATGTGTAGTGCTTTCTTACTGAGGTTTAATTTTGCCTGTGATGACTAGTGATGTTGAGCGCTTTTGCATGTGCTTAATGATATTTGTATATCTTCCTTTGAAAAATGCCTATTTAAGTTTTTGACTCATTTATTGGGTTTTTATCTTTTTATTATTGAGTTCTATAAATTCTATATTGTATATGTCTTTGTCAGATGTATGTTTTATGAATATTTTCTCTCAGTATTTGGAGGAAATTTTTATTAATTTTCTATTCATTTTCTTAATAATATCTTTTTATGAGAATTAGTGTTTACTTTTGATGAAGTTTAATTTTTCCGTTTTTTTTTTTTTTTTTTGAGATGGAGTCTTGCTCTGTCACCCAGGCTGGGGTACAGCGGCATGATCTCGGTTCACTGTAACCTCCACCTCCTGGGTTTAAGCAGTTCTTTTGCCTCAGCCTCCTGAGTAGTTGGAATTAAAGGCACATGCCACCATGCCCGGCTAATTTTTGTATTTTCAATTGAGACAGGGTTTCACCATGTTGACCAGGTTGGTTTCAAACTCTTGACGTCGTGATCTGCCTGCTTCAACCTCCCAAAGTGCTGGGATTACAGGCGTGAGCCACTGCACTCGGCCCAATTTTTCAGTTTTCTAAATAATTATTGATTTCTATGTCATCAAAAAATCTCATCTCTTAAGATCTTGAGGATATTCTCTTATATTTTATTTTAAAACTTTATAGTTTTACGTTTTACATTTAGGTCAAGTTTCCATTTTGAATTAATTTTTGAATGGGGTGAAGGAGGGGTCAAGGTACACTTTTTGAGGTCAGTTTGGATGTGTGGGTTTGAGGTGTCTTTGAGAACCTAAGGTACAACAATTAGGATTATAAACATAAATTCAGGAATGATTAGCATTTAAGCACATAAGCTGTTGTTGACTTCCTATACATGGGACACAAGGATCAGGCATAGGTAAAGGTAAAGGATTAAATGAAGACTTTAGTGTTGCTGCCGCTTACAGGACCAGTGGAAGAGAATAGAAAGCATCCGGGAAGATGGGAGTGGTTTGAGAGACAAGATTGAGAAAATTTCACACAGGAGGGGAATGTCCAATAATATCAAATGCTGAATGCAGGTGAAAGAAAAAAAGATCAATATTAACAGGGCTTTGTGTGTGTGTGTGTGCAAGTAACAATTCTGACTCAAACCAACTTCAATTAAGAGATGAATTTATGGACCAGGTAGTTCACTAAGAGCAAAGATAGAAGCTGGTTTTGTATACAATTGTACCAGAAACAAGAAGACTTGTGGGCTCTGTGTTTCTTAAGTTTCCTTCCTGCATGTTGGCTTCATTTTCTCCTGTTATAAATCAGCAGTTCAGTGACAGACAGGGTAATTAATATATCTTGGCTTAAAATCTTACAGCTTCTCCATTATAGAGTAACTGAGGCTTTCTCTATCTCACTTTTTTTTTTTTTTCTCATCTCAGTTAAAAAAAGTAATCTCTGGAAGGGTTCTGAGTAAGCCTAGAGCTAGACAAATCCCACTGCCTGGATGTGTTATGAGAGACGTGATGCCAAATATGGCATCTCCTATTGGAAATATAGTATAATGTAGCAGTTAAGACTATAGACTCTCGAACTGCCTGGCTGGGTTCAGATTCCCAGTCACTCACTTACTAGCATGTGAAAAAGTGATACAGTTTGAATACTTGTCCCCACCCAAATCTCAAGTTGAATTATAATCCCCAGGGCTGGAGGTGGGGCCTGGTGGGAGGTGTTTGGGTCATAGGGATGGATTCCTCATGACTTAGTACTGTCCTCATGATAGTGGGTGAGTTCTTGTGAAATCTGGTCATTTAAAAGTGTGGGCATCTCCCTCCACCACTCTCTCTTGCTCCTACTTTCATCATATAATGTGTCTGCTCCCTCATCACCTTCTGCCATGATTATAAGCTTCCTGAGGTCTCCCGCGAAGCCAACCCAATGTCAGCATCATGCTTTCTGTAAAGCCTGTAGAACATGCACCAACTAGATCTCTTTTCTTTATAAATTACCCAATCTCAGGAAATTTTTTCTAGCAATGCAAAAACAACATAATAGCAAAAAACTGGTACTGTGGAGTGGAATATGGCTGTAAAGATACCTGAAAATTTGGAAGTGACTTTGGAACTGGGTGACTGGCAGTGGTTGGAAGAGTTTGGAAGGCTCAGAATGTGGGAAAGAGAGTTTCTGGGGTGCCAGATGAGTTGATCTCCCCTGTGTGAGACACCTATGGGGTGCCATGAGTGGCCTCTGAGGAGAAAAGTCTCCTTATTGCCTTCATATCTTTATGCCCTGAGAGCATAACCCCTCAGTAGCATTCCACAGGTTGCTCAGGGAGATAACACTCCCTTGAAGCAGTGGAGTGTAATCAAAAGTCTTGACTCCTCCTGAAACCCACTCCCACCCATTTCAGTCCTGATAAGTTAAAGATCTTAAGTAGTTTACACTCACGCCTTTGCTCAAGGAAATTCACAGAAACTGCCACTGCTATACATTTTATTGAATGACTCACGAGTTCTCCTTCAGTGATTAATCCTTTTCCTCATCCCTTCCTACCCTTCCCATCTGCCCTAAGAACAAAGAGCTTGTAAACCATTAAATTAGGCAGGGCCGAAGAGCTCTGGGCCATGAGCAAGCCTCTGATGCTCCGGTCCCCTGGACCCGCCTTTTAAATGCTTATTCTGTCTCTTTCTAACTCTTTTGTCTCCGCTGGACGCGGGGAACCCACTGGATGGTGTGGGGCTGTTTTCCCCAACACAGAAGAAGACAGGAAGATGGGGAAAGTTTGGTACTTCTTAGAGACCAGTTAAATAGTTGTGACTGACATATTGATAGTGATATGGACAGTGAAGGCCAGCCTGATGAGGTCTCAGATGGAAATAAGAACTTATTGAGAACTGGAGCAAAGGTCACATGTATCATACCTTAGCAACAAACTAGGCTACATTGTGTCCATGGCCTAGGGCTCTCTGGAAGTTTGAACTTCAGAGTGATGGTTTAGGATATCTGGTGGAAGAAATTTCAAAGCAGCAAAGGATTCAAGGTATGGCCTGGCTGCTTCTAGCAGCCTAATTCAGATGTGGGAATAAAGAAATGACTTGAATTTGGAATTTATATTTAAATAGGAAGCACAATGTAAAAGATTGGAAAATTTACAGCCTTGCCACATAGCAAAGGAAAAAAAAAAAAGCTTTTTTGGGGAGAGGAATTCAAGCAGGCTGTGAAGCAACCACTTGCTAGAGATATTTACATAACTAAAAGGGAGTCAAATGCTAATATCCAAGACAGTGATGGGAAAAGGCCTTGAAGATATTTTCAAGATCTTTGTGGCAGCCCCTCCTAAAGGCCTAGGAGGACTAAATGGTTTCATGGGCCAGGTCATGCTGCTCTGCAAAACCTCAGGACACTGCTTTTTGCATCCAGGCTGCTCCAGCTCCAGCTGTGGCTCAAAGGAGCCGAGGTATAGCTCGAGCTGCCACTTTGGAGAATACAAGCCATAAGTCTTGGCAGCTTTCGTGTTGTGTTAAGCCTGCAGGCTCAAACTGCAAGAGTAAAAGAGGCTTGGCAGTCTCCTCCTAGGTTTCAGAGGGTGTATGAGAAAGCCTGGGTACCCAGACAAGAGCCTACTGAAGGAGTGGAGTCCTCAAAGAGAACCTCTACTAGGACAGTGCAGAGAGGAAATGTGGGATTGGAGGCCCTATATAGATTCCCCACTGTGTGCCTAGTGGAGTGGTAAGAAAAGGACCACTATCCTTCAGACCTGAGAATGGTAGATCACCAGGAGCTTGCACTTTGCTCCTGGAAAAGCCTAAGGCACTCAACATCCTGTGAGAACAGCCTTGGAAACTTTACCCTGCAAAACCATGAAAACAGAACTGCCCAAGGCCTTGGGTGCCCACCCCTAGCATCAATGTGCCCTGGATGTGGAACATGGAGTTAAAGGATATTACTTTGGAGCTTTAAGATTTAATGAGTGCTCTGCTGGGTTTTGAACTTGCATTGGGCCTGTAGCCCCTTTCCTTTGGCCAGTTTCTCCCTTTTACCCAATGCCTATATTCCCATTGTATCTTTGAAGTAAAAAACTTGTTCTTGATTCTACAGGCTCATAGGTGGAAGGGACTTGCCTTGTCTCAGATGAGACTTTGGACTTTTGAGTTAATGTTAGAATGAGTCAAGACTTTAGGAGACTGTTGGGAAGGCATGACTGTATTTTACAATGTGAGAAGGACATGAAATTTGGGAGGGGCCAAGGGTAGAATAATATAGTTTGGATATTTGTCCCTTCCCAAATCTCATGTTGAATTGTGATCCACAATGCTGAAGGTGGGGCCTGGTTGGGGGTATTTTTGATCATGGGGATGGATCCCTCATGGTCTGGTGCTGTCTTCATGAAAGTACGTTCTTGCACGATTTTAAAAGTATGCAGCACCTCCCCACAACTCTTTCTCTCTTGCTCCTGCTTTACCATCTGACATGCCTGCTTCCCCTTTGCTTTCTGCCACGATTGCAAGCTTCCTGAGGTCTCCCCAGAAACTAAGCATATGTCAGCATCATGCTGCTGTAGAGCCTGCAGAACTATAATTAAATTAAACCTCTTTTCTTTATAAATTTCCCAACCTTAAGCATTTCTTTACAACAATGCAAAAATTTCCTAATACAGGAAGGGAGACTATACTTATCCTTTGTGTAAACTGAAGGGCATCTGGAGGATTGGCACTAAGCATATTAACAGTGACATCCAATGAAAGGTGGATGTAGAACCCAAACTGAATTGCTTTGTGAAGTGAATGGGAGGTGGATAAGTAGACAATGAACAAAGACAATTCTAGAGGCTCAGTTGTAAAGAGAGAGAGAGGGGGGCAATGTGGTAATTACACAGGGATCAATGACTGCATGTTTTAAAAGCTAAAGGCATAGTTTATATATAGTATAATTTATATATTAAGAAGATAGAGCCACTAAAAAGATGTTAATAATAGAGGTGAAATTAGGTGGAATGATAAGCAAGGAACATGAAGAGTAAAGGAAGACTGCAATGAAGAGTTCTGTCTGGAAGGATTAGTCTCAGGCAAGCTCAGACTGAAAGAAAGGGAAAAGAAGAATATGGAGGAAGAGAAATACATAGATGGAAGGAAGGGTGAAGATGGAAAGGCAAGCGTCTTGAAAGGTGAAACTATGTCTTAGGTGTCTTTGAATTGCCAGCACTCAACGTAGCACTGCATGTGGTAGGCGTGAATAAACATTTCTTCAGTTGAATTGAGCTCATGCCCGTTGGCCTCTGTTCTTTCCATGAAGTTGAGGTTTTGGCATTGAAGGGAATGAGAAGAACATAAGGTAAGGAAAGGGTGGAAAGATAAAACTATGGACTAGCTTTGCGGTATATAGAATAGATGCTATTGTCAGACAGACGAACATGCTTTTCTTTTTATACACCTTGTAAAATATGTGCAATATTGAGAGGGAATGGTTTCATTCTCAGTGTTTAAAAGAAAAGAGTGATTGCTTATGTGCAGATAGGCTTCTTAAGTCTCTATATTAGAAGTCCCTTTTCATTAGAAGTCTGTTGGAGTTCAAAAATGTTGCAGAGAAGATTTTGGACTTCAATTCTGATTTTATTCTCTATTTTTTCTTTCTTTTCCTTTATTCCTTATATCTCACTGCATATTATCAATGCAGCTGATCCCTCTCTAGTCTAACCAGCAGTACATTTACCCAAAGGTTTCAGAAATGTCCAAAGTTTAAACTCAAGGAGTCAGAGATGTTACTCTAAGGGCCACCTCTCTTCTGGAGAATAGAATATAAGAGAACATAAGACAAAGCACAGATTTTTATGAAACAAGATTGAATGGGGCAAATGTAACTGTTACATTTATTCTAAAGTTTACAAATAATTGCATTCATTCTAAAGTTACAAATAATCCTTAATGACCTTCTGCTAGACAAAGCAGCAGATTGGATAAAATGTATGTTTCATGCTGTATATGTATAATTATTCATCTATATTCTGAAATGCAATAATGTTTCAAATATATTAATTTGAATATCAAACATAATATATAGATATTCTAGTTACTGGGCACTGTTATTTGCTAAGAAAGCAATGAAGGAAAGGTTATTAGACTTTTAAAGGCTGTTTTGCACATGTTTCCATTACCATCATTATGCCTAAAGTTTAAAATCTTTAGAACCCAAATTTTTACTACAAAAGTAGCTTATATCCTTCGTATGCCAGTGAATTTCATGATCATGAGGTATCCTACCTTTCTTTCTGTATTAGTCCATTTTCACACTGCTGAAAACATGCCTGAGACTGAGCAATTTACAAAACAAAGAGGTTTAATTGGACTTAGAGTTCTACATGGCTGGGGAAGCCTCACAATCATGGTGGAAGGCAAGGAGGAGCAAGTCACATCTTATGCGGATAATTGCAGGCAAAAAATGAGAGAGCTTGTGCAGGGGAATGCCTCTTTTTAAAATCATCAGATCTCATGAGATTTATTCATTATGATGAGAACAGAATGAGAAAGACTTGCCCCCATGATTCAGTTACCTCCTACCAGGTTCCTCCCATAACATGTGGGAATTCAAGATGAGATTTGGGTGGGGACACAGCCAAACCATATCATCTTTCCTATTTTATTCAGTTGTTACTAGGAACTGATTAAATTCTAGAAAACAGTAAACACTCAAACATCACCTACTGTATGAAGGCTTCCCTAGCCTTAACCAGCTATTGGTTTCTTCCTTTATCTATTCCTGCAGCTTCATGGTCTTTTACCCAGCTATAGAAATGTATATAGTGTTTTATAGTTACATTTTGGTTTTATTATTTCCTTCTCTAGATTGAGGTAAGGCAGAGATTATGTCATTTTTCTCTTTGTATCTTTTGGGAGACAATTTTCTTGGCATTTCTGCACATCTTGCATCAATTTTTATTATGGACTATATTTTCAAAGATGTTTGTATAGCAAACAACCTTGGAAGATGGATAATAAAAATATTTCCCTTGGGGCAAAGGATTAGGAGGTATTCTAGCAATCTCCTTTAAAGAGCAGAATTTCCTAAGTTCCAGGTTCCTTAACTGTGACACAAACCCACTGTGCGTGCAGTATCCCCCCAGGATGCCTTAATATCACCTGAATACAACCAAGAGGAGGGTGGTGATGGAGGAGGGAGATTGGTGTGAACATGAAGCTCATACTGTCCACTGTGCTGTGAGTAATCAAGTCCTTTTCTCTGACCCCAGAGTATCATGTCTCCTAAAACATCCACGAAATGGGGCAGGCTTGTTAGCTTGCAAGTAGGGTAAAGTCTCAGAACTTCAGTTCTTGGCAGCTTCTCTAATGTATAGCATGTTGTCTGCAAGTGTAGGGGAACAAAGTAGATTTTCAGTTTTTGAGTACATTTAATCTAATGTACTTTGATTGTAACTGCAGAAGAGATATTTTCACCATTTTAAAGTTACAAGCTGTATTATCTTGGTAAATTTCTTAATCTGTCTATATCTGTTTCCTTATGTGTAAAATGGGAAAAATAAAAGTATTGACCTTATAGGTTTGTGGTGGAAATGGAGATGTACTGACAAGACCCCTCTTCTAGGAAAGACCTGCCCAGCCGTAAAGACAATAGTCAGCAAATGACCTCCATCAGTTTGCCTTTAAGGTCTGCCTGAGATGCAGAGTCACATTACCCGAGATCACTCCCATGTTTGGGCAATCTGCATCCAGTAATGGTGCAGTGTGTTTATGGGTTTTATAAAGGATCAGTCATTTGGGTCCCATATGGGACAACTTTGTTGGGCAATGTAATTGCTTCAGAGTCCCCTGCTGGTTTGGCTGAGGCCTTGTCAGGCCTACACTGCAATTCGATTTCTCTCTCTGGGAAATTGTGCTTCCTTTCACAAATTTCCCTTTCTCTTACAGGTTTTGATTCTTGACAGACATTCTCCAAACTCTCTCCTAACATCAGCTTCTGGAGCACTCAAACTGCATCAGGGCTATTGTAGGTAGTAAGAGAGTAACAGCACATCAGTCATTCAATGCAATCCTTGTATATGGCTGATACACATTAAATATTAGCTATTAGCTTCTAATTGTTATAATTAATATTATTATGATGATCAACTATATGAAACACCCCAAAAAGCATGGTCCCTGAAACTCAGCATGCTGGTGCTCTCCAAAAGTGTGTCTGGTAAAGATGAAAAGAATAATTAAGTTACTAAAATCCTACCATAATGTGTGATTGTTGAAACAATCAGAGATATTCAATCTGGAGAAAGAAAGCTTTGGAAAGCACTGGGTAGCTGCCTGACAATACTCAAACGGCTGTGATCTGAAAGTGAGATTAGACTGATTCTGAGAGAACCCAGAAGTGAGGACAGGGCCTTGCTGACCTGCATAGCCTCAGGACACTGTTCCCCATATCTATGCCACTCTGTCTCCAGCCTTGGCTCAAAGAAGCCCAGGTACAGTGTGGCCCACCACTCCAGAGGGTGCAAGCTGTAAGCTTTGGTGGCTCCCATGTATTTTTTTACAGCAATGCAAGAACAGAT
Source organism: Macaca mulatta (assembly GCF_049350105.2). Taxonomy (NCBI): domain Eukaryota; kingdom Metazoa; phylum Chordata; class Mammalia; order Primates; family Cercopithecidae; genus Macaca; species Macaca mulatta. Next base: position 111,130,119 of record NC_133412.1, read on the forward strand.
TAACACACCTTCATTTTAAAAGTTGCCCAAAAAGAGATGGGCAACTTTGTCAAGGAGTCAAATTGCCTTTGGGGTGTGGGGTTGGAGAATGGTGCTGTAACCCTTGATAATTTTCCTTTAAGTTTGAAAGTTATTAAACATGATCATATGTACTGGGGTAGCCCTCCCTGGCCCCTGAGGTGGAACTTACTGGAAGAAAAGTCATGTTCTTAATTCTAAAACTGTTAACACAAGCCTGTCAAAACATCCTAGAGAGCTAGCTCAAAGCACAGCCTATGGTGAACTCAGCATTTCTTTCATTATAAGGAGGTCTGGAAAGAGTCTGAGTGGATGTGTGCTTATGTGTGTGTGTGTGTATGTGTGTGTCACTGCAGAAGACAAGAATCATATCTTTTTACCCTGGGTTAATGTAGTTACACATTTTCTCTTCCCTCAATCCATGGCAATGTCCTGTATCCCTTGTAGTTCTGAAGGTGCTATGCTGTTGACAACACCTTGGTTATGGGCTTCTCCTCTGTGGGCCTGGGCAGGCTATGTGGACAAGCTAGAAAGGATAGTTTCATCATCTGCAGCCAGTTCCAGTTGGTATCAGAGTCAGCTTCCTTGTGGCTGTTTGTACGGAGCAAAGTTATACATAATAGATGGGAATTTATATATGTGTGTTTGTGTGTGGAGAGGGTTGGGGTAGATAAAAGGATCTATTATCAAAATAGATGTTTCCAGTCCATATCCAAAACTAATTTTTTGTGTCAACATAGGGACTTATCAAAAAGCCCTTTTGTGATTTTTCTGAACAAGCATATTCATGTTTTCAGCTGAAGGTACTGCTAGGAAAGTCTCCTGAGGTGCAAGCACAGCAGGATATTTTATTTCAGGCTGTAATAAATGGCCCACTCTCCTTTCTTTGGTTATGTTAATTTGAGAGACACATTTCACTTTTTTCCTGCCTTTTTCACTTTTTTCCCCTTACACCTGCTTGTTTTCTCTTGGGTAGTCATTGCAAGGTTGTAACACAAATGATTCAGTCTCTTAGGGAGACTTTTTCCAGTTTCCTAAAAGGCTTTATGTGGGGAGACCAGAGGTAGTTGTAACACTGGGAAGAGAAAATTTGCCTTTTTCTGCTCTCTCCTGAGAAAGTATCACCAAAATAACCTAGTTCCTATGGTAGCTCATGCCTGGATCACTACAGTACTGCCAGACTGATTTTTGGCAGCAACATCAGCAAATACAATTAAGAATGATTCATGTCAAGGGACTGATGAACCTTTCCAGTGTCTTTTCTGTAAGTCACTAATAACCTGAATTGACCTTTCTTGTTTGAATAAACACCACTGGCCTTCAATGATTTCTTATGAAAAGGAGGTGAAACACTATCAAGAAAAGTAAGACATTCTCTGGATAAGTGGGAGGAGCTCGAAGTGGATTAATTTGAACGTTAAAGGGAATATAACCTTATTTTACGAAGTATAGCATGCCAGATAATATTGGTTAGGATAAGCTAGCTCATGCAAAAAAGTCAGGATCATGCACACCATGACAGAGTGAGAATCTAGTGAGCCTGATTTGATTTCAGTCAAACTAAATTTCAGACCCAGATTAATATCAACTGCCTTATCAGCAATTCTTTATGGGTTTATAGCTCCTTTGTTAGTTTGGGAGCCTTATTCAGGTGATGACTGATCCTCTGTAAAGGTGAGACATTCAACCACAAATTCAATAAATTTCAAGCACAAATATATTTGTTCAAAAATCTCAGCCTAAAAGTCTGCTGGGATGATGAGGAATGAAAGACACAAGGACTTGATTTTGTTAAGCACTACTGAAAAAGGAAAATGCAAGTCCTCCAGATAGTAATGACATCCCCAATGAGCACTTCAACCACAAAGGAAGCAAAATCGAGTTAAAATTCATATGTCTGCTGAGGCTGATCATGAGACCATTTGTAGAAAAGCAGGAACAGAAGATGCTGCTTAACTCTACCTGTAAGTGTCTTGCCAGACATTGTATAAACACTTAACACAAGGAGGAGGAAGAAATAGTGCCCATTATCTTCTGTGATAACACAAGATCTGATTACTTGTTCTCTCAGATACCCTGCAGTTCAGAGTATTAATTTCTCTATACCTTGAAGTGGCCAATAGCAATATCTTTCAGGTCTTTAATTAAAGGCTAAAGGTTGATTTTAGAATCTCCCCATCGTCTGGACCTATTCTGATACAAACTCAACTTGCCACAAAGAATTTCAGGAAAAAAAAAAAGAAAATGAGATAAAAAATAGCTGAAAAGGAAAATACCAGTTATTTAATTCAATCTCCATTAAGCTTTCCCTTCACATGTAATCTTTGAGTTAGACAGTTCCTCTCCCATAGGGGTAACACTTTCTTGTCACTAATCCCTGGATAACACAAGTCAGGGGAAACAGGAAATAGATACAATAATAGGTTTGAGTTTCTGGACTTTTCATTTAGCCAATAGTAAGGTAGGAAAGGGGCCAGATAAAAAAATAAAACAACACAGACAGAAAATATCTATTTGTCCAGGGAGAGAACACAAGCACTTGATGGAAAGAAGCCCACAATATACAGGATTGTTTTTTCACACATAAAGCAATATTTTATATACTCTGTGGTGTATTCATTTTAACTTAAGCAAATGCATATACATTAAAGAGTCCCATAGCAGCACTATTTTTAATAGCAACAAACAGAAAATAACTTGTTTATACTAGTAGATGACTAATTATTTAGATCAGGGGTCAATAAACTATGTTTTGTGGGCCAAATCCAGCCTATAGTCTGTTTTTGTCAAGTTTTATCAGAGAGTACAGTCATACCCATCAGTTATGTATTATCTACGGCAGAGTTGAATAGTTGTGATAAAGACCAAATATTTCACAAAGCCTGAAATATTTTCCGTATGATTCTTTACAGAAAAAAAAATCTGACAACCAGCAATATAAATGGTTGCACATATATTCAATGGAACACTCTGTTACAATGAAGTGAATGTAAAAGGTTGGTATATAACAATATAAAAAGATATCTGATATCAAGAAAAAATGATTCAAAACAGTGTGTATATAAGTATTTTCAGATTCCATTTGCCTAAAAACAAAGCATATGCATGTGCATCAAACTTCTGAAAGCATATACACACACAAAAACTTAATAATGATTACCACTGGTGAATGAAATTAGGAGGTAGGACTGGGGAGAGGGAGAATGAAGAAAGAAAAGAGAGAGAAACATTTATTTAATATCCTTCTATATCATCACAAATTTTAAAATACTCATGTTAAATTTATAATTGAAAATAAGCTAAAATTAGAATTATAGAAGCAATAGGAATATAAGAATATTTTATTTGTAGAATGAATTAATGTAATTCTCAATGATATAATGCCAATTTTCTTTTATTATGAATGTTTTTGTTGAATGTTTATGTAATATTTCCTGTGTCTTTGACTAACAGAGTATGTGCTATCTCTTGCTTAAATATCTGTCTGTGATTTTAGTATCACTATTTGCTTTAGATGATTACAACGTACCTCTTCAATAGTGAAGTGAAAAGAATCACTAAGACATTTTATAACATATTTTTGCTGTGAGGAATTTCACATAATAGTGTTATTTTCCAATACGATTTATAAAGCACTGTCTTAAATCTCTCTTGAGTCTTCACACAAATTTAAAAATTTTTGGTGTTTCTAATTGTACAGAAAGATGTTTGATTTGGGATAAGTTATTTAAATATTTCATGATTTCTTAATTTGCAACATAGAAAAATGCTACCTACCTTACCACATAAAAATTTTGTGTTAAGAAGGTTTTTAAGGGTTCCATAAATTATCAATTATTTTGAATATATTCGTTTTGGCACAATTTTAGTGCAATCAAAATGTGGGCAGTCACAAGAAGATTTTTGATAGTAAGTGAGTAGGGAATCAATTAAAACAGTGTTCTAGAAGACCTGTAGTCTAGAATTTTAGACTCTTAGACCACAAATGAACCTGAAAAGTCATACATAAACTGTACAAAATTAGATAATATGGGCTTCAAACAAAAACAACAGCAAGCTCTCTTTCAGTATGAAACCCTCCTTTTTTTTTTTTTTTTTTTTTTTGTGAGCCAGTGCTTGCTTGTTTTCTTGTCTCTGAAATGTGGATGGTTATACTGTATCTGTTTGCCAAATTCATAGAATTCTTGTGAAAATTAAATGGATTAATTTATGCTGGAGAAATCTGTAAATTATAAATCTCTATACAATAATCTCTCAAAATATGGTATGCAGATAATTTTCAGGGGGGTGACAACATTTTTATGTTTTAATGATTACAGATCTATATATATTTACTTCTTTTTTACGGTGAGTGACATGCTACTTTTATTGTAGCTTCCTTTGAAATTAATGTATGGAGGCAAAAATGTGAGTCAACTTAAAAGAAAATTACTAAATAATACTATAGGTAAAATGTGGATATGACAAAAATCGTGATGATGGTATGTGCAAAAGTGAAGTTCAGAAAACATTGCACTGTGAAGATATAAATTCGATTTAGATTTTCATATTTTAGTATATGGTTCTCAACTGGCATTATTTAATTTGCTGTGGTTGCAAACATACTGTGTTAAAACAAGACATATGGAGCTCTTTTACAGCAAAGGAAGAAAGAAATGAAGAAACAGATGCCTGAAACATTTGGGAAAGTAACCCCTCTGCAGCTGAAATACTGGATGTTGCAGGGTCCATTGTCCCAAGTTAGTGTAGGTTGCATTGATTTCCTTGAAAGAAGAAAAACAACGACAGTTAGCGGACTGAAAAGTATACTTCTAGAGAGGGCCTGCAACATTTTTGAGAAATTAACTTTAGTTCATATTACTGTAAAAATTACTCTGGAGAAGTGTGATTTCTACAATGAGCACATCTAACTACATGTCGGATCTGACTTCCCAGACCTGACAGCCCAGTGAGACACTAAAGCTGCTTGAATTATGTACGAGTAGCATATACGACATGGGGTGGCCTTTGAAAAACCACTTCTGCGTTTACCACCTAATGCTACTGGAATTCTGATTGTATCTTCATGACTTTAGGTGACAAAGGCATACCGAGCTCAGGCTGGGAGGAAGTGAGTTGGGTCAGTGGTGCCCATCTTCCTCTATGACCTACAAAGCAAAAATGTCATGCCATACCCCAGCAACAAGCTCACCCTCAATCTTCCTCTCATTCCTTTCCTAATCTGCCCAGCAGACTGTTCCAAGGGAAGAGGTGCCTTCTCCAGGGCACCTGTACATTGCCCCCTCTTATTTCCTTAAACCTGGGTTCTGCCTGAAAATAATGCATTTTTTTTCCCTCATCCAGTTTCATGCCTTGACTTAAGAGTGCAAAAGCAAGCTACTACTGCATTGAAAATTGAGGATTTGATTCCCAGAGTCTCACAAAGCCCTGAAGCAGAGCAGTTCCAATCTCTGCCCTTCATTTAGGATAGTGGTGCTTCCTGGTCTCTAGTACCTGCCTGTGTGACTACTGATTTCTTATGTCTCTGCAAATTCTGGTGACTAAGGAACTGCTTGTGCAGCAGTTCAGAGGCAAGATGGAGTATCTCTTTCCATTATTTATTTAAAACATTCTTTGAAGGCTGCCATTTAACCTCAGCAGGGAAGTTGGAATTTTTCACCCACACATAGTGATTTTATTCCTCTGAAGCCTTATATGAATTATTAAGCTTTTAAGAAAAGAGAGCAAATAGAGTTTTGCAAGGTAATCAAAAGCAAATATGCCAATTTGGGTCTATAGGACAGTATTTTTATCAGAAGGAACATTAAGGTTAGATTCGTTATTCAACTAAATTAAAGAAATCAAGAAAAAGAAAAAGAAAAAGACTAGCAAATTACCTTTGCTGACGGTCGAAACTAGCCCTATCTTGGACTCTCTTAATTGTCTTTCTCAGTATAAAACCTAGTTACTAGGATACGGCCGTGTGGCAGCATCTTTATTAGAAATTGTGTGGGAGAAAAAAAGGTCAGAGGCTCATTTCCAATAACAGTTTGACAAGTAACATGGAGAAAAGGGCAGGAAGGAATTGAGGCTTGTGATGTTTTCTTATATCAAGATTTTGAGATAATAGCACTTATGTGGATAGGAAGTCTCCAGGAATACATTTTATTAATCTCAGGGTTCAAAGAAAAAGACATGGTATCATATTATCATGAAAATTAAAACAAGCCTAAAAAGATACATAAATATCAGGTAAAGGACAAAAATATCATGATCTGTCATTGTTAAAAAACTTTTTTAATCTTAATATCGAAAAGCCCTATAATTATATAGATAGAAGTCACACCTTCAACTACCATAATTGAGGTCAATAGTCAATAGTTAAAGGGCTTAAACATTACAGAAAACTTTATAAGACCCAGGTGGGTCTCCTAAATCCAACAAAAAGGTCATCATCCCTCTCTGTACTGGTAGATCTTTGTATTAGAATAGAGATATATTTGTAAAATTTGTACTAATGAAAATTTCTTTGAGTTAAACTCCATCTTATCATTGTCTTCTAATGAAATTAAATATATATTAATAAATTAGTAGGTTTTCATAATCAGAATTATGCCAATTTAGAGACACACTAATACATTTCCAAAATTCACATAAAGATGTGAAACCTCTACGGTTAAAAAGTCTAAGTTATTAACAATTTAAATTTACTGTGTAATAAAAAAATCAAAACAATAAAAATACCTGACATTTCAGACACTCTGCCTTATCTCCCCTTCCCTGGGCTTCTCCCTGTCTGGAGCATTGCCATTGCACACAAGACAGAGGGGGTCAGAACAGTGTTGTACAGTTTGGCTTCCAATAAGCCTGTCGTTGAAACTCAGGTCTGCACTAGCTCCCCAGCAATGGTTCTTAACCAGAATGGAATGGCTGAAATGACAAACATAGGATTCAGAATCTAGATGGCAATAGATCTCATTGAGATTCAGGAGAAAGTTGAAACCCAATCTAAGGAATCTAAGGGATCCACTAAAACGAGTCAAGAGATGAAAGACAAAAATAGCTATTTTAAGAAAGAACCATATGGATCTGATAGAGCTGAGAAACTCACTACAAGAATTTTATTATATAATCCCAAGTATTAACAGCAGGATAGACCAAGCTGTGGAAAGAATTTCAGAGCTCAAAGACTGATGCTTTGAATCAACTCAGACAAAAATAAAGAAAAAATAATAATCAAAACCTCTGAAAAATATCGGATTATGTAAAAAGACCAAACCTATGACCCATTGGTGTCCCTGAAAGAGAGGGAGAAACTGCAAGCAACTTGGAAAACATACTTGAAGATATTGTCCACAAAAATTTCCCCAATCTTGCTAGAGAGGTTGACATTTACATTCAAGAAATTTAGAGAACCCCTGAAAGACACTATACACAATGACCATCCCCAAGACACATAGTCATCAGACTCTCGAAGGTCAATGGGAAAGAAAAAATATTAAAGACAGCTAGAGAGAAGGTGCAGGTAACCTATAAAGGGAACCCCTTTAGATTAACAGTGGACCTTTCAGTAGAAATCCAACAAGCCAGGAGAGATTGTGGGCCTGTATTCAGCATCCTTAAAAAAAAGGATTTCCAACCAGGAATTTTATAGCCAGCCAAACTAAGCTTCATAAGCAAAGGAGAAATAAAATTCTTCTTAGACAAGCAAATACTGAGGGAATCTGTTATGACCAGACCTACTTACAAGAGGTCCATAAGGAAGTGCTAAACATGGAAATGGAAGATCATTACCAACCACCAAGAAAGCACACTTAAATTCATAGACTATTGACACTATAAAGCAACTACACAATCAAGTCTATATAGGAACCAGTTAGCAACATGATGACAGCATCAAATCTACACATATCCATACTAACTTTGAACATAAATGGGCTAAATACTCCCCTTAAAAGGCATAGAGTGACAAGTTGGATAAAGAAGCAAGACCCAACTATATGCTGTTCTCAAGAGACCCATCTCACCTGCAGTGACAACCACAGGCTCAAAGTAAGGGGATTTAGAAAGATCTATCAAAAAAACAAAAAACAAAAAAGAGCAGGGGTTACTAGTATTACTTCAGATAAAACAGACTTTAAATCAACAATGATCAAAAAGGACAAAGAAGGGCATTACATAATGATAAAGTGTTTAATTCAACAGGAAGACTTAACTATCCTTAATATATATGCACCCAACATGGAAGCACTTGAATTCATAAAATAAAAAGTTCTTAGAGACCTATGAAGAGGCTTAGAGAACCATACAATAATAATGGGAGACTTCAAAACCCCACTGACAATATTAGATCATTTGGGCAGAAAGCTAACAAAGATATTTGAGACCTAAACTCTACACTTGACCAAATATGTCTAATAGACATCTAGAGAACACTCCACCCAACAGCAATAGAATATACATTCTTTTTATCTGCACATGGCACATATTCTAAAATCAACCACATGCTTGGCCATAAAGCAATTCTCAAAATATTCAAAACAACTGAAATTATACCAGCCACACTCTCAGACTACAGCAAAATAAAAATAGAAATCAATACCAAGAAGGTCTCTCAAAACCATACAAATACATGGAAATTAACCTCGTACTGAATGACTTTTGGGTAAACAATGAAATTAAGGCAGAAATCAAGAAATTCTTTGAAACTTTTATCAGTTTCAAAGATACAACATACCAGAATCTCTGGGACACAGCTGAAGGAGTGTTAAGAGAAAAATTTATAGCACTAAATACCCACATTAAAAAGTTAGAGAGATCTCAAATTAGCAACCTAACCTCATACCTACAGGAACTAGAAAAACAAGAGCAAACCAACCTCAAAGCTAGCAGAAACGAAAAATAACCAAAATCCAAGCTGAAATGAATGAAACTGAAATAAGAAAAATCATAGAAAAGAGAAACAAAAACAGAAGTGTGTTTTTTGAAAGAATAAATAAAATTGATAGACAACTAGCTAGAATAATAAAGAAAAAAATGAGAAGAGCCAAATAGACACAATCAGAAATAATAAAGGAGACATTACCACTGACCCCACAGAAATACAAAACACCCCTGATACTATTACAAACTCTTCCATACACACAAACTAGAAAACCTAGAAGAAATGGATAAATTCCTGGAAACATCCTAAGATTGAACTGGGAAGAAATTGAAGTCTTGAATAGACCAATAATGGATTCAGAAATTGAGTCAGTAATAACAACAACAAAAAAAACCCTACCAAACAGAAAAAGCCCTGGACCAGACATATTCACAGCTGAATTCTACCAGATGTATAAAGAAGAGCTGGTACCACTCCCACAAAAGCCAGTCCAAAAACTGAGGAGGAGGGATTCTAACTCATTGTATGAGGCCAGCATCATTCTGATACCCAAACCTGTCAGAGACACAGTGAAAAAAAGAAACTTCAGGCCAATATCCCTGATTAACATAGATGCCAAATCCTGAACAAAATACTAACAAACTGAATCCAGCAGCACATCTGAAAGCTAATCCACCATGATCAAGTGGTGGATTAGCTTTGGGATGCAAGGTTGGTTCAACATACACAAATTAATAAATGTGAATCATCACATAAACAGAACTTAAAAAAAAAAACTCATGTGATTATCTTAATAGATGTGGAAAAGACTTTTGATAAAATTCAACATCCCATAATTTAAAAAACCCTCAGCAAACTAGACATCAAAGGAAGATATCTCAAAATAAGAGTCATCTATGACAAACCCACAGCCAACATTATACCGAGTGGACAAAATCTGAAAGAATTCCTCTTGAGAACTGAAGCAAGACAAGGATGCCCACCCTTACTACTCCTATTCCACATAGTACTGGAAGTCCTACCAGAACAATCAGGCAAGAGAAAGCTATAAAAGGCATCAAAATAGGAAGACAGGAAGTTAAATTACCTCTCTTCACAGATTATTTGATTCTTTACCTAGAAAACCCCATAGTCTCTCCCCAAAAGCTCCTATACTATATCTATCTGATGAACAACTTCAGCAAAGTTTCAGGATATAAAATTAATGTGCAAAACTCAGTAGCATTTCTATACATCAACAAATTCCAAGCCAAATAAAGAACACAATCCCATTCACAATAACCACAAAAAGAATAAAATACTTAGGAATACTAACCAGGGAGGTGAAAGATCTCAATGATGAGAATTACAAAACACTGCTCAAAGAAATCAGAGATGGCACAAGCAAATGGAAAAACATTCCATGTTCATGGATAGGAAGAATCAATATTGTTACTACTCAAAGCAATTTACATATTCAGTGCTATTCCAATCAAATTAACGTGTCATTTTTTCACATAATTAGAAAAAGACTATTCTAAAATTCATATGTAATTAAAAATAAGTCTGAATAGCCAATACAATCCTTAGCAGAAAGAATAAAGCCAGAGCTATCACACTACCTGACTTTACGATAAGGCTACAGTAACCAAAATATTATGGTACTGGTATAAAAACAGACACATAAACCAATGGAACAGGTTAGAGAACCCTGAAATAAAGCTGCACACCTACAACCATATGATATTCAACAAAGCTGACAACAACAAGCTCTGTGGATAGGACTCCCTATTCAACAAACGGTGCTGGGATAACTGGCTAGCCATATGTAGAAGATTAAAACTAGACCCTTTACTTTCACCATATAAAAACTCAACTCAAGATGGATTAAAGATAGAAATGTAAAACCTAGAACTATAAAAACTGTACAAGAAAACCTGGGAAGTACAATTCTGGACATGAACCCTAGCAAAGATTCCATAGTGAAGACTTCAAAATCATTTGCAAGAAAACTAAAAATTGACAAGTAGCACCTAATTAAAGAACTTCTGCACAGCAAAAGAAACTGTCAACAGAGAAAACAGGCAACCTACAGAATGGGAGAAAATACTTGCATACTATGCACCCAACAAAGGTCTAATATACAGAATCTAGAAGGAACATAAATCAACAAGAAAACACAAACAATCCCATTAAAAAATGAGCAAAGGGCATGAAAAGACACTTCTCAAAAGAAGTCATATATAAATGCAGCCAACAAGCATCTGAAAAAATGCTCAACATCATTAATTATTAGAGAAATGCAAATCAAAACCCCAATGAGATATCATCTCACACCAGTCAGAATGCCTATTATTAAGTAAAAAAAAAAATATGCTAGTGAGGTTGTGGAAAAAAGGGAACACTTACAGACTGCTGGTAGGAATGTAAATTAGTTCAGCCACTGTAAAAAGAAGTTTGGAGATTTCTCATAGAACTTAGAACTAGCATTCAACTTGGCAATCCCTTTATTGAGTATATACCCAAAGGAGTATAAATCATTCCACTATAAAGACACATGCACATGTATGGTTCACTGGAGCACTACTCACAATAGCAAAAACATAGAGTCAACTTAAATATCCAAAAGTGATGGACTGGATAAAGAAAATGTGATACAATGTATACTATGGAATACTATGCAGCCAAAAAAAATAATTAAATCATGTCCTTTGCAGTAACATGCACGAAGCTGCAGGCTATTATTCTAAGCTAATTAACACAGGAGCAGAAAACCAAATACTGCATGTTGTCACTTGTAAGTGAGAGCTAAACATTGACTACATGGACATAAAGAAGGGAATAATAGACACTAGGGCTTACTTGAGGGTGGAGGGTGGGAAGAAGAGATAGAAGATTAAAAAATCCACCCGTGAGGTACCATGTACATTACCTGGGTGACAAAATGATCTGTAGGCCAAACCCCCCGATATGAAATTCACTCATGTAACGAACCTGCATATGTACACCCTGAACTTAAAAGTTGGAAGAAAAAAACATACAGGTAAATATCATTTAAAACTGTAACTCAGGTCCAATTTATTAGTTGTGTGACCTTGGGAGGATCACATAACTCTTCTGAGGCTCAGTTTGTTCAATGATAAAACTGATTGAACAGTTTTCAGGGTCATTATGTCAATGAATGAGATTCTGTAGTTAAGTGGTAGGTATTTAATGAATATTAGCTATTATCAACATTATTATTACTACAGTTTTGGGAAGCCAATCAAGAACAGTCCTCTTCCCTGACTAAAGGTGGAACCAACTGAGGAAAAGACTTCTTTGTCTATTTCTAATAATTCCTCTGTAAATAAAATGTACCCATCCAGTCACCAACACAGCTGGACAGGGACAGGACTCTTACCTTGGAAAGAGGATAGGGATAGAGTAGAACATCCTGTCCTACTAGACAGGGATGCTTCAGAAAAGAGAGAGCCCAGAAGACACGAGTCATGCATTCACAGATGCTTCTAAACTCACCTATTCCTTCTACCCTGGGAGGTGTGAACGAGGGGGATGACAGAAGCTGAAATCCCTCCAGGTGGGAATACAAGAGGGAGGGACATTGAGATTTCTCCCTAAATATTATTATGAGTTTGATGCCAATGCTTTTAGGAAATTGAAGATTTTATAGCTTAAAAATTTTATTACTATAATACTTGTGTATTTATAATTTAGTGTGTGCATATTATATTTATTTCTCTTATATATATATTTCTCATTCCTTCTCCTTTGATATTTTTTTTACCTTGGTAAATTGAACTTTTTGATTTCCAATTATTACCTTTTTCCCACTAAAAAATTTCACATTTACCCTTTGCCACAAATTTTGTAGTATCTTCCCCATTGGTGGAGTATACTTTTCTGTCCCATTAGCTTTGTCCATGGCCATTTGACATGGGTTGGTCAGTGGAACGGTTGTAGATGTGAAGTAAGCGGCATCTGAACAGAAGCTTTAAATGAGCTTGTGTGATTATTCTCTCTTTACCCTTAACATTTCCCTCTACCATGGGAACACCGTGCTCCAGGCAGTGGCCACTCCTTAATTCTGGATCTCAGCATGAGTAAACATACAAAGACGGCCCACTGGACCTAGTGCAGCCCAGTGAAGTCCATATCTGGTTACCTATGTAACCAACATACCTGCAGCTGACCTGCATTGCTCATGTAAAGGAATAAATATTGTAAGCTACTATAATTTATGGGTTGTAAGTAGCATAACACAAATGACTAAAGAGTACACCATTTGTTCTTAATAGAGTCTTGACCAGACAGCTTGAATGGTCATGATCTCAGATGAGAGGCAAGGAGAGCAGTCAAAGCTCACGACTAGCTCATACAAAACCTGTGCAAGTGTGCTGTGTCAGTCCCACACCTGGTCACCTGTTCTTAGCACAATGGTGACAGCCAGGTTTCTCACTGAGTCTATTAACAGTTTTTGAGTTTGACAAGAGTAGGCAAGGTCAAACACTGGCCAGGTGCTGAAGTGTTACATGTACTGCCAGAAGCAGCACCATTCATATGTACATTCCAAAGGAGGGTTTTCTTAAAGTGAATCTCCTTAAGTTCTAGTAAGTGCATGCCAGTCACAGGTATACTAGATTGTCTTAGCCCTCCTGAATAGTATAAGGTAACATGTAAACATTATGAATGTTCAGTTGCAAAAGTGGATTATCGCAAATAGGCTAAATCTTATTACAATAAAACATTATAATGGAGTGTTTATGACCCTAAAGATTTCTAAAACCTAGTAATGATCAATTTATTTTGAGAAATATTAAAATTTGATACTTTGTTGCTTTGTATAATGGAATTTAGCTAACTTTTTTTTTTTTTTGCTTTTTGGGGGGCAATGTACAGCAGAGTGACTAAAGGTGCAGGCTTTTAATGAGCTAACAGCAATCATTTCAAGTCCTGGCCACTCCGTGTCCTAAGTTTATATTCTTCGACAAGCCACTTACATTGAGTGGTGTTTAACTTTCCTTATCTGCAAAATAAGAAAAACAGAAACTTCCATAACAAAGTTGTAATAAGGACTGTTTGAGATTATATATGAAAAGTATTTATCCCACTGCTAGAATATTGTAAGCACTAGATGTTTGTAGACATATTTTTACTGTTATTCTTGCCATAATTATGTGTAAAGCACAAGCAACATTCAGTCTTTTAAAAAGTTTCAGCTTTTCATACTTCCAAATGATAAAATATGCATAAAATTTTATCAAAAACCAGAATCCTCCTATCATGACAGGAAAAATATGGAGAAAAAGGAAATTCTATTTTGTTTTGACAAAAGACAAGGCAATAATTTCCATAAATATTCAACAACTAACATTGGAACATTTCATAATGTCACTGCAATTTAGTAATAATTATACTAGTTACACTGTATAGCACTTAATCTTTTTAAGATATTTTGCCAACTGCTTTTTTAATCCTCACAGCTATTTTATTAGAAAAGTTATTTACATGTGTCATATCCTTGCTATTCTTCTCTATCAAAATTAATGATGTTTTCACAAATAATAAGCATTGAAAACTTCCACATCAGATACTATCAATGTTTTATATTTTCTTCACACCTACTTCACTTTCTTCTAGAAGCTTGGATTTTTAACATGAACAACTTAGATTTAGGCTAGCCCATTTCTTTACAACTTTCTCTGTTATTCAATATAAATAATATAAAGAGAAATATGAAAATATTAATATGAATACTCATGTATGCACACCCATATTTTTTATACTTAACATTTTTCCATGTTTGGCTTTTTCAAAAAACAAAGAACCAGAAATAGAGCTGAGGTCCTTTGTGTAACTTGCTTTCTTTTCTTTTTGATATTCTCTAAATGCACCTGCTCTTCCTAAATTTGCTATATTTTTCATTCTTTTAAACTGCATGGAAATGTTACATATATTAATTATTGTGATACAAATTCCATTTTATCTCAATATCTTATTTGGAAATTTATTGATGTTGACTAATTTAGAGCTACACTATCCATTGGAACTGTTGTATAATATTCCTTTGAGCAAATGACAATTCATCCATTTTCAGATTCATGTTTGTAACTGTTTGCAATTCAGCAGAAACTGTTGTTTTTGCTCTTATACCCTTGACACTCACTTTTCCAGACTGAAGGCTGCTTCCTGTGGACACCTGCAGCACTCTGCTGAAAGGTGTCTGTTCTGGCATGCTCAGAGCACACTCAGCTTACTTGCAGGGCAAGTTGAAATGCCAGAGAGCCTGAAGCAGCCTTCATTCAATGATAGGCAGGGATTTGGTGGATAAATACCCTACCTGTTTTTACACCTATTGTGAGACAACTCTGAGATATTTTTC
The DNA here is from genome assembly GCF_049350105.2 of Macaca mulatta. NCBI lineage: Eukaryota > Metazoa > Chordata > Mammalia > Primates > Cercopithecidae > Macaca > Macaca mulatta. Next base: position 111,145,361 of record NC_133412.1, read on the forward strand.
CCAGCAGTACTTGCCTCATATCCCAAGGTGAGAATTTGTTGATTCTGCACCCTTGGGTTTCCTGTCTTTTCCTATCTCATATCTCCGCTTCCCCACTCATCCTTTTCTGAGATCACCTCCCAAATAAATTATAGGCATACCTTAGAAATATTACAAGTTTGGTTCCAGACCATCACAATAAGGCAAATATCACAGTAAAGAGAGTCAAATGAATTGTTTGGTTTCCCAATGCATTTAAAAATTATACTTACACTATACTGTAATCTATTAAGTGTGCAATAGCATTAGATCTAAAAATAGACATACTTTAATTTAAAATACCTTATTGCAAAAAAATGCTAACAATCATCTGAGCCTTCAGCAAGTAGTAATCTTTTTGTTGGTGGAGGATGTTGCCTCAATGTTGATGACTTCTAATGAGTAGGGTGGTGGTTACTGAAGGTTGGGGGTGGTGGGGGTTGTGGCAATTTCTTTTAAAAAAGGCAACAGTGAAGTTTTCAATATCAATGCTCTTCTCTTCATGAAAGATTTTTGTGTAGTATATGATACTATTTGACAGCATTTTACCCACAGTAGAACTTCTTTTAAAATTGTATTTAGTCCTCTCAAAACTGACTTCTGCTTATCAACTAACTTTATGGAATAGTTTAAAACCTTGATTGTTATTTCAACAGTATTCACAACATCTTCCTCAGATGCTATTCTTGATATTCTTGATATGTTATCTCAAGAAACCACTTTCTTTGCTCATCCTTAAGAAGCAGCTCCCCATTTGTTCAAGTTTTATCATGAGATTTTAGCAATTCAGATACATCTTCAGGCTCCACTTCCAATTCTGGTTTTCTTGCTATTTCCACCACTCCTGCAGTTACTTTTTCTACTGAAGTCTTGAACCCCTCAAAGTCATTCATGAGTGTTGGAATGAACTTCCTCCAAACTCCTGTTAATGTTGATATTTTGACCTCTTCCTGCGAATCATGATTGTTCTCAATAGCATCTAGAATTGTGAATCCTTTTCAGAAGATTTTTAATGAATTTGCCCAGATCCATCAGAGGAATCACAGTCTATGTCAGCTATGGTCTTACACAATGTATTTCTTAAATAATAAACTTGAAGTTGTATTATGCTTGATCCATGGACTGCAGACAGATCTTGTGTTAGCAGGCATGAAAACAAGATCAACTTTTTGTATATCTCCATTAGAACTTATCAGGGGAAACCAGCCCCCGATATTCAACATGGGTTATTTTCTATTTCCCAAAGTTTTGGCCAGTTTGAGAAATAAAGGGAAAGAGTACAAAAGATATTAATTTTAAAGCTGGGTGTCTGGGGGAAACATCACATGTTGACAGGTTCTGTGATGCCGTCTAAGCCACAAAACCAGCTAGTTTTTATTAGTGATTTTCAAAAGAGGAGGGAGTGTATTAATAGTGTGTGGGTCACAGAGATCACATGCTTCACAAGGTAATAAAATATCACAAGGCAAATGGAGGCAGGGCGAGATCACAGGAGCTGGGCAAAATTAAAATTGCTAATTTAGTTTTGGGCATGCATTGCCATTGACAACATCTTTTCAGGAGACAGGGTTTGAGAGCAGACAAATGGCCTGACTAAAATTTATTAGGTGAGAATTTCCTCATCCTAATAGGCCTGGGAGCGCTACAGGAGACTGGGGCTTATTTCATCCCTTATCTGCAACTGTAAAAGACAGACTTTCCCAAAGTGGCCATTTCAGAGGCCTCCCCTTCAGAACGCATTCTTTTTCTCAGGGATGTTCCTTGCTGAGAAAAAGAACTCAGCGATATGCCTCCTATTTGCTTTTGAAAGAAGAGAAATATGGCTCTGTCCCGCCTGGCCCACAGGCAGCCAGACTTTAAGGTTAGCTCCCTCATTCCCTGAAAATCGCTGTTATCCTGTTCTTAAGGTGCCCAGATTTCATACTGTTCAAGCACACATGCTCTACAAACAATTTGTGCAGTTAACACAATCATCACAGGGTCCTGAGGCGACATTCATCCTCAGCTTATGATGATGACAGGATTAAGAGATTAAAGTAAATACAGGCATAGGAAATCACAAGAGTATCGATTGGGGAAGTGATAAATGTCCATAAAATCTTCACAATTTATGTTCTTCTGACATGGCTTTGCCGGTTTCTCCATTCGGGGTCCCTGACTTCCCACAACAGAACTCTTGGGCAACCAAGTGTATTGTCAATGAGCAGTAGTATGCTGAAAGGAATTATTTTCCAAGCAGTAGATCTCAGCAATGGGCTTAAAATATTCAGTGAACCATACTCTCAACAGATGAGCTGTCATCCAGGCTTTCTTGTTCCATCTATAAAGCATGGTAAAGTAGAGTTAGCATAATTCTCAAGGGCAATAGGATTAGCAGAATGGTAAATGATCATTGGCTTCAACTTAAAGTCACCACCTGTGTTAGACCCTAACAGGAGAGTTCATCTCCGTTGAAAATCTGTTGTTTAGTGTTGCAACCTGCATGCATAATTTTAGCCTGATCTGGATAATTTTCTGCAGCTTCTGTATCAGCACTTGCTGCTTTCCATTGCATTTTTTTATGCTATGGAGACAGTTTCTTTCCTTAAACTTCATGAACCAACCTCTGCTATGTCAAACTTTTCTTCTGCAACTTCCTAACCTGTCTCTACCTTGATAGAATTGAAGAGAAGTAGGGGTCTTGCTCTGGATTAGGCTTTGACTTAGGAGGATGTTGTGGTTGATTTGATCTTTTATTGACAACTAAAACTTTCTCCATATTAGCAATAAGGTTGTTTCACTTTTCTATTATTTGTGTGTTTACTGGAATATCCCTTTTCCAGAAATTTTCCTTTGTATGCATAAGTTGGCTGTTTGGTGCAAGAGGCTCAGTTTTCAGTCTACTTTGGCTTTTGGCATACCTTCCTCAAAACTAAGCCTAATTCTTTCTAGATTTTTATTCAAAATGAGAGATGTGAATCCCCTTCTTTTTCTTAAACACTTTCTTGAACACTTGAGACCATTGCAGGGTTATTCATTGGCCTAATTTCAACATTGTTGTGTCTCAGGGATTAGGGAGGCCCAAGGAGAGAGAGGGAGATGAGGGAATGGTTGGTTGGTATAGCAATCAGAATATATACAGCCTTTATTAATGAAGTTTGCTGTATAATATGAGTACCACTACTGGGACCCAAAAACACTTACAATAGTAACATCAAAGATCACTGGTCACAAACCACCATAAAAATAATAAGAATGCAAAAGTTTGAAAATTATAAGAATTACCACAATGTGACACAGAGACACAAAGTGAGCACACGTTGTTGGGAAAAATCATACTGATGGACTTGCTTGACACAAAGTCAAATTTGAAGTCCAGGAGTCCATGGAATTTGAAATCCAGGTGGCAAAATCCAGCCTGCCACCTGTTTTGTACAGCCATTGAGCTAAGAATGGATTTTATATTTTTAAAAGATAGAAAAGATCAAAAGAAGACTAATTGTCTTTGTTTTGTGCTACTATAATAAAATACCATAGACTGAGTAACTTATAATGAACAGGAATTTATTTGGCTCATGGTTCTGGAGGCTGGGAAGCCCAAAATCAAGAGGCCACATCTGGTGAGGGCCTTCTTACTTTATCATAACATGGAGGAAGACATCACATTGAGAGAGAGCAAGAGAGGGCCAAACTCACTTTTATAACAAACCTATTCTTGTGATAATGAATGCACTCCAATGATAGCAACATTAATTCATTCATGAAGGCAGAACCCTCATTACCTAATTACCTTTTAAAGGCCCCACTTCTCAACACTGTTGGAATGGGGCTTAAATTTCCAACACATACACTACAGAGAACACATTCAAACCATAGTATGAATTTTTCATGACACACAAAATTGTGTTAAATTACATTTTTAGTATCCATAAGTAAGTTTTTGTTGGAGTTCAGTCATACTTATTTACTTACTTATTATCTGTGGTCATTTTTATACTACTACAACACAAATAAATAGTTGCTACAGAGACTCTATGGCCTGCAAAGTTTAAAATACTTATTATCTAGACTTCTGCTGAGAAAATTCACTGATCCTTTCTCTAGGATATATATTTAGAAGTAGAATTTCTATGTTAAAGATAATGCATATAAATAAATAAATAAAGATTTAAACATTATATGTATAATATAAAATAAGAATATTTTTATGTTATAGATATATACTATAAACTTTGCCAAATTGCTCTCTAATGTAGTTGTTCCAACTTATACTTCCACCTACCAGGAGCATTTGTGTGTTTCCACTTCTTTGTATTCTCACCAGGATTTTTTTTTTTTTTTAGCACTTTTCTAATACTTGCTAAACTATCTTTTTAACCAAGTAAATATTCATGTCTCAGCCTCCTTTAAAGACAATGATATCTAAAATTGTTTTGCTTTGAAAAAAATCTTTATTTTTGTGGATTACCTTTAAACTTTTGACAAATGATATTGACTTCCACTTATGGGGGTGATAGAAAATTTCCTCTTAAAAAATTTTAAGGAAAAAGAGTAAGTCAATTAAAAGATAAACATTAAGTATATAACTGTAAAGTGATATCCAGATGTAGTGAAGTCATAAAGATGGATTCTGAATGATTGAAATTTGTGAATCAGTGAAGCAGTGGAAACTTGCCATCTGTATTTTAATTGTGGATCAATCATTTGCCAGTTGTGTGTTCTTGGACAAATTATTTATACTCTCTACATTTCAGTAAAATGAAGATAATTGCTAAAGCTTCCCTATTTCTTTCATAGTGTTATTTTGGAGATCTATCGAGATTATAAGTTAGAGCTCAATGAAAGTGTACAGTACAATATAAAAGTAAGACATTGTTCTGTTACACCATCTCCATGTGGTGCCTATATATAACCTCCCTGAAGTTTCTACTGTTCTCCCCAAAGACAATGGACATGGTCCACTTTTTTGTTTGGTTTTGCTCACATTGATAATTGTCAATAGCACTAGCTCCACGCTCTCCATTTCTGCTAGTAGAAATTCTATTGACTGTTCATTAGCCTTTTTCTATTAAGTGTTCCCCAGATTCTATTCCCTCTTGTCATGTTACATATCTTCCTCCAGTAAATCTTTGTATCATTTAAAGATGTTCTCTGACAACATGGAATATATTTCACTGTCTATTCTTGGACTGCTTATGCATTATGAACATAGATGCTGTACTCCTTTGGCAACTTCTTCAGACCTAGCATAGTTTCTTGTACAAAATAGTAGCATATGAATATATATATTGACCTTAATTTCTTTTATAAGGATCCATTATCCCTTTTAAAAGTATGTTTGCCCCAATTTTGCCTACATGGCTGAAAATATGAGGCCTCAATATGGTGTACGGGTTCCTCTAAGGTGGACCTCATCCTACCTCTTCAGGCTCATCTTATAGTAGCCTGTCTTCTCTCTCTCTGCTTCAGCTGCACTGACCTACCAGTCCCCCAAACATGCATGCTCCTTCAGCAGCAGGGCTTTGGCACATGTTGTTCTGAGTACATAGAATAATCTCAATTCCTTTCATTTATTAATTTTTACTCACTTTTCAGACTTGATTTCAGTGGTGTCTTCTCCAGGGAAGCCTTGCTGTATCTCGACTATGCCAAATTCCCCTCTTACATGCCCTGATAGCACTAGACTATTCATTGGCAGCATTCATCATAGTGGCAACTTTACACTTATTTATGTGATTATCTGGTTAATGTTAATCCTACCTGTTAAGCCTTGAGCTTCACGAAGACATGGGAATGTTTGTTTTGCCTCACCATTGTATCTCTTGCATCTAATAGCATGGTACATTGTAAATGATCAATAAATATTTGTTGGATGTTTGACTGAATGACTAATAAGTTGCTCTATTCCCTGCAAAATCAAATCAAACCTAGTGTCCTTTCTTGCTCCCATCTTCCACGATCAGAAAGAAAATACATACGATCAATGGCATAAATTGAGCTTTATCTACTCTAGCCAAGTCATTTGGGAAAACTTCCAGGGTGTCAAGACACCAGTCATTGCTTCCAGGAATCAGTGACTCCCTGCAGCAGTTCTTAGTGACCTGCTATTACTGAACCCCTGCCCCTTGAAAGCTATATCTTCCCCAAGCAAATGCCAGAATGCTTTCTGTGATAGCTGGACTCCAGCTGCAGTCTTCTCTAAATATATCCATGTGCCATTTTACCTTAAATTTCTATCTAAAAATAATCAGGTTGTTGAACTACAGCAGAGTAATACACAATTTAAATTCAGTTGCCAAGAGGCACATTTTTGCTTAAGAACAGGCAATCTTGCACTTGGTTTCTGACATAAAAAGACCAGTCTTGCTGTGAAGCATGAATTACAGATAACCCTTGAACATTACACATCAAACCTGACACTAAGGGCAGCCTCTCTCTCTCTCTCTCTCTCTCTCTCTCTCCCCCCCCCCCCATATATATACACACACACACACACGTATGCAATTATTATTTAAACTCTATATTTTAAAAGCTTCCTTTATAGCCAACAATGGTAGACTTCATCACGAATTATTAGTTTTAATATGATGACAATATATTAAGGCAGAGAGGATTTTAAAAAGTACTTATCTTTTTGCCGCTTCAGTATATAATATTCTTTTAACTCTGACCCCCAATCTCTTTTTTTAGAATTTCCAAAGAGTTCCAAGAGGTTGTATTTGAGTGAAGATAAAATATAGTGAGATCAAGATGCCATGTTTACATATCCTTATTTTAAATATCCTCACAGTATAGCTCTGGCAAGGACATGGTCCATGAACAAGATGTCAGCATTTGATAGGATAAAAACAACAACAACAGCACTTCTTATGTTGAAACTGGGCCAAGGCCTCTTTCAGCAACATCATCTACAGTCTCCCCACAACCCTGTTAGCCCATGTGTGCTACTGAGGACCACACAATTGAACCACAGGGAATCATCTTTTCCAAGATTTCAGTGTGGACAGATACTTACTTGTTTTGATCTAAACTTACCTCTTTAACTTTTGGATCCCAAGCAAAACAAATGCTTAAAAGAACAAATACTTGCTTTTAACCAGAGGAAATGATCAAGCAAATGGCCTGGATACTATAGCAGTGAGTACTTGTTTAGTCACTCACCTAACAGGCAGAGAAATTATTATAGAAAATGTTAATATGTAATTCTGGATTTTCTAAATTAATGAAGACTCTCATTTCCATTTTCAAACAGTGCTGTTGGGTATCATTTGTGTTTAATGCCACATTGTTGCTGGGTTGGTAGTGGATTGGCACTGAAATGGAATATAGAAAAGTTGCCAGTGAATACCAGAGTGGCCCAGGAAGAAAGAACGCCAACAGAACATCTGGGTTAGAGATACAGCTGCTTTGGGGAAGGCTCTTATGCTTGTAGATTGGGTGATAAAATTCAGTGAGTCAGAACTTATATTACTGTGTGTTTCATAACAACTTTCTAACACAGTGTTAGGGTGAGGGTGCCAGGCCTGCTATTTACAGTGGAACCATTTGTGTTTCATTTGATTTTGCTTGATTGCTTCCATTGCATTGTAATAAAACTTGCACAGAAGTTTTGATAAAGAAGACATCTTAATATTTTTAATACTGCACTTTAAATTTTTATTGAAATTTGAGTATGTGTCAATGTAAAATTCATGTCATGCTTAATTTTGTTTGGTGGAATAAACAAACATTGATGTGAAAAGGAGTTTTTAACTACAAAATGATATAATGTTACGTCGACAGTGGTTATCTCTGGCTGGAAAGTTTTGAATGATTTAAAATTATTCCTTTTTTATTTTTCTCTGTTTTCTAAATGCCTTATTTGTATTATAAAAGTGCACACACATACATATATGTGCATGTATGCATACATGTGTACATATATGCATATACAGATATATTTAAGTGGACACTTTTCCTTAGGCAGAGCTGTTATTTCAAAAGCACATGATATTTTCACCCTCCAAGATTCTATCGCAGAAGTGTGTGTTTACGAGGTAGGAGAAATGAAGAGCAGGGGAGAAAGGGCGGGACAGAGCAAAGCAGAACATTTCATCTCTTCTCTTGTCTGTAACTGTTGTCTGCAGGTAGGTCTTTTGCTTTCCACTTTTCTCTTGGGTCCCATATGGCTTGGTTATAGAAATGTCACTTTTGAAACTACAAAATTCAGGACAGGAGAAACTTGAGGACCAGACCGTCCCTGTGGTGGGACATGAATCCTGCCTATGCTGTGCAGCCTCCTAACCCTTTTGAGTTTCTGTCTGCTCCCCAAGTCTGGTCCTGGGAGCCCATGATAGCCTTCTACATCATTCATATCTTTTTTTCCTTTGGATAGCTGAGTTTACTTTTCTTACTTTCAGCCAAGAACTGACTGACATAACTAAGATTAAATAAAATAAACATGTCTTTTTTTTTTTCTATGTGAGATGATCAATAATCACTAGAAACTTCCTATGGGAAAAGACTGTAGAATATGAGTGTCCTCAACAAAGTTTTAATTTGTGATTTCTGCAGCAGCAAGCCAGCTCTGGGTCTCTCTCTATTTAATCATAGTAATGATGATGCATTGTTCTTTTACATCCATCAGGCTGCTTTCACCTTTGGTTACATGGAGAAGGAACAGAAGTCCTAAAGATAATAAATGAAAATATTGTTTCACCTGGAGTTTAACTCTTTTAAAAAATTATATTTGTAACCTGCTTTACAGTGGTAGATTATGGACCTATAGAGGGGTTGTCATTGAATTTAGTCTCTGAAGAGAATTCAGTAATTATCTAGGAGCATTCCCTCAATTTATAGCTAAGAAGCTGAATCCGCCGGTAGTTAAGAGACTTACCCAAATCACATAGCAACTTAAAGGTACAAAATTAGACTTAAAATTCGTGACTTCTGAATCTTAGTCAAAAATTCTTTCTCTAGATGTCACTCTCCAAAGATTTCATGATTTAAACAAAAGGATTGATGAATGAAATAGCCACTTTGCTTTGAAAAGAATAGTAAATAAATTCATAAGAATACTTTTTGGACTATGGCCAAATAATATTCCAGTCAGTATTTGCCTCACTTACCACCTATGTTGCTTTGATTAACATGTCTGGTAAACTCTGTCTTTAGATAAGAAGCAGAAACAAGTGAAATACATATTTAGATGATTCTCTTTTCCCCTCTTTTTCTTAATTATACATCTTAACTGTATTCTTTTTCTTACTATATTGAAGGTGGTTACGTAAGCAGAAAATGTATCTCTGATCTGTCTCCATTCTTTCTGAATGCGTGACTGTTGCCTGGAGCCCTGCAGTGTGCAGCTAACTGAGAAGTTTTAGTGCTCCAGGGACACTTGCTGTATTTCCAGGCTTGGCTATTTCATATTATGTTTCCTTTCTGTGTGTGTCTTGCCTCCTGAATGAGATTGTGCTCTGAGGGGGCCTTTGGCAAATTATTTTTGGTGGCTTAACTTTCATTCAACATATATGCACTGAGCATCTACAACCCGTGCTGTGTACTGTGCTAAGAATTAGTGGCACAAGTAGGAGAAAAACCTCCTCCTGCCCTCAGGGAACCGACACTCTATTCAGAGCAATGTGCATTTTAAAGTGACAGATGATAAGAAATAATACACAATCAAACAAAGTAGGATACTGAGCTCTCTTAAAAATTTATTATTATATCCTTAAGAACTCAGATTAAGGAGTTCTGTTAAGAAATTATAACTAGTACTTTGGGCAGCCTGAAGGGGGCTCTCCAGCAGCCTGTGAAGACAATTATGCTGGTAAGACAAAATGTATTCCTGTGAATAATTAAAATAATTAAACTGTTTATAATATACATTAGTCATTTAATTGCTGATTTTTCCAAGACAGAAAGAGTACATGTTTTTACCAAATGCTTAGGAAAGGTCAATGTGAGCCAAATGGTGGCAAATAGGCTGACAACTCTGTGAAGGTGAAAGGAAAATGGGTAACATAAACTCTGTAGAATGATAGGGTGACATGCTAGGGGCTTAAAATCACCTTTGTCTCGGCAATAGTATTCAAAGGCTCCATGTTTTCATTGCTGTACAGTTTCATTCATTCATTCAGCACATCCTTTGAGCACAACTTTTTTTTTTTTTTTTTTTTTGAGCAGACACTGTTCTAGACACTTGAGATACATCAGGACAAAGATGCCTGACCCTGTGGGCCCGCATTCTCAGCAGGGGAATATAGGAGATAAGCAAGGAGCATGTGAATATGCAAATGATATAGTATGTTGAGGGATATAAAGGCTAGAAAGCAAAAAGGAGATGCGGGCATAGTAAGAGGGATTAGCAATACTAGAGTGGAGAGTTTTTAAAGTGTTCACAATAGGACTCCTTAAGATAGTGACATTTGAGCATTACTTGAACAAGATCAGGGAGTTTACTACATGGAGGAAGATCATTCCAGGCAGATACAAAAAGTGCTAAGATGGGCATATAAGTATGCCAGACAGGCTGGAACAGAGTGAGGGAGAGGCAGTGGGTTGGAGATGAAGTTAAATTATATAGCATCTTTCAGTGTGATGTAAGGACTTTCCCTTTGACTGTAAGTGAAATATGGAGCCACCACAGCAATCTGAGCAGAGGAATTACATGATCTGATTAACACTTCGAAAAGCATTAGTCTGATGACTGTGCTGTGTATACACTGGAGGGCAATGGTAACAGCAGAGTCCAGCAGGAGGTGATGGCACCAATCTCAGATAGAGAAGAGGATAGTGCAGATCTGGTGGGTGGCAATTCAGGTGTTGAAAAGTAATATGTTTCTATTTACATTTTGAAGGCAGAACCAGTAGGACATGCTGATGACAGATGTGTGACGTGAAAGGAAGAGTCAAAGATGACCCTAAGATTTTTTCCCAAGAAATCCCATTAATTCAGATGGGAAAAGTGATAGATGGAGCAGATGTGAAAGAGATGATGAGTTCAGTTGTGGGCATGTTGAATTTCAGATGTTAATTAGATATCTATATAGACATGTTAAGTAGGCTGTTGGATATATAACTCTGGCATTCAAAAGAGATGTCTGGGATAGAGATATAAGTGTAGGAGTTGTTGGCATAGATTTTATTTAAGATGCAACACTGAATGCAGTCAGCAAAAGAGTGAGCATAGATAGAGAACAGAAGAGGATCAAGTAATAAACCATATGGCACTTCAACACCAAGACATCAAGAAGAAGAGAAACCCTTACAAAAGAAAAAGGAGTAAAACAGAGATGTAGGAGAAATCCAAAACTGCAAGTCCTAGGAATGAGTTCTGAGTACTGGTTTCTGAGGTTACTTTGAAGAAGTTTTGAAGGCTCCATTTTGTCAATTGAAGAGTTAGTTTGACTTGTTAGGCCAGTCGTATACAGATGAGACCAATTGAAGGGGACGACCTCCAAATAAGGTATTTTTTACTTTTAGTTTCCTAAGAGAAAAGGGGAGAAGGGAACAGGTAACAGGCTTTTTAAGAGAAAAACCTATCACAAGATGGCTTTTTAACACAGGAAATCCATACAAGATTTGAGTACATCCCCTGGCACGGAATCAGTATTTGATTTGGGACAGTGCAGAATTTTGACATAACAGTGACTGGCTAATTCCACTGAATTTCAGGATTCAGAATTTCATGCTTGTCTGCTACTGTCAGAGCTGCAGGTTACCTCCAGTACTGAAGAAGATGGATTCCAGCATCAATTCAGATAGAAATAATATTGGGAACAGAAAGGTGAAGTCTAGGATATTTGAAGAGGCCTGTGTATACTAACGTGGGGATCGGGGGTGGAGGTTTTTAGATGGCAGAGGTTGATATAGCATCAAATTATGCTTAGATACTAAAGAGAATGCAAATGCAACCAACATCCTTTATGTTGCAGCCAATATTTTTCTTTTGGATGCAGGACTCAGCAATAATTCAACTGAATGACATTACTGGGTCACAGCATTGATCCTCTAGGCCAGGGTCAGTTCCTTGGGCCCCCTGCTTAATATGTCTAAGTAGAGTGGGAATAACGATCATTCACCAGGATCCAGTAGAGTAAACTATGTGGACCTGTTTCATGGAAAATTCTATCTATTAAAAAGTTATGTATCTTTCCTAGCTTGTTTTTTGCAGCTTTTCTCCTGGCCAAGGTGAGTGAATGAAGTGAAAGGGAGAATGGACAGTGTTTGAAGACAGAGCACCTTCTGTAAAACAGAACATTGTAAAATATACTCAAATTTTTAATTATATTCCAAGTTACATATTATTATTTGCTTTAATAAGTAAATAATGTATGAAATACCTTTCCAGAGAGTAAAATTGAGCCTTCAGCAAGAGTGGCTTTTGTAACCTGGGCACGGAGTCTTTCCTTAGACCACATAGCATGCCACTAACAAGGTAATTAATTACTTTACCAGATGAGGGAAGACAAGCTTCACACAGCTGACTGCCTCTTTCCTTTTCTGCTTTCTAGCAAGCTAGACTGAACTGCCAGGCATCCCAGGAAGAGGCAGAGACAGAGAGGAGGCAGAAGCGTAAGTAGAAGAAAGAGGAAGCTGAGCTAAGAGGGAGAAGTAGATATAAACACGCCCTTCCTCCCTTTCTCTCCTTTACATTTCAGCCCAGGTGGGATTGCCCCTGCCTCTCTTTTCCTCATCATATGGAGATTGAAAGACCACACAGATGGCAGGATTCTGCCAGTCTTGGCCTGGAGAAGAGAGCACAAGACACATTGATTTTCCCAGCAGTGAGAAAACCATCTTATTTATTTTCTCGTTTTGCCTTATTCTTTGACAAGGCTGCTGACCTTGTCAAAGGCCCTAATTACGACAAATTTAAGACCAAAAAGAGGGCTCTTTGATTTCAGGTTACATATTTCTTATTTTACAATTAGATGCAAAAGACTTTGCCAAGCTCTCCATATGTATCATTTTATTTAAACTTTGTATCTACCTCCATTGTGATAGTTACTGTTACCACGATTATACAGAACAGAAAGCAGAAACACAGAGAGGTTGAGTCTTGTTTAAAACCACACAGGGAGTAGGTAGTGGTGCCAAGATTCAAGGTCAGATTTGTTTGATTACAACTTCTTCATGTTTCCTCTTGAGCATTGTATTGGGGAAGAGGACATGAAGCTTTTGAATTATGGCACCCACTCTAAGTAACATACTCAAAACTTTTGCTTATGCCCATGTTAGAGACACTGGGACTGGACTTCACCATAAACAACTAGAAAACTGGAACAAATATATGAAACACCTGTTTTTAAACACTGAACATCAGGCAGTGTTGAACTGTAACCTTTAGAGAAGGGAAACAAATGAGGTGAGCCCTACAATTTCCTTGGCTTTCTGCTTGGAGGCATTTCTGGACCACAGAAACAGGGAAGAGCTCAACCTGAATACAGTGGTTGCACTGAGTTAAGAAGAAAAAACTGGAGTTGAGGGAGGTGGAAGTAGCTAGAATTTACAGGACAAATAAAGAAATAACACTCAAAATTTGCGTAACGGTCCTTTTGATTTCTTTGCTGAATACCAAGCCACAAATGATGTTGCAAAAAGAACAAATGGGAAGCTTTAAGCTAAAGCAGTTCCCCTGTCTCATGCTAGGCTGGGAGACATTTGAGTTCCAAACAGGCAAAGCAGAGAGTCCTCACTGAACACCTGGGACATTCAATGGAGACCCAAGAAGGATCATGTCACAGTAATAGGTCTAAACTAGACATACCCTAGCATACCCCTATGTCTAAACTAGACATACCCTAATATTAATAGATCTAAACTATACACACCCTAGCAGACATACTCTAAACTAGACAAACCCTAGCAGGTTTGTTTTTGAGGCTTAAAAACAAACCTCAAAATGATCAAGGTCATTCTCAGGTAACTTATCTACCTGATAGAAAAATGTTCAGCACTATTTAAGAAAAAAAATGGAACTCAACAAAAAATTCAAAATGTCCAGCATATCATTTTTAAAAATCATAAATTCAAAGAAAAAAGAAAATGTTACCCATTAACAAGAGAAAAAAATCAGCTACCACAAATGAACACAGAAATAATAGAAATGTGAAATTAAAAGTTAAAAGGTATAGAGACTCAAGGATTTGAAGGAAAGCATGAACTTAATGAAACAGAAATGGAAAAAAGACCCAAATGAAAATTTTAGAGCTGAAAATACAGTGTCAGAAATGAAAAATTCAATAAATTCAAAAAAGTAGGTGAACATGTCAGGAAAAAAAAAATCAATGAACTTGATGACATTGTAATATACATTATCCAAAGTAGGGCACAGACACCAAACACCTAAAAAAAACGAACACAGCCTCAGTGGCCTATGGGGCATTATCAAAAAGTCTAAAATATGTCAATGGGGTCTCAGAAGGAGAGAAGAAAGAAACATAAAGATATTTGAATGAACAAAGGCTTAACATTTTCAAAAGTTGATGAGAACTATAAATTGATAGATCCCATATACTCAACGAACTATCAGCAGGATAAACAAAAGAGAACCACACTAAGCATATCAAAGTCAAATTGCTGGAAATCAATAATGAAGATAAAGAAATAAAACAAAATAAAAAACACACAGTAAGTACAGAAAAACAATAAATTACCATAGACTTCACATAAAAAGCCATGCAAGCCATGGGACACAATGACACCTTTACATTTTAAGAGTAAAATCATTCTACCTAGAATTCTGTATCCAGTAAAAAGATCCTTTTTGGATAAAACCAAAGTAAGAGAATTTTCAGACAAACAAAATCTAAAAGAATTTGAAGAACTTCTTCAACAGACCTTTATGAAAAGAAATGTAAAAAGATTTTTCAGGCAGTGCAAGCAAAGAAGTGATAATAATAATTGGCCATGGAATTTCAGTTGAGGAAGGGAAGAAGAGAAGATGTCAAAAAGACAGGGTAAAGGTGAACGAGTCAATAATGGGTTGCAAAATGACATTATGAGGTTGTTGAAACTGAGTTTCTACAGGGAATGAGGTGGAAAATAGGGTTGTTAGAAAACAGAATACTTGAAATTAAAATATTGAAGAATTTGTAGTTATTGGTAATAATGAGGTTCATAGCAAAGACTATAGAAATGGAATTTGTGTGAAAAATGGGTGCTCGCAGAAACAGTACATAACTGAGAGAGATATATTTACAAAGAAACAATTTTAGCTATCATGACAGAAAGAGGAGCCTCATACATTTTCTCACCTACACAACTGCTGATTATCCCTGCAGGTACTTCTTTCTGGTCATGGTTTTTACCTGACTTCTATTTCTGTCTCAGGCTCAGAGGGCAGTGGTGGGTCACCTTCCAATTTTGAAAACTATTTTCCAGTGAGTGATGTGCTTGACAAACTAATATTAGAGCAGAATTCTATATCATTAGTTTAACTGAAATATTATTGGTAAAATAAAAATATTTTACATAGAAAGAGGGAAGACACAGATGGAGGCAGCCTTTAAAAGCTCTTTGGGAGCAATTGCAGTTCCAATTAGACCCATAGGCCATCACCCTAGCAATCCCATGGCCAGCCATTCAAACATCAAGTCACCAGGGACATGCTTGTCATTTTGACTAAGTGCTGCAGTGTGACTCCTCTTCAAATGCAGGTCACTGTGACTTTTTGTCTGGGAAGTTGATGGGTTGCTTACATTGGCTGAAACAGGCAGATGCTGGCGTCATGTACAACTCTGTTGAGCATTGTTGACATTCTCTACTTTCAGAATAAGTATCCTTAGACTTCCTCAGGATTTATCTGTATTTTTTTCTAAGCTGAATAACAACATAATGCAGCAGGAATAAGGACATCTATGACAGAATGAAAAGACAGCAAAATAAATCTAATTGAGAATTTAGCCAAGAATGGATTTTAAATTACTTGAGTTAATTCATTTCCCAAAGATTATGATTGTAATGTCTCTGAAAGAGATATTTTATCAACCAAAACAGTAAACACTGAATAAAATGACAGTTGGGTCTCTTTTTGGTAGCTCATAGGTAGTTCCTCCTAAACGTGATCAATTTAAATTCTACCCCTCCTTCAAGAGATTGCTCAAGTTGAACATCCTCAATAAATCCTATGACTGCTCCAGTTTTTGGTGGTCTCTTTTTCATCTGAGTGCCAACAATGAATATAATCTGCTACACATAGTTAGACACTTTTTGACTTATCTTGCATTGCTTTTCTTTCTGATTGTTTTGTTTTCAAGCTTGTTCCCTAATTGTATCAGTTTATAACATGAGGCTATTTTCCCTAAAGACATGGCAGCATCTAACACTAGCTGAGCATTTGTGATACGGTTTGGCTCTGTGTCCCACCCAAATCTCATCTCTAATTGTAATCCTCATGTGTTGAGGGAGGGATCTGGTGGGAAGAGATTGGATCATGGAGATGGCTTCCCCCATGCTGTTTTTGTGGTAGTAAATTAGTTCTCTCATGAGATCCGATGGTTTAAAAGTGTTTGCCAGTTCCCCTGCCCTCTCTCTTGCTGCCATGTAAGACATGCCTTGCTTCACCTTCTGCCATGATTATAAGTTTCCTGAGACCTTCCCAGCCATGTGTAACCGTGAGTCAATTAAACCTCTCTTTTTAAAAAAATAAATTACCCAGTCTCAGGTAGTTCATTACAGCAGTGTGAAAACAGATTAATACCATATGATTGTAATTTAAAGCATATTTATCCCATTGATGAGAAATTTATTACAGAGATTTGGCAATTGACAGGTAGAAGATAACTAAACAATTATGAATTCATTAAAAAAATCCTATTGTTTATTGTGTTTGTTTGGCTGGTAAACTCGCATTTGTTCCTCATGTGTTGTCAATCTTAAACAAGTATTTAGCTGTCAGGTACCATGTGAGGCACTTGGGATATGATAGTGTTACAGCATCTTCCCTTATCTCAAGGACTCTCTAGTCTTAAGGGAGAGACAAAGAGAAAGGGAATTTTTGTGGAGTATGATGTGTGTTAAACATAGAGTGTTATGGGAACACAGAAGAGACATCTAGACCTGGTCTGGAGATAAAGAGAACTTCTGGAGGAAATGACGATTTGAGCTAGCTGAGACCTGAAGGTTGGGTAGGGGTTAAGAGGGCTGAGAATATCATTGCAGCAGAGGGAAGTGTATGCGCAAATATCTGAAGTTTGACTAGAACATTTTCTTTTTCTTTCTTTTCAGAACTTGGAAGTTGCTATGCATGGCTGGAGTTTAGAGTAAGAAAAACAGAGTGTCAAGAGCTGGAGAAATGAGCAGGGCCTTATGTGTTGTGCTTGTTTTAGATTTCATCCTGAGTATATAGAGAATAATTTGAAGTGTCTTAAGCAAAAAGCAGTAACATGTCCTATTATAGAAAGAACATTCTAGATGTAATGTGAGTGGACTGGAAGAGTGCATGAATAAATGCAGAGATAGCAGTTAGGATGTTGACAAGTACTGTATTTCACTAATTTTAAGACATGCAATTTTCCCTCCACATTTTATTATATCTAAATCTGGATTCATCTTACTGTTAGTGGCATGTCATAAATTAATTGGAAGCTTTTATTTTCTTTATCAGTGATACAAAGCATAATAATGTAGTTTACAAACAATGGCAATTTAGATTCAAGTAAACAAAGTCAGAAATGATTGCAGCCTTCACTAAAATGTCTGTTGAAGAGAAGTGAATGTGAAGTTAACATGTATTTTGGAGGTCCAATCATCGGAATCTGATGACTGTTTGCATTTGGGAACATGAGGTTGAGGAAAAAGTTAATGACTCCTACTTTTTTTAAATTTTATTTTATGTTTTTTCATTTGTGCAGTTGGGATGTGGTGGTTCCATTCATTGAGGTAATGAACTCAATTGGGTTTGTGAGGATGAGGTAGGAAAGTATGGGACAGGATAGATAAACAGTAAAGTTCTACATGTAATGGTTATAAGGTTCTAGTGACTATCCAAGTTTGAACATTCCATCAGTGATTGCATCTACACTTGTTTATGAAAGGAATCTGAAGAGAAGATGTGGGCTCTTCTGAAAGATTTTTTACCAGCAAACCCATAAAGTAACCACAGTTGCCTTGGGCTATGGGGGAAGCAATTTTCATCCAAAGGTGCCTCTGTCTTAGGTTTCATTCTTGTTCTAGAAATCCCCGAAGTGTGAACTCTGATATTGAAGTCTACATCCTCTTTATGCCTGGTAGATGTCCCTTAAGAAAGGTCCAATCTTCTCTTTCCTACAACCCACATGTCTTCTAGATGGTGCATATTTGAAGAGTAACCTCGCTATCTTATAGAAAAGCTAAATGTATATTCACTCTGTCTGGGTTTCCAGATTTAAGAGAAATTAGATGGAAAGCGCTTACCTTCATGACTTCAAAGACAAGGATTGAGGTATAAAATTGTCTGCAGGAATAGTGGAAAGATAAGGAAAAGAGTAGAATATTCTGATCATGACCTTGCCATCTCTCTCTCCATAAGTTTCCCCTGGACCACTGGCGTCAGGCACTTCCTGATTAGGTGTCTGCCAAGATCCTTGCCAGGCACAGCTCCTCCTTTCTGAGTGGTGGGACTCAGAACCTCTGCACGTGCTGCCAGGGTGTGTGCTATGACTCGCGGGTGATGCAGGGGAGACTCTGGACCTGTCTCTTTGCTTTCCAGGGCTTTATAGTTTTGGAGTGAGGATTGGGAAATACGATACAGCCATGAGAGGCTCCCCCTATTTCATTTAGATTCATAGTATTTACATTTTATCAGAAGCTTTCTTATGCATTACCTTATTTGATCCTCATAAGTACTTGATGAACTAGCTTAGTTGGGCACCGTTACACCCATTATATCTCCACTGATAACCTTGTGTTTCAGAAGAGGAAAAGTCCAAAGCTAAGCATGGATCTGGCAATATTAGAATTTAGGTCTCCTGAATTCCAGTTCAATCCTTTTCTCACTAGACCAGTGAAAAGGAAAAAGATTTCTAAAGGTGTTTTAAGATACCTTAGCTGATGTTGAATGGAATTCTCTGAGACAGGCCTAACAGGGTCTTCTAGAAGCTCAGGCTATTTCAGAAAAGCCCAATGTCTCTTAAAAGTAGTGGTGGTACTGAGGATCTTTGCCACTATTTAATTCAGACCAATAGAGCAGGGAGGTCTCTAAGAGGGGTCTTTTAGGAGCCATGCATATAGAATTTGTTTACTCCCAGAGGCCAGCAAATACCCTGTGGTTTGGCCCTTTTATTTTGATACTCAGCACAGTACATCTTTTGCCTGCCCGTTCCTAGGCTCAGAAAAATATCCAGGTGAAAGAAGTAGAGTATTATTCATTACCCTGGGCAATTTGTGTGGAATGGTTTGTTTCCCAAAAACTGTCACTCCAAGGTGTGAAGAGTTCAGATCTGGAGTTTTGCAGTTGAGAGGGTGTTGAGCACCTTATGACAGGCAGTTCTGTAAAGTGAGGTCACAGAGTTCAGTAGTGGAATATATTAGAAAGGGAAACACTTTCTGGTGTGTAGAAACATGCCCTTCAGCAAATCTGTTAACTTCATTTTAACCTGGACCTTTTCCTTCTTGAATGTAATAAAGCCTCTGAAATGACTGCACTTGGTGAGAGGGCCTCTTCTGTCATTTATAGCAGTGAAGAATTCACAGAGTAAGTGAATTACTTTGGTTTTCAATAAAAATGTTAATATCTACCTTAGATGTGAACAAAGGACACTGCATTTCAATAATGAAATGATCAAATCCACAGGGGCTGAGAGAGAGGGAGTGTAGGGAGCTGCCACTCAGTGAGAGAATGAGAGAGAGAGAGAGAGAGAGAAAATGAGAGAGAGAGAGAGAGAAAATGAGAGAGAGAACAAGAGAGAGACTGCAGAAGAGAACAAGTGCATGAGTACAAGGAGGAAGACTTGGAGATACACAGTGCTTTAGAGGAGAATTCAAACTATGCAAAATATGATTAAGAAGATGGCAAATCAAACTGCTGTCTTTGAACAATAACAGGTAATGCAGTGATTATAATTTCTTTTCCAGTACTAAAAAGTGGCTGCATGTGTTTTTCTTCTTTGACTCAGAGATGTCAGTGGTCATGAGAAAAACTTCAAAAAGTAACCTTTTTTCAATTACATAAAATGCAGGTAGCCTTTAAAGAGAAGCAGCATAATTTTAACACATAGAGAACTGTTCACACCGATCAGCATTATTTTGTGTATTTCAAGACTCAAAACCCCCATCACCAAAAATCACTAAGAAAATTATACGTGCCGTGTTAAAAAGATAGCACAAACTTGTCTTTACAAGATCCTCACTGAAACATTTTTTCTATATACTATTATTATTAATAACAGCTATCATTTAATGAGCACTAAGTAGCTGCAAGGCATTGCGCTAAAACAGTTGCATAAAATATCTCTTTAACTTTGGAGAACTTTAGAGGTTGTATAATTACCCCTATTTTATGGATGTGTAAATTGGGGTTCAGAGAAGTTAAGTAACTTGCCCAGGGTCAAAGGGCTAACTGGGAAGAGTTGAGATTTTAACTCAGTGTGAGGAGGAATCTGTGGAGAAAATTAACTGTAAATGGCATTTTTAGGCAGTGTGCTTCCATTTATCCATCTAAGACCTGGGAATAGGCAATTCTAGTGCTTAGATTCTATTTAAGAATGATTTTAAGATACTTCCGGTGCAGCTAATGTCTTTGCTTTATCTTAGCGTTTCACTCAAGTTTCAATTTCATTTCTCAGTAGTGCAATCTTTCTTTTTTTAAATGTATAAGTGATTGATCTGAATAACTGAATAGTGATAGCGATCTGTATTTATATAAGATGGATCTTCAGACTGCAGATATTCTGGGGCCTTTAAAAATCCCTTTCCTCTTTTACTTTGTTCAGTCTCCTAAAAATAAAAAGAAAAGCCAACTATGGAAGTGTTTTCATTCATGGAAATCTACGTGTATTCCTCCACCTCTTTACTTAAAATGTTTGGTTTACTTTAGTCTCTGTAGTTCCTGAAAGTAACCTATGTAGTATTTAAATTATGTCTGTAAACAAATACAGATTAACCAGCCTATCTATAATAATTTCCTACAGAAACCATGGTAAGAAGATTAATTTGATATTTTTTACTATATTCTATGTAAAATTTGATACTTATACTGGGACGATGACTAATCAGGTACTCCAGAGCTCAGTTGAACTCAAAAATTCTAATTTATCTCAAATAAATGCAGTGATTGGAAAAGAAGGATATCTACTGGGTGACTGTGAAGGAAATAAGGAAGAGATAAGGAGACCTATGACCCTGGATAACCCTATAAGGACCTATGACCCTGGATAACATCTCCCTGACCTACTTCAGAACAGGTGGCTGCCATCTTTTTGAATGTCAAAATTTGAAGAAATAACATTTAAAAAAACAACAACAAGAATTTCCCTGAGGGATTATATCAAAATGTCAAGTTTGAGTTGCAGCAGAAAATAGATAATTTCTGGAATCATGGCCTTTTTGTGTGTGTTTGTTTAAAACTGTTCCTCTGGTATAGGTGAGAAGGCAAAAATCAAAACAGTTTATGGAACTCATTACATGGCCATCCAGGTATTTCTCATCCACAAAAATATTTTAACTTACTGATCCTTAACTACCAAGTAGCATATCAACCAATATCACCACACTGCAGTCTCTGCCAGATGTTGATGCTGCCATCACCTGTAAGTACATCTCATTGAATTATTTTATCCCTTAAAGCTTTTACAATGGGCAATAATTCTCAAAAATTCCTGGCATCTGCCAGATGGGGTACTGTGGTAGACACACTCTAGAGTGACTCCAGTGAGACATATCCCTGTATATCTTCTTTCTCTTGAATGTGAAATGGACCTGTCATTGTTTCTAACCAATACAATATGGCAAAGGAATGGGATGTCACTTCCGTGCTTAGGTTATATTATGTGGCAAATGTGATGGGACCTCACTCTTGTGATTATATCATGTTCTATACGACTCCTTCTTAGCAGATAAAAGTGAGATGTTCTGGTGGCCTGCAAGACATAAGCAGAATACTGTGAGATGGCCACTGGAGGGGGCATGTGACAGGCCTCTGAGGGTGCCCTAGGAGCTAAAAGCAGCCTACAGCCAGTTGCTAGCAAGAAAATGGGGCCCTCAATCATACAACCACAAGGAAATGAAACCACCATTGCAAAACTGTCACTGAGACAGTGACACAGATCTGACCTAACCAACTCCATCTTTCTTCTAACCTCCAAGCTGTCCTTGATTATTTCTGGGCATAGGCTAAACAAACTTTGAAAGGAACTTAGTTTATAGTTTAAAACAAAGATAATAACAGCTCTTTCTCAAAACAAACCTCCTTGCCTGGGGACTAACCTGCTTCGCAGGACTAACAAATTAGCCACAAGATTAGAAATTTTGATTTAGGAATCATGCAACTGGAGGCCACAAGATTTTGACCTTCCCTCAACTGCTCCTAAGATCAGTGCTTGAGTTATTTTGCAGATCCTGCACCACCCAGGTCGGTAAGCTGGCTCATCCGATCTTGTGGGCCCCATCCAAGAACTGATTCAGCACAAGAAGGCAGCTTTGACTCCTTCTGATTCCATCTCTGACCTGACCTATCAGCACCCCCAGCTCACTGACTTCCCCCCACCCACCAAGTTGTCCTTAAAAATTCTGATCCCTGAATGCTCAGGGATACTAATTTGAGTAGTAATAAAACTCTGGTCTCCTACACAGCTGGGTTTGTGTAAATTACTCTTTCTCTATTGCAATTCCCCTGTCTTGATTAATTGGCTCTGTCTAGGCAGTGGGCCAGGTGAACCCACTGGGGAGTTACAGAAATACATTTTCCAGACTGAATGAGCTTGGAAAAGGAACTCTAACTCCAGGTAAGAACACAGCCCAGCTGATACCTTGATTGCAGACTTGTGATGTCCTGAGACAAGGACTCAGTTAAGCTGCACCAGAATCCTGACCCAGGACAACAGCGAGATTATAACTGTGTATTGTTTTAAGTTCGTGGCAATTTGTTACACAATAAGAAATGTAGATGCTGTAGCCTGCCTATCCTATTCATTTTTCTGTTGAAAAGAACTGCCTGATAACAAAATGTAGAATATTAATGTATTTTAAATGGTTTCAAATTTTAAATAGATTACACAAAATTTACTGCTAAATAGACCTTTAATTGTATGTAAAAATGAGGGACTAATGAGAGAGAAGTCAGTTGCCCACTGGCTCATGGGATGGATTATAGGAATCACATTGTTGAGCCAACAGTGTGATTGCTTGAGTGGGGCTGAGGACCTATGTTGAGAATCACTGCTTTCTATTTTCATATTTGCCCTTGTTGAGGAATCTCAGCTGCTCCTAAAATTGTCACCACAAAACACAAAGGTGTTTTCTTTTTTTCTTTTTTATATTATTATTATTTTTATAGAGCTGGGATCTCACTATGCTGCCCAGGCTGGTCTTGAACTCTTGGTCTTAAATGATTCTCCTACCTCAGTTTTCCAAAGCACTGGGATTACAGGTATGAGTCAATGTGCCCAGCCACAAAGGTGTTTTTATGTTACCTTTGCTCTGTTTTCTGGATTAATGATGGGTAATGTAGTCAGAAGGGTCATCCTATAGAAGAGATAGAAGAGGGAAGTTGTGGACTGGGACATTATTCCTGGATGAAGCTGAGAACCATAATTTAATGTAAGGGTCTCTTTATTAGCTGCTTGATTCAATTTCTTTAAAAAAAAACTACCTAGATTTGCAATTTTAAAAATTAATGTATCCCTAAGGTAAGAATGTCAAGCCATACAAAAATATACACTAAAGTATCTTTGATTTCTGATCTTGGACCCTGTATTAGTCCATTTTCACGCTGCTGATAAAGACATATCAGAGACTGGGCAATTTACAAAAGAAAAAGGTTTAATAAACTTATAGTTCCATGGGGTTGGGAAGGCCTCACAATCATGGCAAAGGCAAGGAGGAACTAGTCACATCTTACACAGATGGCAGCAGGCAAAGAGAGACAGAGATTGTGCAGGGAAACTGCCATTTTTAAAATCATCAGATCTATTGAGACTTATTCACTATCATGAGAACAGCATGGAAAAGGCTTGCTCCCATGATTCAATTACCTCCCACCGGGTTCCTCCAATGACACCTGGGAATTGTGGGACTTACAGTTCAAGATGAGGTTTAGGTGGGGACAGAGCCAAACCATACAATTCAACCCCTGGCCCCTCCAAAATCTCATGTCCTCACATTTCAAAACCAATCATGCCTTCCCAACAGTCCCCCAAAGTCTTAACTCATTTCAGCATTAACTCAAAAGTCCACAGTCCAAAGTCTCATCTGAGACAAGGTAAGTCCCTTCTGCCCATGAGCCTGTAAAATCAAAAGAAAGTTAGTTACTTCCTAGATACAATGGGGTTACAGGCATTAGGTAAATACAGCCATTCCAAATGGGAGAAATTGGCAAAAACAAAGGGACTGCAGGCCCCATGCAAGTCTGAAATCCAGCAGAGCAGTCACATTTTAAAGCTCCAAAATGATCTCCTTTGACTCCATGTCTCACATCTGGGTCACACTGATGCAAGAGGTGGGTTTCCATGGTCTTGGGCAGCTCTGGCCCTGTGGCTTTTCAGGGTACAGCCTCCATTCTGGCTGCTTTCATGAGCTGGCATTGAGTGTCTGCAGCTTTTGCAGGAGCATGGTGCAAGCTGTTGGTGGTTCTACCACTCTGGGATCTGGAGGATGGTGGCCCTTTTCTCACAGCTCCGCTAGGTTGTGCCCCAGTAGGGACTCCGTGTGGTGGCTTCAACCCCACATTTCCCTTTTGTACTACCCTAGCACAGGTTATTCACGAGGGCCCTGCCCCTGCACCAAACTTCTGCCTGGGCATCCAGGCGTTTCCATACATCCTCTGAAATCTAGGTGGAGGTTCCCAAACCTCAATTCTTGACTTCCACACACCCACAGACTCAACACCATGTGGAAGCTGCCTCTGGTGCAAGTCCCCTCTGGAGCAGTTGCCAGCCCAAGTTGTACCTGGCCCGTTTTAGCCATGGCTGGAGTAGCTGGGACGCAGGGCACCAACTCCCTAGGCTGTACACAGCAAGAGGGCCCAGTGCCTGGCCCAGGAAACCATTTTTTTCCTTTTAGGTATCTGAGCCTGTGATGGGAGGGGTTGCTGTGAATACCTCCAATGTGCCCTGGAGACATTTTCCCCATTGTCTTGGGGATTAACATTCAGCTCTTCATTACTTATGCAAATTTCTGCAGCAGGCTTGAATTTCTCCTCAGAAAATGGATTTTTCTTTTCTATCATATTGTCAGGCTGCAAATTTTCTGAACTTATATGCTCTGTTTCCCTTTTAAAACTGAATGCCTTTAACAGCACTCAAGTCACTTCTTGAATGCTTTGCTGCTTAGAAATTTCTTCCACCAGATACCCTAAATTATCACTCTTGAGTTCAAAGTTCCACAAATCTCTAGGGCAGGGGCAAAATGCTGCCAGTCTCTCTGCTAAAGCATAATAAGATTCACCTTTGCTGCAGTTCCCAACAAGTTTCTCATCTCCATCTGAGACCACCTCAGCCTGGATTTCATTGTCCTTATCATTATCAGCATTTTGGTCAAAGCTATTCAAAAAGTCTCTAGAAAGTTCCAGACTTTCCCACATTATCTTTTTTTTTTTTCTTCTGCGCCCTCCAAACTGTTTCAACCTCTGCTTGTTCCCCAGTTCCAAAGTCGCTTCCACATTTTTGGGTATCTTTTCAGTAGCACCCCACTCCTGGTACAAATTTATTATATTAGTCCATTTTCACACTGCTGATAAAGACATATCTGAGATTGGGCAATTTACAAAAGAAGAGGTTTAATGAACTTACAGTTCCATGTGGCTGGGCAGGCCTCACAATCATGGCACAATGCAAGGAGAAGCAAGTCACATCTCACATGGATGGCAGCAGGCAAACAGAGATTGTGCAGGGAAACTCCCATATTTTAAACAATCAGATCTCGTGAGACTTATTCTCTAACATGAGAACAGCATGGGAAAGATTCCTTCCCATGATTCAATTACCTCCCACCACGTTCCTCCCATAACATGTGGGAATTGTGGGAATTATAATTTAAGATGAGATTTGGGTGGGAACACAGTCAAATCATATCAGACCCTTTCTACATGGGCAACAACTGTCAAGCAGTTTCATGTATATCTTGTAGGAAATGTGTATTACCGTTAGTTACCCATGTATCATTTTGGCACTTTATATGAAGACTTACCTTTTTGAACACACATGAGAGCACAGCCCACTCTGATATTTGTCTTATTATTTGAATGTAACAATATATCTCAGAAATGCTTCCGTATTAACAATGAATTTTTACTGTTTTAAAATAATTTTATAATATTACAATAGTGTAGATACTTTTACATATGTATACCTATATACACATGTGCATATGTATGTACATTTATATATTTATATACACATATACACATATAAATGAGACATATCTTGTGTCATAAGCAGTTTACATGTGTTAAACAAAAATTATAGGAGGTCCTTATTTTGGACTGAGCTCCTGCACTAGACCCCAAGAGATCAGACTAAAAACCAGAATGGAGTCCTTCAAGCTGAGGTTCTACTCACTACATGGAAACTGACTTGTTATGGGTCTTTTCCAGAAATCAGGAGAGAGAGATAGCCAAATCTCCCAAATAAGTTAGTTTTAATCTGCATGGCCATGAAATTCCCTCTGCCTTTAATCCTTACAACAAAAAGTAACCTGGGATTACCTGAAGTTAACTAATGGGTCATTTTTCTATTGTTTTATTTCCCTGTTTGCATCTTACAAGAAAAGTAACTTTGAAATAACTGGTGTGCTTTTTGTTCTTTGTTTCTGCTTTCTTCATCTCTCTGTCTACAAAGCCAACTTATTCTACTCAGCTCATTGGAACACATATTATACTTTAGAGAATGAAGTTCTCTAAACTTCACTGGATTCTGGACTTGCAAATAAAGCCAAGTAAGATCTTTAAGCTAAATTGTAATTTTTGCCTTTTGACTTATGTGTTCACTCATTTTCTCTTAACTATCCAATGAAATAGGTAAAGTATTTCTTTTAGCACAGCTTTACAGATGAGGAACCTGAGGCAAGAGTGCTGAGGAAGCTTGTTCAGGGTTACAAAACTAGTAAGTGGTGGAAGCACCCAGACAATAAAGTCTCATGCACTTAACAATCTAACTATGGTTATACTTAGGCTGCTCCCAATGTTTGTTTATATATATAACTATGCTTTAAAACATTTTTTTGTACATTGCAGTTGCACACATGTGAGTATCTATGGGATACATTCCTCAAAATCAAATTTCTGTGTTGGAGGTTATCCACATTTTTAATTTTTATGGTTACTGTCAAATTCCCTTCCAAAGAAGCTGTGATAATGTGTACATTCACTGTCTGTGTGTGATAATTCCTGTTTCCTCACAACCTTGCCAAGGCTGTATACTATCAAACTATTGCCAATTTGGCAGCTAAAAAATACTGTCTTTATTTTGCCTTAATTTGCATTTATTTATGAGAAGAATTGGGCAACCTTCCATCTGCTTATAAGCCATATGTGTTTATTTTTCTGTGAAATGCCTATTATATTTCTAAAAGATTTGGGGTATTTTTCTTATTGATTTCTAGAAGTTTTATATATGTGCATATATATAAAACATATATACGTATATAATTTCTACATAAAGCTTTGTGTCATTTTTGTTTTTTGTAGAGACGGGGTCTCACTTTGTTGTTAGGGCTGATCGTGAACTCCTGGCTTCAAGAGATCCTCCCAGCTCAGCCTTCTGAAGTGTTGGGATTATAGGCATCAGCCACTGTTCCTGGCCTGAGAGTTTTATATTTTAAGGAAAATAGTATTTTATCTTTCAATATATTGCAAATATTCTCTCCCCCACTTTTTAAAAAACTTTTATCTTTGTTTATACTATTTGGTTCTAACAAAAGTTTTAAATCTTCATAGGAACTAATTTATCAACATATTTATGGGTTCTGGATTTTATAGTCTTGATTTTAAAAGTTCTTTAACTTTAGGATTTTGAAAAATTGGGATATATTCTTTATTATGGTTATGGTTTCATTATTTTTCTTTCAAAATTAATCAGTTGGAATTTATTTTGGTATAAAGAGTGAGGGAATAATTCAGCTATACTTTTAGTTTAAATTGCTAACTGGTTGTCTCATCAAAATGTATTGAAATATCTTTCCTTTCTCCACCATTTGCTTATACGGTTTTCCTCCCTTATCTGTAGTTTCGCTTTCTGCATTTTCGGTTACCCAAGGTCAATCATGGTTTGATAATATTAAATAGAAATTTCTGGAAATAATGTTTTAGTTGCATGCTGTTCCTAATAGTGTGATAAAATCTCACACTGCCTTGCATTGTCCACACTGGACAAGAATCCTCCCTTTGTCCAGTGTATTCAGGCTGTCTACCTGCTCTTTAGTCACTCAGTGGCCCTCTTGGTTATCAGATCGACTGCAGCAGTATTTAGGCAGGAGGTGACCAGGACTTATTTTCCCAGCACCAATCACGACCCTGATGATCAAAACAGAATGCAGTGAAGAAACAAGTGGAAACCACCACAAGGTGAAAAAAGTGACCTCTAGTTGCTCTCATTGCTCATTAGCATAAAGACACTCCCACCAGCGCCACGACAGTTTACAAATGCCATGACAACAACCCAGCAGTTATTTTATATGGTTTTGGAACTCCCTCACCCATTTTCTAGAAAATTCTGAATAATTCACTCCTTAATTATTATACAGCTAAGTGGGTATAAATACAGCTAGCCACCAATCTACAGGAACTGCTACTCTGCACTGCTACTGTTGCTGTACACTGCTGCTGCTGCTGCACCTCCTCCTCCTACTCCTTTTTGGGGCTGCGGCTACTGCTCTGGTCTGCTCTGCCTATAGAGCAGCCACTTTGCTATACACTGCTACTCTGGGCAATTCTGCCTCTGGGAAAGGCCTGCTGTGTCTATGGACAGCCATTTTGCTGTACATTGTTGTTCTAATCTTTAAAAAACTTGCTTTCTTTCGCTGCTGGCTCTTGAATTATTTCCTAAATGAAGCCAAGAACCCTCTGGATTGAGCACCAATTTGGGGGTCTGCCTGCATCAGTATTGTCATGGGTGATCAGCAACTATTTGAGGCCAGTGGTGTGGTGGTAAGAATAATTTACAAGTCGGCCGTAGGTAAAGAAAGGCAGACTTAATAGAGAAAGCATGAAAATATGTTGCAAGAGTGGTTACAGACAGGTTAGCAAGAGAGGAGCTAACTGCAAAGAGACAAAGGCTTGCTGGGGATTTTATAGGATGGTGCTTATGCTGTGTGCTGAGGAAGGTTTTGTGCAGTTCTAATAATGCCAAAATTGCAGTAACCTAACTAACTTTTTTTTTTTTTTTTTTTTGAGACGGAGTCTCGCTCTGTCGCCGAGGCTGGAGTGCAGTGGCCGGATCTCAGCTCACTGCAAGCTCCGCCTCCCGGGTTCACACCATTCTCCTGCCTCAGCCTCCCGAGTAGCTGGGACTACAGGAGCCCGCCACCCTAACTTTTTTTTTTTAAATTTTAGTCAGCTGAGGATCTGGTGATAGCTGGGTGCAGGAAGATTGTGTTATTTGCACAGGAGGGCTATATATCCTGGACCAAGAAGAAAGGCAGACTTAGAGCTTATCTGCTTTCTCTTTTTGCTTTCCCTCAGTTCCACCAACTTGACTCCTTCTCCTCAATTAAGACTCCTCAAGTATTACAGTGTTTCTATTCAAGTAACCCTTACATTTCTTTGTAATGGCCCCAAAATGCAAGAGTAGTGATGCTGGTTTATTGTTATAATTGTTATTTTTATAATTGTTGTTGTTGTTAATCTCTTACTTGCCTAATTTATAAATTAAACTTTATCATAGATATGTATAAATATGAAAAAGCATAGTACTGTATTTATAAGGTTTAGTGCTATCCAAGGTTTCAGGCATCTACTGAGGTCTTGGAATGTATCCCCCTTAGATAAGGGAGAACTACTGTACCAATTCTCATATCTGCTTGCATGTATTTTTGAACTCTTTGTAACCATTCCATAGTCTGGACACCTTGGCCTCTCTAAACTCTCCTACCTGCCTCTATACACATTTCTATTCTTTTTCAGAATGTTCTGGGTGTTATCATCACATATTTACTTTTTTTCAGTTAACTGTAAAAATAATTGATGTCTTTACAAAAAGTTGTTATTCTAAATGATATTTCACTAAATATTTAGATTAATTTATGGGAAATGGAAATATTTACTATTGAGTATTCTTAATGAATAATAAGGTATATATGTGTGTGTGTGTATATATATATATGTCTCCATTTATTTATATTTCTCATGTTCCTAAGAAATTGTGATGTTGTTTTCCCCACAATTTCTTGTTTGTTACTTGGTTGTATGTATGTATTTGTGTGTATGTGAGTGTTGGTATTGGTAAATAGGATCTTTCCTTATATTATTTTTGAATTGGTTATAGTTTTTATATAGGAAAGCTACTGGATTTTTAGTACACAATTTTGTAGCAGTTAGATGAGTAAATTATTTTGCGGTTTCTTTTTTTTCTGATTCCCTAGGATTTTAAAGATTCACAAGCATACAACTGTATCATCTGTAGATAATTTTGCTAACTCTTTTCTTCTAAAACTTTTATTTTTTTCTCTTAGATAATTGGATTGATCAATACTTCCTGAATAGTGTTGATTAAAGCTTAAAAAAATCTTGTTCTTGACTTTAATGAATAAAGTCACATAAAGATGTTTAACCATCAACAACTTTTAGTAAATTCCCTTCATTAAGTGTATAACAATAGAGCATATTTTCCAGAGTTAGTCAGGATTTTTAAAATTTTACTACCTAAATGATACTTTTTAATCTACAGAAATGATAACTTTTTGCCTTTACTTCTTGTTATAGTGAACTATGTTAATGCTATTCTGTTATTGGTTTCCATAGATCATGCTTCTATTTCTGAACAAACCCTACTTATTTGTTTATGATTTATTGATCTTTAAATGTGCTACCGAAATGGGTTTGCTACATTTTATTTAGAAAGTTTACATTGTTATTATTTATAAATGAGATGGGTCTGTATTCTTTTTTATGGGTTATGTTTGTCAAATTTGGGTGTCAATATTACACTGCTTTGAGGCCGGGCGCGGTGGCTCACACCTGTAATCCCAGCACTTTGGGAGGTCGAGGCGGGCGGATCACGAGGTCAGGAGATCGAGACCATCCTGGCTAACACGGTGAAACCCCGTCTCTACTAAAAATGCAAAAAAATTAGCCGGGCGAGGCGGCGGGCGCCTGTAGTCCCAGCTACTCGGGAGGCTGAGGCAGGAGAATGGCGTGAACCCGGGAGGCGGAGCTTGCAGTGAGCCGAGATCGCGCCACTGCACTCCAGCCCGGGCGACAGAGCGAGACTCCATCTCAAAAAAAAAAAAAAAAATTATACTGCTTTGAAAAAAAGAACTTGGAGGTTTTCTTTCCCTTGTTCAGTTCTGGAACAATATGAATTAACACTGAAATGATCTGTCCTTTCTGCAGATATATTCAACTTTTATATTTTTAAAAACATTCTGGACTTTTTTCATTAAAGGGTAAGTTCTTATCAGATTCATATCAGAACTTGACCAGATTCTTGAGTGTAATTGTACAACTTTATCTTTCTGGGGCCAATTTTACTAATTTTTTTTCTAAAGCGTTATGACCTCATCCAGATATTTCAGATTTATGTTATGA
Organism: Macaca mulatta; assembly: GCF_049350105.2. Classification (NCBI taxonomy): domain Eukaryota; kingdom Metazoa; phylum Chordata; class Mammalia; order Primates; family Cercopithecidae; genus Macaca; species Macaca mulatta. The sequence goes on from NC_133412.1 coordinate 111,177,216, forward strand.
GCTTTCAACATTTTTTTGCTAATCATTATTCCCCTATTCATTATTTCTAATTTATTTTATATAAGTAAATTTTACTTCTATTTCTTTTAAAAATACTTTTCATAGGATATTCTTTGCTCTGCATTTACCTTTTTCTATTTTCTTCACTTACTTTTAATTTTTTAAAATAACATGCAATAAATTCACACCAACTATTGCTTCAGCTATATTCCAAAACTTATGATTACTACTGTTATAAGTATCATTATTTTCTACAGTAATTTTGGTGTATTATCAATCCTTCTTTGCTTCTCTGTATTTTTATGGTTATGCTTTTCCTGGGATATAGTCAAACATTTAAATATCCACAAGTTCCTATTATTTGATCCTCCTTAGATAGAAGTTATTGGCTCTTCCTTATGACAGATGAGAAAATCTCACTCTTTTTGCTCCTATCTTCCAGAGTTCACTTACTAAATTTTGCTACAGTACAACTTTTTATTTTACTTCATACATTGGTATTATACTCTGTATCTGTAATTTATTCTACATTATATGTTTTCAAAATAATTCAGTGTTTACTATCTCTTATATAAAAATGACTTCTCCAATTATCTCTTATTTTGTTGGATTTTTTAATTCTGTTTTTCTCCTCAACATACATGGGTGTCTGTCACATTTAAGGTTAAACTACTTTATTCATATAAATTTCTTATGTTTTATTTCCTTTCTTTGAGGGTGTACACTACCTTTTTGCTTATTTATCTTTTATGATTTTGCTATTTTATTTTTATTTTTAATAACACTTTATTACTACAAAACAAAATGTATGTGTTGCAGAAGTTAGAAAACAAAAATAAGCAAAAACAAAATTAAAAGATTTGACTCCCAAAGATCACCACTACAACATCACTAAAAGGATATAGTGCATATTATTTCGATATTTTCCATGTACATGAAAATAAACATAGACATGCATAATATACAAAATATTTTCCCTATCATCTAAAACATAAGTTTCTATTAATAAACCCAGGCCAGCCTGCTTGTATTCACCACTTGGCAGCTTGCTTTTTAACCTGAATGGAAGTGCATTCTCAAGCTTGAAAACTAGTAATATTACCCAATTGTGTTACAGTATCAATCATTCTCTATCATTTTCTCATGAGGACGTGTGTGCCCATCTAATCTGCAGATTTGGGGTGTTCTTTATTTATTGTTTTAATATGAAGGTACAAAAAAAAAAAGCATTTCTATGGCTTCAGGTATCTCTGACAATAATCTTAAAGTGCCTTGAACCATGAGAGGAGAACATACTGAGACCCTCCAAAACATTGGTGGCATTGTCCTTTCAGATCATTTGCAAAGATTATATCCTAGACCTATTTATTTATATAATCACAACTTTTATTGAAAGTTTTACAATTATTTCCATGGTTAAGAAGCACTATCAGTTCTTTTTCAGTTCAGTTCGTTTATTCAAAAAAGATCATTTCCAGCTCTTTCATTCCCTTTTCACTTCATAGCTTCTACCATAAACATGAACTGAAACATGCTAATTTGTAAGAAATTTTTGTTGTTTTATTTTAGTTCAAATTACTTTTCTTCTTGTCTCTTGTTTTGCTATTGCTCTGTTTCTCTCTTTTTCTATGTGTCTTTCTCTACATGCATGTGTACATAAATACACACATAAGCATGCACATCCACACAGATATACACATAAAGTTTTAACCCTCCACTGTTTGTGTCATAAGAGAGGATACAGTCTGAGAACCAATCCCATCACATAAGTACTGTGTATGAATTCAACCCAAATGGATCTCAGACTCAAGACATACATTCCATGAAGTTGTGGTGATTTAACAAAAGTGTGTTTGTTTGTGAGGTAAGTGGACGTTTGAGTTTCTATTGAAATTTCCCAGGGAAAGGAAGCAAAGGGTCAAATATAATCCATCATGTCTAATGAGAGTCTGCAAATTGTTTTGGGTTTCCTTTTTCTCTCCTCTCATAAAAATATTCCAAGGCACTCATCTGTAATTCTACCACTTTGAGAAGCTGAGGTGGGAGGATCACCTGAGCCTGGGAAGTTGGGACTGTAGTGAGCCATGATTGCTCCACTGCACTCCAGCATGGGTGACAGAGCAAGACCCTGTCTTAAAAAAAATTAAAAAAAATAAAAAATAAATAAATAAATAAATAAATAAATAAATCTAAGGCAATGGTGGAACACTCATGACAACATAAGGATATATGGCAGAGGATGGAGGGAAAGGATTAAAAGAAGGCAAATTGGTTTTATAACCTAACTGTCCTTAGAAGACCAGGCTAATGAAATGCATTTTCCCTCTAATGGCTTTCATTTCAGAATATTGTGTGGTTTTCCCTGAAAATGTGACGAATTCTCACTTTACAAATCATTTTGATTTCCTCTTGTTGTCACACTCCGTCTAATTTTGCTGAGTTACTGGCAGTACAGTGACTACAGTGATAGAGAGTTATCACCACCAGTATTACTTAGGATCAGATTTTCTGGTTTTATGACTTGAAATCATATGTTTCACTAAGAATTCTGTGACTTAATTTTCCTGAAGTTTCATTGATACTAAAAACAAGAAATGACAAGTTTTATAATTCTATAGGCACCACTGTAAAATGCCTGGTGTAGAATATGTTTGTGGTAGGTAGTAAGTATTGATTTGTTATTGAATCAATAAATGGCAGGCAAATAGAATAAAGTGATTTATAAAAATAATCATGATGTTTGGGCCCATTAGAATGGACAATTTACAACTAGCATAATTTAGTAATTTCTTCCCTGGTTATTTGGCCCACATCAAAACACAGTTCATACTGTAGGGATTTACAAATCTCTGCTACTGAGAGAGAGCAATCCTGTGCCCTTGGATGGTGAAGGTCTTTTTGGACAAAGGTACACACACACACACACACACACACACACACACACACCTCATTCACACATACAGAAGCATACCCAATACAGAAACATTGTAGCTTAAATGAGTGTTGCTGTTGGTATTATATTATCGTGTAGGAAAAATAAGTGAGAAATGGATCAACTTTCCATTTTGTTTTTCATCATTGACTGACCCAAGCTTAAAGCTGAGAGGATTAGCTCTCAGACAGTCCCTTCAAAGTTTGGAGATTTATTCAGGGTAAGCATCTGGAAGATTAGATGCTTATCCGTTCTATTTAGTGCTGTCCTGCCCAAAATGTGGTTAGAAATATAACAAGATTAAGTCTTTCCTATGAGAGGAAGTTGGACCTTTCTCTTGTCAGCAAAAATAGAACTGTTGGATTTTTTTTAAGAACTAAAACCATTTCACAGCTTCTTGTAATCCAGCTGTATCCAGGAAATAACAATGATAATCAAAGTATCATTCCCATGTTTTCCACCCTCTCCAAAGCCTTCTTTGGGAAATCAGGGGATGTTGGAGATACGTGTGTATTTTTCATTCCTAATAAATTTAAATGAGATTGGATTGGTTTTGTGGGAAAGAGGGAATTGAATAGCTTGAACTTACCTCCTTTGAAACAAAACACTTTTTATTATATCTAATTTAACACCAGAAAAACACTCAGAAGAATGCAAACCATTTTGGATTTTTGAAGGGAACACAGACAAATGATTTGAATGATGATTTCCAGAACAGAGATAATGGCACTGTCTTTTCTGTCATAAATACAAAGAACTTTGGGTGGCCTGAGACCATTCTGGGCCATAGTCATCAGCAAGTCCTGCTCTGGATATGTGACTTTGGCATGTCCTATACAGAGTTCATCTCAGAGGAGCTGCTAATGTATGTTAATTTAAAAAGCCCCAAATCTTGCAAATCACCCACCATGATTTAGGGATTATCCCTCTCCTCATTAGAACAATAAATTTTCATATAAAAAGAATTGAGATAATCTAGTTCAGAGGTTTTCTTCAAGTTGTAGTGTCTAACTATGAAATTCTCCAAAGACACTGAAAATTACAGAAGATAACAATAACATTCATCATCAGTAGTAAGCAGATGGTAACATTTTGTTGTATCTACTTCAGATCTCTTTTTTAAAAATAGAAACAAATATTCCTGATACAACAAACCGCCCTTCTTCCAACTCCCAATTCTTTCGCCTACGTTTTTCACCAGAAGTTATCTCAACTTTGAAATGCATGCAGGCTAAAAAAATCTTTCCTACAAACGTATTTATTCAATAATGCTATATGGTTTTGTTTCACACGTTTTAAAATTCACATAAATGGAATCATATGAATGCCAGCCTGCAAATTGCCTTTTCACTCATTATTGATTTTTGAGATTTATCCATGTTGGTAAATGCAGATCTAGCTTATTTATTTTAACTGCTGTATAGTAATCCATTGTATGAATGACATTTGAGAGATGGTAAAGTTATTTCCAGGTTATCATTACTTTAAATAGTGCTTCAGTGAACATCCTGGCATGTGTATCCTTGTGTACACACCCCTTGTGCTTCTCCAAGGTAAAGAACATGAACCCAGAAGCGAAATTTCTTAGTCAGAGACTATTCACATTTTAGATTTTACTGGATTTTGTTCTATTACTCTTCATAATGCTTGTACAAATTTACATTCACACCAGCAGCTGCTACTTGGTTAAGAGTTTGTCCTCTCAGATTTGTTAATTTGTTTGCCAGTTTGATGATTGTGAAATGATATCCTAGTTTATGGTTTTTGTGTCTTCTTTAGGAAATCCCTACCTTTGTCATGGGCATAAAATATTACATGTTTTCTTGTAAAAATGTCATATTACTGATTTTTCTTCTTTATTTAATTCATTTTGATTTTTGCGATGGACATAAAATATCTTTTTGTCTTTTTCCATATGGAGAGCCAATTTTCTAGAAATAGTTATTGAATAGTCCACTCACAACTCTTGGCCAGTTCTGGTCACATGGTCCCATCCAAACATGAGGGGATTAAGTAGTGCCCAGAAGTGGCTCCCCACTGAACATATTGGTGAACAACAGTAGTATTAAATAATTACCTACGAGGGATATGATGGTTTTTAAAATATGTTCACAGATTCTTTGACACTTTTCTTTTCAAAAGGTGGAGTCTAATTTCTCTTCTCTTGTGTGTAAGCTGGACCTAGTAACATGTATTCTAGTGCCAGAAGTGGGGGTGTATGATTTCCAAGATGAAGTTAGAAAAGGTACTGTGGCTTCCATCTTACTTTCTTTTGGATCACTTGCTCTGGGGAAAGCCAGGTGTCACGTTACGAGGATACTTGGGCAGCCCTATGGCGAAACACATGTGGCAAGGAACTGAGGTTTCTTTGTAAAAGGCAGCAGTAATTTGTCAATTATGCAAATAGTCACCATGAAAGCAACTCCTCCCACTCTAGTCAAGCCTGGAGATGACTGCAGCCTTGGCCACTGGGGTCTTCACTGCAAACTGAGGACAAGTCCCGAGCCAGAGTCCTTAGCCGCTCAGCTAAGGTGTTCCCAAATTCTCAACCCACTGAAATTCCATGAGATAATAAATGCTTATTGTTGTTCTAAGCCAATCAATTTTGGAGTGATTTGTTTAATAGTAATAGAGAATTAATCTATTGAGTTTCACTAAATTTGAAGGCAATGTTTATTTCAGTATGATTTAAAATATAGGTTATGTGGCATAAATCACATCTAATTTGGTAGTCCTAGGAGATCACCTCAAAGAAATGATTACCAACCAGAGCAGGTATAAACTGATGGACAACCAGAGGTCTGGAAAGACATTTATACCTGTTGAGGTGCTGTGGACAGAAAAAAAAAAAAAAAAAAGAAACAAAAACTGAAACCTCAAACCAGTCATTACTAATAGGAACCACAATAAAAAGTTGTGGTTTGACTTTGAATGCTCCAAATTGCAGTGACTTATTTGCTATTTGTCTGCTTCTTACATGGACAACTCCATAGAACCATGCCTCCATGGAATAGGAATTGAGTAGGGATTTATTTATTTAATGTTTCATGATATTAGAGAATGAAACAAAGGTCCATGTAGTCTCTAGCATATAAATATCATCTGGTTTCCATACTTCATAAAGTTTTGGGAAGGTCAAAGTAAATAATGTGAGAAAAGGCTTTGGGAGCATGAAAAACTGTGTTAATGTATCACCAGAATTATGTGTCAGTCAGAAAAAGCTAGGTTTTGCTGTGGTAATGGAAACTCCCAAATCTTAGGGGCTTACAACTTGTGAGCTTTATTTTTTGTTTATGTTAGACCACTCCAAGTTAGCTATGACTCTGTCATGTCGTCTTCACTCTGGGACCCAGAAGGCAGAGTAGCCTGTAGTCAGAGTAGTGACACTTGTCATACCAAGGAGAAAGAGTCATGAAGGACTTCCCGGAAGGGCAGCCTTTGTGATTTGCTAGAAAGACTCAGAGCACACAGCTGTATAGTGATGATTTATTACAGCAAAATGATACAAAGTAGAATAAGCAAAGAATAAGTACTTAATAAGTAGAATAAGTACATGGGACAAAGGTTTCTGGAGGAAAACAGGTACAAGATTCCGAGTCCTTATCCAGTGCTGTTACACAGGATATGCTTCATTCCTCCAGTGCCAAATCATGGCAATGTGTGAAATGTCATCTACTGGGGAAGTTCACAAGACACTCAATGCTTACAGTTTTTACTGGGGGATGATCACAATAGGCATCCTCTGCCTAGCATGTACCCAAATTCTGTACCCCCAGAAAGGGATCATGGGTTCAGCATAAGCCTTATTGTTTGCACAAGCAGTTTAGGTGTGTGAGCCATCCTTATCAGGGAATGTGAGACCCTTCCTGAAATTCAAGCTCCCCAGTTCCAGCTGAGGGCCAATCTTCCACACAGGTCTTTCTAAGCCAAGCAGACTCAGACCTTTTATGCTAATTCTTTATGCAGAAATCAATATCACTTCACATGTTCTTGCACAGAGCAGGTCACATGGCCAAAACTGACATCAAAGCGGTGAGAAAAAGTATAATCTTCCCGCAGGAAGTGGCAGTCCATATTTTGAACTATAATACAATCTATTATAGAAACAACATGAAAAAAAGAGAGAAGAAATTGATATCTCCTCGACCTATGTATATGTGGATTTTACGCATATTTTCATGGTCTCGGCTCACATTATATACATTGCTTTAATGAAATGAACTGGACCAGGTAATCCCACCACCTTGTGAGGCTGAGGTGGGAGGATTGCTTGAGTCCAGGAGTTCGAGACCAGCCTGGGCAACACAGTGAGCGCCCCATCTCTATAAAAATGGAAAAATTAGCTGGGCATGGTAGTGCATGCCTGCAGTCCCAGCTACTCAGGAGGCTGAGGTGGGTGGATTGGTTGGCTCAGGAGTTTGAGACTGCAGTGAGCCATGATTCCTCCACTGTACTCCAGCCTAGGCAACAGAGTGAGACCCTGTCTTTAAAAAAAAAGAAAAAGAAAAAAAAAAGAATTATATAATGACGAAAAGAAAAAATGCAATAGCAAGTATTAGAGAGACTCCAAGAGCTGATTAATTGAAAAGTTACTATTCTTTCCACATTATAAGTCTTTTTTGTTTTTGGAGATCAAGTGGTTCTTTGATTCCTTTTTAAAGGCAAGTGCTTTCATTTTGCTTTTGACTTTCTCTAAAGCAGTGCTGTATTTGTTAAAGCTCTAATCCTCTCAGGCACTTGTGATTAGACCCCCGAAGAGCTGTTTCATGGCCTCTGCTATGTTTTCTTATCACTGTACCTTTTAAGCTTTCAACTATATTTCAAGTTCTGGCCTGCATATGGCCTTCAGCATAAATATCGTGGGCAAAGTGGTTTGTTCTAATGCTTTCCTCATCTCTATCAATTGTTTGCATGCTTCTTTGTATTATCTTTTCTTAGCTCTTTGACCTTTTCATTTATTAGCTCAAACTACATGGAATATAATTTGGCTAAGGGTTAAGTCAGAAAAATAGGAAAGGTGGTTGGCTTTTGGCATATATATTTTTGAATTCTGTATTTTTGCATTTTCACATAGTTTTATTTTCCTTAAAAAAACCTTGGGTCCTCACCTCCCCCTTCCTAAAAACACTAAAGTTAATTGTATAGAAATAGAAATAAAAATCTTTTTGGTAAAAACAACAGCTTTTAACCTCTGATCTCACCACCAAAAAAAAAAAAATAGTTATTTAGTAGGAAATTACAATATATCGGAGGGAAGTCTATTTGCAGCATAGTTTTAAAAGATAACATCTCCCTTTTCAATGAAGGGAGGACGTTATATGGGTCTCTTCTTTATGGTTAGATGGCAGAATGTTTTATTGCTATTTATAAAAGCCTGCATTAAAAGAATGCAATATTGGTTCTCCCAGAGTGGGATCTATTTGGAAAACTAATTATCTCCAATTGGCTGCAAATTTTCAAGAATCTGCCAAGAAGACAAATCAGGAATACCATCTAAATGACTTATTGCAGTCGGAGGTACTTTGGAGCTCTTGAGACCTTCCCAACAGCTATTTAAAACACTGGCCACTTGCCTCTAGCTCCCTTCCTTTCCTCCTCCCTCTTTAACCTCTGCAGGTGACCTCAGCTCTTATTTATTGGAGAAAATAAGGACCAACTAGGGAGAACTTGCCCATTGTCCTGCCATGCCCACACATTTATCTGCTTTCACAGCTTCCTAATGCCCTTTCCTTCCACTTCAGAGGAGGAACTTGCTCTGCTCCATCTGAGGCTGATCCTATTACATGGGGTCTCCGCTCCCTTGGACACCTCTCCCTCACCTGCAGAGTCGCCTCTCCCACTTTTTTGGCTCTTTCCTTTTAACCTATAGATTTTTTTTTTCAAATTTCTTCAATTGAAACAGTAGCAACTACAATAATACCCCTCCCACAACACACACATGCACACACACCCCGACACACACACACACACACACACACACACACACACACACTTGCTCCAGCTTCTTTTCTTGTAATTCAGATACCTGTTACAGAACTATCCAAGGCCTGTCACCTGGCAGATGAGACACTGTCTGGGTGAGGTATCCTGTTGTAATCTGGGTGCGATAGTGATGAGGGCTCCATTACCAGATGACCACTTGTGTTTACTTTGTAAGCAGAAATGTTTAGCACATTTTGCTTGAGCTGTGTGTGTGTGTGTGTGTGTGTGTGTGTGTGTGTGTATGAAAACATCAGTTAGTACGTTGTTAAAAGGCAAAAAATAAAGGCTCTGATGATTTTCTCCCAACTGAGTGGTCAGATAGCATGTACTGAGTACTTACCATATGACAGGTGCTGAGCTAAGCCTTTCATGTGGATTACCTCATTTTATCTTAATAATCATGAGATAGTACTATCATTCCCATTCTCCAGACAAAGAATTGGAACAACAAATATTGAGCACCTTGCTCAAGCACACAGAACAAGCAAGTGGCATTGACCATTGTTTCCCTGGCAAGACTCCAAGAGCATCCACCTTTGGGGGTAGTAGAGTACATACCCAGAATGCCAACCTTTCAATAACAAAACTGTCCATTCTCTGCAGTGCTCCTGAGTCCACTGCGATACCTCCTGTGTCCTCAGGTGTACCTGTTCATTCTCTTATAGTGATTTTCAACTTAGTTTAAGCATGAGAATTATGCCTGTCCATCCCCAACCCAGACCAGGTGAATGAAAATATCTGGGGGAAGCTTGGGTACCTGTGTTTTGCAAAATAGGTGAATGAAAATATCTGGGGGAAGCGTGGGTACCTGTGTTTTGCAAAATCTTCCCTAAGGGATTCTGATGTGCAGAAAGGCTCACCGTTTCTCTCTTTTCTCCAGTATCCTACTTCCTGCTCCCTTTATTATTTTGTTGTATTCTCTTCTGAATGGAGAGAAACCTTTCATTTTGAATAATAAGATAGTTTGATAATCAGCTCTCTGTGGGTGTTGTTAGTGGGAATTATTATAACTGTGTTTTCACTCTTTCATTAAAAGATAAGTACAACTCATATGGATTGAGTAAATACTGGTGGTATTGTGAAATGATTTTTAAAAGCTCCATTACTCTGGACATTAGAAACATGAGTCAGATGTCTTCAAGCTGTTTCTAGTTATAGGTTAACCTGAGTCTTGGAAACATTCAGTGAATCAGTGTTACCTTTCAGTTCCTCTGCTAATAACCACAGTTGTGTATTGGGTATTCTACTGTATAAGCAGTTTAAAAAAGTAATAATGAATCTACGTGGTGTATTTAACACATAACTTATTGAGTTTAATTTCCTTTGTTATTTGGAAAAATATACTTGAAATCACCAAGCTACTGAATGTGTTACATTGAAGGGAGGTAGAAAAGGGTTTTGAATGACTTTTCTGCCATTTTCAATTTAAGTCTTATATTCTGGGAAACTAAATGCCAAAACTAATTTAGAAAAAAATAAAATGATAAAAATATCTATATCACTTTGTAGAGGGAAAGTAATTATTTTCAAAAAGCATCTCACTTTGCTAATGTTGAGAATAATCTGTGGCTTGCTCCCAGACCTCTCTTATTTTGTCCTGGTGGGGGTAACTGTCAGCAAAAATTACTATACTGCTTTCCAACTATCAAGCTTCATTCTCAGAAAGTGTATAGTGTTTCTAGGATTTATGACACTAATGGGACTCTCCTGGCAGCAGTGTGATTCATTTTGCTGATATAAAGGAAGCAGACAAACTCTAATCTCCTGTTGCACATATCCAAAGACTGAAGAAGAAGCTAACATTTTAATTAGCATGGAAATGAGAGATATGGAAGCCTTCAGCCCCTGAATGAACTAAGTCGTGTAATAGAGTCATATATAAAAGAATTAGGCTCCATCATCCTTAAAAAACGACTGAAACAAACACTGACTATTATGTGTTACATCACTTTACCAAAGGACATCAGAATATAAATCTGATTGGAATTTTAAAGGGCAGCTTCTATTTTATGAGATAAAGTTTGTGACCTGAAAAATAACCGTATTTATAGAATTATAGTAGTGTTTGGAAACATGAAGGAATAATTTATACATTAAAAGTAAACTTTGAAATATGATTGTGTCAAAATTAAAGGGCTGGGCGCGGTGGCTCACACCTGTAATCCCAGCACTTTGGGGGGCTGAGGTGGGCAGATCACCTGAGGTCAGGAGTTCAAGACCAGCCTGGCCAACAGGGTGAAACCCCATCTCTACTAAAAATACAAAAATTAGCTGGGCGTGGTGGTGCATGCCTGTAATCCCAGCTACTCGGGAGACTGAGGCAGGAGAATCACTTGAACCCAGGAAACAGAGGTTGCAGTGAGCCAAGATTGTGCCACTGTACTCCAGCTGGGGCAACAAAGCAAAACTCTGTCTCAAAAAAATAAAAAAAATTAAAGAATACTAGACTCAAGTCAAATTGAATATCAATCCTAGTTTTTCCATTAACTAGCTGTGTCATCTTGGACCAATTACTTGATTTTTCAGGGCCTCACTTTCTTTGCTAGACTAGATAACCTCCAAAGACTTTTACAACTCAAGCATTTGTGATTTCAATAGATTTCCCATAGTAGGAGCTAATAAGTGAGCTGGAATTGTAATGAACAAGACTACTCTTCTGTAGTAAAGAGGAAGAACTGACTCTGAGTCAAAAAAGCTGCCTTCTATTCCTTGCATCGCCACTTAAAAACCATGTGATCTGAGCACATTCTTAATGCCATTTCCTTACCTGTAAATTAGGAATGGTGGAACCCCTTTGCATGGACAGGAGTTTTGAAAAAAAATGACATATGTATTAGTCTGCTTAGGCCGTCATAATAAAAATACCACAGACTGCATGGCTTAAACACAGAAAAAGTTCTGCTCACAGTTCTGGAGGCTAGATGTCCCAGATCAAGACCTGGCATAGTCAGTCTCTGGTGAGGGCTCTTTTCCTTGCTTGGAGACAGCCATCTTCTCTGTGTCCTCTCACAGTGGAGACAGGAACTCTGATGTCTCTCTTCTTCTTATAAGGGCACCATTGTTATCAGATTACGGCCCCAGCTTTATGATCTCATTTGACCTTTATCACCTCCTCACAGACTCTATCTTCGAATACAGATGCACTGGGGTTAGAGAGTCAACATATGAATTTTGGAGAAATACAATTCAGTCCATGGCATATATGAAAATTCTTTGTAAACACATCATTTTCAATTGTGTGTAAACACACAATTTTTATGTCCCAATAAAAATTAACAGCATAAGCAGATTGGGCACTTATATCCAATGTTGGTGAGACTACTGCCAACCAGAATGTCTTTGAAAGACTATTTAGTAATTTCCACTAAAATATAAAGTGCCTTATGCCTTTTGAGCTACGACTTGCATTTTAAGAATGTATACTTCTGAAACATTCTTAGAATTGCACAAATATATACATATGGAATACTTAGTGAAGTACAGCTGAAAAATTGGAAAAAATTAATAAACAATAATTTGATACACTGTAGTACATCATACAATGAAATATTTTATATCTAATATGTATCTGTAATGTAAAAAATTATATATCCATTAAAAATGTGTTTAATCTGTACATAGTGACATAAACTGATGTCCAGGACCTGTTAGAGGAAAAACAAGTGCAAGTTGCAAAATAGTTTCTGTAGTATGATTGCATTTTTTGGTAAATACAGAAATTTTGGAGGAAATATACATTAAATTGTCTACACTGGCTCTATCTGAGTGGTATTCCAGAGGCTTTCATCTTTCAAGTTATACTTTTCTCAGATTTTTAATTACACTTATCTTAAGAAAGTAAAAGATTACTTTTACTTTCACTATCACTAACTCGGTCTCCACCAATTTTTCAGTTTATATCTGAAATACTTTTAAAATTAACTTTCATTTTATTAAGGAATAAATGTACATAATTTAAACAACTGGAAAGCTTATTATGAGGAACAGACATTCCTGGCCTTATGCTTCCCCTTTCCTGATCACTTGGGGCAACCTTATTCCACCTTTCAGCAGTTTTACCTGCTATTTACCTACATATTGTAAATAATATGCATATATGGATTCTTCTTGATTCTTTTATTTTCATATTATCTCCTGGCTATTCTCGGCAGATGGTTTAAAATTTTCTATTGTTGCTTCTTGTTTCTACCTTCTCCAACAAACACCCCTCAACCTATCACTTATATGTATCATCACTTTGGCTTAATTAATATTTAGGATTTACACTAGTAGTACTTTGTAAATATTGTTCATAGCTGAGCTACATAGTACGTTATAATCATACATCCTGCCTTAATACAACTTTCATATTTTTATAGTTATGAATTACCTTATATTTTATTTGCTTTGTATTCTATGCCTATATTTTTATTTCTTTTCCAAATCTTTCCTTCAAAGTTGTAAAATTCCTTTCAACATGTTCAAACATAACAGGCAATCAATTAGTTCTATTCGATTTTATTTTTTTGAGACAGGGTCTCACTCTGTTACTCAGGCTGGAATGCAGTGGTACGATCTCAGCTCACTGCAGCCTCTGCCTTCCAGGTGCAAGAGATCCTCCTACCTCAGCCTCCCAAGTAGCTGGGACCACAGGCATAAACCACTGCATCCAGCCAATTAGTTCTATTTTTGTTGGTGTCACCTCTCCTACATTACCATTCAGAAAGCTAGTAGGTGCCCATGTTTGGAAAACTAATGCTTTTGAAATATTAACAATTTTCTCCTTGATTTTTCTTGAATTTTTGGTCCTTTCCTCTGTTTCAGCAGCTAGATAATTCTGTTCTCATTTCCGCAGGTAAAAAAACATGAGAGCAGATGGGCAGAGAGCAGGGGAGAGGTCTTTTCCTGAGTTTCAAAGGTTATACCCCAAGGGAATAGAAAGGGCCAATGTCCCCTACTCAGCTTCTCCTGCCACACTAGAAGTCAGAGGAAAAACGATGAAAGACAGAAGTCTGTGGTAACTAGAACTAAGGATGCAGCAAGGTTGGTGCTGACTGATGGCCTGTGAGTAATCTGAATCCCCACATCTCAGGGCAATGCTGACAATTTGCTCGTCAGTCCTGGTGCAAAACTCTCGACAGCAGCTACCACATCATCCCTAGAATGCCCAGGTAAGAGATGCCTACATCTGTGTAACATCCCCAGCAATGACACAAGAGACTTGTGAACCCCAGAGAAGGTTTAGGATCTCCATCACTAGCACTTGGTGGTGTTGAATAAAACTAGCTTGACCTTCTTTATGACTGGGGTTAGCAGCAAATTACAGTTCTCGTATGGGGCAAATGCTTGCGGGCAACTTGGATTGTTGTGAAGGCTGTCCATTAAGATTGTTGAATCAACGAGATAGAGAATAAAAATGATAGAAAATTTCTGTTCCAGTGGAAGGAACAAAGAGCATAAATCAGGTAATTTCTCATCTGTAAAATCAGGACAACAAGAGCTTTCTACCCCTTAGAATGGTAGTTTGGTGATGATATACATAAAAGTATATTGAAAATTTACAAGCAATACAATACTAAGTATCATTTTAGGTAGAGATCAAATATGTGTCCTATTTATCTATTCTTAATTCAACAAACATAAATGGAGTATAGTCACCAAATTTGAGCAGAATATCAAAAGCATATTTTCACAAGGAAGCCGATTATTAGTATTGTAGTATAAGAGAAATTATATCATTTGCCTCTCCAAGTGATTACACCTGAGAAAGGTCACTTGAATGCTACATATTCATTCTAAATACTTCTCTGCTATTTAATTTGAATTTCAAACCTAGTGCCTACTTGTCAGATATCATCTGTAAACACTGATTAAGCCCCTGTGAGTACCACAGCAAGCTTGTCACCTACAAAGCTAGTTATGAGACCTTGTTCTCACTGAGAACATTCAATAAGACCATGACTGGGTGCAGATTTTAACAGTAGAGGGTATCTACAAGTCTAAACTTGAATAATATCATGATGCCTCATGGAAGAGTAGACTATACATTTTTAGAAGCAATGGTTCTCATTGATTGTAGCTTCTTTTTTGACAGTAAAAAAGAAAGTAGGGAGGAGAGAAATCTCCTTACACAATGATTCCAATGAATAAATATTGAAGGAATATCATCATTAGGCAAATATAATTGCTGCAGGCAAGGCCCACAGATGGATGTTAAAATTAGTAAGTGGAAGTTTGAGGAGAAACCAGATATATACATGATCTTAAAGGGCAAGCTGGGTAAAGTGTGTATGGGGATTCTCTGAACCCTTTTCTTGCAACTTTTATGTAAATCTGAAGTCATTTCAAAATTTAAAAAATCTAAAAATATGGATAAAATTTGTTAAATTTCCTTATCTAAAATATTTATTTGGTTTTAAAATTCTACTCTTACACTTAATGCTTCATCCCTAGTTAATTTACAGTAGTATTCAACTTCCTTATAAAAATCTTCCAAAATTATTTCTATCTTTGCTTTCAAGTTTTCCTCAAGTACCTTCTAGAACTGTTGAGGACTGTAAGCATTCAGCCAAGAGGCATGTCTTGAGTGACTACCATTTTTATAGAAATACGCTAACAATTGTAAGGGACCAAAAAACTGTGCAGGATCCAGTCCCTCCCTTGGGAAGATAAGCATGTTGGGAAGACAAGAGGTACACAGATAAAAGAATGAAATAGCATCTTGTAAAATTATGTGATGCCGTGCTTTATTTTCATAGTATTGGTCATAAGAATTAATGGAGACAGAGAAAAGTGAAACATGAGTGCTATAGTTTGGACATTTGACCCGCCAAACCTCATAATGAAATCTGATCCCCAGTGTTGAAGGCAGGGCCTAGTGGAAGGTGTTCGGGTTGTGGGAGTGGATTGCTCATGAATGGCTTGGTTCCATCCTCATGGTAATAGTGAGTTCTCACTTTTTTAATTCCTGGGAGAGTTTCCTGAGAGCTGGTTGTTAAAAGGAGCCTGGCCCCTTCCCTCTCTTTTGCCTTCTTTCTCATCATGTGATCACTGTACACTCTGGCTCCCCTTCATCTTCCATAATGAGTGGAAGCAGCTGAGGCCCTCACCAGAAGCAGATGCTGGTACCATGCTTGTTGTACTGCCTGCAGAACTGGGAGCCAAATAAACCTCTTTATAAATTACCCAGCCTCAGGTATTCCTTTATAGCAAAGCAAATGGATCAAGACAATGAGTAAATAAGAGTAAGCTGGACCTAAAAACATATGAAGGTCTTAGATGGTGAGTGGATGCAGGGAGAATCTGTACAGGCTTTGTGGGGAATTGGAGAAAGACAGGAAGCAGTTGTGAGATGCATTTGAGTGGGGTGAAAAGCTTGAGGAGATGAGGAGAATGGGCCCGTATAGAGTTGGCCTAGATCACAGAAGTTTGCAAAAGCCAGACTCAAGAGTCCAAATTTGGTCCAAGTGAAAACGGAGGCTATTTTAAAGGCTGTTAGGGGCAAGTTACTTCTCTGGCACCAGTATAAACATGCACAATATATCTCAAGCCAGAACCAGCTACTTTTTTGAAAATTTAATGATGCACCTTTCCAAGACCTTTTCTGAAATGTAAATCAGATTGTCT
This sequence comes from Macaca mulatta, assembly GCF_049350105.2. NCBI lineage: Eukaryota > Metazoa > Chordata > Mammalia > Primates > Cercopithecidae > Macaca > Macaca mulatta. The sequence goes on from NC_133412.1 coordinate 111,193,735, forward strand.
TCAACTTCTCCACTCCACCCCACCCTCTTTTTGCCTAAAATACTCTACAAGTCGCCTTTTACTCACAAGATAAAGACCAAAGGCATTAACGGCCTCAGGACCCTTCAAGGTTGGATGCTTCCCCATGTATCTGTCCTTCTCTGTACCCTATTCCCCTCAAGGCCTGCCTTCTTTTGTTACTTTCAGCATTCTCTTCTCTTACCAGGTGTTAGCAAACAATTTTCTCTCTAAATTAAACATTTCTCCTTATCTTTTGACTTGTATACTACTTTTCATCCTTCTGATGTCAGCTCTCTCTCCCAATTACCATCTCCAGGGGGAAGTTTTGCTCCCTTCTCTGACTGGATCTACTGATAGCACTGAGAACATCATCTTGTAAAACTTCCCATATATATCACTGAAGATTATTTGATTTAATTATGTGATTATTTGATTAAGACCTTTTGCCTTTATTAGACTGTAGACATCTGAGGGCAGATGGTTTATTTGTATTTCCCATTTTCATGTCAATCCCTAGCATATGGTAGACACTCAATAAGGATTCATTGAATAAATAAAAAATGAAACATTCATTTTCTCCACTCCCAAGACACTATCCTGTCCCAATGACATGATCTTTTAAATTATAAGAAAAATGTCCTATCTAAACAACAGTGTATATAACCCAGTATTTTGCAACTTTTGGAATGTAAGCTGTAACAGCAGTATTCAATTTAAGTTTTAAAAGTTCGCTATTTTACTAATGAATCAATTCATTTTGACTTTCTGAATTTTTAAAAGCCAGAATAGTAGCTAGAACATATTTGATAGATGGAATCTGTTAGCATTTGGGGCAATTAAACTGGGTTTCTAAAAAATGGATCAGATGATTGCATCAAACTAAATTAGTAGAGCTTAAATAGAACAGGGTGATCAATAGATCAATATCTAAGTGCAGGGCACTTTACTCGGCACTGTGACTTATTCTAAGCTAAATAATAGATGGTTCCTGTCTGGCTCATAATCAAGTAGGGGATCTAGATGTATCCAGAACTATGTGTATTATATGGTAGACTATGAGTGCTCTAAGTATTATAGAAATATGAAAGAGGGAGGATTTATTTTAACTAAAAGAATCTGGCAAAGCTGCAGGAAAAAGTAATATTTGAGCCAGGAAGGAAGGAGGTGCTTTTGACAGACAGACTTTGGGAAGACAAAAATTCCAGGAAAATAACAACTAAAACCACAAAGCATGAAAAGGATAAAGCATCATGATAGAAATTCTAGAGGTGCAGCAGGGCTAGACCAAAGGGTGGGTGGTTGCAAGTATGCTGTGATAAGGAGGAATCTAAGAAAGTTAGGTTGGAACTAATAATAGGCCATGCTGCCTGCACGTATTTGATGGATAATGAGCAGTTACAAGGATGATGGACAGGGAAGCACTACAATCAAATATGTGGGTTCTGGTGGAGATGTGAGGGAACAGATTGGGAGGGTACTCCAGGGATTAAAGTGGGTGGGATGATTAGAGGCAAGGGGAAGCAAATTTTGTGAAGGCTGAGGAATGCTAAGGAAGATCTGGGTTAGTAGTAGTGAAATGAGCAGCAGATGAATGAGAGAAGCATCCAGGAAGTGAACAGAATGTGATTTAATAAGCACTTAATATGAGGACTGAGGAATATAAAGTTTAAAAGTTTTCATCTCATAATTTAACTCAGCATGATTTAACTGAGAGCAAAAATAGGAGTAGGAACAGGTTAGTAGCAGCAACTCATTTCTCATTGTTTTAGAGCTGCTGGTGATAGTAATCTTGTTAATGTCATCCACATCTTTTGACGATAAAGAATTACATAATTTGCATTTTACATGATCTAATTATACCATTTGCATTTTATATGATTTAATAAGTGTTCATACTTGCCAGCTGTTGAGACTTTTCTGATTTAAAATTGAGCAGAATTTATTAATATCTATTCTTTTGAGTGCCTCGTCTTCATCTCTTCATTTTTCTAGTTGTCTAATTTTATGTATAGGAAAACATGGTTATGATTTACATGTAGGTAATTCTTTCTTTCTGTTGACTGTGACTTTCTTGCTTCCATTATTCCGTAAGCAATTCGACCCAACAGACACTGACTAAATAAATATCTACCCTATATCCTGAGAGTCTTAGATGATTAATACACTATCTCCCTCCTCAAGGAACCTATAGAGTTGTGGGTAGAACTTAAGTACAATTAAATATAACATAATATGCATAATTCATGATAATATCAACAACAAAAGCTACCACTTAAATCTCCTGTGCATTCACTCCTTCCTTCCTTTAACAAATACTTTGAGAGCCTTTACTAGATCTTTGTCTAGACACAGGATTTACAGTGGTGAACAAACCTCATCCAGAAAGTGCCCTTTTGGAGCTTATGATAGTGTAGGAATCTTACTAACCAAATAAAAAACAAATAAATAGATATAATTAATGTGTAAATACAATTAATATTATGAAACAATAATAATAACAATGGACATATTTAGAGATTAGTATATTCTAAGTCAGGTATTCTGGTTTCAGAGCTGATCACTTGATAATTACATTATGCTACAATTTTAGAAAATGGGGGTATCTATATATATAACGTAATAAGCAAAGACTTGTCTAAAAAGATAATGTTTAGCCAAGACTAATGGACAAAAAGGCAAAATATACACAAAGATTCAGGAACTGAGTATTTCAGGCAGATTAAATAGCATATGTAAAGGTTCTAAGATAGGAAAGAACTTGGCATTTTCTAGAAACAAGAAAACAGGTTAGTTTGAGTTGACCATAGTAAGAGAAAAGGATTTGGAAGATATTGGGGAAATAAACAGGAGCCAAATCGTTAGTCTTTTAATAGTCAAAAAAGAATCTGATGATTTTTTAAAAGAAATGAGAAAGTACCAAGACTGTATAAACAGGAACAGTGAAAATATCCTATTTACATTTAAAAAGTATCAGTCTGACTCCTATATGGAAAATGGGCTAGCAAGTGCAAAAGAGGAAGTTAAAAAGCTAGTAAGTGGCGAGGAACAATGGCTCATGCCTATAATCCCAGCACTTTGGGAGGTCAAGGCAGGAGGATCCCTTGAGCCCAAGAGTTTGAGACCAACCTGGGCAACATGGCAAGACCCCATCTCTGCAAAAATTAAAATATTCGCTGGGTGTGGTGGCATGTGCCTGTAGTCCCAGCTACTTGGGGGGCTGAGGTGGGAAGATTGTTTGAATCTAGGAGGTTGATGCTGCAGTAAGCCATGGTCTCACCACTCTACTCCTGCCTGGGTAACAAAGCAAGACCCTGTCTCAAAAATAAATAAATAAATATGGCTAGTAAGTAACAAAATCAGAATTTAGGTTAAGAGGCCTGTGACTAAAAAGTTAAGACTTGTACTGCCACATTATGCTGTCCCCTGCATTGTATTAGATTTGCAAACTTGCAGAGGGGATTGTCCTACCAGATAGCAGTGATTCATAAGTTGTATCTCTTCTTGTCCCCTCCCTGCCTCTGTGATTCCCACTTGACCCCCACTTGCTCTTTTGTTAGGTCAGAGGACAGGAACATAGTCAATGATTTTCATAACAAAAGAAGAAATAAATGATGGATATTAATGTCATTTTTAGTTTATCTTTACTCTCCCTTGAACATGTAGCTTCCCATCTCTAGTACATTGGCTTACAGTAGTTGTTTTTAAACTATATAACTTAAAGTCATTTTTACGGTACATAATTAAGTACCTCATATGGGGTGGGGTGTTTGATCATAATGCAATGCATGGGTGTCACCCCCAGAGATTCTAATTCATTATATCTGGATGGGGACATTTTAAATAAGCACTTCAGGTAATCCTGAAGCAGATGAAGCACTCTGCAAGACACTGGTTTTATGATGGAGAGCGTTTAAATTCTATCCCAAGCATAGTATGATGACTTGGACATATCTATTCTATTAAAATCATCAGCATTAGAAACCATCAATTGCATGTAACCTCAGAATTTAATAGCCTGTATATTTTTGGTAGACTTCTTTCTCCAATGCAATATAATACAATACACAGATGATCAATTTGGTCTCTTTCTTAAGGCAAGAGACAAAAGAATTTATGTAAACAATTTCCTGACTGGTCAGTCCCAATGTGGGCTAAATATATCATACAGATTAATGGTAGAAGGGTTTTTCCAGCTGAGTAGAAACAGAATATTGCCTTCCCAATATTAATACAGGGTTACATATAAAACCCAAATAAGTATTGCACACTAACTCTTTTGAAGGAGGTTTTATAATAAGTAAACACTTACAAAAATTAAATAATAAATGAAAGTGAATCAAAGTTCTTTACTCTAGGTCTTGCACAAAATAATTACTAGCCTGTGTAAGTGGTTATTTAAAAGGCAATAATAATAGCCAACAAGATAAGTCACAATTATAAATCATTTAAAAAATCAGCACCCTAATTATATTTTGGAATTATGTTCTAGAGAATACTCTTCAATGTAGTAATCACCCAGCTAGCTTCTTATAGCTGTGCTTTTTATAAGAGTTGATCATATTAGTGATTTTCCTGCCACATCAAGTCCCCTCTTGGTTAATACCATGCACAATCAGGCCCTAGGGTATCTAGTTCTTCTAAAATATACTGACTTTTTTTGCATTTGCCTAAATTATTCTGCATCTTGCATTCCCTTAATGAACCAGGTAATGTTCAAGACATGTGTTGTGTTTGTTCAAATCCAGTTCTAAATTTGTGTGAGCTCCACTTGGCCTTTTGAGAAGGGCATTCCCATCAAAATCCTAATAGTCTCAGATACAAGTATGTAATAACTGAAAGACATCTCAGTAATACTCTATAGAGGCAAGATTTTATTAATCAAGTTTCCATATGATTTTGAGAATTATTCCTTTATCTCATAAAATAAGTATTTATTGATCCCCTAGTAAGTGTCAGGCTTTGGGGCTACAGAGGTAAAAAAGAAAATGTGCTTCTGGAACTTGGAACTTAAGCTCTAGAGAGCGAGACTTATACAGAAAAGCAAGTATAACATGATGGATAGATAAGTGCAATGCAGAAAAATTAAGAAGAGTAAGGAAATAAAATGTGATAAAGGGTGGTCAGGGATGCCCTCTCTAAAGGTGACAACATATATGCAGACTCTTGAAGTAGAGGGTGAGTTATTCAATTATGCAGGGGTAGAGGACTCCTGGCAGAGGGCACAGCAAATCTAAAAGCACTGAATAGGAACAATTATTGGCATATTTGAGGATCAGAAAGGAGAACAACAGGAAGGAAATTAATAGAAGATGGGATTGGAGAAACAGCAGGAAGAAGGTTGCACAGGGCATCAAACAGCCTTGGTAAGTAAGGATTTGGAGTAATATGAGAATGTGGTAGATTAAAAATGGCCACTAATTATTTGTTACTTTTTCCATTGAAAGGTGGAATTTAATTCCCTTTTCTCAAATTTGGCGTGGCTGTGGTGACTAGTTTAGTCAATAAAATGTGCAAAAGTGATGTTCTGGGATAATAACGGGTCATAAAAGCCCTGCAGATTCTGCCTAGACATGTTAGGATCTACCAACTGCCATGTCAAAAGTGAGTCTACCCTGAGACCACCATACTATGAGGAAGTCAAAGGTATTCATTTAGAGAGCTATATAGAAAGAAAAACAAAGGTGTCCAGCCAGCCCCAGCTGTTCCATCCATTCCAGCCTAGCTGTCAGATATGCGTGAAGAAGTCACTCACTTGGACAATCCAGCGTCAGCAGATATCATATAAAGGAAAACCCAGGCACTAGACATATGATCCTAGTAGGGCTGTTCCAACTACTGCTAGTCATTCAAATAACCCCTGCTGAGGCTCACTGGGTAGCAGAGATGGATACTCTCCATTGTGCCTTTTATACTTTCTTGACCCACAAACTCATGAGAAGAATAATGAGTTTGGTTTTTTTTTTTAATTTATATCTCTTTATTGAACTTCTCATTTCATTCATATGCTATTCTTTTGATTTTATTGAGTTGTCTATTTGTGTTCTTTTATTGTTTGCTTATATTTCTTACCTCTGAGTATTGAGTGATCCGTTATGTATCAATGGATAGCCTATAAGAAAACAATGGAATAGCTGGAGTAGAATTTAAACCTGAATTATGTTCTAAAAGGACCACTCTAGCTGCTGGGTTGGGCCTGGCTTTGTAACAGAGCAAGAATAAAGGCAGAATGATCAGTTAATTCAATTGAAAGTCCAGGCAAGAATAAATAGTGGCTTGGATTAAAAGAGTAGCATAAGAGGAAGAGAGAAATGGTTGAATTTGAGATATACTTTGAAGATAAATTGATAATATTTGCTCAAAGTTACAGATAATATTTTTATTTCAGTTTCAATTTTGAAAATATATCAATATGTCATACACTCTACTCATGCAGAAATGCCTGCAACATATAAACAATGCTAAGACTCTTAAACAAATGAATGTATACTGAATCTTTCTTTGACTCAGAACCTGTCTTTATGTCTGGCTAGTCATTATGAGCATCAGATAAATATTGTATTTTCATTGTAGAAATCTGTATTGACTAAGGGCATGCCCAGAGCTTTTGGTGTGCCTCTGCTTTTCCACAGAACTTATTAATTACTATTATTTTTTGCTCTTTTGCCAAATAATTATGAAGGATATTCCATATCTATGTTGCTAGCTGTGAGAAAAGGTAGGCATAGTCTCTTTTGATGAAAGATGGAATTTTCTTATTGGAAGTAGACTTTTAACATATAATCACACAAATAACTAGGACAAATGCTACAGCCACAGCAAGGGCTGTAATAGAAGAATTTGATTTAACAAGGATGAAGATTATCTTGAAGAAATTGAGTAAGTTGAGAGTGAATGTAAAGAGAAGTGCAAGAGTACTCTAAGCAGACAAGAAAAGCAAGCCCGAATGCTCTGTAGTGTCTAGAATATGATACACTAGTGAAACTCAAAGAAGACCTCTCTTTCCCACTGTGCAATTAGTTTTCCATACTGGAGCTAGAATGATGTTATACACATCTAAACCTGCTATCTCTCTCTTGCTTCCAAAAATCCTAGCATGGCTAATCTTCGCAAAGTGCAACACAGATAGTGATTCCATTTACTGTGCAGAAGCACGGAGAAGATAAGACTTGGGAAGAAAAAATGAGTTCGGTTTTGGACATACTTTGTTTAATGTGACTTTGAGACATGTTAATGGAGATGGCAAGAAGTGAATTAGATATATTGCTAGGGAAGTTGGCCTGCAGATGAGCAGGTTATCATTCTCTAGGAGGTATTCAAAGCCATGGCATGAATGAGAACACTCAAGGACTGATTATAAAATCAGAAGAGAAAGAGAATGCAGTTCACCCCTTTAGAAACCTCAGGGGAGAAGAATATACATTTATAAAGGAGACAAAGAAGGAGTAGCTGGAGATGTGAGGAAAACCTGGGGACTGTGGTGTCATAAAAGCCACAAGCAGGAGTGATGTCAGTAAGACGGTGATCATCCTTCTGTAGAAACATCAATCTTGATGAATACTCATGAATGAAAGTACCTTTTTGGGACACTGATAATCCGGTGGAGAAGTTCTAGCACACCACTGGAACAAAAAAATTTCAGAATAGATGCATTGAAGAAAGCAAGAAGAACAGTTTTATCTTATTTATGTCAATCTTCCTTGAAAGTAGTACAGCTCTGTGCCAAGAGAGAACCCCTTTGCCTGCACTTTCTCCCATGGGAGAAGGTGAGAGTGCAATAAATGAGGAACCTGCTCCCCCAACCATGTGAATACTGCCCAGGAAGACTAATTTTTTTATCTCACCCAGATAATGGAGATGACTGGCATAGCTGAGTTGTTGGGAGAGACTAGGATCAGGGAAGAGAGGCCCTAATATCTTCTCCACATACTCCATCTTCAAGGAGCCCACCTATAAGTCACTTGGGGTGCCTCACCTATGGATATTCCTAATTGACCCATAGGCACTCCAAATGCTTTGTATGCCTCATGCCCCCTTCCACCAGGTGAACTCCCCAGTGCTTCCCCATGGACAGTGAGGGAAAACATGCCCCACAAATAGCCATTTCTACTCTGTGGGACTGAAAGAAAAAACACAAACTTGACAATTTTGGGGCTCTTCCCAAGGGAAAACAAATGTGAGGCTCTGAGCACCTGGCTTGGCTTTGTGAGATTCAGAAAATACATCAAATCTTAAGAATTTCATCCCCATCCTAAGAGGAGACAAAGGTATAAATCAAGTGGATCCATGGAGAATGTCTGAGAGGGTCTCAAAATCCCTAGTCAAGCTGATTGGTGAGGATGTTTGTTTTCTTGAAGTCAGTCAGTAAAGTCAGCAATGCAAGATGTCAAGAAATAAACACAAATGATCAAAGAAACAGCACCATTAAAAGAACACTTTAGTAGTCTAGTAACCAACCACAAAAAAAGTGGAGATCAATAAATTGCCTAACAAAGAATTCAAAATAATTATTTTAAAGAAACTCAGCAAATGATGAGAGAACACAAATAGACAACTCAACAAAATCAAAAGAATGGCATATGAATTAAATGAGAAGTTCAGTAGAGAGACATAAATTTTTAAAAACCCAAACAGAAATTCTGAAGCTAGAGAATACAATTAATGAAATGAAAAAAATGGAATAGAAAGCATCAATAGCAGGCCTACTCAAGCAGAAGAAAGAATCTGTAAACCTGAAGATAAGTCTTTGAAAATATACAGTCAGAGGAGAAAAAAGAAAAAAGAATGAAAATAAATGAATAAAGTCTATGAAATTTATGGGACAGAAATATATCATTATAAAAGTTTCAAAAGGAGAAGAAGGAGAGCTAAAGGGAAAGAAATATTATTTAAAGTAAAAACAGTTAGAAATGTCCCAAATCTGGGGACAGATGAAACCAGTTACAGGACACTCAAAGGTCTCCAATCAGGTTCAAACCAAAGAAGAATTAATGAACACATATTGTAATCAAATTGTCAAAAATCAAAGACAGAATTTTGACAGAAGCAATATAAAAGAGGCTTACCACATACAAAGGAACCTAAATAAGATTGTCAGTTGATTTCTCAGCAGAAACCATGCTGGCCAAGTAACAGCAAGACAGTATTTTCAAAGTGCTGAAAGAAAAAAACTGTCAGGCTGGGCGCAGTGGCTCATGCCTGTAATCCTAGCACTTTGGGAGGCCAAGGTGGGTGGATCATGAGATCAGAAATTTGAGACCAGCCTGACTAACATTGTGAAACCCCGTCTCTACTAAAAATACAAAAATTGCCCATGTGTGGTGGTGTGCGCCTGTTATCCCAGCTACTCAGGGGGCTGAGGAAGGAGAATCGCTTGAACCTGGGAGGTGGAGAGCGCAGTGAGCTGAGATCACACCTTTGTACTCCAGCCTGGGCGACAGAGCTAGACTCCCTTTGAAAACCAGCACAGGACAAGGATAGGCTCTCTCACCACTCATATTCAACATAGTGTTGGAAGTTCAGGCCAGGGCAATCAGGTAGGAGAAAGAAATAAAAGGTATTCAATAAGGAAAAGAGGAAGTCAAATTGTCTCTGTTTGCAGATGACATGATTGCATATTTAGAGAACCCCACTATCTCAACCCCAAATATCCTTAAGCTGATAAGCAACTTCAGCAAAGCATTCAAAATCAATGTGCAAAAAACACAAGTATTCCTATACACCAATAACAGACAAACGCAGAGCCAAATCATGAGTGAACTCCCATTCACAATTGCTACAAAGAAACAAAATACCTAGGAATACAACTTACAAGGGATGTGAAGGACCTTTTCAAGGAGAACTACAAACCACTGCTCAAGAAAATAAGAGAGGACATAAACAAATGGAAGAACATTCCATGCTCATGGATAGGAAGAATCAATATCGTGAAAATGGCCATACTGCCCAAAGTAATTCATGGATTCAATGCTATCCCCGTCAAGCTACCAATGACTTACTTCACAGAATTGGGAAAAAAAAATTACTTTAAATTTCACATGGAACCAAAAAAAAGAGCCCACATAGCCAAGACAATCCTAAGCAAAAAGAACAAAGCTGGATGCATCATGCCACCTGACTTCAAACTATACTACAAGGCTACAGTAACCAAAACAGCATGGTACTGGTGCCCAAACAGATATATAGACCAATGAAACAGAGCAGAGGCCTCAGAAATAGCACCACACATCTACAATAATCTGTTCTTTGACAAATCTGACAAAAACAAGCAATGGGGAAAGCATTCCCTATTTAATAAATGGTGTTGGGAAAACCAGTTAGCCATATGCAGAAAGCTGAAACTGGATCCCTTCCTTATACAAAAATTAACTCAAGATGGATTAAAGACATAAACTTAAGACCTAAAACCATAAAAACCCTAGACCTAGGCAATACCATTCAGGACATAGGCATGGGCAAAGACTTCATGACTAAAACACCAAAAGCAATGGCAACAAAAGTCAAAATAGACAAATGGGATCTAATTAAACTAAATGGCTTCTGCACAACAAAAGAAATTATCATCAGAGTGAACAGGAAACCTACAGATTGGGAGAAAATTTTTGCAATCTATCCATCTAACAAAGGGCTAATATCCAGAATCTACAAATAATTTAAGCAAATTCACAAGAAAAAGCAAACAACTCCATCAAAAAGTGGGTGAAGGATATAAACAGACACTTCTCAAAAGAAGACATTTATGCAGCCAACAAACATGTGAAAGAAAGCCCATCATCACTGGTCAACAGAGAAATGCAAATCAAACCCACAATAAGACACCATCTCATGCCAGTTAGAATGTCAATCATTAAAAAGTCAGGAAACAACAGATGCTAGAGAGGATGTGGAGAAATAAGAACGCTTTTACACTGTTGGTGGGAGTGTAAATTAGTTCAACCATTGTGGAAGACAGTGTGGCGATTCTTCAAGGATCTAGAACTAGAATTACCATTTGACCCAGCAACCCCATTACTGGGTACATACCCAGAGGATTATAAATCATTCTACTGTAAAGACACATGCACACATATGTTCACTGGGGCACTGTTCACAATAGTGAAGACTTGGAATCAACCCAAATGTTCATCAATGATAGACTGGATAAAGAAAATATGGCACATATATACCACAGAATACTATGCAGTCACAAAAAGGATGAGTCCATGTCCTTTGAAAGGACAAGGATGAAGCTGGAAACCATCATTCTCAGCAAAGTAACACAAGAAGAGAAAAACCAAACACCACATGTTCTCATAAGTGGGGGTTGAACAATGAGACACATGGACACAGGAAGGGGAACATCACACACAGGATCCTGTCAGGGGCTGGGGGGCTGGGGGAGAGATAGCATTAAGAGAAATACCTAATGTAGATGACAGGTTGATGAGTGCAGCAAACCACTATGGCATGTGTACACTTATGTAACAAACCTCCACGTTCTGCACATGTGAAAAAAAAATTAGGGAGAGATACTTTCTCAGATGAACAAAAACTGATAGAATTCATCACTAGAACTGCCTTACAAAAAATGCTAGAGTGTTCTTTAAGATCATATGAAATGATGCTATTTAGTAACATTAAAACATACAAAAATATAAAACTTGCTGATAAAGGTAAGAGTGTGTGTGTGTGTGTGTGTGTGTGTATGCATATGTGTGTGTTCCTTTTAAAGTGTTCTCCTCTAAAGGAACACATCCAAACTCATTTTACAATGTCAGTATTACCCTGACACCAAAACCAGACAAGTACACTACAATTTTAAAAAGCCAGCAATGAACATAAATGCCATAGTCCTCAACAAACTTTAGCAAACAGATTCAACAGCACATTAAATCGTCATTCATTATGATTAAGTGGGATTAATCTCTGAGATGCAAGTATAATGGTTCAACACATGCAAATCAATCAATCAATCAACATGATATAACACATTAACAGAATGAAGGATAAAAGTCATATGCTCATTTCAATAGATGCAGCAAAAGCATTTGACAAAACTTAACTTTCTCTCATGATAATACCTCAAAATATCCGGTATAGAAGGAATTCATCTCAACATAATAAAGGCCATTCATATAAAACAAACCATAGCTAACGTAATACTGAATGGTAAAAATCTGAAAGCTTTTCCTTTAAAAATAAAAATATGACAAGGATGCCCACTCTGGCTATGTCTATGCAACACAGTACTGAAAGTCCTAACTGTAGCAATTAGGCAAGAAAAAAAATTTAAAGCATCCACATTGGAAAAGAAGAAGTTAAATACTCCCTGTTTGAAAATGACATGATCTTATATATAGAAAAGTCTAAAGAGTCCACCAAAAAACTGTTAGAACTCTAAACAAATTCAGTAAAGTTGAGAAGCCCAAAACCAACATGCAAAAATCAGTTGCATTTCTAGACACTGGAAAGGAATTATCTGAAAGAGAATTAAGAAAACATTATCATTTGTAATAACATCAAAAAGAATAAAATAATTGAGTAAATGTAACCAAGGAGGAAAAAATCTATATACTGAAAATTATTAAACACCAATAAAAGAAATTGAAGACAGAAATAAACAGAAAGATATCGTATCAATAGTAACAAAATGGGATGCATACTATTCAAAGCAATCTATAGATTCAATGCAATCCCTATTAAAATTCCAATCACAGATTTTTCATAGGAGTAGAAAAAACAATCCTAGAATTTATATGGAATCTCAAAAGATCCTAAATAGCTGAAACAATCTGGAGCAAGAAGAACAAAGCTGGAAGTATCACACCTCCTGATTTCAAATTCTATTACAAAGCTATAATAATTGAAACATTATGGTACAAATAGACACATAGACCAATGGAACACAATAAAAAGTCCAGAAATAAACTTACACATATATGGTAAACTAATCTTTGACAAATGAGCCAAGAAAAACGTAATGATAAAAGGAAATCTTTTCAATAAACTGTTTTGGGAAAGCTGGATATTCACATGCAAAAAAATGAGGGCACTAATCCCATTCACAAAGGCTGCACTCTCATGATCTAATAACCTCCCAGAGGTCCCACCTTCTAATATCATCACTTTGAGAGTTAGAATTTCAATACCTGAATTTTGAAGGGATGCAAACATTCACATTATAGAAATTACATACCTTTTAGAAGTACTAAAATGGAAAAAAAACAGCAATAACACCAAATGCTCTTAAGGATGAAGAAAAACTGGGTTACTCATATATGTGGTGGAAATGTGAAATGGTACAGCCAGTCTGGAACATAGTTTAGCAATTTATTTATTTAAAACATGCAACTAGCTTAAAACCTTGAAATTGTTCTTCTGGCCATTTATCTCATAGAAACAACTTATGTTCATACAAAAACCTGTACATGAAGTTTTACAGCAGTTTTATTTTGTATTATTCCCAAACTGGAAACAACCCAGGTGCCCTTCAATGAGTGAATGATCACACTGTGGTACATCTGAATCATGAGAATGCTGTTCATCAGTAAAAAGCAATGAACTATTTATACATGCAACAACTCAGATAAATATTCAGAGAATTTTACTTAATCATAATAGCCAATACTGCTGGGCATAATGACTCATGCCTATAATCCCAGCAACTCAGAAGGCTGAGGTGGTAGGATTGCTTCAGCCCAAGAGTTCAAGGCTGCCATGAGCTGTACTTGTACTCCAGCCTCGGCAACAGAGTGAGACCCTGTCTCTAAAAATAAAAAAAATAAAAACAAAGAATAGCCAATTCTAAATATACTGTATGATGCTATTTATATAACTGTCTCGAAATGAAAAAAATTACAGACATGGAGAACAGTTTAGTGGTTTAGAGGGCTTAAGGAGGGTGTGAGAGCAAGAGGGAAGTAGGTGTAGAAAGGATCATTGTAATGATGGGAAATGTTCTGCATCTTGACTGTATCAATGTCAACATCCTTTTTGTGATATTGCATTATAGTTTCCCAAGATTGTGTCATTGGGAAAACTAGGTATGAGGTCAAAAATATCTCTGTATCATTTCTTACAACTGCATGTGAATCTACAATTAACTCAAAATAAAAGTTTAATTTAAATAAACATGTTTAAGAAAGACATTGAGACATGTATAAATATGTCTATGAAAGAGAAACATAGATCAAATATTATAGTTTAGAGAGGAATAATTTATTTATAGGTGAGGAAATTGAGAACTATTTTATACAATAGATGAATTGGATTTGGACATTCAAATCTAGGGTGTTCAAGCAGAGAAAACCATATAAGATATCCTTCTAGAAAATGCATGACATATTTGGAAGGCATGTTCAATTTCACTGGAGTCTCATGTTCTTGTAAGATAGTAGTGAAATAAGATTGGACAGGATGTAGAGAGACTGTGGAGAGCTTTAAATATTATTCTGAGGAATTTTTAGTTGTGCATGTAGGGAGATCTACTAAGGGGTTTGAGATGGGGTAGAGTATGACTAGCACTTTGGGCATCTGAATGGTGAAAATGGTTGTGGGGAGGTAAAGATATCAGAGAGGATGGAAATGATGGAAAACCACTTAAGAAAGGATGGCAATCAGGCCGGGCATGGTGGCTCACGCCTGTAATCCCAGCACTTTGGGAGGCCGAGGCAGGTGGATCACGAGGTTGGGTGTTCAAGACCAGCCTGGCCAAGATGGTGAAACCCTATCTGTACTAAAAATACAAAAATTAGCTGGGCATAGTGGTGCGCACCCATAGTCCCAGCTACTCAGGATGCTAAGGCAGGAGAATCACTTGAACTTGGGAGGCGGAGGTTGCAGTGAGCCAAGATTGTGCCACTGCACTTCAGCCTGGGTGACAGAGTGAGACTCCATCTAAAAAAAAAAAAAAAAAAAAAAAAGAAAGGATGGCAATCATTTAGGAGTTCAGTGAGTTCAGGAAGGAATACAGTGGTGGACATGAAGAAATGGTTCAGAATCCAACCTGTTTTTCAAGTGTGTCTTTACCTGTGCCGAACACAGCAATTGATACACAATAGGTGCCAAATAAATATTTGTTAAACCCAAACATGAGTGGATAATTAAACAAATATATATAAAATTTTCACAATACTGTGAGATAGGCATTATCTGCATTTTGATGAGAAGCCAAAGGAATTTAAAAAGAGAAGTATCCAAGGCTGTAATTTATTTGGCAAGCTTCAAAAGAGAAGTTGAGGAAGTTGCAGAAAGAAAGTTGGAAGACAGCAGAGGTTGATTTGTAAAGTTTAAGGACAGAAGACATCTCTGTAACATAAAAGTGAAAGGTGAAGTAGCAAGTGCTGATGTTGAAGCTGCAGCAAGTTAATCAGAAGATCTAGCTAAAGTAATATATGCAGTTAGTTACAATAAACAATGGATGTTCAATGTAAACAAAACAGCTTTCTATTAGAAGAAGATGCCATCTAGGATGTTCATAGCTAGAGAGGAGATGTCAATGCAAGCCTTCAAAGCTTCAAAGGACAAGCTGACTCTCTTCTTAGGGGCTAATGCAGCTAGTAACTTGAAGTTTAAGTGAGCCAAGGCTTATTTACCATTCTGCTAATCTTGGGGCCCTTAACAATTATGCTAAATCTACTTTGATGTGCTCTACCAATAGAATGACAAAGCTTGGATGACAGCACATATGTTAAGAACATGGTTAACTGATTATTTTAAGCCCCTTGTTGAGACCTGCTGCTCAGAAAAAAATAATTCCTTTCAAAATATTACTGCTCATTGACAATGCACCTTGCCCCCCAGGATCTCTAATGGAGATGTACAAGGAAACTTATCTCGTTTTCATGCCTCCTAACACAATATCCATTCTGTAACCCATGGATTCAAGGAGTAATTTTGACTTTCAAGTTTTGTTATTTAAGACACACATTTTGTAAGGCTACAGCTGCCATAAATAGTAGTTCTTCTGATAGATAGGGGAAAAGTAAATTGAAAACCTTCTGTAAAGGATTAATCATTCTAAATGCCATTGAAAATGTTCATGATTTATGGGAGGTCAAAATGTTAACATTAATAGAAGTTTGGAAGAAGTTGGTTTCAGCCCTAATGGATGACATGAAGGCATTCAAGACTTCAAAGGAGAAAGTAACTGCAGAGTGGTGGAAATAGCAAGAGGACAAGAATTAGAAGTGGAGCCTGAATATGTGTCAGAATTGCTTCAATCTCATGATAAAACTTGAATGAAGAGTTGCTTTCTTGCTATGAGCAAAGAAAGTAATTTCTTGAGATGGAATCTATTCCTGGTGAAGATGTTGTGAATATTGTTGAAATGACAACAAGGGATTTAGAATATTCCATAAAATTAGCTGATAAAGCAGAAACAGGGTTTCAGAGGATTGATTCCAAATTTGAAAGAAGTTCTATTGTGGATAAAATGCTATCAGTGTCGCGTGCAACAGAGAAATCTTTCCTGGGAGGTAATGTCAATTGATGTGGCAAATTTTATTGTTGCCTTACGATAAGAAATTGCCACAGCCCAATATTCAACAACAACCACTACCCTGATTAGTGAGCAGCAATCAACATTGAGACAACACCCTCTGGGCAACCCTTCCAGGTTCCCTTCCACCGCATGGAAGCTTTACTTTCACTTTACTTTCGCTTTTGCTGTAATAAATCTTGCAGCCGCACACTTTTTGGGTCTGTATGTTTCTCTAATTGAGCTGTAACACTCACCGCTGTGGTCCATGGTTTCGTTACTTGAAGCCCGTGAGACTACGAACCTTTTGATTGAGAAAAACCTTCGATCAGAAGAAGACTTCTCATCTCATTTCTGGGGGCCCATCGGGATTTCTCCAAAGCGGTGAGTAACATTGGACCCCTTAGGCTTGCTATTCTGTTCTATCTTCTCACTAGAAATTGGAGGAAAACACCGGGCACCTGTTGGCCATTTAAAAGCAATAAGTGTGGCTGCTGAACTTAAGACACAGGTGTGAGGTTTTCTGGGAAAGGGCTCTCTAGCAATCCCTGGCCCTCTGGGCTGGGAGCATTGGTTTGCCTGGAACCAGTTCCACCTTTCTCTACCTTTCCTGGGAAAAGCTGAGGGCTGGCTAGAGGCGGAAAACTGTTGTCCTGAACTCCCGGCACTGACCCGGTGGAGATTATGGCACAGCGAGAAGCTTCTACTCCCCAGCAGCCCATGTGTGCATTCCCTGCCTTTTCTGACCCATGCCTCCTGGGTTCTAACATCCTCAGAGAAGGCTTTCTTGAGGCCCTATCCTCTAGGATCTTTCCTACCTCTGAGTCTAAGAGTATTTTGGCTAGGAGCCTAAGTCAAGTGGAGTGGCAATACAAAGACCCTTGCCCATGGTGCCCCCAGGCTTATTCTTATGCCAATGGGTATCAATATACGGGACTGTCCCTCGTAACCTGTACCTTAGGCACTGTCCAGGACATCAAAAGACATGTCAGTGGCTGATAGAAGGCCTAGGACATTTTTCCTTTTGTTGCCCTAAACTTACTCCAGATTGTAGAGGCTACTTTATCACCTTTCCTGTCTGGGATCAGCAATTAGAACTGTAGAACTTCTTCACTCCAAGAAGTCAGACTTATGGGCCAAAAACAATATAATAGACAATAGCTCCCCTGATTCAAGTCCAAAGGTCAATAAATATTCTTAGGAGGGCAAATAGGGGACAGAAATTTCGGGTATGAAAAGCACTGTTGCAACCTTAGTCCCCCAAATTGCCGCTGCCTACCCTAAAACTGTTGTGCTTCAGTGCCATTTTCAAGGAATTTATCTTGCTGGGACAGCTCCAAGTCCAGAAATATGCTAACTGGTGCCTGGTGTCTGAACTCAAAATACACCCTGAACCTAAGACCCACTCACAGATGCAAAGACAATTGTGGGCACGCTGGTAAGCAGCCCTGGCCCCCTTTTTTGTGGCTATAAAAGGGCAGGAAACTAGTGCCGGCAAAACTGCTACGTCAGCAGGCTCAAGTAAATCAGATAAGCAGGGTTCCATGGGTGATTGCACACCCTGGAAAGAAAAGGACACTAGAACCATACGGGATGCCCTAGGGCTAGTGCTCACTAGGGGATGACTAGGATTCCAGGCACTCCCATGTTCTCCTTTCAGATGAGAGATGTTTCCTCAAAAGTGAAGCCACCCCTGAGGTGTATTCTGAATAATTGGGACCAATTTGACCCTCAAACGCTGAAGAAGAAGCGACTTATATTTTTCTGCAGCACCACTTGGCCACAATACCCTCTTCCCAGAGGGGAGACGTCATCACCCAAGGGAAGTATAAACTATAATACCACCCTACAGCTAGATCTCTTTTGTAAATGAGAGGGCAAGTGGAATGAAGTGCCATATGTACAGGGTTTTTTCTCACTAAGGGATAACCCACAATTATGTAAAAAATGTAATTTACATCCTACTGGGGGTCCTCAAAGCCTACCCCCATACCCAGGTCTCCCCACGGTTCTCCTTCCCGCTAGGAAGAACTCTCCTTTGGCCCTAACGACCCAAAAGGAACCAGACAAAACGGTAGTCAAGGAACCGAAATGCACCAATGGCCCTCGATTGTGACCCCTGCAAGCTGAGGGAGGAGGAAGAGACTTTGGCCCAGCACGAGTATATGTCCCCTTTTCCCTCTCAGACTTAAAACAGATCAAATTGGACCTAGGAAATTTCTCAGATAATCCTGATGGATACATAAACATCTTACAGGGATTAGGACAGTATTTTGATTTAGCACGGAGAGATTTATGTTGTTCTTAGGTCAAACATTAACTTCCAACGAAAAAGAGGCTGCCTTAGCTGTGGCCCGGGAGTTTGGGGATCTCTGGTACCTAAGCCAGGTAAATGATAAAATGGCATCAGAAGAAAGGGAACAATTCTCCACAGGCCAACAGGCGGTTCCCAGTGTGGATCCCCATTGGGACCTTGATTCGGAGCATGGAGACTGGAGTCACAGGCATTTATGGACTTGTATATTAGAGGGATTAAGAGAGACCATAAAAAAGCCAATGAATTACTCAGTGATGTCCACCGTAACGCAGGGAAAGGAAGAAAACCCTACAGCATTTTTGGAGAGGCTAAGGGAGGCATTAAGAAAGCATACCTCCTTGTCACCCGACTCTATTCAAGGCCAACTAATTTTAAAGGATAAGTTTATCACTCAGTCAGCTGCAGACTTCAGAAAAAAACTTCAAAAGTCTGCCCTGTGCCCCAAGCAAAATTTGGAAACTCTATTGAATTTGGCAACTTTGGTGTTTTATAATAGGGATTAGGAGAAACAGGCTGAACGAGACAGACAAGACAAGAAAAAGGCCACCGCCTTAGTTACGGCCCTCAGGCAGACAAACTTTTGTGACTCTGAAAGAAAGAAGGTCTGGGCAGGCAACCCACCTAACAGGACTTATTATCAGTGCGGCTCACAAGGGCACTTCAAAAAGGACTGCCCGAAGAAAAATAAGCCGCCCCCTTGTCCATGTCCCTTGTGCCAGGGAGATCACTGGAAGGCACACTGCCCCCAAGGATGAAGGTCTTCTGAGCCAGAGGCCACTAACCAGATGGTCCAACAACAGGACCGAGGGTGCCTGGGACAGGTGCCAGTCCATGCCATCACCCTCACAGAGCCCCAGGTAAGCTTAACTATCGAGGGTCAGGAAACTAACTTCCTCCTGGACACTAGCATGGCCTTCTCAGTTTTGCTTTTCTGTCCCGGACAACTATCCTCCAGGTCTGTCACCATCAAAGGGGTCCTAGGACAGCCAGTCACTAGGTATTTCTCGCAGCCCCTAAGTCATGACTGAGGAACCTTATTTTTCTCACATGCCTTTCTTATTATGCCGGAGAGCCCTACTCCTTTACTAGGGAGGGACATATTAGCTAAAGCAGGGGCCATTATATACTTAATTATAGGAGAAGGAATACCTGTTCGCTGCCCTCTACTCGAGGAGGAGTTAATCCTAAAGTCTGGGCAGAGCAAGGACAATAGGGACGAGCAAAAAATGCTTGTCCAGTTCAAGTTAAATTAAAGGATCCTACCTCCTTTCCTTATCAAAGGCAGAACTCCCTCAGACCAGAAGCCCAACGAGGGTTACAAAAGATTGTCAAAGACCTAAAAGCACAGGGATTAGTCACTCACTCCCACTTGCTAAATTTATTTAGCTCCACTTTAACGTCACCCTTACCGAAATTCACAAGGCCTCCAGCCAAAATCCAACTGACTGCTGGATGTGCCTCCCCTTACGCTTTAAACCGTATGTCCCCGTTCCTGTTACCGAACATTGGAAAGCCACCGAACTGAGAACAAACACCACAGGCTTGGTGGGTCCTTTAGTCTCAAATCTAGAAATAACACATACATCAAATCCCACCTGTGTAAAGTTTAGCACAACCATTGATGCAGCCGCCTTCCAATGCAAAACACGGATTACCCTAACTCCACGACTCTCTTGCTTACCATCAGGAATATTTTTTGTTTGTGATTCCTCAGCTTACCACTGCTTAAACAGCTCCTCCGAAAGTCTATGCTTTCTCTCCTTTTTGGTGCCGCCTATGACTATCTACACTGATCACGCGTTACAGAATTTTCTTCTACCCAAACCCCGTTACAAATGGGCACAAGTCCTGCCATTCATTATTGGGGCTAAGAGAACGAGGAAACAACATTGGAGGCATTACCACCTCCCCCAAATTCTATTACAAATTATCACAAGACTTAAATGATGACATGGAATGACTCACAGATTGGCTGGTCACCTTACAAAGCCAGCTTAACTCTTTAGCAGCAGTAGCCCTTCAAACTCGGAGAGCCTTAGATTTATTAACAGCCAAAAGAGGTGGAACCTGTCTTTTCCTAGGAGAAGAGTGCTATTTCATTAATCAATCCGAAATTGTCACCGAGAAGGTTAAGGAGCTTTGAGACTGTATACAGCGCTGGGCACAAGAGCTCCAAGACACAGGATCTTGGAGTATTGTCAACCTATGGATGCCCTGGCTTCTCCCCTTCTTGGAACCCTTGGTGGCTATTGTGATGAAGCTTATTTTTGGACCCTGCATCTTTAACCTCCCTGTAAAAATTGTCTCTTCCAGAATAGAATCCATAAAACTGCAAATGGTTCTACAAATGGAACCCCAAATAACCACCACTAGCACCTATTATGGAGGACCCCTAGACCGACCCGCTAATCTGTTCTCACACCACGACACTGAAGACTCCCCTCCCGAGGAAACCTCAACTGCAGAGCCCCTTCTATGCCCCGGTTCAGCAAGAAGTATCTAGAACCATCATCGCCCAACTTCCCAACAGCACTTGGCCTTTCCTGTTGAGAGTGGGGACTGAGGGACTAAGTGGCTAAGTTGGCTGGACTTCCTGGGTCAATGGGGACTTCCCTAAGGGGACTTTCCCCTAAGCCAAAATGAGTCATGGCTACAAGCTAAGGGATTGAAACTTCAACCAATCAAAGGGGACTTTCCCCTAAGCCAAAGTAAGGCATAGCTGCAAGCTAAGGTATTGAAACTTCAACCAATCAAAGGGGACTTTTCCCTAAGCCAAAATGAGTCACAGCTGCAAACTGAAGGATTGAAACTCCAACCAATCACATAGGGAGTTTAAGCTTTAGCTGCAGCCTAATGTTTTTAACCAATCAGGCCTGCCAACACTAGTGGATAGAAAATAAGCTAATCCTATAGGACAGAACAAGGAAAAGGGGAGGAGTCATAAGGGGATATAAGCATAAGCATAAGACACCCAAGCCAGAAACGGCAACTGTTCTGGATACCCTTCCACTACCTGGAAGTTTTCCTTTCGCTTTCGCTTTACTTTCGCTTTCACTTTAATAAATCTTGCCGCCGTGCGCGCACACACACATACACACACACACACACAAAGACCCTCCACCAAGGAAAAGATTACAACTCACTGAATACTCAGATGATTGTTTGCATGATTTAGCAATAAAGTGTTTTAAGTTGTGTACATTTTTAAAAACATAATGCTATTGTACACTTAATAGACTACAGCATAGTATAAACATAACTTTTATATATACTGGGAAACAAAAAAAAATTGTGTGACCTGTTTTGTTGTGATATGTGCTGTACTGTGTTGGTCTACAATCAAACCCACAATATCTCCAGGTATGTCTGTATTTTTCTCCCTAAATTCTGATATTCTCATAGCCTTTGGGTTTGTGTTGGTTATTTTGTTGTTATTGTTGTTAGTCTCCAGGCCATAAGTGAAAATATATTGTGTAAAGGCACATTATATCCTCAACTTTATGATCATTTTAGGTGTTTTTTAAAAGATTTTATCCTTTAATATACATATAACCTTAATTATTAACATTTTTAAATTCAAGACTACTTCTAGAAGCTTATTATAGCACTTTAAATAGTTTTCTGTTGATTAACATAGAGGCCATTAGTTGAGCTCTCTTTGGTGGAAATGTTGCTAACATTGCATATTGGCAGCAGAATGACCACAATTCTTGAATATCTTACCACTGCCCACAATTTGGCACTTGAAGTTGAGTAAAGTAAATTAGATTTTTACAGTTCATGATATTTTAAAATCATTTTCAATGCCTGGGATTTCGAAAGTCATATAAAACTAAAGCATATGTCCTTTTAAAATCCCAGCAATCTGTCACTTAATTGACTTGCTTGTGCTTTTTTTAAAGCAAATAATAAAAATGACTAAAATGATTTGAAAGTTCTCTGTAGTATATCACATTCTTTTCTAACATTTAATGGACATGACTGTCTACATATTTCGTATTTTAGGACCTGGTATAACCTTTTAACTTCACTTTTTCTTTGCTTGTATAATTAAAGTGTGGATCTGGTACACAATTTAATAGTGTTCCTTTTCTCTCCTCAGAAATAACAAATTGGGTGACTAAATTTTTTAGCATAGTGTACATTTGGTCTATAAAATACACCTACGAACCAAATTTTCATGATACTGTATACAAGATGATATGTGTTTTAGATGTAATCTAGATGCCATAGCTGAGTTGATGATGATGTTACAATTAGCTGTCCCAGGCTCAAAATCATGAGTGACCTTTCAGGAACATGCCTGATAGAAAACAGTCCTTAAACATCCAAACTCTAAGAAAGAGAAGTTCACAGTAAGTTAGAAATAAACACTCACATTCTCTAAGTCAGCCAGATACAAGAAGCATGAGGATAGAGCCTATGTCCAAACTGTTTTAGCTAATCATAAGATTTAGTATAGTGCTTTGAGCCCAATAAACAATAAAATCATGATACGATAAAGTTCTTTCCTTCCATCATTTAACAAAATTCAATCCATCAAATGTACAGTGAATGTCCACTATGTGTCAGGCTTATGCCAGGCATGAAGATAAGATGAATGACACAGAGTCTGCCACCAAAGAGCTCACAATTTAGGGAAAGAGACAGGCACATAAATAAATTAACGACAAATATGTGGCATGTAGTCTAAAAGAAGGAGGTAAAAAGTGTAGTAGTTACCTAGCTAAGATAGCAATGGATTTAAGCATCGATGCTACTATCATCACAATCCATGCTCTATATTTACGAATGAAGATTGAAGTACTATAAAATTTTAATGTAATTTTTTAGTTTTTCCAGTGCTTGTAATATAAAGTCTACATGCATGTCCAAATACATCAGTGTGTGTATTACTTTATATGTCGTTGAACACTCTCTCATGCACCTCTTGACTAAGTAATGCTATTTGTGGATGTTATGACTGTGACAACTACAAGTTAAGTAACTAGGGAACCACTTAATATTCTAATTTCATAATGCCAAATGTCACATACTCTACCTGATGCACCATATCACGGAATACTTATCATGAGAAATTGAGAAATTATGACTATTCTTCATTCTAGGTTTTACTTATGAGAATAGTACAATAAATATTCACCTATATCTCCAGATATTACATTTCTACCAACTGAAGTTTAAAAAGTGCAAGTAATTAGCCTGGAGCAAGTTTGATTCCATTTTGACTAATAAGTTTTCAAAGCTCAGTTTTGGATTTTTCATTATTTCACTCTTCTTTCAAGTTTACCCTCTACCTTCCAACAACAATCTGCTGCTGTACCTCCAAGTGATGAAATTTCATTGAGGATACTTTCAGAGCCTGTCATTATCACTCAGGATTAGCTTGGAAGCTTTTACAATGGGGTGAAAAAATGTTCCTTCTGTCTCCCTGTCACCCTCCGTTATCATAATTCTAACCACTGTAGAAAACTACATTTCTCACTTTGATCAGGGAGGAGAAAATTTGGGGCTAGAGGCAGATTAAGAGTCCCATAAGCAGATTTAGAGCATCATAAGTGGGTGGTAAGGTAGTTAGCATTTATCAAACAGTAAGTAGATGCCAGGCACTGTGGTCAATTAGGTACATATTAATAGAATGCATCACTAAAAAAAATCTCACGAGGTTAGAATTTTTGTCTATATTTTAATAGAAGATGCAAATTGAATCTTAGAACGTCACTGAGCTATTAAATGGCAATATAGGACTCAAACCCAATGGAAGCCTGAATGAATAGCAAGTGCAAAATTGAGGGACATGGGGTATGACAGCATCAGAGATTTGACTGAAAATCTTGGCAAGTGCAATGGTAAAGTAAGAAACTGAATTCAAGTAGGTAGAAGTTGCGGGGGGGAGGCATACACTTCCCACAGTCTTCTATCTAACTCTCTGACTCTTCTTTAAAACTGGATTTATGATGATGGTAAGTTAGTCAGGGATAACAAGGGAACAATGATGGTTCAGTGTTCTAATGGGTTGGGAATTGGGGATTATGCTTACACAATGTAGAATTAGGAAGGCATTTATTAGCTTGAAAAAGGACCATCTGTTCATTGAAAACTATTATGAAAACCATTATGGCTGGCTGGTGTAAATGCCACAGTGGGCAACAAAAGCGTGCATTTCAAATATGTAAGGAATGATCATGCA
This sequence comes from Macaca mulatta, assembly GCF_049350105.2. Classification (NCBI taxonomy): domain Eukaryota; kingdom Metazoa; phylum Chordata; class Mammalia; order Primates; family Cercopithecidae; genus Macaca; species Macaca mulatta. Next base: position 111,218,695 of record NC_133412.1, read on the forward strand.
CACCAAGATCTCACAGAAATGGGGTGGCCTTGATACATTGGATTGGAAACAAAAGGTTGGGTTCTTTTTTTTTTTTAATATACTTTAAGTTCTAGGGTACATGTGCATAACATGCAGGTTTGTTACATATGTATACTTGTGCCATGTTGCTGTGCTGCACCCATCAACTCGTCAGCACCCATCAACTCGTCAGCACCCATCAACTCGTCATTTACATCAGGTATAACTCCCAATGCAATCCCTTCCCCCTCCCCATAATAGGCCTCAGTGTGTGATGTTCCCCTTCCTGAGTCCAAGTGATCTCATTGTTCAATTCCCACCTATGAGTGAGAACATGCGGTGTTTGGTTTTCTGTTCTTGTGATAGTTTGCTGAGAATGATGGTTTCCAGCTGCATCCATGTCCCTACAAAGGACACAAACTCATCCTTTTTAATGGCTGCATAGTATTCCATGGTGTATATGTGACACATTTTCTTAATCCAGTCTGTCACTGATGGACATTTGGATTGATTCCAAGTCTTTGTTATTGTGAATAGTGCCGCAATGAACATACGTGTGCATGTGTCTTTATAGCAGCATGATTTATAATCCTTTGGGTATATCCCCAGTAATGGGATGGCTGGGTCATATGGTACTTCTAGTTCTAGATCCTTGAGGAATTGCCATACTGTTTTCCATAATGGTTGAACTAGTTTACAATCCTACCAACAGTGTAAAAGTGTTCCTATTTCTCCACATCCTCTCCAGCACCTGTTGTTTCCTGACTTTTTAATGATTGCCATTCTAACTGGTGTGAGGTGGTATCTCATTGTGGTTTTGATTTGCATTTCTCTGATGGCCAGTGATGATGACAAGTTACATCACAGACTTTCTAGTGGCCTTAGGCAAATCATTCAAACCCAAAGTACAGTTAATAATATATCACTTAATGATGGAGGACTCCATTCTGAGAACTGTGTTGTTAAGAATTTCATTGTTGGGTGACTATCATAGAGTTCACATACACAAACATAGATGATAGCGCCTACTACAAATGTAGGCTATATGGAACAGCCTACTGCTTCTAGGCTACACACGTGTAAAGCAGGTTACTGTCCTGAATACTGTGGGCAACTGTAACATAATGATAAGTATTTGAGTATCTAAACATATTTCCACGCAGAAAAAGTAATATGTTGCATTGTGATATTATGACAGCAATGACATCACTATGTCACAGGAATTTTTAGCTCCCCTATAATCTCATGGGACCACTATCATATATGCAGTATGCTGTTGACCAAAATGTCATTTTGTAGCACATGACTGTGCTGTGTCCTTATCTGTACAATGGAATAATTATTCCTACCACTAATACCTCACTGAGAAGTTGATTTTTCAAAAAATTAATTGTTTTAGGGGGTATTAATATAAAAGACAACTTTCATTTGTAAGCCTTTTTTAGGGTCAATAACTAGTTGAAAGTATATTCCAATGGCTAATTTTTGTATCAATTTGGCTAGTCTGTGGTGACTGGCTGGTCAAATACTAATCTAGCTGTTACTGTAAAATAATTTTTAAGGAAGTTATTAACATTTATAATAAGTTGCTTTAAGTAAAGCAAATGCCTTTTCCTAATGTGCATAGGCCTCATCCAATCAGCTGAAAGCCTTAAGAGCAAAGACTGAGGTTTCCTGAAGAAGAAACAATTCTGCTTCTAGGCAGCCTGAGTTTCCTGCCTTTGGATTCAAGACCGCAAAGTCAACTTTTACTTCAATTTCCACCCTGTAGCTAGCTGTGTGGATTTCACACTTCCCAGCACTCACAATCTTGTGAGCCAATTTCTTAAAGCAAATCTCTAGATAGAATGATAGACAGATACATATAGATAAATGATAGACAGAGATAGATAGATAGATAGATAGATAGATAGATAGATAGATGATGGATAGATAGATAGATAGATAGATAGATAGAGATCTAAAGATCTCCTGTTCATATTATCTCTTTTATTTTGAGTTCTTTGCAGAAAGGTATTTTTAAACCCCAGTGCTCTAAAACTGTTAATATCTTTCCCCCATGATTTTAAGAGTTTTACTTATGACATTTGTTTATTTCAGTGATTGGCAATTGTTAGGATTATACCTCATTCAAAAGAGAGTAAATAAGAACGTGGAGATAAAAATGTAACATCAATATTTATCACCCATGAATTAATCAAAATTGAAATTCACAAAAACTTATTAAAATATTGAATACTTTATCAGTTAGGGGAAAGATTGAAAATTTAGTAGTGTGTTAGAAGATAATATACAAATGATGAATAAACTTCTTTTTGGCAAGTAAAATATTCCATAACATTTTAAATAAAAAACAATTTTCATTTTTTATTGAATAATTCCTCATATCTAACTGAAGATTTAAATTACTGATGTCTCAAATGCACCAGCAAGTCTTTTCTTCACTCAAATATTTACGTCAACTTGATCAACTTTACTTTCAGCTCCATTCTTCTTTGATTTGGCATGTGAAAGGAAAACATCATTTTATTTGAGTTAAATAAGAACTGATTTCTTCTTCTTCAATTTTCTAGAATTGAAAAACTATGAAAAGAGGTTTATTTGGGCTTAAGTTATTCATTCATTCATTCACTTCAAAGTTAATATTAAGCATCTACTACACAGATTGAATCAGAGGATTTTCAACACCAAGGATGCGATGAAAGCTTCTAAGCCTTGGTCACTGCCCTACATGTGCTATTGCCTCCATGAGGAGACAAAGCACACATACACTCTGATAATGAGGGAAGCTACATTTAACTAAATGCCATGATAAGTGCTACAGGAACTCAGAGAAAAAAATTAATGTGTGATTGATGTGAGAAAGAGAAAAGTAACCTCTCACGCCCAGGAGCTGGCCTGGCAGGATCACTCAGGAGTTGGTGGTGGTAGTTGCTATCTTGGCCTTCACAGCTAGATGATGGGGTTCTTCTGCTAAGCATAAACAATGTTATAGAACATTAACATCGGACAAGGCCATTTCAGGGCTGTGATACATCAAGACAAAAGCAAGACCATTCTGTAAGCATGTCTAAACACAGACAAAATGTAAACTCTGTCCAAACTGCAAAATGGCCATACATTCCCCTATCCTGGCCACTGAGGGTGACTCCTGCTTCCCCTGCCCCATTTTGCACTTGCAATTTATTTACTGAAGAAGCTGGGATATTTGTCCTGTAGAGTTTCCCATTCTAGTTACCCTGTAAAGCAGGAGTCTCCAATCTTTTAGCTTCCCTGGTCACATTAGAGGAAGAATAATTGAATTGTGCCACACATAAAATATACTAACACTAATGATAGCTGATGAGCTAAAAAATAAATAGCAAAAAAAAATCTCATAATGTTTTTAAAAAGTTTAGGAATTTGTATTGGGCTGCATTCAAAGCTATCCTGAGCCTCATGCGCCCCACAGGCCATGTGCTGGACAAGCTTGCTACAAAAGAGTGACTGCTGCCGCTTTATCAATCACAGAGTTAGCTTTGATCTAGTTTTTCCTCCTCCTAGATACAATTTATTAATATACTCAATCATCTGCCCAAATCGTGTGAGTCTTTTCTAACACCTTCACTGAGACACTCCGTAACTTACCTCACTGCTAGAGTAACTAACCTGAATTGTTAGTAAACAATAATTAGCTTAACAATGAAGGTAAGACACTACAGGCATGTTGTGTCTCAGGAAACAGGGAGGCCCAGGGAGAGAGAGAGAGATGGGGGAACAGCTAGTCTGTGGAGCAGTCAGGACACACACATTTATCAATTAAGTGCACTGTATTTTATGGGTGTGGTTCATGGTACCCCAAAACAAGTATAATAGGAATATCAAAGATCATTTATCATAAATTACCATAACAGATACACCAATAATGAAAAAGTTTGGAATATTATGAGAATTACCAAAATGTGACATAAAGGCATTAAGTGAGCACATGTTGTTGGAAAAATGGTGCTGATGGACTTGCTTGACCCAGGGTTGCTGTAAACCTTCAATTTGTGAAAGTATAATAGCTGCAAAGTGCAGTAAAATGAGATATGCCTGTGTAATATCAAATATGGTCTTTCATAACAGTTTAAAACTTTTCAACTACTACCAGACTTTAGTTTTTAAAATAAGATTTATCAGAGTTAGACTCAAATACATCATGGAAGATAAGGATAAAAGTGAATAAGAGAGAATTTCAGATATCACTGTGTTGTCTTGAGTCATTGTTGCAGAAACATATTATCGTTTAAATACCAACCAGCCTCTAAATGTGTGTCTGTCTGATTTCCCTCCCTCCAAGTTTAGACTGAAAGCTCTGGAAGGACAAGAATTGTTGTCTACATTTTTTTCCCCAAATCTCCCAGGTTGTTTTTGTATATCCTTAGAGCTATTTACTGAACTGAAATGTCGGCAGAGCAAGCTTCTATAGTTTTGAGTTAAAAAGGCCTTTATCCACAAATCAACACCTTTAGTCTCATCTACACATTGAAATTAGGCTGTATCAGTTATGTTACATTTGTAGGTGAAGGACAATAATAAAACAGAGAGTCCTTAAAACTATTTGTGGTGTGTGTGAAAAAAGGTGATTCTCTTGTCCATCAAAATATTGGTTTTCATTCATTCTTCTTTATTTACTGAACCTTTATGTAGCATAGCAAGTCCTATATTTTCTAGAATAAGATCTTCAACGTGAGAAGATATTTTTTAGTTACTCATATATTCACTCATTTCATTTGCATAAAAACAAAGTCACAATTAAATAGAAAGACATCTTAGGTTCATAGACTGGAAGACAATATTGTTAAAATGTCAGTCATACACAAAGCCACCTATAGTTTCAATTTAATCCCTACCAAAACCTTAATGACCTCTTGTAAATAGAAGAACCCATCCTAAAATTCATATGGAATCTCAAGGGACCCCAAATAGCCAAAACAATCTTCAAAAAGAGCAAAGTTGAAAATCTCACATTTTCTGATTTTATAACTTACCACAAAGCCACAGCAATCAAAACCGTGTGGAACTGGCATAAAGATGGACATATAAATCAATGGAATCAAATATAGAGCTCAGAAATAAACCCTCACATACAGGTTCAAATAATTTTTGACAAGGTTGCTAAAATCATTCAATGGGTAAAGAATCTTTCAAAAATGATGATGTGAAAACTGTATATTCACATGCAAAAGAATGAAGTTGGGTCTATAACTCATACCATACACAAAAAGTAACCGAAAACGGATTCAAAACCTAACACGGGCCAGGCACAGTGGTTCACGCTTGTAATCCCAGCACTTTGGGAGGCCCAGGCGAGCAGATCACAAAGTCAGGGTATCGAGATCATCTGGCTAACACGGTGAAACCCCGTCTCTACCAAAAAATACAAAAAAAAAAAAAAAAAGCTGGGTGTGGTGGCAGGAGCCTGTAGTCCCAGCTACTCACGAGGCTGAGACTGGAGATTGGAGAGAAATCCGAGAGGCGGAGCTTGCAGTGAGCTGAGATTGAACCACTGCCCTCCAGCCTGGGTGACAGAGCAAGACTCTGTCTCAAAAAAACAAAAAAACAAACAAACAGAAAAACACAAAAACCCTAACATAAGAGCTAAAACTGTAACACTCTTAGAAGAAAACAGGTGAAAAGTTTATGACATTGGATTTCTCAAGGCTTCAAGTTATGTATCAAAAGCATAACAACCAAAAAAAATTGAACTTCATCAAAATAAACAAAAATTGTGCATCAAAGGACCACTATTAACAGTGAAAAGGCAATCCACAGAAAGGAAGAAAATATTTGCAAATCATATGTGGGATAAGAGATGAATATTCAGAGTCTGTAAAGAAGTACAACTCAACAACAACAAAATGATTAAATTAAAAGTGAAAATATGATTTGAACGGACATTTCTCTAAAGAAGATGTACAGAGGGCCAATAAACACATGAAAAGATGTTTAACATCACTAATCATTAGAGATATGCAAATTATAACCACAATGAGATATTACTTCACACCCATTAGGATGGTTATTATTTTTAAAATGCCAAAAAACAGAAAATAACGTCTTGGTGAGGATGTGGAGAAATTGGAACCTGTGTGCACTGTTGGTGGGAATGTAAAATGGTGTGGCTACACTGGAAAACATTATGGAAGATCCTAAAATAATTAAACATAGAATTATTGTAAAGATCCAGGACTTCCACTTATGGGTATGTATCCAAAATAACTCAAAGCAGGAACTTGAGCAGATATTTGTATACTCATGATCATAGTAACATTACTCACAATATCCAAAATGTAGAAACAATCTAAATGTCTATTAACACATGAATGGATAAACAAAATGTGATACATATTATATACTTTTAATATATAATATATATTTAATTGTGACTTTGTTTTTGTGCAAATAAAATGAGTGAGTTCATGAGCCAGTAAAAAACATCTATCTCATGTTGAAGATCTTATTCCAGAAAACACAGGACTTGCTATGCTACATAAAGGTTCAGTAAATATATATATATCTCACATTGAAATATCATTGGACCTTAAAAAGGAATACAATTTTTACATATGCTATAACATGGACAAACCTTGAAGCGCTGCCTAATTAAAAGAAGCCAGACACAAAAGGACAGATATTGTATGATTCCACTGATACAAGGTAGCTAGACTAGCCAAATTTATACAGACAGAAAGTAGGATGGTGGTTGCCAGAGCCTAGAGGAGGAGAGAATGAGAGTTATTGTTTTAATAGATAGAAAGTTTCAATTTGGGAAGATGAAAGAAGTTCTGGAGGTGGACGGTGGTAATAGTTGTACAACATGATTTTACTCAATGCCACTGAACTGTATGCATATTACATAAAATGATAAATTTTATGTATGTTTTACCACAATTAAACAAACAAGCAAACCATAAATAGCCTAATACCTATTAAATTAGCCTAGTCAACAGACTAATTTAAAGATTTTGAATCCCACAGAATTCCTCAGAATAAAAAGATTTCACAATAACACGTGAAAAGGCAAATTTTGTTCAGACTCTACTTTGTATCAGTGAAGAAGGATGTGTAATCACTGATAACAGCATTTTACAGGTTTGGCTTGAAACACTAGAATTGTCAATTTACACAGAAAAACCACCTTCGACTTTATATACTGTAATGCTGCTGAAGAAAAGAGAAATCAAGAGGAGCTTATCATTTTCCTTCTTATTTTAGTTCAGTGCAATTTTCAGAGCTCTCACACATTCCCACAAGAAATGGCTTTTGAATTTATGGATTTATATCTATACTCTTCTTGCTTGTTAAAGAAAACAATCAAAACTGTTGCTACCTGAGGAGTGAAAAATGATGGAAGCCACTGATAGAGGCAGGGGGCAGACAAATGCCTGGGCAGACAAGGAAGCATCCCTGGAGAATCTTCCAGCCACCCTACAAGTGTTTATACCAGATGTTTTTTTGTAGACAAAGGAACCTGCATGGGGTCTTGCATGGGTAAGTCTGCAAGGGACTGGAGGCCCACGCAAACTGGAGGAATGGGGTGAAGCCACGAGGAATTAGTGCCTTATGCAGGGTAGGAGCATGGCCTCTTTAGCTTGTGTAGGGTGGCCTGGTATTCAATTTGTGAGGTGGAAACATGCATGCAGGACCCCTCTCTTTGCTGAGAGCTTTCCTTTCATTTAATAAATTCTGCCCTTGTGTCTGCTTGCTTAATTTTTCCTGGTCATGAGACAAGAACCAGGATGTAGCTGAACTACGGAGCAAAAGTTCTTGCATCACCACTGGGAGAACTCTTTTCAAGGGAAGGAAACTGGTTCTTATTAAAGGATAAGCTGTGCATACAACTCAGAATGCAGCTGGAAATCTTTGGGTTCTACTAATCTCTAACTATTAATACTGTGAACAAATGAGAATCTAAAAGTGCCAGTTTTTCAAGATGGATCCCAAGTGGCTAACTGAGGCTAAATTCTAAATAGAGACAAATTGGCATTTGCTGCATAGAGGTCACACATATATTCCGAGTTCCCCGAAAACCCACAGCTCTCTTTAGGGCTTTCAGAGCTTACCTGAACCAACTAATCAGAGCTCAGCTGTGTGAACCAATCAATACTCAGCTAAGTCAGCCAACAGGAACTAAGCAATGTTGAATCCTTCATTTGCATAAATGGACCCGATTGGGAACCTGGGTAAGAACTCTTCGTGTAAAACCTAACCCTCCTTTTGTTCTCTGGAACACACCTTCATTTTACCCTAAAGACAGCATCTCCCTGGTTTGCTCACTGTTCACTGGAGTAAAGTCTCTTTCCTCCAAATGTCTTTGAAATTTTGTTCACAAATACCATGGTAGGTTCTTAATGTCCAATTTACTAACCCATGAACTCAGAAGTGACTTAAGCAGAAGAGAATACTTGTGTAGTACATGTTAGAAAATTAAGTCTTAATAAAGTTTTGTGATGGTCCCATTTCTGCAGATGTATAAAAGCAATTACAGAAAACTCAGTCTGTTGGCATGAATGGCTTTTCTTAGCAACTCAGCATCAAACTGGATGGCAAAAACAAACTACCTGAAATGAGAGTAGGAACAAGCTTTTGCTAAGGCAAGGGACTGGTACTCTATTTCACTTGACCAAAACACCATGGCTCTATAGGCCAATCCAGGTCATCCTTTTACCACTTGCAATATGTCTGATGCTACTTTCAGGAGAATAAACCATAGAAAAGCCAAATTAAATTAATTTTCTCAATTTTTGACTTTTATTTTAATGCTGTATAATTTTATGTAGGTGTATATTTATTTTGTTCTTTCTCTATGTTATTCCTAGTTACCTAGTAATTTTTTGATTATGTGGGTAGGAAAGATAACCCCAAAAAAGCTATTTGCAATGTATATAGTACATGTGTGTGGCATTGTGGGATAAAAGGGAAGACATTAGAGTTATATAAATCCTTTATTAAAATTGTTTTGGGGAGGAGAGTTTTGCTTTTAAAAACAATAATGAGTATTGAAAACCCTCAGATCCTGAGGAAAAAAATTATAACTGCGAGTATTCTTTATTTTCTGGAAAGAAATTTGTAACATAAATTACCATCTATCATTTAGAATAGTGGTTCTCATTTTTTTCTTATTGTCATAGAATTTAGGAGGCTTAAAAAATACTGGGTATCCTAGCCCCAAGCTAAATGTGAATCAGCATCTATAGGCCCTGATGCTCAGTCTGAATACTTTCCCTAATGATTCTGATGCACACCAAGGCACAAAACCACAGACTTAGGGTGTCTTTGACACTCTGAAACATAAGCAATTTGCATTGCTGTGCAATTTTTTTACTGTAAAGTTGGGTGGAATTTATCTGGTCCTAATTTATTCTATTGACATCAATTAGTGTTACCTATAGTGACCAGAATTCATGAATATATAAAAATGCCAAAGGAGCTGTTGAAACCAACTAAAGAAATTAAACAAATCATGAATGAACTCCTATTCACAATAGCTTCAAAGAGAATAAAATACCTAGGAATCCAACTTACAAGAGATGTAAAGGACCTCTTCAAGGAGAGCTACAAACCACTGCTCAGTGAAATAAAAGAGGACACAAACAAATGGAAGAACATACCATGCCCATGGATAGGAAGAATCAATATTGTGAAAATGGCCATACTGCCCAAGGTAATTTATAGATCCAGTGCCATCCCCATCAAGCTACCAATGACTCTCTTCACAGAATTGGAAAACACTGCTTTAAAGTTCATATGGAACCAAAAAAGAGCCTGCATTGCCAAGAAAATCCTAAGTCAAAAGAACAAAGCTGGAGGCATCATGCTACCTGACTTCAAACTATGCTACAAGGCTACAGTAACCAAAACAGCATGGTACTGGTACCAAAACAGAGATATAGACCAATGGAACAGAATAGAGCCCTCAGAAATAATACCACACATCTACAGCCATCTGATCTTTGTCAAACCTGACAAAAACAAGAAATGGGGAAAAGATTCCCTATTTAATAAATGGTGCTGGGAAAATTGGCTAGACATAAGTAGGAAGCTGAAACTGGATCGTTTCCTTACTCCTTATACGAAAATTAATTCAAGATGGATTAGAGACTTAAATGTTAGACCTAATACCATAAAAACCTTAGAAGAAAACCTAGGTAATACCATTCAGGACATAGACATGGGCAAGGACTTCATGTCTAAAACACCAAAAGCAACAGCAACAAAAGCCAAAATTGACAAATGGGATCTAATTAAACCAAAGAGCTTCTGCACAGCAAAAGAAACTACCATCAGAGTGAACAGGCAACCTACAGAATGGGAGAAAATTTTTGCAATCTACTCATCTGACAAAGGGCTAATATCCAGAACCTACAAAGAACTCAAACAAATTTACAAGAAAAAAATAAACAACCCCATTAAAAAGTGGGCAAAGGATATGAACAGACATTTCTCAAAAGAAGACATTCATATAGCCAACAGACACATGAAAAAATGCTCATCATCACTGGCCATCAGAGAAATGCAAATCAAAACCACAATGAGATACCATCTCACACCAGTTAGAATGGCAATCATTAAAAAGTCAGGAAACAACAGGTGCTGGAGAAGATGTGGAGAAACAGGAACACTTTTACACTGTTGGTGGGATTGTAAAGCAGTTCAACCATTGTGGAAAACAGTGTGGCGATTCCTCAAGGATCTAGAACTAGAAGTACCATATGACCCAGCCATCCCATTACTGGGGATATACCCAAAGGATTATAAATCATGCTGCTATAAAGACACATGCACACATATGTTCATTGCGGCACTATTCACAATAGCAAAGACTTGGAATCAACCCAAATGTCCATCAGTGACAGACTGGATAAGAAAATGTGGCACATATACACCATGGAATACTATGCAGCCATAAAAAAGGATGAATTTGTGTCCTTTGTAGGGACATGGATAAAGCTGGAAACCATCATTCTCAATATACTATCACAAGAACAGAAAACCAAACACCGCCTGTTCTCACTCATAGGTGGAAACTGAACAATGAGATCACTTGGACACAGGAAGGGGAACATCACACACCGGGGCCTATTGTGGGGAGGGAGGAGGGAGGAGGGATGGCACTGGGAGTTATACCTGATGTAAATGACGAGTTGATGGGTGCTGACAAGTTGATGGGTGCAGCACACCAACACGGCACATGTATACTTATGTAACAAACCTGCACGTTGTGCACATGTACCCTAGAACTTAAAGTATAATTTAAAAAAAAAAGAAATGACAAAGCATATTGTACTGTTAATTACAAGTTGTGGACCACTCTGTAACTAAGTAATGAGAACAAAGAAGCAGATATAACTATTTATTTGCAAGGGTACCAGAGAAATACACTACAGTGTATGGTAAATAGAGAACCTTCCACACACAACTTCCATATGCAGATACTAGGGGCTCTTTGAGGAGCCAAAGTAAAGACGGAACGTTTTTGTTAAGCATATTTTCTTTAAAAAGGGTGACAATTTCTGGCAACAACTGAACTATTGACTTTCCTGAGATTAATTAGGCCTTTTGAGGTAATTGGCAAATGTAGGATCTAAACTTTGTCATGTGCTATCCATCAGGGAGACGTAGCTTTTTCTTTAGACTACCAGCATTTCTACGTGAGCACATATGAAATTAATTCTGCTTCCAATTTTATTGCCTCTAGTCCCTTAAGTCTTGTTCTTTAAGTAGTTACCAAGCTAACATGGTTATTTTTGGAACAACTGGCATCTTTATAATTACAGATTTATAATAAAGAAATAACACATTAGCACACAAAACTCAACTCCTGGAAAAAGAACTAAGGCAAGCTTATTTCTCATTTTCCATGTAATGTCTATGACAGAGTCTTAGTGTAAAGACACCTAGAAAGTTTTTTCAAGAACAGAATTATTTTGCTTTTCCCAATGTTAAAAATCTCAAGATCAAAGCTATTGCATTCCTTTATTCTTGCTTCTCTAATTATCAAATATTTGCAAAATGCCTAATTTGGGTTTTTGTTTTTCACAGGAGATTATTGCACAGTGCAAGGCTAAATTCAGTGATCATGGTGCTTCCGCAGCAGCAGCAGTGTTAATTTTACAGTGGTGAAGAAACCGCCCTCAACATTAATCCCTTCTTTCTTGCTTCAGTTAGCATTTTGATTCTGTCTTTAATGAGTCTAGGTCTGACATTGGCAGAGTCAGCACACATTGCTTACTCCACCCAACAGAGCAGATTAGTACTATAAATCTCATGGAATAAACTGCTTGCAAGCATCCTTTGTTTAGACATTTGCTCTGTTGTAACTACAGACGAGCATGCATTCTGGTTCCTTTATGCTCTGGGGAAATCGCATGTGTCTTTGAGAGGCATTGTCACTCTGAATTAACATTCACTTCCTAGTAAGGCTTTTTTCCCCCCAGATTTTAATAAATTCCTCAGCTCATTATTACAGAAATTAATTAATGTGATGAAGTCAGACGGAAAGTGTAACCCTTAGCCTCCATACTTTGTATCTAATGAAAAGTAAGTAAACAGGAAGCTAGAAATCCAGAGTGGTTTCCTAATATGACTGGTTTCTTCAATAAAGTTGATGCTATGCTAACATGGGATCTAACTGTTCTGCTACTAACAGATTAGGCACTTAAGTACAGATTATTATAAATTTCTTTTTTGCAGTGCATTATTTTATACACATGAAGTACAATGTTTTTATTGGGCTATTTTATATTATGTTAATCTAGTTCCTTAAAAATTTTTTCTTCTTATGCTTTCATTTTAAAATTTCATTCCCAATTTCAAATACTCTAGCTTTGTGTGTGTGTTTGTGTGTGTGTGTGTGTGTGTGTGTGTTTGGCTTTGACTTCCAGAATTAGTGAAGACATATTTTTTCCAATTTAAGAGTACTATCACAGTCAACACTTCATCTAACATTAAAAGTGAAGTTCAGGCTGGATACAGTGGCTAATGCCTGTAATTCCAGCACTTTGGGAGGCTGAGGCAGGAGGACTGCTCAAACTCTGAGCCCAGGAGTTTAAGACCAACCTGGGTAACATGGCAAGACCCCATCTCTACAAAAGATAAAAATAATTAGTTGGGCATGGTGGCACGCAACTATGGTCTCAGCTACTTAGAAGGCTGAGGTAGTGGGATAGTTTGAGCCCAGGAGGTTGAGGCTGCAGTGAGTCATGATCCTGCACTGGATTCCAATCTGAGTGACAGAGCAAGACCCTGTTTCAAAAAAAAAAAAAGTGAAGTTCAAATATATGTAGTTCTTAAAAACTTAGCTCAATCAAATTTTAAGTAAGCAGCAACAGTATCCTAAATGTATTAAACAGGATATATGTTTGACAATACGATGAACTCTCCATAAATGTTCTGACATTATTATTATTTATAACATGGGTTACTTAGTCCTTGACCCCAAATTTTACTCAGCTTCAATTTTATTTCAAACTTGGGAACTTCACCGTCATCCATAAAGTTAGGCCGAATCTTCTGTCTCCAGATATAAGTGAATAGGCACAGGTCTAGGCAGAAGCAGAATAAAAACACTACATGTACCGGGTGGAGAATCATTACAATCTCAGTTTTACAGTCTAGAAAAGTATGTCTTGAGGCAGATAGGCAGAGACACACTCCTGGTGGAGCTCAGATCTTTGCTGCTTAGACCAGGGTTTTTCACATCGCATTCCCTACTCCAGTGGTTCCAGTGTTTCATGGAACGTTTGAAAATGTGTATTTGGGAAACCATACTAAAACTGAGAAGTTTTCCTTTTCCGAATAAGTTCATTAGAAAATGTTGTCCACCATCTGCTGTCACCTTGTTTCATTGAAGCAAGTCAATTTAATGCTGAAAACATAGGACACAATCTCAAAATAAATGACAGTTCTTAAATTGAATAAATTTAGTGCTATGAAAAACAAATTGCACTACTCTTACTCTTCCCATTCTCCTGGGGATGGTACTGCTTTTCTGTCCTCAGCTCTGAGATTCGACATAGTTTTAAAAAGAATATAGTATTTGAAATCATACTGTCCTGAGGTTGAATCTTTGTTCTTCCATGACCCAGTGCAGTGCAAATCAACTTAACTATTCTGAACTTCTGCTTAAAAAAAAAAAATACAATAATAATATCTAGCTCTCAGTTAAGTTGTGCTGAGTAAAATGGAATATTTAAAATACTTGGAACTTTGGCATGAACAAATAAAGACTAGAGAACTATACAACATTGCTTGTCTTTGCAAAGAGAATAAAAAGAATGTGAAAACTACAAATAACCTAAATTCCATTAATGGAGGAACATTTGTGTAAATTTTGATACACTCAAACTATGGAAAATCATGTAGCTATTCAAAAAATAAACTGGATTTACATATATTGACCCACAGAGATCTCGATAATTTAGTTTTCAGTGGAAAAAGCAAGTTGCAAAGTAATGTGTATAATATAATCTTACTTTGTAAAAGGTGTTAAAACCATGTGCATGCATTTATGTTTGGAGTATTTGCATAAGCAAGAGAAAATTTTGAGAAAAATATATTCACCCGCTTTATAAACCTCAGCCATTCACTCAAGTGCCACCTTCTCACAATGTGTTTTCTGATGGCATCAGTCAAAACTGTTCATGTGTGCACACCCTGTCCTTTCTCCTTCTATCCCCTTCCCAGTTCGATTTTTCTCCAGAGCTCTTATCATCTCTGATATATTTATACTTACTTGGTTTGTAATGACCTGTCTTTCCTCACTAAAAAGTAAGCTCCAGGAAAGCAGATGTTTTGTCTGTTTTGTTCACTGCTATGGGCCTGGCAGACAGTGAAGAGTCAGCGTGTAACACAATAGTATTGAGTCAATAAATAACACAATTGTTGAGGTTGTTGGTCTTAAAAGAGGGCAGTGGTAGTGGTGGGGGATAGGCATTTAGTTGACTTTATTTTATACACCTGGTTGTGTTTACATTATGTGAGATGTACAAATTGCTTTTGAAATCTAAGAACAGTATAGCAATGTATTAAAAAGAAAAACACATAGTATACTTCCTGGCATTATGTGACACTCAATAAATGATTATTTCTTTCTTCTCTCTCAAACTCCTCCTAATTTCCTCAACTCCGTAACTTATGTTTTCCCCTCTGTGGTCAGAAAAGAATTTTCTATGTCTTTTACAATTTAGTGTAAATTTAAAATGACCTTTTACCTTTCTCGGGGTTGTCAGCATTTAATTGTATAACAAATTTGTTTTCCTCTGGCAAAGAAAGTAGAAAGCAAGGACAAAATGGGTCTCTGAGAGTAGGCTGGAGAGTAAATCTGGTTTACATGGTCACAAAGTGATAAGGGAGAAAACTAGGGGGGCAATAAGAAGGAGGAGAAGGAAGAGGAGGAGTCTGTTGTGGGCTAGAGAAAGCAGGTAATAGGGGTTAGACCTTAAATCAGTAGAGAGGGTCTGGACATTCAAGATAGATTATTACTAGGAGGAAGAAGGCTGATGTGGAGAAATGGGAAGAATGATGAGTGCCTGATGCCTATCCTTAAGACCTCCTGGTTATCACAAAATCATGGTCTTTCAGATCTAAAAAGGCCCATAATATCACCTACTCTACTGCCTTCAATTTGCAGATAAGGGAATTGAGACCTCATGAGTTGAGCCTCCTAGTTCTTGCTCAGACATTTCAAAATTGGTTATACTTGTGGAGGGTATGGTGCATTATCTCCTCTTCCAAGGGAATAGGTATATGATTTTTCAGAGCTTGGGGTAATGCACAGTTCTAAGCTCCTGGGCTGCTAAGGAAGTAGCAACTCTTACGGGATAGTTACTATTTGAATTGACAGGTATATTAGATCCCACAGGATCCCACAGGATTCCACAGAATGTCATATCAGAAGTCAAGGCTTATGGATCTGAACCTCTAGTCAAGGGGTCAGTAGGAAATCAGCTCAGGGTGGCATGAAAAGAACTTCCACAAGTCTCCACTTCCTTATCCACTTCCTAGGATTATCTTGCCACTGAATCCCATTAACAACTGGGATATCTTACCAACATAAACTTTTGGAGCTTTTTTTGTTCTATTTAGAGATTGTGTTTCTTTGTAGGCTATATGAATGTTGGGCTGAAGAGAACAGGTAGCTTAAAAATTATGTTCTCTAAATCTTCACCACCAAGCTGAAAAGGAAATGAATGTCAAGATCAGCTGCATAGGATAATAAATTTGATTAGCAGAAAACGCTCATGGGTGAGAACACTGGGACAGGAAGCAGCAATATACTGTGACTGGTGAGGCAAAGCTGAATGTCAGCGCTTAATTGCAAGGCAGGAGGCCATTATCCACTGGCAGCAATTCCCCTGGTGACTTTGTTTGTTTTATAACAAATTATTAAAGCGGTGGGAGAGCAGCATGCGAGGTAGCAACGGGCTGCCTCTGACAGGAGCTGTCTCCTGCTTCCGGGTACTGCGGCTTCATGGCGCCAGCCTTTGCAGGCTCTGGAGCCTGAGTGAGATGGAGAACATGTAAGGAGCCTACGCCCAGTGTTTGGCGCCTCTAGGATTCTACTCACATACATCTGGACGTCTGAGGATAGGGCTTGGACCGACAGGTTTTTTCCTTTGCCACCAACTAGCTGTGACATCCGGTGCAAATTCAGCTGACTGAACCTGTTGAACAGCCGTGAGAATGAACATGGAAGACCTCCTTCCTCAGGGAGAGTGATTCAATCAACGTCCCAGCTACTGAAATCTGTCACCCAGATACTGAAGCAGACCTATTCCTGGGAGACAAGGAACATTTGGTCTGCAACCTTGGTTCAAGGACTCCTTGGTATACTGTTCTTAGCTCAAGGATTCCCTGGCAACATTGCAGAACCTTCCTTAGAGTCCAGAATATTAGAGGGTACATTTTTCTTTCTCCCATTTATCCAGGAGCAAACTTGACTGTGGTCTGATGGCTTTCCAACTCCCTTCCTATTTCCTTTAACACAGGCATCTTCCCTAACAAGATTCTTGCAGTTTTAATCCCAACTAGATGTCTGTTTCTTGAAAGATTCAGACTTACAGAGCTCATTTTTCTCATTTATGAAATAGGAAATATTCCTTCATACTTTCCTTGCAGAGGCATTATAAAGATTAAATGCAACAATGTATGAGGGATGCCTAAAACAATGCCTGGAAAATAGCAGGTGATAATAAAATAGCAGCTGTTCCCTATTGTTATTCTGTTGCACTACATGTGGGTTGAGCCACAGCCCAGAAATTGATCAGAACCTGTGTTCCCAGAAGGTATAAGAGCTGAGACAATGCAGAGGGCATGTTTTCCCATCTAACTCATGGAGTATGACATATATAGAAGTTTAATGCATAGCTAACACATTTCTAGTATTCTCAGAAGTTTGGGGTTTTTTTCAGGGTGATATAGAAATATCTAAGATCAAAATCTCTTTTTTTGTGAAAGATGAAGAAGGGACAAATTCTCTGGTTCTTTGAACTATTGAATTCCAGTGAAAACATCACATCTCCCAATGATACTTGGATTTAAAGTCATATTTCTACTTGCCAAATGACATATTTTATTTTCCCTGTCAATGGAATCAGTGAGCAAGTGGAGAAAATGGAAGGAGGGGACTTTTCTATGCATAAACTGAGTGCATGGCAGTGTAATCCACCATTCAAGTGATTATTCTACTAGCAAGTAATGCAGAACAGTCACTCACAGCCTGGCACAGGGGTGGGAATCTTGTTTTTATCAAATTTATTCCAGACACCTGGGAGCTATAGAAATCTGTATTTGGTTAAGGAAATGTAACCAAACTTAAAGGTGTGAGTTGCCTCTGAAGCAGAAATATATGATGAATATGTATCCAGGGACTACATTTTCCCAGGCAAACAGATATTTTCAAAATGCCAACTGGCAATAAAAGGAATCAGGTGATAGTGACCAGCAGCATTAACATGAAAACAGGTATCAGGAACATTTTCAAAGTCATCTCTTCCTAACAATTCTGAAGGAGAAGGGATTTTCAAAAGGCCAGCTAAAGCTTCAGCATATTCTCTTCAGTCTAAGCTAAAGGCTCTCTTCATTGATGTTCACTCTATATTCTCCTCCTCTAGTCATTTGGCTTTTCTTTACCTCAAGCTTATTGCTTCACAGACAGAATTTTCACTAGATAGTCCAAGTGTTTTTCAAATCTTTTTGGCTTTTGACTTTGGGCCAATCTCCATCTCTGTTTCTGCATGTGCCTGCCCAGCAGGATGTTAACATTAATGCTCTCAGTGCCCAGGTGGAGAGCAGCTCTTTGCATAACTGTCCTAGAGCCAGATGGTTGGGTGACTTAGCACTCAGTCTAAATGTGTCAGAGACTTTAAATCCAGTTATACATCTATTAGGAAGAGATTCACAGATGCTGGTTCTTTATATTAATTTTTATACTAATTTGGCAGTTCCAAGTAGAACCTAACTGTAATTTTTCAAAGGCAAGAGCTGGTATGGAATGCTAGGGCTCACGGTAGTCCTGGAAGGGAATTTGGTCCAGTCCCTGTACTTAGAAGCAAGGTGAAGCTCAGAGCTGGCTGATTTCTTCACTGCTCATTTTGATTGTCCTAGAATCTGGTCTGCCAAGTTCAGGGAGGACTTTCCACAAAGCTGTGTGATGCAGCCTGCCTTAGCACAACATGGAATTGAAGAATGTGAGAGCTGCCAGGGAGCTAACATCTGTTGGCCAAACCTGCCCAGTTCTCAGAAGTAGAAACCAATGGCCAACGAAGTAGGTGACTTACCCATATCTCACAGCTAGTTAAGAAGAATCCCCCCGTCGTCTCTAGTAAAAATACAAAAAATTAGCCGGGCGAGGTGGCGGGCGCCTGTAGTCCCAGCTACTCTGGAGGCGGAGGCAAGAGAATGGCGTGAACCCGGGAGGCAGAGCTTGCAGTGAGCCGAGATTGGACGACTCCAGTCCAGCCTGGGCGACAGAGCGAGACTCCGTCACAAAGGAAAAAAAAGAAGAAGAATCCCTGAAGTATTCCACAGGCTTGAAAAGGTGAAGCCAAGAATAAAGCCCATTGCTCCCAAGTATGGTAATTACGGTTCACCAGGCTGTCTTCCTATTGTCTTGCTTAAGAGAAATTAATTTTAGAGTCATTTTGGATCAATATTTAATTTAACCAATACTTAATTTAATGATATTTAATTTGATCATTAATAATTCAATCAACAGTTAATTTTTAATTTTAAACGTGGTAATATTTTACTTTGAGGAGGAGCAAAATACCTATGTTATTTTCCTCTCTTTTTTGTAGAATTTCTCATGGCAAAGTTTGTAATTAATTTATAGGCCAGAAAGAAGTATGATCCTCCTATGAGGAACACCTTTGTACTGCAAAGGTGACTCTTCACTAGGGAAGACATGCCCTTTAGTAAATTTTCATAATAAGAAACACTCCCCTGGCTTTAAAACTTTCAGGTACAGTACCGCTTGACACAAAGAGTGGGGATTAGCTGGATTCGCTGGATTTTGCAATTCATTTTGTGTCTCAGGGCACTTATCCTTTGAACCAGAGGACTCAACAAGATATTTCTAATAGTTTCTGGAGGCTCTGAAAATGTTTCATAATGTATACATGGGTGGATATATAGACATACTTAGCTAACACTTACTGAGTACTTTACTATGCACAAGACACTGACCTAATCACTTTACCTTGTTTACTTCACCCTGGGAACACAAGTATTATTATACCCACTTTACAGACGAAAAAACTGAAGCCTGTGAGAAGTTAAGTGACTAAGTTAAGGTTGCTTAGCTAGCTAGTGGCAGAACTGGGCTGCTGAATTCTAAACCCATATATTCAACCTAAATGATATACTGTGGGCCCTACCCTCAAGCCTGGAACTGTGATGCAAAGTGAGAACTTTACATCCCTGTTTTCCCATTCAAACGTTGCCTTTTCCAAACACACCTGGCCCACCCCGCCCCCCATCCTGTACCCAGGCTCCACAAGCTGAGAAGCAGCAGAGAAGGAGAGAAGAGAAGAAGCAGCCGGGTATCAGAGAGAAACAGCAGCCAGATGTCAGAGAGAAGCAGCTTGACTTCAGAGGGATGGCTTGGTGGCAGGACCCCAGAGAAGAGTTTGGCTGGTCTAATAGTCTGTTTTCACGCTGCTGATAAAGACATACTTAAGACCAGATAATTTATAAAGAAAAAGAGTTTTAATGGACTTACACCTCCATATGGCCAGGGAGTCTCGCAATCATGGAGGAATGCAAAAGGCACGTCTTATATTGTGAAACAAGAAAGAATAAGAACCAAGCGAAAGGGGTTGCCCCTTATAAAACCATCAGCTCTCGTGAGACTTATTCACTACTATGAGAACAGTATGGGTGAACTTGCCCCCATGATTCAATTATCTTCCACCAGGTTCCTCCCACAACACATGGGAATTATGGGAGTTACAATTCAAAGTGAGATTTGGGTGAGGGCACAGCCACTGGGGACGGCCGAACTTCAGGGAAAGACCACCTTCCCCTCCATCCCCTTTCCAGCTCTCCATCCTTCTGAGAGCCACTTTCATTGGCAATAAAATTTCCCATATTTACCATCTTCAATTCATTCATGCGACCTGATTCTTCCTGAATGCTGAACAAGAGCTTAGGATACAGAGGGCTGTCACACTGCGCTGTTTAACACTTAAGATGTTGGTGGATGGCAAAGCTAAAAGAGCACTGTAACACATGGCCCTCTGGGGCTCCAGGAGTCATGAGTTCCCCTTCTAGACACTGCCATGGGGCCACACAGAATTCTGCTCCTGCTGCCATCCAGAAGCACTCATCTAGCCCCTGTACCCACTCACCTGCATGCTCCCCCTCCCACGAGGTGTTAAGAGCTGCGGGCTGAGTAAAGGAGGCCTGTGAAGGATTTCCTGTTACAGTCTTACATTTAGGTCTGAGTTCTCAGAGGAATTTTTCTAACACCTAAATTGTTAAAAGTTATGTAACCTTCCACCAAGAAAGCAAATTCCCCCATTTTGATGCCTATTGTGTGCAGGCTCTGACAACTGTCAAAGGAGAACATAAGAATTCAGTCCTTGCCAATAGTCAATGGCTTTAGTGTTTCTTCCATCTATTTTCCAGGAGCAAAGGATATCTATAAGAAAATAATTAATCTATCAAGCATTAAAAGAAGAACTAATACTAATCCTTCTCAAACTATTCCAACAAATTGAAGAAGAGAGAATATTTCCAAACTCATTTTATGAGGTTAACATTAACTTGATTCCAGAACCAGACAAGGACACTAAAGAGAAAAAAATTATAGGCCAATATCTCCAGTGAGCATAGTTGTAAAAATTCTCAACAAAATACTAGCAAACCAAATTCAGTAGCAAATTAATGTATCATACATCCAGAACCATATGTAGATAATCATAGGCCAATATCCCGGATGAGCATAGATGCAAAAATTCTCAACAAAATACTGGCAAACCTAATTCAATGGCACATTAAATGAATCACACACAATGATCAAGTGGGCTTTATCCCAGGGATGCAAAAAAACTGGTTTAACATCTGCAAATCAATAAATGTAATACATTACATTAACATAATAAAGGACAAAAATTATCTGATTATCTCAATAGATGCAGTAAAAGCACTTGACAAAATTCAATATCCTTTCATGATAAAAATTCTCCACAAATTAAGTATAGAAGGAATGTACCTCAACACCTTAAAGGTCGTATGGGACAAGCCCACAGCTAACATCATACCAAACAATCAAAAGCTAAAATCTCTTTCTCTAAGATAAGTAACAAGACAAGGGTTCCCACTCTTGCCACTTGTATGCAACAAAGCACTGGAAGTCCTAGCCACAGCAATTAGGCAAGACAAAGAAAGAAAAGACATCTAAATTGGAAAAGAAGAAAAATTGTCTCTATTTGCAGATGACATGATTTTATATATTAAAAACCCTAAAGGCTCCACCAAAAAACTGGTAAAACTAATACATTCAGTAAAGTTGAAGGATACAAAATTAATATGCAAAAATCAGTTTCATTTCTATATGCTAACGATGAACTATCTGAAGAAGAAACCATGAAAACATGTATGAAAGAAATTGAAGAAGACACAAATAAATGCAAAGATATTTCATGTTCATGAATTGGAAAAATTAATATTGTTAAAACATCCATACTACCCAAAGTGATCTACAGATTAATGCAATCCCTATCAAAATCCCAATGGCATTTTTCACATAAATAGAAAAAGTAACTCTATAATTTAAATGGAACCAAAAAAGACTCTAAATAGCTGCAGGAATTTTAAGCAAAAAGGACACAACTGGAGGCATGATACTACCTGACTTCAAAACCTACTATAAAGCTATAGCAATCAAAACAGCGTGGTATTTGCACAAAAACAGACATTGATAAACAGAATAGAGAGCCCAGACATAAATATATGCATTAATGATCAATTGATTTTTGACAAATATATCAAAACATAGAGTGGGGAGAGTACAGTCTCTTCAATAAACAGTGTTGGCAAAACTGGATATCCACAAGAAGAAAAACAAATTAGACCTTTATCTCACACCATATATGAAAATCAACTCCAAACTAATTAAAAACTTAAACATTAGCTGTGAAACTGTAAAACTATGAGGAGAAAACACAAGGAAAAAGCTTCATGACATTTATCTGGGCAAATTTTTTTTAGATATGACACCAAAAGTACAGGCAACAAAAGCAAGAATAAACAAGTAGGAATAAATTAAGCTAACAACACAGTGAAAGAAACAATCAACAAAATGGAAAGCCAATTCAGAGAATGCGAGAAAATATTTGCAAACCATATATCCAATAGTGTGCACGATCCAAAATATATAAATAACTCCTACAACTCAATAGTAAACAAAACAAAACAAAATAAAAACATCCAAATAACCTGATTAAAAATGGGCAAAGGACCTGAATAGACATCTTTCAAATAGTACCTACAAATAGGCAACAGGTATATAAAAAGGTGCTTGAGATCACTGATCGTCAGGGAATTGCAAATCAAGACCACTATGAGGTATCATTTCACACCTGTTAGAATGGCTACTATCAAAAAAAAGAAAGATAATAATTATCAAGGATATGGAGAAAAGGGGAAGGTGTACACTGTTGGAGAGAATGTAAATTAGTACAGCCATTATGGAAAACAGTGTGGTGTTTCCTAAAAAAAAAAAAATTATAATTAGAACTGTCATATGATTCAGCTGTTCTACTTTTGGGTTTGCATCTGAAGGAAATGAGATCAGTATCGTAAGGAGATATCTGCATTCCTAAGTTCCCTGAAGCACTATTCACAATAGTCAAGATACAAAAACGAGAATTTGTTGATAAATAAATAGGTAACTTGTATAATATATACATACGTATGTGTGTGTATATATATACAAACACACAGACACACAGACACACAGATACAATGGAACATTATTCAGCCTTAAAAAAGAGGGTAATCCTGACGTTTGGAACAACATGGATGACCCTAGAGTACATTATGCTAAGTGAAATAAGCAAGGCACTGAAAGGCATGGTATCACTTGTAAGTGGAATCTAAACAAATCAAACCTGGATAAACAGAGATTAGAATGGTGATTGCCAGGGGCTGGGAAGCGGTGAAATGGGAAAATATTAGTCGAAGGGTATAAACTGTCAGTTATGAGATAAATAACAGAGATGCAATGTGTAGCTTGGTAACTATAGTTACTAATAATGCCTTATATAGTAGAAATTTTCTAGGAAAGTAGAACTTACGTCTTCTAATCTCAAGAAAAAGGTAATTATGTGAGGTGATGAATATGTTTGATGGATATATTAATTAGCTCAATTATGGGAATCATTACAAAAGGTATACTTATGTAAAAAGACACCATGTTGTACACCTTTAATATATCCTATTTAAAAATTTTCCAAATGGGCGTGGTGGCTCAAGCCTGTAATGCCAACACTTTGGAAAGCTGAGGCAGGCGGGTCACCTGAGGTTGGGAGTTCGAGACCAGCCTGGCCAACATGGAGAAACCCCATCTCTACTAAAAATACAAGATTAGCCGGGCATGGTGGCGTATGCCTGTAACCCCAGCTACTCCAGAGGCCGAGGCAGGAGAATCACTTGATCCGTGGAGGTGGAGGTTGCGGTGAGCTGAGATCATACCATTGTGTTCTAGCCTGAGCAACAAGAGCAACACTCCGTCTCAATAATAATAATAATAATAATAATAATAATAATAATAATAATTCCAATAAAAAAATTAATTTCACAGAAAATATACCTCTGAACTGAGGGGAAACTCAGTTTTGTCCTTTACTCTCTTAGTGTACTCTGTCTTTAAAAATCATGGAGTTTTCTTTTTTTTCTTTTTTTTTGAATTTTAAGATTCACGGGATAGAAGTGGTTTTGTTACATGGATATATTGCATAGGAGTCTGGGCTTTTATGGTCCCCATCACCTGAATAGTGAACATTGTGCCCATAGGTGATTGTTGAATCTTCACTCCCTTTTGGAGTCTCCCAGGTCTATTATTCCCCCCTGTATCTCCTTGCATACCCGTGTTTTAGCTCCTACTTATAAGTGAGGACATAGAGTGTTTGACTTTCTGTTTCTGACTTATTTCACTTAGGGTAATGGCCTACAACTCCATCCATGTTGCCACAAAAGACATAATTTTATTCTTTTTATGGCTGTGTAGTTAGTCTTTATAGTCATGTGCTGCCCCTTCTCACATCTCACGTCTTCCAATACAGAGAGGCAATCTTTTAAACTGGTGTCTTACTGGATAAGACTTCCTAAGAGCAAAATTCTCACAGAGTTGATCTGCTTCATTTTATTTTGTTTCATGGATCTAGATATTTTTGATAATTATGGAAATGATTTAATAATAAGTCAACCTTTGAAAGACACAGAGTCTCCATATTGAAGCCTCTTATGCATACACGTTAAATAAATTTGTGTGTCTTTTCTCCTATTTTAAAAAAAGAAAGACAAAGAAGAAAACAGCATATGCTCAAATTCCTTGTATAGTGGTCCTAAAATTGCCTCAGTGGTCTCTGCTATATCATAGATTCACACAACTATTTTTTTGGTAGGATTAAGTTTAATTTTTTTCTTGAAATTGTAATAATACTCCTCAAGGTATTCTTTTAAAAGAGCCCAATATACTCTGTTGTGGAGTGTAGCAATGGTTCAATAAGAAAAAAAGGTATGGTTGCTTTGATAACCACCAAAAAGCATTTGGTAAAATTAAACAAACATTCTTAATAAGAATTCTTGGAAAGAGGAAGATAAAGAAATACTCTTAGCATTAAACACACACATACATGCATTTCAAAAATTAACACAAAATATATCTAACAGTGAAACATAAAAAGAATTCCATTAAAGTAAGATCAAAACTAGGCTGATCACACTCAATGCTGTTATTTGACTTAGTACTTCTGGAGAAAGTTAAGGCACAAGTTATAGACACACTGTGTTGGGTTTATAAGTTTATTATCGTGACAGCATTTTTAGTGGTCTTGGTATTTTTTTTTTCTTTTACAAGTGCAACAGTTTATTAAGAATGTACGCGGGATTGTGAAATTAGAGGCATCATCTGATTTGGATGTTGGAATCGCCCCACAGCCTTGACTGGGCCACTGACAGATGTTTGGCAGCCAATATGTCCGTGCCTGGTATGATACCATTTTGGTTTTCTGCAACTGACTTTGCATTTCTGCTCCTCTAGGTAAAACTAGTAACTCTGTTTTATCTTCTCAATAAAGTTATTGACCCCACGTGAATATCACAGCCAGTCCCAGATTTAGCAATGAGATCTAAACCTGCTCTTCCCATAAACTAGCAGAGAGGTAATAGACCATAGGGGTAAAGCATGCAAATACTTGAACTCGACGGCCTGAATCCAAATCTTGGTCCAGCCAGTTACTAGCTGGTGACTCATGGCTTGTTGCTTAACCTCTCTGTGCTTTACAGTCCCTATCTGTAAAACGGAAACAAAATTAATAGCATCTACTCTATAGCATTGTTGTGAGGATTACATGATTTAATGTAAGTAAAGTGCTATGAAATGTGACCTACCAGGGAGATGTAGTATGTCTCTGTATCAAGCATAAACACTTCCTCGTATAACTTCTGCAGACAACCTCAGCACTGACCATCATGGCTATACCAGGAGTCAGGGAGCACCACTCCACACCATGATACAACCACAAAGGACATTAAAGTTTCTCCAATCTAACTCTCATTTTACAGATGAGGAAGCTGCAATCTGATCTAGGGCCTGAATTCACTTTTCTAAGTTCACAAAGTTAATTGGTGGCTAGTTCAGAGCGAATATGTCTTTGGTTATATAAAGAAGCACAGACAACTTGAATGTTACTTCATTCCCATTCTTTTAATGAAGTTTATGCTCATAAAACAACAATAATAATAAACAATAAAACCACCCAATCTTACTAAGCTAGTTCCCTTGTGGGAGAGTCGAACATGACGTATTTTCTAATACTGAATTTCTTGAAATAAATAATGACTGAGAACATTAAAGTTTATTTCATTGTAAACAAATGAAATAATCACATTAATCACATAGCATTTCAGATTTCCATTACCACTCACTTCTTTAAACTTCTTGATACTATGAATGCAAAGTAGAATGCAAAGTAGAATATCTCCCTGGGTCTCACACAAGGTCAAACTCATTTAATATTAGATGAATGTTGAAGAAAAAGTAGCTCTGTAGTCTATAGTTCATGACATAAAACTTAAATTTAGTGTCCCACATCTCAGAACAGGAAAATAAGCCAAAATACTCTAGTAATAATCTTTCCCAAGCATTATTTCCCAAGAGACTCTAAATTGTTCCCATGTCACACTCAATTTGCTCCCATAATCATTTTTTATTTCCATCCTTAATCTCCATTTTGAAAATTAAGATGCTGACTTCCAGCACAGGTTCCTTTTAAAATGTCTTATTAAACACTAGGGGTTAGCTTCTAACTGATTTGTAAAATGGTCTTAAGTAGAAGTTGTTTTAATGTTCATAGCTACATTTAATTTTAAGGGGCAGGAAATACTAGCTCCTGTGAGATGTCCTTCATTTTATTTGTTAGGTATAAAGCTGGCTAAAATAGGAAATGGAAAGTCCAGTCTTAAAGACGATCAGGGCAATTATTTTGTATTAAAATTGCAAAACACGCCAGTCTAGCTCTCCATTTTCCTGGAGTAAATAATTTTAATACCATGACCACAATCCTCTAACAGCTTTGTCAGAAAGAACCTGTGACTTACTCATTTGATTCCTGAAGTCTACAACCAAAGAGTCATTTTTTAGATCAGTATTTTCTAAGTTTGGTTAATTTTCAGAGTCACCTGGGTTCCTTGATCCCACCTGAGATCTACTGAGTTAGAATATGCAAGAGATGGATTTAGGAATGTTCCTTTTTCACAAGGAGTCTGCGTGTTTCTGGGAGTTTATTAAGTTTGAGAAGCTCTGCTTTAATTTAAAATGTATGTTCTACTATTAAGGGGCACACCTTTGGAAACTCAAGATATTTAAGCTCTTTAATGACTTGTTTACATCTGAACCTATGTGATCTATTCTGAGAACAATTCTGAGGCAAGAGTTGTGAGCAACAACACTGAGGAAGACAGAAGAGAGCGAGAAGAGGGAAGACAAGCGCCCATGGGCTTGTACCCCATTTCTATGTTGGCAGGGTAGGAGGAAACAAAAACTCCTCTATGAGGAACATGCTCTTGGCTCCCCACAGGAGTAGAAATGACTGTATTGATTAGAGTCTGCATATTTTGTTATAATTTATAGTAAAATAGTTGTTTATTTTTGGGAAAGTAAATGCAGAAGAAACCAATTTCAATGTATGTGTTTAATGCACTGAGGATGTGAGAACCTGACTGTTTATGTAAATTATACTCTAAAGGATATTTTTTTCCTAGTTTTCTTTTTATAATATCACAGTGAAAAATAGTTTCTAGTGCCTTCCAGTATATTGTGTTCTAAATTTGTATTGCATTATATATTAAAGTCCAAAGTCTATGTTTCCCTTTAGTGAGTGTGGCAACCCAGGGTCTCGGCCTCCAGTGGACTAGATCTAGGATATATGAGTAAGCCCCTCAGTTCTGGAACGAGAGAATAAAGATCTTGCCAGAGAATCCAGGACAGCTTTTCCAGTAACAAACAAATGCATGAACAATCAAACAAACATTAAGCATCTGTGCCCACGTCTGCGCTGTTACAAGAACATCTTCATCATATTTGAACTTTTTAAAATATGATAAAACTGGAGTTACTTGTACATGATGTGTAAAAGGTTTGTTGTGACATGATTTATCATGCTATATTTTTAAAAATTACAATGCAGGCACAGTTTATTCAATATTAACTAATTATTTCAAAATCCAAGAACTTGAATAGATCACAAAATGATTAATGCAGGTGCTGGCCTCATAGTCCAGTATAATTTTCCTTTAAATTATAAAGGCTGGAAAATATCTTTGCTTTTTAATTCTTTATTCTATGATGGTACTGCCCTTTGAATAATATATTAAATAATATCAAACTATAGAGGTGAATTATAAATTAATACCATTGAAATGACCTGAGACAATATGATAACGAATAGATAAATGGATGGATAAATAGATAAACAGATAGATGGATTTTAAGCAGGGGAGAGATAAAAATCTTCTTTTGTATTTTATGTAGATAACTCTATTATTTGTGTAGCAAATTAATTTAAACAGAGGAGAGAAGACCAATAACAATGACAATAAAACACTTGGTAAAGAGTGAAGGAGTGAAGCAGTGTCCCTTAAAATTGTAGCACAGAGTTTCAAGGAAGCAGTCCTTGTGGCCTTATTGATAGATGGTCTCCCTCTGTGATCTGCACATCAGGGCCCAGCGCTTGTATTTTATATCAATTACTAGATTCCATGATCTCACACAGCTAATTGGTGACATACATAGGATTTGAATATAAGTTTCTCTGAGTCTAAAATCACAGTACACTGTGTGTGTATTGGTGTACATTTTTAAATCCTATGTAAACCATCTAGTGTTTAAATTAAACCCTAACCACTGGTAAAGCTATCAATATTTTTAACAAATAAATTTCACATTGAACCCATGGCAAAAAGAATGATGTGACTACATAGTATAAAATTTGACTGAAAATTAATATCACTCTATAACATAAACAATGGAACTTATAATATTAAAGGATATTAACCTGAGCATGGCAGTTATTTGTATTAATAGTATAATTAATGTTAAATAAAAATATGTCTGAATGCCTAATACAAAATGAATAATACATGTAAAGAGATTTTCTCTGTTAGCAAAATTAAAGGTGAAAGCCTACTACTAGGTGTACATTTTTTAGTATAAAAGTATTTAGGATAAAGAGTATCTGGTTCTGAAAGAGTAGCTGACAAACATCTATTCTACCACTGATTTCTTTGCACTGTAAAATTATGTGAGTAATGCCCTTTACTGAGCAGATTTATATTATGGTAATATCATTCTTTTTATCACGAATGTAATTATTCAAAGCTAGCCTTTCAGTCACAACTAATTTTGTACTACGGTGACTCATATGTCTCACCATTAAATAAGGAAGCATATACTCTTAGATTTTTTTTAAGATAACTAAACCTAAAGATTTGCATAGTTAACCTTGTTATATTTCTGTTTACTTAGGTATGTTAAGCTAAATATTATAAGTACGATAAATTAACTATTTTGTCATTATTTAAAAAGAAAAAATGTGATGGTGGAAAGTGGCAGGAGTTGCTGTGCTGCTTACTCTCGGGCTGAGCATCACCACTGTGAAGCTGCATCTCCGCTGCTAAATTGCCAACATCATGACTCAGCGTCACACAGACTGACCACAAAACCAGGTCATACATTTTGTAACTCTGACGTAAGCAAGCCCTATGAACCAGACTCTCTTCCCTTAAAAAATAAGGGTGTCCCAGAGGTCCCCAAACAATAACACCAATTTTCACCCTCATGGAAACTGCCTCAAATGGCAGGGAATTACCATGAAATCTATGAGGATGAAAGGGTCTCAACCTCTCACAGACTCCCTAAGAAGACAGAACAAATTTTACTGGCTTCTGTATGTCAAAAGGCAAGAGAAAGAATGGGGGCAGATTATCAAGGAGCCTCTACTAATTAATGACTCCCTGTCATGTAGCATGATCTCAAATCTATAGGAAGAGGACATGCTGGAGTCCCTGAGTCAGGCTTCAAGGTACTGAGGGCTATACATACCTGGTTGTTACAGAGTATCAGTGGGCAAACCAGGACCTGAATTGAAGTATGTTAAACCACAGAAAACAGCCAGAATTTCTTACCTCTTTTGAATAATTTTATTTAATCAGATAGATTTTAGGAAAATCCTAGCTGTGCCACTTACCTAGCATTTGTCCTATAAGTGACTCAAATACTCACATAAAACAAAACGGTAATAATAATTCTTGCCTGCCTCATTGGATCCACTAGGTTCTGGCTGGCATAGAACCTACACAAAATAAATGTGCAATATATGTTAGCATCCATTTTTAACACAGAGGTAATATTTCACCAGAAAATCAAACTATTGTCATGCCTCATTTTTGTTTAAATTTTAGAAGGGTTTTATGACTCATGAAAGGTAATAAAATTATAATAAAGATTTTGGAATATACCTTGTAATGGATGAAAGTCACTTTGATAACATTGGAGATGTACAATAATAATGGAAAATTTTTTAAAGAATGGGAATATGGCAGTTGCTAAACTGATTTCTGTTGTTCTAGTGAATAACTATATTAGTAAAATTAGGATAATTATGACTATTTGCTTAAGTCTATTTTGAATAACTGCCTCATTATATCAATCCTAGTATTTAGAATAGGGATAAGAGTTTATATGTAGAAATTATTAAATAGAAAAATAGCAATCTGACATCTGCAGGTGGCTCTGTGATTACAGATTAGGATTTGCCTTACTTTCAGAGACTCATTAATGAGATCTATTGTGCAATGGCTCAAGTCCATTTCATTCCGTTTTGGAATCATTGCCTATGGACTGTTTAATAATCCAGCAAAACTGTGTTTGCTCAGCCAAGAAATAGGAAACCTACTTGAAGAAGAGTGGTAAAGATTTTTAAGAGATGAGGCAGTTTCGTCCTGCTCTCCAATACGCTGATAATGAAATTCAAAGACTTATACTCCAAAATCACACAGAGAGTTAGTGGGGCAATGCTGAGGCTAACTCTCAGATTCAGATTTCTTGACCATTAGCTCAGTGAATGTCTGGCACAGACATCCTTTTGTTTGTGCTTTTTGTTTAGCATGTCCAAGGACTTCAGTGTGTCAACCCTTACCTAGATGTGCAATCTTCCATGATCATCACAGAATTTAAATGCTGAGCATATGGCCCTTAAATCTCCAATCCTCACAGAGTAGAGGGAGAATTACTGTACCAGTGTTGGTAGAGAATAACTCTAACTCACACTCTCTTTTTGCTTACACCCTCCTACTCATCCACATGTCATTCTGGAACTCCCTTTCTGCTGGCATAGCTCATTCCACTTCCCTTCTGCTGTAGACTCTGTCTTCAGTTTGACCTTCTCTCCCAATTTCAGCTTTTTCCCTCCATCTACTGCCTCTTCTTCGGCAGGTTTGGGTCCCTGTTTCTCCACCTTGCCTTATTAAGTATTGATGATCAAGGCAAATATATAATTTGGAACAACGTTGACATGGACAGTGGAGGTAGATAAAGATATGGAAGCGAAAGACAAAGGAAGACAAAACATTTCTGACGTGTCATCTTTGGAAAATATACAATAAGTAGTACTAGAGGGTCAGTTGTACTGTGTAAAATAAAGGATCTAATTTCCTCCCCTCTTTGAAATTCCCCCAGCCCAGTGTCCCCTCCCAACTACTCTCCCCCCGCCACCACCCCAGTGCTTCTTCCCTTCTCCCTCAAATCCCACCGTGGTTCTTCACTCCCTGCAGCCGCCCCTGTTCCAAGTCAGTGAAACACCTGCAAGGCCACAGTGTGGAGCAGGATCTTGTCTCACATTGTGAAGTACACATGCTCCAGATATCTGAATGTGGAATTAAGGATCCATTTTTGTCTAAGGCATTGCTATGTGAATGCTCAGCACTTAATTATGCAATAGGTGAAGTCCCTACTGAGGACACTAGCACAGCTGTGGCACGAGAAATGGGACAAATCCATCCTCCCCTTTGGATACACTGACCTGAGATGTTTGCAATAAGAAAATTTAGAGGGTTATTTTGATTTGGATATATAAACAAATACCATGTCATTATAAAAAAGCAATATGTTATCTTGAATCACGTGTAAGGCCATCATAATCTTTCATAATCTTTGTAGTACTTACATCTTAACACAACCTAGTGTCATTTCTTGTATATAAAGTTTAAAAACTTTTCTACGGGTCTACCTGTGGACCAACCCTATGTAAAACATTATCTACTTGGGAAAAGTTCATTCTGAGCTTCAGTCAATTTACAAATTTGCCGAACTGTTAACAAGTTAAAGACTACCTATAACCTATAAGATAGTTTATCTTTTCAAGTGCCTTGAAATTACTCAAAAAAGCAGTTTATAACCTAGTTTTAAAAATCCTAGTGAAAAAGTCGTAATGAGGAGCATCTATTTAAGACCAATTGGTTTAAAAAAAACCACACACACCTATCTTTTACTTAAATGAAATTTATCGTTGCTGTACAAGTATATTATTTATCTTCAGAGTTGTATTATCTTCATTCAAAAGCCACTATTCCCTTATCTGAATAGGGCTCTAAAAGTTCAATTTGAAAAAAGACGTTGAATTTTAATGGCTTTTGTTTTGAAAACTGTTCTCTGACATAATTGGGAATGTCTTATGTTACTGTAAATTCATGATTCGGAATGAGTAGCTTACATAAATGAGGTAAAAGGAGATTTTTGATTTGATATTTTCCCCCATCAAGTTCTTCCATTGGCTTAAGTGATGTGGAATCATCTTTCAACCACTGGTGTCCTTAAATAGTGAGACGTAATCCCTGGGGCACAACTCTCTTGGCCCAGAAAACTACAGAGGGGACACAGAGATAAGCCAGGATGGATGTGAGGATGGTGGAAAATGATCTACCTGCTCCTCTTGCTTGTGAAATAATGGCCAACACTATTTTAAGTGCCAAAACCTATCTCATGAATTCCTAGCAGTGAATCAGTAAGGCAGAAAAATGGCATAATATGATACAGTCATATTTATTATGTGAAAATCGATGTAATTAATTAATTGAACTATTTTTTAAGGTTCAGGCTCCAAGCTTACCTTTTGTAATTTTCTTTTCATAGTATAGTAAAGATGTACAGAATTAATTAAACTAATAATTGTTTTTCAATAATTGAGACTTAAACTGTTCTTTGGGTATAAAATTTTAAATGATTTGATGACAGATGAGAAGAGACAGTGTTTGCATCCCTGATAGCAGTGCATGTGGTGACCCACATCTAATGTATTTATATATTAGTGATTATTAAACTGTGGATACATTTCTCCTGTAGCTGCATGTCCTTTCAAATTCAGAGCCTGAAGCTGTCTGGTGGACTGTACCTTATATAATTCTGTGGCCATTTTAAACCTAATAAGAAAATTGGCTTCTGTACAACACATTAATCTTGTAAAGGTATGATCCTTAAAATGATAACAAATGGTTTTCTCATATCTGTCAAAATATAAAAAGATTTAAAATTTAATAGGGATGTTTGAGGGGGGGTGTGTGTGTGTGTGTATCTGTTTGTGTGTGTGTACCACCAACAAACCTCACTGTAGTAATACATGACCCACTAATTTGGATGTCATATTTTTAGGTCTAGAGCAAAGTTGAGAATTAGAAAGTGGGTAAAAATGCTGCCTGAGATAAATGCCTTAAAGCTATGTGCTTTTCTTCATCAGAGGGAGACACACAAATTTACCTCACTCAGTCACCCAGCCACCCAGGGTCTACTGAGCACCCATTATATGCTAGGCATTATATATAATGGAGGTGGGCTTATGAAGGTGGGCTACTTTTTCTGTAAGAAGCTCTGAGTTAACTGAGGAAACAAATAGTTATGATAAAATATGAAATTTGAATAATAGAAGTATGTATTTAATTAAAAGAGCACACAGGAGTAGTTAATTATGCCCGAGGAAAGCATCCCAGAACAGATATTTAAATGGGAGTTAAACAGATGAGTAAGCATTTGGAAGACAGGAAAGAGACAGTTGACATTTCAAACTACAGGAAGAATCTAGCACTAAATGTTATTCTCAGATATGAGCAAAGAGTCTATATGGCTATGTGGGTGAACGCATGGGGGAGAGATTTTTTTCTAAGCTGTGGTAAATAAAGAGTAGCATTCTCTCCTAAAAGTCACTCATAATCTATTCCCCAAATTTTCATTGAGAGCCACAGTGATGGAATTCTTGGGTCAAAGCACTGTTCTTTGTACCAAAAGTAAATTTGCTTCCTGTTCCTAAGGATTTCTGTTGAGATGAGGGCGGGTAATATGTAGTGTATTAGTTGACCAGCCTGGGCGGGGACATGGATAGAATGGAGGGAAAAGAATACAAGTTAACAGCAAAAGCACTGCTGCCTGGAGCAACATAAGATAGGAAAATGCAGCTGAAGTCACCTCACAAACCGTAAGGACCTCATTGCATCTCTGGGCACTACAATGATTCACACGCATCACGTTCCTCTGAGTCACCAAGAAAAAATTACATCATCAAATTTTATCATCAGAATAGAACTTAGAGGCTTAGAGGTCATCACTTCCCTTCCATCCCAAATCACTGCTGAAGACTAAGATCTAGTTTCTCCTTTTCCTGCTGAAAATGAAACGAATTTCAGTATTTGCAAAGCTGTTAGTTTACTCTCACTTTAGACAGCTCTGAGGGTGGTAAAAATCTCCATATGTTGCACTGAAATCTGCCTCCCTCTTAATTTCCTCCCCTGGGGAGTTCCTGAGAGGATGAATAAACTACTATCTTCTGCTCTTCAAACCTTGGGATTTCTATTTGATGTTGGATGAGATAATACAAAAATGCATCCAGAGGAGCTTTCAGCTCTTTAAGATCTCCAATATGCAAGAAATAGTCTCTCCAGGCACTCTATCATTTGTTTCAGTCCTGACTGAATACATGCCAAGCTATGGCCATGCCAGGTCCCACAATGATATGCTTTCTGGCATATTTATGAATACAGTTCACAGGCTGACATTTTTCCTCGTTGGGGATGCAAAGCCAGTATGCCAAAATGACCTACAGCATTCTTAGGCCCGTCCTCAGGTTTTTCTTGTATAATTCATAAACATATATAAAAAAGTTACAAAGCTCTCTAGAGCCAAAATTTATGTATGTGATGGGTGTGGGTATAAAACCACCCTTAAGTTCTACCCTCAGTAAAAGAACTGGGTCAACTATGCAGATTGGTTGCTTACTAAGCACAGATATTTCCTAATTTTTCTCTAATTCTAATCAACTTGAAGATTCTCTTCCTTATTTTTACTTATCTATATCCATGGAGCTTCTGACTTAAGTTTGTGTAGTAGTTGCACTCCACTCTTTGAAAACCCCGCCACCATTCCTTTCAGTATCCTATTCTTTCTTGCATATATCTCAGGGCCCTTTCACCGGCTCCTGACTTTTCAGGAATGTGCCTTTCCCTGCCCTGTGAACTACTTCCATGGGCTAGGCTGGTTCCTCAGCTGGCTACTCAGTCAATTAACTAATGCTTAGGTCTACACCATGTATAATATCAAGCACTGCACTAGGGTACAATAGTAAACAAGGAAACGCAAATCCCTGCCTTCATGGGGCTTAACAGTCTGGTGATAGAGGCAGAAATAAGCAAACAGTTTTAAGGGAGCATAATGGATAGTGAGAAAATATATGGAGTGCTATAAGGGCCTGTAGAAGGAGAAGTTACCTGGAAGGCTTTCTAAAGGGAAAAACGGAGACCTGAGAATTGGCAGAAGTTAACTACATGATGGGTCTCATGAGGGAATAATACACACGATATGGTTTTTATCAGAGATGAGAGAACAGGATATGTTTAGAGAGCTGAAAGAAGTTCCTCATGGTTGGAACACGAACCAAGAGCGGTCAAGCAGTAAGAGATGGAGCTGCACAGGTAAGCAGGAGTAAGCTTACGAAGAGGTTTGTGAGTCATGTGAGCCATGTTAATGGCAATGAGATTCATTAAAGAGTTTTAAGCAAGTGGTGACATGATTAGATATCGTAACATAACACCAGCTGCATGGAGATGAAAGTATTTCAAGAGCCAGATTGGATGCTAAAAGACCAATAGGGAGGCTGTGGCAGTGATCCAGGGAGAAATGGTGACCTGGATCAGGTTCGTGGTAGCAGGGATAGAGACATGGTTGAATTGGAGAGGCATTTAAGGGATATACTCAACAAGACTTCATACTCGATTTAATGTTAAGAGTGATGCAAAAAAAAAAAAAAAAAAAAAAAAAAAAAAAAAAAAGAACTGAGAGAGCTGCCAGGTTTCTGACTTAGGTGACTGGGTAGATGATGAAATTGAGATTGGGAAGATAGGAGGAAGCACACTTGGGGGAATGTCAGAAGTTCAGTTTTGTAAAGGTTGAATATGAAGTGACTTAGGGATATCCACAAAAACTACGGACAAGTTCTCTGAACTGCATATTATTATATTCAGCACCCTGAATTTGACACAGTTATCATCTTGCACTCCTTTATTCCTTTAACTCCTTGTTTTAACTCATTCCTTTTAGGTAGCTCCCTATTGGATAGGCTACAGGAGAAACGGAGAAGTTATTTATATCGGTTTTTAGTTATAATAACGTAATGTGCTTTATTTGGCAATAAAAGCTGGATAGCAGCTGGCAGTATAAATTCATTTTCAAATAGTCTTGGCAAACAATTGAATCCAACCTCCACAACAAAACTTGAGCAGACCTCAAATGGTTGCTTTGGGGCTCACTGAAAATTTTGATGTTCTAAATTACTCTTCTTAGGATTCACATGCTGTGAAACTTTCATTTTATTATTTTGCAGTGAAACAATATAGAGAAGGTATTTTTGATTGTGAAGAACAAGACTTTTGATGAAATGATTGTATTACTAACGAAGCTCCATCAATCACTGTTCAGATGTTTAAATATTACAAATGGAGGCATTGTCACTTACATTGAATAGTTTCACCATCTGTCTCAACAAAGAACATTTGGAAATTTTTTAGATGCTGTGTAATCTTCTATTATGTTCGGTTTCCACAAAGGATTATTACTTGACGCTCAACTGAACTACATTTGATAATTTTAAAGATCCAGGAAAATGATCTAGCAAAAGAAATTACATAGCTGATTTTCTCAAATCAAAGGAGTAGTTTTCAATATATAGTAATGTTCTTGTCATTTGGGAAAGCAAGGCAGAGATGCACTCATTTCAGAAAAGCAACAGTTCATTCAGACATCAAACACTGATCATTTTGTGGAGAATTATGTCGGTACTCTGCTTGAAGAGTCGTGGGGGCAGAATGCAGACACTTGGAGAACATGACATTCAAAATCTAGTAGTATGAGCAGCAGTGCCCAAAACTTGATAGTTCTTATTTATATTACAATAAATAGCAATAGATCCCCGTAAGAGGCTTTATAATTCTGCAACAATTTTTATTGATGGCTGTGAACTCTGAACCTAAAATGGACTTTAGTCGGCTATCCATTATTGACTAAGACAGCTTTTATAATTTTATTTTCAAAGCATCAGTTGTCAAGTTGCTAAAACCAATATGCTTTTCTTTAAGATTAAAATCTTAAGGAAGTTTCTGAGAGCGTTACTGTGAACATTACAATGTGTTTTCTACACAAAGAAGCTTCAGTTTGTTCAAGCAAGGACATAACACAAAAGGCTTTTGGAAACAAGAGATTTCCCTGATCACTGAGAACGTGAGCGGCATTTATGCCAGTCGAACTACTGGACTACAGGAAGTAGTCAATATGTTTCCCAAGATATTCTCTGATAAACTGGAAACTTGTTGTAAAAGTGAACCAATGTCATTATGGTCATCTAGTTCCATCATTCCACCAATTTGAATGCTAGAAAATGATTTTTGTTAAAAAAAAAAAAAAAAAAAAGAAAGAAAAAGAAAAGAAAGCATCATATTGTATTCAAATGAACTGTGCTCAAACTAGTTACATTTATCTCATGAGCTGCACTAATAATTTTGGGGTCAAGATTTGTTTGCTGAAGTGAAAGAAAAGTTCAAGTAAATAGAAATTTACAAGTTTTCTCACTTTGAATGAAGGAAAGACCTTTACAGGAAAAAAGAAAAATGGAGTTTCTTGTCTAATAACCAAGATTTAGATGGTTTCTAAAATGCAACCTCCTGCCAAAACAACCAGAAGGCAAATTTGCTTCAAAGGAAGAAAAGCTGAAATGATAAGCCTGCTACATGCCACACGGTGTGCTAAGTAAACACTTTCATAAAATTATTACATTTAATCCTCAAAACAATCCTATTGGGCAGAAATGATTATTGCCATTTTACGAATGAAGGAATAGAAATTGAGAGAGTGTATGTACCGCTTAAGGCGGCAAAGTTCTAAATATAAGAAGCAGGACTCAAAATCAAGTCTAGATGTTTCCAAAGTCCATTTTTCCCCTAGTACACCATAAACTGAATGTTAGTATATATTGGCCAGAGAGTAAAAATGATTTCATATAATTTTATTTAAAAAGTTAATATGGCAGAGCTTTATACAATCACCCATTTGGGGTCAGGGGAGTCTAAAAGCAGTTTATCATTTGGAGTTAACTCGTTTAGTTTTGTTTGATCTCCAACCCCTACTTCTTTTCTGTCCCTAACACAGGTGGTTTGACTTCTCCATGCCAGCTCAGGCCCACATTCATCCCTAAGACATGTAAACCAAAAATAAAATTGATGCCCCACAACTGACTGATGGACCCCATCTCAACCAAGGGCATTCCAAAGTAAACCTGAAAATCTAGTTCAGACCATGATGGGAAGGCGGGGGTTGGACATGCCTTGTTATACTCTCCTGTCTTTGGAATTCAGGCACAACTGACCAACATTAACATTAACACAGAAATCTTAAGACTAACCAAACGAGTTTTTGTAGCAATAATTCACCAAATTTCATCCTGACTCTAGTATAGCATCATATGACAGATAGCAGGCCCTGACTGAAATCAAAGTATTTTACCCAAAATATATTTATTTGACATATTTTGAAATGGCTCTGCAAAACAGTCTCTTGTGGGGAAAATCCATACTCTGTGGAAAGTCTCTTTTCCTTTCAGGACTTTCCTGTTATTCAGGAAAGAATTAACTAAGAGTCCGGCACCTTTTTAGATCTGATAAGGCTCTGAAGCCTGCTGCCTGGAGGCTTCATCTGCATGATAAACCCTTGGTCTCCACAATCCCTTATCTTAACCCAGACATTGTTTTTCTCTGGATACCAGGTCTTCAGATAATAAATCTTTCAGCCAATTGCTAACCAGAAAATGTCTGAGTCCACCTATGACCTGGAAGTCCTTTGCTTCCAGTTGTCTTGCCTTTCTGGACTGATGCCTTCCATGTACTGATTGATTTCTTATGTCTCACTAAAATGTATAAAACCAAGTTGCAACCTGATCACCTTAGGCACATGTTCTCAGGATCTCCTGTGGCTTTGTTACAAGCCATTCATTTGTCACTCATATGTGGCTCAGAATAAATCTCTTCAAATATTTTACAGAGTTTGACTCTTTTCATCTACAGAGAATTCCTGGCTTTAGTTGGACAGGTTTTAGGAATGCAGCCATAAACCTAGGTGTGATAGACAGAAAACTGTATCCCCTCCGCCACATGGTGTCCAAGTCTTAATCTCCAAAACCCATGAATATGTTACCTTACCTTACATGGCAAAAGGAACTTTGATGTTGTGATTAAGGATCATGAGTTTGAAAGGTTATTCTGGATTATCCAAGTGGACCCAATGGAATCACATGGGTCCTGATAGAAGTTGGAAAACGCAAGAAAATGGAAATCCTCTATTTACCACAGGAGGAATGCAGCCCTGCCAACACCTTAATTTTAGAACTTCTGACCCCCAGAACTGTAAGATAACACATTCGTGTTGTTTTAAGCTACTAGATCTGTGGTGATTTGTTACAGAAGCAATACGAAACTAATTCACTGGGTCCTTGCATCAACTCACCTTTGTTAATCTTGGCTCTGATTTTGTGCTCCAGGTCGGGTAAATAGGTCATTGTTTTGGTTCTAGTCTCTGAACATCTGCTTTGCTACTCAGATCTTAATCTTTCCAGAGATCTATTTTTGCTCAAGTGACTTTGAAAAGAAGTCCAACTGGAAAAAGGTAGATACTTATAGTTGTTATATACCTCCCAATCAACAAGTCATAAGGGTGAAAAAAATCGTTGTTTGATATATTTTGCTGAGGAC
The DNA here is from genome assembly GCF_049350105.2 of Macaca mulatta. Classification (NCBI taxonomy): domain Eukaryota; kingdom Metazoa; phylum Chordata; class Mammalia; order Primates; family Cercopithecidae; genus Macaca; species Macaca mulatta. The sequence continues at coordinate 111,259,276 of NC_133412.1, forward strand.
AGTTTTGCAATCATAACTAAGATGAGCTTTGTTTCCTAAGATATATTGAATTGCTGTCCTCACTATTATTTATGAGGAAGTGTAGTGTACATAAATTATGAAGTAGGAGCTGAAAGTCAAAGGCCCACATGTCACCCCTAAACCTTTGGAAATGAGATTCTACTCAGTTTTTTGAACATTTCCTTCTCTAGGAGACTAAAGTCTGATTTAAACTTTTTCTTCTGAAAATATTTCACATGCCAACTGCCTGACTGAATTTAGGCAGTTGTGTTTTAGTTACGGTGTTTTATTTAGAGTTATTGGGTTTCGGAAAAAAATCAGTGAAATATATTGTGCCACATTGCTTGGACTTTGCCTAGTTACCATTTTCCTAAATGTAAACAATTTCTATTCCACATGCTCACCACTAACCCCAGTCCCTACTTTCCAAGTCTACCCCAACATTCCCTTTTCTCTTATGGAAATAGTGGGAACATTGTTTCCTTCACTACTCTGTAAATCATAGTCTTGCTCTATATAAGGGCAACAGAGGAAAGGTGAATTATCTGACTTTTGCTAGAACATGACTGATACCTATCTTGTGCAGTTTTGATGATAGAATAAATACTTGCTTTAATAAATTAGTTATATATAACCAGTATACATTGTAATTTACTCTTCTGACTTGGCTGCTTGAACAAAGTGGCAGATGCCCTCTTAAGGTTTATTTTTATAATAGAGACAAAATTATTTGAAGTTCAAGCAGAAAATATAATTTATTAACTCATTTACCTAGAAAGTCAGGGTCCTTAAACTTGGCCAAATCCCAAGGCTAAACTGCATTGTGGGCTTCCTTCTCCCTCTTTCCAGCTCTTAGCTCTGCTTCCCCTGTGTGCTGACCTTATCCTTTATCCTTTTTTGGTTAAAAATGAGAATTTTCTGGGGAAACTGATTGCTGATAGTCTTTAATTTACAAGTCTCCAAAGTCCTGAACACCAGCCCCTCTGTTTTTAACAGTCCATGGGAGAGGGAACTTTCAACTTCTTTCTGCTAGCACCCATGTATCAACTCCAAAGAACAACTTTGGTCCCACTGTTGTACATGCTCACTTCTGTACCAGTTACTAGTTCTAGCAGAGTGGATATTGTGGTTGGATAGACCTTTACCAAATGCTTATCCCTAAAATGGAGTGGTGAGGTACTTTAACCAACATGTACAGTAATGGGGTTTGGGAGAGGAGCAGGGCATAAGTCTCTAAAATAATGTATGGCAGCCAGTCTCAGGAAAAGACTTTTCTCTGTTTGGTTCTCCTAGAACCAAAACCAGTACTTGACCAATAGTGGCACGTAATACATGTCTAGAAAATTGATTTTATTTGAATTACATTATATTTTGGCATTCATTGTTATGTTAAATCATTTTAGTACAGTGTGGTGATCAAGAACATTGCTCTGGAGTGAACTGACTGGGTTTACATGTTGGCTCCAGCTTAATTTCCTCACTTACATAGAATGAGACAATAACACTACCTCCCCTTTAGTGTCCTTTGCCTAGGGAAGTCGATGCAAGTAAAACACTTAGCAAAATCTGTGCCATGTAGTAAGTTCTCAAAAGAATGTTCCTATTATATTTGTGTGTTTTCATTGTGGTGTGTGTGTGTGTGTGTGTGTATATAAATAAAAATATGTATACACAGAGATGTTCCTATATGTATTTGTGTGTGTATACAAATGTGTGTGTACATACCTACATACACATATACTTACACACACATATAAATGTGTGAGTGAAAAACATACATATGTTAATTAGAATCATTCAAAAGCCATGTTTATTTCCTAGTATTAGATACTTCGCTAGATTCTGTGGACACAAAGATGAGAAATTTATAGCCCTCAAATAACTCATGAATACATACATTATAAAAGTATTTATACATACATACACTCATGCACACACATCCTCTAATCAAGCTGGAAATCATTCCCAGAAAATATGTTTGTCATATGTTAAAAAAAACAATGGTAAAATGTCAGAAAAACTGGGTTCTAGACATAGTTCTTCAATACTCTTTCAAATGTTGCATCCCATGACTTCTCTGGCTATTCAAAAACACTAATGGACTTAGTTAAGCAACTAAGCAAATAAATCTCTATGGAACAAACCTAAGCATTATTACAAATGAGTTACTTGCAAATAATTTCCAGGACTGAAGAGACCATCAAAGTCATGCATTTAAACTCATAACCAAGCCTTGACTCTCCTCCCTAACCCCCGAGTCATTTAATTGGCTTTTATTAATTAAATTGCTTGCTTACTTATTTTTCAAAACCTCCAAGAAATGAGAAACTCTAAATTAGAAAAAAAGTAATGCATCTTTTCTATTTACAGAGGCATCTTAACTATGTATGGTATATAGTTTACTAAAGAGATCACCTGCGTGCCCTCCATCCAAGATGAACAAATAGAGCCTTTCATAAGGGCTGCGTGTATGCTCTTCCAAATCTCATTCTCTCCTTGTCCCCCACTACATTGCCATTTGTAATAAACATCCTCCTGGGCTCCTTATAGTTTTATCATTTTATCACATATTAGCTTTGCCTGTTTGTGAACATTGTATAAATTGAAAGCTTACTGAATATTTTCCTCTATGGCTTGCTCCTTTGTTTTGGAGATTTGTTTGTGCTGTGCATGAAGCTATAGTTCATTCATTTTCACTGCAGTTTCATTGTGTCAATTTGTTTATCTATCAAACTGTCAACCGTTATTTCCAGTTTGAGGCTGTTGCACAAAGTCTTTCCATGAATACCCTTCAATCTGTATCTTCATGCACTTATTTTCCATCAGGTAGATACTAGAAGTAGAATTTCTGTGTCATGGAGTATTTGCATTTTCAACTTTATTAAGGGAGAAAAAATTATTTCCCAAAGTGGTTCTACAAAGTTCAGCAACAAGAGGAGAGATTCCACATCTTCTGCAAACATTTCATTTAGTCAGACCTTTTGATTTTGCTGATCTTATTATTATAAAATGTAGTCTCTATTTGTTTTTAATTTATATTTCCTTCATTAATAATTAGGTTGACACTTTTTAATAAGTTTGTTGATCATTTGAATTTATTTCTTGTTTTTTGAAGCAATTGCCAATTTCTACCATTTTTTTATTGAGTTGCCTTTTTTATTCTCATTATTTGGGAAAGTGGGTAGAAGGAAGGAGTTCTTTATATGGTCTGAACACTTGTCTTCTGTCATTTATATTAATTGAAAATATCTTCTTCCCATAGTGTTTTATATTTTCACTTTCTTTACAGTGTCTTTTGATGGACAAAAGTTCTACTTTAATGTAGTTAGATTAATCAATTTGGGAGTATTTTGTGGGTTATTAAAAAATCTCCAAAATTTTTCTCATATTCTTTTCCAAAAGTGTTGTACTTTTGCCTTCTATTTAAGGTTTTAAATCTACACTGAACTGATTTTTCTGTATGTGTATAGGGCAATGGGAAGGAGATAGGAATCCACTTTCCTTTCCTCCCATCTTTTCTCTACTTGGCTAACCAACTGTCCCAGAATAATTTATAGTAAAATCCATCATTTATCTGCAATGTGATTTGATTCATACATCAATTATGTTTTAGTCTACTTCGGGGCTCTGTTTTAATATCTTTCTGTCTATCTACCCCATTGCCAAAATCATATTACCTTAAATATCATAGTTTTATAATGAAACTTGATATGTGGGAGAGCAAGACTTCTATCTTGTTCTGTTTCAAGAGTATCTTAGCTTTTTAAACCTTTGCTCATCCATATAAATTTTAGAGTCAGTTTTTCAAGTAGTACACACACACACACACACACACACTTAAAAACACACATACTTAAAGGAACTGGCATTTTTATAATGCTGAATTTTCTAATCTATGGACTTAGTACATTACTCTATTCGGGTCTCTTTAATCATTCTCAATAATTTTTTGTATATTTTTGTGTAGACATACTACACTTCTTTTATTCCTATGTGTTTGATATTTTTCTGCTATATTCAATTTTTTCTGTTTGATTCTGGCATTTAGAAATACAATTCTTTTTTGTATATTGACCTATATATCTAGTAACTTTGATAAATTTACCTATTAATAATTTATTGTAGGTTATTTTTGACATTCTATTTGTGCAATCATATGTCCCATAAATAATGATAGTTTTGCTCTATCTATTGAGTGGGTCACATTATTGTTTTCCTTTAGTCTTTAAATATAGTAGATTATTTCAATTGATTGTGTGATGTTTTGTTGTTTGAATGTGATAACGTTTTGTTTGGCTGTAGCACCTATTTTCATGAGTGGATTAGTCGGCAATTTTCATTTCTTTTGCTGTCCTTGATAGGTTTTGATATTAATGTTACACTTGCCTGATAAAGTGAATTAAGTGTTCTTTCTTTTCACTAGATAAATTTATGTAAGATTGCAACTGTATGTGACTTTTGTTTTTTTGAAGCAATTGCCAAATTTTACCATTTTTTAAAATGAGTGGTCTTTTTTATCCTCATTATTTGGGAAAGTGGGTAGAAGGAAAGAGTTCTTTATATGGTCTGAACACTTGTCTTCTGTCAGCTATATTAATTGAAAGTATCTTCTTCCCACTCTGTCTTATATTTTCAAATTGTTGTGATTTTTTTTTACAACTCATAGAAAAATTATATAAACTTACTTGTAGCTTACTCTGTGGGCAGATGTTTAACTACTGTTCCAATTTTTTCTAATGATTAAAGGAATAACCAGGTTTTCTAATTTTTAAACATTTTAGTTTTTCTGGGAATTTTCACTTATCTGAATTTTCAGATTTATTCAAATAAAATTATTGATTTTTATATGATTTTTAATTTGCCTTTAAAAAATTTGTCTCCCTAGAGTTTTGTCAATTTAGTTTATAGTTTCAGAAAATCAACTTTCATCTTTGTTTTTTTTTATGTTTGTAGTTTTTTTTATTATTTTCTGCTTTTTCCTGTTATATACTTTATTTTACATTTCATTTATTTTGCTGTTTCTCTTCTAACTTCTTAAGGGTTATTTATATAATTTACTTTTTTTCCAGACTCTTTTTTTCTGTAATATATACATTTAAGGCTATACATTTTCATGAAGTGCTGCTTCCACGCTAAGTAAGCTTGATTTTAAAAGATGTTATGTGGTATTTTCATTTCTAAATGTTTTCTAATTTTCTGTATGATTACTTCCTTGAAGCACAAGTTATTAGAAGTGTGTTCCTCAAGTTCTGAACCTATAGAGCTTTTCTGATTATCTTAGTATTATTCATTTCTAGCCTAATTGCATTGCTGCCCAAGAATAAGGGTGATATATACCAATTCTTAACAATTTTACACTGTTATTTTATTATCCAGTAAGCAATCACTTGTTTATAAATGTTCATCATGTACTTGGAAATAATATATAATTGTTTTATAATTCTGAAGTATGAATTTAATACATGTTTATTAATTGTATTGTTGAAATTCACCTATATCCATACTGGTATTTTTTTTTTTTTTTTTTTTTGCCTGCTATTCTCTGATTCTCTGAGAGAGCTACATTTAAATTTCCCACTATTTTTATGTATTATTAAGTGTATGCAAATATGAAATTGTATATTTCTGGTTTTATTTTTATACAAAGTTATCCTCTTTATTTCTAGTAATGCATTTTGCCAAATAAAGTAGTTTTTCCCATCTTAATATAACTCTAAAAATTCTCTTTGTATTACTGTTGGTCTGACTTTTCGTTTTCATTCTTTTACTTTCAACATTTGTGTTTTCTTCTAATTTTAGCTATCTCTTAAAAACAAAATATAGTTGTTTTATAATTTAGTTTAACAACACTTGTTTTTTAATTTAGTTCAGTTACAGTCAGTATAAAATTACTGACACATTTGACTTTAAAGCTATTATCTGTTTTTCTGCTTGATTTTTCCTGACATTTTAGGTTTATTTTTGTCCCCTTTCTTCTTTTCTTTTAGATTGAATAAGTATCCATAAATATTTTTTGTTTTCTCTACTAATTCAAAAGTGTACATTATATTTTTCTTCTTTCAGTGTTTACCCATATAATTACAACATAATTAATTTATCAAACAATAAAAGAAATAAGTATCTTTACTCTTCTTAAACCTTAAAACATATTTACAACATTTTATAAAGTGTATGCTATCAACATGTAGATTGATGCTTTGTTTTTACAAAGACATTATGTTTATTACTTATAAGGTTAATATTTGTTTATATTTATTCACACTGCTACTACATTTTTTTCTTCATTTTTGCATTTCAGTGTTTCATCTGGGCTGACTTTCTTCCGTAGAATTTTTTTTTAGTGTGGTTCCACTGGTAGAATAATTTTGGATTTGTTTGCCTGAAAAATACCTTCATTTCACTCTCATTTTTGAAATATATTTTCACTGGTCATACAATTATAGTATGATATTGATTTATTTCGATATATAGGCTATATCATAACACTTTTCTGGCTTTCATTGTTGCTGTAGAAAAGTCAACCCAGTCTTACTGCTGCCTCTTTGAAGGCAATCTCTCTTTTCTATAAGTGTATTAATATCTTTTTCTCATTAAACATTTACAGTTTTGCTGATGTGTGTGGATTTATTTTTATTAATCCTTCATGATAAATGAAGGATAAATTCTTGAATCTGCCTGTAGTAGGCAAAATTCTCAGATGGTGTCCAAGATTCCTGCCCTCTGGTGTATATAATCCTCTCCTCTTGAGTTTGGAAGCAACTTGTCAATCTGGTGGGATTTTATTCCTGTGATGCGGTGACAAAGAAGTTTATATGACAAAGATGAAGGATTTTGAAAATGTAATTAAAGTGTTTAACCAGTTGACTTCGAGCAAGCACTTTAAAAATGAGCGGATTCAGGCCTTCCTTGAGACAAAAATCTGGAATAAGAGAAATTTTCCTGCTTTTTTTAAAGAAGCAAACAATCATGTCATGAACTTCCAGTGGAGGGGTATGTGGCAAGAACCTTAGTGTGGATTCTAGAAGCTAAAAGAAAAAAGAAACACATATCTATGTCTCTCTCTCTCTCCCCCTCTTTCTCTCTCTCTCTATATATATACACACACATATGTATATTTCATATACAGTCTTTCACATATATACACAAATATATGTACATTTCATATGTGTATATATAAAGAGAGAGAGAGAAAGAGAGAGGGGGAGAGAGAGAGAGCACAGGGAGGGAGGAAGAGCATGTTAGTCTTATACTGCAAAGAAAGGAATTCTGTTCACACCTCTGAACTTGGAAGAAGACCCTGAGCCTTGGATAAGATCGAAGCCCTGGCCAACAACTTGATCGGAGCCACCTTGTGAGACCCAGAGCAAAGGACTTAGCTAAGTTGTATACAGATTCCTTACCCACAGCAACTGTGGGATAACAAATTTGTAGTATTTTAAGCTGGTACATCTTTGGAAATTGTTTACACAGTAATCGGAAACTAGCATGGTAGGTCAGTATTTTTCATGTCTTCTAGAAAACTCTCAGCTATTTTCTTTTCAAATACTGGCTCTGCTCTCACTGTTTTTCTTTCAGAAATTTTAATTAAATAAATATTAGACATTTTTCACTCTATTCTCTATGTCTCTAAACAGGTGTTTTCTTCTATTTCTTGGTCTTTGTGTAATGTACTCTGGATAATTTCTTAAGGTTCCCCTTCTAGTTCACTAATTCTCCATGTGTGTCTGTTCTTCTGTTAACCTGCCATTCAATCTTTAATTTTACTGATTGGTTTTTCATCTCTAGAAGTTCTAGTTGTTTCTTTTTCAAAACTGCTTGTTCATATTTAGGTAAAAGTATTTCTAAAATGTTTTCTATATTTTCCTGCTTTCATTAGAGATGCAGATATGAGGCATAAAGGAACCATTTTTTAGTTTACTCATGTATAATACTTCCTCTGGTTTCCCAATAGAAATAGCATTGACTATATTCCCCAACACACACACACACACACACACACACACACACACACACACACACACCATGCACATACATACAAAATTAAGTAACTATTTTCTACAATGAAAGTCACCATTATCAGAAATTTAGTTATATCTGTGTTAGGTCATTGGACATAACTAGTGATCATAACTGTGTTACAGATTCCTCATTCTGATGAAAATATTGGGAATGTCAACCATTAAAAAGGAAGAACCATGAAGAGCCATATGTTGGTGTAAAATTCCAGGTCATGAAACTGTATGTGCTAGCAACCCCTAAGGCTGCTGCCTCTTACATATATGGGGTGAAAGTTGATGTTTGGACAGAACAGAGCTAGGTGGCTGGGCTAGGACTCTCTTCTGTGCATGTCCCTGTTTCATTCTCCTTCTAGCTTTTACAGTGTATTTCTCTAGCCATTTTTTCCCCCCGAGATGGAGTCTTGCTCTGTCACCCAGAGCTGGAATGCAATGGCGCAATCTCAGCTCACTGCAACCTCTGCCTACCAGGTTCAAGCAGTTCTCCTGCCTAGCTTCCCAAGTAGCTGGGATTACAGGTGCATGCCACCACGCCCAGCTAATTTCTGTATTTTTAGTAGAGGTGGGGTTTCGCCATGTTGGTCAGGCTGGTCTCGAACTCCTGACATCGTGATCCAATCGCCTTGGCCTCCCAAAGTGCTGGGACTACGGGCGTGAGCCACCACACCCAGCCTTCTCTAGTCTTTATGAGCTCATTTGTGAATAAGCTTTATAGCATTTCCTATACAGAGAAGAATTGGAAGAAATTACTTATAACAAAGTCAATGTTTTCATAGTGATAAAATCAACTGGGAAATTTTATTTATAGAAACTTACATTGACCTGACTGCTAAAAAACATAATGCCTGAGTCTATGGGTAAAGTCACCTAATTATCTTTTATATACACCCTCACCCCAGTTTGGAGTTCTTTATAATGGATGTTCCCTTTTCCTTTCATTGGGACAAAGCTCAGCCAGGCTGATCAGAATACGAGAGGAAAGGGTAAAGAGTGGAAAGGGCACCAGTCAGGAAATCCAGTCACCATCGCACCACTGACTCAGAGATGTTTGCTGGTCTCACCCCTACTCTATTCCTAGTTTCTTTATCTGAAAAATTTAAGTAATTTGAGCAGTCTAAATTCTATGATTCTAGATATAGCTGTGAAATTTCAACAGCTATAGAAAAGGAAATTATTTTTTAATTTCCTTCATCTCTGCTATTTTATTCCCTTCTTCTTTGCCTTACAAACATTTTTTACTATGTTTTAAATTATTGGGGGTGGAAATCTCTTATACATTTTGATGGATTTTTCCTGGTTTTGCTTGTTTTTCTACTCATGCCAACCAGTGTAATTATTTAATATTTATTGAATAATCATGGGCATAGCTGGTAAGCTTTTTGTTACTATTTTTATTTGGCATTGTCATTTGAACCACGTATAAAAAACAGTACATTGCAATTTAGGATTTTACAAACACAGACTTGTTTCTTTTCCAAGTTTTAAGATTTTTTTTAAGAAAACATTTCCATGTCAATTATGATATTTCCTTGTTACCAATAACAAATAATCAACTATTTCCCCTATTTTAGAATAAAACAAACCATACCAATCTCAGGTCAAATTCTGTTAAAGGGAGGAACAAAAATATCATATATAATGGCTCTTTTAGGCAGACAGGATATCATTAAATAAATTGTTTCTCTAGGTTTGGAAATGTCACCTTATTGACCTGAAAGAATTCCCATAATTCTGGAAGAGCAACAGTTTATTCCATACACGGGAACAAGAAGAAAATAGGGCAAATGTAATTTCAACTGAGGATGACTGAAAGTCATCACAAATTTGAGTCTAGTTATTACTCTTCAATTTCTCACTCATATATAAGCATAGAAAATAAATAGATAAGTGCTTCCCAAACAACTTAAATGAAGGGACCTGAGGGCATGAACTCGCCTAAATTCTAGGTCACAGAAATGCTGACCTAGTCACCTGTCACCAACTTTCTACAAAAAAAGTCCCATTGTAATTTTCTAATGACTCCTTACTGAGTTTAAAATGTGAATGTACCTTCCTAATACTGACCTTCTCCTAGAGACTGATAAGCAGATTCAGGAAGTCTAATATTCCTTTCTGTATGAGCATAAGAAGCTTATCTTTTTATGACCCGTACAAAGAAACCAAAGTAGTCAAATTCTCCTAAACAATTAACAGTATACTGCACCAACTCCTCATGCCAAGGCTAAATGTCAAAAAGACTGTAGTTAGTAAATGTTTTCATTATAAAATAAAATTTTATTGATCTCTTTTGCATAATCCATTGAATTTTAAAACTTCTAAATTGATTCTTCATTTTGCAGTACCAAGAATGAAAGTAATTGCTCGCTATTGCTATATTTAAAAAAAAAGAAATATAGGGAAATATTTGCTTTAAATGTATAAATCCTATAAATCCTATTTATTTCCCATTGACTATTGGCACGTAAAGAGTTAAATTATTTGACCAAAAAAAAAAAAAAATTTTATTTGGCAACCTTTCCTGGGGTTTCCCTCTTCCTTGCTACTATTATAGTGGATTATTTTTCAGTTTTGTTCACTTTTCATTTACAGCTTGATTTAATGAAATCTTAAAAAGGGTAGTTAGTTTTCTAATGCAATCCAGATGAAAATAGTAGTGTAATTATTACCACCTTCAAATTCGTTCTGGCTTCAACTTTTTTTGTCTTTATAATTTGGTACTTTCAAATAAAATTTTAATTATGCATAAAATTAATAAAGGGTGATTTATATTACCATTGTGACTGCTTGTCTGGTAATAAATGGAAGACTGAATCCTTGACAGAATTTTTATAACACGAAAAATAATTAAATGGCCATATCATTATTATCAAGGAGGAGTTATTAAAGTACAGTGTATTGCCTCTTACACAAAAGCGTTTTGTTCAGCAATTTGAAAATGAAAAGTGGAAAGAGTAGTACATGGGGAATTGGGTTCCTAGGCTTTATGCATTAAGATATACAGTCAGAGCACCTGTATAGGTATATGATTTAAAATATAATGGGAAAAGTATTGTGCAAGAAAAAATAAGTAACGGCTCCTTCCCACAGGAGGCTGTGCTTGAATGCTGAAGTAACATCAACACACACATGTAAAGGAGAAGCCTGTGAGACTGGATTAGGCAAAAAAAAAAAAAAAAAAAAAAAAATTCCATTTCTCTAGGAATTTCAGACTAATGAAAAAATGGACCCTGTTCAAAGGAATATGAGTTGGTGAGCTGCAACATCACCATATCTGTAGTAGTGTCAATATTTACATTTTATTCAAATACAAAGGTCACTACTTTTTCTTTTATTTCTTGTCATTGTTCTGTTATGCATAGAATAAAGAATTTTAAAACCACAAATTTAAAGGATACATTTCAATTTTTAAACATTTTGTCATATGTGTAATCATATATTACCTATTCTGTTTTAACCTTTTATAAGAAAGAGGTAATATGAAAAACTCCATGTTAAATCAAACTTCTATTACTTGTTTGAAATTTTGGTAACTAGTCCATAGTGTCATTCATTTATTCATTCACGCACTAAATGTATGTTGAGCACTTAACTAAATATCAGGGACACTTAATAGGTTTAGATTGATTTACTTCACTTGATTTAAATAGCAATCAGCCAGCTACCCAGTAACTTGTGTTGAGCAGTAACAGGGCATAGAAAATCTCAGCCCATCTGTGGTAGCTTAAAAACTTGAAAGCACAGTTGGCATTTACTTTTTACTTGGAGGAGAGCACTAGAGAGTTCAGAAGATCCCCACTTCATCCAGTTTTTAAAATATGCCAAAGAAAGAACACATCAATGGAAGAGTACTACAATATTTATGGAGGGGATAAAGTGAAAGTATTTGGTAAAAAGTATTCTTTGACAGAGAAGAGTCTGCTGAGAAACTTATTTTTTAAAGAATTTCTCCAAGTTGTTAATTCTAAGGTTTCTGCCTCTGCTAGATCATTTTTATTCTGTGTCTATTACCTGATTGATCATCCGAGGCCCATTTGGTAGGGCTGCAGGAAAAGCACCTAAGCTGTGAGGCAACTGGTAGAGGAGAAAGAATTGGATCCTCCAATTCCTGCTAGAGTAGACCTGAGACTCTCACTTACACAGTCCTCCTCTAAACCTTCTCACAATCATCTCCACTTTGACCACCTCTCAATCCAGCGAAGGTGGTCTCAGCCTAGTCTGCTTCCACATACAGCATCTGAGGCTAGAATTCCAGGCCATTCTGGAAACTGTTGTTAGCCTAATTTTACATGAAAGAAGATGTTGGTGGGGTAGGAGAGAAGATGTCTTTCTCACACATTTTCCCAAAGTTCTTTCTTTCTCTCCATCCCCAGCAGGGAGAGGAAAGGGAACTGTGCACACATCACAGGAAGGGTGCCAGTTATACTTCATTTATTTTATTCTGCTTGGTTTTGTTTAAGCTTTTCTGGCCTAGGCAAAAAGTTAGCTAATTTTGCTTCACTAAGCCAGTGTATGGTATAGGGAACATTTGGGCCTCCATGTTTATTTAGAGCTCTTCATTTTGGATGTGAGGCCTGAACTTACTGAGTTCATGCTTGCAGATTCAATAATTAATTAATTATTGCCAATAATTGCCAATGAATTATTGCCAATTATTGCCAACTAATGGCCAATAATTAATTAGGGAATCTTAAAAAGAAAAGCCAGAGAAGATATACATACACACACGCGCGCACATGCACACGCACGCACACACGCGCACACAGAGGCATACACCATCAGGTGGGCTAGGTACAATAAAATAACAAAGAAAACAATTCAAAGAAAGCAAGAAATTCCAGGAAAGAGAAAAAACATATTTCATGGGTATGGAAGTTGAGATCAGCTCTGTGCCTGAGAGCTGAAGTGGAGAAGGAATAAAGGTTTGGGGAAAAGCGGAGACTGAGAATCATACACCTATTATTGGTGAGGTATTTATCAACAATCTGTTTTGAATTAGTTGTATATCTTTGGGGAAAATATTGCTCTGCTTTCAATTTTCTTGTGTTTTTAAAAAGATGAGACGACCTTTCAGATTTTTCCTAGCCTTACTAATAGTGATAATAATAATTTCTAATAGCAGCTGTTATTCATTGAGAACCTACTATGTTATCTGAAATAATTCTCTCAAGCAGTAATCATCATCCTAACAGAAGATGGCTCAAAGCTGTCCAGTGCTTATACACAGTCCTACGTTTTACCTACAAAATATTTTTATGAGATGCAAAAAGTTAAGAGAAATGGATAAAAACTATTAATTAACAATACATGAATAATTTCCACATTTACAATTTGTTGCCTAATCTAAACATAATAAATTATTATTTATGGGCCTATTATATAGTAAATGATAAAGTAGTATACCAAAAAGCACTGGGCTGGGAACAAGGGACCTGCCCAGGAATGCGGGGCTGTTCATTACACCCCTGTGGGCCATTTTCACCATCTCTGAACTAGACCTGGGTTTCTGAATACAGATGACAAGTTTGGGGGTCTGTGACACTCCAGATATTATATATAAAATTGTAAGATTTGTATACTTATGTAGATATATCCAACATTCTGGGGATAGGGCTCCAAACTTTCACTAATGTCTAGAACAATGGTTTTTAATCAATAAAATTTTAGCATCGTGATTCTGGATGATATTGAAGTAATTTTCCAGCTCTGACTTGCATGGCTGGATATGCAAAGTGAGTGTATCTTGCTCTGCGCTTTGCTTTCTATTTGTGAGGTTCATTCTGAGAGGCATATCTCTTTCACCCCCTCTTTCCATGAGTGGTCCACCTGAGCACCTAAGTCCTTCCATAGAAACTCTTTAAAATGCCCCCTGAACTCTCTTAAAAGGACCTCAGATCAAAAATGTAAACAAACAAACAAATCAAAATATGTATTCTAGAAGGAAGAGTACATCAAAATAAAACAGCCTAGCTCTTGCTTTATAACAAGAAAATGAACCAGAAACACAGTTTTAAGAAACTGGTTATACGAATCATAATGAACCATAGTACCTACTTCCATTTTCTATTCTTTTTCTTTTCTTTTCCACTCTGTTGCCCAGGCTGGAGTGCAGTCGCCCAGTCTTGGCTCACTGTAGCCTCCGTCTCCTGGGTTCAAAAGATTCTTGTACTTCAGCCTCCTGAGTAGCTGGGATTACAAGGGAGCACCAACATGTCCTGCTAATTTTTTGTATTTTTAGTAGAGACAGGGATCTTACCACATTGCCCAGGCTGGTTGTGAACTCCTGAACTCAGGCAATCCGCCCCACCTCAGCCTCCCAAAGTGCTGGGATTACAGGCGTGAGCCACCTCACCAGGCCAGTAAGTCTTTTTAGAAAATGGAAGTAGGGCCAGGTGCGGTGGCTCACGCCTGTAATCCCAGCACTTTGGGAGGCTGAGGCGGCCGAATCACCTGAGGTCAGGAGTTCAAGACAAGCCTGGCCAACATCGCAAAACCCCGTCTCTACTACAAAAAGTAGCCGAGCCTGGTGGTGGGGGCCTGTAATCCTAGCTACTTGAGAGGCTGAGGTAGGAGAATCGCTTGAACCCGGGAGGTGGAGGTTGCAGTGAGCTGAGATGGCGCCACTGCACTCCAGGCTGGGCAACAGAGCAAGACTCCGTCTCAGAAAACAAAAAGACTTATTGATGAGTGCAACTTCCAAAATGGAGAAGTAGCATACCTAGCATATTTGAAAACCACAGCAAATCATTTTTAAACAAACCCTTCTCTGTATGGCAAAGTGATTTCAGTAAGAATTATGAAATGAAACAAATATTAACAATAATGGCCAGAAAAAAATTTTTCTATAACAGCAAAAAGTAATTAATTAAATGTTAAGTCCTAAAAACAAAAAGGTTATGGATTAACACTCTTTATTATGTTAATGTCTTTTTTGAAAGATAAGAGGGAGACACAAGGAAAATACTTCCAAAGGAGTGAAATCTGTAAGGATCAGATAATAATTTGCATGTAAAATAACAGAATTGAAGAAAGGCACATTCTATTTGTTCTTTATAATCCCTGTGATATCTTTGATCATTTCCAATCTACTGTTTAAATGCAGAAATAAGTAGCAGCACAGGGGTTGGAGACATGAACTAAATCTG
The DNA here is from genome assembly GCF_049350105.2 of Macaca mulatta. Classification (NCBI taxonomy): domain Eukaryota; kingdom Metazoa; phylum Chordata; class Mammalia; order Primates; family Cercopithecidae; genus Macaca; species Macaca mulatta. Next base: position 111,274,433 of record NC_133412.1, read on the forward strand.
AAGCAAGTTTGAGTCATTAGATCCCTGTCAAACTTACTCTTGAATTAGAGGCGTAGCTGAGTCTTGGAGGAACAGTGTATTAATTAGGAGTCTTCTAAACAAACTACTATGTAGAATACAGTTTTTATTAAGTGATAAGTAATAAAGTGTGTTCATTTGAACTTTGCAGATATATTAGTATACTCAGTTTTAGCTATAACAATTGTTTGAACATAAACCAAAAAACTATTTTTCCACTGCCGTTATTTTATCACTGACAAGGCTTAGCATTGATGATGCATGGTGAACATTCAAAAACAGTCCCACTTTTAATTGGCTTTGTTATTGTTTTAAAACTCACTAGAGTCAAGGCCTATCCTCTGTTATGTCTATACCCACCCAGTTTGGACCACTGCCCGACCTTGATATGCCATTGGGGTAGGAGGAATAAATCACTTATAATTCTTCAAAATAAATTACCTTTTCCCTTAAAAAAAAAAAAAAAAAAAAAGAACGTATGACCAATTCTGTTACCAGACCATCTTTTTGCTGTCTAGGATGCTGGCTTTAGGAAGACTTTTCCAAAAGCATGATCTATGAAAAACATTTTAATGACTATATGGTGAATAACCTCTAAGATGTTAAACTGGATGATTTTTGTAGCAGATAAAAAAATTCTTTCTGTTTGGGAAGGTATCAGGCTATGCCAGTCACTATCCCTGCAGTTTCTCTAAGCCACAACATCTCTACCTAGCTGTAGAAGGAAAATTCTGCTTCTTGTCATTACCTTTTTGGAGTAAAGTTAGAGTAAAAAATGTATCCGGTGCTGAACACTCTCTTCCATTCCACTGAGTTGGCTCAATACGGAAGATTAGGTGAGAAGATGAGGGACAGGGAACAATCCCGGCAGTAGAGTTTAAAGGCAGCAGAGAACAGCTTCTTTAATGGAAACGGTACAACCTGACATTAGTTATGTTTTCATTAAGTTTGTGTTAAGTAATTTAGTATTGCTCCAGCATTTAAGTCAAAATATATTACTGTGATTTGTGCTAAGATAGTTTTGCCTCTGCCCACACCAACCTTTCTTACAAACTAGAATTTCTACCACGGCATCAGACACTGGAACATAGCTCGTATTCTCATACTTTGAAAAAAGACCTTTTCAAGTTTTTCTTTGAAGTAGGTTAATAACCGAAGAAATTTGTAGGTTTGGAAAGTCTGTGGTATTCAGCTGCTTGCTTATTTTTGTAATGGTCACCTAGCAAAAGCGTACCCTAAAATATTTGGAATGTTGTAATAGTTTCAATTAATTAGACTCTGTATAATCAAGAGGGGAGTAATGCAAACAACAGACATGTGTAAATTTAAAACATAGATTGCCCCAAGCTTTCTTTGTGTCAGGAATTTTACTTTAAGATGGTCTATTGTGTCTGCAGAAAATATGAGTTACATGCAGAAAGTTTTCCAAGACAAGAGCAAAGAATTTAGGGACTATTGAGTTTTTTAAGGCTAGCAGATTTTTTTCCCCATCTAGTGCTACTCAAAGCCTTCAATATGCTAATTCAGATTCAATATGCTAATCACAACCAGGAGGGGGATATGGTATGATGATGTGTTTCCAAATTTACTACAGAATTCTTTTTTTCATGGGGTGTCTTCTGGAACTTAGCATTCCATATAACCTACTTAAGAAATGTTTCTATGTCTGTACTATGTCTCAGATGGAACCCATGGAAAAATTGCATGTTTCCGCCCCTAAGATCTCTGTTTCCCTTCATCGAATTCCACATCTTCTGCTTAGAAACTTGTGTCCCACATTTTCCTGCTATCAGCAAAGGAAACAACCATAATCTTCCCAGTTGAATTGGAGAGTCTCTAAAGTGTTCCCTAAGGAAATGTGATGCTATGGGAAGTACATGAACTTGAAATAACATTTAAATGCCTTAAATGGTGCTTGCCACATTGTAGATACACAGTATATGTCAATTTGTTCCCTTCTCCAATTATCTTTGAAACATGAAGGTTTCTTGTTAAATTTGCTTCAGAGTAGATATTGAGTACAAGCCTACAATCTCACTAAATGCTGTTTGTTATTTAGTGACTGTGATGTAGTGAGCATGTGATATGGAGTCCACCTTAGATGAAAAACTGTTAACATAATTTAGTAATAAGACACTCTTATCTACAAGACAAAAATAATCAGTGGACCTATGTTAGCCAGTAAGACCCATGGGATCTATCAGCCCTAGCTAAAGAGAGTGACTTACAAGAAAGACTTTGAAATAATAATAACATTTGATTTAGATGTCAATCTCTTGCATTATATAATTATACAAAGTCAATTTGAAGCCTAGACATTTATGAGAAAATCATGTGATTTAAAACTTATGAGTGACTTACCTGATTTCATGCCAGAGCATTATGCCTCTAGCTTCTACTCACAATCTAAGCTAAGTCGTTTTGATGTGTGTGGCCTTTGAATTTGTTCCAAATTTTAAGATGTATGCCATTTAATTTTAGGATGGGACAGAAGTGGAAACTGTTGGGAGGGAAGGAAGTTACATTCATTTCCTATGTATGAGGAGTAGATGTGCTCTCTTGTTTAATCCTAACATCAATGGTATGGAGGGCTTATTAATATCTCACTTTTACAAATAAATTTGGGCTCACAGAGCAGAAGTAAAATGCCCAAGGTTGCATACTTATTAAGTCTGGACAGAGTCAGGATTGTGAACCCAGATTTACCGGGTTCCAAAGTTCACATCTTTTCCATCACTAATGGTGTTGCAGCAACATTAAGATTTTGTTTAACAGGATATTTTTCATAATATTTTAAAAATCCTAATAGTAAGTTTTCAAGTGAATTAAAAACAAATCAGTTAGAAAAAATGTAATTTTCCATGTGATCCTGAAGTAACACTATTGATACTAAACAAGAGATTCACCCATCCTTCTTACTTGTGATGGTTATTTTATGTGTCAACTTTACTGGGCCATTGGGTGTCCAAACATTTGATCAAACAGTATTCTGAGTGTGTCTGTGAACATGTTTCTGGATGTGAGTTAACCCTTGAATCAGTAGATTGAGTAAAGCAGATGGTTCTTCCTAATGTTGGTAGCCTTCACCCAATTAACCAAAGACCTGACAGAACAAAAGTCGTAAGTAAGAAAAAATTCCTCCTGCCTCTGACCACTTTGAGCTGAGACATCTGTCTTTTGCTGCCTTTGAAATCAAACAAAAATACTGGCTCTTTTGAGTCTTGAGCCTGCCTGCTTTTTAACTGGAACATATACCATTGTCTCTTCTGGCTCTCAGGACTTGGGACTTAGACAGGAACTACAATATGAGCTTTCCTTGTCTCCAGCTTGCAAGCTGCAGATCTCAGAACTTCTCTGCCTCCATAATCACATGAGCCAATTCCTTGTCATACATCACTTCATATATATATATATACACACACACACATATATATATGCACACACACACATATATAAAGCATATATATACACACACATCTGACTCTATGTATACACACAGACACATATATGTATATATCCTACAGGATCTGTTTCTTTGGAGAACCCTGGATAATCTGGAGAATACATTAAGTAAGGTAATTTCTGTGGGAAATATAAATAAAAAGTATGATGTATTGTTGCCAGCAGCTTAGTATTATCACTGTGTGACTATTTAAATTATTTCCATTATAATCTGTCTTACAGAGTAGTTTCATATTTTGTGATTTTTATTTGCTTTCCTGTCAGGGAAAATGCTTGTTTCTGGGGTGTATCCAAGCCCTGTCACTTTTTCAGATATATGGGGGCACAGAGTTCACTAAAATTTGCTTTCCCTGAAAAGGCCCGTCTGTCCTGTACTGGGAACTTGAAGTATCTTTAGAGTAATGGGTCTAAACTTGGGAAATCTCAGTCCTTGTTGGCAGCTCTGGAACCTCTTACCATGAACACACACGCAGACACACACACACCACACATACACACACACGGATGCACATGTGCACACTCACATAAGTTTGTATCAATTTTAGTTTTAAAACCCTTTTTCTGACATCCCTATCAAAGTCTCTAATGTTTTCTCCAAGAAACAACTGAAAAGAGTTACAGGAGTCAGAGAAAAGCCGACTCAAAAATGAGTGCTTGTGGATTACAAATTAGAAAACAAAAGAGAAAAGACTGAAGACCAAGGGAAGACCTGAGATCTGCTGGGCGGGTGAACATTTTCTGTTAGGCAATTATCATTGCATTCAACAAACTTACCAAACACTAAATATGTGTAAGACACTTTGGAATGCATGGAGATAAATCAAACATAAAATTTGCCCTCATGATTTTACAATCAACAAGGGAAAAGTTTGCTTGTACATATGAATCTAAAAACTGGTAGGTGTTATAACAGAGGTTTGAGTAAAATGATATAGGGCTGAGAGAGGATATTATCATCTGGGGTGATCCGGAAAGCCTTCCTGGAAGTGGCAGCATTGGAAGATGATGTTGAAGGATGAGTAGACCTTGGCAACTGGAGGTGTGCATTATGCTCCAGGCAGAAAGAATAGGATAAACAAAGTCATGGAGGAAAGACATGTGGGGATACGTGTGACAGCATGGCTGGGCTAGAGATCAGGCATGGGGTCATTGTAGGTATTGTGGGAAGCTTTGGTAAAAGTAAGAAGGATTTTTACCTTTCATTAGTCTTCTTGAGCGTTTGAAAGATTTAGAGCAAAGTTACCTGAAGAGATATGTCCTTTTGAAAGAGTGATCTGACAGAGGTGTAGTCTAGATTGAAGCAATGACAGACTGGAATAGTGAAAAACCTGCAGGGAAGTTAACTTGATAACTCAAATGGAATAAAAGAGAAACAAAAGGAACGCATTGCAAAGGTTTGTTGTTTCCGTAATGCTCCTCTAAGGCTGTTTTGAAAAATACTTGGGCTAACGTTTTGATGGCAAAACCACCGCTGAGGCATGTTTGCAACAGCATTGCCAGTTCATAGGGTGGATGGGGATTACTGGGACTTCTCAGCCACTAACGCCTGAAGGTGTGAAAACACCCAAGATGCCCAAGTAGAAAGAATGAAGTTTAGAGACATAAAACAAATGTGGACACAGAAACCCTGTCAATACTCTTTAACCAGAGGAGCTCTGGATCAGAGACTTGTAGTCTTGGGGTTAAAGGAAATAAGTATCAACTAACTATCAGAAGCGAGATATACACACTGTGTATTGTGTGGCCAGAGGTTTTAGATGATAGAATTGGGCCGCCCGTGTTCTTCCTCACATTTTGAGAATGAACACACATTTTGGAAAAGCAATCCACAAACACTGCCCACAGTGACTTTACTTAAGTATCCTTCCCTCTGTGTGATGTGTGATTTCATTATCTCACATATTTGATGTTTTCTGATTGATGGTGAGCAAAGTACAAGCTATTTGTAGCTTGTTATGTAAAACGCTTGCTAATGAAAAAGCACAGCAGATTTAAATTTACTTAATGTTCATTCTCACTTTTTTGTTTTGCCTTCACATAGCATTTCCCTTTCTTCTATAATGTGTTTTTTTTTTTTTTTTTGAGATGGAGCCTCACTCTGTCGCCCAGGCTGGAGTGCAATGGCGCGATCTCCACTCACTGCAACCTCCGCCTCCCGGGTTCACACCATTCTCCTGCCTCAGCCTCCCAAGTAGCTGGGACTACCGGCGTCCCCCATCATGCCCGGCTAATTTTTTTTTTTTGGATTTTTAGAAGAGACAGGGTTTCATCGTGTTAGCCAGGATGGTCTCGATTTCCTGACCTCATGATCCGCCCACCTCGGCCTCCCAAAGTGCTGGGATTACAGGCGTGAGCCACTGCGCCTGGCCTCTTTTATCATATTTTTGAATCTCAGAAAAATATTTTTCTCTGAATTTAAGAACCTATTTCCAGTGATCTGAAAGTTTTATTATAAGAAATAAAAAGGAGAGACAAAAATTATGTACAAGATCCAAAAAGAATGTTTGTTTAGTGAATCAGAAATTAATTGAGGTAAATAGAAAGCATCTAAAATAAAATCAGCATTTTTATAGCATGTACAATGCTGTACATATTTCTGACACTTTGAAAAATGGCTTTTAAAATTTGCTAATAGTGTTTCCAAATTGCTGAATTGATTGTAATTTAATAGACAAATAAAAAATAATGTTTTCTTTGCTCATTTTGCAATGCTTACTTGAAAAAGAAATGAAAAGTTATGCAGATTAAAACCTTCCCAGCATTAGGGGAATGGCCAAGAAAAGAACATATCATGTCTACTCTACCAGCCTGACTTGAAACAGAAAATTGGTTTACAATTTCTTTGAGTAAAAACTAAAGCATGTACTCTTTTATTTATATACAAATGCTAAGTTAAACATTTATATGTGAAGTTAGGAAATTATATAATTTTAGAGAAGAAAATATACCGTGTGATTGAATTAAAATGGGAATGCAATTCTAATATATTTCCTTTATTCTAGCTATAAGTTTTCCATATTTAAGCATGTCTACAGTCAAGGTTTAAATATCAACAACTGTCTGAAAAGGTCAGGTACTGAGTTAATTTTTTACTTATCTATGGTACTAAGGAACTAAAATTGGACAAATACATAAACTAGGCAAATAATGCAGATTCTTCATTTCAGTCAAGATTTTCAGCTCTCTCCTGCAAAATATTTCACCACAGCTAGTCAGTGGTAGCAAATTTAAGAGATGTCAGTTCGATTTTCTGCACATGTGCTTCTTCTCTGGTGAAGGTACCATTGATTTTGAAGCTTTTTATTCCTGAAATTGTTTGTCTTCATCCTGTTGATCCACCCAAGGATCAGCTTAGACAGGATTTCATCTTCAAGATCCAACTCAAGGGCTTACATAACCACTCATCTGTGACCATTAAGGACTTGGGCACTCCGCCAAGTCTTCCTCTTTGCCCCACTCACCTACACTTTTGGTGACCATGTGGATGAATCACTCTATAACCTTGCCAATGATTTTTGCTTGTACTCAGCTCCAGTCACCGAAAATCATACTGTAGATATTGCTCTTTCCAAGTCTCTTCCACTTTTCGAGAGACACTTATATTCTTAAGCACCAACATTCTTCTCTCAGTCAATATCCTTGAACCCTTCCATTTCTTTCATGTTCTTACTCACACTGAACCTATTTTTTTTACTTCATTGACACTTCCTGCCTTTTCACTCCTTCTTTTTCTCCCAATTAATCATTTTCCTACCAGTTTCACTTATTTAAATAAAAAGACTTCATCATCCATAAACTTAGTATTTTAGTTATTGCACTTTCAAATACCTTATTCCTTGTTCTTTCATTTGGTCATAGTATAACCCTGGTTCAACTTAACTTTCTACTTTTTCTACTTTTATACCTAGATAGATGACTCCTAGAAAACAAGTTATACAAGAAGGTGGGTTGATTTCATTAAAAATCTATGGGTTCCAACCTTAGACTGATACATAAACCTTCTTCATAACTGTGCCCCCAACCTGACTGGTTAGACCTGCAACAGCTATGCTTAGCCTCTGACTCTCTCCTTGAGCTTCTGTCCCACCACATCTCTTTTAATTTCAGCAGAACCTGTTGTTTCCAATTTCACATATGAAATAGTAGGCATCAATAAGACACTGAGAGTTTGGCGTTCCACTGACAAATATATACCTCCCTTCTTCTGATCTACAGATCTATATATCAACCCATCTACTAGACAGCTCTTTTGGAATGTCCCAAAAGTACTTCTGTATTCAAAATAAAACATGCAACCATCTCTATATTGATTATTTTATATTTCCTATAACCAGGTAACTAGCTACCTGATTGACTGGAGTAATGAAATCCTGTTTCTTATAGGAAATCTAGTTTACTAGAAAACTAACTAGAGCCCACATTTCTCTCCAGTCTCTAAACTCTTTTCATACTTAGTGTCAAAGTTCTTCAATTTACAGTAACTACCATTTGATCCAAGTTTAATCATTTATTGCCCCATGTTTTCCAAAGGCTTCAGATATTTAAATTCCAACTCTCCATTAAAGCACCCACCTCCTCAAATTTAGTAACAGTGTCTAAAATTAATTTTATTTTCTGTAGAAACCGCTGTTTAGTAAGTGCTTAATAAGTGTTTTCTTATAAGAAATAAAAGATGTAGTCATGACTCAAAGAAGACAAACAATAAACTAGGATGAAGCTAATAAATCTGTTCCTTGAACCAAAAGTCTGCCATGGAGATAGCGTTTTGTAGTATATGAACTAAAGTTCACTTATTCTTTTGTTAATTTTTGTTTATTAAATAAAACGAAACAACATAACTTCAGAGCTCAGTAAGTTTTTTGGAGCTGTAAAGACAGGCTCCAAAAGATTTTGGTTTACCAGAGTCCCCTCAGTGAGTAGTCATGACAAGCCAAGCCTCTTCCCTCTGGTCACATATTCTTTCCACAATAACATAAAACCAAGACACAAGAATGTTGGTCTTGACTGCAATCTACATGGACAACAAGAGAAAGAGGGAGTCAATCAATTGTTAATTTCTTATATTTGGGGTTTTAAAAAAATGTGTGTACCATCTACTTTTCCCACTATGTTCAGGAGAGAAGTTCTGCTTCCTGCATCCATTTTCTTCCTGACATTACTACAAAACTATTGTTTGATAATTTGGTAGTAAGAGGATGTAATCTACTGTGAAACACTTAGGCAGCAAAAATGTGGCTTCAATTTACCTTGATTGGGATGAGTATAAGGAAGATATTAGGAATATTTAATCCAACTATTAATGGGGTTAGATATAAATAACTGTCTCTCCTATAGTTTAAAAACTTGATATTCCTTATTATGCTCTCTTTTAGTTGTGGCAAAATCTTTATTAATTTAGATATTGCTCCAAAACATTTTTCCATTAGAAATTGTGTTGTTTTGTTGCACTAATTTTTGGCATTGTTTTTATTTCATAACAATTACACTTCAGCCTTTTTAGCTGCACTGATTCATTCCTTAAAGCACAAAAGTAGCATTTTCAAGATTTCTAGAGTAATGAGTAGAATTTTGAGACATGGTTTGAAAGAAATAATAAATTAAGATCTAAATAATTAAGGTCTAAAATAATTATGACAGCCATAAATTATGATTTATTACAACACCACAGTCGTCTTTACAAGATGCTTTATTATTTTATTGGTAATAAAAAATCTTAATGATTTACTCTAAATGTTACATATTTGTAGTAGTAGTAAGTGCTTAATCATAATCACTTCCGGATTATAGACTCTTTGAAGATAAGCGTTGCTTTATTTACATTTATATTTATTTTTAGTATAGTATCTACTCTTAATTCTGTACTCCTCAAATATTGAGTGTTTGGCTCTTAGATCACTTATTATAATCTTCCTTTATGATGGCTAATTGGTTAATGGTCAGTCCCTTCTAGATTATAAGCAGGAATTGGTCAATCACTTCCAACTGAGCAGAGAGAGCTGAGCTGTGGAAGAAAACAACACAGCCATGAAGAAATTGTGTAGCCAGAGTAGTGAGGCACTTTGGAGAAAATGACCAATATCTAGATAGGACTTCTGTAAATGAGACCGTTTAGCATACTGTGCAAACTTTCTAGGTAACAGCTAAAGGAAAGACACATTTTGATTTGGAGCTTCTATAGTACAATTTATCTATGGGGCCCCAAGACTAACGAAGGCTGTGTATACTTTCCTATTTACATGCCTATATTTCCTCTAGGCTGTAAGCTCCTTCTAGGTAATAACTGTGTCTTTTCATCTACACATCCTCTGTACTTACTCCAAGTTTCTGACATCCCGTGCCTGTTCAAAAATGTTATTTAGACTGAGTAAAATCTTAGAGTGCCTGGCCATTTAAATGGGATGTTTCTCCATAAAAGCTAGGTCATATATTCATAGCTATGCTGATATGAGCCTGTTCATGTATGAGCAAGTATAACAATCTGAAAACGTCTACTGAAATTCCAAAAATGTAGACAATCCTCTAAACTCACTAGAGTCTGCAGTCCCTTGATTCTCCTACCTGCTCACTCTCCTTCACCCTCTTTATGGCCTTTGTCCCTCCTTTCTACCTTCAGATTCCATGGTCAATCATTATAATCACACCCTTTCAAACTGCTTGAATTCCATTGCCTCCTCTTTATTTTACTTGCTTGACCAAACCACAAGTCTGGCTAAATTCATCTCCCTGCCCACTCCATGTCTCTGCCTGTACCATTAAATATAATTGGAGTAAAACACAGAATTGCTCAAATTAATTTATTTTAAAATTCCTACTTGTTCATTTAATGGGGTCATTCATGGTCCCAGGCATCCATATTCTACTTGCCCATGGCATTCACTTTCACCACTCTCCTTTTCTTCTTTCTTCTAAAACTTCAAAAAACTCTCCCCAATCCTTGCTCACAACTGAAGGCTATATTATCAACTCCCTGAAAAAATTAAAGCATTCAAGAAAGAGCTTTCACAAACTCCTACACATTTATCCTCATCTACCATCTGTGACCATTTACTCTTCTTCCTTTTACAATGGATAAACTATTAATTCCCCTTTCTACAACCCGGACTTTGCTCATTCCTTTATCACTTACTCAAAAATTTTCTTGTCTATCCTTTATTCTCTTATTTCCTTCTCAAAGATCATTCACATCAGCATGCAAATAAGCTGTTATTTTTCTCATTTAAAAAATAACCTCTTGATTCTACTTCCTCCAGCTATTCCCCATTTCTCTGCTCTATTTTACAAAGAAAACTTTTAGAGATATTAGTGTAAACTTGATGCCTCCAATTTAACTATTTCCCTAGTCTCCTCAACCACACCAATCAGGTTTTTGCCTTTAACACTCCACTGCAAATAATCTTGTCAATGTCCCAGCTGACCTCCATAATATGGGTGAATTCTTAGTTTCTGTTTTATTTGATTAATTAGCAGCATTAGACCTGAAACACATTTTTCACTTGTCTTCCAAGAACCCACATTTTCTTGGTTCTCCTCCTATGAAACTAGCTACTCCTTTTGTTCTCACCTTTTCTGGTTCTGCCTCATTTCTGACTCTTAACATTACTCTCAGTACCTTGGTGATCTTATCCAGTCTCATGGCTTTAAATATGCTGCTGACACCCAAATTCATATCTCCAGTCCCTGCCTCTCTCCTCTGAACACCAAATGCCTATACCGATGCTCTTCAATTTATGATAGGGTTATGACCCAATAAGCCCATCATAATTTAAAATCTTCTAAGTGAAAAATGCATTGAAAATATCTTAAGTTGTTACACCTAGCCCATGGAATGTCATAGCTTAGCTTAGCCTACCTTAAACATACTCAGAACACTTACATTTGCCTTCAGTTGGGAAAAAAACTCTATTGAATTCAGTGTCTATCTTATAATAAAGCATTGAATATCTCAAATAATTTATTGACTACTGTACTGAAAGTGAAAAACAAAATGATTATATGAGTACTTGAAGTATGGTTCCTACTGAATGTATATCCGTTTCACACTGTTGTTGAGTTGAAAAATTGTAAGTTGAATCATAAGTAAGTCAGGGACCATCTGTGTACAATTCTTACTGACATCTAAATTTGTCTAATAAACATCCCAAAACAACCTGTCCAACATAATTTATGATTCTCTCTAACCAAAACTACACAACCTGCAGTATTTTCCATGTCATGTTACAGAGACCATTTTTTCCCAATTTCTCTGGTACAAGATGTTGAAATAATTCTAACTCTTCTCTTTTTGTCATATTGTGTTTCCAATTTGTCAGCAAATCCTGTCAACTACGCCTTCAAAACATATCCAGAACATGACCACTTTTTGTTATATCCCCTTCTACTACTGTGGTCCAAACAGCCATAATAATGGATTACCTGGATTATGGAGATAGCCTCCTAACTGTTCTTTCTGCTGCCATTCATTCCCTTCTTCAGAAAATTTTCAACACAGCAGCCAAAATTATTCTTTAAAATGTTGTGGCTTCCTATCTCCCAGAATGAAAGCCCCAGCCCTTATAATGGCATACAAGGCTCTATATCATCTACCCCATTTCTTACGCCCAATAGACCTCATATGCTACCTTCTCTCATGTTCACATCACTCCAGCCACAGTAACCTCCGTGCTCTTCCTGGGGCACAACAGACTTTTCTGTCTCATGACCTACACTTGTGGAGTTCCTACTTCTAAGAATTTTCTTCTCCATGTATCTCCGCATGGCTTAGTCTTTCATTCCTTTCAGGTCTTCTCATTGAGGTCTTACCTGGCTTCCTTAGATGAATGGCAATCTCCATTCTCTCTGCTCCTCTTCCCTCTACATTATTTATCACCATCTAGTAAATATTCCACATAATTTTCTCATTCATTTTGTTTTTATCTCTCTTATCCTAAAATATAAGCTTCATGAGGGCAAGGGATTGATGTGTGTTTTGTCACTAAGCACCTTGAACAGTGACAGGTTTCCAATAGGTGATTAACAAATATCTGTTGCATAAAAAATGAAAAAGATGGCAAGAAACAGCAATGACAAAGAGAGAAAAACTGACTGATTTTCTAAATACTAAAAAATATAATAAGATGGTGAAAAGGAGAAAAAAAAAAGCAGATAATTAATTTTAACCAGCAGGAAGTTCATTTTGGTTGGAGAAGTAAGAAGCACTCAGTATATAATTTTGCCCCTGAGAGGAAAAGTTTCAGTAAATGTAAGGCTAGAACTGTCCCTACAGGGCAGATCCTCATCTCATTTACCACTCTTTATAACTGACTTAAAGAAAGCAAAGTCATTTTGTAGATCCTCAATAGATGTTTATTTAGTAGATTCTCAATAGACGTTCATAGACTGAGCAAAAAGTAATGACTTATCAGTGAAAGAGTTTATTTGTTATTACTTCCTGGACTCAGGGAGAAATATAGTGAGTAACTAAGATACATCTTTTATACACTAGCGAACATCGTTTTTTGTTTGTTTGTTTGTTTGTTTGTTTGTTTGTTTTTAGACAGAGTCTCACTCTGTTGCCCAGGCTGGAGTGCAGTGGTGTCATCTGAGCTCACTGCAACCTCCGCCTCCGGGGTTCAAGCAATTCTCCTGTCTCAGCCTCCTGAGTAGCTGGGATTATAGGTATGCACCACCATGGCCGGCTAATTTTTGTATTTTTAGTAGAGACGGGATTTCACCACATTGGTCAGGCTGGTCTCAAACTCCTGACCTCATCCGCCTTAGCCTCCCAAAGTGCTGGGATTATAGGCATGAGCCACTGCACCCAGCCTACACTGACAAACCTCTTTTTTTTTTTTTTTTTTTTGAGACGGAGCCTCGCTCTGTTGCCCAGGCTGGAGTGCAGTGGCCGGATCTCAGCTCACTGCAAGCTCCGTCTCCCGGGTTTATGCCATTCTCCTGCCTCAGCCTCCCAAGTAGCTGGGACTACAGGCGCCCGCCACCTCTCCCGGCTAGTGTTTTGTATTTTTTTAGTAGAGACGGGGTTTCACTGTGTTAGCCAGGATGGTCTCGATCTCCTGACCTCGTGATCCGCCCATCTCGGCCTCCCAAAGTGCTGGGATTACAGGCTTGAGCCACCACGCCCGGCCACTGACAAACTTCTAAGCACAACTCTACATTCTTTGATTTTTAAATTTCCTTTTAAAAACAATCAAAACACAATCACAAATAGCAGATTTTAGGGTGGCCTCTTTCCTCCCATAGTCCTACCCTCAGACTTCACAAGAGAAATATTTCTTTTCTTTTATTCGTATTTCAACTCTCAGCCTGGAACAAAGTTATGACAAAAACAAAAACATATTCTGAAAGCATCCATTATAAGGTTTATAAATATAAAGTTTCAACAAAACTCAAATATTCACTGTAATGTTTCACACTAGATCAATGGAAATGTTATCAAGGCCTCAATATCCTCTGATTACATAAAAGCAGAATGACTTCACAACTCATCTCAGTTCAGCAACTAATATGTATATATTAGTGAAAAAATTTCCCCTGGGTTTCCTCCTTTATGAACAAAAATTTCCCTTTAAGCATGATCTATTCGTGGAAGTATTGTAGCTTTAGCAATTTTCATAAGGCCTGTGTAAAAATGTTGTTATATGTGATTAAAAGGTGATATATTAGATATTGGGTATTTGGGGCATTGGGCAGACTGAATTTTATTTAAACAATTAAATTTTTATGTTTTATCCATAAATGCTGATAGCATAAAAACTTAGCCTAAGAACTCTTGAAATGGTCGTGACGTTTCACTTTTAATTGAATTCTATATAATATTTATTCTCTTGAGATCAATGCATTTTAACCCCGATATCATACTCTACATCTAGCAAGGGAGAGTAAAGGTTTTTAGAGTTCTTCACAATAGAAACTTCAGTCCTTCAGTTCAATTTAATATAATATGTTTTATTACTATTCACTGAGCAATGATTATACGTTGAATATATTACCAGCCACCTATGGCATGGTCTCCAATGCTTTGGAACTTACAGTCTTTCTGGACCTATGTCTGCATGCATAAAAGAAAATCAGAATTCTGCCTCAGATCATGATAAGTGAATGGCATGAAATTTGCCTCCTGCCAAAAGAAACTGTAAAACCGGACATAAATATGAGACAACTGTTTTCTAGTATTAGGCACAGACAGCTCGGAACTGCAATCATTGAGGGGGGAAAAAGCACAAGATGATCACCACTTTTGAGTAGCTTCCTGTTTGGGGGCATTTTTCTGACTACTTCTGAGGGAAGTGAAGCCCAAGGAGAGGCCAGTGGTCTCACTAAGCAAGGAGAGAAGTAGAAGATTTTGGAACTGCAAAAGCAGCAAGAAATTCTGGGATAGAGAACCGGAGATGAGGAAGATGTGCAGAAATGGAGCCCAAAAACTCTACTCAGGAGGTTCTTGTCTGAAAGATTGGCAGCAGATATGTAGAAAGAGATACCACAAGGCCTAACAGAGGGTGGAGGTTGTAGGGCTCAGAGCTGTCCCACAAGAGAGACGCAACAGGTCTTCCCATGCTGGGAGATGTTTGGCCACTATTCCACCCTCACTGTGTACTTCAGTCATTTAGTTGGGACTCCAGAAAGGACATGTCTATGGAATAAGAACCACGTTAAAGTAGGAATATGCCATAAGACTAAGGAAAAAATACAGCAGCTCTAAAATAACAACAGCAACAACAACAAAAAACCCAAGCCTGAAATAAACAAAAGGATGTACTATTAACAACCCAACAAAACAAAATTAAACACCTTTTTTATATAAAAAATAGACAACATAATGAAGACAAAATAATCACCATAAAGTCCAGCATAAGATTTGAAAAACTACTAAATTTGTGAGCAGCAGGAAAATGTGTACTAAAATTGAGAAAAATCCTGCCCATAGAAACAGAATTCCAAATGATTTGCAGTTTAGAATTAGCAGACAAGAACTTTAAAGGGCTATAAAAATGTACAAAGACACATCAAAAAATGTGGGCATAAAGAGTAAACAGATAAGAAATGTCTCCAGAGAAATGGAAACTCTAAAGTATTCAATTTATAGAACGTGTTGAGCATATATATCTGATATGGTTTGTCTGTGTCCCCACCCAAATCTCAACTTCAATTGTATCTCCCAGAATTCCCACGAGTTGTGCGAAGGACCCAGGGGAAGGTAATTGGATCACAGGGGCTGGTCTTTCCCATGCTATTCTGGTGATAGCAAATAAGTCTCATGAGATCTAATGGGTTTATCAGGGGTTTCCGCTTGCTTTTTCCTCATTTTTCTCTTGCCACCACCAAGTAAGAAGTGCCTTTTGCCTCTCACCATGATTCTGAGGCCTCCTCAGCCATGTGGAGGCGTTTAATTAGACTTAATTAATAATTAATTAAGTCTAATTAAACCCCTTTTGTTCCCAGTTTCAGGTATGTCTTCATCAGCAGCAAGAAAACAAACTAATACAGTCTCAGATAAAAATTTATTGATTGGCTTAATAGCAGATTGGAGACTGTAATGAACAGGTCAATGAACTCGATTACAGATCAATAAAAAATTATCCAGTCTGAAAAACAGAAAAAAAAAACCATAACAATATTACTAGAGTCATAGGGACTTGTAGGAGCAATAGCAAGCAATCTGATCAATGTGCAACAGGAGGTCCATAAGAAAAGGATAAAGTTAATGAAGCAAAAAAAAAAAAAAAAAAGAACAACGACCATCTGTTTCTAAAATCTAGTGAAAACATTAAGTTATTAAGTTATAGATCCAAAAAACATAGAAAACTTCAAGCAGGATAAACATAAGGCTAACTACACCTAGGTACAACATAATCAAATTGCTGATAACCAAAGATAAAGAGAAAACATATATAAGTAGCCATTAAAAATATATATTGCATACAAAGATACAAGTAATGGCTGAATTCTCATCAGAAAAATGCAGACCAATATAGTTAGATAGAAAGCATAAGTTCTAGTGTGTGACAGCATAGTAGAAAAATTATAGTTAACAATGATTTATTATATATTTCAAAATAACTAGAAGATAAAAATTATAATGTTCTCAACAAAAAGAAAAGATAAATGTTTGAGGTGATGGATATCCCAATTACCCTGATTTAATCATTGCACAATGTATACAGGTATTGGAATATCACATGTACCCCAAAATATGTATAACATATATATCAATAAAAAAAATTTAAAAAATAAATTCAGAATCTAATTCAAAAATAGAAGAAAAGTGCAGGCCCGAGGAATATGAAATGATGTCTTCAAAGAGCTAAAAGGAAAGAGAAAGCATTTTCCAAAATTTATGCATGGTGAAAAATATCCTTCACAATGAAGGTAAATTGAAGACATTTGCAGATTAGTGAAAACAGGAAATCCATCTCCAGCACACCTGCACAACAAGAAATGCTAAGGCTAATGAAAATGATTCCATGTGGAACCATGAATCAACAAGAAGAAATGAAAAGCACCAAAAATGGTAAATACGTGGATGAATATAAATGATTGTCCCTTTCCTCTTAATTTCTTTAAAAGATTACTAACTGCTTAAAATAAAAATGAAATCTTTTATTTGGACAGATTTATAATGTATGAAGTAGTAAAACAGATGTTAACAATTGCATCAGAAACCATGGAGTAAATAGAATTGCACCCTGGTAAGAGTCTCACATATTACACCAGGTGGGACAATAGTAGTTCTAGGAACACAGTAATGAATTAAGAATGCATAGCTCCTAGTGAAATGACTAAAAATCAATAATACAAGTGCTTCAGTAAGGATCACATCTCAGACCTAACAAAACCACTTCAAGATTGTCTTGAAGATACACTCTGGCAGGTTAAGTGAGATGGCTTCACTGAATGATCAAGTTGAAACAAGTGCCATCATTGTAGTCCTCTTTCAAGAAATAGTTGATGTGGGTTTCTGGTCCCAAATTGTGTGGCCTACTCCCATTAAAAAAAAAAAAAAAAAAAAAAAAGTTGCAGCATTCTTAATTATCTCCACTAACTGCCCTTCTAATTGCTTCCTGAGAGTGAAAACCATGTCCACAACAACTTAGAATGAGAGCCAAAGGAGCCTTTTCTTTGGAGAAAAAAAATTGACAAACTATTTGTTTAATCTTTATGCCAAGGTCTCAGAGAAGAAGACTAAAACAATGACTTCATGTAGATTGAGTAATAGACTGAACAGTATGTTGTAGGTGGCTATATAGATTTAACGATATTTTTAGAGGAATTAAGGGAATGGTGAGCATTTCTCCTTCGATAATGTTTTTTTCCTAAAAGCTTGAAATATTGCATATTTTGATTGCATAATGGTTATATTCTTTAGTTAGTTTCTTTATTTTTATTTTTATGTATTTAATTTTTTTTAGTCAGAGTCTTGCTCTGTCATCCAGGTTGGAGTGCAGTGGCACAATCTCAGCTCACTGCAATCTCTGCCTCCTGGGTTCAAGCAATTCTCCTGCCTCAGCCTCCCAAGTAGCTGGAATTACAGGCACATGCCACCATGCCTGGCTAATTTTTTGTATTTTTAGTAAAGACGAGGGTTGACCATGCTAGCTAGGATGGTCTTGATCCTCTGACCTCGTGATCTGCCTGCCTCAACCTCTCAAAGTGCTGTGATTACAGGCGTGAGCCACCACGCCTGGCCCTACTGTTTAGCTATTTTTAGTAACAGCAAGATTCGCCTTCTGAAGTGCTGTGCTTATTGACATAATTCAAGCCTGGGGACTTGTAACATCAAAAGAAGTTCTGATATTTCTATTTAATTCTGGCCTTTTATTCACATTCTTTCATGTTTCCAGCTAGTCTCTCATTTTTGCAGTGGTAATGAGAGAGATGAGGAGTTAGAATAAGTCTGTTAGTCAGACAAATAAGTTGGCATTTGCCTTTGAGAGCACTTTTAATTTTCCTTTGTGCTGAGGTAAATCAGAAGCCTGGTAAGCCATGAAATATTTTTCAGTTCAATATATATAACAATATATATAACAACATACATTGTTTTAGGCAAGAAGCCCTCACTTTAGAGAACTATGTCTTTCTGCAGTCCAATAAACCCTCGAATGCATTTGTCACCTGTGTGAGTCCATTTTGCATTGCTATAAAGGAATGCCCGAGACTGGTTAATTTATAAAGAAATGAAATTTATTTGGCTTGCAGTTCTGCAGGCTGTACAAGCACAGCAGCAACATCTGCTCAGCTTTTGGTGATGCCTCAGGAAGCTTACAGTCATTGTAGAAGGTGACGAGGGAGCAGGCATGTCACATGTTGAGAAAGGAAGCAAGAGAGAGAGGAGGATGCTTCAAACAAACAGCTCTTTCATAAATTAACAGAGCGAGAGCTCACTCATTACCACTGGGAAGACACCAAGCCATTCATGAGGAATCTGCCCCCATGACCTAAACATGTCCCACTCACCTGCACCTCCAACACTGGGCATCACATTTCAACATGAGATTTGGAGGGAACAAAACATCCAAATTATATCATTACCCAAGGCACTGAACAGGAATTCTTCAGAACAATAATTTTCCAGGAACTTTCCCACTGATAAAATAAAAAACTTCGCATGTTGTAGAAACAATAGAAGTTGAGAGACTCATTTATGTTCCTCAAGAAAGAACAAGTAAAACCCCATTTCCCAGACCAAGGCATTTGAAGCTATTCCATTGTGCAAAACCACACCAAAGAGATTCATTTACCATTTTGCCCATCCAGTATGCAGACATTGCATGTTGCATAGACTCTGACCTCAAGGATCTCACCATCACTGTAAGAGATGCACACATGAACAGATACTTACAACGCAATGTGAAAAGTCAATCATCATTACAATCCCCTGTGTAATAAAGAATGTAGCCTTGCCTAAGGAAAGAGAGAGCTGGCTTTTGCCCTTGGCTTCTGGAGGCAGTCGGTAAACCCTTGGAATGCCATGCCTGATAGGGATGTCTTTGTTTGCCTGCTGGCCTTGCAGAAGACAGATAAATAACAATGTGATTTAGAGAGGGGTTTTTGGGTCACATAGTGTAAGCTAGATCTCTTGAGGGGTTGGAAATGGAGATCTAACATGTTGGCAATCAATTGTGCTTACATGATGGAGCTCCAACGAAAACTCTGAACACCAAGACCCCCATGAACTTCCTGGCTGGCAATACTCAGCATATTACCAGACATCAATCCTGGGAAAGTAATGCTGTTCATGACTCAATAGGTGAAGGACAACTAGAAGCTCTGAGTTTGGCACTTTCCTAGACTTTGCTCTGGGTACTTCTTTTCTTGGCTAATTTTAATCTGTATTCTTTTCCTAAAATACAAACTAGAGTAACAAACAATGACTGATTACAACAACTTTTGGTAAGTTCTATGCATACTTCTAGTGAATTATTGAAACTGAGTGTGTTTGGGGGAACTCCTTAAACTTGCATTTGGTTTCAGAAGTGAGAATGGTCTTGTGGACTGTGCTTCCTCACACATCACATCCCCTGTATCTTCAATTTCTTCTAAGATCTTCACGTGGCTCTGACTTAATCCTGGCTTTTTCCTAAAAACACTTCTTCCCTGGGAGCCCTCTCAAATAGTGACTGTTTCTTTCCCACATTCCTCAGGCCTCTGGATGCGGAGGTGGGATAGGTGTTCTCCATTTTCCTCATTTCCATTGTGGACCATTCTCTTCGCTGTTTTAAGAAAGTCTTCCATTTCTAATATCATGCTATCACTTTCCACCACCCACTACCTTTCTTTGTGGCAATCATCTGCCTCCCCAAGCTTTAGATCACCTTCACTCCTCAAAGTTACCACCTGGCCTGATAACTAATTACCTTACCTGTCTCATGGATATGTAACTTTTGTTAGAAAAGTGCCATCCTGAAAAAAAAATCCCCGACCTCAATCTGTACCAATCTAGACCCCTGTCCAATCCAGGATTCCTCTATCCTGAGTTGATCCTTTTATAGCCCTAAAGCCTATTTTCTCTAATAATATTTTTATGGAATTCTTTAAGGTTGCTTGACCGCATAACACACCAAAGTTTCGGTTTTATATAACCCTGCATTATTTTTGGCTTCTTAATCAGTTTGTGGGACGTATCCAGGGTCATAGGACCTCTCCTGGGAAAACTTTTGTGATCCATTCATTTTGATGGTTATATTTTACATAGTTTCAAATTAAACCTTGCTATGTGCACAGAGAGGTGCTTGTTGCTTGGAATTCAAAAACAAAAATATATCATTCCTATCCTCTGTCCAATGGGGGATGGAGCAGAAACTTAAGTATGTATTGGAGCACAATATGATATAAACTAGACCAAAGCTATGAGGGCACAAAGGACGAAGTATTGATGGAACCTTTCATTGATGTCTGGCAGTGGAACAGACAAAATCCTGCAAGAAGTCACTAAGAAAAATGGAGGAAAGATAAGTGTGTGACCTTCAGCTTTAAGAGAATATTTAGTCCACTAATTCGAGCACAGCCAGAGGAGAGGAACCTGAAAGTGGAGGAAATAAAATGAAATCATGGTAGCCAAAGGAAATGGAGCCTTAAGTCTGAGAAGAAGAAGACATGGATGGACATGATAGCTGGATTCAAGTGTGAGAATTGGTATCATTCAAGAAGACAAATGTAGTTCTTAGTAGCCCCAGATTGCAACATTCAGAAGTTATCAAAAGTACTGGATTTCAAGTCAGCCGGAGAATTTTCCTCTCAAGTAGAGTGCCTAAAATGTAATGTCTGCTTCCGGAGGTAATGAGTCCTTTGTCACTAGAGAGGCTCAGGGAGAGTTTGGACACATATTTCCAGGGATGTTGTAGAGAAGATCAAATAACCATTTGGTGACTGGACTACATGGTTTAAAACAGCTCTCTTTCTGAGGTTCTATACTTCTATGCCTCTTCTGGCTCCTTGTCATCTGGCAAAGCCCAGAAAATAAATGAGCGTGAGAAATACTGCCTTTCCAGAGGTGACACACTTGGTTTGTTTGGCCTTTCCTGTTTATCTTTCTTCTGTGACATTTTTTCTCTAATCTACACAGAGCATATGCAATCAGTGAATTTAAGATGTAGAGTTATTTTAGTACAGTGGAAGAAAATGTCAGCATAAGTAAGATAGAGTAGGTAGATTTTAAGCTCATAGTCTAACATTATTTAATTAGCATGGCAGGAATTTAAAGAATTAAACAGCCTCTTGCAGGCTCTCCCTTTTCACCCTCCCCTATTCACCTGGTACCTTTTCTGTATTGCCAGTTCTGAGTGTGGACAACAGAATACTCTCTTGCTAGTCTAAGGAGAAAGTGGATTTTTAAAAAATGGCATAAGCAGGTATTTTATATAAAATAGAGAAAAATACAAGTTTTTTTTTTTTAACAAACAAACCAAAAAACCTCACTCTCATCACAAGGATGCAATATGTTTGCAGAATATTCTTACTTGTATTAGTTTCCTATGACTGCTATAAAAAAATTACCACAAGCAACACGGTTAAAAACCACAGGAATTTCTTCATTCACAGTTCTGGAGGCTAGAAGTCTTAACTCAAGGTGTTTCAGGGCCATTCTCTTTCTGAAGGCCTCTTTGTCTCTTCCAGCCTTTTCTGGGTGGCTCCTGGTAGCCCTTGATTTGTGACACTGTAATTCCAATCTCTGCCCCTATCTTCACGTGGTCTTCTGGGCAGCATGTCTCCCTGTGTCCTCTCCTTTTCCTCTAAGGATACTAGTCATTGGACTTAGAGTCCTCCCTAAATTCTGGAGGATTTCGTCTTGTGGGTCTTAGCTAATTAAATCTGCAAAGACCATATTTTCAATACGGTCACATTCTGCGGTTCTGGATATACATGAATTTCTGGGGGACACTGTTCATCCCATTCCCCTTGCCATAACTGAAATGTGGCTCCATGCTGAGGACCCTGCATCTCTCTCAAGCACACGTCATTCTTTCATGGCTCCTCCCGCTGCTACTCTTACCTCTTTATTCCTCCATCTTTATGGGAAAACACATCCTCTTTTAAGATTTTTGTTGTGGATATCTCGTCTTCTCCTCTTCCTCATTTGATAAAAGACAAAGTTTTCCAGACTAGATTTAAAACACCAATGACAACATTAGCTACATATTATTTATGAGAGTGTGGTGGTTTCATACTGTGTCAACTTGATAAGCCGGGACACCTTCTGTATGTTCTCAGGCTAACGTGTGTGGAAGTGAGGTAGCAGCCATTATTTTCTGAAGATTCTGGAGGCTAGACACAGGGAGAGATGAGGCAACAGCTGTCCCTGCACTTTTCTGCCAGCTCTCCTTACATTTCTACTCTGGCAGCTGGATAGGCTATTTCAGGAGCTCCGCTTTTTAACTTTTCTCTGAACCTCCAACTTCCTCTTTCAGACCTGGATATTCTCAGCTTCTCCCACAATTCCGTAAGGTATTATTCCTGCAATAAACTTTTTGTCCATTATATTTATAGAGATTCTATTTCTCTAACTAAACCCTGACTAGTAGAAATAGACAACATTTCCCACTAGAATGTAAATTCCATAAGGCAGATTTTTTTTGGTCTTTTTCATTCACTGCTTTGATCCTAGAACACTATCTGATACATACCAAATAATCAATATTATTTGAATAAATTAATAGTTAATAAGAAGCAGATTTAAGAAGAAGATGATGATGCCATTTTCAAAACGTTGAATTAGGGTTAATTTACATCATCTAAGTGTAGGCATCCTGTATGCAGCTGGTACTCAAGAGAGGCCTGTTGTATAGGTACAGGAACATGGGTCATCAGCCTAAAGGTAGACTTGCACCTGTAATAGTGCATGAGCTTTCACTTGGAGAGGGGCCAAAATGAGGGTTGACCTCTGGGGCATCAACACTTAGAGGTAAGAGGAAAATTAGGTAAGAGAATGTCAAGGAAACAATAGTAGATATGATCATTAAGAAGGAGAGAGAAAGTGTATCGATATTTAAAATGATAATTAAAAGTAGATAATATAAATTCTGAAATACTTTTACTGTATTCGGCAACAAAGGGAAGAGAATGACCTTAGCAAGAGGAGTTTTATGATTAAAAAGTGAGACAGTAAGTGTTGACTGATCTTTCCTGACAATTGGCCCTGAATGGAAAGAAGGAATGGAAAGAATGGAAATAAGGTGGTAAATAAAGAACACATAGGATCAATACAGTGCTTTTTTAAAAAAGAGAAAAGGAAAACATTGAAAAAGTCATATACACACACACACTTATGTGTGTTAGTATGTAATTGTACATTACACCTAATGGAACCTAGACAAATGAACTGAAATCTATCATTTACTAGCTGTGAGATCTTGGTCAAGTTAACAACAACAAATCTTTCTATAATTATTTCTTTGTCTGCCAAATGGGTATAGTAGTGGTTCTGCATAATATTCTTTTAAAAAGTAAAGAAGATGATATGTAAAGTTCTCACTATTGTGCCAAATAGATAAGATCAATAACTGATAAATCATGAGATACTTGCTGTTGCTAAAAAGAGAGAATGAGTGGAAAGGGAAAGTCAGGCCATCGCAGCAGCTCATGCCTGTAATCCTAGCACTTTGGGAGGCTGAGGCAGGCAGATGACTTGAGGTCAGGAGTTTGAGACCAGCCTGGCTAATATGGTGAAACCCTGTCTCTACTAAAAATTAAAAAAAGATAGCTGGGCGTGGTGGCACACACCTGTAATCCCAGCTACTTGGGAGGCTGAGGCAGGAGAATCGCTTGTACCCAGGAGGCAGAATTTGCAGTGAGCCAAGATGGTGCCACTGCACTCCAGCCTGGGTGACAGAGTCAGACTCTGTCTTAATAAAGAAAAAAAGGAAATAGAAAGAAAAAAGGAAAGGGAAAGTCAATTGCAGAGGAGGTAAACGGAAGGGCCTCTGGGAAGAAAGGTCCCTGAGAAGTTTGGAAGTTAAGAGATTCAAGGCAAAATGTAGGGCAATTCACCTTAGAAAGGAATAGTTTTCTATCTAGATGAGAGGGAAGACGGGAAAGAGAGTTAGGATCCTAAAAAATTTAAGGAGTAGAGGGAATCAAAATGAGGGAATTTCTGCCTCTTCAATGTACTCTATTTTTTTGTGAAGCAAGATCAGAGGGCTGACCACTGTGAGTTAAGGAAAGAACCAGAATGAAGTAGGGTACTTGAAAAGAGTAGCGCTCATTTGAAGTAGCAGTTGTGGGGAATAAAGAGAACTGTGTAGGGACAGATCAAATGCTGGTCAAGCAAGGTCAATGACCCAATTTGACATAAGGAACAATGATTTGCAGAAGTAGCAATCCCATGTAGCTGTGGACTTTCTCTAGCTGCCATTCAGTGGCTTGGGTTTACAAATGGAGACTGTGGTGGTGGATTGGTTAGTTATGGTGATTTTGCTGGACAAGGAAGTGAGGAAGCTAAAGGCACTAGGAAGAAAGTATCTGAAGCCATGAATCCTAGGCATAGCCAGCAGAGGGAATGGTGAAGTCATGAAGGGGCTGAGGTTTGAGAGTCCTGGGGCTGGAAGAACAAGTGTGGTAGAATATGGAACTGATGCTTGCGTTGAAGGCAAGAATTTTCTGAAGTTAGGGAGAAATTCTCCCTGGTGCTCCCTTTTCTCCAGAGTTGTTTTCTCCAATCTTCAAAGGTATTTCTTACCCAGCACCAAAACGTCTGGAGAGTCTCCTGGACATTGGTTATTTGTCTGCATTTATTACAGCTGTATAATCAATGTGACAGCTGTCATGGGCCACCTCTGTGCTGGTTTCCACCAAGAGACTGGGAACTTTCAGCCTAAAATCAAGGCTCCCTGGCCATTAATGTTAATACTCTTCTATATTCTAAGAGTTCTGGCAGGGAAAAATCCACAGATGTCCTCTTTCATTGAGACCCCCAACTTGTCCTTTGCCCCAATCCCATAATAGCTCCAGGGATTTCTTTTCATTCTGAGTTAAATATTTCTTCTCAAACTATACTCTCTCAGTGGGCTTAGGCTTATAAACCAAAAATAAAATTCCAAGGTCCCCCAATCATCTAAATGGACCCCTTCCCTCGGCCAAGGGCATTCCAAAGTTAACCTGAAAAACTAGTTCAGGACATGATGAGAAGTGGAGAGTTGAACAAGTCTCATTATATCTTTCTCCCTTTTGTAATTCTGGAAAAACCAACCAGCATTAACATAAATGCAGACCTTAAGTCTGATAAGAAACATTTACAATCCATTCTCTCGGAAGCCTGCTACCTGGGGGTTTCATCTACATAATAAAACCTTGGTATCTACAGCCCTTTATTGTAACTCAGACATTCCTTTCTATTGATAACAGCTCTTTCAACCAACTGACAATCAGAAAATTTTTAAATCTACCTATAACCTGCAAGCCCCCTGCTTCAAGTTGTCCCACTCTTCCAGATCAAACCAATGTAAATCTTACATGTATTCACTGATGTATTATGTCTTCCTAAAATGTATAAAAGAAAGCTGTACCCTGACTACCACCTTGGGCACATGTTGCCAGGACCTCCTGAGGCTGTCATGGGCAAAATAAACTTTCTAAGTTGACTGAGATCTGGCTTAGATACTTTTGGGTTCACAGCCCATACACACACACACAAAAAAGCCAGGAAGTCAGCCGCACACCTCACAGAGGCAAGGAATCCTCTGTTGTCTACATCAACTAGGGAAGAAGAAAGGGGAAAATAAAAGAAGGAAACATTAGTTTGAATCTCAAAAGAAAATATCCTTACACAATATGTTAAAGGATACTATACTATATGGGGAAAAGATATAAGTATATGATCTAAGAGGATGAAAAAATTCATTTATTGGCAGAAAGGAAACATCTTTTGTATGTAGAAAATCACCTCTCAAAATGGTAAGTTGCGGAAAGGGGAGTGATTGTGCTAGAATGAGCACCAATGAGTCTTTTATCCAATTTCTCAGTTTTAGGGGAAAAGACTCTACAAAACTGCAGGTGTTTTGCTGACAGTAGAAGAACTTTCACTTGTTTACATGTTAATCAAACTTTGATTAACATGTTTGAAAAACACATCACATGTCAAATCC
This sequence comes from Macaca mulatta, assembly GCF_049350105.2. Lineage (NCBI taxonomy): Eukaryota > Metazoa > Chordata > Mammalia > Primates > Cercopithecidae > Macaca > Macaca mulatta. The sequence goes on from NC_133412.1 coordinate 111,300,982, forward strand.
TATCACAGGATGCTTTCTAGAGATTATCTATTTTAAATTTTATTGGAATTTTGATGACATCAAGTTATTATTGCTTGGACCACACTGGTGGTGGTTATCTAAAGATTTCTGCAAAAGTGTCATGCCTTCTTAAATAAGGCAAGTCATCTCAAAAATATCCCTTATATATATTTTTCATTTCTTTCATCATGTTACAGAGAATTTCAGTGGTATTCTAAGACTCAAAGCCTCCCCACGGAACCAAATCTAGCTTTTGTGCATCAGTGGAAACCAGAAATTACTAACAGTGTACACAGTGGCAATGGCCATAGATTACTCTTTCATCTGGTTCAACCCCTAGAGATACAAGGTCTCATCCCGTTCAGATCCAAATCCCCCTCCTTCCCCAAACACACAGCCTCCACATGCATTCTCTGACAAGATTGAGTAATATTTCATCAGTTCTCCCTAGCCACTCAGTTCAGGTTTTAATATAGCTGGAATATCTTGGGTAGCTTTATCAAGATGTAAACCTTATAATCAAGGCTTAGTTCAAAATGTAAGTTGTTCCAGCTGTCAACTGAAATACAACTGTATAAAATCTGAAACTTTCCCTATCAAAGTTCTCAACGTTAAAATCTCCCCCTGGTGGATTTTCAGAGCATGTGTTTTCACAAGTAAAACTGAACAGAATTTTCCAAAAAAAAAATGCCCAAAATTTCATATATGTGAGAAAAATAAGACCTATTAATCTCAAAGTTCAGAGGGAAAAAAAATGCAATTATTTAAAAGCTTGCCATCAAAACAAATTCTAAATCTAAAATCGAAAGTTTTGAATTACTGTAGTCTTATGTGCAAGTGTGAATATTGAGTTTTACAAGTTTTTCTTGTATGTCATTATCCTCTATTAAGTTAAGGCATTTTAATGGACTAAACATGCTAATTTCCTACTTAATTGCTTAGCGAAGAGAGGCATAATGTTTCAATTAGGAAAGAATGTTCCCCCACATGAGTGAATCTGCCATCTGTGTATTCTCATCTCTGTTAAAACTGTCAGTCAAATCAACAAAAGTCCAAGCGCAAAGCCCCTAAACCAGTTGAAATGTGCACACACTTGCTCTAGGGAAGGGGAAGGTTTTTTTAAATTGATTTTGTTTCAGCAGCAATCCCTCTTCCTTTCCTGGGAATACATTTTGGCTGGGATTTTGTGGCATCAATACAAATCACTTCAAAGTAGCTATTGCTCCTTTATCCTCTACCTAGTGACTCTGCTGACCCAGCACTTGGATACCCATTTTCCTGAGGTAGGGCAAAGGTGAGGCAGGACAAGATCACAGGAATGGAGTAGGAAAAAAACTACAGAGAAATATTCATGCAGAAGACAGCACAAAGCTGTTTGCAGTACTGATCGTTACATGTTTTGAACTGGGAAATGGTGGTCAGTTGTTAACAGAAAATGCATTTTCTTTGGTACCAAAATACCAATGGCTCATCAATCTTAATATTTTTATAATAACATTTTTTTAACGTTAATTTTTTTCAAAGCATGTCACTCCAAATTTCTAATGAGGGCTAGTTACTTTTAAATAATTAGGCAACATGAATAGAGGAGAAGACTGAGGCAATTTTTGGATCCATTGAGGAATTCATAAAACACAAAAATACTTAAATTTGCTATTTATGTAATTTCGTGGTCTCAAAACCACCCTTTAATTTAATTTAATTTAAACCACCCTTACTAAACTGAGTTTAGTAAGAGATAAGACCACAGCAGTGTGGCATGATGTTTAAGAGCACAGGCCTTAGGGTAGATTGCTAGAGTGAAATTTGAGCTCTGACTGTTTTTAGCTGTGTGACTTTGAGCCAGTAATTTAACCTCTCTGTGCCTTGGTTTCTTCATCAGCAAAATGAGAGTAGTAAATAGTAACTTCCTCATAGTGTAGTTGGAAGGGTTAAATATGCTGAAACCGTAAATGGAAAGTACTTAGTACACACAGATTCCACAACTTTTTTTGTTCACTTTCAGACATTAAGAGTCTCATTTTCAGACATTATTTTAAAAATCCTTTTTAAATTGAAACTTTCATTTCTCATTGAACTTAAATCTCTTTGTCCCTGTACCAGCTCCAGCACGACCTATGCTTGGATCCTGCAGTAGGGAAGAGGGAAGTGGTTGATTCTTTATCATGTCTTTGCGGTATTTTTTCACTCCAACTCCCTCACTCCTTTCTCTGTCTTTGGTTCCTGCAGGGAAGAGGGAAAATCATTTGGGGACAGCCAAGTTCTTCCTTGAGTAGTGCAGTTATGATTGTTCATCGTGCCGTCTGTGAGTGCTTCTTTCTCTTTTCAAATTCTTCAGTGAGTTCTTCAGCATCGCCCACCCTGTTGCTGGAGACCAGCCACTGTGCCCTTGGGTGGCGTGCCCAATATCCTCAGCCAGCTGGCTGCATTCCCCACTCAGCTACTGCTTGTTGTGCTTCACAAACTTCCCGCTGAGCATCCTCTCATCCTGGGATGGAGCAGGCCCATCACTGGGCTGCCATCTGCCTGTCTGCCATACTGTCCATGCCAGTGCCTGAGAAACACCACCTCTGCTCCACTTTCAGTGGGAACCAGCTTTTTCCACCCCCATCCGTAGCCTTTTCTCTCCACTCTACCACCTGAAGCAATTCCCACTGGGCCGCTTGCTCACCTTTAAGGTTTCTAGGTAAGAATCAGGCATCAGCCTCTGTGTCTTGTCAAATGTTCAGGGGTACTTCCAAGCTCTTTAAGTGGTCTTACAGAAGCCTCTGCAGTTTACTGATGGGGTAAGCACCCGCTTTCCATCTCCCGTGGGAAGAAAAATGCACAGCATTCTGAGAACTGTCTCAAGAATTAATCACTATCAATCTTCCTTTCTACTCTCATATATGGAGGTAGGCAATGGGCTAAGGGGGTGGACTAAGAGGTGGACTAAGGGGGTGTATCTCTTTGGAAAGTGGATACATTTCCCAGTTGTAGTCATCAGGATTGGAGCCTGGGGCCTCATTGGAAATTGAGACAAAAAACAAAAGTCAGGTCAAACTTAGACTGTGCATATGTAACATTCAGATATTTGGGTTATTTGAGTCAATGAGTTCAGTGATTAGTATGAATCCTTACCATGTGGTAGACTAGATTGACTTCAGTATGATGTAGATAGATTTGATTAATACCTTAGAGTTATTTTAGCTGAGGGCGTGTCATGTACCAAAAACTGGTGAATGGAACATAGTTCACAGTGTTGGATTTATGGGACTCACCTGCATAGGCAGGAGGAAAAAGAAAGGGTATCATGAACATAGAAACTCAATATTTTTTAGACTGAATAAATGAATGTCAGACCTACTGTATTAAGCTCTTAAGCAAGAGACAAAAATGGATTTTTCAAGTCTTGGAGCTAATTCAAAAACAGTATTTACATTGTAATCTATACCTCAGAAATTATTTTATATTAGCTAAATATGTACATAGTGCTTACTATATGCCAGACACTGTTTTAAACACTTTTAATGTATTTAATCCTTTTAACAATTCTACAAGATAGATGCACTATTACTTCCTTTTACAAATGAGTAAAATGAAGCACAGAGGGATCAAACAACCAGCACAAGGTTAAAGTCATGGAAAATATGAGATTTAAGTCCTGATGTTTGGTACCAGACTACACTTTGCTTTCACAAACATTATCTTGTGATTTATATCACAAATAAATCACATTATATAACAATTATAAACTGATTCCAAAAGGTAGGCATATCGGACTCAAGCATACTCAAGGAATCACTTAGCTGTGGGATGATAGGGGCTGCCTAGAAAATAATAGACAGCTATAGCTTCTGTTTCAGTTCCTTCTACCACCTTCTGATGGGTATGTTTTGTTTGCTATTTAATTTACATCACAACACGTTAATTTCAAGAATAAATTTATTAGTGTTTTTCTAAAAGTAAAAATAATTGAGCAGAAAATAAATCAGCAGCAAATGTTACATTAAATAGAACAGACACTTATGGCCTGGAGTCTTTTCATTTTTAAGGTATAAAAAGATGTTATTGCTTTTATCTTACTTAAAAAGCAATGCATGCTTATGACTGAAAAATTAGAACATCTCTGCAAAAGGGAGAAGGAAGTATTCATAACCCAACTACCTGATGATAACCACTGTTAATATCTTAGTAACTGTCCTTTCAAGCCTATGCATACATATGTTCATTTAATGTGTGTGTATGTATTTGCATCATTATTTATATAACATTTTTATTTCTGACTGGGGGAAGAGCAAAATTTTATTTTGGAATGAGAAAGGCCAAGGGGATAGTCAGAAAAGAATAAAGTGAGTGGTGTGGCATCCTCTCTCCAACTACTCAATGGCTTGGGTTAAACATCTGTGCTTCAAGTTCTTCCAAAGGCCCAACTGTTTTGTTTGGTTTGCATGTTTGCTTACCTTGAGAGTTATCAATCAAGCTCAGAGTCTGTTAAATAAAATATAGCCTATCATCTATCTTCATTATGACCTGGAAGGACAGAGTCCAATTTAGACTGCTAGCCCTCTTCACAAGCTCTACCCTGGAACTTGCCCCCACTGGCAGCCTGTCCTACTTCAATTTCCATTCCTGGCTTTGTCCTGCCCATGAATAGGCTCATGTACATTAGGATAGATACCTGAACCCCTGTGGCCAAACTCATTCCTTATCTGCCACATCCTCTTCTAGTCACCTCTGAGCCTTTTCTTGGCCGTGTATTTGGCTCACACTTGCCCTGGAAGTGGATTTGGAGCCTCTGGACAGGGAGTCATGGAGTCTAGAAGATTGTGATCTAGCATATGGTCTAGATGTGGTTTGCAGGCTCAGATTGGGCACTTGTTGGCTATGGGAACTCCTTCCCTTGCCAGGAAGGATGTGGCTAGAAGTGGGAAAGAACAGGATCTTCATGTATTCTCTATATGAGGTGCTGATCAAAATAAATAATTTATTATTTACACCTAGAGATGTTCTCTAAATTATGACTGTAGAAAGAAAAATGGAATGTGTAGCTTTAGTATGCCAACACCTACATCTGCAGGATCCCCATGGTTTATGTGCACTGTTACCTTTGACTGGAACAACCTTCATCAGACATGTGCGCTTTTACTTTCAACTTATTCAGAGCTGCTCAAACATCTTCTTTCCTTCCCATCTAATCTATGCCAAGTACACCCACCCCTCCAGCACTCTGTAGCCTCTCACCCCTACTTATCTTCTTAGAACTTATCACTAAATGAAATTACAGTACCTGTACTTGTTAATTGTCTTCCTGCCCTACTAGAATTCCACAGAAAATTAATCTAATTTGTTACTATATCTATTGTGCCTAGAACAGTGCCTGCCACCCAGTGGGCATTCCATAAGTGTTTGCTGAATTAATAAGTAAATGACTAAGTTACAATTAAAAACATACATTACTGATACATAGATTAATTTACACTTCCTTTTAACTAAGAAATGGGACAAATCACTGGAAATAAGTCTGTTCTACTGCAGTCTGAATTTTACTTCCATAAAATAAAACACATACAAATAATTTTTAAAAATTAGGATATGATACCAGAAACCAGTCCATTGGCTAATGGCATAAGCAGCGAAATCTTGGCTCAACCAAGCAGTCAACAAAGAAGGAGTATAGGCCAGGTGTCCCCACTTGGGCTATGCTATCATCTTACTTCCTCCTTCTGGCAGGAAAGGAGATGTCAGGCTGTAGGAAAGGAGTAGCACAGGCTACTTCCTCAAGGACTAAGTAAAGTATCATTCCATACATTGGGCAAAAGGAGACAGGGGCAGGGCCAGGTGCTGGTCAGGAGAGGCAGTCCACTCTCAAGCAGGGAGAGTGAGCTGAAGATCCAGGACCTCTTTCTGGACCCCTCATGATAGTTCTGAGCTCCATTCTGACAGTTCACAGGCACAGCCCTCCATTTTGCCTCCAGCAAGCGAAAACAAGAAGATGGAGAGGCTGTCAACCTAGAACCAATAATGACCAGTTCCAACTTAATTGCAGAAAGGGAGAAAAGATCAATAATTTAAGTTGCTTCATTGTCTAAATAAAACCGTGTTTTGACTGATGAAACATGAACCTAGATTCCTGTCTGAGCATATTTAAGATGAGAACAAAATGACAGTATCATGGTGGTGGGCGTTTAGATGCCTACATTGTTTTCATCTACAAAACAGGCTTTCCTTCCACATCCCAGCTCTTTGCTGGGCTGGTGGAGCTGATTGACAGATATAGCCCGCTCCAAAGGAACAGCCCTTTCTCAAGGAATGAATGATTTGCTGTAAGTATTTAAATCCTCTGCTCAAAATCAAACATAAATTGAAGTATCAAAAGAAACAAAAATATGGTTTGTAGTTTTGAAAGCACTTATTTGTGATTTTTGCTAAAAAGAGAAATTTCAAAAAAATTTTTTTAAGATTTTGAGACAATTTTCGGGCTCTATGACTCACGCCTGTAATCCCAGCACTTTGGGAGGCCGAGGCCAGTGGATCACGAGGTCAGGAGATCAAGACCATCCTGGCCAACAGGTTGAAAACCCCGTCTCTCCTAAAAATACAAAAATTAGGTGGGCATGATGGGCGCCTGTAATCCCAGCTACTCAAGAGGCAGAGGCAACATAATCACTTGAACCCGGGAGGCAGGGGTTGCAGTGAGCTGAGATCATGCCACTGCCCTCTAGCCTGGGCAACAGAGCAAGACTCATCCTCAAAAAAAGATTTTGAGACAATAGTTTTAAACTAATGCAGTCCATCTTCAAATCCTTAACTAATAGACTTTATTACAGAAAAATGTATTACTGATAAGGAATATTCAAAATGATACAGATAACATGAATGTGCTCCTGTTCTGTTTTTATGTATCCATTATTTGTAATGAATACTTTCCCGTATGTGCCGAATTCTTGTTTTTAGAAACATTATTTTGTAGTAGAGAAAACATAGGGAAGAATATGAGTTGTTACAACATATGGGTCTTTCCTAAAAGCACAAAAAAGACTCTGTCATGCTGTTCGCAGAAGAGGCAATAGGAAAATCAGTGGGCCAGGGTGAGTTTGCTAAGGTTGGTGATGAACTAAACCACAGGCTACCAAGGCTGCTGTGATTGGATATTCCTGAGAAATGAAGTCCAGGATTGTTTCTTAGCCCTATAGCCACATTTGTGCTCTGGTAACTTTCTCATTAGACTGACATCATGTTAACTGCTTAGTGGCAGATGGTCCTTAAGTGACACAACCTTTGCTGTGGGCCATATTGCTGAGTGGTGTTAGCCCCTTATACTCAGTTTGGTCCCATCTGTCCAGACAGGTGTTTGTAAACCTGACTCTGATTCTGCTGCTGCAGAGAATGTTCCAGGAAGTGTACCCTTTAATCCCTGGCCCCAGCCAGCCCTTTATCACTGGTATGGATTAGAGGTGCTCATTTGAGGATCAACATAGGCTCTGGTTGGAAAAACCACATTAGTAATGATTTTGACATAAGCAGAAGTTGAGGCCCTAATAATTACTATTCCACCAAACCAACTGAGGCTCAAAACTGCAATTAAAAAGAAATGATCTTCCACACATGATGACTTTCACACTGCATGACACTATTAAATAACCATCATTAGCTACTAATGCATGTACTACCCATTTTCCAGAGCCCTTTCTCTGCCAAGAAATTTAAGACCAAGAATGATGAATGAATGAGTCATCAGCACAATAATTGTTGATACAGGACATGCGAATTGAAATTATTTAGAATAATTTAAGTGTATAAGGAATTATTACACATAATGATATTCCTCAGCTAGTAAAGCTCTGCTTGTAAGGAGCCCACAGTTCATTTCTTTGCATCTACATTTTATAGTCTAGAAAAGAGGAAAGTACTGTCCATGGGATGCCTTGACAAAATAAAACAAAGTGATTTGGGGCAGTTTTGTAGGTACTTCACTAGATGCTGGGGATAGAAAAATAAGTAAAATATAAGCCCCTGGTCTCCACAAGCTTACAAATTTATGAGAGGGTACAGACAAGTACGCAAAAAGCCACAGTACCGTGTGATAAGTATAATAATCAAAGTGTGCACCTGGTACATGATAGCACAGGAGAGTATAACTGGTAGGAGAAAGTTACAATGAGGGAAGAAAATCAGTCTGCTTAAGAATCTGCAACTTCCTAAATTGGAACATTTCATTCTCCCCTTTCTGGAAAACATGTCCTTCTTTTCTATCTAGAAATGTTGATATCACAGAGGCATAGGAAAGATGGTAACCAAAGAGGGCTGGAGGATGGGTAACTTATATGGAGAAAACAAGTTCTTCCTAATCTTTTCAAGGTTTTAGACATGTGAACTTAAAAAAAAAAACAAAACAGTTTTTAACAAGACAGGAAGATTGTTGAGTTCTGACTATTCACTGACTGTGTTTTTTGCAAATTAAAGTGATCTCATGCCTATATCAGTTTTCCTGTTTCTTCAGAAATATTTACATTAAATTGAGATCTGAGGGGAAGATAGCACTCTAACTGGGCTCCTGCTTTTCATACAATTTGAAAATAGCTGCAACCCCAATCCACCTTTGTGGTGGCCCAGAAATGCCACGCTTTTTGTTTCTTTGTTTGTTTTTGTTGTTCATAGATTAGTTCACAAATACAATAATTAGACATACATGACTGGGCTGAGCATGGCGGCTCATGCAGGTAATACCAGCGCTTTGTGAGGCTGAGACAGGAAAATTGCTTGAATCCAGGAATTCCACACCAGTCTGGGCAACATGGGAAGACCCCATCTCTACGAAAACCTTAAAAATTAGCCAGGTATTGTGGGGCACACCCGTAGTCCCCAGCTACTCCAGAGGCTAAGGTGGGAGGATCACTTGAGCCTGAGACATCAAGGCTACAGTGAACTGTGATTGTGCCACTACACTCCAGCCTGGGTGATACAGCAAAACCCTGTCTCTAATAATAATAATAATAAAAACATGACTGAAAAGATTTAATAATGCTGCATAGCTTATATCCATCTCAATCCCTCCTTTGTCTTTCTCTCATGTTTTTTAAAATTGAAGTAAAACTCCCATAATATAAAATTCATAATTTTAATCATTTTTGAAGTGTACAATTAAGGGATTTTTTAGCATATTCACAATGCTATGCAATCATCACCACTATCTCATTCCAGAACATTTTCACCAGCCAAAAAAGAAACCTCATACCCATTAAGCAGTCCTTCCTCATTCCCCACTGCCTCCAGTCCCTGGCAACCACTAATTCGCATTGTCTCTATGTATTTGCCTACCCTGGGCATGTCATATAAATGGAATCATGCTATACATGGCCTTTTGTGTCTGGCTTCTTTCCTTTTGCATCATGTTTTCAAGGTTCATCTATGTTGAAGCATATATTAGTACTTCATTTCTTTTTATGGTTGAATACTATTCCATTGTATGGATATACCACAATTTATTCATTCAGCAATTGATAGGTATTTGGGTTGTTTCTAATTTTTGGCTATTATGAATAGTGCCGCTATGAATGTTAATACACAAGTTTTTGTTTAAACACCTGTTTTCAATTTTGAGGAGTAAATAGAAGTGGAATTGCTGGCTTATGTGGTCATTCTAGTTTAAACTTTTTGAGCAATCACCAAAATTTTTTCTAAAGTTGCTGCATCATTTTTTATTCCCACCAGCAACATATGAGTGTTCTAATTTCTCCACATTCTGTCTAACATTTATTTTTTGTTTTAAAATATTTTTTCTTATAGCCATCCTGGTGGGTGAAAAGTGGCATCTCAAAAAAAAAAAAAAAGAAAAAAAAAAAAGCATTCTCACGTCAGGTCTTAAATTTTCTTCTTTTGTATATGAGGCCACAAAATTGAGAGACGTTTTCCCTAAGATGAGCTGAAAGTGAACTTAATGAAATTCTGAACAACAGAGCTGTTTTTCACTGACTCCCATCACCCACTCCTCAAAGAGCAACCATGACCAAAGCCACGGCATCTAAATAATGCCTGTTGAAATTCAAGCTCCCAGAGGTACAGATAGTCAGGTGTCTTTAGCCATGGCAGAGGCATCTAAACCATTTTATGAGGCTTGGCTAGTAAAATGCTCTTCTGGGATTCTGGGACAATACCCACTCCCTTTTTTTAAACTTAATGAACATTTATTTTCTCTCCATATGTGCTGTATTTGTAAAGGAAAAATAAATATAGCTAAACACCAATTGTACATTCCACTTTAAAGACGGCAATTTGTTCAGGTAAAACAATGGATTAAAACAGTTTGAGTCTTATGAAACCTCAAATTCCACCCTAGCACATTCCTCATTAATAATTGCACACATTCCTATGAAAGTCTGCCATCATTTATTTTAATCTTTGATTGCTATCATCAACACACTACAGAAGTTAGTCTTTCCTTTTCAAGACATTTAGTTTTGAGAACTAAAACATATACAGTATATGTCAGTGATTACCTGTATAAAGCAACAGGGCATTAGGAATTATACTTTTTTGTTTTTAATTTCTGCATCCATTTCTTCATTCAGGACTGATACAGATAGCCTCCATGAGGAGTTTAGCCTCTCCTCGGAGTAAAGTCTACTGAGAGGAGGAAAACTGAGACTCAGTACAGTGGGCACAGCCTGGTTGAGGAGAAGGAGAAACTAAGGAAAAACTGGAGACAGCAAACCTTGAAGGAGGCAGAGCAATAAGCTGCTGCGGGTCACTCTTCCTGTGAACAGACAAGTTTCAGATAAAGACTTGCAGGGATCTTACCGAGCAAAGCAACGTTTATGAAAAGGAACAGGGGAGTTGCATGGAGTGTGATTCTTCCTTCCACAGGAACAGTTGGAAAGCCAAAGAGACGCTAGGGTAAGAATGGTGGGAAGTCCCAGGGTTCGTTTAAAATCCTGATAATTGAACATCCATTCTTTCTTACAGGGAAACCGTTTTGATTCTTAAATGAAGTCAGCGAGCCTCAGGCTTGCCTACAGTGATGTCTCCTAATGGTTTGGGCACGTGACTCAGATCCAGGTCACACATCAAGCCTCAGAAAGAGCTGTCATCCTAGCACTTCCCGGAAAAATTCGAATATCGCCCTGCCATTCCTGTGGTTGGTGACAGGTCTGGTCATCGCATGGCGGCAGCTCCTCACCTGGATTTAGAAGAGCTGGCGTCCCCGCCCGCCCAAGCCTTTAAACTCTCGTCTCCCAGAAGCCGCCAACTCTCCAGGGTACAAAGTACAGCAGGGACGCGGGTGGAGCCCTTCCAAGCGGCGCAGCCTTATCTTTCCCGAGTGAACACCTAGGTGGATTCCTAATACCGCGCCTGGCACGTTCTGTAGGGAGTCTCAAGCTCCTCCAGAGCTCCCAGCCGCGCGTCCTCGTTTCTGCAGTCGATATTCCTGTGGTAGACACGGGGGGATCTGAACGCTACGAGCTTTATTAAGAGATTTGCAAATGGTTCACTCAGGTCCCTGAACACTTCCAACAGCCTAAGCTGCCTGCTGTGTTATAGCGCAGAAGCCCCTAATGCACGGTGGTTGGCCTTTCTTCTCATAAGGCTCGCAGCTTAGGGTCAGTTTCCGCGACTCTAAGAGTAATTGCGTGGGCACCTGTGCTCGGGCCAGGCGCAAAGAAGGGAGTTGGACTGCGCGAAGAACGTCAACCTGCTACCAGACCGCTCATGCACTTTACACCGGCCATCTACTCCTCAGTCTGGAGGTTGAGCGCTCTGGGTAAGGAGGGCCCAGAGCTTCCCTGGCGGGTCTGAGCTGCAAGGCAAGCGAGGGTGGGAAGAGGGAGAGTAGGGTTCTGGACTGCAGGAGGGGAGAGGAGCTGGGGTCTCCAGAGAAAAGGGCAGCAATAGAGGGAAACTGAGATGAACTCCAGACATCCATGTTCATGGGTCCGTTTGAGTCTTTGCTTTGGGTAGGAGAGGAGTGGGATGGGACAGAATCTATATCTTTGGTTCCCACCCGCTCTCCAGTAAAACCGAGGAACTCTCTTGGTTCATCTGAGAGAGAGATGGTGCTGCGAGGGAACCCCGGAAGCAGCCACTGAAGTTGAGCAGAGTGCAGGACTGGGAAGGAAAAAGAATGGGGGTAGGGGGGACAAGCCACCTATGTGCTCTCCTCCCTCTCTTTCTCCACCCCCACTCACTTTTTTCGTAGCTGCTGACGCGCTGGTGGTGCCTATTAATCATTCACCAGCCCAGAGCCGCGCCAGTTAATGGCTGTGCCGCTCGGGGCTCCCGCATCCTGGCCTCCCCTCTCCACCGTCGCGTGTGCCCGAGCACCCCGGAGCTGCAAACGGCAGCGCCCAGGCAACTGCTGGGCTGTGCGCCCCGCCGGCGCCGGTAGGAGCCGCGCTCCCCGCAGCGGTTGCGCTCTACCCGGAGGCGCTAGGCGGCTTTGGGCTGCAGGCAAGCGGTAGGGTGCGGAGACAGGGCGCAGGCGGCAGGTGCGCTAGGAGAGAGCCCCAGCCCTGGCAGCCCCACTGGGCCCCCTCAGCTGGGATGTTCCCCAATGGCACCGCCTCCTCTCCTTCCTCCTCTCCTAGTCCCAGCCCGGGCAGCTGCGGCGAAGGCGGCGGCAGCAGGGGCCCCGGGGCCGGCGCTGCGGACGGCATGGAGGAGCCGGGGAGAAACGCGTCCCAGAACGGGACCTTGAGCGAGGGCCAGGGCAGCGCCATCCTCATCTCTTTCATCTACTCCGTGGTGTGCCTGGTGGGGCTGTGTGGGAACTCTATGGTCATCTACGTGATCCTGCGCTATGCCAAGATGAAGACGGCCACCAACATCTATATCCTGAATCTGGCCATTGCTGATGAGCTGCTCATGCTCAGCGTGCCCTTCCTGGTCACCTCCACGTTGTTGCGCCACTGGCCCTTCGGTGCGCTGCTCTGCCGCCTCGTGCTCAGCGTGGACGCGGTCAACATGTTCACCAGCATCTACTGTCTGACTGTGCTTAGCGTGGACCGCTACGTGGCCGTGGTGCATCCGATCAAGGCGGCCCGCTACCGCCGGCCCACCGTGGCCAAGGTAGTAAACCTGGGGGTGTGGGTGCTATCGCTGCTAGTCATCCTGCCCATCGTGGTCTTCTCTCGCACCGCGGCCAACAGCGACGGCACGGTGGCCTGCAACATGCTCATGCCAGAGCCCGCTCAACGCTGGCTGGTGGGCTTCGTGTTGTACACATTTCTCATGGGCTTCCTGCTGCCCGTCGGGGCTATCTGCCTGTGCTACGTGCTCATCATTGCCAAGATGCGCATGGTGGCCCTCAAGGCCGGCTGGCAGCAGCGCAAGCGCTCGGAGCGCAAGATCACCTTAATGGTGATGATGGTGGTGATGGTGTTTGTCATCTGCTGGATGCCTTTCTACGTGGTGCAGCTGGTCAACGTGTTTGCTGAGCAGGACGACGCCACGGTGAGCCAGCTGTCGGTCATCCTCGGCTATGCCAACAGCTGCGCCAACCCCATCCTCTATGGCTTTCTCTCAGACAACTTCAAGCGCTCTTTCCAACGCATCCTGTGCCTCAGCTGGATGGACAACGCCGCGGAGGAGCCGGTTGACTATTACGCCACCGCACTCAAGAGCCGTGCCTACAGTGTGGAAGATTTCCAACCTGAGAACCTGGAGTCCGGCGGCGTCTTCCGTAATGGCACCTGCACGTCCCGGATCACGACGCTCTGAGCCCTGGCCACGCAGGGGCCCTGCTCCAAAAGAGGGGGAGAATGAGGAGAAGGGAAGGACGGGTGCGAAAGGGACGGTATCCAGTGCGCCAGGGTGCGGTCGGGATAACGTGGGGCTAGGACACTGCGAGCCTCTGACGGAGGGACCCAGGAAAGGCGCGCGACAATGGTAGAAGTGAGAGCTTTGCGTAGAAACTGGGAAGGCTTTCGGGCTACCTTTTTCTGCGTCTCCTACTTTCTGTTCCTTCCTCCACTGCGTTTACTCCTCTGACCCTTCTATTTTCCCTACCCTGCAACTTCGATCCTTTCTTCTGCACCGTCCCGCCAGGGCAGATCACGAACTCATTAACAACTCAGTCTGATCCTCAGCCCCTCCAGTTGTTATTTCTATTTGTTTAAGCTGAGCCACGGATACCGCCACTGGTTTCCCTCGGAGTTAGTCTCTAGCCGCGCGGGGCCGCTGTCTGGGTTCTGCCTGGTGCCCCTACTGGAGTCTCGGGAATGACCGCTCTCCCTTTGCGCAGCCCTCCCTACCTTAAGGAAAGTCAGACTTGAGAAAGATCTAAGCAGCTGGTCTTTTCTCCTACTCTTGGGTGAAGGTGCATCTTTCCCTGACTCCCCCTCCCCCGCCCGCCACCACCATTCTCACTCCACCCAGAGTGGAGCCGGGTGCTTAGTAAAATAGGTCCCGCGCCTCGAACTCCAGGCTTTCTGGAGTCCCCATCCAAGCCCTCTTTTGGAGCAAAAAGGAGGGTCGAATGAGGAGTTTTTACAAGATTGCGAGGTCAGAGTGGGGGGCGCGTAATAGGAATCACCTTCCTGCTGGGCGTTTTCAAAGACCAAACGTTGGGCGCTCCCGGGCCGCGCGTTTGCGTTAGGCAGGGCAGGGTAGTGCAGGGCGCACCTTCCTCGGGGTTCAGGGTTCGGTTGCAGGGCTACAGCTCGCCTTGGCTTTCTCCCTTACGCAAGCTTCGGGAGGAACCGACCTAAAAGTAACAAGAGATAGGGTTTCCTGCTCCAGTGTATCTCAAAAGACCGGGCGCCAGGGGCAGGGGACCCAGGGCGACGTCTTCAGAGTCCGCCAGTGTTGGCAATGTCGCCGCAACCTGCCGGCTCCAGAGTGGGGCCTGCCTGGTCTCTAGAGGGTTGCTGCCTTTCAAGCGGTGCCTAAAAGTTATTTTCCTGTTTAACTTATGTATTTATTAATTTATTTGTGGTGTTGGAAAATGTGTCTCTGCTTTCCTTTTCTCTGCTTGCCTAGCCCCAGGTCTTTTCTTTGAGACCCCGGGGGTGGGCATGGAAGTGGAAGTGGGGGCAAGCTCTCGCCCCACTCCCTGGTCATCTCAACGCCTCTCCTCAATGCTGGGCCCTCTTGTCTTATCCTTTCCTCTAGCTTTTCTATTTTTGATTGTGTTGAATGAAGTTTGGAGATTTTTCATACTTTTCTTACTATAGTCTCTTGTTTGTCTTATTAGGATAATAAATAAATGACAATGTGGGTTATCCTCCTCTCCATGCACAGTGGAAAGTCCTGAACTCCTGGCTTTCCAGGAGACATATATGGGGGAACATCACCTTATATATGATTTGAGTGTATATTTACATATATATATATATGATGTGGACATATATATACTTGTTTATCTTGCTCCATTGTCATGAGTCCATGAGTCTAAGTATAGCCACTAATGGTGACAGGTGTGAGTCTGGCTGGAACACTTTCAGTTTCAGGAGTTCAAGCAGCACTCAAACCTGGAGCTGAGGAATTCAGACAGAGACTTTAATCACTGCTGAAGATACCCCGGCTTCCTCTAGGTTCCAGCAGAGGCGATTCTTACATATGATCCAGTTAACATCATCACTTTTTTTGAGGACATTGAAAGTGGAATCATTTGTGTCTGTGTTTAATATTACCAGCTACATTGGAAGCCTGAGCAGGGTGAGGCCAATCATTTTAATTATTTGTATTTCCTGTATTGCTTTAGTATGCTGGCTTGTACATAGTAGGCACTAAATACATGTTTGTTGGTTGATTGTTTAAGCTAGAATGTGTTACAAAGATCTGGAGATACTAAATCTGGGGTTCTCAGGTTCACTCATTGACATGATATACAATGGTTGAAATCACTACTGAAAAATACATTTTGTGTATATTTGCTTCAGCAACTTTGTGCTTTCCTGAAAGCAGTAACCAAGAGTTAAGATATCCCTAATGTTTTGTTTAAACTAATAAACAAATATGTTTTGGGTCATAAATCAGAAAGTTTAAATCTGTCCCTTAAACAAAATGTATATTATTGCTCCTTTGGAAAATACATTTTTAATGGTTAAGAACTGTGAAATTTATAAAACAAAATCTTAATTATTATCCTTCTAAGAGGATACAAATTTAGTGCTTTTAACCTGTTATCATTGTAATATTAACTAAATAAACAGATGTATTATGCTGTTGCAAGTTGCCTTTGCTATTTGAATTTTATTGTTTCAGTGGATTACTTGGTAACACACACACACTGGCTTAGTTGACTTACGTGTCACTTAGATTTTAAGAAGAAAGTTTTCAGATTACTTTTGGGAATTTTACCAAGTTTGTGGTTATACCCTGAATTATTTTGTTAAAAAGAAAAGTCGGCTAGTTCAAAAAGGGAGAGAGAGGTGGACAGAGAGAAAGAAGAAAAAGTTGAGCCAGAATGAACAGGAAGTAATGCACTCAGTTGCACTCCGTTGTCACCAAACTAACTGGATGATGTCTTAATCTCTCACAGATAAAATTCCTGTCTACCCTCATTTATAACCTCAGAGTTTGTTTTGGGAGCTAAGTAATTGCTGATTTACATCCTGAGGAAACATAACGGAAGGAGAAAACGATCTCCTAAAGATGTCCCAGAAGACAGTGGGTAAAAGAAATAGAAAAATCAGATTTTGACATAAGAAGACATATTTTCTGCCTTGTTCAGTGATGGCCATATCAATCTCTGGAGAATGTAAGAAATCACTAGGAAAGTTTGTTTTTAACAGACTTTAAAAACAGCAGTTTTATTTTCATATCTAAATGAGCAAAAAGGAATATTTTCCAAGCAGGTAATAGCAGTGATTCCAGAAGCAGAGTTGGGGACACAGAGTTCAAATGCCTTCAAATGCCTTGTAACTCTATGCTTTATATGGTTCTATACATCATCACAATATGACTAAGGATAACTGGACTTTCGTCATTTCTTTTTTTCTCTCACTATGCAAGTCTCTTTTATTATTTTTAAAAGCTAGAGCAAGGTGGGAAATTAAACTCGTAACTTAGATGTGCAGAGAAAACACATTTTGTCATTTGGTTTCAACTAATCTGAACAAAATTCCAAGCTCCTTCCAATACATTAACTGAGCGAAAAAATTAAACAAATAGTCAAGCATCCAGTTGAGCTAAAAATTTAAATAGCCATGAAAAAATTAAAAATTTCATTTGAATAAGTTTGGACAGCCTCTCAGCTGGCCTCCTCTTTCTCTTTTGACATCCCTATAATGGCTTTAGAATGAATATGAGGAGGAGGTTTTATGCATGCTACTGGAGGAAGGGATAAGGTCAAGTCCTTGGGAAAGGGGCTCTCTCTTCCTTTTGCTCTCTGGGGCCAGGTCCTTTGTCTATCTGTCTGCTTCCTGGCTGCAGTTTGTTGGAGTCTGCAGCTGTCAGAGCCTGTGAATCAACCTCTCAGCTTGGGGAGGCCTGCACTTCAGTTCCTGTGGGCTGCAGCTTTCTCTGAGTCTTCTATAGTCCCAGTACAGCCCATGAGCCCTGTGGTCTCCCCCAGCCTCTGCTGAGGAGTGAGCTCACCCTGCCACAGAGGCTGCATGGTAAAACTCTTGGCTCAGTGACCACAGGGGACCTCAATGGCTGTAGACTGGCAACCCTTAGAATCTGCTTGACCTGACCATGCGTCTCTTTTTTTCTGTGGCTTTCAGGACTTCTTCATCTCTCTTTAATTTTGTCAACCTCACTTATTAAAACTTTCCACTCTCCCTACCTCACCTTTACACTAGAGGAAAAAGATAGTGGTTTAGTCCTTCAGTCTTACCCCTTGATGTGCTGCTGTAGCAGGAAAAGTATTTAGTAATCCCTCCTGTCCCTCCCCTAAACACACACCTACCTGATTTCCAAGCATGTTTGTATTACCTATAAAGAAGTTGGAGTCAAGCCCTCTCCCACCCTAATGTAATGAGCCTCTCCTCAGAGAGAGAGACTAAAATGAAACATGATTTATAGAAGTTAAAACATATTAGTTTAATGTCTGTGAATTACTATCTTTTTTATAAGTGGCCTTGTGTTCCCAGAGTAGCATTTCCCAGGTCATCTTCTTACATAGTACCCACAGAAAAGGGATCACACTTGAAAACCTTTGACTCCTCATCCATTTTAACCCTGACCATTGTACAAAAATGTTGAACATGTAATTTTGGCTTGAGAAAAAAGGCAAGAATTTCACCTGGAGAATAGTAGGGATGATTCATTTTTAAAATGGCAATATATTTCCAACCTATTTTAAACAAATAATAGAGATGTCATATTTGTATTGATCTGAAAACACTCTAACAATGGGATTCTGTTTTGAAAATCTTGTTCATTCCCTTTTTTATTCCAACGTACCACATCAGAGTGTGGTATTAAACTGAAGTAATAGATGTTCATACAACTTTTGCCTATAGCACACATAACTGTGGTGGGTACTTGTAAAATACAGTATTGCAAAGTCTATGTTTCTCTCTCATTGCACCACACAACTTTGAGCTAATGAGAACCTCTTCCACATATGCAGACGGATATCTTTCTTTTCATTCAATAAATTTCAGTTTGTTGGCTTAAAAGAAGACAGTTTCCACAATGTTGAAATGACATGGTTTCCCAAGGGGAAGGCAGACACAGAGATAATGTTGTAAGTGATCACTTAGTATTTTGTTAAATATCTGGAGACAGGGTATTCAAGTGAGCATACTTGTAAAAGGACTGTGTTAGGAATGACCAAATACAGCCCAGCTTCTGATATCAACTAGAAAAGAAGGGGTTCTGCAAGTATGACAAAGTTGAGGAGGCCTATGAACTGAATGAGCCAGTTAAAATTGAAATATCAAAATGCTTCCTTATCATACTATTGGGGAGAGAGGAGCACCATCTAAAGAAAAGATATAATTTTACATAAAATCATTAAAACTTTGGTTAGAATGTTCACTTTTATAATAAACGTAATTACTGTCAAAACATACCTTAAACTCAACTGAATTAGCCAGAAACTAGAAATATTATACCCATTTAAGATTGAGACTACAGGAATGTTACCAGAACTCTTTGGAGCAATAAGGAACTTAAAACTTTAAAAATAAATACCTCTTTAAGCCAGGTTGATCTAAGTCTTCAATTTTGAGTGGACAAGAAGTATAAGAGAAAATGAGAAGTGGGAAATGCTATCAGCTAGCATATTAACTCGTCACTGAATAACTCTAGCCCACCCTCAGTGCCTACATGCTTGGAAATGTTAATAAGGAAGACTTCAAGTATTCCCAGCTTTAAGAATTTAAGAATACAAAGACTATATGCTAGATTCCACTTAACGGAGGACATGTTACATAGAGGAGGTCACTGTAGAATACTATGTACAAAAATAGTTCTGACTTTCAAAAAATAATACCTATCTCAAAAGGCAACTGACACTTCCCTTAAATTTAAAAAGAGAGAGAAAAAAACAAACCAAGACGTGATAGGCAAGCAGG
The DNA here is from genome assembly GCF_049350105.2 of Macaca mulatta. Lineage (NCBI taxonomy): Eukaryota > Metazoa > Chordata > Mammalia > Primates > Cercopithecidae > Macaca > Macaca mulatta. The sequence goes on from NC_133412.1 coordinate 111,320,427, forward strand.
ATGATATTTTACAATAGCACACATGACTTCCATAACTATTCTGTGAAAGAATGTCCAAATATTGATGAATAATAACTCTCACTCTGTTCTTTCCATCTCCACAACCCTTGAACAACTATTAATCTAGCTAATCTTATTAGCAGTGACAAAATGTCTATTCAAAGTCAATAATTAAGTTAAACATTTTCCTTTATGTCCAATGAGCCACTGTAACTAGCAAACCAAAATGTCTGTATGTCTTTTTCAAAAGACTTTCAAGTCTTCCTATATATAAACTCTGGTACCTGAAATTAACACACACACACACACACAATTATTAATTAAACAAAAAGGAACTTCTTAGGCAATAATTGGTGAAATAGAACTTCAAGACTGTCTTTTTTCCCTTTTCCCTTTTTAGGTCCCATTTCTACCCCTCCTTCCCTCAGCTCAGGACCTCATGTTTTCTGATTTTTCTCCACTTCTCCCAATAAAGTTCTTCTCAGAAAAGGATTTCCTTTGATTTATAGTTTACATAACTGACAAAGCTTCAAGTATTATTCCTCCAGAAGCAGGACTTTTTAATAAGGGCATAGTATCAGAAAATCAGGCAGCAGAATCCCTAAAATCGCATGTTCGTGTAAGGCAAATGTTTCTCAACAAGTGATCCATAATTCCAGCATCAGAATCATCTGAGAACTTATTAAAAATTCATGGCCTCTGTGCCTCACCCATAGATATTTTGATTAATTAGGTCTGGGGTAGATCTCGATTCTCAATGATTCTAAAGTACAATAAATTTGAGTACTAATAATTTAAGTGTTAAGAGCATGGAGTTTCCCATCAGCAGATGTGACTCTGTTTTGTTGTTGTGTAATAGTGGGCAACTGAATCTTTGTGATGCACATTTCACTCATCTATAAGGTCAAGATAATGACATCTCTTCCATAAGGCTGTTGTGACGAAACAATGCATGTCAAATGCCAAACAGTCAGAACTGTTTTAGTATGAAAACTCAATTAGCTCACATGTGTGAAAAGTCTTGAGAAGATCTGGCTTCAGGGTGCACTTGACCCACAACTCACTAGAATCTTTTTTCAGTCTCCATTTCTCATCTCTGATTTGTGCCATGTTGGCTTCATACTCAGTCTGGTTATTCCTTTGTGGTAAGATAGATGCAGAAAGTAAAATATGTCTTCTTTCCAGGCTCAAATTTCAAAGGAAAGAGAACATGTTATTTTCTCTTTTGGGCTGTCTGAGAACATTTTTCTGTTGGGAGGCAGTCCTCTCTGCATTTTTTGCCTTCCATATATTTTGCTGAGTATGCCAAGAATGTGAGGCCCTGACTGCTGACTGTTCTGTACCTGGATTATTTCTCAAGGTTGTGTTTGCAGCAACCAATCTTGAGCAATCAGCTAATGTATATTTCAAGGTCAGAAGGAAGGCTTGGTTACTTCTTGCTATAAAGTGGTGGTTTCTTCAAGATCAGTGTCCTTCAACTGTGACAAAACCCACTGCTGCATAGCATCCATCTGGACTCATAGCGCATCACCCATATGAGAACGGGAGGCAAAGAGAACTAATGCAAATCATGCTTGCTGGCTATGCCATAAGCAATAAAGTCCTCTGCCTGACCCAGGAATCTTGTATCTTCTGCCAACCTCTATGAAACAGCAACAGACTAACTTATTAGCTTGTAAGGAAGGTGAGTAAAATTCCAGAATATGAGAGCATCTGCCACTGAATTCATTAGCAAGGTCTGAGGAATATAGCTGGCTGACCTGGATGATATAATCTGCCCTTGGAGCTAGCAGTGTCAACTTTATCCAGAAGTGGGAGGGTAGCAGGGTGGATTTCAAGAGGAAAAATTGAGATAAAACTACCCAAAGTATGTAATGAATGGTAGTTGCATGGCAATAAACAAACAGCAACAACAACAAAATCAAGCACCATCTACGACTGCCAGGCATATTAAAAGCTCAGTAAGTTGAAGATATTATTAATATTATTATTAATCATTATTGGTGTTCCACAAGAGAAAGTGGAGAATTGAGGTGATTCAGGCTTTAAAATGCTTCTGCATGATCTAGCCATATAAAATTACTTAGATAGTATTAGATTTACTTTAAACAAACAAAACTTTGCTTCATTTCTTTGCATGTAAGTACCACTGAAAGCTGAGCAAAATGTATTTGTATTTATGCATTTTTTTTTCTATGAGAAAGGACACTAGTGATGCTATTTATTTGGGAAGTTCAAAATATCTCATAAATGTTAGAAGGATTTTGATCTAGAAATTCACAGATTCCATATGACCTCAAGAAAATCAGTCTTTGCATTAGATTCTACGGCTTTAAAATCAGATTAGATATTAATCCAGATTAGTAACATTTTGTTACATTTTCATAAGATTAATAATATTATTTAAGTATGTTTAAAAATAACTTCATAAAATCATTTTAACGTTACACACAGCATACTGTTAAGCATATTGAAGATGGCACTGAGGTTAGCAATATATAGGAATAAAACACAAAGTGATATGCAAAGGTTTGGCAGGGCTAGATATGAAACTACACCTTATCATCAACAATTTTGGGAATGTTTGCTTTAAATATAATTTTAAGTAATATAAATAAGGTAGCCCACCACAACCAGAGATAGGTATCAATGATTAGTAAAATAGTATCCAAATAAGCTTCCTTCATTTTTCCTGTGACTGACACATATAGCTATGCCACACATTTGGGGCCCTAAAACACCATTGTGAAAATAACCAATTCCCATGAATTAGACTGACAGTTCAGCTCCCTTCAGATTTCATAGCAGTTACATAAAACTGTCAGTAACCAGAGTTTAAAATATAGCAGCAGGGCAGGCAGAGAAGGAAAGAGAAGTAACATTTACTCATTTACTCAGTATCTACTTTGTAAGTGACACATTTTGCTAAGTGCTTTACATTTTATCCCATTTAGTTTTCCCCAAGATTCCTATGAATTAGAAATCTTCATTTCTTATACAAGGAAGGGGTGTGTGTGTGTTTGTGTGTGTGTGTGTGTGTCAGAGAGAGAGAGAGAGAAAGAGAAAGAGAGAGAGAGAGAGAGAGAGAGAGAGAGAGAGACTTGTCCAGCACATGAAAGCTGATAGGTGATAGAAACAGGAGGACTGGAAACCAGATCAATTTGACTCCAAGAACAATGATCCTCTATCAATTAAAGTCCTTTTAAATGACACATGAATGTCATTCTGCAAACTATCTAAAATTGAGAAAAGTTTGACTATTGTTTCAGGATTCCCACATTACAGTGACCAAAACCAAAATGTACCACCCTACTCATGATCTCTACCTAAAGTACAATAAGATAAATAATTGGTAAATACTAAAGAAGCTACAATATTTCCCACAGAAATGAGTCAGACTGCTTAGGAGAAACACTAGTTTCACTGCTAAGTCAAATGTGCCCATTTCAAGAACTCCATATGATACACATAAGGCCATACCATACATGACCCTCCCTCTAATGAGGGAAGTAGTGCCACAATGCCATGACTAAGTAGGTGGCATCAGGAATCAGAATGCATTGTTTAGAATCTTGGCTTTGGGAAATCACTGGTTATTGTTTAAAGAAAAATCTTAGACAAATTATGTGTAACAGAGTTTAACTGAGCACAGAATGATTCACAAATTGGGCAGCCCCCAAATCAGAATAGGTTCAGAGAGACTCCCGTGTGCCTCATGGTGAAAAATTTACGGACAGAGAAAGAAAGTAGGCTACAGAAAATGGAAGTGAGGTACAGAAGCAGCCACGTTGGCTATAGTCCAGTGTTTGCCTTATTTGAACATGGTTTGAATGGTTGACCACCTTTGATTCGCCAAAACTCAGTGACTGGTACAACAGTAGGTTGCAGTCTGTTTGCACATCCACTAAGGTTACAGTTCACTATGTATAGAGAAATTTTGAGGCCAAACTTAGAATACATAAGGAGGCAGCTTTGGGCTAAACAATTCCTCCCTTTTGGTAATCACTCAATGTTGAGAGATTGACCAAAAATTTAGGCATTGATATCACTCTGTCACCATTTAAAAGTGCACTTATTTGGTCTTAAATTTTACTGGAAAATAGGTAGGAAAGTAGGTTTGTAAGGTGGAAAGTAGGTTTGTAAGGTGGAAACAAGGACTTCAGGTTATTTTTTGTTTAGCAATTTCCCCCTTTTGGTCAGTTTCTCACTTAGGTGAGAGTATGTTCAAAACATAGTGCCTTCGTGCCACACTCAGTTAACATCTTTCTGAGTTTCTGGTCTCACCACATCATTCACAAGTTATGGTGCCCACATTTTTCTTTTGAGCTTTTATCACTACAGTTGAAGAGAGATCATTTGACATCGTTGAGATGACTGCATGCAAACATTTAAAACTTTTGAGAGAATACAGTGCACCAGGGAGACTATTATGTCTATCAGGAGGATAATACCAAGAGTTTGGGGTGTGCTCCTTAGCCAGGTCCCAGTGAACCAAACCAACTAAAATCAAATAGATCAAAGAATGGGCTACATAAAATGTCTACCATTTTCAACCAAGCAGTCTGCTCATTAATCTCCTACTACTGAATCTCCGTAATACCCAACGTATGCCTCTACGTGCAACTAGAAGTATCAGCGACAGCCAGTACTTCTTTGTTTAGCCAGTAAGTCATCTAGATCAATTCTGTTATTTAGCATAACTTTAATAAGAGAATTTCAAATCCGTTGTGAAACCATAGCCTTTGCAGTACAATCTGTTATAGAGCCCAGCGTGAGGGATAAATTTCTAACTATTGCCTCATTTACTCCAAACCATGGGAAAAAAGACCTAACAAATGATGCCCATCCAGGTGAGCAAAAGCCTCCTGGCAATGTACTCTTTAACTTATGCAAGCAATGTTCTCTTTAATCTATGACGTAGGTTAAAGAGTGGACCAATGTTTTGTTTCTGATCAATTATGAAGCAACAAAGGTGCCATTGATTCTGCCTTGTAGCCTCTGGTCTAGGTGTTGAGAACATATCTCTAGGCCTCACAATGACCATCTATCCAGACCCCTGAATCTAGAGGCTCAAAACCAAAAACATACATAAGCTCACCGTCAAATCAAGCAATTATTGAATTGTATTTCACCAACAATTTTGAAGTCATTCCTATTTTACCAACAACTTTGAAGCTAGCTTTATTTACCAAACATTATCATCTACAAATAACACATATAGACATATAGACATATAGACATAGAGACACAGAGACACATAGAAGCAGATTTACAGCTTTCATAAAGTGTTCTCATTTGCTGGCTTTCAGTTTTTTCCCCCCATTCAGACTATCTCTCTTTCAATTGCCCTGTTTCATTGCCCTAAGCAATTGTTAGCTAGGCAGCTCTAAATTTGCATTTCTAAAAGGACAGCTCAGGTGAAACAAGAAACTGTATATTTCAAAAGTACATAGCTAAGATTTTAGGCCTAAATATAATAGCATCATTTGTTCAAATCAAGGAAAATCTGATGTAAATGAAAGTTCAATTAAGAGGAAATGTTCAGAAAAGCAGCTTAAAGAAAGTATGACTTGTTATGTAAATGTAAAACAATGGCAGGCATTTCTAATGAACACAAACTTATATATGGAGGTTTCCTTTATAGATGTAAATTTATTTTACTAAAAGGTTTCAAGATAGCCAGTTAAATACCAGAAAAGTGCATTTTGGAGATCAATTTAGTTCAATAGGTAGGTAGCCTTTTCAGTTACTATTTCTTAGATAAAATTACTGAGTTCAAGGTGTAGCCCACTAAAAAAAAAAATAGGGCAAAGATAACTTTTTGGTTTTTTTTTTTAGTCAGAGTCTAGCTCTGTTGCCCAGGCTGCCAGGCTGGAGTGCAATAGCACATCGACTCACTGCAACCTCAGCCTCCCGGGTTTAAGCAATTCTCCTACCTCAGCCTCCCAAGTAGCTGAAATTACAGGTGCCTGCCATCACGCCTGGCTAATTTTTGTATTTTTAGTAGAGATAAGGTTTCACCATATTGGTCAGGCTGGTCTCTTGGTCAGGCTGGTCTTGAACTCCTGACCTCATGATCCAACCGCCTTGGCCTCCTAAAGTGCTGGGATTATAGGTGTGAGCCCCCACATCAGGCCCAGCATTTTCTGTACCTCGAGTTAGCATGAATAGATCTGAAAAAGAGAAGACACAAGTCTACTTTGCCTGAAGGCCTACATTTTTTTTTTTTTTTTCGACGTGTACATGGTGTGGGAAGGCTGGTTGCCCCACCATGATCTTTTCTATTTATTTATTTATTTTTATACTTTAATTTCTGGGATACATGTGCAGAACGTGCAGTTTTGTTACATAGGTATACACGTGCTTTGATGGTTTGCAGCACCTATCAACCTGTCACCTACATTAGGTATTTCTCCTGATGTTGTCCCTCTCCTAGTCCCCGACCCTCCGACAGGCCCCAGTGTGTGATGTTCCCCTCCCTATGTCCATGTGTTCTCATTGTTCAACTCCTACTTATGAGTGAGAACGTGCAGTGTTTGGTTTTCTGTTCTTGTGTTAGTTTGCTGAGAATGATGGTTTCCCGCTACATCCATGTCCCTGCAAAGGACATGAACTTATCCTTTTTATCCTTTTTTATGGCTGCATAGTATTTCATGGTGTATATGTGCCACATTTTCCTTATCCAGTCTATTATTGATGGACATTTGGGTTGGTTCCAAGTCTTTGCTATTGTGAGTAGTGTCACAGTAAACGTATGTGTGCATGTGTCTTTATGGTAGAATGATTTATAATCCTTTGGGTATATACCCAGTAATGGGATTGCTGGGTCAAATGGTATTTCTAGTTCTAGATCCTTGAGGAATCACCACACTGTCTTCCACAATGGTTGAACTTGTTTACACTCCCACCAACAGTGTAAAAGTGTTCCTATTTCTCCACATCCTCTGCAGCATCAAAACCAAAATGAGATACCATCTCACACCAGTTAGAATGGCAATCATAAAAAAGGCCTACTTTTATAAACACTTTATTCAAGATACCTTTCTTTTCGACTTTAGGGTGGATAGTAACTTAGTCAAAAGGTTAGCAGATTAAATTTTTCTTATCAATTAGTTACTTACATTTTTTATTGATCTTTTATAGAGTCTTTTTTTAAAAGCAATAAAAATACTGAAATCTTTGCAGAAGCTTTTGCACATCAAGAGGCATCCCTAGATAAGACTAATTTGGAAGCCCTCATTTTCAAATGCACTCTTCAAGTGTAGTGTTGTTCATTTGGAACATTCCACTGTAATTTTAAATTATCTTTAGTAAGATTTTGCCATTTCTATAAGTATTTGCTGCTTCTGGGGCCTAGAACTTATACCTGTAAATGTGGGCATACCTGGAAGGTGGAGTACTCAGTTCTTTAGAAGTTAGGGATCTTGCCTGTAATCCCAGCACTTTGGGAGGCCAAGGTGAGCAGATCACAAGGTCAGGAGATCGAGACCATCCTGGCTAACACAGTGAAACCCTGTTTCTACTAAAAATACAAAAAATTAAATTAACTGGGCGTGGTGGCAGGTGCCTATAGTCCCAGCTACTCTGGAGTCTGAGGCAGGAGAATGGTGTGAACCCGGGAGGCGGAGCTTGCAGTGAGCCGAGATTGCGTCACTGCACTCCAGCCTGGGCGACAGAGCGAGACTGTGTCTCAGAAAAAAAAAAAAAATTAAGGATCTCATTTTTACCTTGAATACTGGCTTTGGCTCTCAGATCTCCCTGATCAAATTAGCCAATGATCTTTCCCTACCTAAGCACACAAGTAAAAGAAACAAGGGGGACAGACACAAAAGTCTCTGTAAATTTCTGAAAGCTGCAGTTTGCACACCCTGCAGTATTACCATTTACTACCAGTTTCTGTCTGACTCAGTCAGACATCTGAGGCCTCTAACTGGATCCAAGCCAGTTAATTATTGGATGCAATTCAATTCTGGACTTGGTTCAGTTTCTCTTGTGATGTCCAAACACAGTCTGAATCAGAAATGTGCTCAAACAAACTCGGAGAGCTCAAAACACCAATTTGTGGAGCTTCAGAATCAGAGAGAGAGAGAATTTAACCATAATCCCAATCCCTAGTTGCGAAGCAGTGAACACAGTGGGCCTGGTGGGTACCTGGCTTGGTACTCCTGGTAGTCACTTGAAGTGCTTCTTCAAATCCCACTTCTGATACCATCTGTTAAAAGAAAACCCTTAAACAAATTAAATTTAACTAAGTTTAATTGAGCAAAGAACAACTTGCAAATTGGGAAGCCCTCAAAGCAGAAAAGGTTCAGAGAGGCTCTAGCAGAGCCACACGGTAGAAGACTTATGAACAGAAAAAGGAAGTGATGTACAGAAAAAGGAGGTACAGAAGCAGCCAAATTGGTCATAGCCCACTGTTGGCCTGATTTGAACAGTTTGAACAGTTAGGCACCTTTGATTAGCCAAAACTTAGTAACTAGCACAAGAGTAGGTTACAATCTGTGTAATATCCATTTGGGTTCATTAAGGACAGAGAAACCTTTAAGCGAAACTTAAAATATGTAAGGAGGCAGCTTTATGCTTAACTTTTTAACACTATGTACCATGGGCAGGTTATTTGTTCACTCATGCCTCATACTGCTTAACTGAAAAATGAGAATAAAAATAATTTCTGTCCCACAATATTAGCAAAGTTATGTTTAAATTCTTTCAGCATTTTTACTTTAATAATCATTCTTATTTACATAACTATCATAGAGATACCAATAGTTGAAGAACACCAAAAACCCATAAACATGTTTCTTTTTACTTATGAAGATACAGTGAATACGTTCTAATTAATAGGAAATAAGTAATTAAGAAATATTAAAATAATTATTAAGTACTACCCCCTTTGATAGCTATTAGAATAGGACAAATCCTTGGAGTTTAAAAAAGCTAAATTCTAGATGAGTAACATTAGTTCAGTCCCATAAACTACTATAAACAGATTTTAGGACATTTGTAATAAGTAAGGATTTTTTCCCCTCTATTTAGTAAATTCTGCTATAGCAGTAATGTATAGTAATTGAAAAGCATTAAAGGAAATCTTTTTATCAGGCACTTTTCCCAATTAAGTGGTCATACTATTTATCAGAATACCAATTAAATATAATTCACTGAATTATTCAAGTGAATAGAGTCTGGTTAAGGAAAGAGGAGAAATTCAGAAAAAAAAATACTTCTCAAATATTGAAAACTGATATTACAAAACGGTAAAACAATTTATTTTCTCGTAAATTATTCTTATAAATTATCTCATTGAGTCCACAAGCAGAAGAATGAACCTGCAAAACAAAGAGGTAAATAGGCAAAATAAAATTTCAAACAGCTGTGGAGACTTTAAAGCTGGGGTCTACCAAACATTCCTCTCAAATGAGTGCTGTCTCACCTGCAGCTGCATCTTGTTTCATTTGCAAACCTAGGATGGATCCATAAGAATAAAATTGATGATTGCATCAATTTCTCTGAGTTTTAATCCTTTCCCTATGATAGCATCTTCTCCAAAGTGAGAATCTCTAGAATCATCACAACCAACATCTGGTTACATTCCTGTTCGAGATAAAATAAAACTGACTCCACTCTTCATTGAACATACATTCTAATTTTCCTTTCATTTTTCTGACAAAAGCACAGGAAGGAACAAGGGCAAGAATATGGCAAACCAAGTGCAGGGTTCTTGCAAAAATAACCAGCCATGAGGAAGATGGAAGGTCAACCAGGATTTGCTTGGGCAAGACACAGTTTTTGTTCTCATTTTCAAAAACACAGATGAAAGAAACTTGATTATCTAGCTGTTTTCTATTGGCCTATAAATTCCTCAGGGGACATTTCCTCAACATCTAACTGTCCATCTACCACAACTAAATGGCAACAGTACACAATAGTTAGGAACAGGAACTGTGGCACTCAGCTGCTTAACAGCTGCGTGACCTCAGGTCAATAACTTCATTTCGTCATCTTAGATTTAGTTTTCTCATCTATAAAATGGAGCAAATCAAGGTACTTACATCATAGGACTGTTGTGAAGATTAAATAAGTTAATATTTGCAACGTTCTTAGACAAAACTTGACACATGGTCAGTTTTTAAGCACTCAACAAAATATCCTTATATTGAATTGGCGGGTTTATTAGGACAAGGCAAAACTTGGAAGTCATTGATGCTGGTATTGGGAACCATTGCCTATCTGTTGAGAGTCTCTCTCCCTGCTTTTGGTCTTCTAGTCTTTCTCATATAAGCATGTTAAGGCAAACTAAATATGGCCTGAGAAGGACTCTGTACTTGTATATTTGAGTCCTGGTGGATGAACTGTAACCTAGCTTAATAGACAAAATTGAAAACCTAACAGGAGTATGTGCCTATAACAATAACTGAGTCTTGGCCGATCCCAGCAGTCACACTTCAACCACTCATAAACTGCTAAGTGTTCAAACCATGTCCAAATAAGGTAAATGCCAACCTGTAACCCATCCAGCTGTTTCTGTACCTCATGGCCAATTTCTGAACATCTTTTCCCTTTTTTTGTCTATAAGTCTTCTTCCACCACGTGTCTGCGCTGGAGTCTCTGTGAACCTGCTGTGATTCTGGGGGCTGCCGGATTCACGAATTGCTCATTGCTCAATTAAATTCCTTTAAATTTGATTTGGCTGAAGTTTTTCTTTTATGAAGCACCTCACACTCACATGTCAACTAATTTTTCTGAAGAACAAGTTATTGATGACTTAAATTATTAATTCCTTTACTCTTAGTGTGTTGGCTTTTTAAGGGAAGTAACAATGATTTTCTAACTTTGCTGCATATCAAACATACCTGGGAATCTTTTAAAAGCTTTAAGTCCCAATGCCCAGCTTTAGAAACTTCTGAAAACTAGGCCTAGGCATTCATATTTAAACCAGGTTTCCTTGGAACTCTGACACTGGCAGTGTCAGTAACTGGTATTTGGGAAACTTCGAGTATAGAAAATTTGAAACGCTTAAGTACTGCATTTTTAGTGAAGGAGTTTTGAGTGCTGTGATTAGTCTATTGGTGGTGGAGGAAGTATATTTTCTGCAGTATGGAAACCTCTTTCGGCTGTTAAAATTGCATTATGCCATCATTAGTGTTGCTTGGTAACCCTAATGGTTCTTCAGAAGACTTCCTGTAAACTTCCCAAGTACGAGAGTGTTGCTGCCAACTCCTTTTTTTACTGGTATCATTTTCAAGGGTAATAGAAATATTTATTCTGATATTCCTCTTTAATATTCTTCCCACAAATACTGCTCTTCAAGGGAATCAGACTTATTAAATGAGTACATTTCCATAGCTTTCCTTTCTACATCCTTCAATACTCCCTTGGGTATTGGTTCATGCTCCATCAGTTATTTAAAATTAAATAATGAGTAAAAAAATATGCTTAACTTTCTGCACCTTTTTCTAGTCATCTCATGTAATTATCATATGCAATATAAAAATCCAATTTACAAAGTACTTTGAGATCCCTGAGCAAAAAGGGGACTTTGTTTCTTGGGTGTTTTAGTTCATTAACTGCTGTAAGGAATAGAGAATATACTGAGGCCTGAGAAAGTTGTGGTTGTGACTAGTGGGATTAATATGATGATGATGATAAGGGCTATTATTATCTCCATCATTCTTATTATGACCTCCTGACTGGGCAACTGTAGTTAGCAGCTTCAAAGTAGTGGCTTATTAGCTTTCAGATGAGAAACTGTAGGGTCTCCCTGAATATTTAAGGCTACGATAAAAAGAATGAAATAGAGAATTAATGACTTGGAAAAAAATCAAAATGACGGATATGGCTTTGAAAGGAGAATATAGGATCTATCTTTAATATATCAGGACAATATTTAGCCTAGGTATAAAAGTATAGTGGATCAAACATCAAAAAATAGCTCAAATAAACATAGTGTTTCATTTGTTTCCCATAAGCTACATAAAACTAGAAAAATAAACATCGACTGATAATGTGGAATAAAAGACATTTTGCAAATAACTTTTCAGCAGTAGGAAAACCCTTTTTTCATTTGGTTAAAAGTGTTAAAGACGGAAAACCAATGCTTATGAGACCAAATGCACTTAATGTATTTCTTATAGTCTTTAGTAATACATAATAAAATATTTTTAGTACTGGGAACAACTTCTTTACAAAAGTTACCCCTCTTCATTACGATTGACTATCATGTTTTGTTATGACTTAAAGGTTACTTCTAAGTTAGAAAACATGTATTTTAATATTATATTCAGTAGGTTAAAAATTCATATAATATTCTTAGAAATCAAGAATTTGTGATAATGTGACTCTAGAAATACCTTAACTTGGCATCATTGTTTTAATTATTGCTCCTCAACAATGTTTTATTTCTTTCAGAAACATTGTAAATTTTAGATAGCAAATTTGCACTTGTAGATTCTTAAATTAATATTCTATTTTTTATTTCATTGCTGAAATAATGTACTATTTGTGGATTAACATCACTAGGCAAGTAATATTGGTTAAGGATACTTTTCACAACACAAGCGTTATAATAAAAGGCTCCTTAAAAATATGTTTTTATATTACCTTGAGATTTGCTTTTTTATGAATTCGGAATACACTTTTATGAGCCATCATTCATATCGGCCAAGAAAGTCCCATCTTTGTTGTTAGGAATTGAATATTATTTGTCTTTATTTGTAGTCTAAATAAACAATCTCAGAAATTTTTAGTATGAAAATGAGAAGACATTGAGAAATATTAATTTATTTCACATATTTAGAGAGATATTTGGTAGCACGAGTGCTGATACATTTATTAAACAAATTCCTTACAGAATCTGATTTTTGTTAGAGCACATGAGTCTTCAGGTCATCATGAAAATTACCCTAAATCTTATAAATTGGATAGTTAATGATTTACAGATTTCTTAGTTGATTTATGTGTTGGTTGAAAAATAACTAAATTAGGCTGGGCGCGGTGGCTCACGCCTGTAATCCTAGCACTTTAGGAGGCCGAGACGGGCGGATCACGAGGTCAGGATATCGAGACTATCCTGGCTAACACGGTGAAAACCCGTCTCTTCTAAAATACAAACAAAAAAAAATTACCCGGGCGTGGTGGCGGGCGCCTGTAGTCCCAGCTACTCAGGAGACTGAGGCAGGAGAATGGCGTGAACCCGGGAGGCGGAGCTTGCAGTGAGCCGAGATGGCGCCGCTGCACTCCAACCTGGGCGACAGAAAAAATAAATAAATAAAAGAAAGGAAAGAAAAATAACTAAATTAAAAATCTACATAATGTTTCTAGATTCCCATTTCCAGAATTTATTTTCTACCTCAGTGTCCAAAGTTAAATAAAAAGATTCATCAAAGTTATAAATAAAAAAAAGTACTAGCATAATTTAGGGGAGAATATAATTCTTTTTGCACTAAGCAGTGCTGTAAGGAAGTAAACTAGAATTGCGTTTAAACAAGTCAACATATTTAAGTTTAAATCTTAACATCTCAGTGTAAATCTGAAGTAGACACAATTATTCTTGCTGCATATTTAGCAACAATTTAATTAGAAACTCCTTTTTTTTTTTTTTTTTTTTTTTTGAGATGGAGTCTCGCTCTGTCGCCAGGCTGGAGTGTAGTGGGGCCATCTCAACTCACTGCAACCTCCGCCTCCCAGGTTCAAGCTATTCTCCTGCCTCAGCCTCCCGAGTAGATTGGACTACAGGCGCCTGCCACCATGCCCAGCTGATTTTTGTATTTTTAGGAGAGACAGAGTTTCACCCTTTTGGTCTCTATCTCTTGACCTCGTGATCCACCCACCTTGGCCTCCCAAAGTGCTGGGATTACAGGTGTGAGCCACCACCCGGCCTGAAACTCCCCCTTTTTAAAATTAACAATTGTCACTGCCTTCGAAAGAGCCTTTCTTTCTTTTAAGGGTAGTTTTAGACCCACAAAGGATAGATAAGTACTGCAGTTTCTAGGTTAGTATTTGAAATAACAGATCAAAGTCAATGTAATGGTTTCTAAAACTTTGTAGATCCTCATTGAGTATGAAATCCTTTTTAAAAATCCCATTTTGGGCAGGCACGGTGGCTGACATCTGTAATCCCATCACTTTGGAAGACTGAGGTGAGTAGATCACCTGAGGTCAGGAGTTTGAAACCAGCCCAGCAACATGGTAAAACCCTGTCTCTACTAAAAATACAAAAATTAGCTGGGCCTGGTGGTGTGCGCCTGTAATACCAGCTACTTGGGAGGCTGAGGCAAGAAAATTGCTTGAACCCAGGAGGCGGAGGTTGCAATGAGACAAGACTGCACCATTGCACTCCAGTCTGGCTGACAGAGCTAGGCACCATCTCAAAAAAAAAAAATTTATCCATATGGCATTAAATATTGTGACAAACATGGAAATGCAATAAAGATACGGTTGTTAGTGAACAAATAATGCTTGTCATTGTGTTCTCATTCACACAAGAAACACTTCAAATTACCTACAACCTAGAACAAAACAGACAAGTTCCTACTTTCATGGGATTTATCTTGTAATGAGGCAAGACAACAATGAACAGATACAGTAAATAGAAACATGTTAAGAGCTATGATAAAGATAAAACAAGGGATATCAACTAGCATTTCTGGGACACTAAGATTGAGTGGTCAGAAAATGCCCTTCTGAGTGGACGATATTTAAGGCAGGTATTGAATGACATGCAGGAGATTGTCCTGGGAAGGTCAGTGGGAAAGGACACTCCCAGCTGAGGACCTAATATGTAAAAGATATATTCCAGAGACAAACTGGAGATTGAGCAGAGGAGGCTGAGCCAGGAAAGGAGATATGACCAGCAAGCAAAGAGGAAAATTAGCAGAGGAAACTGTTCTATATAAAGGAGTGGTGAACAATGTGAAATGCCTATGAGAAATTTAGTGAGATAAGGACGATCAAGTGACCATTTGACGGAATGTAGGTTGTTACTGATCTAATACTGCACAGTTTCAGAAGAATAGAGAGTGGTCCAAGGAAAGAATGAAAGGGAGAGAAAATGGTTATAGCAACATAGTCAACACTTTTTGAAAGGTTTTGCTCCAAAAGGGAATGGAGAAATATGGTAGAAGCTGGAAGACAAAATCAAAGAAACCTGCTTGTGTTAGTGGAATAAATCAGCACAGAGGGATAAATTGGTAAACAAAAGGATTTTTCAGAATGTGAGTCCTGAATTAGGAGAGGCATGTGTTTGAGAGCATGCATGCAGGGCCTGGTTTTAGGAGAAGCAGGGATGCATCACCTCTGGTAATGGAAAATATGAGAAAGTGGGTGCACGGAGGGTGATTTGCATCATGGGATGGAGGTTGGAAGATTGAGGAGATATGAAAATTGTGACACAGTCTTGTTTTGGAGAGTGGGAAGAGAGCATTGATTAAAGTATAAGGGTAACAAATCAGTATGGAATGCCCAGTTAGGATTTGTGGTCCTGAGTTTAAACTGAGATCAGTCAGGAGAAATTCATGCTTTTCTCCAGGCCTGTTCAGCTTCCTGTGTGGAATAAAAGATAACCAGAGTTAGAGGTTTTTTACGGAAAATAAAATGGTGGAAAAGAAGAGCAAGAGAGTTAAATGTATTTTTTGAATGTTGCTATAATGATGTAATATGAAATATCAGGTGAATAAAGAGGAAAAAATGAGAGAGATCACAAATAACAAACAAGAATAAAGATTGGTGATTTGGAGAATTCATTAAGATCACAGCATAGCTGGAGTGGGAATGAGAGAGAAAGATAGGCAGGAAGTTTGAAGAATTACATACAGAAAATTGGGGGAGTGGTGCAATTATTAGTGATTTAAAAGGTCAAGAGTACCACCGTGGGGGTGGGTAACTGCTGTATGATAGGGGAAAAGGACACTGAAAATGGGCTGGGAGGCGGCCAAAGAACCGAGGCCAGGGTGTTGGAGGAGTTTTTCATGAGCATATTGAAGTCACCAATAAAAATGGCAGATACAGGAGTGGAGAATATAACAGATTCACGTAATGAAATCTTCTGTAGATAAGAGGAAGGGGCCAGGAGGTTAATAGATGCCAACTGTAAGAAAGGTGGTCTAATACGAGCTTCAAATAAGTCTGCATATTTCAGGTGGGGAGAAGTGACATGGAAACACGAAGAAAACAGACACCAACTTCATTATCAAACCCCAAAGGTTATCTGCATTAGTGACCAAATTACTATATTTACATCCAAATAATCCACATTGTATGGACAACACAAAATCTATTCCATCAGTTGTTATAGCTAAAAAGGGGTAGTATTTCATTTGAGTTTAACCCTCCTGTCTAATTTTTATTCCATAGCAAAAGATATTTGACCTTACTCACAGAGGTACTCTAGAGAATAGTTAGTTATTAGTATTTGAAATTATTATACATTCAACTCTATGTTCATTTTAAGGTTTGCCTTATATGAAATAAACATTGAAATCTTAGGGTATTACACTGGCAGAATAGAGAATTGTGATATAATGACCAGAAAAGAAGACTAGGAAGGCACTTTATTCTCATAGGTAATAAGAATGCACGCTCATCCTTTCCTTTCCTCTTTCAAACTGCAAACATAACAATTTAACTCTAAAGAGTTGATATTCCCTTGGCTGAGTGAAGTTAATAATGCAAAATAATCAGCGTATCTGAGGTACAATTTACAGGAACAACTTATAATATACACATCTTCTAATTCTTTTGACAAATGCGTTTGTTCCGACATCCTACGTTAGATCTATTTCTATGTCTTTTTTTTTGTAATGTATCTCAGAAAGAGGGTAAGGAGAATTCGTATTCTACAACACAACAGTTTGTTTTTTCATTTCACATTCATGATTACTCAAGTCACAAATGACATATGATGCAAACCAGTAATATATGTTTGCGCCTGACAGAGGATATTTTTCATCTTGCAAGTTTAGGTTACAGCTTCAGCAGCAGGTGTTGTGAATCTCAGTGAAGTGAAACGAGCTTCTAAACTCACTTCTCAGGTCTGACATACTTCAGAGTATTTCATGGGACCAGAAACAAAAGGAGCAGTCTGCCTTTTCTACTGTCTAAAATTTCTCTACATCATGAAAGTCTTTAGCTTCCTTCTAGGCTCTATAAGCTAGACTAAATCATTTTGCTGTGGTGGTTTTTCTTTCTTCAGATTAGAGCCTAGTTACCTAGAACCCAACTTTCCTGTCCTTTGCCACACCTCTTTCCTCTGCCCGATTTGATCTTGTTGGATCAGAGCAGTGTGGGAGCAATTCCTGTACACCAAATAATTATCCATACCTCTAGAAAAAATTCTGACTGATAAGACCTGGGTCACAGGAGGCACTTGATAAATACAATCAGTTCTTTATATCCGTGGGTTCTATATCTGTGAATTCCACCAAATGTAGATTGAATATTTGTTTAAATGGATGGTTGCACTTGTACTAAACATGTACAGACTTTTTTCTTGTCATTATTTCTAAACTGATACAGTATAACAACTATTTACACAGCATTTACATTGTATTAGGTATTATAAGTAACCTAGAGATGATTTAAAGTCTACATGAGGATGTATGTAGGTTATTTGCAGATACTGCATCATTTTATATCAGGGTCTTGAGCATCCCTGGATTTTGGCATCTGTAGGGGTCTTGGAACAAGTCCCCGACGGTTACTGAGGGATGGCTTTACTGGCTGAACAACTTGAGTGACTGCAGCAACAGGTTACTTGTGAGTGGACTGTGAATAACTGGAGGTAACTCTCCTACCTGCTGCCTTCTAGAGCCGGCCTCCAAGTGATTTCCAGTCATTCAGGAATGCTCTGCCCTAGAACTGCTGCTTTCCTTGCAGGAGAGTTACTTGAGCAGTCAGCACAGGTCCTAATTTCTGTTTGCTTCTTTGCTTTTTTCTATTTTACAAGCACTTTTTGCCATTAACGACTTGGTAGTAACTTGGGGAAGTAAAAGGGAGTGTTATTTCCAGCTGATGCTTACAGAAGTAATGAATTTGTGAAATATACCATCAGGATGAAAATCATCTTCTCTCCAGACACTTCCTCCTGCCTTCTTTTACCAACACAAAAGGACTTTGAGAGGACTTTAACTGTCCAAGCACATCAACACTTTTGACTGCCAATTTGATCTAACTTGCCCAATAACCGCAGCTCTCAGATTCCTTCTAATCTAAGCAGCCTTGTATAAAAAGACACAGGAAGAGAATATATTTTAGGGGCCTCAGATACCAAGGCCTATGAAACACTTTTATGGTAGGGAGGACATGGATATTGTCATCATCATTATGTAACAGCCCCTGCCTGGGATAAAAACTCACCAAGAGACTTCATGTGCTTACCATCGGTCACTTATAGCCTATCAAGACATTCTAGATTCTGGAGGGAATGAACTAGAGTGAAGCTGCCTGGCAAAATTTGACTTGAGAATCTAGACTTCAAACGTATTCTTCTGAGGGCTGGAATATGTTGGAACATAAAGAATGTAATTTTGATGAAACAAATACAAATACCTATCTGGAATAGTTGCATTTGGGGGATTGCTGGGCAAAAATTCACTTCTTCTATTCCCCCGAACTAAGCAGAAATACTACTAATATCAATAAATAAAATGGCAGGTTAATGTCATCCCACTCAACCACCAGTTATTTAACCAACTTGTTTCTAATGACCCACTTAGGCATCAGAAGCTCTGGGGCCACATTCCAGAGGCCAAAGGACTCTTCCCCTCCTTCCTTTGCCTACATGGCTTACATTACTTCATGGAGGTATTTCATCTTCCATGCCCCAAACTCTTTATCCATATAGCTGAGTAATTTTTTGGAACCATAAAGTCGATCATGTATTTTCCTAGCTAAAAACTCTTCACTGGACTTTCATTCACTTAGAACAAAATCCAAAAATTAAAAATAAAAGTATTATATGATCCAACAATCCTACTTCTTATCCAAATAAATTGTATTTATCCAAAAGAATTGAAATCAGGATCTCAAAGACATTTCAGCACTCCTATGTTCATTGCAGCACTATTCACAATAGCCAACATGCTGAAACAACCTAAATAGATAAAGACAAAAAAGATAAAGAAAATGTGGTATATATATGCAGTGGAATACCCTTCAGCCTTAAAAAGGAAATTCTGCAATATGTGGCAACATACATGAACCCTGAGGACATTATATTAAGTGAAATAAACCAGTTACCGAAGGACAAACATTGCATAAGACCACTTACATGAGGTGTCTAAAATAGTCACATTCATAGTATCAAAGAGTGAAATGGTGGTTGCCTGGGGCTGGGGAGAGGGGAATATAAAGAGTTAATAATCAATGGGCATACAGTTTCAGTAAGAAAGATGAATGATTTCTAGAGATCTGCTTTATGACATTTCACTTATAATCAACAATAATGTATTGTACACTAAAAAATGTGTTCAGAGGATAGATCTCATATTATGTGTTCTTACCAGAGTGAAACAAATTTTTTAAAAATCAAACTCCTAGGCACATGCTATAATGTCCTGGCCCCTCTATACTCAGCTCATATTACTTTTACCCTCCTTTACTAAACCCTAGCCAGTCTTATTTTGAAGCCTCAATTATTCCATGTGTATTTTAGCCTCAGGGCCTTTGCACATGCTGCCCCTCTTCCTGGAAGGCTGCTCCCCTTTCCTCCATACAACTACCTTCCTCCTCCACAGACACTTTATCTTGCTCTAAAGCTCTCATTGCACTTGGTAACTGCACATAGGTGTGCTTGCTTATCAAATGTTTTTCCTCTCTGGAGTGTAAGTTCTAGAAAGAAAAGTGGGGACCTGATGTGTTTTGCTTACCACTCTGTTCCCTGGTACATAGAAGATACTCATTAAATATTTTTTGAAATATGATAGAATAAAATCATGAGGATGGCATAGATGGCCACTGGGCTCAGACACCTTCCAAATTCCCATTGACTGTTAAGTGACCCCAAAGTAGCAACATCCCCTCTTCGTCAGTCCTGGGCACTGATCTGACCCAGACAGCCTTTTGACAAATAATAAATATTAGGACTAAAAGGTACATTGGAGATATTAGTTGACAAAAGGGAAAATCTGAGCCTTATAAAGCTGAAGTGACTTATCGTGGGAGGGATTGCTTCTGCTCCACTCCCTGAGGTTCCTTGATGAGGGATTTTTCCTCAACACTCCATGCCTCTTATTCCACTTCTACTCACCTCTTGGAGGTGGAGTGAATTAGATGTGTAACGGGTCTGGGAGAGGAACTTCGGATGTGGGTTCAGCCTCTAAACCCCGCTTTCTCTTTGGGATCTGCCACAGAACACAGACATTCTGCACTGCTCCTCCTTGCCTTCGGGTTAGGCTCTTCTCCAAGGTGTGGTGTGTAGCTGTCTGATTCTGCATCTCTTTGGGGTGATGAGACAGACTTTGAAATTCTGGGTTCAGTATTTGCAGGGCCTGCATACATAAGCTGTGTTCCCAAACCTAGCTTTTATCAGTTTAAAAGGAAGTAAGTTTCTACTTCCTCTCTCTTAGTTGATTCATAACTGGGTGAATTTATTCCCCTTACATCCCAACACCAAAGCCCAAAATTCATCACTGTCAGAGTAAGGGATTAGAATTCATCTTCCCAAGCTCCAGCTCTGATTTCCAATGTGTGATCCTAATAGCTTAGCCAGTTCCCTGACAACTCCCTTCTTAGCCACGGCCTAAACTGTCACCACCACAGTCAACACTCCCACTGACCCAGCACACAGGGGCAAGACCGTCCTCCAATCCATATTTTTCCCAATTATTATAAATATGTCCATATTTATAATGATTTCACATGAATATGTTTTCAGGCTAGTGAAATAAATGTTTATATAGACAACTTAATAAAAAAATTGAGTAATGATTAGATTAATGAGAAAAATAACTCATCATAAATTAAGTTGTTAATACATATTTTAACATCAACATGTTTATTTTTACTTTTCCCTATTTTGTTAATAATTTTCTCAAAAGACAAGTGTTTTATTTTAAATTGTCTTATATAGCTTCTTTAGAGCTGGACATTTATCTGGACATGCAATCACAATATTAATCCTCTTCTGGTTGATGCATATTTCAGTTAGTAATTGGCTAAGTAAAGATTTCCGGTCTGTTATTGCTATAACCGAATGACTATAATATTGCTAATGGGCCAACAGGTGGGCCTTGCCTATGTTCTAGTAGAATATAAAAATTATTGGGTATGATTATGACCTTTCTTGTTAAAACAAATACCTTCCATGGTCATTCCAGAAACAGGAGGAAGAGAAAATTACCTGCAATGAAAAAGTAAAAGAAACACATCTCTTTATCAAAAATGTTAACCACTATTACCTCTTAGGCAAAAAGAAAAAGAACAATAATAAAAATATATAAATAAAATAAGCTTTCAAGCAAACAAATGAAAACATCTCCCCTATAGTCATGTTTTTTAGACTGAGGTAGCAGTGTTGAAAAGGGTAAAGCTATTTTAAGTCATGCATTTGGAGGAGCACTGAATCAATGGATGTTTTAACATTTTCCATTAGGAGACTGACATTCTAAACGTTTTTCTGTGTCAAGGTGGTATATGTCTTTCTTAGTTTGGAGGCTGTGTGTTATTTCAAAGATTCTTGTGTGTTGGGTATAGCTGGATATAGTTTTGATTTCTCATATTTTTGTTTTTTCTTATCATTAATCAGCCAGCAACTATCTGCAAAGAACCCCCCTCTGGATGTAGAAATGTTATAGATCTTGAAGAGATCAGAAAAAGACTATTTCGGTTTTGGCCGGGTGCGGCGGCTCAGGCCTGTAATCCCAGCACTTTGGGAGGCCGAGGCGGGTGGATCATGAGGTCAGGAGATCGAGACCAACCGGGCTAACACAGTGAAACCCCGTCTCTACTGAAAAAAAATAAAAAATAAAAAAATTAGCCAGGCGCGGTGGCGGCACCTGTATGTAGTCTCAGCTACTCGGGAGGCTGAGGCAGGAGAATGGCGTGAACTGGGGAGGCGGAGCTTGCAGTGAGCCGAGATTGTGCCACTGCACTCCAGCCTGGGCGACAGAGTGAGACTCTGTCTCAAAAAAAAAAAAAAAAAGATTATTTCTGCTTTAGCTCCTACTATCTCAAAGCTTATCATTGGTTGGAGACAAACAGATGTCTGTGTGTGCGTGTGTGTGTATGTATGTATCTTTTTTTTTGAGACAGTATCTCACTCTGTCACCCAAGCTGGAGTGCAGGAGTGCAATCTCTGCTTACTGCAACTTCTGCCCCGCACCACCCCTGCCCCCACTTCAGCCTCCCAAGTAGCTGGGAATACAGATTTGGGACACCACACCTGGCTAAGTTTTGTATTCTAGGTAAAGATGGGGTTTCACCATGTTGCACAGACTGGTCTCAAACTCCTGAGCTCAAGTGATTTGCCTGCCTCGGCCTCCCAAAGTGTTGGGATTACAGGCGTGAGTCACCGTGCCCATCCACAGATGTGTCTTGACATTCCCTTTGTGTATTGTATGCAGTAACACTACTCCCTTACACAAAAACTATCTCCAGTCAGGATCATTGTCTCTCTTGATTTTTCATCTCTTAGATGGGGTATAGGCTGAGCTACTGAAAGAAAGAGACCTGGAGACACAGGGGCTTGAACCTGAGAGAATTGTATTTCCCTCACACACAACAGTCCAGAGGAAAGGTTCCAGGCTGCAATAGTGGCTCTGTTCCACAAAATCATTTGGGGTGAGGTTCTTTTCATCTTGTGCTTTTACCATCCTCTTGAGTGTTTTTATTGTTATGACCAAAAACTGGTTGATGTTACATGTGTGTTTCAGCCTTCAGAAAGTAGAGATTAAGCCTATGATATGTAGTTCCACTTTATGTAAGTGTCATTGACATAACAATATTTACCAATATCCAGTTATTTTCTATTTATGGCCACACAGAGGATTATACTTCTTCACTCTTTGTAGTTAGGCATGGTCACATGGCTAATTTTGAGCCAATGTGGCATAAGTCACTTCCTTGCTGAAGTTTTAATTGCTAGTGCTTGACTCTCCAGCCACAAAAACCTATGCTGATGTGGAGGTGATACAAGATAGAAACCTGCAGGAATCCTGAGTCAACACATAGAAGATGGCTGCCCAAGAGAGTCATCTGGGCTTGCAACAAATTTCTGTAAGAAAAGAAAACTTTTGCTGTTTATTGCACAACATAACCTATCCTAGTCTGTCTATTACAACAGATGATGTGAAAATTGTACACATAATTTCTGTCCATGTTTCATTGCTGAGAACATAGTCACATGGATACACCTGGTTCAAGGGCTAGCTAGGCTGTTTGTATTGCATTACTATGGAAACAGAGGACATCAGATGGTGGAGGTGTTGGGGGCATTAGTAGTCTGCCTTATTTCCTTGTTCAGTGTTGCACTTGCTTGTAATAGCCTCCACCCACTTCTCAGTCTGTGCACATCCCACTCATCCACCAAAGCAAAGTCTTCTGCAGACTTTCTTCTTAGAGAAATTGACTCTTTAATTTCTCTAAGTTTTGATTGCTCGATATTCATATTTTATTATGGGATTCATTCAAAAAGGTTATGGACTACCTACTCATCTTCAGGCATTGTATGACACTGGGTATATGATGGCGACATAATTCCTAGCTTCCAGAGCCTGCATCTTTCAACTTGCTTAGCACAAGTCCCTATCCAAATTACACAGTTAATAAATACTCCTTGATTGAACTAAAAAATAAGTCAGTCATGTATCAGCAGGTAATTAAACATTAGGGGACAGAACCCTATTGGCAGATAAGAGAAGGGAGAAAATCCTGTAGTAGATTATAGGAGGCATGAGGGCAGTGATCATGTCTGTCTCAGATCCAGGACAGGAAGGAGGAAATTCTAGCATGGAGAACTGTGAGGCAAGGGGCCTGATGGGTGATGGTGGGTCTTGAGGAATCTTAGGACATAAGGTTTGACAAGCATGTAGGGTGGGGCCAGATATCAGGAAGTCACTCATGGATTTTTGCATCTTCATGTGCTACAAAATGGAAGCATAACCTTTAAAAAAAATTCAACGGGCTCTAGAAAGACGAAACTGTTTTGTTAAATGGATTTGAATATAAATACTAATATTAGAGTCAAAAGAGGACTAAGGGAACACTATAACGATGAAAACTTAGACTGGGATGGTGATAGTGTACCTGGATGGAAAAGGGCAAATCTCATGGACATTTCAAAGGGAGGATAAATACGAATTGGCTACATGGAATACAAGAATTAAGGAGAAAAGAAGGGTTGAAAAGAACAATTGTGGATTTCAGCCTGGAATTCTGGAATGAGAGTTACACCAATAAAGAGATAAATGTATTTTACAGAAGGAACATGCAATGAGTTTAATCTGAAACATGTATTTGCTATGACAGGGGGATGTCTTTGTGGGGATGTTGAGCGGGCAGCTGAGGTCTGGAAAGCAGGGGTCAATAATGAGGATGTCTTGGAAGCCACATTCCGTGGGCATGCAGACTCAAAGAGACCTTGGTTCGGCTTTAATGTTTCCCAGCACATGTGAAGGTAAACATGACCAGTCCTCAGTACAACTGTCAATTGCCTTGCCCTCTCATGGACTCTCCCCTTGTTGGTGGAGTTCCTGGCTCATATGTACATACCAGGGAAGCAGAAGATGCCAGCTCATCTGGAGGAAGGGTAGAGTGGATGACGGCTGGAGAGAGGGAGAATGGTAGAAGGAATGCATCCCAGAAAAAAAAATATCATGCCTAGGAAGCACAGAGCTCTAGAGCAGAAGCACACGGGCAACTTCTGCAGAGCTGCAGAGGTGAAAGATATACTTATATATGTGTACATGTGTGTAGGCACAGTCAAATGCATATGTATTCATAAAAGAGCAGCAAATGTGTCTCCCTTACTAACCCTGCCCCTCAGCTATGTTTCAAACCACCTATCTCTTCCTCCATTCATTCAATAAGGACTTACTGAGTTCCATTTATGTGCCAGACACTGGGAATGTACAAAAGGCTCACACAGACATAGTCTCTGCCCGTACAATACTTATATACTAAAGAACCCACATGTAGGTGATGAATACATACAAACTAATTTGCTAAATCTGTGGTAAGTGTGAAGGAGAGAACTATGTGCTCTTGGTTTTATCAATCTTGCGTCCTCAAGGTAAGAGAGTTTAAGTAGAGTTTTGTGGAAGCAACATGCATTTTGGGTCAGCTGATACTTTGAAAATGGATCATTTAGGAAAATACTAACCTGATGGCTTGGAGAGGAGGGCCTGACCTTGGGTGCTTAAAACTATTCCCACTCCATCTACCACCCAAAATCTCGGCGCCTCATTCAAAAGGCAATCTCAGTGAGAGTAGAGGCCTACGTGCAGCTTCAGAGGCCTGGAAGTGTCTGTACAGACTTCTTCTCAGTTATTTCCAATTGTAATGGATTAGTCTGTCTTTGTGTTCAAGAAATAAGGGAAGTAAGGCTGGTGGAAAAATAATACAAATGGGATGTCAAGAAGATAATGGTGATGATAGTGGAGATTTGGAGTGAGGTTAAAGAATGATAGACGTGTAATTATTTTAAATTTAATTTGTATTTCCTTTTTTTTTTTAACCCATTGGTCACAGATTTGTTGGGTAGTAGAGTCAGGATTTTTGTCATTGACTGGAACCACTAGAATTCTAGTTCCACAGACCTTTGAGTAGAGAAGCCAGTGTTCCAGGGAACCTCTGTCCTCCTGAAGTTACAGCTGTAGAGCTGTTGGATAGGTTCTACTAGAATGCAGTTTTGTCCCTGAGGACACAGACCATTGCCATCTGTCCTTCAGCTCCCTGCTAGACTTAGATTTGCCCCCACCAATACTCCTCCAAACAATGGCACCTCAGCTAACTCAACTTTTCATTCCAGAATTCCTGCTGCTTTCAGCCATCAGGACATCTGACACTGGTCTTCAGAGGGGAGGATGTTTAGCAGCATGGGTGGAAGAGGTGGTGTTAGAAGATATTAGGAGAAACAGATTCCATCTGCAAGTCTTATTTATAGATGTCTTTGTAAGAAAAGAGATGGTCTGGAGAGGAAGAGTGTCTCAGTTCTTAACCATGTAGGAGGGTAGATGTGGGTGAGTGGAAAGTTAGACTTTCAGGAATACAGATCAGAAAACTTTGTTTCATAATTGTCTGAGTTAATATGTATATACCATAAAGTGAAAAACTATATAATGTGGCTATGATATCTTTTAGTAATAATGTATAATACAGTTACTTAATTATGTTTAAGGATTTGAAATTGTTGAAACTTGGATTTTCAGTAAAAAATTAATAGCCATTTAAACTATTTGTTGCCTATATAACTTATTTAGGAAACATCTGTTGATAGCTTGCAATATGAAAACAATTTGCTTTTCACAAAATGTGTAAGGCATAGCCCTTGACTTAAACAACATGGCATGTGGTTGAGAGATTCAAATAAAGTGATAAGGGATTTCCAAGGATTGGTTTGGCTTTTAGGTAACTGGGGAAGATACCTTGGAAGAGGTAGCATTTAAACTGGGATATGCAGCATGGACACATTTTAGCATTCCAGCTGGTAATGACTGGAATCTCAGGTAGAAAGAATGTGGATTAAAATCATGAAGCTACAATAAAGCAAAGGAGTGGGTAATTTAGTTTGGCAAAAGCACAGGGTGTAATATGAGAGAAGTGTGGACTAACCTGATAAGGTCTTGAAGGGCCCTGAGCCAGCACAAAGAGCATGAACTTTGTGTAATGAGGATGTCTGGGAACCTTTTGAGCAGCAGAGCTGAATGGTAGAGTGGTATATTAGGAAGGTAAATCTGATAGCAGGCTGGGGTAGATCACCAGAACAGATGAAGTGCAAATGGAAAAAGCAAGATAATGAGATTTCTCCTTGTGCTGGTGTTTTGGCACAACAGACCTAATGGATGTATAACTCAAAGGAAAGATCAGTGCAAAGAGAAAAACTGAAGGCAAAAAAGAGACTAAATTATTTTTAAGGAATTAAAACTGTTGAAACTTCAGTCTCAAACAATGGAGGGAAGTGTCAAGACTACAAATGGAAGCGTTAGCCAACCCTGCCACACCTATTCTAAGACCTGAAATAGAAGAAAAAGAAAAAAATTAAAGTATACTTCAAAATTACTCAGAGTAGATTTAAACATTTCCAACATTCTCATCACAAAAAAATAAGTAGGTGAGGTGATGGGTTGTTAATTGGCTTGATTTAATCTTTCTGCAACATACATGTCAAAATATCACATAAATATATACAATTATTTTTGGTCAATTAAAAATAAAATTAGTTAACCAATTAATTTTTTTTAGAAGGTGGCATGAGAGGTTCTAATGAAGGTGCCAAGGTCTGAGATAGAGAATTTCCTAGCGTTGGCCCATATCTCCTTATTCACCTGCCAAATATAACCAAAGCATTAAAAAAAAAAGTTTTAATTCTGACTTGGCTTTCACAGAAACCTGAAAAGTTCAGTCAAATGTGACTCAGCTTCAAGAACATAGAAAGTTTACTCCCTATAAAACTCTTTGGTTTCTTACCTTTTCAAGGAGAAGGACTTCTTGTTAAAATGAGGAACCTTACTGATCTGCCTATGATAACAGTCTCAATAATTCTGTAGGACCCATCTTGAGAACTGTTGTAGATACTGCAGCTATTCCTCCCCCAGTTTCACAGGGATTTTGTGAGGCTAAATAAAGCAAGATAGCAAATGTAAAATATTTTCTCTATAAAAAGTTGCTATGCAGATATTATAGCCCTATAAAAAAGTGCAATGTGGTTATTGCAACATATCAGAATAATCTGTGATTGTTTTTCTGTTCTTTATTATTTCTATTCAACCATCTTAGAAAAAGAATTTAAAGCCGTTTTATCTGGCTTATCATTTTAGGAGCTTCCTATATATGCTGATGAGGAGAGTAATGGGGAAAAAAATACTTTAAGCCAAGCAGGGTGTATGGGTAATAATGATACCTGCCAAAATGACACCCTTAACATTGTTGATAAATAAACAATTACAGCACTGGAGAGTAGACCATCTGGGGCTTGTCCAGGGAATAAACTATTGTTACTGCATTCTATGGCACAATAATTTCAGAATAACTTACCTATTGAGGTGGATCATTCAGAGGACATACTCATATTCTGGGCTTTAAGAAGGAAGCTTTCTGGCCACGTGTAAGTATCCATTCTAGTACCTTTTAGTTCAATACTATATGGACCCAGTTCTGTCATTGGAAAGAGGGGTAAATGTGGGAATTGAGTAGAGCTCTCTTTTCCAAATAATAATGAGAATCACTGCCAGCTCCCATAACATCTCATATCACATAACTGGTTAGTTAGTAACTAACTAACCAAAAGTATGTATTGGTTAGGAAATTGCCTGCCATCCCTGGATACATTTAAAGGCTTTTCACTTTTTCAGAGTTGTGGACCCGTAGACTTGTTTTCTCATTCTCAGGACTCTTAAATTGTGTTCACTAGTTTATAATGACATTAATAAGATTTCCTAAAATCTCTAGTGGGTGCGGTCTGAGCGATTTATAAATATGATACGGGTGTTTCATAGCTTTTATCTTCAATCTGCTACTAAGATTGTTGATAAGTGCTTACACTACTCCAGGATGCTGTAATAAGTCTCTATATTCATTTTTTTCATAATATTCTTATGAGGCAGTTAACATTACTTCTCTCGTAGAGACAAAATATATGTGATATTTTCTAAACAAACCACTACTAATACCTAAATATGTACAAATAGAAATGTCTTTATTCTTCAGTAAGAGAACTCAGTTTTTGCATTCTATTTCTAATGACAGAAATCTAACCTTGCCACAAGGTAAACTCAGCTCCTTCTTATTTTTCTTAGTGCTGCCTGGTTGACTATTCACTGTAAGATTTTCTCCCTCTTAGTTCTTCACTTACCCATAAGAATGACCTATGTTCCAGGAAGTTTCCATCTTGCCCTGGCCCTGACAGATAGATGAACTACTAGAAGAAAACACTGGGAAAATGCCATAGGACACGAATTTGGGCAAAGATTTTTTGGGGTAAGACCTCAAAAGCACAGGCAACGAAAGCAAAAATTGACAAATAGGATTATATCAAGCTAAAAAACTTCTGCACAGCAAAGGCAACAATATAGTGAAGAGACAACTTGCAGAATGGGAGAAAATATCTGCAAACTTTCCATCTGACAGGAGATTAATATGTTAATATATGGTTCCAGAATGTATAAGAAGCCCAAACAGTTCAATAGAAAAAACAACAAATAATCTAATTAAAAAATGGGCAAAACACCAGAGTAGACATTTCTCAAAAGAAGGCATACAAATGACCAACAGGTATATAAGAAAATGTTCCACATCACTAACAATCAGTGAAAGGTAATTCAAAACCACAATGAGATATCATGTCACCCTAGTTAGAATGGCTGTTATCAAAATGACAAAAAATAACAAATGCTGGTAAAGGTGGGCAGAAAAGGGAACATTTGTACATTGTTGACAGGCATGGAAATTGGTATAGCCATTATGGAAAACAGTATAGAGTTTCTTTTAAAAACTAAAAATAGAACTACCATGTAATCCAGCAATCCCACTGCTGGCTATGCATCCAAAAGAAAGAAAATTAATACATTGAAGAGATATCTGCATTTTCATGTTTATTGCTGCACTATTCATAACAGCCAAGATATGAAATCACTTATACTTCATATAAGTGGAATTATACAGCAATTGTTCATTTGTGACTGGCTTATTTCACTTAGCATAATCTCAAGATGATGATAAGTGTCCATCAATGGATGAATGGATAAAGAAAATGTTGCACAAATTCACAATGGAATAGAATTCAGGCATCAAAAGAATGCAATGCTGTCATTTGCAGCAACATGGCTGAGACTGGAGGTCATTATGTTAAGTGAAATAAGCCAGGTGCAGAAACACAAATATCACATGTTCTCACTCACATGTGAGAGCTAAAAAAAGTATATCTCATGAAGGTAGAGGGTAGAATGGTGGTTACCAGAGGCTAAGAAGGGAAAGGGAAAGAGTGGGATGAACACAAATACAAGATAAACGTTTGAGGTGATGAATATCCCAGTCACCCTGATTTAATAGTTACACATAGCATACATGTATCAAAATATTACATATACCCTTAAAGTATATACAACTCTGATAATTTTCTACTCATGAATTAATAATCACTCAGTTTGGCTGAGGAGACATGCCAATAATTTCCTGTAAAATATTTAACACTAAGCAGCATAACCTCACAAGGTGTCCTCCAATGTAAATGAGCTGCTAAATATATCTCTAGGTAACTAAAAGAACTTGACCTATAAGTGAAGATATTTCATCAAATCAGTTATATTTTTGCAAATATCTGCCAAAACAAGGCTTTATTTTTAACTTGATGATTTTTTCCTTTTTGGCAATAAAGAGATACTGGAATCAATTAATTTTTAGAAACCTCTAAATAGTTAACCTATAGTAAGACACATTCTTTCTATTGCATTTAAGGTGGCATAAGAACCTGCATTCGATCCTTCTAAATAATCACTAGAAATTTAAGATATAGGTTAAACAGGGTGATTAAAACATACACACACATATACATAAAACCTCCTATGTGCCATACACTGAGATGATAGGATATGTGACCATTAGATCCTATCCTGGAGTTAAGACTTTGGAAACACCTTTCAGGTAAAATAATATTCAATCTTATACCTGAAAAATAATGGGGGTTTTCCAGATGAAGTGAAGGGAACAGTTTGTTCTAGAAAGTTATTTTTTTAAAGACAGTTTTTTAAAAGTACATGGATATGTATAGATGGGTAAGCATAACTTGTGATAAGAATTCAATATCTCTTCGTCTTCCCTTCCTTTCCCATTTGAAACAATTTAGCCAAAACATCATTAAGTGGGACCAAGGAGGGTCAGTGTCCATGCCAGTAGAATGGGGAGGCATCATGCCCAAGAGCAAAATGTTATAGAGTCTGAGTGGTGTGTAGAGAGTGGCCCAGATGGTGGCCCAGTTTAGTGTCTGAGCCTAAGCAGGAAGAAGAGAACTTTCACAAAGGCGGGGCTACTAGTAACAGGCAGCTGTTTGGGATTAGAATCCAAGTGATTTGAAGAGGACATTTTCAATGGATGGCAGCCAAGAGCAGAGTAACAGAGACCAAGTGGGATGAGAAGACTAAATCCTATGGTGTTGGATTGGAATTAGAGATATTGGTGTGAGTTATGGTCTTCAATACAAATGGAAGTATGAATAGATAAGATAGATTTAGGAAAAATGTAGGTATAAACACACGTGTATATGTGTGTGTATATTGTAGGTTTATGTATATTTATGCATACACATACACACATAAACACATAAACACAAACATACATTTCCTAACTCTGTTGAGAAGACACCTAGTAACAATAACTTAAAAGCAATGAGTATATCTAGGGTACAGATCATGTTTTCTGATGACCATTTTTCCCTAAAATTAACTGTAGCTTCTTGGACTTGAGCAGAAGTACAAAATGAGTCTGGGCTATTTTCTTGTGCCAGAAAGCAAAGAACTATCCAAGAAGGTTGGGAGCCTGTCAGAAGGACACAGGAGACAACCTGAAGGGGATCACACTGCCTAAATCTGAGATAATTTAAATATCAAAGTAAATAATGATGGTAACTTTTTGAATAAAATAGAAGTTCATAAATATATACTGATACAAGTAAGATATTGAAAGTTTCATAAGGAACCGTGTATTTACACAGTCTCAAATTACCTCCCCACAAAACACTTATTAATTAAGAAGGAAGAATTTAGAGTTGAGAAGTCTGGCAAACACCACCTTAATTGAATGATCAAAGTTGACATCACAAATAACATGACAATTTGAAATCACATGCCAACTGCTAAGAAGCAAAAGCAAGGGAAACAAAGCATCACTTCTATAATATTCCATCCAAAGATGGGCCACCTGGATGAAAAACAAACCCTAATGAAGAACATGCTACAAAGTAAATCTGTCCAATAATCTTAAAAACTGCTGATGTCATGGAAGTCAAGGAATGACTGGGGAACTCTTCCAAACTGAAGAAGACTACAAAGACATCTAAATGCAACACATGGGTGGTACTTCCAGATGGCAAAGTAAGTTTCTCTGAAAAATCTGCTCCTTCTTAAAAGCAGTGAGGAACCTGGAAAAAATTGTCCAAATCATATCTTTTGGTACTCTTAAAATTAACCAAAGACCTGCAATAGCCCAAAAAGTGTTTATTCAAGAAAAATAGCTAAATCTTGGTAAGAATAGTGAGCTTTATGGTATTTTAACTTGGCCTAGTTTCATCTTCCATTGCCCAGCTCTGCAGAAGCCTTCAAAAGCAGCAGCATTGCAAATAGTAGCTGTGAAGACTCTCATCCGAGCAGCCACTAGGAGGGGCAGAACAGGTTTGGAGCTTTAATAGAGCCCCATCCACACAGAATTATCACTATTTGACCTGTCACTGAGCTTCATGGAAAAGCCCCATTCACAGGAATTATTATTTGACATGATTCAGAGTTCACTCAGTGGGAAAAGTCCTATTTCTAGAGTATTTCTTCAAAATATTAAGTGGCA
The DNA here is from genome assembly GCF_049350105.2 of Macaca mulatta. NCBI lineage: Eukaryota > Metazoa > Chordata > Mammalia > Primates > Cercopithecidae > Macaca > Macaca mulatta. The sequence continues at coordinate 111,353,124 of NC_133412.1, forward strand.
ATTAATTAACATAGCAGCTTCTCAAAGGAGGAAAAACATAGGTCTATAGCTTAAGATAAAAGATATGGATTTGAGAAGCTTGAGATAAAAGATATGGATTTGAGAAGCACAATATAAGAAGAAAAATACTGTAGAATGCTTGTTGTGGATTGCATTGTGTCCTCCAAAAACATGTGTAAATTAGCCCCTGGTACCTGTGAATACGACCTTATTTGAAAATTATTATTTGTGTTAAAATTGCCTACAATATTCAGTGCTGTAACATGCTATACCATCTAGGTTTTTGTAAGCATGTGCTATGATGTAGACACAATGACAAAATTGCCTAAAAACACATTTTTCAGAATGTATCCCTATTGTAAAGCAATGCATGACTATGTATACACACATGTGCACACACACACAACAGTTCAGCTCAGTTATAAAGCTATTTTTCAAATTACAAAAGAAAGCATCATATGTTCTACTCTAATTGTTACCTTCTCTACTGAGAGATCATGTGAAGAGGAAAGATAAAACACCAAGATTGAGATGAACTGAGATATAATGTGACAAGTCAGGTTGGGGAATATGGGCAAGCCATTTACTGTACTTACCTGATTTTTAATTTAACTTGTAAAGTAATATCTAAAATTCCCTTGAATGTTGTTAATTCTATTTTTTCTGTAATTTTATTTAAATGTAACTATTTAGAAACATATTTAGTATATGAGGCAAATTACCTATTGTTTTATTCTTTTAATGTTATAATACTAAATATATATATTTATACTTAGGAAATGAATTTATGGATTGAGCTGTTTTAATTTTTTAGTAATATTTTATAATTGGTCATTTACTAATTGTAAGTCTGTTTTCCATTGTATACATTGTACATACAAGAACATTAAAATAATTCTGTGAAAATAAAGTGTAAGCTTCTTTTGTTTTTATTCCTGTTACTAAGCTTGTTTCTCTGCCTCTCTGCATGCACCAACCCCCATACTCTTAGTTTTAAAGTCTCAGCATACTAATAAAAGTGGGATATCTTCTAGGGACCTTGATTCCACGAGACAGTGATTTTTATTATGTCTTAATTATTTTTCATAGGAGTGCTTCATTTAGATTACTTTCTAACACTCCCCAGTTATAACAAGATGATAGGTTTTTAAAATTAAAAATTCGTCACTTATTTCTTATACTATTATTTCTTATGGTGAACTGTTTACCATGCCTTTGCCCATGTAAACACTGTAAAATTATCATCATTGCAAGATGAACAAGTATTGTTATTGCACAAATTCTTATCAAGAGAAAAAGAAAATGGCTTGGTATTCAAGTTTTTCCATGGGTTTAAAAATGCACAAGAACCTAGCAACTTTGGAGGAAACCCAGCTTACTTTTTTTCTGATGCAACCAGAAGATTGCAAATCAATACTTACCATTAACGTTTTAATTGAGAATTAACATCACCATAATTGAAGATGAGGATGAGCACCTTGATGTTTAGGAGGGGGCTATTTGCTTGGGGAGGTCATTACACTGGAAAGCACAAACAATGGAAGGGGAAAACGCAAATCATGTGTTTCCTTGGGCAAGGACATAAAGTAAACACTTGAATTGGTAGTCAACTATAATCTGCTTCTAGAGCCAGCAATTCTGGCAACACTACACTTTGGATTTATAGCAAAGCACACAAGTAGCGGTGACTTTGAAAACAAAGGATAAAAGAACCAAGGGAAAAGTTACAAGTTCTTAAAGATCCGTGTCTCCTTCCAGGAACGTAAGGATCTTTCCCTCAATCTAAAAGCAGAATGCACTCTTGCTGCTTACGCCCAGCATGCCCTCAGCTGTTCCTAATTACTCCCGGAGGACGCCAGTGATATTTGAGTCTGGGTTATCAACAATCCTTATTTTTTTTTTTTTTATTTTTTTTCCCCTGGGATTTCAAACCAATATACTCCCAGCCTGAACAACACAGAAGATTTCCTTTCCATTTTGGTAGAAATTATTTTTTAATGTAAATTATATTGTGTTCTATTTGTTTCCAATGTCTTGAAAAGCTCAATCACTTCTCCAAATCCTCCAGAATAAACATAAGAAAATATCACTCCCCAGCAATACCTGGTCCCCTAATATCACCATCCTAAAGGCACTTCCACTTCCTCTATCTTCAGGGAAGGAGTGTGAGTTCTGATTTAGCTCCTCGGTAGATTAGAGGGAATTTAGAGGAAGGGGGATTTCTTCAGAAATCGTCAGTTACACAAGTAAGTTCCTCTTGGTTCCCTGTTTCATCAAAAGTGAAAAACTGTTCACAGGAGTTCCCATGTCCCCTGTTTCCCTATGCGTCACTAGAGCCAAGAGAGGACTCCGCCAGCAAGGTACCCTCTGCTCTGTCCCGCAGACCACAGTCCCCGACCTTCACCCCATTGTTTGTGCAATGTGCAGAACTGGAGCCCAAAGCAGCGGGCTCAGGATCACCCTCCAGGCCCGGCGGGCCCACAGACTCCTTCCTTGGCTGGGAAGAGGGGCTCTTGCGAAAGCAGAGCTTGACAAGCCCCAGCACTGTCATGGTCAAGATCACCAACACCACTACTGCTGTGCTCACAAATATGAAGACCACGGCGGAGGAGGTGTCAAAAACCTGAGGAGTGGCAGAGGAAATCGTAGAATTAAACTTCGAAATCACGCTCCCTGATGGGGTGATGGTGGCCTTTGACTCGGCTTGAAGGGACATTTGAAGGGTAGACATCGTGCTCTGTGATCCCCACCGCGGACTCTCGGGAATAGATGTTACTGAATTGTCTTGTTCAGGGACAAGTGGTATCTCTCCCGGCTTCTCGTCGACCCTGATTGACCACGTTCTCTGCTGCACGGGGCTGGTTGCAGTGGCCGGCGGGAGCCTAGTGGACACCCTGGTCCCCACGAGGGTCGGCTGTCCTCCCCCACTGGTCACGCAAGAGCGGCCGTCCTTCCCCAGCTCGAAGCCGGTAGCACATTCGCATGCAAAACCTCCCAAGTCGTCTAGGCAGTTAGGGAGCTCTGCGCACTTGCCAGCACGGAGGTACCTCCCGGGGCAGGGACACAACACATCCCCTGAGGATAGTTTGTCCCAGCGAGCGCCGATTTCGTCCGCGATGCAAGTAACTGAGATCGGAAGCTGTCCCCCGCAGAGCGCACTCACCTTGGTCCCAGGTGGACTGAAGTCCAGAGCGGCGCTGTACAGCTGGAAGGGCGCGCGATAGCTCAAGTTAGAGGCGGCCCCGGGGCGCGGCGCAGGACACAAGACCTCAAACTGGTACTTGCACAAGTAGCCGTTGGCGCGCAGATGGCATCGCATCTCCTTCCAGCCTGCGGGTTCGACCCCACCGGTGGCCTGGAGTACCGCGCATCTCCGCGCGGTGCAGGAGCGTTGGGGCTCCTCCACCCACTGCAGCGTGTCGCTTTCGAACCCGCCGGCGTCGGAGGAAAGCCAGGAGAAACCCCGCAAAGGCTCGTTCTCCAGGGTGCATTGGGAACGCCCGCGCTCCAGTGCGACCCAGAACAGCAGGTCTTTGGAGCCCCCTCCAGGCCCTGGGCCTGCCCGCAGGAGCGCGAGAACAGCGCGCAGCTCGGCGCCCCCACGCACAGTGCTGAGCGCCCCACCTCGCAGGTTGCAGGCCTCCTCGGCCGCCTGCCGCTTCATGGTAGCGTGGTGCAGGCTGTAGCAGGCCCCCGAGGCCGAGCAGCCAGCACGGTCAGCAGTGGGGTGTTCGCCACCGCCCGGCCCGAGCCAGAGCGCCTGCCAGAGGAGGCACAGGGCGAACGCTGGCCTCATTCTCTGAGGCCCCGCGCGCAGAGCTGCTCCCAACTTGGATCTGTCACGCTCGAGGACGCGGAGCAGTCTCTGGAGCGCGGTCACCGCCCTCTACAGCTGGCTTCCCCAACCCGATTCCCCCTCCCTTCCCCTCCGCCCTCGCTCCCGACGGACCCCCCAGCTGCCAAGAATCCCCCCACGGGCCCAGCGGCCAACAGCTTCCCTTAGGCCGAGACAGGAAATGTGTGCGGAGCGCTGCCAGGCCCCGTGCAGCCCTGATTTATTCTGGGGTCAGGAACACAGCTGGCGCCGGGGCACAGAGGACGCAATCGACTAGAAGGTCAAACACCCTGCTTAGAGCAAGAGGAGAAACTCGCCACTGGGATGAAGTGTGTGGTTTTTCTCGGTTCAGGGAGTTTCATCAGGACCGCAGAACCCATAACACGTAGGCGAACATAGGCAGGAAGGACTGGAGAAAGGAACTGGCTTATGATTGTAAGACCACGCCCGTCTATTGTGTTTCTGTCCGGAGCTGTGGAATTAGCGTCAGAATAATTCGTAGACGGCTCCAATGTTCGGTAGGCCTGTGCCTGTGGGAGAAAAAATAACCTCGTGAAACAACTTAGCATCTCCTTTCGCCACCAGAGGCAGCGCTATTTAACCGCATATCTCTCTTTGGGTCTCTGCTTCTCTATTATGTCTAGAGATTTCAGGCGTGCTAACTGCTAGTTAAAGAATTTGGAGTTGTTTGGGTATTTTAAATGGGAAATTTTGCTTCTTCCATCAGCATTTGCTTTAGAAGTGGTCAATTATAATTTGGTGTTTTTCAGTTCCACTTGTTTCTCTTTGAAATGGACCATATTGATTCATTAAAGAAAGGAAATATATTTCTAGGACTAAATGAAAAGTAATGGCCATAGATCTTACTATTAGGTTGTTAGCTTTCCTTGCCACTATATTGGTTCATAAATTCTTCAAGTTTATAGGTTATACATAAGTGAGTTCGTGGCCTTATAAATATTCGAGAACAACTGCTCTATGTGTGATTTTAGCCTTGAACTATTTTAGTATCATTTTCTCCTATGATTGAGTGGCAGCATTTATAATAGTAAGTTGTAAACATCCCCTTTAAGGAAAATTAGAGTTCAACATCCTTAAGATATTAAAATGTTTATTCCATTATAATGAATATTGTATACTGTCAAAAAATATCTTGTAGTTTCAAAGATGGGTGAGCCAATTTCTTCAGAATTCCGGTGGGTGTTTTGTTTTAATATAAACATTTCAATTCAATGGGAAGCAGCAAGGAATTAAAGATGAATAAGGAAAGTAAAGGTTAAAAACTGTACTGTTATGAAAGGATTTCTTGTTAGCAATTTAGACAATTCAGTATCAGTTTAGGAAATATATCATCTATCTTGGTTCATAATGGCCAAATACGTTGCAATCAGAAATACATAAAGAGTTTCAGCTAAGGTCTCTTAGAGATATCTGATGCTTTTAAATATCTTTAATCAGAATGAAAGTTGTCATTCCATGAAGAAGGCATATAAACTCACTTTGTTGTACTGCATTCAGGTTAATGAGGGGTGGGAGGGAAGGTTTCAGGATCACATCTGTATGCTTCCATCTTATGTTTACCATAATTCTCATTTTTCTTTCCTCCGGGAAATTCCTTGTATCTTAACAAACAACAGTAAACCCATGAGTCATCATCACACTTACCTTGCTTTTGCTGAGGTAGACATTTGCACTAGGATTTCTCTCCTGCCTTTTCTATTTCCTGATTTAAAGAACATTCATCAGTTCTTCTCTTCAGATGTCTGAGAATCACCTTAAATGTGGCTTTGCATTTAAATTAGGTAACTTAATGTCTTATAAGAAAGAAACATGAAAATCCAGAAATCGAATTGAATGGATTTTAAAAAATACTTAGTCACTTGGGCCAGCTCTCTACAGACCATTGCACTCTTATGACTGTGTTTGTAAATGTGTCCATGTAGCACAGTACTTTTAATAAAATCTTTTTCAAACTTAAGTAGTCAATGGAAATTTCTTAGATATCTTTAAAAATTATTTGGGATGAGATGAGATGTCTATAGTAAGAAAGAATGAATGGCTGGAAAGCTTACAGTAAATACATGATCTCACTCCCTGACATTCTGTCTAGGGAAGTGGGATTATACATTGGCCATAAGGACTGTATATCAGAGTACTGACCATGACTATGACCATATCATGGAATGACACAAGAGTTAGAAAAAAGTAGCTCAAAGTAGGACATAAATAGTTTTGCAATTAGTTTTAAATATACAGTTTATCTGACCAAATTAGAAATGGAGGAAAGTTTCTATTTTAAAATAATATTTATTAAGATAATAATACAGAACCATTTTACCCCCACTGGATTCCAAATGCCTAAAAATCTTATAATACTAAATGTGAATCTATTGGCTCTTTTACATGTTTCAGATTAGAGCAACCACTTTGGAAAAATTGACATTTTTTTCACTAAAATTGAATATTTGTAAACTCTAGCACTTCCATGGTAAGATATAAAACTAAGAGAAATTTTTACACATGTACAACAGAAGATATGTAAAAAATGTTTATAGTGACACTATTCATATTAACAAAACCTTGAACCAATCCAAATATCCAAAAACAGTATAAAAATAAACTGTAATATATTCACTAATTTAATATTATATAGGAGTCAAAATTAGTGCAATATAGTTTCAAGTAACAATATAAATTAATTTTAGCAATACAATGTTAAAGGACAGAAGTTCCAAAAATTATACAGAGCCTGACAGTTTTATACAATTAAAAGAACAGTACTAGATATATGTTTGTATATTCTTTAGAAAAATAATTACAATAAAATGAGATAAGAGGAACAATAAACATAAGATTCTTAGGGATGCACCTTTTGGTGAGAGGAAAGAGAAGGATGGAATGTTGGAGGAAATAGAAGTCTTGATATGGGCTGTTGATAGAGTCCTAGCTTTTGTTTTGTGCAGTGGCTTTGTGTCACTACCCAAATAATGGAATCTTTATTCCATTATTAAAATAAATAATTAGTAATGAACAAATAAAATGGCTATATCTGAATAAATAATGAGTGAATGGACATGAAGCAGGAATTAAAATTAACTTAATTCTGAGTGGCTGAGTTTCGAAATGAAAAGTAAAAATAAAATCAAAATGTCAGTTACATTTAAAATATATCTTCAGTATGTTTTCTTTTTTTTATTATTATAATACTTTAAGTTCTGGAGTACATATGCAGAACATGCAGGTTTGTTACATAGGTATACACGTGCCATGGTGATTTGTTGCACCTATCAACCTGTCATCTACATTTCTCCTAATGCTATCCCTCCCCTAGCCCCCCACCCCCTGACAGGCCCCAGTGTATGATGCTCCTCTCCCTGTGTCCATGTGTTCTCATTGTTCAACTCCCACTTATGAGTGAGAACATGCAGTATTTGGTTTTCTGTTCTTGTATTAGTTTGCTGAGAATGACGGTTTCCAACTGCATCATGTCCCTGCAAAGGACATGAACTCATCCTTTTTTATGACTGCAAGTATTCCATGCTGTATATGTGTCACATTTTCTTTACCAAACCTGGGTATTTTGCTCCACCTGAGTGCATTGCTTGTGGCCTGAAAACATTTCAGATACCCTAGTGCACCCAGAACCCAAGCCCAAGGGTCCACAGGATGGAGCCATGAGCCAGTCCTGGCTCCCCAGGACTACAGCACATAGTTCAGCTGTGCTGAACCAAGATCATTGGCCCGCACTCAAGTAGTGGAGAAGCCCACATTCTCAGAGCACTAAGAAGGCTAAGATGTGTGGGTTCTTGGGCTGGCAAAGGAGCAGGACATACCTCCCTTTGCAGTGACAGTCTGAAAAAAGGTGTGGCTTATCTCTCTGCCATGGCCTCTGCTGGATGAATCCCTGTGGCTCAGAACACCTAACAAAAGAAATGTGGGCATGGTGTCAGTGATCAGAGGGAGCTCCCCTAAGGCCCAGGAAAAGTCCTGGTAGTGGAGTCACCTCTCTCCCAGCACGCCCCATACTGCAGAGCACTGCTACAAATGTGAGGACATACAAAAGAGCTGCACACTCGAGTGCCTATCTACCAACCATTACTCTTAAGCACTATCTCCTGAATCACAGTCCAAACTACAATACCAAAAATATTTTGCTAATATACCACCTGCTGAAACCAAGGGCAAGAATTCAGCCAGAAATAAAGACCCTGAACAGAGCCTTAGCCCTCTGGAAACATACAGAAATGACTATACTCAACTTACATCATAGCTAAAGTAACATTCAACCTTCCCAGACAAGAAAGAATCAGCCCAAGAACTTCAGCAATTCAAAAAGCAACAGTGTCCCCTTACCTCCAAAGAAATCCACTGGCTATCCAGCAATGGTTTTTAACCAGTCTGAAATGACTGAAATGACAGACATAGAATTCAGAATCTGGGTGGCAAAAAGCTCACTGGGATTCAGAAAAAAGTTGAAACCCAATCCAAGGAATCCAAGCAATCCAGTAAAACAATCCAAGACTGGAAAGACAAAATAGCCATTTTAGGAAAGAAACAAACTGAACTTTTATAACTAAAAAATTCACTATAAGGATTTCATAATACAATTGGAATTGTTAGCAGAATAGAAAAAGTTGAGGAAAGAATCTCAGAGTTTGAAGATTGGTTTTTTGAATCAGACAAAAAATAAAGAAAAACTGGAAAAAATTAAGAAAACCTCTGAGAAATATGGGATTATGTAAAGAGACAAAAATCTATGACACATTGGCATCTCTGAAAGAGAAGGAAAGAGAATAAGCAACTTGAAAAATATATGAACAATTCCTTAATCTCACTAGAGAGATTTACATACTAACTCACAAAATACAGAGAACTCCATCTGGAAACTATACAAGATGACCATCCCCAAGGCACATGGTCATCAGATTCACCATGGTCACTGAAAAACATTCTTAAAGGCAGCTAGAAAGGAGGGTCAGGTCACATATGGGGGAACCTTGTAAAGCTAGCAGTGTACCCTCTCAGGAGAAACCTTGTAAGCAAGAAGAGATTGGGGGCCAATTTTTAGCATCCCAAAGAAATTTCAACAAAGAATTTCATATACCACTAAACTAAGCTTCATAAGTGAAGGAGAAATAAAATTGTTCTTAGACAAGCAAATGCTGATGGAATGCATTTCAACTTGACCAGCCTTAAAAGAGGTCTTTAAGGGAGTACTAAACATGGAATTGAAATAACAGCACCTGCTACCACAAAACACACTTAAGCACATAGCCCACAGACACTATAAAGCAAATACACAAGTCTACATAATACCCAGCTGACAATGTGGTGACAAGATCAAAATCTCAAATACTGATACTAATCATGAATCAAAATGGGCTAAAAGCCTCACTTCAAAGAGATATATAATGCCAAGAAGGATAAAGACATGACCCTAACTCTCTGCTGTCTTCAAGAGACCCATCTCACACGTGATGGCACCCATAGGCTCAAAGTAAAGGAGTAAAGAAAGATCTACCATGCAAACAGAAAACAAAAAAGAGCAGGAGTTGCTATTCTTATATCAGATAAAACAGACTTTAAATCAATAACAAGAGGGACAAAGAAGGGCATTACATAATGATAAAGGCTGTGATCCAACAAGAAGACTTAACTATCCTAAATATATACACATTCAACATTAGAGCACCCAGATTCATAAAACAAGTTCCTCTTAATATATGAAAAGACTTAGCCACACAATAATAGTGAGAGATTACAACACCCCACTGACAGGACTAAACAGATTATTGAGGCAGAAAACTCACAAAGAAACTCTGGACTTAAACTCAACACTTGATCAACTGGACTACTAGACATCCAGAGAACACCCCACCTAACAATCACAGACTATGAGATCAGAAGATAAGATGAGATCAGAAGATGAGATCAGAAGATGAGAACACTCTTCTGATCTGTATACAGAATATATTCTAAGATCAACCACATGCTCACTCATAAACTCTTAATAAACTCAAAAAAATTGATTTCATACCCAGCACACTCTCAGACCACAGTGCAATAAAAATAGAAAGCAATACTAAGAAGATCTCTCAAAACTATACAAATATATGGAAATTAAACAACTTGCTCCTGAAGAACTCCTGGGTGAACATTGAAATTAAGGCAGAAATTTAAAAAAAATTTTGAAATTAAATAGGGACACAACTTACTAAAATCTCTGGAATGAAGCTAAGGCAGTGTTAAGAGGAAAGTTTATAGCACTAAATGCCTTCATCAAGAAGTTAAAGATATCATAAATTAACTTTGCACCTAGGAAAAAGAAAAAAAACAACTCTAAAGGTAGCAGAAAAAAGAAATAACTAAAATCAGTGAACTGAACAAGATTGAGATATAAAATTCATAAAAAGATCAATGAAACCAAGAGTTTGTCATTCAAAATAATAAACAAGATTTACAGACCACTAGCTAGATTAACAAGATTAAAAGAAAATATCCAAATAGGTACAATCAAAAATGACAAATATGACATTACAAGTGATCACACAGAAATACAAAAGATCCTTAAAGGCTACTATGAACAACTCTATACTCACAAATTAGAAAATCTAGTGAAGATGAATAAATTCCTGGAAACATGTAATCTCCAAAGATTGAATCAGGAAGATTGAATAGACCAATATTGAGCTCTGAAATTGAAACAGAAATAAAAAACTGAGCAACCTAAAAAAGCCCTGGACCAGATGGAGTCACAGCCAAACTCTACCGGATATACAAAGAAGAGCTGGGGCCAATCCTACTGAACGTATTCCAAAAAGTTGAGGCAGAGGAGCTCCTCCCTAACACATTCTCTGAAATCAGTGTCAACCTGATACCAAAATATGGCAATCACAATGTAAAAGGCAAACTTCAGACCAATCTAATAAACATAGACACAAAAATATTGAACAAAAAACTAGCAAACAGAATCCAGCAGCACATCAAAAATTAATATACCACCACATGAACAGAATTAAAAGCAAAAACCATATGATATTTTCAATAAATGCAGAAAAAGCATTTCTATACACCAATGATGGTCAGACTGAGAGTCAATCAAGAACACAATCCCGTGTAGAATAGCCAAAAAGGAAGTGAAATACCTAGGAATACAGCTAAGTGCCACCACCCCCGGCCAATTTTTGTATTTTTAGTAGAGACAGGGTTTCACCATGTTGACCAGGATGGTCTCCATCTCCCAACCTTATGATCCACCCACCTCGGCCTCCCAAAGTGCTGGGATTACAGGCATGAGCCACTGCACCAGGCCCACATATGTCTTTATAGTAGAATGATTTATAATCCTTTGGGTATATACCCAGTAATGAGATTGCTGGATCAAATGGTATTTCTAGTTCTAGAATCTTGAGGATTCACTGCACTGTCTTCCACAATAGTTGAACTAATTTACACCCCCACCAAAAGTGTAAAAGCGTTCCTATTTCTCCACATCCTCTGCAGCATCGGTTGTTTCCTGACTTTTTAATGATCGTCATTTTAACTGGCAAGAAATGGTATCTCATTGTGGTTTTGATTTGCATTTCTCTAATGACCAGTGATGAGCTTTTTTTTGTATGTTTGTTGGTTGCATTAATGTCTTCTTTTGGAAGTGTCTGTTCATATTCTTTGCCCACTTTTTGATTTTTTTTCTTGTAAATTTGTTTAAGTTCCTTGTAGATTCTGGCTATTACCCCTTTATCAGATGTATAGATTGCAAAAGTTTTCTGCCAGTCTGTAGGTTGCCTCTTCACTCTGATGATAGTTTCTTTTGCTGTGCAGAAGCTCTTTAGTTTGATTAGATCCCATTTGTCAATTTTTGACTTTTGTTGCAATTGCTTTAGGTGTTTTAGTGATGAAGTCTTTGCCCATGCCTATGTCCTGAATGGTATTGCCTAGGTTTTCTTCAAGGGTTTTTATGGTTTTAGGTCTTACATTTAAATTTTTAATCCATCTTGAGTTAATTTTTGCATAAGGTATAAGGAAGGGGTCCAGTTTCAGTTTTCTGCTTATGGCTAGCCAGTTCTCCCATCACTATTTATTAAATAGGAAATCCTTTCCCCATTGCTTGTTTTGGTCAGGTTTGTCGAACATCAGATGGTTTTAGATGTGTGGCATTATTTCTGAGGGCTCTGTTCTGTTCCACTGGTCTATATCTCTGTTTTGGTACCAGTACCATGCCGTTTAGGTTACTGTAGCCTTGTAGTATAGTTTGAAGTATCAGCCTGTAGTATAGTTTGTTCCATGTTTTTCCATTTGTTTGTGTCATTGCTGATTTCTTTTGGCAACGTTTTATAATGGATCTCCTTGAAGAGATCTTTCACTTCCTTGGTGAGCTGTATTCCTAGGTATTTAACTTTCTTGGTGGCTATTCTAAACAAGTGGTGGATTGGACAAAGAAAAATGTACATATACACCACGGAATACTACATAGCCATAAAAAATAATGAAATCATGTCCTTTGCAGCAACATGGATTGAGCTGGAAGCCATAATCCTAAGCAAATTAATGCAGGAACAGAAAACTAAATACTGCATGTTCTCACTTAAAGTGGGAGCTAAACATTGAGCACACAAGGACATACATAATGGGAACAATAGACACTGGGGACTACTAGACTGGGGAGGGAGAGAGAGAAGTGAGGGTTGAAAAACTACCTATTGGGTAATATGCTCACTACCTAGGTGGGGTCCATACCCCAAACTTCAGCATCCTGCAATATAGCCATGTAACAAATCTCCACATGTACCCTCTGTCTAAAATAAAATGTCAAATTAAAAAAATAATAAACTTCTCTTTCAAGCTAAAAAAAATGTAGTCTTATTTAAAGTCATACACTTACACACAATTAGACACACACACCTCTCACCTAGCATTTGTTTTTGTTTTTTTGACAGATGATAATGAAGGTGAAATTTGTGGGGTTAATATCATTCAGCAAAGAACAGAACAGACTACTGTTGTATGGGTTTTGGCAAGTAAATGGGTTGCAGATGTTCTTCTTGGTTGAAGTTTAGTGTTTTAAAAATGATATCAGGTCCATAGTTCATGGAGTTCTTCAAGGCTTAGTCCTGGGTCCCCTTCTGCTTCCAATGAATAGTCTCTCCCCCAGCTAAACTCATCTCATGCCATCCTGTGTTTTTGGGTATCATGTCTATGCCAATGATGCCCAAACTTATATCCCCAGTCAACTCTTCTTGACTGAGCTCTAAATTGATATATCCATCATCTACTTAATGTTTCCACTTGGATATCTCATTGGCATTTTAAACTCTTATTTGCCAAACAACTTTGGTTCTTCCCTGTTCAAATGGCTTCTTATCTTTTTCATTATTTTAGTAAATGGGACTTCTATCCCACAAGAAGTTCACTCCACCTCCCTCACCTCTTATACTGGTCAGATTTTTTCACTTGTAATTGGCAGAAAACAAACTCAAACTAGCTAAATAGAAAAGAGAATTGTATGATTCCTATAACTGGGTGAAACTCTGGGGTAGTTCTGGTAGTCAAATGGAATATTGCCAAAACTACAGCAACCAGGAGACTCTAACGCTTGGGATTTGTCTCAATTTCTCTTCATTTCTCTTCTGTCTGCATGGCTGCCTTCACTCCTGCTTCTTGTGGGCCTTCTCCAAACAACACCCTCATACCAGATTGGCAGTTCTCAAGTCACAGCCTTAAAACATTCTACAGAAGAAGGAATCTTCTGCTGTAGCTCCATGAGGAAAACCCCAAAAAAGGATTCTGACTGACCCAGCTTAGATCGTTTGTCAATCATTGGTACAATCGCTGTAGCCAAAAATAAAGGATTAGTCAAGCTTAGGGGACACAGTTTGTTCCACAAGTATTTGTAAGGAGTGTTTAATTCTGAGCCTACCATATAGTTTGAATAGATCCAGTTTTGCGTATCAACTTCGAACATACTGGCGATCACATGTCTTCTCACTGGTCTGCCTCCACCATTTTGGGACCCATCAAATCCATTCTTCAAGAGCATCAGCATGATCTTAAAAAACCTTAGATTGGTTATGTCTCTCTTCTGTGTAAACACTTTAATGGCTTTCCATCTCCAAAAATGAAGCTCAAAATTCTTAGTGAGGAACCTACAAAGCCCTGTTCCTATGCCCCTGCCCAGCTGTATCTTCTTTTCCTTCTGGTCTCAGTTCAATTGCCAACACCTTGACAAGATCTTTCCAAGTAATCCAGTCTCAATTACCCACCAACCAAATATTTATCCCAGTCTCTGTGACATCAACTTATTTTTTTCTGCATAGCAGTTATTAATCTCTGAAATTATCTTGTTAATTTATTTGTTTGATTGTTTTTTGTCTGTCTCCCACTCAATGTAAGCCCCATAAAAAAGGTAGTACTTGTCACAAATGAGTGAATGAATGTAGGAATGAATCTTCCACCATTCTCTGTTGTTCATTTTACTCCACCCAGAATGACCTCTTCTCTGTTCCTCCAAAACACCTAGCTTCTTATTTCTCTTTACTTAAAATACTCTAGTGTTTGTTATGTTTTAAATTACATTTTTAAAATTATAAAATATAATGTGCATACAAAAAAGTGCCTAAAACACTTATGCACACTTTGCCAAACAACCATGCACCCACCATCCAAGTCAGGAAATAGAATAGAGACAGCTTATAGTTACAACTTCTTTGGGATATTTCCTCCCTGCTCCGCTCAATGCCAACACAATTTCCCTTAAAGTTTACTAGGATTAGAAGGTACAGTTTCTGTTTTATCTTGACATTAAGGATGCAGTTCAGTTGATTGGTAGGAGGATCACCTTTGGTGGGACTGGGTTTAGACACTTGTTCCCTTCTTACTGAGAAGTCATTAAAACAGAAGTTTAAGATCATCAGGGTTGGCAAATGCCCAAGAACAAAGGCAATCTCATTGTTCACTTTAGGTCCCTGTGTTCTTTCTCCCCCTTATATTTCCACCTGGTTTTGTGTGTGTGTGCATGTGTATATATACATACACTTATACACATATCTACATATACCCTTAGGCACACATATGCACATATAGAGTGTATATTTTGGCATTGTTTGTCTGCTCTCTGAGAGGGTTGATTTCTTAAGTTGAATTCCCTCAAAAGCAAACCCTGAGACAAGGATTTGGGAGCAAGTAATTTATTTGGAGATGAGCCCAGAAGTCATTGGCAAGGAAAAGGGATGTGAGACAGGGAAAAGAGGAGTACTGAAGTTAATATAAGTATTACAGCTATGGGCAACTAGAGCCCAATCCTGCTGTGAGCCCTCTGAGAGCCTAGGAAACCCAACTCAGCATGTCCCACTAAGGGGTGATGAAGCTGAGATATTTATTTACAAATTTCTGTCCTTCAACCAATTAGCTCCAGGTAAGTTGGTCTTATGCACTTCCAGCACCTCCTGAGCACAGGCCAAGCACACTCTGGTGTATGGAGAACTGTAGTCAGAGAGACACCAATGGTATGTGTAGCAGTAACTGTAGTTGGTTCCAATAACTTAGCCTGCCATATGCCCACCATCCTTCAGCTTTTGGTCTCCCAGCCCTGAAGTACTGTAGATTGTGTCCCCCACTTTATTTTATCTCATGGTCCCCTGTACTGTTTTATTTATAGTATGATCACAAATGTAAGCATATAGTTATTTGTGTGATTTAACATCTGTGTTGTCTAATACCTTGCTACTCAAATGCCAGCAACATTAACAGTAAAGGGAGTATATTAGAAATGCAGACTCAGACCTACTCCAGACACACTGATCCAGAATTTGGATATTAACAGACTCTTCTTGTTTTCTGTACACACATTAAACATTTGAGAAACACTGCTTCACTAAGCTATACTTTCTTGAGGGTGGCAGTTGTGTCTGCCTTCTTCAGCATTTATCCTAGGTTCCCAATAATGTGGCTGTTATATAGTTAGCACCCAGAAAATAACAGTTGATCAAACACACACACACACACACACACACACAGAGTGCATGTGTGCTCGCACACACATACATAGTACAAGTACACACAATATGATAAAGTGCCAGTGATTTAGAAAAATATCGTATGTTAGTCATTGAACACAGAGAATTTTGTAACTTTTTATTAATAGATTACTGCTCCATGAGACCAGCGGTGTTCTAGGCCCATTGGCTAGGGTGCCTCCTGATAAATTGATCTGATGTACTGCTTTGGGACCTCTTGTTAAGAAACTCTTATTATAACAAAGTGAGCAGTATTTTATTTAGATTTTTGGACAGCTCATGATGTCCAATCCAGCTGTAGCTCCACGCTACGATCTAGTCTGGGAGGATTTGCACGGTAAGTGTGCTTGCCCATCAGGGCATGCCTTAAGTCTGAAAGTGTGCCTTTTCTGTTGGTACTTGCAGAATTTCCAATTCACAGAGCTGGAAGAGGGAGGGAAAAAAATCACAGCTACTTAAATTCAAATCCTATTAGGCTTGTCTGTGATCACTTTGTAAGTACTAGGGATAATCAGCAGTTATTTAGCATTTACCTTGTAGAGGCAGTAGAACTTTGCAATTATTATTACCTAGGCTTAATATCTGGTTCATTTTAAGGCCTATGTATCTGACAAATCCACATACCCTTGCACAACAGATTCAATTTTGGCTTGTCTATTCCAGATATGTGATTTATTCTTACAATTATAAAGCATTTCAAATCTGGTACATTCAGATGATTTTTGTTTGACCTTTAGATTTAGCATCAAATGTTTCTGTTTTAAAACAGCAGTGATTTAGGTAAATCTATTCAATAAAATTGGATGCCATCTAACTTTTTGGTATATCATCCCTTTGTTTTGTATGGATGCCACATACTATGATGTGATTTACCACAGTAGGAAGAGATGAAAAAGGGCTGCTTTCTAAATATACACTAGTTGCAGCATACCCACATCTATCTATGAAAAACTAAAGTTTATTATTATTATATTTTTGCCAAATTACACCTTTTTTGAATGTTCTTACTGTGGGTTTGGCTTTGGAGTTTATTAAGATTGGAATAATTTGGACCAACTTTCTTTCAAAAACTCATATTTAGGATGGGAATTAATCATCTTATACACATTTATGAATATGTCATTGTTTAATAACCCTTCTGAGAATACTCTTTATATGATTGGATAGATGCTAATTGGAAATTTGACTGGGAATCCTCTGGAGCATTTTAGTTTTCCTGTTCTCTATTTAAAAGGGTCACTCTTCTATTTAAAAAGAGTCACAGGAGATGAAGGTGGAGAACAAAGAGAGAGTTTAGAAATGCATTGTTCTTTACAATTTGGTGCCTTGAATGACTGCAGTGTTTGAAGAATGATACGTAAATGTGCATTCAGAATGAGGTGAGGGAGATACAGTGGCTTCTTATGTGCTTTAAGTCTTCTACCCCTTGGCATCAACACCAAGGAAAGGGCTGTGTAAATCCCTGTTCACTCATTCCCAGAGCCTCTTTGAGGCATAGTAGGAGAGTGGAGAGAATTCAGAAAATGTTTTGCTGGGTCCCGTTTGCTAAAGGACAGAGACATTGATTTTGCTGCATCTAGTAATCACAACCCAGTGGTGAGGGGCAACTTCCCTGAACCTCCCCTGACTCTTTCATGTTGCAGATAAACTCTGTCTTTTGAGATTATAAAGAATAGGAATAAGAGCTCAATTTGCTGGCTGCTTGAATAAACAACCTCTACCTATGTTATTTCTCAGCCTCAGAAGGACTTTCCACCAGTGTTTTGTCTCCAAATCTGTTCTAGCTTGGAGTAATAGAAATATTTTAATCCATCTGCATGAAAATTCAGGGCAGTGATAAAGTTAGAAAGGATTTATTACTCAACCCTCCTTTTCTTCCCACTAACTCCTCACTGAAACATTTGGCTTTGGAGATGCCAGGATCATCCAAAAACTTTGTCAGCCGGGATGCTTCTGGTATGCTTAGCAGCACCCATTAGGCACCCAATCAGCACCTTACAATTTTTTTAATTGTGGTTAAGAAAAACACATAACAAAAATTTACCATCTTAACCATTTTTAAGTGTACAGCTCAGTAGTGTTAAGTATATTCACATGTTGTGCACTGTTAGTAGCAATGTAAAATGGTGCAACTGCTATGGAAAACTGTATAGTAGTTCCTCAAAAATTAAAAATAAAATTACCATATGACTGAACATTTGAATCTGAGTACATCTCTACCTTAACTGCTGAGATAGAGCATAACTCTGTGGCCTGTGGTGCAGCAGTCCCCAGGCGCAGAGGTTGGAGAAAGAAAGTTTATAGTCACCCAGTTCTATGTCACTAATATCTCCCTCCTTCATATCCCATATCTATTTAACTATTAAATTCAGTTAGATTGTCTTGTCAATTTTTTTCTTTTATCTTTTACTTCTTCTCTAATCACATAAGATTGATTATCAAATTCTTACTCAGGAAGACAGTGTATGCATGGTATCCAAAGCATCAAAAGCAAAGGAATTGAAACAGAGAATTTGTCCATTTATTTAACATATATCATTGAACACCTACCATGTCCTTGGTACTGAGCCATATACTGAGAATGCAGTGACAAATAAAAAGAAAATGTCTCCTTGCTTTAAAGGAACTTATAGTCTAATGAAAGGCAATAAATAAATTAATAAATGAATAATTATGTAGTATAAGTCTATGAAGGAAAGCAACAGGGAGCTACCACAGAGGATTACAGAGAAAATCCAGTTAGACTCCTTGGTCCTGGAAGGACCAGGCTGCATCACTGAAGCAGAAGTCCCAGGAAGAGCAGCTTTTCTAAGTGTGGAAACAGGGTCAAATCCTATTGGAGGAGTAAATGCGAACGGTAGCTTACCATCACATCTGTGAATCCCCAAGTGAATGTTAGAGCTGCCTTTTCAGGGGTGCTGGTGGTGAGAACACTCAGGGCCACACCTGCTTTCCACTTGTATACCTGCATTACCTGCAATCAATTGAGCCCTGAGTTACTTCAGAAGGGTAACCTACAGTCACAGCACTTAATTCCTTTTTTTTTTTTTTTTTTTTTTTTTTTTGAGACAGAATCTCTCTCTTGTTGCCCAGGCTGGAGTGCAATGGTGCCATCTCGGCTCACCACAACCTCCACCTCCTAGGTTCAAGGGAGTCTCCTGCCTCAGCCTCCTGAGTAGCTGGAACCACAGGCGTGTGCCACCATGCCCAGCTAATTTTGTGTTTTTAGTAGAGATGGGGTTTCACCATATTGGCCAGGCTGGTCTCGAACTCCTGACCTCAGGTGATCTACCCTCCTCAGCCTCCCAAAGTTGCTGAGATTACAGGTGTGAACCACTGCACCCGGCCTTAATTCCATTCTTAACACTAAAAGCATCTTGGCTTCAGACAGGTTTTGTTCCATGCCCAAATGACACAGACTGCCTATTTCGAGTTAAGACCCTGCTTCAAGAGAGAAACCACAGCTATCTTCCCATCTTTCTTGTCCCTTCTTCCATTAACATTAAGCCACTCTGTTCTGTGGTGCCACCTCAGATATGCCTTAAATGCATCCACTGTGCTCTTTCTGTTCTCAAAACCTCAGTTCCTAAGTCACATAGATTCTTACAATAGCCTCCAAACGAGGCTTCCAAATCCACTCCTGCAACATCTCTCTACCTCTCCTGCCCCAGTGCACTCTGCCCTCCACACCACCTCCAGTGTTATTATAAATTCACATACACCTAGGTGGCCCTCCCTACCATCCCCTATCCTGTTAAAATATGACATGGTTTCTTATTTACCTCTAGTAGAACTAGAAGCCTTCGCTGCGTGAACATACGACTCTGTATCATTTGCTATTGTTTTCTGTGTGTTCAGCTTGGCTTCCCACCTACATGTCTTGAAGTCATTAATACTTTGTAATGGGACTATATCTGTACCCTCCAGAACAACTAGAATAGCAATGAGCACATTGCTTAATATCAATAGCTATTAAATTAAGCTCATGAGTATCTTATTGCTAGAGTTTAGTCAGAACCATGATTTATCTTTTCATAATTAAAATAAGTAAACATCTGCTTTATTTGATCAATTGGTTGCCTTTGGTGGCTACGGTTCTCATTTTGAGACTTTGGTCATGCTATATGCTAGTGGTCATTTTTGTGGGGGTGAATGTTATCCTCACAATGACCCATCCACTCAGTTACATCAGACACTGCTCACAGAGTTGAGCAAACAAATGCGCTCTCCTTTCAAAGCAGTCGGATGGAAAATAGCCTCAAGGTGTAAATCTTTTAGTTCTTTAGGTACAAAGGGGACACATTAAACGTGATCTCAAGTTTAAACTGTGTATGCTGTCAAAGAAATTCAAATGGAGGCACCTCTTATTATGTTGGACACAAGGTGAGTCTGAAAAATATACCTTCCATTGACATGATGAGAGAGAATTTCTTTCTTTCTTCTTTCCACTAACATACTCCAAGGGATTAATTCTGTGCCGGCAAAGCTCTTGGAGAATTTTCATGTTGTATCCTGAATAGTTATCAGGGGTTATATTGCTCTCATACCTTTTATTAATTTCAAGTATTCTGCAGTCTTAAGCCAAAATAAATCAATAAATAAACACTAGAAACTACTGAACTTGGCAACTGTCTCCACTTGAGACCCACTAGGAAAACAACCAAGATAGTCTTTAGTACAAATTTGGTTTGGGTTGGATTTCACCATCAGGGAATTCTCTTTGATTTGTAGATATACAACCTCATCTCAGGAGATTGCTTCAGTTTCGTCCCATCCTGAATATAAGGGAAGTCAATTTTTTTCTTTGCATTATGTTTCAATCTTGTCTCTCTTAACTGTTATTTAATTTGCATAAAATTATAATTACTGGGGGTCTAATGCATTGAATAATGAGAAAAAATAAGTTATTATAGGTTGAAAATTATAGTCATCTAGCATTTTAAAAATTCACTCAGAACAAATTTTAATAAGATAAATTTTTCGGTTCCTTCCCAATTGAAGTGCAACCATCCACTAATCTTCACTACTGGAAAACTAGACTTGTCACAAAAGAGAGTTGTCCCCTCCCATGCAGTTGCTCTATGTTAAGCCCCTTGCTACCTATCAATTTTCCTGATATATATCCATCACCTCTCTTCCACCTACTCACATTATTTCTCCAAAAGAAATTACTTCATTGATTTTTGGCTGTAATATTTACTCACTTTTAATAGAAAATGTCAGGATGGTAGGAAGGACTTGTTTGATATTTATAATTTTTATAAGAATCCCTAAGTTATTTTCTCTGAATTAAAAAAAAAAAACATAACTTTGAAATTTCAGAATGCATCTGTTACTCAACACAGAGTGCCTAAAACAGTACGTATATTCTTACATATCATATTTATGCTTTCATAAGGCCAGATTTTTAAAAAATGACTTCTAGTTGCTGTGCTCCCACAAATTGTATTTGTCTCCTTTGTCCACATATACAAGTGTGTCTTTATTGCCTGAAATGAGTCAATTGAGATCCTAGTAAGGTTACAATACAAAAGGAGGTCTATTGGTTTGGAAAAATGAAAACTGCCTATTACACCTCTATAGCCTGATTTTTAATGGCACTTAATCAAAATGTCTAAGAGTTATATTCTGAAAAATTCTTATAAGAGCTTAGTCTAAATCATTCTTAGCTACACTCTTATTAAACTTAGAGTGCTATTATATCCATGTAAGTTGTGGTTAAATGATGTTTTGATTATGACTAATAGTCACAAGTATGGTAAAGGGTATCCATAGGTGGAGAAGGAGGGTACTAGGAAGCTGAGAGGTGGAAAGAGTGGGAGTAATGACGGGCAGGTCTGCTTGTTCATGTTTATTTCCCTACAAGATAGAGAAGGAGTCATAGGGTCAGGCTTCCTCCTTATGGCCATTCCCATTTCTTCACAACTGAGGAGACTCAGCTGCAAACATGGCTTATTAAGGAATCACCGGGAGAAGGCTGGGAAGTTAGCCATGTAAAGGAAGAACATGGCTGCTGTCGACATGTGATATCTTAGTGCTGGGCATGAAGTAGGTTTTCCTTCATCATCCACCTGGAAAAGTAACCTGGAAATGTGTGGTGTATGCACAGCATATGTTGTTACTTTGTCTTAGATTGAAAGAATAATGATAGGTTTGGTGGGGAGGCTATTAAAGAGAAGTAAATTCTCCTTCCCTCTTCTTGTTCTGAAACAGTTTAATATGTCATTTTTGCCTGGGGAATAAAAATAAAAGATGGAAAATTCTTTTTAGCAAATAATATGTTACAATTCATTTCATGTTTCTATTATAAAACAAGAAGCAATTTGACTAAACAAACTTTGGAACTGAAGTGGTTTATGATTGGGCTTTTTTTTTTTTTTTTTTTACCTTTTATTGACAGAAAGCTATTTTGGAAACATTGAGAATTTGAATAGTGTGTGTGTCTGAATTAACAAATTATTGTTTAAATGTTTAAAACAGCATTTTATTACCATTATGAATGTCTCAGTCAGGTAGGGAATTTCGCAAATGAATAGGGAAACAAACAAAAGAATGTTACATGGACCATTTATTTTCTAATAGTTGTAGCTGAGAAATGAAATTTGTCTGTTGACTGTGGGTGGTGAATGTTGCCATAGCAACCTATTCCTTAGGCGAAACTGGAGGGTAATCATGGTGACGAGGGTAAAAGTCAGAAAGCTGACTTGTGAAGATATATTTTTAGGCAATGTGAGATCATGAATATTTTTGTTTAAGGTATGTGTGGGAGAGCAGCTCTGGAAGAGTTAAAGGTCTTAGGTGAGAGGTGCTGGGTGTGCTTCGGCTTAAGCATTTTATCATTATGGGGACCGATCTTTTTTTTTCATACAGTGATAAGTATTGCATTTGCTAGCTGCAGCACTAGCCAAAGGGAGAAATAATTAAGACTATTTTCTCATAGGTAATAATAACATCAGGAGCTCATACCTGTTTCATCAAGTGCTCTTCTGAGTACCTTACACATATTATTTATTGTAATCTTCACAAGGAACTCCAAAGTAATATTGCTAATGACATTTTATAGATAATGAAACTGAGGCACAGGAAAGTTCATTAACTATCTTAAGGTCATTCAGTTGTTAAGTGACCAATAGAAATGGAACCCAGACAATGATCTCTGAGTCAGCCTGCCCTAGCTCTTATGTTTTGCTGCCATGCAGTGTGACAAAACAGCATGATGTGAATGATGAAAATACATCAGTTTTTGAGAGGAGGTTCTACTTTTTATTTCCTCAGAAGTTATTAATTACCTTAAATGAAGTGGGGATCCTAGCAGTAAATCCTTGAGTGAAATAAACCATAGAGGCTTTCTCCCTGTTGGGAATTGTTAAAAGAAATAGTGTGTGGGAAGGACAAGTTGGGCACTATCGGATTGAAGCTATCCTAGCTCTTAAGTACTGTCAGTAGAACCTGCTCTATAAGTGTTGGGTAGAAGGTCTATGGCCATGAATGTAATGCCCTGAGTTCATGATTCTCCTCTAGGAGACCAAAGGCAAGCCATTTTAACCCTTCTCCTTCAAACATGAAAAATAATAGTTTACATTCCCACCAGTAGTGTAGAAGTGTTCCCTTTTCACCACATCCACGCCAACATCTATTATTTTTTGATTATGGCCATTCTTACAGGAGTAAGGTAGTATCACACTGTAGCTTTGATTTGCATTTTCCCAGTCATTAGTGATGTTGAACCTTTTTTCATATGTTTGTTGGCCATTTGTATATCTTCTTTTAAGAATTGTCTATTCATGTCCTTTTCGATGGGATTGTTTGTTTTGTTCTTGGTAATTTGAGTTCTTTGTAGATTCTGGATATTAGTCCTTTGTCAGATGTATAAATTGTGAATATTTTCTCCCACTCTAGGGGTTATCCGTTTACCCTGCTGACTGTTCCTTTTGCTAGTACAACCACTATGGAAAACAGTGTGGAGATTCCTTAAAGAACTAAAAGTAGAACTACTATTTGATCCAGCAATCCCACTACTGGGTTTCTACCCAGAGGAAAAGAAGTCACTACACGAAAAAGATTCTTGCACATGCAAGTTTATAGCAGAATTGCAAAAACATGGAACCAGCCCAAATGCCCATCAATCAACTAGTGGATAAAAAATTGTGACATATATATATATATGATGGAATACTACTCAGCCATAAAAAGAAACAAATTAATGGCATTCTCAGCAACCTAGATGGAACTGGAGACTATTATTCTAAGCAAAGTAGCTCAGGAATGGAAAACCAAATATTGTATGTTCTCATTCATAAGTGGAAGCTAAGCTATGAGTGTGCAAAGACATAAGAATGATACAATGGACTTTGGGGACTCAGGGGAAATAGTCAGTGGGGGTGAGGGGCAAAAGACTACAAATTTTGTTCAGTGTATACTGCTTGGGTGATGGGTGCACCAAAACCTCACAAATCACTACTAAAGAACTTATTCATGTAAGCAAATACTACCTGTTCCCCAGAAACCTATGGAAATAAAAAAATAAGAAAATAAAATAAAGTAAAACCACTGAACTATCTGCAAAAAAAAAAAAAAAAAAAAAAAAAAGAAAAGAAAAGAAAAGAATGTCTGGCTGGATTTGTGGCAGAGGTGTTATGAAAATCCAATGATGCAATGAATGTGAAAATGATTCATAAATTCAACAGAACAGAGCAAACACAAAGAGAGTAGTATTAGAGCTAATGACCATCAGCATCACTTTCAGATTTTCCAGGCTTTGATAATAAGTGTGTATGTATTTGCTTATTTAGGGAAGATGCGAGACTGGAATCTGGTTTTAAATGGCAAACCATTCTTTCGGGAAGATTGTTCAGAGTATAGAGAAGGAAATCTATTTAAAATGAATTCATAGGACCATGGTAAGAGCTAACATGTATTGATGGCTTACCACGTGCAAGGCACTGTTCTTAGCAATTTTGCCTGCTTTAATTCATATATTCTCTACAATAATTCTAAGTACTAGGTACCATTTCTATTTTCCCAACATTTATAGATGAGGACCTAGAGAAGATAGATATAAACTTACCCAAGGTCATGGAGCTACAAATTTCAAAACCAGGTCTCAAAACCTGGCGCTTGACTCCAGAGTCAATGCTTGTAACTGCTATACTTTATTGCCGTTTATTGTGTATTATTATTTCATAAAAATTGGTGTAAATGTAATGCATCAGCCTGTGTGTGTGTGTGTAAATTTTTGTTTATTTTTAGTTAAAAAAAAAAACTCTTCTGAACTATTTGGGCAATGCATATGTTTAACTACTAAGATAACAGGAGAACATTAACTCAATAAAATGTGTAATTTTAAAAAATGTTAGTTATTTCACAGATGGACAGTTTTGTGAAAGTGTCATAAGAAAAGGGTAGTAAAATCCTGGCTAAGAAGCCTAGGTTATGCCATCATCCATTTAATGTATTTATGCAGCAGATCTGAATACCAAATATTTCTGGGAGGAAAGGATACAGTTGTCATTATGTTTGTTTTCTGGGAGCTTTCAGTCCAGATGTGGAAATAGGATGTGTACATGGTAGGAAAATGTAGCAAACAAGAAGTTGACGTAAAATGCTAAAAGCCTTCAAAGGGATATAAGCACTTCTGGTGGGATTGGGAGTGAGACATGAGCATGGCTTGTTTTTCTCCCTTTTGTCTATAAGTAACATTCTTATTTGTTCCATTATATACTCCATTAACTTTATTGTTAACATGTGTTACAGGTTACTAACTTACTGTCTTATGGATTCTGCCTATGTCTCATAAGCCACTTTTTCACTCATTATACTTAAGTAGCATACACCATGACTTTTACTTGCATTTCTGATGTGGTCTGAATGTTTATGCCCCTCACCCCTGCTCCCAAATTCATGTGCTGAAATCCAATTACCAATGTGATGGTATTAGAAGGTGGGGACTTTGGGATATGATTAAGTCAGGAGGGCAGAGTGACCTTATAAAGAGGCCCAGAGCGCTGCCTTGATCCTTCCACCATCTGAGGACACAGCAATAAGGTACCATTTATGAAGCAGGAAATGAGCCTTCACCAGATACCAAATCTGCCATCTCATTGCTCTTAGACCTTCTAGCCCACAGAACTGTGAGCAATACCCAATTTATGGTATTTTGCTACTGTAGAATAAAGTCAAGGTCATAGGCTATCAACTTACTATCTATACTTAACACTTCTTTTGCATTTCACCATCTTGTTTGTTTTATAGTCTTTTATCACAGAATTGAATATTCTCAAATAATGCAGCAAACTTATATTAGAAGGTTTGATGTGACATGGTCTGTCTTCAGTGCTTCTGTAAAGTTTACCTGGGACGCCACACAATATAAAGACTGAAGAGAAGGAAGCTAAGGATAGAACTTATGGGAATGTCCACATACAGCAAAAGGGGAAGGAAGGTGAGCCAAAATTCCAGTGTCACTTTCTTTGCAGATATATGAAAAACAATTCTCAAATTTGTATAGAACCGGAAAAGATCCCAAACTGACAAAGCAATCTTGAGCAAAAAGAACAAATCTGCAAGCATCACATTCCTTATTTCAAAATATATTTTCAAGTGATTGTAATCAAAACAGCATGGTGCTGGCATAATAACAGATACCAACCAAAAACAGAAACCAATGGAACAAGATAGAAAGCCTAGAAATAAACCCAAGTCTTTATGGTAAATTTATTTTCAATAAAGGTGCCAAGAACACACAATGGGAAAAGGACAGTCTCTTTAGTACATGGTGCTGGGAAAACTGGATATTCACATGCAGAAGAATGACATTGGACCCTTACCACACACCATTTACAAAAACCAACTCAAAATGAATGACAGACTTAACATGGAAGACCTGAGAGTGTAAAGCTGCTGGAAGAAAAGAGGAGAACAGGAGAGACAACATTGGTATGGGCAATGATTTCTTGGATAGGACTCCAAAAGCACAGGCTACAAAAGCAAAAATACACAAATGAGATTATATCAAAATAAAACTTTTATGCAAAGAAATAAAAATTAACAGAGTAAAAAGACATTCCATGGATTAGAGGAATATATTTGTAAACTGTACATCTGATAAGCAGCTCATATAAAAAATAGGAACTGAAACAACTTAATAGCAAGAAAGAAATAATCTGATTTTAAAATGGGCAAAGGATCTGAACAGACATTTCTCAAAATAAGAGTTAAGAAGGGCCAACAGATAAATGAAAAATTGCTCAACATCTGTAATCATTAGGGAATTACAAATCTAAACCACAATGAGTTATCATCTCACACCTGTTAGAATGGCTATGATCAAAAAGACAAATGAGAAGTATTGATCAGGATGTGGAGAATAGGAGAATCTTGTACACTATTGGTGGGGATGTAAGTTAGCATAATCATTTTGGAAAACAGTATAGGGGTTCCTCAGAAAACTTAAAGTAGAATTATCATCAGCAATGCCACTTCTGGGTATATATCCAAAGGAATTAAAATTGGTATGTTGAAGAGATATCTGCACTCCTATGTTCATTTCAGCATTTTTACAATAGTCGAAATATGAAAATGAGCTAAGTGTCCAATCTAAGAATGAATAACAAAAATGTGGTATATATACACAATGCAATACTATGCAGCCCTCCGAAAAGAAGGGAATTCTGTCATTCAAGACAATGTGAATGGAACTGGAGGGCATTATGTTAAGTGAAGTTAGGCAGGCACCAAATGACAAATGCTATATGATCTCATTGGTGTGTGAAATATAAGAAAAGTTGATCTCATAGAACAGAGAGTATAAGTTGGTTACCAGAGGGGGATGAGGGACAGGGTAGTAAGGAGGCAGAGAGATGGGAACAGGGAAGATTTTCATCAAACAGTACAAAGTTTCAGTTAGACTGAAGGAATAAGTTTTAGTGATCTATTGCACTGCATGGTGACACCAGTTAATAATGATGCATATTTCAAAATTACTAAAAGAATAGATTTTTAACATTCTTATGAAAAAAGATAACTTGGTGAAGTGATGATATGTTAATTATCTCGATACATAGATGCATCCAAATGTATACATAGATCAAAAGATCACATTGTACCCCATAAATATACACAATTATTATTTGTTAATTCAAAAGGAAGGAACGGAGAGAGAGAGAGGAGAAAGAGAGGAGAGAGGAAAGACAGAAAGAGAAAGAAAGAAAGAAAGAAAGAAAGAAAGAAAGAAAGAAAGAAAGAAAGAAAGAAAGAAAGAAAGAAAGAAAGAAAGAAAGAAAGAAAGAAAGAAAGAAAGAAAGAAAGAAAGAAGAGAAGAGAAGAGAAGAGAAGAGAAGAGAAGAGAAGAGAAGAGAAGAGAAGAGAAGAGAAGAGAGGAGAGGAGAGGAGAGGAGAGGAGAGGAGAGGAGAGGAGAGGAGAGGAGAGGAGAGGAGAGGAGAGGAGAGGAGAGGAGAGGAGAGAAGAGAAGAGAGAAGAAAAAAGAAAAGAAAAGGAAGGGAAGGGAAAGGAAGGGAGGGAATGTAGGTCAGAGAAGTAGGAGAGTCAAGTTTTGTTTTTGTTTTTTAAGGATCATGAAAACCAAGGGAAGATATTTAAATTTAGGATATGCTGAAACTGTGAGATTAGGGAATCAAACCAAGAGAGTCCCTGAAGATGCTGGTACAGGAGAAGCCTTTCCCAAAAGATAGAATCTCTGTGGAAGATTTGACCATATCCTGGCTGTCAGAGAACAATGGCAATAGGCAATGAATGGTCTAAGTGAGGAGTATGGACTTGGGATGATGTATAACGCGGAGGTCAAATGTACAGGTGTTGACATCTATTGGATAAAGTCCTAGCTGGCAGTTTGACTTTGGACAATTTAACATCTAAAAAGACTCAACTTCCTTAATTGTAATAACATAATAATAGTATTTGTAGGGCTGTTATAAAGCACAGAAAAGAAAGAACCTAATATATTATAGCTATTATTTTTATTTCTATTTTAAGGGATATTAGTAAAAAAATGTTAAGAATATAGAAAATTCATTCATAACTAAAGAAGAAGAGGATTTATTTCACAGGCCACAGCAAAGAGGTTAATAGAGTGTAAGATACAAATACAGAGGGAAAGATCTAGGCTTCATGTGGGGAAAGGCAGTGGCCAGAGAGTTGATAGTCTGATTATCCAAAGCTAGATCTCAGGGTGGGCTCATCCTACCTATCTCCCAGTTCTTACATAATTTCATTAATGTGTATGCCTGGAAAAAGATGACTAAATAAAATCCCAATAACTCTAGTTTTGGGTCAGTGCCAGTAGGGAGAGGCACGATCATTTGGGCATAATTTTATTACTGAGAGGTCTAGGAACGAGTTTAGATGCAGTCCTTTTCAGGTATTGCGAAATTTCTTCATAAGGAGAAAAAATTTAAAACA
The DNA here is from genome assembly GCF_049350105.2 of Macaca mulatta. NCBI lineage: Eukaryota > Metazoa > Chordata > Mammalia > Primates > Cercopithecidae > Macaca > Macaca mulatta. The sequence continues at coordinate 111,382,387 of NC_133412.1, forward strand.
TAAACTAATTCATGAAATCCTCTTATTAACTGTTACTGTAATAAAAATCTGTTACAAAATTATACACAAGGTTAAAATCATAGACCATTCATTTGTGCTTAAAAAATGTTTAAGGCCACAAATCCATTGATTCCTTTGGAAATGCAAAATAAAATTTAACCTTGACTTAAAATGTATTTCCATTCCCTTCTACCGTGTTTCTTTCCATCCATTACAATTCAGTCTTGCTGGTTTAGTTGTGAGAGGAGGAGGGGTAACAGCAGGATAGCAAGGCAGTGGCAGTGTGGTATGAATTAAAGTGATGTTTGAGATAATGCAAAAACAATACGAGGACAGAGTTACTGAAACACATTTGAATCAATGTAAAAAAAAAATAGCATATTATTACTGGACCCATTGAATAGCTCAAGGAACCTACTCAAGTAGAGAAATGCCACTTCAACAAGAACATCTTGTTTTCTGGTAGAAAAGGGACAAAGATTCACCAAGGTGTGCCAATCAGAGAAAATGTGCAATTTATATAGATGAGAACTTGATTGTTTCTAGACACATGATAGGTAAGAAAATTTGGGCTGTGCACGGTGGCTCACACCTATAATCCCAGCACTTTGGGAGGCCAAGGATCACCTGAAGTTAGGGGTTTGAGACCAGCCTGGCCAACAGGGTGAAACCCTATCTCTACTAAAAATACAAAAATTAGCCGGACATGGTGGCACATGCCTGTAATCCCAGCTAGTCTACTCGGGAGGCTGAGGCAGGAGAATCACTGGAGCCCAGCAGGCAGAGTCTGCAGTAAGCCGAGACTGCGCCACTGCACTCCAGCCTGGGTGACAGAGCAAGATTCCATCTCAAAAAAATATAAATAAAATGAATGAATAAATAAATAAATAAATAAATAAATAAATAAATAAATAAATTTGAAGACGAGTAAGATCTTTCTCATGATATGTTCTGCTATTAACTAGGGAAAATGGGAAAAACAGACCCCCATTTTCACCAGTATGCAAAAGTTTAATGATAGTCAAAGAAAATTTGGTATATGTGCACAATGAAATACTATTCAACCATTAAAAAGAATGAAATCCTCTCATTTGCGCCCACATAGATAGAACTGAAGGACATTGTGTTAAATGAAATAAGCCAGGAACACAAAATTAAACACCACATGTTATCACTCATATGTGGAAGCCAAAAAAGTTGATCTCATAGAAGTAAAAAGCAGAACAGAGGGTATTAGAGGCTGGGCAGGGCAGGGGGAAGGGAGGGTGAGGGAGATATTTGTTAAAGAATGCAAAATTACAGCTTGATAGGAGGAATAAATTATAGTGTTCTCTACCAATGTAGGATGATTTTAATTAACAATATATATAGTTTCAAATAGCAGATGGAGGATATTGAATGTTTCCAACACAAGAAATGATAAATGTTTGAGATTATGGATGTGCTAATAACCTGGATCTGAGCACTATACATTATATGCATTAAAATGTCACTATGTACCCATGAATATGTATAATTATTATTTGTCAAATAACAAATTAAATTAGTCAAGAACCACACTAATTAGAAAAATTAGAAGTATTTTTCTAATAATTGTATTTGAAAGTATTTTAAAAAGTATAAACACAGGTTATATCCTGTATCCTGGAATATCTGGTTAAATATACATTAAAACTCCTTTAATTTGCACTTTGCCTTGCTTTTACAGAATGGGAGGCAGTGCAACATGCCCTTGTGAAAAAAGAGAGTAAACATTTGGTGTGAAACAAAAATAATTTTTAACCTAATAATAAAGAATAATAAATATTTTTGGATACAATTTTGGTAGTGTCATTTATATTCAAAGTATAAATATGTAAATCACATAGACCTGTTATTGATAGTATACTCTTTTCTAGAGTCACTGAATTGACCAAACCAAATAATTTCTGAAAGCATCATTGATATGGTTTGATAAGGTAATATGGAGTAAGTGGGTAGGGCAGTGGGAAATGTTATTTGGTATTAAAATTTCAAATAACTGAACATCTGGATGATATATGAGAACCACATCTTTTCTCTTTAAATTTATTTTCTATTTCATCAGGTTTTACATGTACAGACTTAAAGTCAAAAACTGTAATTACACTTGTTATTAAACCAGTACTCCCCAACCACTGCTCTCAGTTACATCTTTTTATTTTCATGTTGACTTCTACAGCTTTAAGTAACATGTTTATATTTTAATCTCCTGATTTTCCAATTTTAGACTTTAGAAAAATGAAGGCTCTTTTTCAGTTACTACCTACTACATACACGCACCACCTCCCTGACTCTTGTGTCCCATTAGAGTTCTACTTTTGATTTTAGAATCACTTCAAATTTTCAGAAAACTTGCAAGGACGGTACAGAGAAGTCATATGTACCTTGCACCCAGTTTTCCGTATATTAAACCTCCCCTTAACTCATTATGTATACTGGTGTTCTTTCCTTCTCAGAGAGGCCTCTTAAAGCCTCATAATCTGCTCCAATATAGATGAATTAATCTCTGAGCCTACTAGAGCTCTGTAGTCTTGGAATCTTCATTCATATTTGTGTTCTCTTGCTTCCTGGACACACACACATACACACTCTCTGTTTCTCTCTTTGTTTATTCCCTCATTTTCATGGAGCATATCCTCTACAAAGACCTTGCATGTCTTAAAATGACTTTATTCTACTCTCATATTTAGTTGATATTTGTTTCGGTATAAAATTTCTGGAAAAAAAAACAAAATTGTCCTTGGTATTTTGAAGCATGACTCAATTGATTCTAACATTCATTTGTTGTCCTTGTGATATCCAAGCCATTCTTAATTCTTCTTACAAAACCTACTTTTTCTTCCTTGATACTTTTAGAATTTTCTCTGTGTCCAACTTTATCTTCCAACTATTTATTGAGTCTTTCACAAATTCTTATCTTATTTTTAATTTCCAATACCTCTACTGTATTCTTTGAATGCTATAGGAAGTTTGTCAGCAAACTTTAGAAAATTAAAAGCAATGAACTAAACAGTTGATTGAAAGCTCTGTGTGTGCAAGCATGTGGCTTATTGTCTAAGGGCTTTTCTGCAGAGTGACCTGTATGATAGAATCTCTACAGTCAGTCAGTAATTTTTGCTCCTTTCTCTTGACTAGTTAGACTAGTTAGAGTCCTCAGCAAATGTGCCTCTAATCTCCTACCTGGGGGACAAAAGCCTGGCTGCTCACCCACTATGTTACTGTATAGTCTTTCAGTATAAAGACAGTGTATTTTATATTCTGGAGATATTAAAACTCCCAGGGCAAGGAAGAAACTGTTGTCCAGCTGCACAAGAAAGTGGAGAGAATCTGAAAACCAAACTCTTTTTTAAAAAAGACTTTCGGCTACAATTTAATTTTTAGCCTGTATCTTTCCTGCTCGCATCTGCAGGGGTTACTGGTATCATTAATGCAGATCCTTTTTGAGTTCTTTGGTGTAAAATTAAGTTGCTTTTCAGATGTTCGCTGCTAATTTAGAATTTAACTTTCTAGTCCATCTGCTTTCCAGTTTCCAAAAATTTATCATGATTGTGTTCTCTCCTATTATCTCTTTGTCCTTGCTATGCTATCTAAAAAAATCCTTTTACTGTTGTGTTACTGGGGTTTAAATGAGGAATGGAAGCTAATGCATATGTTCAACCCACCATTTTAACAAATGTAACCCTGTTATTATTAATCCAATTACAGCAGATATATTAGAAAGGGAAAAAATTCATATCTTCATAGCCATTTCCTCTCATCTGAAGGGAGATCAGGGTAAAAATTAGAACATATGCATAGTGTTTAATAATTTTAGGTTTGCCTAAGACCCCGAACCGGGTAATTCTAAGTCCATAAATCTTTCCTTACTGTTTAAATTCCAGTTTATTTCAGTGTTATGAGTCATTAAAGCAGAGAGTTCGTGAGAGAGGAAAGCAGTTGGCTCATGTTCCAAAACAACTCTGAGTGTTTACTGGACTTCAGGAAGCTTATCTTGGTACTCTCACATCAAAGCTATTCACACAATGACTGAATAAACACATTGGCTAATGATGATGGGAAAGATTCTGATATGATACTAAGGAAAATACAAATACTAGGACAAGAAGAGTTTGAAAAGCATTAAGAATTTAATTGAGAAGTAAAACTTTTCACTTCATGGGAACGAGTGTGCTAAGTCATTAATCTAAGCCTGTGCCAATGTGATTGCATAACTGCAAGTCTTACTAGACAATTATTATTTGTTATTCTGGGATATTCTCCTAGGCTATCATATCACGTTTAAATAATATATTCAAAATTATTCCAGTAAATATTTATTTATGACACAAGATCGTAATTGACATTAGCATTAAGTCAGGCAGTATCTAGATTGTTTTTTTAGATTCTTTATATCAAAACAATGTGTTAACAATGAGATGAAAGAAAGTAGCTTCCAGTTTCTGAATTGGAGATTTTTCTTTGCAGGATTTTTAATGTTATTGTTCTTTTGAAGAAAGTGGAAGTATGTCTCATCTTAGAATAATTATGCTATGCTCTAAACACTTGTTCCTGGGAAAATTAAACTTACAGGTAGGGATTAAAATAGAAGCAACTTCCTAGAAGGGCAATTTTTAAAGTGCTTCCAAAGAGTCCATATCTTCTAATTTTTTATTTCAAGACCTTTTTTCTTGCCTCAGATAAGAACCTTTCTAAATGCACCCTACAAAAGATATTATGCTTTTTGGTATAGGAATCTAACATCAGAAAACTCCCAAATGAAGCTGTGCTTCCCTTCACAATTTTTGAAGTGCAAATCTGCACTTTGGTATTTTTCTGCTGATGAGAAACAAAAAAGTGGGGGTGGGGACATTAAAGATAGCTTTTATGTCAAATGTTAGGTGAAAGGTCTCTTGGAAATCATGTCAGATAACTGATTTTGGGGGAGAAATCAGGCCTGTCTGTGCCCTTACAGATAACACTGATGTGAGTAACTTTGAGTCCATTATCTTGGAATCTACTCTGTGATACCTTCTGCAAATGGCCACTGAAGTATTTTGATAAATGGGATTTTTCTTGTCTATTTTTAAGTGGTGGTGAAGTGAAATGTTAAATTGCCATAGAGACTGGCTATGGGGTGGAGCCCCAGATATAAAGCATGTAGCTGCCAAATTTGGAGGTATCTTTTGTTAAAGGAAATTCTTTGAAGAAACATTCAGATGATTCTAGCCACACCAAGTCACCCTAATCACTGAATCTTCCTAACTGAGGCCTCAGACATTGTAGAAGAGAGACAAGGATTTCTGGGGGGGAAAAAAAAATCATCACTGTTTAAGCCACTAAAATTGAAGTAATTTGTTGCACAGCAGTAGCAACTGGAGTAACTGCTTGTATTATTTTTCCTTCTAGTAGCTCTGTCAATGTCTTCCCCAAAAAAGGCTGAAGCTGTGCTGCATACTCTTACCTAGCCGAGGAAGTCATGAAACATCAGTCTGCTGCATTCTGTTGGATACTGATGAGTCAAAACTTGCCATTTTCAAAGGAAAAGAATGCAGACACCTCTTAAAAGAACAGGTGAGATGGGAAATGCATTGTGGCTATCTTTGGAAAATATAATCTGTCACCTGAATCATTACTAGACCACGGCACATCGAAATGTTAGAATATAAGAAACTGAGGAAACCTGCTTAAAAAGTACTTAATGATAAGGGTTGTTTCTGTTGCAATTTTAAGTAACATGGGATATAAATATAACAGCGTTTTAAAGGTGGAATTAAATGGAATAAGAGAAGATAAGGATCCAATACTATTCCTCAGTAAATACGAATATTCACAAGAATCATAAATGAATAAATGTCTGCAATACTATAATGTGCCAAAATGAGCATGAGAATAAAATATGAAAGCTGAATAGTACTAATCAAAAACATTTAAATAATACTTAAAGATTTTGCCAAAACCTAAAATATAATAAATGAAAAGATATGCTTAACCAAGCAAGTTAAAAAATTATTTCTATTTCAATAGTTTTTGGAGTACAGGTGGTTTTCGGTTACATGGATAAGTTCTTTAGTGGTGATATCTGAGATTTTGGTACACCTGTCACCTGAGCAGTATATACTGTACCCAATATGTAATCTGTTATCTCTCACCACCCTCCTCCTGTCTCCCTCATTGAGTCCCAAAAGTCCATTATATCATTCTTATGCCTTTGCATCTACATAGCTTAGCTCTTACTTATAAGTGAGAACACATGATATTTGGTTTTTCATTCTGAGTTACTTCCTTTAAAATAATGGCCTCCACCTCCATCCAAGTTGCTGCAAAAGACATTATATCATTCCTTTTTATGGCTGAGTAGTATTCCATGGTGTATATGTATCACACATTCTTTATCCACTCATTGGTTGATGGGCACATAGGTTGGTTCCATATCTTTGCAATTGCAAATTGTGCTGCTATAAATGCATGTGCATGTATCTTTTTCATATAATAACTTATTTTCCTTTGGGAAGATACTCAGTAATAGGATTGCTGGATTGAATGGTAGTTCTACCGTTGGTTCTTTAAGGAATTTCCATACTATTTTCCATAGTTGTTCTAATTTACATTCCCACCAGCAGTGTAAATGTGTTCCTTTTTTACCACATCCATGCTGACGTCTACTGCTTTTTTACTTTTTAATTATGGCCACCCTTGGAAGAATAAGGTGGTATCTCACTGTGGTTTTAATTTGCATTTTCTTGATGATTAGTGATGCTGAGCATTTTTTCATATGCTTGTTGGCTGTTTGTATATCTTCTTTTGAGAAATGTCTATTCATGTCCTTTGCCTACTTTTTTATGGGATTATTTGTATTTTTTTTCTTGAGGTTTATTTGAGTTCCTTGTAGATTTTGGACACTAGTCCTTTGTTGGATGTATAGTTTGTGAATATTTTCTTCAACTCTGTGGCTTGTCTGTTTACTTTGCTGATTATTTCTTTTGTTGTGTAGAAGCTTTTTAGTTGAATTAGGTCCCATCTACTTATTTTTGTTTTTGTTGTGTTTGTTTTAGGGTCTTAGTAATAAATTCTTTGCCTAAGCCAATGTCCAAAACAGTTTTTCTGATGTTATTTTCTCCAATTTTTATGGTTTCATGTCTTAGATTTAAGTCTTTGCTCCATCTTGAGTTGATTTTTGTATAAAGGGAGAGACGGGGATACAATTTTATTCTTCTACATGTGGCCTGCCAGTTTTCCCACCACAAGTTATTGAATTTTCTCCAATTTATGTTTTTGTATGCTTTGTTGAAGATCAGTTGGCTGTAAGTATTTGGCTTTATTTCTGGGTTCTCTATCCTGTTCCATTGGTCTACATGCCTCTTTTTTAAATAACAGTACAATGCTCTTTTGGCAACTATAGCCTTGTAGTACAATTTGAAGTCAGGTAATGTGATACTTCCAGCTTTGTTCTTTTCGCTTAGTATTGCTCTGACTATGTGGGCTGTGTTTTGGTTTCATATGAATTTTAGGATTTTTTTTTCTAGTTTTGTGAAGGATGATGATAGTATTTTGATGGGAATTTCATTGAATCTGTAAATTGCTTTGGGCGGTATCGTCATTTTTACAATAATGATTCTTCCTTTTCAAGAACATAAGATGTGTTTTCATTTGTTTGTGTCATCTGTGATTTCTTTCAAAAGTGTTCTGCAGTTTTCCTTGCAGAGATCTTTCACCTCTTTTTTTTTTAACCAAGAAACTTTTACAGGTGATTTCCATCAAACATTCCAGGAACAGATAATCCCTGTATTTTACAAGTTGCTTCAATTATTTTTAAAAAAGCTATTAAAGCATTTTATGAGGCCAGTATAACTTTGACTTTCAAACTAGATGAGCATAGTACAAAAAGCAAAATAAATCCAGAAGCCTAAATAACACATATGAAAAATTCTAAATAATTAGTTAACTGAATGTAACAGAATTTTTAAAATACACAATGTAATTTTTAGAGATTATTTCAGGAATGCAAGGATGATTCAAAATTAAGAAAAATTTTCAATGTCACTTATCAAATATATCTCAATCAATGCAGAAAAGGCATTTGATGTAGTTTAATATTTCACTGAGACAAAAATTCAAAATCAAGGAATTGAGTTAAACTTCCTTAACTCAATAAAACCTCTACACCAAGCCTACAACAAATTTTACAACTAACAATAAAAAATAGACACATTTCTTCCAAGTTAGAGAAGAACACAAGCGTGTCTGCTGCCTTCACAAAGCTTCAACATGGTATAGTCAGGACATCCAGGTTAATTCAGTATGAAAACAAAGAAAGAAGGCATAAAAATTTGAAAGAAAATGACAAAACCATGATCATTTGCAAATACTTAATTATCCACATAGAAAACCAACAAAATCAATATATAGAGTTAATAAGAGTTTAGCAAGTTTACTAACAAAACATTGTCTTTTTAAAATCTACCATATTTCTATCAATAATAACCAACTGCAAATTAAAATAGAAAATAAAAATAATATTCACAGGAGCAACAAACACTATAAAGATTTTAGAGAGTAACATAAAGAATACATAAGACCTTTATGGAGAACATTTTAAAACTTTATTAAAGAATATACAAAACAAAATGTGAATTAGTGGAGAGGTAAATTATGCTTATGAATAAGATAACTTATTTTAAAGATAAGTCTATAATTTCAATGTAATTTTAATTAACATTTCATAAGGATTGTTGGAGAATCCTGAAAAGTTATAAAATATATTTATAAAAATAAACACTGGGCTGGGCGCGGTGACTCACGCCTGTAATCCCGGCACTTTGGGAGGCCTAGGCGGGTGGATCACGAGGTCAGGAGTTAAAGATCAGCCTGGCCAAAATGGTGAAACCTCGTCTCTACTGAAAAACTACAAAAATTAGCTGGGTGCGGTGGCAGGTGCCTGTAATCTCAGCTATTCTGGAGGCTGAGGCAGGAGAATCGCTTGAACCCGGCTGGCAGAGGTTGCAGTGAGCCGAGATCGCCCACTGCACTCCAGCCTGGGCAACAGAGTGAGACTCTGTCTTGAATAAATAAATAATGAATAACTAACAAAACATTTTTAATTAACGAGCAAAGAGGAAGGTAAAATTGCTACATAATTACAGAAATAAAATGATGTGCCACTGGCTAAAAAATAAGCAAATAAAATAGCAGAAATAAATAAAAGAAGGGCCCTGCAACAGGTATGTCACTCTACTCTGCTATAGTTTGGAGAATACAATTAACTGTGCGTATCTGAAATACAGGAAAATACAAAGAAAAAGAAATTACACAATGTACAAAACATCTTATATATATGAGTAACAAAGGAAAACTGTGGGAAAAAGATAAAGGAAAAATTATTTGTTGTTTTTCATTGAAAAGAAAACATGAGGCAGGGTGAACAGGTACAAAGGCATGGCTGGGTGAAAGAGTGTGGTATGTTTGGGGAACTGCTAATGATTTAGACTGGCTAGAGCTTGGGATGCACACCTGGGTAGGTGGTAGAGATGAGGCTGATGAAGTCTAGAGAGCTCAGATAGAGAATACCTTGTGTTTTATAGTAAGGAGTTAAAAAATGTAGGGAGGCCATTGAAAGCTTTGAATAGGAAGAATGACAGACTGCATTTGACATACTGAGTACCACAGAGATTGGATTGGAAAGACTGAAGCAAGGAAGACGAGACTATTGCAAGGTGTTTAATTTGATGTGATAGCAAAGGGAGCAAAGGAAGTCAAAAACATAACTCTGAGATTCTGAGTGAAGTACATAGTGATTTCATTAAACAAGATAGAGAAGATGGTGGTGTAGACAAGATTCTCCAGATCCCAAGAGTCAGTGTGTAAAATCATGCTTTACAGATAAGACCAGTTAGATATATGTTAAATGTAATATATAATCATCTTTGCTTAACCATGAGAATATGGTCTGAGGAATGTGTCAGGTCATTTCATGGCTGTGCAAACTTACACAAACCTAGATGGTATAGCTTGTTTCACACCTAGGCTAAGTGCTATAGCCTATTGTTCCTAGGCTACAAGCCTGTACAGCATGTTACTATAATGAACACTGTAGGTGACTATAACACAATGAGAAGTATTTGTGCATCTAAACATTTCTAAACCTAGAAAAGGTACAGTAAAAATATTATATTATAATCTTATGGGACTACTGCCATATATGTGGTCCGTCGTTGACTGAAACATCCTTATGGGGTGCATGACTATATTCTGAACCAAAGGCAAGAAGTATAAAGTCAGGCTATATTAGTGTGTATATATAAAACTGCTATGGGATAGTCTAGTATCTCATTGTTTCTATCTGAAACATGACAAAATTAGATGATAACTTGTCAGAAAGTAGAGGTTGTAGCATGCATTCAGTACTTTTCATTGATAAAAGAGATAAAATATGTCAACAGCAATTAGTATGTTAATAAGGAAGAAGCCCCTCAAATGGGGGAAGATGTTTATGGTTTCTCCTTGGTCTGGGTATAATATTTCTGTAAGGTCAGAGCCCTGCTTGAATAGCTACCACTTTGTTCTACCCCTGCTTATCATATAGCTTCTCTTATCGATTGCTTCAGGGGTGGGTGCAGAGACACAGAGACAATTGTGTTTGCAGATATATTGATCTGTGTAAAAATTTTGTATATTTTTTGTAAAATAGAAAACTGGGAATTTAATTAATGTCTCTTGTAAACATATTAGGGTCATTAGGTTTCCCTGTATATACTTGACTTTGGAGCACTAGACAAGATCAGGTTCATGAGTGTAAAAAGCTGAGGCCTGGTCCCACATCATGATACATTCACCAAATTTCACCCAGGGAGATTTCTAGGCAGCCAGCCATTTGGGTTTGTATGTGAGACAGTTAAGTGGAAATGTTTAAAAATGTTGGAATTGGAGCGAATCTGGGCTGAAGAAAGAGAACTTGGAGAACTGGTATTAGATGCTGCTTTAGGAGGGAGTGAGATTTCCCCAGAAGGAGCATGCAAATTAAAAAGAAAAGCAGGTTATGACTTGAACTAGCACAACCCTTACATAAAAGGATAAGGGGAGTCAAAGCAATCAGACAATTTTCCTTTTCCAAAATACTTATCAGGACGTCAACAACTAAGGCAAAGATTTTAAGTGTTTAGGATTTAAGTGAGGTTGTTGTTAGCAACAAGAAAGGAAAAGACAAGATGTCAGTGAGACAACTGGAAAAAAGAAACAAAAATATTATCTGATGAAACATGGAATAATGAGGAAGAGGATGACAACAGAGTTATAGCTGAGATTTTCTGAACTGAGACACTGGGGTAGCAATTCAAATGACATAGTAGAAGAACATTACAGAATATTTAGTTTTGGTAGAAGAACAAGAATTTGTTTGGAGGCATATCAAACATAACCCTAAGAAGACATCAAGGTGAGGTTTTGAGCAGCCATATTATTTTTGTACTTTTGTATTTATTCATTGTTTATTCCCTCACAGGTAGTTAGAATGCAACACTGGAAGAATGTGAGTCTGAGACTCAGGCTAGAAAGAAAAATTGAGGTTGCATTCATATGGCAGCATCATCTGACTTGATGTGAGTAAAAGAGATTTCTGCTGGGGGATGGGGAAGTGGTTTGTGCGAGACAAAAGCTAAAATTATAACTTTAGGGAAGTTTTGGAGGCTGAGGTAAGAGAAATCTAAGGAGTTTCTAGTGCAGAGTCCTAGAAATAAAACGAAAAAGTGAAGAGATTTTTTGGTGCCTGATCCCTCATGTAAGAAACTTAAAAGTCTTCACTACATCCTAACAGTAAGTAAAAAGCTGAGCAAACTGAAAAATCAACAACTCTTCTTAGATTCATCAGAGAAGTGAGGTCACAGGGCAAACCACTGCAACGCAAAATTGAAGAGACAGACAGGTGAATACTGAGGCTCACAACTTATGGGAGCAGAAATCCACAAGCAAAATCCTGTGTGGGAACTAGTGCCAGCGAAGGCAAACCCAAATGGTAATTGATGACTTGCTGATGGCTGTATGTTCAGTGTGGACAAGACAAGAGATGAAAACTCCAGGGGGACCCAGCTTGAGGTGGAGGAGACTCATACTTTTGTGAACTTTATCTCCAGGGGCTATACCAGGTTCTAAAAATGCATATCAGAGAAAAATTCCCTCCTGCTTCCAGGAGAGGATAGATAGGGAATGTGGGGAAAGTGACCATTTTCAAATATACCAGAACATTCTGTTCTTAACAAGACCTGACCTCAAGATGATGGGTTTTTTTGTTTTTTGTTTTTGTTTTTGTTTTTTTACATCATAACTGACTTGGGGGAAGAAAAATAGCCAAATCCTATCCCCTCTATCCTGAACCACCTAAGGGGCTGAAGAAAAAAAAAAAAAAAAAAACCCTGAGAAGTACTTGTGAAGCTCACAGTTCAGTAGCACAAGCTCTGTAAATAACTGAAACCTAATCATATAACCATACAACACTTCTCCTCCTTCTACATCTCACCACCACATTACTAAAAGTCTGTTTACCAGAGTTCCTTTTACACAGTACATCTTGTCCACCTTTCAACAGCAACAAAAAGAATGCAAGGTACACTAAAAGGCAAAAAGCACAATTAGAACAGTCACTGCAAGCATCAGAACGAGACCCAGATACAGCAGGGATGTTGGAATCATCAAAGCATAAATTTTAAAAATAATTATGATTAATAAGCTAAGGGCTCTAATGAGAAAAGTAGACAACATGCAAGAACAGATGAATAATATAAATAGAAAAATAGAACTTCTTAGATAGAAGTAAAAATAAATGCTAGAGATCAAAAATGCTGTAACTGAAATAAAGAGTCCTTTGATGGGCTTATTAGTAGATTGGCTAAGAAAAGAATCTCTGAGCTTGAGGATATGATGATAGAAACTTCTAAAACTGAAAATCAAAAAGAAAAAATATTGAAAAAAAGTAGAACATATATCCGAGAACTGCAGGACAACTATAAAAGATGTAATATCTATGTAATGGGAAAACCAGAAGGAAAAGAAATAAAAGGAAACAGCAGCAATATTTGAAGCATAATGACTGAGAATTGTCCCCCCACCCAGCTGACACCAAACTACAGATTTAGGAAGCTCAGAGAACATCAGGCAGGATAAATGCCCAAAATACTACACATAGGAATATTATATTCAAACTAGAAAAAATAGTGAAAAAATCCTGAGAAAAGTTAGAAGAAAATAAAACCTTAATGATACAAGAGCAAAGATAAGAATTATATCTGACTTCTCCTTAAAAACCATGCAAATAGGAAGAAAGTAGAGTAAACTATTTAAGATTTTGAGAGAAAAGAAGCTCCAACCTAGAATTCTGGAGTTTGCAAAATTATTCTTCAAAAGTAAAGAAAAAAGACCACCTCAGACAGAAGGAATTTGTTGCCAGTAAAGCTGTCTTGCAAGAAATCTTAAAATAAGTTTTTCTAAAAGGAGGAAACTGATATTGTTCAAAAACTTAGATCTGTATAAAGAAAGGAAAAATATCAGACAATGAATAAGTAGAGGCAAAACTAAAACTTTTACTTTTCTCATTCTTAATTGATGTAATGGATAACAGTTTGTTCTAAATAATAGCAATAATGCCTTTGATAATTATATTGTACATATAAGTGAAATGAATGACATCAATGATGTAAAAGACAGGAGGCGGAATTAGGGATATTTTATTTTAATAACTTGCACTGCCTGTGAAGTGGTATACTGTTATTTGAAAGCATTTGTTAGTTGTAAAGTTGTGTGGCAAACTCTAGGACAACCACTAAAAAGTATAACAAAAGAAATATTATTGATGTACTAAGAAAGAGAAAATGGAATCATATAAAATGTTCAGTTTAAACCACAAAAGGCAGAAGAGTGGAACACACAAAAAAAATGGGGGGAAAGGACAAAGACAATAACTAGAAAATGATAACAAATATGGTAGATATTAATCCAGCTATATCAATAAAAGTAGTCTAAATACACTAATCAAGACAGGAGAGAGAGCCAAGATGGCTGACTAGACACAGTTAGAAGGAACAACTCTCACCAAAAGACCAGGACATCAGGATGACTGGCACACTTTGAGCAGATCTTCAGAGGGAAAACACTGAGAGTGGACCGAGGGAGGATACAGACACTGGACTGATGGGAGAGGAAGCTGGGAACCCTGGGGCTGCCAAGCACTGGGAACCACTGCTGGCCTCCAGTGACTCCTGGGGAAGGAGTGAGTTGAACAGGTGAGGAATGGCTCACTCTCACCACAGACCTCTGGAATCCTAGCTGCAGGAAAGCCCACCACCCGCATGGACACTGGAGCTGGCAGGGAGAGCTGTTTAGAGAGATGGCAAGGGCAGGACTCCAGCCTGTGTGGGAACCTATAGGGTTTGGTGCAGGAAGGTCTGCAATGGAGCATGGGCAGGCATGCTCATCCCCCAAGGCTCTCTAAGCTCCTCTACGTGGTCTTAGCCTTTGAGCAACTGTTGAACCTGGACAGAGCAAAAACATCTTGTCTATGAAATGGGGTTCCCTGTCTCCTAGCCTCTGCTGGAGAACCAGCCTACCCACCCCCAATTGCAGCACAGCCTTGGATGCACAACCAGGGTGATTCTCAGGGGCCCTCATCATAGCTCCTTTGCTGGTACCATCCCTGACCACTGGAGAGCTCCAGCTTCTCTGACTCATACACATCCTGCCCCCACTACAGCCTCCCCTTGAGTCTTTGCCACATGCACTCACCCATGGTCCTCTCCCACTGCTTTGCAAGTGCATTCACGTAACCAAACCCAAACCTCACCACCACACCCCCAATGGTATGCATATGTGTGCACACCTCACCACTTCACCAACTGTCAGAGCAAGTTTATCCTGCCACCCCACCCACTCTTGCTGGTGGTCCACCCCTACTGAGGTGTGGGCAACCCACTGCACTGCTGCCACTGCTGCTGCTGGAGGAAGTGCTTGCACAGGGGTGGCAGGAAACTCACCCCTGCTGGCACCCTGCCCAACTGACACTCTACCCCCTGCCAGTGCCCCAGAGTTAGAGCACACAGCTGAAGAGTGCTGAGTCGAGCCGTGGTCCCCTGAAATCTTCCAGAATTGAAGAGAGTCTACTGAACCCACCTGATAGCACAATCAGACTCTCAAGGGCACTAAAGAAAATAAAAGTTTTTTAAAAATCCAAAGGACAGCACCTTCAAAGATAAAAGGACCATCAGCCCACACAGATCAGAAAGGCCAGCACAAGAACTCTGGTAACTCAAAAAGCTAGGGTGTTTTCTTAATTCCAAATGATTTCACTAGATCCCCAGCAATAGTTCTTAACTGTTCTAAAATGATAGACATGGAATTTAGAATATGGATAGAAACAAAGACCATCAAGATTCAGGAGAAAGTTGAAACTGAATCCAAGAAATCTAAGGAATACAATAAAACAATATTTGAAGATACTGTCCACAAAATTTCCCCAACCTCATGAGAGCAGCCAACGTTCAAATTCAGCAAATGCAGAGAACCTCTGCAAGATACTTACAAGGTGACCATCCCCAAGAAACAAAGCCATCAGATTCTCCAATGTTCATATGAAAGAATAAATATTAAAGACAACTAGAGAGAAAGGGCAAGTCACCTACACAGGGAACTCCATCAGGCTAACAGCAGACCTTCCAGCAGAAAACTTACAAGTGAGACGAGATTAGTGGCCCATATTCAGCACTCTTAAAGAAAACAAACTCCAATGAAGAATTTCATATCTGGCAAAATTAAGCTTCACAAGCAAAGGAGAAATAAGACCCTTTTCAGGCAAGCAACTGCTAGAATAATGTGTTACCACAAGATCTGCCTTACAAGAGATCATTAAGGGAGTGCTAAATATGGAAACAAAAAACCATCACTAGCAACCACAAAAACACACTTAAATACATAGATCATTGACAATATAAAGCAACTACACAATTAAGTCTGCATCATAACCAGCTAACAACACAATGACAGGATCAAATCCACATGTATCAATATTAGCCTTCAATGTAAATGGGCTAAGTGTCCTAATTAAAAGGCACAGAGTGACAATTTCGATAAAGAAGCAAGACCCAACTGTATGCTGTCTTCAAGAGATTAATCTCACATTCAATGACACTCATAGGGTTAAAGTAAATAAATGGAGAAAAAAATCTACCAAGCAAACAGACAACACGAAAAATCAGGGGTTGCTATTCTAATTTCAGCCAAAACAAGACTTTAAACCAACAATGATCAAAAAGGTAAAGAAGAGCATTACAGAATGGCAAAGGGTTCAACTCAACAGGAAGTCTAACTATCCTAAATATATATACACCCAACACAGGAGCATCCAGATTTATAAAACAAGTTCTTAGAGATCTAAAAGAGCCTTAGATAACTACACAGTAATACTGTGAGACTTCAACACCCCAGTGGCAGTATTAGATCATCGAGGCAGAGAAACAACGAAGACATTTGGGACCTAAACTTGACACTTGACCAAATGGACCTAACAGACATCTACAGAATTCTCCAACCAAAACCAACAGAATATATATCATTCTCATCTGCACATGGCACATACTGTAAAATCAACCACACATTTGGCCATGAAACTATTTTCAGCAAATTCAAAAAAAAAAGAAATTATACCAAAAACACTCTTAGACCACAGTGTAATAAAAATAGAAACCAATACTAAGAATATCACTCAAAACCATACAATAACATGGAAGTTAAACAACCTGTTCCTGAATGACTTCTGGGTAAATAACGAAATTAAGGCAGAAATCAAGAAATTCTTTGAAACTAATGAGAACAAAGATACAACATACCAGCATCTGTGGGACACAGCTAAAGTAGTGTTAAGAGGAAAGTTTATAGCATTAAATGCCCACATTAAAAAAGTAGAAAGATCTCACATTAACAGCCTAACATCACACCTTGAGGATCTGCCTTACAAGAGTTCTTTAAGGGAGTGCTAAATATGATACAAAAAACCATCACTAGCAACCACAAAAACACACTTAAGTACATAGATCATTGAAGAAATCAAGAAAAACAAGAGTAAACTAACCCCAAAGCTAGCATAAGACAAAAAATAACCAAAATCAGAACTTAACTAAATGAAATTGAGATGTGAAAAACCATACAAAAGATCAATGAAACCATAAGTTGGTTATTGAAAGAAAAAATTACATTTACAGACTGCTAGCTAGACTAAAAAGAAAAAAGAGAGAAGACCCAAATAAATGCAATCAGAATTGAAAAAGGTGACATTACCACTGATCCCACAAAAATACAAGAAACTTCAGAAGCTGTTACAAACACCTCTATACACAGAAACTAGAAAACCTACAAGAAATTGATAAATTCCTAGAAATATACAATCTTCCAAGATTGAACCAAGAAGAAATTGAAACCTGAACACAATAGTGAGTTCCAAGATTGAATCAGTAATAAAAATCCTACCAACCAGAAAAAGCCCAGGATCTGACAGTTTTCAGCCAAACTCTAACAGACATATAAAGAAGAGCTGCCACAGTTCCTGCTGAAACTATTTCCAAAAATTGAGGAAGAGAGCCTCCTTCTCAACTCATCCTATGAGGCCAGCATCATTCTGACACCCAATTAGTGGCAGAGACACAACAAAGAAAGAAATCTTCAAGCCAATATCGCTAATAAACATAGATGCAAAAATCCTCAATATGAAAATCAATAACTGTGATTCATCACATAAACAGAACTAAAAGCAAAAACCATATGATCATCTCAATTGATGAAGAAAAGTCTTTTAATAAAATTTAACATCTCTTCATGTTAAAAACCCTCAACATGCTAGAACTGAAAGAATATAGCTCAAAATAAGAGCCATCTATAACAAATCTACAGCCAACATCATACTGAATGAGAAAAAGCTCAAAGCATTTCCCTTGATAACCAGAACAAGACAAGGATGCCCACTCTCACCACTCCTATTTAACATAACACCGGAAGTTCTAGCCAGAACAATCAGCCAAGAGAAAGAAATAAAAGGCATCCAAATAGGAAGAGAGGAAGTCTTAACTCTCTCGGTTTGCAGACTGTATGATTTTTTATCTAGAAAACCCTATACGCTCTGCTCAAAAGCTTCCAGAGCTGATACACAACTTCAGTAAAGTTTCAGCATACAAAATCAATGTACAAACCTCAGTAGCATTTCTGTAGACCAAGAACATCCAAGCTGAGTGTCAGATCAAGAATGCAATTCCATTCACAATAGCCATAAAAGTAAATACCTTAGAATATATCTAACCAGGGAGTAGAACGATCTTTACAATGAGAATTACAAAACACTGCTGAATGAAATCAGACATGATACAAACAAATGAAAAAACATTCCACACTCATGGACAGGAAGCAAGATGTTGTTAAAACGGCCATACTGCCCAAAGCAATTTATAGATTCAATGCTATTCCTATCAAACTTCTAATGACATCCTTCACAGAAATAGAAAAAAAGTATTATAAAATTCACATGGAACCAAAAAAGATCCTGAATAGCCAAATCGATGCTAAGCAAAAATAACAAAGCTTAAGGCACCACATTACCCAGCTTCAAACTATACTACAAGGCTACTGTAACCAAAACAGCATGGCACAGGTATGATAAACAGACATATACACCAATGGAATAGAACAGAGAGCCCAGAAATAAAGACCCACACCTAGAACCATCTGATCTTCAACAAAGTTGACAAAGCAAGCAATGGGGAAAGGACTCCCTATTTAGTAAATGGTGCTGGAATAACTGGAACATAGTGACATATGGAAGATTACAACTGGACTCCTTCCTTTTACCATACTAAAAAAATCAACTAAAGATGGATTAAAGACTAAAAATGTAACACCTACAACTATAGAAACCCTTGAAGAAAACCTAAGGAACACTATTCTGGATATAGGCCCTGGCTAAGGTTTCATGACAAAGACGCCAAAAGCATTGAAACAAAAACAAAAATTTACAAATGGGATCTAGCTAAGCTAAAGAGCTTCTGCATAGCAAAAGAAAATATCAACAGAGTAAACAGACAACCCACAGAAAGGGAGGAAATATTTGCAAACTATGCATCTGACAAAGGTTTAATATCCAGATTTATAAGAAACTTAAACAAATTAATAATCAAAGAAAAAACAACCACATTAAAAAGTAGACAAAGGACATGAACAGACACTTCTCAAAAGAAGACATATATATGGTCCACAAGCTTACGAAAAAACGCTCAACATCACTAATCGTTAGAGAAATGAAAATCAAAACCACAATGAGCATCTCACACCAGTCAGAATGGTTATTATTACAAGTCAAAAGAAAACAGATGCTGGCAAGGTTGAAGAGAAAAGGGAACACTTACACACTCCTGGTGGGAATGTAAATTAGTTCATCCACTGTGGAAAGCAGTTTGGAGATTTCTCAAAGAACTTACAACTACCATTCAATCCAGCAATCCCATTACTGGGTGTATACCCAAAGGAATATAAATCATTCTCCCATAAAGACACATGCACACATATGTTTATTGCAGCACTATTCACAATAGCAAAGATATGGAATCAACCTAAATTCCCACCAAATGGTAGACTGGATAAAGAAAACATGGTACACATACACCATGGAATGCTATGCAGTCATTTAAAAAATGAGATCATGTCCTTTGCAGCAACATGAATGAAGCTGGAGGCTGTTATCCTAAGCATACTAACACAGGAACAGAAAATGAAATAGTGCCTGTTCTCACTTATAAGTGGGAGCTAAACATTGTGTATACATGGACACAAAGAAGGGAACAATAGACATTGGGGCCTACTTCAGGGTGAAGTGAGTGAGGAGGGTAAGGATTGAAAAACTATGAATTGGGTACTATGCTTATTACCTTGATGATGAAACAATATACACATGAAACCACTGCAAAATGCAATTTACCTATATAACAAACCTGCACATGTACCCCTGAACTCAAAATAAAATTTATTAAAAAAAGGCAAGATTGTCAGGGTGGATCAAAAAACAAGACTCAACTTTATGTTGTTTACAAGAAATCCACTTTAAATATAAAGACATATATGGATTAAAAGTAAATGAATAAAGATATATCATACTAACACTAACCAAAAAAAAGAAAACAGGATAGTTGTATTATGTTTAGAAGAGATGACTTATGAGCAAGGAAATTATCAGAGATAAAAAAGGGCATTACATAATAATAAGTGGTCAGTTTTCCAAGAAGACAACACTTCTTAAAGTGTATGTACCTAACAACAGACTGTCAAAATATGAGCAGCAAAAACTGATAGAATTGCAGGAAAAAAGAGATGAATGCACTCCTATAGTTAGAAATTCTAACACTCCTCTATCAGAAATGGACAGATCCAGCAGGCAGAAAATCCCTAAGGACATAGCTGAAATCAACAGCACCATGAATCTGCTGGACATCTATAAACTCCTTCATACATCAACAGCAGAGTACACATTCTTCTCAAGCTTACAAGGAACATCCACCAAGATAGTTCATATTCTGGGTCATGAAACAATACCTTAAGACATTTAAAAGAATAGAAATTATGTAATGTATTATCTCAGACTATAGTAAAATATGTACTAGAAATCAATAACAGAAAGATAGGGAAAATTGCAAAGTATTTGGAAGTTAAACAAAACACTCCTAAATAACACATAGACCAAAGAAGAATAGACATTTAAAAATACTTTTAACTAAATTGAAATGAAAACACAATTTATCAAAATTTGTGGAATGTAGTAAAAGTATTGCATAGAGGAAAATTTATAGCATTGAGTGCAGATATTACAAAAGGAGAAGAAGCTAATGATATAATATAAGCTTCCGCCTTAGGAAGCTAGAAATGAAGAACAAATTACACAAATGTAAACAGAAGAAAACATGTGATTAAAACATAGAGCAGAAATCAATGAAATTGAAAACAGTAAATCAATAGACCAAATCAACAAAACTAAAAGCTGACTTTGGGAAAGATAAATAAAATTAATAAGCCTCTAACCAAACTAAGAAAAAGACAGGCTGTGTTATGTTACCTTTCATATCTAAGTATATGATACATTTCCAAGCAATTTAGTATATATGCTAAGGTAGGGTTCAAGGTTAGTTTTCTCTATACAGATGTTCTAATTTATTCAGTATATTTACTGAAAAGACTATTATTTCCTCCAGTGAATTTTGCTGTTGTCTTTGTCGTAAATCGAAAGGTTCTATATGTTTGGATCTGTTTCTGGACTCTCTATTCTGTTCCATGGACCCATCTGTCTACTGTTACACCTACATTCTGTCCTGGTTACTATAGCTTTATGGCACCTTGTGCAATATCTGGTACTATAAGTATCCAATATTGTTACTCATTAAGATTATTATAGTTATTCTACTTCATTTGTATTATATATTTTAGAATCAGCTAGCCAATTTTTATAAAATCGAATTCTTTTAAATTTATTAATAAATTAAAATATTAATAAACTAAAAATTAATAAATTAAAAAATTATTAAGAAGATTATTTTCTATGAGGCAAGGGGCAGAATGTTTCAGGTGTTAAATTAATCATTTACATATTTTGTCATTCACTCAGTAAACATTATCGAACAGCAATAACTGGGGCAAGGAATTATTTTTTCCAGCCCCTAGCAAGAGAGGAAAATAAAACACAAATTCTATTTTTCAGGATCTGATATAGTAATTTGACTTGTGTCTTTTTAGTAAGAAGAGGAAATATAGCCCAGTCCTTTTTCAATTGTGCAACAATTTTACACTTGCAAGACTTTTATTTTGCCTAATGGGAGCTCAGTCTCTAGATTAAACTTCAAAAGCACCAATTTCAAAATGTCTAAGACATATTGAAGTATAATTTCATGCTTTAGTAATGTTCAAACATTTCTAACTTGCTTTAGCCCAATATTTTTATAATAAAACAAAAATAAACCATTTGCTTAAAATCTTCAATAATTTTAATATTTTGACCCTGAAATCATGTTGAAAATAGTTCCCAAGGTGAGAAAAGGAAATTTTATTTTAAAAACTTATCTTCATTGACCCTCTTTTGACCAAGAGTTGTCGATTTGGGGGAAGGATAGGAGACAAATATGTTTCTGAACCACGTAAGATCGATGAGCTCCCCAGCATGTTTCTTTCTGCATTCTGCATCTCCTCCATCCTTCCACGCACTTAATTTTGTGTTTCATCTGTTGCCTCATAGCCCTCCCTGCTGCTTCTCTTACTAGAATACTTTCTGCCCTACGTGGAGGAAATATTTTTCCTTAAGAACCTACCCTTCTTGGGTGCAGTGGCTCACGCCTGTAATCACAGCACTTTGGGGGACCGAGGCCAGTAGACTGCTTGAGCCCAGGAGTTTGAGACCAGCCTAGGCAACATAGTGAGAACCCATCTCTAACAAGAAAAAAAGTAAGCCAGGCCTGGTGGGGTCTGCCTGTGGTCCCAGCTACTCAGAAGGCAAAGGTGGGAGGATCGCTTGAGCCCAGGAAGCCAAGGTTGTATTCCACTTCACGTCAGCCTGGATGACAGAGAGAAACCCTGGATGACAGAGCGAAACCCTTCACACCAGCCTGGATGACAAAACAAACCAAACAAAAAAAAAAAACCTACACTCTCTCCCACCCCACAGAGTGAAGAGGTTAGGAAGCCAGTGTCATCGTGTGGGCGGGTTAAACAATGTGGTTGTCAACAGCAAGAAGTTATGATCTCTAACCAATATCACAGCAATACCGCAGTCCTATTTATCTAATCTCTGCTTTGTGAGTATGCGGAGGAGGTGGCTGAGGAAATGAGAGGCAGGGTGGGGAATGAGGGAGAGCTGAGGAGCAGGGGAAAGAAAGAAAATGAGCAGTGCCCTGCTATCCTGGGCTTAGCTGCATAGCATCTTGAAGTGTGTCTAGCCTGGTTAAAATGCAAGAAATATACTTTTTGAAACCTAGCGGCAAAAAATAAATAAATAAATAAATAAAATAGTGCTGTTTCTCTTAATGTGAAGTGTTAGTGATGTAGAAAAATCATAATTCTCAAAGCCTTCAGATGATAAAATGCAAAAGTCATTCAGTGATCCAAAGACCACAGAGCATTAGCAAGTAGCCAGATATAAGTCTTGAAGAACAATAAGGCATTGTAAAACGGCTTGATAAAAGCAAGTTCTCAAGTTGCTGTGTTGTTCAAAATCCTGAACTGGGTATTAAAACTCAGTTTTACTTTCCTTGAATTGAAGTTGAATTTTATCTTCAGGAAATAACCTGGAAGACCATTCTTCTTCATTTCCTGCTTTGAATATATCAAGTTTCAAATCAGGGAAATGAAAAGAGAAGAAAAGAATGATGTATGAAGTCAAATGGAAGACAGAACTAACAATAACTCTTCTGAAATACAAAACAAAATATGCTAAAATCAGCTAGAATGGGCTGAAACATTAGACATGGAGCAAAATCAAAGCAAGAGTTTCATTGCTTTGTTCTTTAAGAATGCAAAGTGCTTCTCGAGCACTGGGTATGAAAATGGGCAGATCTTAGTGCTCTCTAGTAAAACTCTAAGAGTAACGCCTTTTAATAATAATGTCTTGTCATAATATTGCTATACCACAGTATGGCTTTCCCATTTCCATTAGACATTAAATATAAGGCTCATTTTGGTATACAATTGGGGATATTATTAAAGAAAAAATGTCAGAAGCAAGTGTTGAACATTTGAACTCAGAAACTGCCTACTGCATGTCAAACATCAATTTGGGTTACCTCCTTTACAAACAAGGCTGTTTCATGAACACTGAATAAGACAGCAAAGCAAATAGGATAAGAATAAATGAGGATTTCTTACACATAACAAAAGGGCACATTGCTGAATAAATTAAAGGGAACTAAGAAAAGATGAAGATATCAGCGTTTTAAAAGCATAAAGCTAAAAGGCATAAGTAAACAGAACAGAGTAATGCTGATTCGATGGGAATTTACATTCCTTACACTAGCTTGTCATTTATATTCAATTTAAAAATGGGTCATCATGTCAGAGCCTGCAATTTATGCCATTATGGATATTTGAATACTGATGAGAAAACATTCCTTTTCTCAGGAACTGAGGTCATCTTATACTTTAAAAGGTATATCATAGTTGTTTTTAAAATGATATATTACAAATGATTTGCCATTTTAAATAAAAATTGAGGGAATAGAATTATTACGAAGTTCTCCCTAACAACTAGTGCTTTAGGACTGCTCAACTAATAGGAAAGAAAAACAAGGCCGGGCGCGGTGGCTCAAGCCTGTAATCCCAGCACTTTGGGAGACCGAGACGGGCGGATCACGAGGTCAGGAGATCGAGACCATCCCGGCTAACACAGTGAAACCCCGTCTCTACTAAAAAATACAAAAAACTAGCTGGGCGAGGTGGCGGGCGCCTGTAGTCCCAGCTACTCGGGAGGCTGAGGCAGGAGAATGGCGTGAACCCGGGAGGCGGAGCTTGCAGTGAGCTGAGATCCGGCCACTGCACTCCAGCCTGGGCGACAGAGTGAGACTCCATCTCAAAAAAAAAAAAAATCACTAGTGGTACTTCGCAGAAAGAAAACATAGACATTTTTTTTAATTCAAATTGCTCTCAAAACCATAACTGCTTCAATGCAAGAATACCTTCTTTTGTTTGCCTCAGTTGCTATCAGATAATCTTTCAGCATTTGGTGCAATGCCTACTTTCAGTAAATGCCTTTTTCCCCTCCCACACAGGATGTGAGAGTCAACTGTTCTCCTTAGTGGGTTCTCTCAGCAATTCCAGACCCCATGAAATAAACCTCTGAAGCTTGCTCGTCTCCCAAGCACTGTGTAAACCCACTGAAAACTTAAGTAATGGAGTAAACAGCTTCCTGTGGCTTCCTGATTTTACTGCTTCAGTATGCAAATTCTTTCTTTTGCCAAAATAAATAACACTAACACAATCATAAATGCAGAAAATTTCATGAACATATTAAAATAATCTCATGCATTATAAATGTTTTATTTCTACATTCAGCTCAATTTCCCTGATGCTAATTATCCCCAGAATATTTCTGAATTTGTTTTTTAATTCACTTTTTGGAGCAATGGACTATAACTACATTTTAATTGCTCAGAATATTCTGCTTATATATCTCTGATTGTGTGTTTCTAGTTCTTTCAACCTTGATGATTGTGGTCTTTTTATAATCAGTTCAGAAGAAGGAGACAAAAAAAAAATCTGGACTCTGTATGTACATAATTTGAAGTACAATTGTGTTTCATAAGAAAGCTTTATAGGTTTTTTTGGACCTACTTCACATAGAGAAAATGGAGTTCAGGGAAATTTTATTATTTTTCACATGCGTTTAGCAATATGTGAGTAAATGGTATTCAGTATCACAAATGTCTTCGAGGAAAGGCTTTTGATTTCATTTTATACTGAGGATTTCATTTTTTCATCCATTGGCAGACAGTCTACCTCCCTTGGATTTCAACCATTTAACAAATACTTATTGAAAGTTACCAATTTTTCGGTTATTGTTTCAGCTTGTGGGACCGTGAGCAAATTAAACAATATTCCAATCCTCAGGGAGCTTACATTCTAGAAGGAGAGATAGATGATAAACAACTAATATGCTACGCAGTATCAGCAATGATGAATGCTGTGAAAAAAAACAAAATAGGATAAGGAGCTAGATAATGACTACAAAAGGGCTATTTTAGATGGGGTGGTGAAAAAAGGCTTTTTTTTTTTTTCTAAATACAGGGAGCATATGTATAGGTTTGTTACATGGGCATATTGTACTCAGGTAGGGAGCATAATCCTCAAAAGGTAGTCTTCAATCCAGGACCGCCTCCCTTTCTCCCCACTCTAGCAGTCTCCAGTGTCTATTCTTCCCATCTTTGTACTGATGGGTGCTCAATGTTTAGCTCCCACTTTATATATATATATATTTTTTTAATTTGAGGCAGAGTCTCACTATGTCGCCCAGGGTGGAGTACAGTGGCACGATCTTGGCTCACTGCAACCTCCACCTCCCGGGTTCCAGCCGTTCTCATGCCTCAGCCTCCCAAGTAGCTAGGATTATAGGCACCCATCACCATGCCTGGATAATTTTTGTATTTTTTTTTAAGTAGAGACAGGGTTTTACCATGTTGGCCAGACTGGTCTTGACTCCTGACAAGCGATCTGCCTGCCTTGCCACTTATAATTAATAAGGATTATGACCTCTAGCTCCATCCATGTTGCTGCAAAAGACATGATTTCATTCTTTTTTATGGTTGTATAGTATATCATGTTATATATATACCACATTTTTTCATCCAATTCACCACTTAATTCCACGTCTGATTCCATGTCTTTGTTACAGTGAATAGTACAGCAATTAACATGTGTCTTTTTGGTAGAATGATTTATTTTCCTTTGTCTATATACCCAGTAATGGATTGCTGGGTCGAATGGTAGCTCGTTTTTTGAGAAATCTCCAAACTGCTTTCCACAGTGGCTGAACTAAATTACATTTCCACCAACAGTGTATAAGTATTCCTTTTTTTTTTTTTTTTTTTTTTTTAGAAATGGCATTGATTTTAATACTTATTATATATATACAATCAGTATTTCTTTTTTTTAAGGTTGAGAAGGTATTTCTTTCTTTTTTTTTTTTAATTATACTTTGAGTTCTAGGGTACATGTGCATAACGTGCAGGTTTGTTATATATGTATACTTGTGCCATGTTGGTGTGCTGCAGCCATCAACTCGTCAGCACCCATCAACTCGTCATTTACATCAGGTATAACTCCCAATGCAATCCCTCCTCCCGCCCCCCTCCCCATGATACGCCCCAGTGTCTGATGTTCCCCTTCCCGAGTCCAAGTGATCTCAGAAATAATACCACACATCTACAGCCATCTGATCTTTGACAAACCTGAGAGAAACAAGAAATGGGGAAAGGATTCCCTATTTAATAAATGGTGCTGGGAAAATTGGCTAGCCATAAGTAGAAAGCTGAAACTGGATCCTTTCCTTACTCCTTATACGAAAATTAATTCAAGATGGATTAGAGACTTAAATGTTAGACCTAATACAATAAAAATCCTAGAGGAAAACCTAGGTAGTACCATTCAGGACATAGACATGGGCAAAGACTTCATGTCTAAAACACCAAAAGCAACGGCAGCAAAAGCCAAAATTGACAAATGGGATCTCATTAAACTAAAGAGCTTCTGCACAGCAAAACAAACTACCATCAGAGTGAACAGGCAACCTACAGAATGGGAGAAAATTTTTGCAATCTACTCATCTGACAAAGGGCTAATATCCAGAACCTACAAAGAACTCAAACAAATTTACAAGAAAAAAACAAACAACCCCATCAAAAAGTGGGCAAAGGATATGAACAGACATTTCTCAAAAGAAGACATTCATACAGCCAACAGACACGTGAGAAAATGCTCATCATCACTGGCCATCAGAGAAATGCAAATCAAAACCACAATGAGATACCATCTCACACCAGTTAGAATGGCAATCATTAAAAAGTCAGGAAACAACAGGTGCTGGAGAGGATGTGGAGAAATAGGAACACTTTTACACTGTTGGTGGGATTGTAAACTAGTTCAACCATTATGGAAAACAGTATGGCAATTCCTCAAGGATCTAGAACTAGATGTACCATATGACCCAGCCATCTCATTACTGGGTATATACCCAAAGGATTATAAATCATGCTGCTATAAAGACACATTCACACGTATGCTTATTGCGGCACTATTCACAATAGCAAAGACTTGGAATCAACCCAAATGTCCATCAGTGACAGACTGGATTAAGCAAATGTGGCACATATACACCACGGAATACTATGCAGCCATAAAAAAGGATGAGTTTGTGTCCTTTGTAGGGACATGGATGCAGCTGGAAACCATCATTCTTAGCAAACTATCACAAGAACAATGAAGTATTCCTTTTTCTCCACAACTTCGCCAGCATCTGTTATTTTCTGACTTATATAAGATGGTTATCTCATTGTAGCTTTGATTTGCATTCTCTGATGATTAGTGATGATGAGTATTTTTTCATGGTTTTTTTTTGGCTGCTCGTATGTCTTCTTTTGATATATCTATTCATGTCCTTAGCCCCCATTTTTAAATGGGGTTGTTTTGTGCTTGTTGATTTAAGTTACTTATAGATTCTGGATATTATACTCTTATCAGATGCCTAGTTTTTTGAATATTTGTGTCGTTCTGTAGGTTATCTATTTGGCTTTTTGAAGAAGGTGGCATTTGCACAGTGATGCCAGTTTATACTTCAATTGATCAGTGGCTCCTTCTGGAATGACTCACTAAATCCTACAGTTCTCATTTGTTAGCTGATGTTCTTGAGTCCTGCTAATGGCCCCTGTACTCTGTAGTTTCAACTGAACAGTGAACATAAACCCTCTATCTTTATGAGTCTATCAGACTGCTTACCAAAAAGGCTTTCTATTACTGAGACCCTATCAGGTTTGCAGCACTACAGGTGAATTGAGAAAGCAACATTAGGTTCCATAATAATTATTAATATAAAAGTATATGATGATTATGACAGTGATATATAATAAAAGTCACCCTTAAAATAAAGTTTTAAAATCTATGTGTACAATTTGTTCTTGTTTTAGTTATTTTAATAGGCCCTAAAGCTCTACATATTTTCTTGTTATTGTTTCTATAAAAGTAAATATTGATTTCCTCAGAGTTTGTAACATGTTGGTTATTACAAAACAAAGTAGACCATTGCTCATTGCCTGTGATAGATGTAGTAGAAAATGTTAAAGTTGAGTCATTTTAGTACAACCTTATTGCTTTTTAATAAATTTATCTTTCTCTACTGATTCCTTTGAAAGTAGCATTTAGATTACAGGTGTTCCTGTATAGGGTAATGACAGTTTTGGCTGCAAGGAATAAACTTCTGGGAGTAATCTAGATGTCAACTGTTCTCATATTTATGAATTTCCTCTGAAGCTTCAGTGAGGTAATGGGGAAAATCTTAGTTTACAAAGAAGTGAGAGGAAAAAAGATAAATATATTGCAAACATGGTGACAATATTTTTATCTTTTACCTCTCATAATGATGGTATTCAAGTTACATTTACTTGATTATTTATTACCTTGACTTTATTTTCTGAGCATGATGATTGATTCCTCATATTGACTTTTTGCTTTACCTTTTTGCATGACTGTCCGTAACATTTTAATCAGTAAAAGTTTTTCCCTTTAATTATGGTGATTACTTTGAAGAATTAAGTTGTCCCTTTAATAGAAACAGTAATATTAAACCTAAATTTGATTATCTATTCTTTGTTATTTTATAAAGGAATGTTTGGATAATACTGCTCATTAAAGTTAATTCTACTATCTTTTTTGTTAATAAATATCCCTTCTATTTACTGCTCTTTAAGAAAATTAACTAGATCCTACTAGTGCCAGTAATATAAGAACTTTTTTTTTTCTTTTTACTGTGAAAATTTGGCTTATATATCAGATAGAAAAGCAATCCTTAGGAGAATATTTTCTAACATAACTCTTTGGGCAAAGGTAGCTGATGTTATAATTTATTAATGCCAATTTAATAGTTAACTGGCTGAGAACCTTAGTGAGCATGAATGTACAATCTTTGTCAAGAAAACTGGAGCAGAAAAATCTAGAATAATCAGATTCCTGCTTATAAGCTGAATGAGCCTTTCACTGTGGATGTCTTCACATTGTCCTTATTTTTTGAAGAAAATTTCTTTAAGCCCTTTTAATTATGCCAGAAACTACACCTTTTTTTTTTTTTTTTTTTTTTTTGAGCTGGAGTATCGCTGTCTCCCAGGCTGGAACGCAGTGGCACAATCTTGGCTCACTGCAACCTCCACCTCCTATGTTCAAGAGATTCTCCTGCCTCAGTCTCCTGAGTAGCTGGGATTACAGGCATGTGCCACCACACCCAGCTAATTTTTTGTATTTTTAGTGGAGACAGGGTTTCACTGTGTTGCCCAGGATGGTGTCGAACTCCTGAGCTCACGGGATCCGCTCACCTCAGCCTCCCAAAGTCCTGTGATTACAGGTGTGAGCCACCACGCCCAAACCCAGAAACTACACTTTTTAAAAGCTTTACTGTAGATAAATAAACGGAATTCTCCTTGAACAAAAGAATAAACAGCATATGAGTTTTCAGTAAGAATTTATCTTTTGTATTTGTGAAATGAGACCGGAAGCACAGAAAAGAACATTCTATGGATTGCTGCCAGTTCAACTGGGAGTTGAAAGAACTACTCAGAAGAAGCTGGACCAACACCTGAAACTGAAACAGAAATTATCAAGGAGTCATAGAGTAATAGGATCTTGACAACTCTGAGTTTAAAAAGGTAACTTAAAGTCCATGAAATAACCAATTGCCTAATGCTTTAATTTTTATAACAAAATACCAGCTAAGTTGGCTGTCCAGCCTATGATTGAACACGTACAGCAAGCAACTCACTGCTACACTTCTCTTTTATATTTCTATTAAAAAGTCATTTTAATAAAATTAAATCTATTGATATTCATCCTAGCTTTATCCTTGGCAGGTTAAATTGAACCATTCTCATCACACAGAGCATGTCAACAGCACACTGAAGAGAGCAATGAGCATTGTGGAGCCAAAGGAGGCTATCACACTCCTTTCATTGCAGAATCTAGAAACTATTTCTATTAATGTAGGCTTAGGATGACATTAGCTTTTGTGGATGAACATCACAGGGTTGACACAAAGTGAACTCAGGGGCAACTGTAACCTGAAATCAGTTTTAACAATGCTGCTGCCAAGTCATGTATCTCAATAAACTACTTTAGAATCTACTTCGGCCTCCTTTTATTAATAAGTTTTTAATTTATCCTCTGGATTTCTCAAAATCACATCACCTATGTAAATGTATTGAGCACATGCTTATAATTTGGTCCAAATCATTAGCAAACATGTTTAAAAAAAGAGGTATAAAGACACCCATAGAAACTTACAGATTTATGTTAACTCTTCAATCAGTGTCATTTGTACAGTCATTTACCCAATTCATAATCCAGTTAATTAGAGTAGCATTTAGCTATTCCTCCACTTTGGCAAGCAATGTATCATTGGTATGCTTTTCATATGCCAGTTGATATCCAGATATCCTGCTGTTACACATGACTTATCTTTGAAATTAATAATGCCATTGAAGAAAAATAATTGTTCACTTTTTATTTCTTTATCCCCCTCCTTCCACAATTCAATCACTAAGTACAGCTGATTTTCTTCTAAACATGTTTATTTAATCATTTCCTTTCATTCTCCTTGTAGTACCTTCATCCAAGCATATTGCACCTCAGTTTATTGCCTCTTACCATAGATAGATCCATGTTTAATGAAACTTGAAGCTGATAACATTTGAGGAATCCTATTTCAGAAAAATAATACCAAATTATGAAGTAATTATGCATATTGAAACTAGTCCATGCAAGGAGGGAGCTTAGGCTTAGCTTCACAGTAAAGCTGCCACTGTGCTTCACTGGTTGATCAGGTGTTTGGAGTAGAGTGGTAACAAGTCTGGCAAGGCTCCTGTTCCCATGGCACTTGAGTTATAACCATAAGAAATAATTCTACTGCATTAAGACTAGCGTTGGGTCACGGTCCATGATGCTGATTTAATATGAGCATAACACTGGCACAAATATGGGAAGTTAGACATTAAAACAAACTGATTGACAACTCATTTTCTTCCTTTCTTCCTTCTTTTTATGTTTTATTTATTTAATAAACATATAATAATGGTACATATTTATGGGGTACAGTGTGATGTTTCCATATACAAACACATTCTATAATGATCAAATCAGGGGAGTTAGCATATCCACTACCTCAAACATTTACCATTTCTTTGTGGTGATAGCATGCAAAATCCCCTCCTAGCTATTTGGAAATGTACAATAAATTATTGCTAACTATAGTCATCCTACTGTACAATAGAACATCAGGACTTATTCCTCCATCTAACCATAACTTTGTACCAATTGGCGAACCACTCCGTATCCCACACTCTTACTCTCCTCAGCATCTGGTCACTGCCACTGTACTCTCTGCTTCTGAGATCAACTGTTATAAAGTGCACATATGAGTGGCATTATGCAATATTTGTCCTTCTGTGCTTAGTTTATTTCACTTAACATAGTGACCTCCAGCTCAATTCATGTTGCTGCAAATGGCAGGATTTCATTCTTTTCTATGACTAAATAGTATTTCATTGTGTGTGTGTGTGTGTGTGTGTGTGTGTATATATATATATATATATATACACCATATTTTTAATCCATTCATCCATTGATGTACACCTAGGTTGATTCCGTATTTTGACTATTGTCAATAGTGCTGTAATAAACATGGGAATGCAGACATCTCTTTGCCATGCTTATTTCATTTCCTTTGGCTCTATACCAAGTAGTGGGATTGCTGGATCATATGGCAGTTCTATTTTTTATTTTTTGAGGAACCTCAATACTGTTGTCCATAATGGCTGTACTAATTTACATTCCCACCAACTGTGTATGTGTTCCCTTTCTCGAGATTTTTGCCAGCATTTGTTATTTTTTGTCTTTTTAAAAATTGATTCATGTCATTTATGATAGTCCTCTTTTTCTCTTATTATTATCTATTTTAGGCTCAGAAGCAGATTCCTCTTTCTCCCAACCCACACTCTATTCGGATCTGTTCTTCCTGACTTGACCTTGACTTTCATCTTAATGTTTTAATTTGAAGCATCTGCCCCTGGAAAGCTGTTTTCTAAATTTCTGGTTCCCAGTCTCCTGACTTTCTAGTTCCTTTGTCTCAAGGACACCAGAACATAGGATGAGTAGGCAGGTAAAATGTTCAATTGTAAAAAACAGGGACTGGAAATTCATGCTTTGCGTTCTTTACTGTGGACTTGTTCCTTGCTGTGAATGCCAGGAGAGTCTGTGGGACCACATTTGTAGTTTTGCTCTTTTATAAAATCCAATATGTATTATGAGCATAAGTGTATGAACATTCATTTATCACCTTAAATTATATGTATAGGAGACCCTTGACATTGCTGTATACCAAGCTCTTTCTGAATGTCTACTTTTATGTTGTGAAAGTTACATCCTGAATAACACTATTGAATAATCTTTTAAAATGTAAACCAGTGAAAATGAACTGCCTGCATTAGGAATAACAAGAAAGCTTTTTAAAGAGCGGATTTCCATATTTTGTCTACCACATGTATAGAGAACAACAACAAATGGCTTCATGGAAAATGACAAAGTCAGTGGTTCACAAATTCTAGCAAGCACCAGAATCACCAAAAGGGCTGGTTACAATGCAGACAGTGGGGCCCCAACACAGTAGTTTCTGATTAAGCCAGTTTGGAGTGACCCCCAAGAGTCTGCATTTGTAACAAGTTCCCAAGTGATACTGATGCTACCAGCTCATGGGCTACCCTTTGAGAAGCATTGGACTAGGACTTCCCAAAGCCCAGTGTCATGTACAGAGGCATACTTTTACCACAGGTTCACTGTGAATACTATTTAAATCAATGCCTCAGCAAACTTACAAACCACCACATCACAGATTTAACAATCACTTGTAAGTGGTCAACTTTAAATCCATAAGTGCCAACAGTCTACTGAACTTGATCTGCCTTTTTTACAGTTGAGTACTAAATTGAAGCTTAACCTTTTTTTTTTTTTTTTTTCTGAAAAGGGACACACATCTTTTATTCAAGTACCTGGACAATACTGTAATTGAGATTGAAAATCCAATGGCAATGTCCAAATGTAAAGATCAAGCTTTTATGTAAATTTCTATCTGAATAACTGCTTCTATGTATTAGCACTAAAATGATCTTTGTTTTCAATCTGTGACAGTGTGGCAACAATTGTATAGTAGCAACTTTTGCTAGATTGTTTGCTTTAAGGAACACTTCCAAAATCTCACTGGCTTACAACAATAAGATGTATGTCTTGTCCATGTTATAAGTAGCCTGTAGATAGCTCCTGTTCTGCTCTCTCTTCTCATTCTGGGACCCAAGTGACAAGCCATTTTCATGGCAGAGGAAGGGAGAAGTGGCTGAAGCCTACTATGGCTCTTATGGTTCTGCCTTGACATAGTGTGTTGCGTTTCTGCTTACAGTCCATTGTGCAAATAGTTACATGACTCAACCAGATGTCAGTGTATCACATGACCACATATGTTGCTGTGTAATCCTATAGGTTGGGCATCAAATAATTAGACATAAAAGTACAATATTACATACTAGAAACTAGACTATATATTTAGCTCTACAAAGAGTATGCTCAGAAGTCGCAGTGACTAATAGAAGACTTCAGAATAAAGAATGAGTTATTTCTTTTCTAAAAAATAAAACTTGTGTATATTTGAGGTTTATAACATGATGTCATGGGATACAGATAGTAGTAAAATATTATTAAAGTGAAGCAAATTAACGAATTTATTATCTCAGTTACTTTTTGTGTGCAAAAGCAGCTAAAGTCTTATTTTAAAAATCCCTATTACAAAAAAATTTTATTAACTTTAGTCCTCATGTTGTACAATAGATCTCTAAACTTGTTCATCCTATGTACCTCTTATTTTATGCCATTTTTTTTCTCTCCCTGTACCCCCACCTATGGTAAACAGTTTGTATTCGTCTGCGCTCACAGTGCTATAAAGAATACCCAAGGCTAGGTAATTTATAAAGAAAAGAGGTTTAATTGGCTCATGGCTCCTCAGGCTTCACAGGAAACATAGTAGATTCTGCTTTTGGGGAGGTCCTAGAAACTTTCCAATCATAACAGAAGGCAAAGGAGGAGCCAGCACTTCACATGGCCAGAGCAGGAGGAAGGTAGGGGAAAGTGCCACATACTTTTAAACAACCAGATCTCATCAGATTCACTATCATGAAAACAGCACCAAGGGGGAAATCCACCTCCATGATTCAATCAGCTTCCATTAGTCCCCACCCCCAATATTGGGATTACAATTCAACATGAGATTTGGTTGGGGACACATATCCAAACTATATCATTCCAGCCCTGGCCCCTCCAAATCTCATGTCCTTCACACATTGCAAAATACAATCATGCCTTCCCAATACCCCCCCACCAAAATCTTAACTCATTCCAGCATTAACTCAAAGGTTCAAAGTCCAAAGTGTCATCTAAGACAAGGCTAGTCCCTTCCTGTCTATGAGCCTATAAAATCAAAAACAAGTGAGTTACTTCCAAGATACAATGGAGCATAAGCATTGGGTAAATACTCCCATTCCAAAAGAAAGAAATTTTGGCCAAAAGGAAGGGGCTACAGGCCCCATGCAAGTCTGAAACCCAGCAGGGAAGTCATTAAATCTTGAAGCTCCAAAATAATTTTCCTTGATTCCATGTCTCACATCCAGGGCACCCTGGTGTCAGGGGTGAGCTCCCAAGGCCTTGGGCAGTTCCACTTCTGTAGTTTTGCACAGTTCAGTCCCTACAGCTGCTCTCATGGGCTGGTATTGAGTGTCTATAACTTTTCCAGGTACATACTTCAAGCTGCTTGTGATCTACAATTCCAGGATCTGGAGGATGGTGGCCCCCTTCCAACAATCCCACTAGACAATGCCCCAGTGGGGGACTCTGTGTGGGGGCTCCAATCCCATATTTCCCCTCTGCACTGCCTGAGTAGAGGTTCTCCATGAGGGCTCCACTCCTGCAGCAGGATTCTGCCTGGCCATCCAGGCTTTTCCATACATCTTCTGAAATCTAGGAGGAAGTTCCCAAGCCTCAACTCTTGCATTCTGTGCACCTTCTGGCTTAACACCACACAGAAGCCACCAAGGCTTATGACTTGCACCCTCTCAAGCAGTGACCCAAGCTGTACCTGTACCCATGCTGGGCCCTTTTTACCCACAGCTGGAATTGGAGTGGCTGGGATGGGAAAGAAGTGTCCTGAGGTTGAACAGGGCAGAAAGGTGCTGGGTCTGGCCCACAAAACCATTCTTCTGTCCTACTCCTCCAGGCCTGTGTTGGGAGGGGCTGTAGCAACGGTCTCTGAAATGTCTTCAAGGCCTTTTTCCCCATTGTCTTGGCTATCAGCACTTATTTTCCTTTTAGTTATGCGAATTTCTGCAGGCTGCTAAAATTGCTTCCCTGAAAATAGGAAACTTTTCTATTTTTCTTTTCTACCACATGGCCAGGCTACAAATTTTCCAAACTTTTATGCTCTGGTTCCCTTTTTAATTAGAATTTCCAATTACAGGTCATTTCTTTGCTCACTCACATAAGCATAGGTTGTTAGAAGTAGCCACATTACAATTTGAATGCTTTGCTGCTCAGAAATTCCTTTCACCAGATACCCTAAATCATCACTCTATAAGTTCAAATTTCCACAGATCCCTATAGCAGGGGTACAATGCAGCCAGGCCCTTTGCTAAACCATAACAAATGTGATTTTTTTTCCAGTTTCCAATAACTTCCTTATCTCCATCTGAAACCTCATCAGCCTGGGCATCTCTGTCCGTATCACTATCAGCATTTCAGTCACAACGATTCAACAAGTCTCTAGGAAGTTTCCAGATTTTCCCTGATCTTCTTGTCTTCTTCTGGGCCCTCCTAGCTCTTCCAACTTCTGCACATTACACAGTTCCAAAGCTGCTTCCACATTTTCAGATATCTTTATAGCAATGCACCATTCTCGGTAGCAATTTTATGTATTAGTCCATTCTTGCACTGCTATCAAAAAAATCTGGAAAAGGATAATTTATAAAGAAAAGAAGTTTTATTGGCTCATGATTCCAGATTCCACAGGCTGTACAGAAAGCATAGCATAGCTTCTACTTTTGGGGAGGCCTCGGGAACATGGCTTCCAATCATGGGGCAGGCAAAAGGGGACCCAACACTTCACATGGCTGGAGCAGGAGTAAGAGGCAGGGAGGTGCCACACACTTTTAAATGACCAGATCGTGCGAGAACTCACTTACTATCATGAGAACAGGACCAAGGGGGTAATCCTCCCCCCATGATCCAATCGCCTCCCACCAGGCCCCACCTCCAACATTGGGGATTGCAATTCAACATGACATTTTGTTGGTGACACAGATCGAAACCATATCACAGTTTCATTTGCTATGTCTGTGTATTTGAGTACTTTTTAAAAATATATATGTTCTGCACGTGAGATCATGTAATATATTTTTTCTGTGTCTGGATTATTTTACTTAGCATAAAGTCTTCCAAGTCCAGCCATGCTGTGGCATATGGCAGTATCTCCTTCTTTTTTAAGGTTGAATACAATTCTATTGTATATGCCATATTTTCTTTATCCATTCATCTGTCAATGGACATTTAGGTTATTTCCAGATCTTGGCTATTGTGAATAATACTGTAATAAACATGGGAATATAGGTATATTTACAAGGCAGTGATTTCATCTCCTCTGGATATATACCCGCAAGATGGATTGCTGGGTTGTATGGTAGTTATATTTTTAATTTCTTCAGGAATCTACATACTGTTTTCCATAGTGGCTGCACCAGTCAACATTCACAACAGTGTACTGGGGTTCCTTTTCTTCACACCTTTGCCAACTTGTATTATCTCTTGTCTTTTTGATAACAGCCATCTTTATGGGTGTGAGGTGATATATCACAGTGATTTTAAGAACAGCTATTTCTTATCTACACACTCTTAGAAAAAAAATACAAGGCCAAGTGATAGACAAACTGAAAATGAAAGAGCATTACTGTAGTTCTGGCCAGTATATTCCTGAAAATAGAAAGTATTAGCCAAGTTCTTTGCTTTTCTATCTATAATACAGAATTAGAAAACATCTCATAATGCTTTAGGGATATTAAGGATAATATGAGGATTTATTATTTTTCAGAGAGGCTAAGTAATTTCTCCCAAGGTATTTTCAAGGTTCTGTGTTCCCCCTGGGAAAAAAATTTCTCAAAAAGTCTAAATGTATTTTTAGTTGTTATTAATGCCATGACATTGTACTTACTCTGGATGGAATACATGAAAATATAATTTCTGACCTTGTTAAAATAAATTTAAATTGCTTTAAACTTTTTTTTTACTTTGATAGATTGTGCACTCTCTACTATTATATGAATAGGGCCAAGGGCACTTGGTAATAAAATTAACTTTGATCTCCTTTCTAAACTTAATAGAATTATGTTACATATTAGCTTATACATAATTAATGCTTGGAATAACACATTTTACTCCTCTGGCATAGTTTTCTACTCACCTATTTTCTACACATACAGTCATGCATTTCTTAAATATGGGGTTAGGCAAGTTCAATTTTGTCATTGTGCAAAGATCATAGCACGCCTATACACAAACCTAGATGGTATAGCCTACTACATACCTGGGCTACAAACCTGCACAGTATATTACTGTACTGAACACTTTAGGCAATTTAATACAATACTATTTGTGTACCTAAACATTTGTAAACATAGAAAAGGTACAGTAAAGATACGACATAAAAAATAGAAAGTGATACACGTCTATGGGGCAGTCACCATGAATGGAGCTTGCAGGACTGGAAGTTGTTCTGAGTGAGTCAGTGAGTGAGTGGAGAGTAAATGTGAAAATCTAGGACAGTACTGTACACTACTGTGGACTTCATAAAAGCTGTAAACTTAGGCTACACTACATTTATACAAGAATATTTTTATTTCTTCAAAAATAAATTAACCTTAGTTTACTGGAACTTATTTCCTTTTAAAAATTTTTAATTTTTTAAAACTTGTTAACTCTTTTATAATAACACATCTTAAAACCAAACACACTGTACAGCTGTACAAAAATATTTTCTTTCTTTATATCTTTATTAGTTTTTTTCTAATTTTCTTTTTTCTTTTCTTTTTTTCTTTTTAAACTTGTTTGTTGAAAACTAAGACACACGAACATTAGCCTATACCTACACGGGGTCAGGATCATCAATATCACTGTTGGTCACCTCCATATTTTGTCCCACTTGAAGGTCTTCAGGGGTAATAACATGAATGAAACTGTTATCTCCTATGATAATAGTGCCTTCACCTGCAATATCTCCTAAATGACCTGCCTGAGGCTGTTTTACAGTTAACTTTTTTATATATAGAAGATTACACTCTAAAATAATGATAAAATATACAGTACAGTAAATATATAAATTAGTGATAGTCGTTATTATAAAGTATTATGTCCTATACATAATTATATGTGCTATATTTTTATATGACTGGCAGTGCAGTATTTGTTTAAACCAGCATCACCACAAACTGGTGAGTAATGCATTGTAACTATAGCATTATGATGGCTAAGACATAACTAGGCGATAAGAATTTTTCAGCTCTGTTGTAACCTATCAGTGACTGAAACATTCTTATGTGGCTCATAACTGTACTTAAAAAAATTTACTTACTAAAATTTTTGTTTCTAAAGGAAGAAATTCTTTTTATTTTCCAATTTTACTGAGGTAAAATTGACAAATAGGGATTGTATATATTTAAGGCATACAACTTGATGTTTTCATATATGTATATGTTGTGAAATAATCATCAAAATTAAGCTAATTAACAGGTGTATCACATCACATAATTACCATTTTCTTGTGTGGGGGGGTTGGGGGGGTGCATGGGACACTTCAGATGCACCCTTAGCACATTTCAAGTAAACACTGGTATTTTTAACTATCATCACCACGCTGTATACTAGATCTCCAGAACTCATTTATCTTTCCTAACTGAATCTTTGTTCCCTTTGATGAACATCTCCCTATTTCTAACCTCCACCCCTCCCACTGTCCCTGGCAACAACAATTTTACTCTGGACTTCTCCAAGTTTGAGTATGGACTGCTAAGGAAGAAATTCTAATTGCTCTTTTACAATAGGCAGCAGCTGAGCTATCAAAAGTATAACTGCTTTTCTACCAGTTTGCTCAGGGATGTCTGTTGTGATGTAAGTGGCTTCCTGGACCCTTCACTGGTGCAGAGAACTATGTTATTGAATTTTTTTAACTTTTATTTTATTCTCCAGCAATTCCCAAGTACCAAGAGCTATGATGTAAAAGGTGCTATCTGTTTACCTGCTGCCACAATAAACAGGACAACTTTTAATTTCCATGACTACTGAAATCCAACTTTTAATTTCCATGACTACTGAAACCCAACAATAATACTGGGGTGCCTTGATACATCCAAATGACAGTTCAGAACACCTGGGACCTGGGGTCTGAGACAAGAAACATGGCAATACTTGATGTGATTGGAACAGCCAGAAATAAACCATTCCTTTGAGGGATGCAATGTCTAATTAGTAGCAGAGAATATTAATACAACATGGCTGTGATTTAAGGGACCCGTATGTACATTTTCCTTTATTCTTAAATTATGTTTTTAGCACCTTATTATTAATATATGATACCTATATCTTCAAAGCCTTTGTGTTATCTCATTCTCTCCTCACAGTCTTTCTGGTCATATTCACTTTGCAGATAAGGAAATTACATTGCAGATAATTTAAGCAACTTTTCCAAAATCACACATCTGGTTAATGAAAAAATTACAACTTGAACGCAGGTCCTCCATTTCATATTCTGACACCCTTAACAATAATGATAGCTGCTTATTACTGATTTTTGTAAAAAATAATCAAACTGACCTTGCAGTCAATTCAGTTCCCTCATTAAAATTGCTGACAGCATTGGATTGCTTATTCTTAATCTCATGTTCTTTATTACATAAAATGATCTTGATGTCTGTTACACCTATTTATTAGAAGCATTTAAAAATAGTCAAATCTTCCTTCTGGACATAGGACCTACTTACCAGAGCAGGACTGGTAAATTTCCAGATTTATAGAAAGTGTTTTTTACACAAACCTTCAGGCTTGAGTTTGCCAGAAGATTCTACCAGATATCTGAACCACCAACAACAGAGACATCGAATTTGAGCACAGATTATATATCTATTGTCACCTTTCTCCCCGTGCCCCTCAAAGTTACCTCACTCAATGAGAAGTCAATTAGGATAAGCAAAGATATGCATTTTGGAGAAGACAGGAATTGCTGACTTTTTAGTCTATTACTTTCTCTATATTGCCTGGATATGTATGAATGATACCATGAGAAATATAGTACTTGGTCTTTGCTGTAGAGAACATACAATCTATACCAGGAGATAGGACATACACATCAAATAAGATAATTAACAATGTTTCTTAATTAATTCTTTAACCATGTATTCAGCAAATATTTATTGAACACCAAACCTGTGCCAGGTATTATGC
Source organism: Macaca mulatta (assembly GCF_049350105.2). Lineage (NCBI taxonomy): Eukaryota > Metazoa > Chordata > Mammalia > Primates > Cercopithecidae > Macaca > Macaca mulatta. Next base: position 111,423,748 of record NC_133412.1, read on the forward strand.
TAAAGGAACAAAATAGGGAGGTTGTAGTGCAGACATTAAAGCAACATGAGCACCACAACAAAATACAAAACTTAAGTGTTGTCCTAGTCCACCTGGGTTGCTAAAACAAAATATCATAATTTGGTGGCTTATAAACAAGAGAAATTTATTTATCACAGTTCTGGAGTCAGGGAAGTTCAAGGTCAAGGTGCTGGTGGACTCACTGTCTGGTGAGGGCCCATCTTGTTGAAACTTTACATGGCAGAAGGGATAAGCTTGTGCCTCTTTAGTGCCTTATAAGGGCACTAATCCCATTCATGAGAGCTTCACCATCATGACCTAATGACCTCCTAAAAACCCTACCTCACAATACCATCACGTTGGTGATTACATTTCAGCTTATGAATTTTGGTGGAATACAAGCATTTAGATCATAGCAGGAGTAGACGTTAAAGCAATATATAGATTGCTGCAAAAGTAACTGTGATTTGCACAAACTGATAGCTGTCACATACCTGTGACAAATGGAGGATGATCCTGGTGTTTTCACTGAAGGGCAGGTGAAGCCCTAAAGAATGGATACAAATAACAGAATTTATTTTATAGCTGGGTAGTACTCTATTGTGTATATACACTACATTTTCTTTATCCACTTATCCATTGATGGACATATAGGTTGTTTCCATCTCGTGGCTATTGTGAATAGTGCTGCAGTACACACGGGAGTGCAGGTATTTCTTCACCACACTAATTTCCTTTCTTTTGAACATATAGTCACCAGTGGGATTGCTGGATTATATGGTAGTTCTACTTTTAGTTTTTTGAGGAATCTCCATATTGTTCTCCATAATGGCTGTACTAATTTACATTTCCCCTAACAATGTATGAGAGTTCCTCTTTCTCCATATCCTCACCAGCATTCATTATTGCCTGTATTTTGGGTAAAAGCCATTTTAACTGGATGAGATGATATCTCACTGTAGTTTTAATTTTCATTTCTCTGATTATTAGTGAATTGGAGCATTTTTTCATATATCTGTTGGTCATTTGTATGTCTTCCTTTGAGATATGTCTATTTAGCTCTTTTGCCTCTTCTTTAAAGTATTACTTTTTCCCTATTGAGTTGTTCCGAGATTTTTAATATTTAAGTGCTTAAAAGAAATTTAACTCATGGAGATAGAGAGTAGAATGATGATTTCCAGAGGCTGTAAAAGGTAGTGGGAGGGGGAGATAAAGAGGGAATAATTAACACATGCAAAAAAACAGTTAAAAATAATAAGATCTAGTATTCAGTAGCACAGTTGGGCAACTACAATTAAAAATAATTTATTGTATATATCAAAATAACCAAAAGAATTAAATTGAAATGTTCCTAACACAAAGAAATGATAGATGTTTGAGGTGATGGATATCCCAATTACACTGACTTGATCCTTACATATTTTATGCTTATACAAAAATATCACATGTACCCCATAAATATGTACACTTTTTTTTTTTTTTTTTGAGACACAGTCTCACTCTGTCACCCAGTCTGGAGTGCAGTGGCGCGATCTCACCTCACTGTAAGCTCAGCCTCCTGGGTTCACGCCATTCTCCTGCCTCAGCCTCCCGAGTAGCTGGGACTACAGGCACCCGCCACCATGCCCGGCTAATTTTTTGTATTTTTAGTAGAGATGGGGTTTCACCATGTTAGCCAGGATGGTCTTGATCTCCTGACCTCGTGATCCACCCGCCTTGGCCTCCCAAAGTGCTGGGATTACAGGCGTGAGCCACCGCGCCCGGCCAATATGTACAATTTTTATGTATCCATGAAATTTAAAAATTAAAAAAGGAACAGATAGAATCAAAAAGAGAAAATATTTTAGACTAGATATGTGTAAAGTTATAGAAGATGGAAGTGAGTAGAACTTATCTGGGAGAGAGTAATGAATATGCTACTTGTTAGAAGGGAAGAAGTGGGAGAAAGGAATTGGGACGAATCAGTGGAAGAGTTTGAATTACAGGTTAGTATGTTTAGATAGCTTGTTGCAATAGGGCATGACTAAAGTTACCAAACAGAAAAACCGGTGAACAAAGCAGCAACCTGAGATGATTAATCTGGTTACAGTGTGCAAAATGGATTGTTGTAAGGGGGTTGGGGAAGATACCAAGAGTAGATAAGAGTGGAGGACAGATTAGGAGGGGGTCAAGGGAGATTTCTAGAGTACGAAAAATTATCTACGTCTTGATCTGGTGGCTGGGCTCAAGCAAATATATACACAGAACGTCAACAAACTGAGCATTTAATATTTGCTTACTTTACTGAATGTTTTACTTCAATACCAAATTACTAACAAAAGAAAAACAGTGCTTATGAGGATGGAGGCTGGGGGCAATGGAGAGTGGTTATCTTTCCCTCATCTCGTGTATCTGATCCATCAGTAAACCTAAGTGAGTCTACCTCCAAAACATATCCTGATTCTGACTCCTTCCTTCCATCTCTACTACTTTCTTCCTAGTCCAAGCTAATGCTATCACTCAGCTGGAATATTACAGTGCCTTTCTAACTGTCTTCTTTTCACTTTTACTTCTGTCCCACTCCTCCCAGTTTGTTCTTGGTACAGGGGGCAAAGTCAGATCCTTTAGAAAAGATCATGTCACTCAAGCTGAAAATCCCTCAGAGCTTTCATATCTTTTAACTGAGTCTCATACAACCTCCTAAATCTGATTTACCAAGCTCCATGTGACCCGATCTTTGCCTACCTCCACACCAACCCATCCTGCTATGCTCTAGATACCCTGCCCTTTATTTTCCTCTAACATGCCACACTCTTTCTCAGTCTAGGGCTTTTGAACTAGCTGTTATTACTCTGACTAGAATGCTTTTTCCTGTTTTTCCTGGACTTTTTCTTGTCACACAAATCTCCATTTACATTAGCCCTTTAGAAGGTGGCTGTTACATGCTAGTAACAGGAGGCAGACAAGAAATAAACATTACTTAAATACGAAAAATATGAACAGTGATAGGTGCTAGGCAGAGAATTGATGTAGCATGATGTGACAGTGTCATTAGAAAGGCCTTCCAAAGACCTGCTAAATTATCCCTCTGTCTCTCATGTTTATCATCTTCTCCCCCATTGGAAACACTGTGGTGTTCATAACACTGGATTTAAATTCTACCTTCCCTGCTGTGTAACAATTTACATATCACTTAGCTTCTAAGAAAGTTCATGACTGCATCTTTAAAATGGAAAAAAATGGTATTTTCTTCCTCATAGATTTGTTGGGAGATTTCCATAAGATATTCATGAAAAGCATTTAGCACAGTAACTATCACTTATTAGCAATTGTTATTAACCTAAGTGAAATGGGGTTTAATAAATGTTAGCTATTGTGATGTTGTGGTAAAAAGCACTAGTGGGTGAACGTGAGGTATTCACATTTTTAAGCTTCAAGCTGAGCCATCATCCTCACAACATGGGAATAGAAAACCAAATACCATATATTCTCACTTACAAGTGGAAGCTGAACAATGAGAACACATGGATACAGGGAAGGAAACAACACATGTTGGGGCCTGTTAGGGCAGAGTGTGGGGGCAGGGAAAGGGAGAGTGTTTTAGTTTGTTTTCATGCTGCCAACAAAGACATACCCAAAACTGGGAACAAAAAGAGGTTTAATTGGACTTACAGCTCCACATAGCTGGGTGAGGCCTCAGAATCATGGAGGGAGGTGAAAGGCACTTCTTACATGGTGGCAGCAAGAGAAAAAAAATGAGGAAGAAGCAAAAGCAGAATCCCTGGTAAACCCATCAGATCTTGTTAGACTTATTCACTATCCTGAGAATAGCATGGGAAAGACCAGCCCCCATGATTCAATTACCTCCCCCAGGTCCCTCCCACAACATATGGGAATTCTGGGAGATACAATTCAAGTTGACATTTGGGTGGGACACAGCCAAACCATATCAGAGAGCATCAGGATAAATAGCTAATGCAGGTTGGGCTTAATACCTAGGTGATGGGTTGATAGGTGCAGCAAACCACCATGGCACATGTTTCCCTATGTAACAAACCTGCACACCCTGCATGTGTATCCCAGAACTTAAAATTAAATTAAAAAAAATTTTTAGGGTACCAAGGCCATCACCTCACATAGGTAACAAATGAGTATTTTGTCTACATCAAAGACACCATATACCCAAAAATACATGGTATTGTCTGAGGCATGTGAACCAGAGCAACTCCATCTTAAATAAGCTGGGTAAAATGAGGCTGAAACCTACTGGGCTGCATTCCCAGACAGTTAAGGCGTTCTAAGTCACAGGATGAGATAGGAGGTCAGCATAAAATACAGGTCATAAAAGACCTTACTGATAAAACAGGTTACAGTGAAGGAGATAGCCAAAACCCACCAAAACCAAAATGGCCACAAGAGTGACCTCTGGCCACCCTCACTGCTACATTCCCATCAGCGCCATGACAGTATACAAATGCCATGGCAACATAAGGAAGTTACACTATGTGGTCTAAAAAGGGAAGGCATGAATAATCCACCTTAACATATCATCAAGAAATAACTATAAAAATGGGTAACCAGCAGCCCTTGGGGATGCTCTGTCTATGGAGTAGCCATTCTTTTATTTCTTTACTTTCTTAATAAACTTGCTTTTACTTTGCAGTGTGGACTCTCCCTGAACTCTCTCTTGTATGAGATCCAATAAGCCTCTCTTGGGGTTTGGATCAGGACTCCCTTTCTGTAAGAGTATCACATGACCAACCTTTTCATTATATCTCAAAGACAATAGATACAGCATCTCAAAGTCTTAGATATATCATCTCATTCCAAAATGACACTATTTTTAGCCTCACTAATGAAGTTTGCTAGGTCACCCAAATTACCTTGAAGGAAGTTTCATTAAACGCAGCTTTTATTTGCTCACAGGAATCTGAGAAATTATATTTTATTTTAGATTGCTAAAGTGATTCTGTTAACAGATCGCAAACCATTCTATCAACCCAAAGACAGTGAAAAGGCAAACAGGCAACTCTTTCATCTTTTTCTCTATCTGTGGAATAAGGTTAATGAGACATTGCAACTTAACACAAAATACTCTTTATAAAATGGGTTGCATACAAATAGAGAAATGTGACTCTTTTGTCTTAAACATGTGCCACAGGTATGCTTCTGAATCTTCATAGGGTTCACGGATTGTCTGGCAAAGTTCTATAGGTTTGCGATGATTCTGACAAATAAAAGTTCTGCTATTGGCTAGGTCTAGCAACCTGGATACCAAAATTCAAGACACTGCTCCTAACATGAATCTCAGCATTTTCTGGGATTGTTTATAGTGTTTAAAATCAAATCTAAACTCACATAGAGAAGGATGAAGACATATTTGAGAAAAGTATTATTTGAAAGTCAAAAGGAGTATGGAATAGGAATAGAAAGTCTCCATTTCTTATGATCAGTTTTCTGTATTAGATTGCACCCTATCTTCTTACTCACTCAAGAAAAAGACATGTTTAAAAAAATTCTTACTACTACCGAACAGTATTAGTGCTAATTTCATAGTATCATAATATATCTGATCAATAACCCCTTTTATTAATGTTTAATATTATAATGGATTTTTTCTCATTTAATGTTAATTGTTTTTTGCTCTTGTGCATTGCCTATATTTGGACTGCTTTACATTTAGAATATTCCAATCTTTAGAAAAAATGTTTAAGTTTTATTAGACTTTTGTTTTTCTTTTTGTTTGATAATGCTACTAATTTTATGACTCTTCCAACTAAGATTCTCTTTCTAGTCTTCAGAGCTTCATTAAGGGCTTACTTACATAATAAAGAATAATGTTTTTATTATACTTTTAAGGATTTTAATACAAGTGAAGATGATTCTTATTAAAAGTGTCAAAGTATTTTAAAAAGGGAACTGTGTATAATCTGCAAATTGTCAGATACTTTCAATTACTAAAGATCAAAAGGCAATTAAATACCTGACTTTCAACTGAGTCTTATTTACATCAAAAATTGAAGCATTACTTAAAATATTGAGGTATTTTTAATAATAAAAAATTATATTGCTGAATTTTCCTTTTTTCAAGCATCTTAAAATATTTCATAGAATGCTTTTCAGCAAATGTGCATCTTCTCCCAGGAAAGGGACTATGCCTTAGGACTAACTCAAAAATGGAAAAAAGTAACTGTAACAGAACTAATATTTAAATTTTGAAAATTATGCCAGGATTAAGTTAATGCTTGCACTAGAATACTGCTGTGAAAATCGGGATATCAACAGTTAGATTAACATCATTTTACAACTGACTCTTATGATGCGTTTGGCATGTTTTGACTTTAAAAGTATCAATCTAAATCTTTAATTTTGCAATATTCATCATAGCAATGACAAATGATGATTTAAAAAAACTCTATCTGGAATGTTGCCATTTGCCCTATTTTCTACTAAAGATAAACTTCATTTTATGTAATTTTTATGTGGCAGAAACTATGCCAAATGTGTTACATATCTCAATAACTACAAGAGCTCTTTGAAGTAAATATAAGCTCTATGAGGGTAAATATGTAAAAATAAGCTCTATGAGTTTGTCTGTTTTGTTCACAGATACACATCTAGTACTTAGTACTGTGTCTGCCGCATGGTAGGGGTTCAACATATATTTATTAAATTGAATAAATTTTACCAATGGGGTAAGTGAAAGTGCTATGTACATAAACACAAAACCATAATTTTGTTTGGCTAGATTCTTACCTTCCATCTTTGTGGTTATATAGAGCAGACTTTCTGAGAAAAACTCTCTTTTTCTTGCAGATATAGAAAGAGCAATCAATAATTCTGCATAATTTTTTAGCTTTCTTCTGTGGGTTTACAACAGCAAGGCCTCCAAGCTGCAGATCAGATAGTAGAACTGACTACTAGAGGATAAATGGCACTCATGGTAGGGGTTGTAGCGATATTAAAATATAGTTTCAGAAGACTTTAAACTTAGAAAACTGATGTTCTTTTGAGACCTTACATTTGCAGGATACCTGGGCTGAACTTTAGTCTACTGAGGTTAGCCCAAAATGATCAGGAAAGATAGTTGAGAGGCATTCTTAAGCAGACAATAGTAGCTAAGTTCACTCGCAGATCATCAGTCCACTTTTATACCTTTCGCTGGAATCAAGTTTCGCTCTATTCCAATCTAGGATAAAAGAGAGACCACGAAGGTCCATGGAACATGAGTTTGGAACCACTGTGGTCAAAGATTAGGGAAGTCCATGCATAGAGCTAACTTGGGATTTCGAGGTCGTTGGACAAGGTCATTTAAGAGATCTCTTTTTAAAATGTGGGTGGATACTGGATTAGGGAAGCCAAAAATAGGCAACACTGGTGAATCCAGAAAGCGAAAACCCAAAGATCATGCCCAAAGTCTCTCTTTATGGCCATTTTCCCTGTCTGCACCCGAGGTGTCCACTGCTATTTCTTTAGCACAGGTTCCATATATTTTGGAAACATATTTTCAAAACTAGGTAGTTGATTTCTGATAGAATGACTACCAGCAAACTTAAGGCAGACAACTAAGTGAGTAAAATGTTTTAATACCAAAAACTGCTTCACTGAAAGTACAAGTTCGCACGCTAGTGTTAAATTTTGGGTTATAGTTTCTGTTGATAATCCACAGCTCTAAAAATGCTCCTTACCCTATTCAGAACAATTACTTTATCTCATTTTATTTTACTGTAGTAGGAACACTTAACATGAAATATATCCTCTTTACACATTTTTTTATTCTCCTAGTTTTTTTAGTGTTGTGGGACTCAGCGCTTGATCTGTAGGATCTGATGTATCTCCAGGCCTCTTTACAAATGTTTACGTCTAATACAGTACGGTTGCCTACAGGTACAGTGTTGTAAGCAGATATCTAGAATGTATTCATCTTGCTTAACTGAAACTTCATGCCCGTTGCTTGGTAACTTGGTATTTCTCCCTCTCCCCAGACCTTGGCAACCATCATTCCACTCTGATTCTACGAATTTAACTATTTTAGATACATCAAATAAGTGAAATCGTGCGATAGATGTCTCTCTGTGACTGGCTTATTTCTCTTAGCCTAATGTCGCTGGGTGAACTTATGTTGTCACATATTGAAGCATTTCTTTCTTTTTAAAGGCTGAAGAGTATTTCACTGTATATACATTTCACATTTTTAAAATTTCATTCATCTGTAAGTGGATCATTTAGGTTATTTTCACATCTTGGCTATAAGGAATAATTCTACAACAATCAAGAGAGTGCCAGTATCTCTTTGAGACCATGATTTCAACTCTTGAGTAAGTTCCCAGAAGTAGGATTGTTGGTTCATACAGCAGTTCTATTTTTAATATTTTGAGGAACCTCCATACTGTTTTCTATACCAAGTGCACCTTTTTGCACTCCCACCAACAATGTGAAAAAGTTTTAATTTCTCTACATTCTCACCAACATTTGTTGTCTTTTGTTTTTCTGATTATAGCCAATCCGGCAGGTGTGAGGTAATATCTCGTCACGGTTTTTATTTGTATTTCCCTGATGCTTAGTGACAGTGTGCATTGTTTAATATACCTATTGGCCATTTTTAATAGATCTCAAGCCAGGAATTTGAATGCACTGAAAAAAATGCAAGAAATTTCCAAGGGAGTATAAATACAAAGGCTATCAGTTGTTTTTACTAAAGGTAGCTGGTTACATTAATATGAAAACCTTATGTCGTTTTACCTGGGGTGACTGAAAGAGAAAGGCAGAAAGCTTCAAATGTTGGTAATGACTTTAAAAAATGATTAATAAAGTCCTTAGATGAAAAATCAAGCAATTCTCTAAATTTGTTCTTGTAGCTGTTTAATATGATTTATTGTAAGTTCTTTACCTTCCTGGTGGAATATTAATTAGTGCACACACACACACTTATATCATTAATATTTTTTCAAGTCACTTAAAATATACTGCCTCTCCAACCTTGTGATCCGTTCCTAAGACGGGTGACAAATTGCAATTGCTGCTGGCGCAAAGCTAAAAGGAAATTGTAAAAATTACTACATGTCCTTAGGATTAATCAGTGATATGAGAAACATAGTGAAAAAGAAACAATTACCTTTTTAGAGCTTTAACAATAGGCTCTGACTCAGACTGTTTTGTCCTGACCTTTCTATTTGAACCTGTGTCTAGGGTAAGTAACCACTACTTCCTCATTTGTAAAATAAATTTCCATTCTCTTTTTTAAAAGATTTGTTTTCAGAGAAGTTTAAGTTCACAGAACAATTGAGAAGAAGGTATAGAGTTCCCATCTACTCCCTGCCCCACACAAGCATAGCCTCCCTCATTTTCAGCACCCCTACCAATGTGATACATTTGATAAACCAACACTGATACATCATTATGTAAACCAAAAATAAAATTCCAATCCCCTGCCCCCAACCATCTGAATGGGCCCCTCCTCTCAGCCAAGGGCATTCCAAAGTTAGCCTAGAAAACTAGTTTCAGACCATGATGGGAAAGGGGAGCCAGAGGCCCCATTTTACCCTCCTCCTTGTTGGAATTACTGATGGAACAGACTCTTTAAGTCTGATAAGAAACATTTACAATCCGTTTTCTCTGAAGCCTGCTACTGGAGGCTTCATCTACATGATAAAACTTTGGTCTCCACAACCCCATATTATAATCCAGATATATCTTTCTATTGATAATAACACTTTCAGTCAATTGCTAGTCAGGAAATCTTTGAATCTGCTTATGACTTGGAAGCCACTCTTCCAGGCATCCTGCATTTCTGGACTAAACCCATGTACATATTACATGTATTGATTGATGGTGCATGTCTCCCTAAAATATATAAAACCAAAATGTTTGCTGACCACCTTGAGGACACGTCATTAGGGCCTCCTGAGGCTGTGTCATGGTAGTGTACTTAAGCTTCACAAAACAAACTTTCTAAATTGATGGAGACCTGTCTCAGATACTTTTGGGTTCACAATTATCACCCAAAGTCCATAGTTTATATTAGAGTTTACACTTTACATTGCGCATCCTAGGGGTTGGACAAAGGAAAATGACACACATCCACAATTGTAGCATCACACAGAGTATTTTCATTACCCTAAAAATCCTGTGTGCTCTACTCATTCATCCATGCCCTCCATGACTCTGACAAGTATTGATATTTTTATTGTCTTGTCTTTATAGTTTTAACTTTCCCAGAATGTCACATAGTTGGAATCATACAGTATGTATTTTTGTTAGATTGACTTCTTTCACTTCATATGCATTTAAGGTTCTCCATGTCTTTTCGTGGCTTTCCATAACTAAATAGCTTATTTTTATTTTTGTTTTATTTTATTTGAATTAATTTTTGTTTTCTTTTGAGATGAAGTCTCACTCTGTCACCAGGCTAGAGTGCAATGATGCTATCTTAGCTCACTGCAACCTCCACCTCCCAGGTTCAAGTGATTTTCCTGCCTCAGCCTCCCAAGTAACTGGGACTACAGGCGAGTGCCACCTGTAGTCCAGCTACTTTTTATATTTTTAGTAGAGACAGGGTTTCACCATGTTGGCCAGGATGGTCTCGATCTTTTGACCTCCTGAACAGCCCACCTCAGCCTCCCAAAGTGCTGGAATTACAGGCGTGAGCCACTGCACCCGGCCTTCCCCCTTAACGTTGAATGATATTCCCTTGTCTGAATATTCCAAATTTATTTATCCATTTACCTACTGAAGAACATCTTGGTTGTTGGCAAGTTTGGGCAGTTATTAATAGAGATGCTTTAAACACCTGTGTCCACATTTTTGTGTGAACATAAGTTTTCAGCTCTTTTGGGTAAATACCAAGGTGCATGATTGCTGAATAACATAATAAGAGTATATTTAGTTTTGTGAGAGACTGCCAAACTGTTTTCCAAAGTGATTGTGCCATTTTGCATTCCCACCAGCAATGAATGTGAATTCCTGTTGCTCCACATCCTCACCAGCATTTGATATGTTTTGGCATTTGGCCATTCTAATAGATGTGTAGTGGCATCTCATTGTTGTTTTAATTTGCATTTCCTGGATGAGACATGATATGAATCATCTTTTCATGTTTATTTCCATCAGCATATCTCCTTTGGTGAGATGTCTGTTAAGGTCTTGGCCCATAAAATGTATTTTCTTGGTACTAGTCTTACAGATATTACTTTTCGTATAGATATTTCCTAAGGAGTCATTAGATTGCTATTAAAATGAAAATAAATTTGTGGAAATTTCAGGAGAGGAGTTTCATGCAATTATCACAAACATTCTGAATCATACTGTATTTGTTACATGCAATATGAGGAGCAAATCAGGTATTATATTTATAGTAGTAGAATTCTTCCTGATTTTTGAAAGTGGAAAATCATTTCTACATTAAATCAATGTTGTAATATTTTATAAGTAGTGAACATCTACAGGTAATTTTCAAAAAACATGTTTTGGGACTAATAGCCAAAGAAATTACTATTAAATATGTATTTCTAATGAAAACATGTCTTTATAAATAAAATACTCAAAGTGCAATGTAGTTCTGGAGCCCAGAGCTGTTTCTGGCACATCATAAGGGTTCAATAAATATTTGTATAATTAAATGAATTTTACAGATCCTGAAAGTGCTATGTATAGTAAACAAAAAATAATATCCTTGTTAGACTAAATGCTTACTTTTCACCCATATCACATTGAAGAGTAGGGTCTTCCAGAAAGCTATCATATCTATAGAACTACTATGATTCCTTTGTTTATTACTAAACATCAAAATAATATAACTGTACATAGCAAGACAGTAATTAAGTGTCAAAGATGGAATCATATTCCTTCAAACTGAAAACTTTACTTGAAATTTTTAAAAGTCTAAAAATGAATAAAACTAAAATACAAGTTTTAAAATTCAGGATGCCGACTAAGGAAATCTGTTTTTTTTTTTTTTTTAAAGTCTGACCACAAATAAGGCATCTTCTATTTTTATTGCTTTGTATGCAGTAAGATAAAAGCTTGAGGCAAGGATTGGATCTAAGGTCATATTTACCCCAATGCCAAAGTAACTTTTGAGCTAAAATTTTATATGACATCTTGCTACCCAATTTATTCCAATGGATTTTTCAGATAACTAATATGTAAGAATGATATTTAAGCATACCCAATACATTTTTGTCTGCTAGTAACATTCTTTAATATTAGATATGTGATTTATTTTTGCCAAAGAGACCCGAAGGATTGCGGTGAAACAAGGATAATTTAGATATTATTAACTATTTTCAAAATAGTAAAGTATTTTTATATAACTCTCACTATTATTTATCTTTAGGTACTTTAACACTTATTTATATCCCTATCTCAGGAAAGGAGAAAAATAGAGAAAGGAGGTAAAATTAAAAGAAATAATTATGACTAATTGCTTGAAAATGATGAAACATTAGGAAGGAAGACTGAAAACAGTTCTGAAGCAAGAACTCTCGGGAAGTCTGAATTTTAGCCAAAGATGATAAATTATATGAATCCTCTGATAGATCAGCCCTTTGCATAATATTGCTTTTACCACTGGCTCTCTCTCTGTAGTCATCGGAAGAGATGACTTGGTCCAGATTTGAAGACAGCGGAGGTAGTGAAGGAGTGTTGCTATTTGAGCTTCTCACGATGACAGTTTATATTTAAGAATAAATTGTGCAGTTAAAATTTTCTAACATTGAGAATTTCTGGTTCAGTTTCAGTGTTAGACTACTTGTTTTCAACAGGAAACACTATACAGTGGTCTTTCCTGAATGGGATATGTTTCAAGGCCCCCAGTAGATGTCTGAAACCTCAGGTAGTACTAAACTCTATATATACTATGTTTTGTCCTGTACATATATATGATAAAGTTTAATTTAGGAGGGCAAAGCAAGATGGCTGAATAAAAACATCCACTGATAGTTTCCCCTGCAGGAATATCAAAATTTAACAACTAACTACACACACACAAAAGCACTGTCATAAGAACCAAAAAATCCGGTGAGCAATCCAGTACCTGGTTTTAACTTCATATCATTGAAAGAGGCACTGAAGAGGGTAGGAAACACAGATTGAATCACTGATGCCACTCCTCCCCACTTCCCTTGGCAGTGGCCATGTAATGCAGAGAGAAAAACTGTGCCCTTGGTGGAGAAACAGCACAGTGCCTGGGAGACTTGGCATTGAACTCAGTACTGTACTGCCCTGTCACAGCAGAAAGCAAAGCCATGCTAGGCTCATTTGGCATCCACCCATGAAGAGAACATTTGCATCAGCCCTAACGAGAGTGGAATCACCCATTCCAGTGGTTGGAACTTGAGTTTTGGCAAACATCACCACCAGGTGCTAAAATCCTTTGGGGTCTTAGGTGTACTTGAAAGGCAGCCTAGAACACAAGGACTGCAATTCCTAGGCAAGTCCTAGTGCTGGGCTGGGCTTAGAGCCAGTGGACTAGGGTGGCCTATGACCTAGGGAGACACCAGCTGGGGCAGCTAAGGGAGTGTTTGCCTCACCCTTCTCCCAACCCCAAGCAGTGAAGTTCTCCTTCTGCTTGAGAGGAGGAGAGAGAAAAGTAAAGAGGACTTTGTCTTGCATTTTGGATACCAGCTCAGCCACAGAATAGGGCTAGCTCATCCCTGGCTATAGCTTTTGGACAACATTTCTAGACAAACCCTGAGCCATAAGGGAATCTGCTGACTTGAAGGGAAGGACATTTGCCCAGCAGGATTCATCACTTGCTGACTAGAGAGTACATAGGCCCTGAATAACCAACAGGGATACCCGAGTAGTACACTGTGGGCATAGGGTGAGATTCTGAGAAATGCTGCCTTTAGGTGAGACTCAGCACATTCCCAACTATAGTGACTATAGTGAAAGAATCCTTCTGTTTGAGAAAAGCAAAGAGAAAAGTGAAGGGGACTTTTTGTCTTGCACCTTAGGTACCAGCTCAGCCATAGTAAGGTCCAGCACAAAGTGAGTGCTTGGGGTTCCTGAGTCTAGTCCTAGGCTCTTGGACAGCATTTCTGGACCTGCTCTGGACCAGATGGGAGCCAGCTGTCCTGAAGCATGAGTCCAGGCCTAGCAGCAGTACCACAAGCTGACTGAAGATGCCTCAGGGTTTAAGTCAACATTGGTGGTAGCCTTGCAGAATTCCCCATGGGCCAGTCATGGTGCTGGCCACTGGGAAAGGCTCCTGTTGCTGTGGAAAGGTGAAAGAAGAGTGGGATGGACTTTGTCTTGTCATTTGAGGGCCGGTTTAGTTGCAGTAGAATAGAACACCAGATAGATTTCTAAGGTTTTTTACTTCAATCCCTGGTTCCAAGATGGCATCTCTGGACCCTCCTGGGGCCTGGGTGAACTCACTGCCTAGAACGGAAAGTCGCAAACCTGGCAGACTTCCCCACCTGCTGATTGTGGAGCCCTAGGGCCTTGAATGAATATAGCCAGGTAGTGGTTACAGCAAGCCTTGGGTAAGACCTAGTGCTGTACAGGCTGGGATAAGACCCAGTGCAGTCTCAGTGGTGGAAGCCACAGAGGTGCTTGCATCACTCCACCTGCAGTTTCAGGAAGCTCGGCAGAGAGAGAGAGAGAGAGAGAGAGAGAGAGAGAGATATTCCATTTGTTTGGGGAAAATTAAGGGACAAAACAAGAGCCCCTGCCTGATAATCCAGATTATTCTTCTGAATCTTATTCAAGAATACCAAGGCAGTACCTCTATGAGTCTGCAAGAACCCCAGTGTTACTGAATTTAAGGCTCAAGTGCCTTTAGATACCTGCAAAGCTTTCCTAAGAGGAATGGGCACAAACAAGCTGAGACTGCAAAGGCCACAATAAATGCCTAGTTCTTCAAGGTCCAGACACTGACAAACACCCACAAGCATTAAGACCATGCAGGAAAACATGACTTTACCAAAAGAACTAGATAAAGTACCAGGGACCAACCTGGGACAAATGGAGATATGTGACCTTTCAGACAAAGAATTTAAATTAGCTTTTTGTTTTGTTTTGTTTTTTTTAGGCAACTCAAAGAAATCCAAGATAATACAGAGAAGGAATTCAGAAGTCTATCACATAAATGTAACAAAGAGATTGAAATAATTTAAAGGAAGAATCAAGCAGAAATCATAGAGTTAAAATATGTAATTTACCTGAAAGAATGCATCAGGGTTTCTTAATAGTAGATTTGATCAGGCAGAAGGAAGAATTAGTGAGCCTGAAGACAGGCTATTTGAAAATATAGTCTTTATAGCAGCATGATTTATAATCCTTTGGGTATATACCCAGTAATGGGATGGCTGGGTCATATGGTACTTCTTGTTCTATATCCTTGAGGAATCGCCACACTGTTTTCCATAAGGGTTGAACTAGTTTACAATCCCACCAACAGTGTAAAAGTGTTCCTATTTCTCCACATCCTCTCCAGCACCTGTTGTTTCCTAACTTTTTAATGATTGCCATTCTAACTGGTGTGAGATGCTATAAAGACACATGCACGCGTATGTTTATTGCGGCACTATTCACAATAGCAGAGACTTGGAATCAACCCAAATGTCCATCAGTGACAGACTGGATTAAGAAAATGTGGCACATATACACCATGGAATGCTATGCAGCCATAAAAAAGGATGAGTTTGTGTCCTTTGTAGGGACATGGATGCAGCTGGAAACCACCATTCTCAGCAAACTATCACAAGAACAGAAAACCAAACACCGCATGTTCTTACTCATAGGTGGGAACTGAACAATGAGATCACTTGGACTCGGGAAGGGGAACATCACACACTGGGGCCTATCACGGGGAGGGGGGAGGGGGGAGGGGGGAGGGATTGCATTGGGAGTTATACCTGACGTAAATGACGAATTGATGTGTGCTGACGAGTTGATGGGTGCAGCACACCAACATGGCACAAGTATACATATGTAACAAACCTGCACGTTATGCACATGTACCCTAGAACTTAAAGTATAATAATAATAAAAAAAAGAAAATATAGTCAAAGAAGACAAAAATGAATATAAAACAATGATGCATGCCTACAAGATCTAGTAAACAGCCTCAAAAGGGCAAATTCAAGTTACTGGTCTTAAAGAGGAGGTAGACAAGGAGATAAGGATACAGAGTTTATTCAAAGGGATATTATCATAGATCTTCCCAAACCTAGAGAAAACATCAGTATTCAAATACAAGAAGGTTATAGAACACCGAAGACTTAAGCCAAAGAAGATTACCTTCAGGCATTAAATAATAATATTCCCCAAAGTCACAGATAAAGAAAGGATCCTAAAAGCAGCAACAAAAATAAAACAAATAACATACAATATAGTGCCAATATGGTTGGCAGCAGAGTTTTTAGTGGAAACCTTCAATGGTTAACTAGGAAAAAGTGGCATGACATATTTAAAAGGTTTACGGAAAACACTTTTACCCTCAAATACTACATACAAATATATCCTTCAAGCACGAAGGAAAAAACAAAGGCAAAGAAAAGTTGAGGCATTTCAACACCAGATACCTGTCCTACCAGAAATGCTAAAAGGAATTATGCACTTTGAAAGAAAAGGATGTTAATGAGCAAGAAGAAATCATCTGAAGGTACAAAACTCACTGGTAACAGCTAGCACACAGAAAAACACACATTATTATAACACTGCAATTGTGGTATGTAAGACAACACTACTTTGTCATGAAATATCTTTTTTCATCCTTAGTAGTCAGTCTATTTGAATCTTTATAGATGTTTCTTACAGGCAACAGTAAGTAGTCTTATCTTAAGTAGAAAGACAAAATGATGAACCAATCAAAAATAATAACTACAACAACTTTTCAAGATGTAGTACAATAAGACATAAAGAGAAACAACAAAAAGGTAAAAAGCAGGGGGACAAAATTAAAGTGTAGAGTTTGTATTAGTTTTCTATTTGCATGTTTGTTTGTTTATGCAATGAGTGTTAAGTTGTCATCAGTTTAAAATAATAGATTACAAGGGTATTTGCAAGCCTATGGTAACCTTAGATAAAAAACAAACATACAATGGATACACAAAAAAATAAAAAGAAAGAAATTAAATCATACCACCTGAGAAAATAACCTTCCCTAAAAGGAAGACAGAAAGGATGGAAATAAGGAAGAGAAGATGACAAAACAATCAAAAAACAAGTTTTAAAATGGCAGGAATAAGTCCTTACTTATTAATAATAAAATTGAATGTAAATGGACTAACCTCTCCAATCAAAAGACATACAGTAGTTGAATGGATTAATAATAATAATTTTAAAAAACTAATGATCTGTTGCCTGTAAGAAACATCTATAAAGATTCAAATAGACTGACTACTAAGGATGAAAAAAGATATTCCATGACAAAGGAAATTACAAAAGAGCAGGAGTAGCTATACTTATGTTAGACAAATAGATTTCAAGACAAAAACTGTGAGTAGAGACAAAGAAGATCATTATATAATGATCAAGGGGTCAATTCAGCAAGAGTATATAACATTTGTAAACATATATGCACACAATGCTTGAGCACCCAGATATATAAAATCAATCTTATTAAAGCTAAAGAGGGAGATAGATGTCAATGCAAAAATAGCTGGAGACTTCAACACCCCTACTTTTAGCATTAGAGAGATCATCCAGATAGAAAATCAACAAATAAACATTGAACCTAATCTGCATTATAGACCAAATGGACCTAATAAGTATTTACAGAATATTTCATCCAACATCTCTATAATACAAATTCTTCTCCTCAGCACATGGATCATCCTAAAGAACAGACCTAGGTCACAAAACAAATCTCAAAACATTCAAAACAATTGAAATAATATTGTGATTGCCCAACAAGTTCACCTTTCCCACTCCCTAGACATAGTCAATTCATCAAGACAGGGGAATTGCAATAGAGAAAGAGTAATTTTCACAGAGCCAGCTGTGCAGGAGACTGGAGTTTTATTATTTCTGAGCATTCAGGGATTGGTGTTTTTAAGGATAACTTGGCGGGTAGGGGATTGGGAAGAATGGAGGGCTGCTTGGTCAGTTTGGAGATGTAATCATAGGGGATTGAAGTGAATTTTTCTTGCTGTCTTCTGTTTCTGGTAGGATTGCAGAACTGGTTGAGCCAGATTGCCAGTCTGGGTGGTGTCAGCTGGTGCATCAGAACACAGGGTCTGCAAAATATCTTAAACACTGATCTTAGGTTTACAAGTGATGCTATTCCCAGGTGCAATTTGAGGAGGTTCAGACTCTTGCAGCAGAAGACTGCAAGGTCCCTAACCCATAACTTCTAATCTTGTAACTAATTTGTTAGTCCTACAAAGGCAGAATAGTCCCCAGGCAAGGAGGGTTCTTTTTTCAGAAAAGGACTATTATTAATTTTGCTTCAGAGTTAAACTATAAACTAAATTCCTTCTCAAGGTTAGTTCGGCCTATGATCAGGAATGAACATGAACAGCTTAAAGGTTAGAATTAAGATGGAAAAAATTAGGTCTGATCTCTTTCACTGTCATAATTTCCTCAGCTATAATTTTTGCATAGGCAGTTTCAATATTAAGCATCTTTTTTGACTACAATGGAATGAAACAAGAAATCAATAATGAGGAATTTTGGAAACAGCACAATCACATGGAAATTAAACAATATGCTCTTGGATGACCAGTAGGTAAATGAAGAAATTAAGAAGAAAATTCAAAAACTTATTTAAGCAAATGATAATGAAAATACAACTTACCAAAACCTATGGAATATAGCAAATGCAATGTTAAAAGGGAAATTTTAATTTTAGCTATATGTGAGAAGAAAACTTCAAATAAATAACCAATGATGCATCTCAAAGAATTAGAGAAGCAAGAGCAAACCAAACCCAAAAGAAGTAGAAGAAAAGAACATAATACATATGAGTGGACAAATAAATAAAATTGAAATTAAGAAAACAACACACAAAAAAGAAGAAAAGCAAAAAAGATAACAAAAAAGAAAACAGCACAAAAGAACAATGAAACAAAAAGATTGTTTTGAAAAGATAAATAAAATTGACAATCAGTACAATAAGTAAGAAAAAAGATAGAAGACTCAAACAAATAAAATCAGAGATGAAAAGAAGACATTACAACTGTTACTACAGAAATTCAAAGGATCATTAGTGGCTACTATGAGCAACCATATGCCAATCAATTGAAAAATATAGAAGAAATTGATAAATTCCTAGACACATACAACCTACCAACATTGAACCAGGAAGAAATCCAAAACCTGAACATAGCAATAGCCAGTAATGAGACCAAAGCTATAATAAAAAGTCACACAGTTAAGAAAAACCTGAGACCCAATGGCTTCACTGCTGAGTTCTAGCAATTACTCGAATTAATACCAACCTTGTTCAAACTATTTTCAAAAATAGAAAAGGGAATACTTCCAAACTCATTCTAGAAGGTCAGTATTACCAATACCAAAACCAGACAAACACACATTAAAAAAAGGAAACTACAGGTCAATATCTCTGATGAATATTGATGAAAAAATTCTCAACAAAATACTGGTGAACTAAATTCAACAACACATCAAAAAGATTATTCATCGCGACCAAGTGGGATTTATCCCCGGAATACAAGAATGGTTCTACATATGCAAATTAACCAATATGATACATCATATCAACAGAATGATGGACAAAAGCCATATGACCATTTAAATTGATGCTGAAAAAGCATTTGATAAAATTCAACATCCCTTCATGAAAAAAATCCCCCAAGAAACTGGGTAAGAAGGAACATAACACAATAAATGTCATATATGACGGACTTACAGCTAGTATCGTACTGAATGGGGAAAACTGAAAGCCTTTCCTCTAAGATCTGGAATACAACAAGGATGGTCACTTTCACCAATATTATTCAATGTAGTACTAGAAGCCCCAGTTAGAGTAGTTAGAGTAGTCAGACAAGGGAAAGAAATAAAGTCATTCAAATTGGAAAGAAAGAAGTCCAATTATCCTTGCTTGCAGATTATATAATGTGATATTTGGAGAAAGATAAAGATTCCACAAGAAAACTATTAGATCTGATAAATGACTTCAGTGAAGTTGCAAGATACAAAATCAACATACAAAAATCAGTAGCATTTCTATATGTCAACAGTGAACAATCCGAAAAAGAAATCAAAATGTAATCCCATTTACATAGCCATAAATCAAATTAAATACCTAGGAATTAACTTCACCAAAGAAGTGAAAGATGTCCACACTGGAAACTATAAAATACTGATGAAATAAACTGAAGAGGACAGAAATCAATGGACAGATATTTCATGTTCATGGACTGGAAAAATCAATATTGTTCAAATGTCCAAACTACCCATAGCAATCTACAGATTCAATGCCATCATTATCAAAATACCAATGACATCTTTACAAAAATAGAAAAAATGTCCTAAAATTTTTATGGAACCACAAGAGATGCAAAATAGCCAAAACTATCCTGAGCAAAAAACAAAACTGGGAGAAGCAAATTACCTGATTTCAACTTATACTACAGAGCTATAGTAACCAAAACAGCATGATACTGGTATAAAAACAGACATATAGACCAATGGACCAGAATAGAGAACCCAGGATCCTATCCATACATCTACAGTGAACACATTTTTGAGAAATGTGGACATACATTGGGAAAAAACACTCTCTTCAATAAATGATGCTGGGTAAAAGGGATATCCATATGCAGAAGGATAAAACTTGACCCCTATCTCTTGTCTTATACAAAATCAAATCAAAATGGATTAAAGACTTAAATATAAGATCTCAAATTATGAAACTGCTGCAGGAAAACATTGGGGAAACTCTATAGGACATTTGTCTGGTGAAAAATGTCTTGTGTTGAGTAATACCCCACAGGCACAGGCAACTAAAGCAATAATGGATAAATGGGATCACATCAAGTTAAAATGCATCTTCACAGGAAAGGAAACAATCAACAAAGTGAAGGGACAAATCACAGAATGGGAGAAAGTATTTGCAAACTGCCCATCTCATAAGGAATTAATAACCAGAATACATACGGACTGCTAAACACTCTATAGGAAGAAAACCTAATAATCTGATTTTTAAAATGAGCAAAAGACGTGAATAGAAATTTTTCAAAAGAAGATATACAAATGGCAAAGAGGCATATGAAAATGTGCTCAATATCATTCATCATGAGATAAATGAAAATCAAAACTACAATGAGATATCATCTTGCCCCAGTTAAAATGGCTTTTATCCAAAAGTCAGGCAATAACAAATGCTGGTTAGAATGTGGAGAAAAAGCCTCATCCACTATTAGTGGAAGTGTAAATTAGTACAACCACTGTGAACAGTTTGGAGATTCCTCAAAAAACTAAAAATGTAGCTACTATACAATCCAGCAATCTGCCCTCTGGGGAGGTATCTAAAAGAAAGAAAATCAGTATATTGAAAAGATATCTGCACTCTGTATTTGCTGCAGTACTGTTCATAATAGCCAAGATTTGGAAGCAACCTAAGTGTCCCACAACAGATGGATAAAGAAAATGTGGCATATATACACAATGAAACAGTATTGAGTCATGAAAAAGAATTAGATTCTGTCATTTGCAAAAACATGAATGAAATTGGAGGTCATTATGGTATGTGAAGTAAGCGAGACACAGAAAGACAAACCTCACATGTTCTCACTTATTTGTAGGAGCTAAAAATTAAAATAATTGAACTCATGGAGATAAAGGGTGGAAGGAAGATTACCAGAAGCTGGGGAGGATAGTGGCATAGTTGGGGGCAAGTGGGGAAGGTTAATGGTTACAAAAAGCAGTTAGAAAGAATGAATAAGATTTAGTATTTGATAGCACAATAGGATGGCTATAATTAATAATAATTAAATTATACATTTAAAAATAATTAAAAGAGTATAATTGGAGTGTTTGTAAAACAAGGGATAAACACTTTAGGGGATGGATACCCCATTTACTATAAACTAATTATGAGACATTTCATTCCTGTATCAAAGTATCTCATATAACCCATAAATATATGTACTCACAAAAACTGAAAACTAAAATTTTTTTAAAGTTTAATTTATAAATTAGACACAGTGAGAGATTAACAATAACAACTAACCAAAATAGAATGATTATAACAATATAGTATAATAAAAGTTATATGAATGTGGTCTTCCTTTCTCAAAATACCTCATTATACTGTACTCATCCTGCTTCCTCTTGTGATGGTGTAAGATGATAAAATGCCTACATGGTGAGATGAGATGAGGTAAATTACAAAGGCATTGTGAACTAGCATTTAATACTTATGAATTGTTTATTACTGGAATTTTACATTTAATATTTTTGGACTGTAGTTGACTGTAGATACCTGAAGCTTTGGACGGTGAAACCAAGGATAAAGGGTGGGGGGAATACTGTGCTTATTTGTTGAAAATATGAATAAATGTGAAATTGAATGTAATATTCAAAGAATTTACCATTTAGTTTCAAGCCCTGCTTATGTACAAATATACAAATATTTTCTTGTTTTAGTTAGTTGCAATCAAGAAACAAATTCTCTGGGATTAACTTTTTAGTTAGAGTACAGAATACACAGGACTTATAAAGAGGGCATTATCTCAAAAGATAATTGCAAGTACTGAACTATACTTCTTAGGCAAATAAGCCCATAAAATTTAATAAAATGTTGGGGTGCAACACAAATTAAGTGGAAAACTCTCAGAATTAAACTGACTTAAGTAGGCTTTTGATTTGTATAGGAAGTAGATTGTCACTGATTTTCAAATCATTGCTTACACATCTAAATAGGCATAATTAACAGATATGTCTTGGTTTTGGAGATACTAACACTTTATGTCAAAAGTTGCTCTCATAAAACGTACTAAATAATGAGATCCTAGTGTGTATTTTATGATGTGTGTGAATCTGTATGTTTAAGCCTGAGAATATTAATGGTTTATGGACCAGTTAGTGCCATTGGTTAAAATGAAATGATTATGCTAATGAACTTGATGTCATGAGTTGGAATATTACAAAGTAGAATTTCCATTGAGTTATATATAATATTTTCCATGGTTGACAACTGCGTGCCTTAGCTTGGCTATTTCCAAAATGTCTTGTTGATTACGAAGGATGATATAAGAGAGTAGCAGCCATTTTCAGCCATGTGAATACAATACAAGTAATAAGCATAGTATCTAGCACATAGTTTAAGTGTTCTATAAGTATTAACAATTATCATTGGTACTACTACAGAACAGCAGTACTTTAAAGATAGCCAATAGATTAGTTTCTACTAATAGTAAATAATACCAACTTCACAAATGAAGTTCACACACAGTTATAATAGATGGCTACAATTTTTATAGCTATGATAAATATTTGCTTTTAAGAACATATGTTCTTTATTTCTACAAAAAAATTGACCTCTTCTTGATATCTGTAGGAGATCATTCTATCGGATAATGCTACCTATAAGTGATTCTATGAAAATTATTCTATGAATAATTTTCTGAAGGTATTTAGAAAAACAGAGAAGAAAGAATAGAATGTTTGCTGTTTTTATATTTCCTAGAATATGTGCCCGATATTTACCAAGATCTGATAGTATTCAATACAAATTACAGAATTTTCAATATGCATTTCTTCTGGCAAAGTCATTTGGATTATAGTCATATCTATAACTTTTTAATGTTAAAATCTTACAAGGGAAATAAACCTCAATTAGCTTACATTCTATTAGGCAATTAATCATAGTGTGTGTCTATTGAGAAAAAGAGGTAAAGATAATACCAGTGCATGAAGATTGTCTGGCAGGGCAGACAACATAACTCATAATCCTTTCACTAGAGTGAAGGTAGAACAATGAGAGGGAGCTTTCAGGTCAACAGGTTCGTACAAATCAAAAGCTGAAAGGGCCTCTGGATAAGCACATATTAGCTTGTAACACTGATTTCAAAAGAGATATTGTCCACATTTTAATGTGGCAATTGTCATAAGAACCATGGCCTCCATAGCCGACCTTGAATAACGTCAAATTTTATTGTGATTCCTTGTAAATGTTCATAAAACATGACTAATTGCTTGCTCAATGACCTCTTTTATATCATTCCTCAGTCTGTTTATCTAGTGGTTTTAACTTTCAAAGAACTTCTTTTCTAATTTTACTAAAGTTAAGAAATCTTAAGCAATTTTTGATATTTCTTATACAAATCTACATTCCTTACTTTTTAGGGAGATTTGTCTTAGACGAAGCTTGGAATTGTAAATTCACATTAAAGTATACAAGCTGGAGACACTGTGCTTAGGTAGAATAGCTTTCATAAAAGAAGAAATTTCTGGGATTTCCATACTAAAAATAGTAAAAATATATCATTATATTAAGACATAAGAAAATGCCCTAATTAAAGGAAATTAATTATCTTCAGGAGAATTCTTCTTAAATAGTATTAAAACCATATAATCCGAAATTGGTAGCAAAAATGTACAACTGCCAAGAGTGTGAAGAGCAAATAATAGGTCCTAAACACATTTTATGGGATAGTGTGTGTCACTTTAGTAGGGGGTGCATAATCCACATCAGCATGAAATGTTTCCTTGACAGTAGACAGAATTCATTAAAAGATGAATAAATCTCAGAATGAAATGTCAAGGAGAAATTGAACCTATTATTTGGTCAACTACGTAGTCTCTAAGTAAATTTACCAGGACAATGCAATGGCCCATTAACCCTAATGAGAAGGATAGCAAGGTGTCTATGGTGTGGTGAGATTTAATTCATCAGTATCACACACTAACGGTAATTACTTAAAACATGTAGTTGGATCACATGGTGCTTTAAGTTACATAATTCAGATGTTTTGTTAACCAGGACATCCTGACCTTCTGTTTTCTGTCTCTTTAAGTCAGATAAATGAAATCTATTCTAGGTAACGCCTGATGTAGTGTGTTTTGTATTTAACTAATTATGGGAATACTTATAAAAGCAGTTTGTCGGTGTGTAATGCTACAAAATGCTGTCTAATTGGACATCAAATATGCTGACCCAATTGTACCCTAAAACGTGAACACAAAAGCTAAATCCAAAGATAAACTTTCCTCCATTATGAGCTGTGTTTTGGTAATTGATTTAGTCATACTCTTGAACAATGATCCTGTTTCTGAGCCTTAGTTTCTTCTGCTGAACAAACAAGTACTTTTTAAAATATATGTACCCAAATGTATGGCTGAATTACTTAATACCTGCTGGGAATTAATGGGTTCTATTTACTTAGTGTCAGGTTGGATGAAAAGCATCTACCACTGAATAAGAAACTGGAAAAGCATCTACCACCAGATACAATTTTATTGTGGATATTCACTGCTTTGGTAAAGTAAAGTAAGAATACTGCATATATCAAAAGAGTTCCAAGTATACACAGCAGCCAGAGTAAGAATGCACAACGAAGTTCAGGTCATGTCAGTCCTATACTCAAAATCCTCCATTTCTAAATGTAATGTGGTATTCTAGATTAGATCAGAATCAAGACAAAAGTAAAAACACATTAGTGGAAAAACTGGAAAATCCAAACAAAGTCTGTAGTTTGGCTACTAGTATTGCACTAACATCCATTTCTTAGTTTCAATAGATTCACTAAGGTTATATAAGATATTAACGTTAGGGGAAGCTGGGTGACATATATACAGGATCTGCATGGTATCTCAGTAACTTTTCTATGTATTTAAAATTATTTAAAAATAAAGCATTTATTCAAAACAAAACAACCACGATTTGCTTCCCACATCACACCTAATAAAGCCAGAGGCCTTACCATATTCTACAGGGCCCTATGTGTTCTCTGATCTCAACTCCTATTGCTCTCCTCCACGCTCACTGCTCTCCTGCCACACTGGCTTTCTTGCTCTTTCTTCAACACACCAGGCATGATCCCAACCCAGGGCCTTTGCAGGTATTCCTCCTCTCCTTAAAACATCTCCCTCCAGATAGCCACAAGGCTCATTCATATCCTTCCAGTCTTTACATAAAGACATCAGTGAGGCCATGCCTGGCCTTGAATGATCACCCTGCTAGAAAGTAAACTCTAAGAGGGTAGGGAAATTAGTAGATTTTTTGGTTTTTGCCTTATCCCCTGTGTCTAGAACAACACTTCATAGATACGGGGCCCATGATTAATCCTTTTTGAATGAATGAATGCATAAATGAAGGAAGAAAGAAAGAGATCATAGAAGATAGATGCAGATGCATCCAATAGTGGTTGTTGAGCCCTAGGTTCTTAAAATACATTGATAATCATCTAATGTCATAAAATCATATTTTTTTGAATAAAGAGTTGTCTTAACACAAATCTTGTCTTAAATTTCCACACGTTGTGGGAGTTACCTGCTGGGAGGTAATTGAATCATGGGGGCAAGTCTTTCCCGTGCTGCTCTTGTGATAGTGAATAAGTCTCATGAGATCTGATGGTTTTAAAAAGAGGCATTCCCCTAAGCAAGCTCTTTCATTTTTTGCCTGCCACCATCCATGTAAGATGTGACTTGCTCCTCCTCACCTTCCACCATGAGTGTGAGTCTTCCCTAGCCACATGGAACTGTAAGTCCAATTAAACCTCTTTCTTTTGTAAGTTGCTCAGTCTTGGGTATGTCTTTATCAGTGGCATGAAAACTAACTAGTACAGTAAATTGGTACCAGTAGAGTGGGGCACTGCTGTAAAGATACCCAAAAATGTGGAAGTGACTTTGGAGCTGTGTAATAGGCAGAGGTTGGAACAGTTTGGAGGGCTCAGAAGAAGACAGGAAAATGTCGGAAAGTTTGGAACCTCCTAGAGACTTGTCAAATGGCTTTGTCCAAAATGCTGATAGTGATGTGGACAATAAAGTCTAGACTGAGATGGTCTCAGATGGAGATGAATAACTCGTTGGGAACTCCATGGAGTAAAGGTCACTCTTGCTATCTTTTAGCAAAGAGACTGGCAGCATTTTGCCCCTGCCCTAGAGACTTGTGGTACTTTAAACTTGAGGGAGATAATTTAAGGTATCTGGCAGAAGAAATTTCTAAGCAGCAAAGCACTCAAGATGTGACCTGGGTGTTGCTAAAGGCATTCATATTTATAAGGAAAGTAGAGCATTAAAGTTTGGAAAACTTGAGGCCTAACAATGTGATAGAAAAGAAAATTCCATTTTCTGAGAGAAAGTCAAGCCAGCTTCATAAACTTGCATAAGTAACAAGGAGTTGAATGTTAATCCCCAAGACAGTGAGGAAAATATCTCCAGGGCATG
Source organism: Macaca mulatta (assembly GCF_049350105.2). Classification (NCBI taxonomy): domain Eukaryota; kingdom Metazoa; phylum Chordata; class Mammalia; order Primates; family Cercopithecidae; genus Macaca; species Macaca mulatta. Next base: position 111,451,030 of record NC_133412.1, read on the forward strand.
TCAGAGGTCTTCACAGCAGCTCTTCCTATCACAGGCCCAGAGGCCTAAGAGGAAAAAGTGGTTTCAGGGGCTGGTCCCAGGGTCCCTGTGCTGTGTGCAGGCTAGGGACTTGGTGCCCCACATCCCAGCTGCTCCAGCCATGGCTGAAAGGGGCCAACATAGAGCTCAGGTTGTGACTTCAGAGGGTGCAAGCCCCAAGCCTTCACAGCTTCCACATGGTGTTGAGGCTTCGAGTGCACAGAAGTCAAGAATTGGGGTTTGGGAACCTCCACCTAGATTTCAGAAGATGTATGGAAACGCCTGGATGCCCAGGCAAAAGTTTGCTGCAGGGGTGGGGCCCTCATGGGGAACCTCTCCTAGGGCAGTGCGGAAGGGAAATGCAAGGTGGGAGCCCCTACACAGAGTCCCTACTGGGGCACCACCTAGTGGAGCAGTGAGATTAGGGACACTGTCCTCCAGACCCCAAAATGGTGGATCCACTGACAGCTTGCATTGTTGTACTGTGCACCTGGAAAAGCTGTAGACACTCAACACCAGCCCATGAAAGCAGCCATGAGGGAGTCTGTGCCCTGCAAAGCCACAGGGGAAGAGCTGCCCAAGACCATGGGAACCCCCCTTTTGCATCAGCATCAAAAGAGTCAAAGGAGATCATTTTGGAGCTTTAAAATTTGACTGTCCTGCTGGATTTTGGACTTGCATGGGTCCTGTAGCCCCTTTGTTTTGGCCAATTTCTCCTATTTGGAATGGCTGTATTTATGCAATGCCTGTACCCCAATTGTATCTAGGAAGTTACTAACTTGCTTTTCATTGTGTAGGCTCATAGATAAAAGACTTTGTACCATGGACTTTTGAGTTAATTCTGAAATGAGTTAAGACTTTAGGGGACTTGTTGGGAAGGCATGATTGGTTTTGAAATGTGAGAATATGAGATTTGGGAGGGGCCAAGGGCAGAATAATATGGTTTGACTGTGTCCCCACCCAAATCTTATTTTGAATTCCCACATGTTGTGGAAGGGACCTGGTGGCAGGTAATTGAAGTATGGGGGCAAGTCTTTCCTGTGCTTTTCTCGTAATAGTGAATAAGTCTCACAAAATCTGATAGTTTCCAAAAGAGGTATTATTCCCTTACACAAGCTCTTTCATTTTTTTTTTTTTTTTTGCCTGCCACCATCCACGTCAGATGTGACTTGCTCCTCCTTGCCTTCCGCCATGATTGTGAGGCTTCCCTAGCCATGTGGAACCGTAAGTCACATTAAGCCTCTTTCTTTTATAAGTTGCTCAGTCTTGGGTATGTCTTTATCAGCAGTATGAAAACTGACAGATACAAAGAGTATTCCTCTTTTCATTATTCCACCACTCAACATGTTGTTTCAGTAATGGCTTCTATTTATTATTATTGATAACAAAAATGAAAGCAAAGAATATAGCTTCATTTCTAGATCTTGGACAGAGTTGCTTGTAAAAGTAATTTATTTTTTGAACCTTATACGAATTAATTGATATGACAGTTATTTTACAAAGATGCTCTATTTCATCCCTTCCAGTATACTAGCAAAACACATTATCAACCTGTTTTCTAAACTTCCACATGTTCTTTTCATACTTACAAATGTTTCCTCATTTTTGCCCTTGTAACTATGTCTATTGTTACTTATTGCTTCTGTTTGTGGATAAGTGACATGAGAAGCAGAGAATTTGGATTTCTAGCTCAAGCAAACATTTAAAAGTAGTCTAGACAATGCAATCCAAGAAAAGTAAAAGAGCATTATGTATACTTTATTTGCACTCCACTATCACTTCTATACATTAATTATATTATAAACCTGAGCATACTGATATCCCTAATTTCTATATTTCTAAGGCTATTGTATTTAAAACAAAAATTCTACTTTTAAATATTTTTGCACATCAGAAGGATGTTTATTATTTGAATAAAGATAACACGTTCATGATAAAATCATAAATATTATCCATATTCTATGTAAGCAAACATTAGAAGTGTGTCATAATGGTGATGGTGGGCTACACATTATCAATTAGAGGAGGGGACATTCTTGCCACACAGTCCTTCCACCTTCCCCCCAAAAGGATTGACAAGTAAATGTCCAAAAAATGTTCCAGTATTCTATGCTAGTATCATCTCTAAAGAAAAAAATATATTTTTTACTTTTTTTATTATAATTACCTCAATGCAGTGTCACTTATATTATTTTTGTGAAAGCTCACAATTTGTGATACTGACACTGTCATGTGCACTGTCTCTGATAAGAGGAATTTTAGATATCCTGTCCCCAAGGAAGACAATGGAACATTGCAGCTTAATTGCCTATGAATCCCTTGCTCCCCACCTCTAATTTTTCCATTATTTTACTTTATCTAATGTTTTCACATTTCCTCAGCAATCCATCATGGGGATGTCTTTGGTATGTGTTCTCCACTCTCTAGGATGTGACTCATCCTGGCCAGGAAACTTGGAACACATTTAGAACTGCCAGCTGTTTTCTTAGATTGTTCTACCCAATCTTGGAGTTCCTTTTCTTCTTAACAATATTTTTTTGCTTTTTAGTGCCAGTATTATTCATGATAGAGAAGAAAAAAATCAGGGTGCTAATCAGAAAGATATTGCAGAAGTAAAAAGCATATTATAGAGGCAAATTACATGCAAAAGTTTAGGAAATCATGGAGCTGGAGACAATTTCCAGGATTTTGCTTTATATGGTATATTAGAGTTCTCAAGAGAAATAGAATCAATAGGATGGATGAATAGGGAAGTAGCTGGTAGAGGATAGATGATAGAGAAACAGATTTATTATAAAGAATTGGTTCGCATGATTATGTAGGTAGAGATGTTTCAAGATCTATACTCAGCAAGCTAGAGACCCAGAAGATTACATGGTATAGTTTCAGTATAAGTCTGAAGCTTGAGAACCAGTGGGGAGCAGATGGTATAGATTCCAGTCCAAGTAAAAGTTCAAAGGGAGGAAAAGACTGATGTTCTAACTCAAAGACAATCATGTGGAGAGAGTGAATTCTCCTTTGCTCAAACTTCTTGTTCTAATCAGGTCTTCAACAGATTGGCTGAGGCCCACCTACACTGGGAGGACAATCTGCTTTACTCACTCTACTGATTGAAATGTCAGTCTCATCCAGAAACACCCTCACAGTCATACTCAGAATGATGTTTAGCCAAACATGGAGGCACTCTGTGGCCCAGTCAAGCCGATATAAAACAAACCATCACAGGTGGTCCAGTGAATTGTGATGTTTTCACAAGCAGGAAGAGAAGAAAGATTTGACTTCTAGACATGCACAGTGTGAAGTGGTCATGGAATATCCAATTGGAAACATAGATTTGAGCCCAGAAAAGATTTTACATTCTAGACTTAAATTTGGTGAGAGCTGAAGACATAGACATGGATGAAATTGCTTAGGAAGAACACATAGATCCATCAACTCCTTTATGTATTGAACACCTATTATATTAAGAATAAATAGGCACTAGAAATACAATTAACACAATAAAGACAATTCTTACCATAAAGAAACTTAACTTCTAGGGAGGAAGAAAAAAATCAAACAACTGAGTAAAGAAACAAAGAAATTATACCATCGAAAGTATGGTAAGCACAGAATAGAAAAAATATGCAATGCATAAGAAGATATAACAAGAGAATCTGACTTAATCTGGAGTAATTTGGAAGACTTCCTTGGGTGAGTGACATTTACAGAAAGACCTGAAGTTTGCATAGACTAAGCAAAAAGAGGATGGCACTAAAGAAACTAAAATACAGATTTATGTCTGCAACATTGCAATGAAGAGAAGTGTCAAGACACAAGCTTATAGAGGTAGTTAGGGTCAGATCACTCAGGGTCTTCTAGGGAACTAGAAGGTTTAGTAGACTGAATTATTGGTCACAATTCCTCATTCCCCTGTAGTAGTATTATGCATCCACCCCTTGTCATGGTTTCATGATAAGCACAGAATACTATTTCATCACTTTATTTTGGATTTGACCATGTGACTTCCTTTGGGAGGTAAGATGTTAGTAGATATAATATAAGCAAAAATTTCAAATGTGCACTTGTGTAGATTAAAACAGCTTTTCCTCTTTCCACAGAGAATACTTCTGTGACTAAATACGTGGGAGTTTCCCCACCCCAACAGACACACCAAGTATCTTGGCCCATTTTCTGATACTTACAACAGAATACCTAGAAAGGAGTAATTTATAAAGAAAAGGGATTTTTTTCTTACAGTGATAGAGGCTGAGAAGCCCAGGGTCAAGGGGTCATATCTGGTGAGGGCCTTCTCGCTGTGAGGACTCTCTGCAGAGTCCTGAGGCAGCACAGGGCATCACGTGGTGAGGGGGCTGAACATGCTTGCTCAGAGCTCTCTTTTTCTGCTTACAAAGTCACCAGGCCCATTTTTGTGATAACCCATTAGTCTATTAATCCATTAAAAGATTAATCCATTCATTTATTAATGGATTAATTCACTCATGAGGGCAGAGCCTTCATGATCCAATCAGCTCTTAAAGGCCCTGCCTCTCAATATTGCCACACTGGGAATTCAGTTTCAACATGAGTTTTGGAGGAGACAAACATTCAAACTATAGCACCAAATAATCAATTTTACAGTTAACACTGTCTGAGTATCCTTTGATTTGGTTTAGTCCTGATGCTGTTTATCTGGAGATAGCATCAGAGTCCACAGGTTGAAGTCTCAGTTCTTAAGACTGTCCCCTCACAACCTTTCAGATGCCAAACAAGAGCCCCAGATTGTTGTACCCGTGCTTCTGACTGACCAGCTATAAATCAGGGTTTCCATAACCTCCTCCTCGGGTTTGGTTAATTTGCTAGAGCAGCTAATAGACTTTTGGGAAACACTAACTTATGTTTACCAGCTTATTACAAAGGATATTTTAGAGGTTACAAATAAATAGCTCGGTTAAAAGGCACATAGGGCAAGTTCTGGAAGGATCCCAAGACCGGAAACATCTGTCCCCAAGGAGTTGGAGTGCATCACCTTCCTGGCATATAAACGTCTAAGCCCCCATGTGTTCATCTGTCTACAAGCTCTCTCAACCTGGTCCTTTCGGTTTTTATAGACATTTCATTACTTAAGCATGATCAATTAAATTATTGGCCACTAGGGATCAACTCAACCTTCATCCCCTCTCCCCTCCCTGAAGGCTGGATGGTGGAGCTGAGTAACTCCTCTACTCCTGTTATGTGGTCTTTCCAGTGACCAGAATCCATCCTGAAACTACCTAGTAGCTATTAGTCATCAGTCAACTTTTAGCATACAAAAAGACACTTACCACTATGAAGATTTCAAAGATTTAAGGAATTATGTGTTAGAAAACTGGGGACAAGGACAAAATATATATTTTACAATATCATTGCATGAATGGTTGGCCTTACCCTCTTGCACTTTTGTCAGCACCATGAAAAGAGTATGCCCCAGCCAGGCTACTGGTCAAAGGAGGATGAGAGACTTATGGAGACCTGGAACCAACTGCATTTGGAATGGAAGCCAGTTTAACTCTGAGGTTACTTTCAGCCAACTTGGAGACATGAGAGTAGAGTAATGCATTGTTGTTCTCTACCACTGAGCTTTGAGATCTTTTACACAGCAAAAAAATGACTAATACAGAGGCCTTGAAGAAAAACAATGTTTAAGAGTTATGCTAAGGAAAAGGAACCAGAGGGGACGAAAACACTAAAAAGAAGAAATCAGAGAGGCAGAAGGAAAATAATGAGGGAAACAATAATGAGGATATTGGGATGAGGGAGAATTTCAAGGTAGAAATGGTCAAATTCCACAGAGAGATCACTCTGGATACAAAGTTAAAATAAACTACTGAATTTGTAAATTACGTGTTCAATATTTTTGAGCTTTGCCAAAACAGCTTCAGTTCGTTGGTAGAAACAGAAATCATATTGCAGTGGGTTAAAGAACAAGTGGAAAGGGAGAAAGTAGAGGCAGGATATGTAGACCATGCTTGAGTGTTGTGATTAGATGGAGGGAGGCAGGTGTCAGGGAATAACACAAAGATCACAAGAGAAAAGTTAGAGTTGAATTTGCCTCCTTTGCAAGTAGAGGAGAACCAAGTCACTCAGAAAGAGTTCAGTAGGTCTCCACAAGCTGAAAGAGGAAGGATGAAATATGAGGCCAAAGAGAGAGTTAACTCCACACGAGAAAGTATTATTTGCATTAAATTATAATTTATTAAGGAAAGTATTATAAATTATCTCTTTGAATTGATTATTACTTTGCTTTATGTCACAAAAATATAACAGTGTTTTAAGAGTCTCCTAAATGCTGTGTTAGGCTTAAGATAGTGGAGCGGTCAATTTTGTATGCACTTTTAAATGCTTGGCACCTGGCATGTTTTTCTTTTTCCTGAGGTGATGACTTGAAGAGAAGGCATAGTCAAAAGAATTGCTTTTAGAATGAAGATATTTTGAACAGGTTTCTAGTTTTAACAGACATTTTGGTGGAGAGAGAGTGCAAGAGTGACAAATCTATGAAACAGAGTTAGACCAAGAGCTTCAGAAAGAAGTAGAACTGCTTCTTCCTCTGAATCAGTAGGTAGGTAACCTGGAATGAAGATGAGGTTGAGGGGTAGAAACTGAAGGCGGAAATGTAGAGGACTACGAGCTCGCAAAGGAGGCGTTCCCGGTAAGTCCTGCGCTTGCAAACGAAGCAGGGCGTTGGGGGCTTGTTTATGGGTAAACATCTTGAAAATCCAGAAAGTCAGGGAAAGGTCAGAAAAACAACAATGTGTCTTGTGACTTGGCAACATTCCACAAACGACTGTATAAAATAAAGCAGAGCGCACCATTCGAGGCGGCCGCCGTGTTTGTCTTGTCTTGTGTTGTCTTGTGTGTTCATTCCTTTGTTTAGGAAACACGCGGACCCCAACACGGAAAGACTTCCTTCCTGTTGACTGCTACTTTATCTGAAACAGTGAAGGGGGATCATCTGCAAGAGTGAAAGGACAGTAGACATACACCTTCTGTAATCACCTTCTTGTTCCAAATATAATTTTAAGAGAAAAGTTTTCCCCGAGGCAACTTTTACATGTGTCAGTTCAGTTTCTATTTTAACTTTTATTATAACCCCTTCTAACTTAATCTAAAGTTCATAAATATAACATGAAGAATAAATTAATAAAAATTTGAAAGGCAACGTAGCAATTGGTATAAAAAAAGTTAAATGTGCATACACTTTGATTCAGTAATCTCACTTCTAGGAATTTATGAAAATTGTAAAATGACGTGCAAGTTTGGTAATTGAAGAATTGTTTATAGTAGTAAAAACATGGATTAACCTAAATATACATCAATAAGGATTTTTCAAAGTAAACTGTAATATAAGCATACACACAATAAAATTCTGTGCAAAAATAAAAATTATACAGATCTATACTTATGTCTACAACAATGTGTTTATATTGTGTGTGTGTGTATGCACGTGTACAAATATTAATACAGACCAAAATCTTAATAGCACTTATCTATGGGTTGAAAGATACGGAGTAGTTTTTCCTTTCCTCTTTTTACTTTTTGTATTGTTTGAAATTTTTTATAATAAGCATTTATTATAGCTGTTTTATAAATGAACCAAAGATTACTTCTGTGTATACGTCAGTTTGTTCATTTCTTCACTGCAGGCTGAGACCCATCAGTTCAAAAGCCCACTAGCACCAACCTTAAACTTGACATGTCCAGTTGTTTCAAAAACACAGAGTTTTAACTGTTTAGAGCCTGCCTGCTTTGCGTACTCTGTGAAACCTTACCTGGCAGCTGTTACCCATTGATAAGGTAGAACACTGTGGTTATAAAACCAAACTGCTATGGCCCTTTGGAGGTCTCTGACCCAGAGACCTGTGTCAGACTGCTGAGTGACATCACTTACATAGGAAGCACCCTTTCTGATCTTGCTCTCACCCAGGGATTCCCTTGCCCTCCTCATCTCCTGGAGGGTGGCTCCCCATCTGAAGCCTCTGGATGATCCTGTGCTGTGACAGACTTCCCCTCTTAGGCAACTCAGTACAAAGTGCTGCTCAATAAAGCATGTTGGGTGTTCCTGCCTTTCATGGTCACTTCTGTTACATTGATCAGCCTCAAAATCCCTTGAACACAATCTCCCAACCCCCAGGCCTTTGTAATAGCACATAAAAATAACAAATTGGTGTTATTAAACCAGTTTTCTTTTTTAAAGAATTTTAATGGCTCCCTACCCTGTGCCAAAGAACACCTGGGTAGAATTGAGGTTCCAAGAAAAGATGCCTTGCAAAGCCTGGAGCCAGGGAGGCTTAAGCTTCCAGTCAGGGTTTCAGTATTGACAACCAAGTTCAGACAGAAACTATCCTGCGAAATCTCAGTCTTAACCACAAAATCACATTATCCTGTATTTTGATCTCAAATACCCTTTGTTTTTAATATTATCCAGACTCTATAGCTGGTATGTAGGCAGCAGATAGTCTAAGTGTTATTTCAGGGTAGTTTTCCAGTTCTTTATCTGTATAAGTCATCAAGGACCTACCACAACTCCCTCCTTCCCCTCCTATGATATTTGCTCCTTTTATCAAAGTTGGTTTCGTGGATTCATCTGAGTGTTCTCCCTCATTCCCAGTAAGATTGTAGACCAGCAATCTCGTATACTTCTCCCTTCAAGGAATGCTCCCCTCCATTTGGAAAGGGTTCTCATCTCAGTATTTTCAACTGTGTTTCAGTATCCAAATACAGTTTGTTGATAGCATCTGCATCTTTCAGGTCTTTCCCCACTTGCAGGGTAGAGAGTTGCTCCTTGACTCTCCATCCCCATTCCCTAAGCTATCCTTGCTGATTAGGTAAGGCTTGGTTACTAACTAGAAAATGATCATCAATTACTATCAGACTTTACGTGTGCTATATTTATATGTCTATATGTATATTCCTATCTTCCAGACTCTGGTGCAAATTTGCAAATTCAGTAGACTATTTTTAATGGGACATTCTAAGCTGCTATACAGTTACTATATATTGAAACTTTATTTAACTTAAATAGATGAGATAGGTGGAATGAATGATTTTCATTTTACATTTGGGAACCTGAATAATCTTTGAGAAAGCAGGAGAGAAACTTGGCCACAGAGTTGGAGGGAAGGCAGTTACTTTCCTGAATTCCAATTTCATGGTCTTTGGAGATCTTCCTTGATAATCTTTGTCCCCTTTCTCCTCAACTAGAAAATGCTTAGCATTACTATTCCTCGTGTGAAACATCCTGTGATCTAACCAACAATGGAAAATGAAAAATCATACTCAAAGATCTGTTTTTGTTCACTTCCAAGCAAAGTATAGATAAAGAAGATCCAAAGAGGTGCTTGAAAGGAATTTTCAGTTCATGTAAGTGTCCACATTTCTGTCTCCTCACTATTGCAAAAGTGATTGCTAGTTGCATGTGCCTTCATAGCATGTCAGTATAAACCATTTTGATAGATTTATGTGTTTCCTTTTCACCTAAGATCCTCCTTTCCCCTTAACCTTTTGTTCCTGTCCTTGTCTATAATTCTGTCTCCTCATTGGAAGTGATTTACTCAGGATACAAAAGTCACTCTGCTTCTTTTCAAATGTCAGTCCTCAGAACTTTCTTACACACTCTTAGAACCGTATCAGAAATAAAAAAGACTCCCAAACCAGGCTTTAATTATGCTCACTCTTGAGGGCACATCAGCCTCTCAATAACAACTAAGTTAACAGTGTTCAAAGTACAACTCAAAGTACAGCATGTCCCAGTGCTCCACATTTTTCAGGCACTAAACGGTCTCATCATTTTTTTAGTTTCCTTTTTTTTTAAGCAAGAAATATGCTTCAAAGCATAAATTTACAGACTTCAGTTTTCACACTTGGTTCACTGTTATGTATAATTAACACATTCCTGTTCTCCTCTCCACTTAATTTAGAACAACATTAAATTTCCATGCAGCTCATCAAAAGTATATGAGGATTATTGGAATGTAGTTAGGAAACTCAATCAATAGGAATTTCATCCCCAAACACCTGGAACCCAGCTTGCCAGAAACGAGTCTATGAAAACTTGTGAAGGAGACAGTTTAGCATGTTTCCCTCTGGTTTTGTGTGTTGACTCTTCTCTAAGCATCTTCCTTGCCACCTCATCACCATCCTTGATTCAGAAGGCCTCCCGGAGACGAGAAGCTTCCCTTACAGGAATCATGTCTCCCAACACTCACACTGTAAAGTACCACTTTACCAACCAGGTGACGTGGTAAAGCATGTATGGTATTATATAGGTGCTCTTGCTGCAGCTTCCTGAACATAATGCCTCTCCCTTGCCTTATAGACCCATTAATAATTCTCCCGGGAGGAATTTTTGTTTAGGAGACAAGAATATCTTTTTCCTAGCTGATCATTAAATATTCCTCACTATAAAAAAAAGCCATGTATTGATAATAATAATAATCATAATATTAATGAATAATAACAATAACAGACATTCATAGGGGACTTATTTTGTTCCAAAACGGTGTCCTAAGTGCTTTCCACATTAACTTATATCATCATGATAAAACTTCTTAGTGGTTGAGACTGTTATTATCATCATTCTACAGACAACCTTCTGAAGAGAAGTAGAGATTGCCTTACCACTAACTAGGGATTGTCTTTTTCCTACTTAGGATTCTGTAATGACATGAAAAGCATTTTCCAAAAGACAGTAAATAGAGCATATTTGGGGTATGCATTTTACTATTGCTGGTGTCGACATGTACTACAGCAAAACCTCTGCCAAGAGAGGATAAAAAGAGTCAGCTCATAGTGGGTGGATATTAGAATTAGACAGAGGTTCAGAATGACATTGTTTAGGGGGATGGGGAGATCTAACAGGAAAAGGAGATGACTCAGAAAGAATTTGCCCAACAGTTTAGGATGCCTCCTAATGATGGGAACATTCTAAGATATCCACTAGAGAAAAAGCCCAGGAAAGTATGGCATAGATTTCTCATTGCTGCTTCAACCTTCATTTACCCTTTCTTTATTAGTAAGAGAGCTCCAATTTTATTTAGGGTGGCAATGTGCCTAGTTAAAATAATGTATTTCCCAGCTTATCTTGAGATTAAAGTGGCCACTTCACTGAGCTATGACCAGTGAGAAGTAAGCAAAACCTATTAGAAGGAGAAGACAGACAGCTGGCATGTGTCACTTTGCCCCTTCCTTTTCCCACACCCTACCTCCTAGAATGCAGATATGATGGGTGAGTCTTCAAACACCATTTTGGACTATTGTGGTGATCCTGCAGATGGAAGCCAAATAATAAGAATGGAAGAGTAGATGGAAGCCAGATAAGATTGGAAGGGCAGAAATAGAGATGGAGGATGAGTCCCTGATGATCGTGGGGTCACCATATCTTCCCCAGACTGCACATCTCCAAACTTATTTTACATGGAATAAAATATATCTTCGTAAGTTTAAGCCATTGTTATATCTGACATGTTGTTATATACAGCTGAACATGATTCTTACTAGATCCACAAAGTTAGCTGAAGGTTTTATGGGCAGCAGAACCTTCCCTTTACAAGGGAAGAAAACTCAAAAGACCCCTCTACCAGTAGACAGCAAAGGTCCTGTGGAGAGAGGTTAAATGAAGAGACCCAAGCCAGGAATTTCCCAAGCCCTTGATCAAGACAATCAACCGCCTTGCTTCTCAATTCTCTCATTCGCAAAATAAGAGAGCTAAATGTGATTATTAAGGCTCTATTCCAGGTAGAAAATTCTGCAATTTTACAACTATGAGCGAATAAGACACACCAGTGTTGCTAAAACCCTGCTGAAAGGGTGTTAGAGTAAACGTGATATTTTCTCCTGTAGGGAGAGGTAACTTAATCGGATTTGACTGGAACCCAGTCTGAGGCTGTCTGGTCACTTGGCACAGGGTTGCTGCTAATTTCGGATCAGCTTGTGTTGCCATAATCAGGGACTATTTGATTGGAACAAATAGAAATTCATTTCAACAGACTTAAGCATTCCTTATCCTAGTAACACAGGGATATCTTACTGAAGCAGAGAACACCAGGGTAGGAAGTCCAAACAGGAAAACTGAGAACTGGAAAACCAAAAAGTCTCTCTCCCTGTCTGTGGTCAAAGTGGTACAATCACCTTGGCCGCCTCCTCCTATTTCTCACCACTGCCTAGCTCCTCTGCTGCAGGTCTTTTATGGTAGAAATATTAAAATGGCTTTCCCAGCTTGACATAATGTCTCTTTCAAGTTAGTATATATGTTTCACTGATTTAGACTCCACGTCATTCAAATTTCTAATGGAATCTGATTGGTTCAGCTTTAATTAGCAATGACCCTGGGAGAGTGTAAAACCACAGGGTACAGGCAGGATAGGTAGGGCTTTGGGGCTGGCTCTCTAGGGAGGAGTATGACTGGGAAGGGAGAATTTGTATCTTCAGAGTAATAGCAAGGAAGTTTTTCCAGTATTCCTCTTTAGGAGGGGATACATGTCTTTCCAATCTAAGAGCTCCATCCACAGGAATCTGCTGAGGTGGGGCAGGATGAGTGCAGATGGATTATATCAAGATGTATCAAGTTGTGCCTCCTAACCTGCCTGGAGTGATACAAATGTATCACTGTTTTGAGTTTGTAACACTTACTACAGAAGTGTTCTATGACACTTGTGTATGGGCACTTGGAATGATTACAGGCACTTGGAATGATTACAAATTGAAATAAAATTTGTTATGAAATTTTTTTGAGAATCTAACAGCATAGCATCCCTTCAGATAATTTAAGTGTTGGAAATAGGATAGAAAACTGCTAATTTATCTTTCTTTTATCTATTTCTCTAGCTCTTGTTATAACCTTCTCTACTTTATGCAGAACTTGTCTCTGTAATTCAGAACTTGTTAGTGCAATTCAGAACTTGCTAATTACCACCTTGACCAATTCCAAAGTCTGTTATTTGCGGATCATCTTGATAATTAACTGAATGTTTCTATATTTTAATTGGATAGAATTCATCACTTTATAGCATATTTACAATTGTTATGGTATGAAAGCCACCTCATTAACAGATGTTTTGGTTTTTTAAAACTATAATAATATATGGAAACTTTTGGTATTTTTATTTATTTTAGGATTTGGCTCAAAATAATAGTTTCATACCAGTTAGAATGGCAATCATTAAAAAGTCAGGAAACAACAGGTGCTGGAGAGGATGTGGAGGAACACTTTTACACTGTTGGTGGGATTGTAAACTAGTTCAACCATTATGGAAAACAGTATGGCGATTCCTCAAGGATCTAGAACTAGAAATACCATATGACCCAGCCATCTCATTACTGGGTATATACCCAAAGGATTATAAATCATGCTGCTATAAAGACACATGCACACATATGTTTATTGTGGCACTATTCACAATAGCAAAGACTTGGAACCAACCCAAATGTCCATCGGTGACAGACTGGATTAAGAAAATGTGGCACATATACACCATGGAATACTATGCATCCATAAAAAAGGATGAGTTCATGTCGTTTGTAGGGACGTGGATACATCATTCTCTGCAAACTATCACAAGAACAGAAAACCAAACACTGCATGTTCTCACTCATAGGTGGGAATTGAACAATGAGAACACTTGGACACAGGAAGGGGAACATCACACACTGGGTCCTATTGTGGGGAGCAGGGAGGGAGGAAGGATAGCATTAGGAGATATACCTAATGTAAATGACGAGTTAATGGGTGCAGCACACCAACATGGCACATGTATACATATGTAACAAACCTGCACATTGTGCACATGTGCCCTAGAACTTAAAGTATAAAAATAAAAAATAATAATAATAATTTTACCCTCAAGAACATAAGAGATTTAGTTTGTTGTCAAAATTTGTTTTCTCAAAATTCAATTTCTCTTAGTCTTTAGTCTCCGAAGCATAAAAAGATGAAATATAATACATAGAGGGCACACTAAAAAATAAAATCTGAATTTAAACTTACTAACTATGATAGCTTAGATAGGTCACTTAATCCTCTGAACTTCAATTTTCATCATATAAGGTGGTCAAAATAGTATCTGAATCTACTCCATGTAATTTTTAAGTGTACTAAATGAAATATGGTTATGAAAATAATTTATAAAATTCAAGAATGTGCAACATTATTAGATACTATCAATGGGAAGTTTACCTATTCTTCTATGTCTTATAAGATGATAAATTGCTGTTGTCAGAATGAAAGTAGATGAAGCATAAATGAATCAGGTAACCTAGGCTTATATTGTTGAACAACACAAGAGTATAGACACCTCTCTATGTTAAATATGAGTGAAACACCATGACTAAGGGTAAATTGGTTTACTATTTCATCAAGACAGCACATCCATACAATATAATAGAAGGGCTTTTAGGAGAGACCCTCTATATAAAGTGATGCTTACTAATCACTCATCATTTTTTAATTACATAAACTGCCAGACAACTGATTTGACAAGAATCTTATGACTTAGTTTAAATGCATTCCTGATGTGTAATCAATATCTCCAGCAGTTTCACACCAGTTAGAATGGCAATCATTAAAAAGTCAGGAAACAACAGGTGCTGGAGAGGATGTGGAGAAATAGGAACACTTTTACACTGTTGGTGGGATTGTAAACTAGTTCAACCATTGTGGAAAACAGTATGGCAGTGTGTTACATCCTTATTAGACATATCAAAATGAGACTTACCTGAAGTTAATATCATTACATCACTCAAGAGCTTAATTTTAGTTCAGTAATCGACTTCCATAAAATTGTCACTGGAAATGCTGAAGGGACAGCCCAATAGGTTTGCTTTCCCCATCTTTCTTAAAATGCACTAAAGCAAATCTAGTCAGACACACGAAAAATACCGTGAGTATTACATACCTTCTCTAATAAATTTCATATTTTGAAATCAGAAAGTGTTCAGAGATGGTCAAGATCAGAAACCATGTAATATTTGACTCACTTTTCTTGAAACCTTTCAGTTTATAACTTCTTGGTGTTTGCCCCTGGCTACCTACAATGATTTTGTTGTTGTTGTTGTTTCAGCTCTCGTCCTACTAGAAAGTGTCATACTTTTCCAACACCTTAACACTTTGGTAGTCCATTTAGCGCCATATTCCTTGTATTTTTGCATAGATTTTTTGTCGATAATTTTGCTATTTATTTAAAATGGCCCCAAACTGTAGTGTTGAAATGCTATCTAGTGTTCTGAAACACAGGAAAGCTGTCATGGCCTTACGGAAAAATATATATTGCTAAGCTTTGTTCAGGCATGAGTTATAGACCGGTTGTCCATAAGTTCAACATTAATGAATCAACAACATGTTAAATAAGGTGTCTTTATATCACAACACACATAAAACAAAGTTACATGGTTTTGTTTGGGAGGTTTTATGGCTTTAAATAGTGGAAGGGAGAAATGGGAAGTTGGTCAAAGTGTATAAAATTTCAGTTATGCAAAACGAATTAAGCTCTAGAGATCTAACGTACAGCATGATGATCACAGTTAACAATACTATAATGCATACTTGAAACTTGCTAAGAGGTAGATCTTAAGTTTTCTTGCCTAAACAATAAAAGAAAGAAAATGGTAACAAGGTTATGTATTGATTAATAAAAATTTTGTGACCAGAGGGCTCGCAGGAACCTAGTTCCATATTTCCTCTAAGAGCAATTATCCAGTGTTTGCTATATCAGTGTTCAAATAAACATTATAGAACATAACTCTCACAAATAACAATCATGTCTATAGAGAATATATATGCATATACAAATATATGTATACAGAAAGTATACATACACATATATATGTATATAGTTTTACATGTTAGTATTTGGTTTAAAAAGTCAGTAATGGGCCAGACATAGTGGTTCACATCTGTAATCCCAGCACTTTGGGAGGCCGAGATGGGTGGGTCACCTGAGGTCAGGAGTTCGAGACCAGCCTGGCAAACATGGCAAAACCCTGTCTCCACTAAAAATACAAAAATAATCCAGGTGTGGGGCCATGTGCCTGTAATCCCAGCTACTAGGGAGGTTGAGGCAGGAGAATCGCTTGAACCTTGTAGGCAGAGGTTGCAGTGAGCTGAGATCATGCCACTGCACTGGAGCCTGGGCAACAGAGTGGGACTCCATCTCAAAAAAAAGCCAATAATGTTATGATCATCCTAACAAATTTCTGTCTTAAATATCACATCCATGAAAATTTCAAAGCTTGAGAACTCACCTTTATTCATTCAAAAATTTTATGTTGATTATCTTTTATTCTCTACTAGGTTTTACTGAGGGAATAATAGTGAAGAAGACAGTAACAGTATCTATTCTTTTAGAACACATATTTTATGGGAAGACACAGTACCCATCCCAAAAAAAGACAAGTAAATATATGCACAAAATGACTTTACATGGAAATTTGTTACAAAAAGACCAAAGAAGACACTAAGATCAAGAATGAGAATGGGGGAACATATTCTAGGTAGATCAGATCAGATCTATTTTGTTCAGATCAGATCAGAACATATTTTGTCAGATCAGATCTCTATAGGGAGGTGACATTTAAGATGGACACCCAAAAGATAGAAGGAATTAGTCACATGACATGTGGGGAGAACATTCCATTTAGAGGGGGGAGCTTAGGCTGTCACCATGAGGTGGCAATGTGCTCGGCTCATTGAAAGGACTGAAAAATGAGCAGTGTGACTACAAGATCGTGGGCTAGGAACAAAGTAGAAGTAGAGACATAAATAGGGGCCAAGGGATGCAGAAATTATACTCTTTGCTCTAGCATATAGATTTTATTTTATTGCTATGAGAAGCCACAGAAGGATTTTAAGAGAAGTGTTGACATGATTCCATTTGAATTTTAAGATCACTTTTGCTCCTTGTGGAGAATGGATTGAAGAGGAGCACTGAACTGAGGAGACCCATTGAAAATTCCATTCCAATAATGTGGATGTATGATCATGATGATTTAACAAAGGTGAAGCAAAGAGGTCAAAGCCAAGAAATCACTGGAATTAAAACCACCAGGGATGCTACTAAATTGGACGTAGGGTGAAGAAAAGTACATTTTCAAGGGTGGCCCTATATTTCTGCCTTGAGTATAGTATTTGACACATTAGCTATTACTATTAGATATGGTATGGAAAAGATGCTGTCATGTTTTCAAAAGCAATATTTCTCAAGTAGTTAAACATCCACCTCTATCTGTTTTTATAGGGAATGATGGTGAGCTTAAGGTGACTATAATGCTATTTGGCCAAGGGATATTGAAATCTTGACTTGGTTGCATAATACTGCCTTCCTATGAAGTCAACAAATTAAAATAATAAAAATAATATCTTGCTTACATCTGGAATTTTGGCCCCAAAACCCAATATAATGTAAGCTTAACCATGAGGATAGATTTTTTATTTTCCCAAGTAAGCCTAGACTATTATACCTTCTAACTAAAGCAGACTCTCATTGATATAACCTGTGACACCTCCCCCTGAATGAAGTTTGTATCAAAGCTTAGGTTATGTGATTAGTAGCCACAATGAATCTCTTTGAAAACTCCACCTGCTGTACTGAAGCACAATTAGGACCTTGGACTCCTCTCAGGGATATCAAAAGGGCTGGAGCAAGGTGGTAGAGAAAGGAAGATTTCTTCAGTTCCCCTGAGAGGACAGAGGTACACTTTAATTTGACTTAGAAAATGCTTCTTCTCATAGTTCAAGCTAAAATGGGCTTATTTTACTCCCTGATCAAATTAACATACATCCTAAAAGTATTAGGGAGTGATATGATATACCATTTAAATTAGCTGCAGTAAAAACCACCTCCCTTAGAGAACATAAGTAAGTTGAGGACATGTGAGTTTGGCACCTTTAAGAAACCCCTAGCAATGGCTCAATTAGCCTGAAGGCTACAGGTGTGCTCATTCTTCCAACAAGCATTTATTGAGCACTTGTTTATTAGGTCCTTCCCATGATAATCATTACTTTGAGTCTTCATAATTTTCATCATAAAGATAAAACTAGACCATATTACTCCTTGCTGGTAAGGGTGGGTGTGTCTTTTTTTTAAATCAAGCAAGTTTGGTTTAATAAAATACAGCTAAAGCTATGAAATTTTGAGAAAAGTATAACAGAACAGGTAGTCCTTTTTCCCCCTTCCTAAAAAACATTTTTGTTTATCTAATCAAGTCCGCATAAAATTCTTTGCCACTGAGGCTAAAGCTGTTGAATGAATAAATTTTTGCTGCCTGCATCTGGTTAACATGTCACTTCTCCATAAGGAAGCCACTTTTTACTGCAGTTGCACACTACTTTATTATTTATTTATTAGATATTTTTGAAATTATGCCTTGTTTTAAGACAGATTTCATAATAAAAATAATATATTTGTAAAAGCCTCTTGTCATATTAAGGCCCCACCCTAAATACACACAGGTACACTTACATATGTAAACACACACACGCATTCACACACATATGTACATACACATATATTTAAACTTGGACTGTCATCTTGTCACTCCAGAATGGTAGCTAGTCAACAGAAGAAACACATTGAAAATAGAAAAGAAGTCTGAAGATATAGGCCTCTCCTATATAGCTAGCTGATTTCAGCTGCTTATGACTGCACAGTGTAAGTTAATTGAATGAATGCTCACAATACAAGTTAGCCATCAGAAGGGACCAGAAACTGATTATGTATGAATAAGAGTAGAGAAAACAATGTATCTGGACATACACTATAACTCTGGGATATTCTTATTCTAAGAACCAATTATTGTAAAGTCAATGAGTCCCCTACTATTTTAATGAGTTTAGTTGATATTCATCAGAACTTAAAATACGTAGTAATAGTAATGATTAATTGTTACAGTTATTGAGGCATGAGTGTATAATAAACCAGAACTCAATTTAGATGCCATCTGCGATAGCATAAACTTCAGTAGAACCTTCAGTACAACACAGACTAATTTTAGACTCATTTAGATTACAGACATATTCATTATAGCAAACTAATTTGTCCCAAGTGACTGAAAGATAATCAACATCATTTAAGAATTAATATACAGAATATACTATATTATATATGTATATATCAATGTAAAGTATGATTCTAAGAATTTGAATGTAATAAAGCATAACTATTTTAAAAATTTCATACAAAATAATTGAGTCTTTGCTATTTTCCTGGAACATTCTAATTGTTTCAAGGTTATTCTTTCAAACATCAATTATCTATATGCTATACAGCCGCAAAGGTCTACACTAGTTTTGTGAATATCAGATAAATGGATCTTTTCTGTATTCTGAGGCAACCCAATCCCACAACCTAGACCTTGAATACTTTTCTGTTAGCCCTGTGGTGCGGCACTGATATTTCCAATCTCCCTGACATTTTACAAGTTCATTTACCAGTTGTCTCAGAGTTCTAGAACAGCTTTTTCCTCATGGTAGAATGCTTTATATCAGTATTTTTACCCACACAAAAAGGGACAAAACAAAAACATTACAAGTTACATTAAAATGTAATCGCTACACTGTAAAATAACCAGGAATACAATTTCCACCCAATTAAGTAGCACAGAATACATTCTAATGACTGCATTTATAGAAGATACCAGCAATACTTAGTAAAAAAACTGCATGCTAATTCACCAGGTGACTGGGAACACCAGGATAATAAAGTGTCTTTAAGTGCACTGAATATGAAAACAAACAAAAAACAAAAGTGGGCAGCAAACAAAGCCTGTATTCTTTGTAATGAATCTTATAATTACCAAAAAGCCTAATTGTTAAGGGAGTTTAAACAGTTTGCTATCTAAAATCTTTATGGAGTGAAAGCTAGTTAAGTTTTGTTAAGACAATAATGCTATGTAAATCAAGCTGAAATAAAAAATAACAACATTTTCTACCTCCTGGGAGGAAAAGACAGAATGTGCTGACAGTGGGCAAAGAGGTGGTTTAATTGGGTAGGGGAAGAAAGCAACAAACAGTAATTGAGTCAACCATCCAGCATTCTGATTGTTTGATACCAGTTCCATCTAGTCTAATTAAAGGAGTAATGATAATTTAAAAAATGTATTTTGAAATGGTCCCTCCATCTCCCCTGCTGTAATAAAATGTCACAGTATTTATTTAAAAATGCAAACCTAGGCATATAATTTCATATTGAGGGACATTTTCTTCTCAAAGTGTTCTCATGTAATAGCTTCATCCCACAAAATAACTAAACAAAAATTAGCATCAGGCAAGGTAGTCAGCTGGCCACATAGGTGCTTATTTCAGCATTTGTGCAAAAATAATGATGTCAGCAGCATGCCTGACAATGTAGCCTTCCCTGAACCGGGCCACCCTCAGTGATAGTGAGCTATATATGAGTTGAGTGTGCCATAAAAAGTTTCTTAAATATATAGTTAGGTGTGTTTATCATTATATCAGCAATCTGTTGTTTGAACTGGATGTTACTTTTTTGTATAATGCATTTAGAATATTAGATATCTTCACATAGTGAACAAGTACATTATAATAGCCAAGATGCACTTACTCTGTCTTCCACCAAAGATGAAATATGAAGGGGAAAATAACATTCAGTTATACAGTGACTCAGGGCTACCACTGCTACACAATCTGAAAAAAAGCACCCTGCAAACTCAAATCTAGTTTCCCATCCCTCCATCTCCTTCCCTAAAGAAGAAGGGTTCTCACTAAGAGGGTAGGAGGCCAGACTGGTCTCATAAAGAGATCAAGAACAGGGATATGGGACTGGAGGAGTGGGAGAGAAATACTACTGGGGGTTGGAGTTTTCACCTGTACAGAGCTCTAACACTCCACCTGTGTGAAAGAAAATTGAGGAATGGAAGGATCCAGGATGAAAAGTGCTAGTATAGGTTTTGACTTGGCTCTTTCTTAATTGTCAGTAAGAAATGAGATGCTTTTAAAATTATCTGTTGAACTGAGCCTCTTCAAACACAACTCCACCTAGAATTGCCTTGAGAATTCATTTGGATTATCTATGTCATGGCTCCATTATCTGAGGCCATGATCTATAGAACTAATTCTAAAAATAAAAAAGGCTATATACCTTTTGAAGTATGTGAAAGACTATAAAATCAAGTAGGCAAGATGGCCACATTTGAAAAAAATCACTAACGTTACCATACAAACAGTAGGAGGAAAAAAGCTCAAAATGTTACGCTATCTTTTTTTTGGTTTGTTTATTTGTTTTGAGACGGAGTCTCGCTCTGTCGCCCAGGCTGGAGTGCGGTGGCGCGGTCTCGGCTCACTGCAAGCTCCGCCTCCCGGGTTCACGTCATTCTCCTGCCTCAGTCTCCCGAGTAGCTGGGACTACAGGCACCCGCCACCACGCCCAGCTAATTTTTTGTACTTTTAGTAGAGACGGGTTTTCACCGTGTTAGCCAGGATGGTCTCGATCTGCTGACCTCATGTTCCACCCGCCTCGGCCTCCCAAAGTACTGGGATTACAGGCATGAGCATCGCGACCGGCCTGTTACGCTATCTTTTAAAGAATGATTCAATAACTCAATTGAGTGAAGAATAAGTGGGATTGTATTTTTTTCTGATTGTAGTGGTAATATTCTTAAGAACACAATTAAGAGGCATATAATTATTTGGTTTAAGTCCCCCAAAGCTACATTTAATCAAATATGCAAAGGCATCTTTCAGATTAAGAGAACTGTGTGTTCCTATTTATTTTTACCATTGTTTAGGAATGACTATGAGTGGTATGTTTATGTTGATGTTTTGAATTTTAAATTTGTTTAGAAAGTCAATTCAAAGATATTTTGGAAACATGTAGAGATCTTATATATTTTGTACTTTCTCAACAGACTGATGATGATCAATTTTTTCACTCTCCTATGGCATTGATCATGACTCTTATCAGACTTTTATATTCATATGAAGATTCAAAGGAAATTCCTTAGATATTTTAGATAATGAATATTTAGAAAATGAATATTTCTCATTTTCTCAAGAGGACCATGACAATTCATTTATCTCACAAAATGAATCATCTGAATGAATCTGTCACTGTTAAAGTACCATCTCCTTTTAACAAAAAAGAAGTACCTACTTATGTTAAAAAGCATCACTATTTAGCTAGGAGTTGCTTGTACTAAAAGACGTTTAACTATTTGGATAGAAGTAGACAAAGAAAGATGCAATGTCTTCAGACACCAACTGGCCAGAGTTGGGCCAAACTTCACAGGTTAAGGGCACAGTCCACCTCAAGGCAGCTCTCACTTCAGATTTCAGCTGCAAATTAAGAGAATCCCAGGCCATTGTCATCTCACTTCTGACCAGCTGGTTCAAATTTGGGGGCTCCCATTGCCCTCTCAGTTTTGATAATTTACTGGAATGATCTATGAACCTCAGGGAAGTGCGATGCTTATTACAGTTTTATTATAGCAAAGGGATACAAATCAGAGGGAGACAAAGGGAGGGAAGCATTGAGTATAATGGGAAGGTTCCAAACATGAAGTTCACATTGTTTTCTCCCCACGAGAGGTCCTGTTATCCTCCTGCCACAGGAATGTGCAACCATACCCAGAGTATAGCCAACCAGGGAAACTCACCTGAACTTTGGTGTCCAGGGTTTTTATTGGAGTTTCATTATGTATGCATGACTGAGTGAATCATTGACTTTGAGGTTGAACTCAATCTCTAGCTTCCCTTGCCTCCCTGGAGACCAGGCTGATATCATGTGGCTGAATGCTCTAACTCTCTAATCACATAATTGGCCTTTCTGCACAGCCAGACCCCATCCTGATCATCTTGTTAACATAAACTATCAAAGGTCTCACACCGAATAACAAAGAAATATCTATTACTCAGAAAATACCACGGGTTTAGAGGTTATCTCTTCGGAAAGAGGGACAAAGACCAGTCAAATTCCCTATTACACAAAAGCCTGTGAGATCCCATGTCCTAGTAAATTATTTTACAATAAATTTTGGACATTTAGGGGGAAGTAGTAATATAATATTAAACCAAACCTACAATTGACCCTCATCTATTGGCTTGAACTCAAATTAGGCAAGAAATAGTTAATAGTTTTCAGAAATAAGTACAAACCTTTCTATTAACTCTCACTATAAAATTATTACTTCTTAGGAATTTTATTTCAAATAATGATGAACATATTATATATTTACTAAGGGAATATCTCTATCACCAACTAGATGGTACATCACAGTAATGATAAGAACCAGGTTTTAAATTTAGTTCTAGATATAGATTCCAAATCTGTACATAGATACCAGATCTGTCATTCATTTCTAAAATAAACATTTTTGCATGATCAGATAAAATAGTGTAATCCTTCAATATATTATATTTAGTAAACAAATTCATGTGAGGTGAAATCTACCCCTTAACCCCTTTTAGTATATCTACATTGTGGTTTATTTGTCTTATTGGTATTAGACATCAAAAGGAGGCATTTTATTTAAGATAATGTTTCTATTCATTTATTCAACATATTTATTGAATACATATCGCATGCCAGGTATTGGGGATGTTCCAAACACAAGCATTGTGTTAGTTAATATAAGGTACATAAGTCCCTTCCCTCAATGAACTTATATTCAAGCGAGAAAAGATAGGTAATTAGCAAGGGTTTTTGAAACTATAATATTTGTAATGAAAAATATATGAAAAAACAATCTAAGAAGATGAAGTTAAACACAGTTTTGTAAAAGTTGTAAATTCAAATAGGGTTCCTAAGGAAACTGAAATTTGAGAGTGGTGAAAGGGAGAAACATGGAGTTTTCTGGTAGAAAAACATTCCAGGCAGAGCAAACAGCAAGTGAATGGCTCTGAGGCAGGAGCCTGCCTGGTGTGTTCAAAAAGCAGCTAGCAAGGTCAATGTTGCCCAAGTGAAGTGATTTGAAAGGGTGAAGAAGTAGGAAATTAGGTCATATAAGTAATGTAGGACATGAGGGTGTGCAAATGATACGGTATGTAGTAGGTCATTGTAAGTTTTGTTGGCATACTTTGGGAAACTATTAAAGATTTTTGGGCAGAGGAGGGACATATATTTTAAAAGGATTCTGGTTGCCATGTTCAGAGCAAACTGAAGGGGAGAAAGCAAAGAACAAGGAAGTCTATTTAAGATGCTGTTGAAATAAGCCAGATGAGAGACGAGAGTAGTTTGGACTGTGGTGGTAGTGGGGATTGTGGGGGATAAAAGGTGGTTATTTTCCAGGTATATTTTGAAGGTAGACATAACAGGATTGAAAAAGAATAATCAAGGACAATATGAAGACATTCAGACTGAGGAAAAGGAAGGATGGAGTTGCCATTAACTGAGATGGAAAGACTGTGAGAGAAGCAGGCTTTGGGAGGAAGAAGGTAAAGCAGCCCAAACTCTAATCTAGACTTGCCTAAATCCAAACCTTGTGTTCTTTACTACAAGTCAGCACACTATTTTTAGTTTATTAAACACCTGTACTCTTGCAAGGACTATGCTTTACATAATTTGCTCATTAAATTCTTTTAAGAAACCTATCATGAAGAAAGAAACAAAAAGGTAAACACTTACATAGTACTTATCATGTGTCCTGAGTGTTATAACACACACACACACACATACACACACAACTCATATAATCTTCACAAGAATCATAGGTACTATTATCATCCATATTTTACTAATGGGAAAAGAGAGGTGGAGTAACTTGCCATTGGTTACACAGCAAGTAAATGGGCAGAGGAGAGATTTGAACCTAGGTAAGATAGCTCCTACATCTGTTATGTTGTCATCTGAGAGAGATGTAGGGAGAAGACTAAGGATCAGAGGGCTTGTCACCTCCCAGGGATTACATGGTAAGAACAGGCATTTTAACTTTTGTTCTAACTACAGCCCTTTGACCAATGGATTATAGAGAATAGCACCTTTCAGTTTCAGGTGGGGGTGTTAGAGAAGTAATAATAGAGTTGGGGACAGTGGTCTATTTCTGGGAACTCTGCTGTGGACACTAAAGTAATCTGGGGGTGGGGTAACAGAGAGAGAGTATGTGTGTGTGCATGTGTGTGTTTAGTTTTACTGTATCAGTTTTCTAGGGCTTCTATAACAGAGTACCACAGACTAGGTAACAAATCACAAGAAAAAATATTTTATCACTGTTCTACAGGCTAGAAATCCAAGATCAAAGTGTCAGCAGGGTTGGCTTCTCCTGAGGATTCTCTCCTTAGACTGTAGATGGCCACCTTCTCCCTGTGTCTTCACATGATCTTCCTTCTTTCCCTGTGTCTGAATCTCTTCTTCTTATAAGAGTACCAGTCATTTTGGGTTAGGATCCATTGCAATGACCTCATTTTACTTAATTCCTTCTTTTAAAACCCTTTCTCTAAATACAGTCACATTTTGGAGAACTCGGGGATAAAACTTCAATACATGAATGGTGGGGGACACAATTTTGCTTGTAACAGTTACCTAGCATTGTTATTTAAAATCTCCTTTCCACCTTAAAATTCATATGGAACAACAACAACAACAAAAAAGCCTGTATAGCCAAGACAATCGTAAGCAAAAAGAATGAAGCTGGAGGCATCATGCTACCCAACTTCAAACCATACTACAAGGCCATAGTAACCAAAACAGCATGGTACTGGTACAAAAACAGACACATAGACCCACGGAACAGAACGGAGATCTCAGAAATAAGATCACACATCTACAACCATCTGATCTTCAGAAAACCTGACAAAAACAAGCAGTGGGGAAAGGATTCTCTGTTTAATAAATGGTGCTGGGAAAACTGGCTAGCCACATGCAGAATATTGAAACTGGATCCCTTCCTTACATCTTTTACAAAAATTAACTCAAGATGAACTAAAGACTTAAATATAAAACCCAAAACTATAAAAACCCTAGAAGAAAATCTAGGCAATACCATTCAAGACATAGGCATGGGTAAAGATTTCATGACAAAAACATCAAAAGCAATTGCAACAAAAGCAAAATTGACAATAGGGATCCAATTAAACTAAAGAGCTTCTGCACAGCAAAAGAAAGTATCATCAGAGTGAACAGACAACCTACAGAATGGGGGAAAATTTTTGCAATGTATCCATCTGACAAAGGGCTAATATCCAGAATCTACAAGGTACTTAAACAAATTCATAAAAAGAAAAACAAACATTAAAAAATGGTCAAAGGACATGAACAGATACTTCTTAAAAGAAGACATTTATGCAGCCAACAAACATACGAAAAAAAGCTTAACATCACTAGAGAAATGCAAATCAAAATCACAATGAGATACCATCTCATGCCAGTCAGAATGGAGATTATTAAAAAGTCAAGAAACAACAGATGCTGGTGAGGCTGTGGAGAAACAGGAATGCTTTTACACTGTTGGTGGGAATGTAAATTAGTTAAACTATGTGTAAGACAGTGTGGTGATTCCTCAAAGATCTAGAACTAAAAATACCATTTGGCCCAGCAATCCCATTACTGGGTATACATCCAAAGGAATGTAAATTATTCTATTATAATAATTTACACATGCACACATATGTTCATTGTAGCACTATTCACAATAGCAATGACATGGAATCAACCGAAATGCCCATCAATGATAGACTGGATAAAGAAAATGTGGCACATATACACCATGGAATACTATGCAGCCATACAAAGGAATGAGATCACGTCCTTTGCAGGGACATGGATGGAGCTATAAGTCACTATCCTCAGCAAACTAACACAGGAACAGAAAACCAAACACTGCATGTCCTCACTTATAAGTGGAAGCTGAGCAATGAGAACCCATGGACACAGGGAGGGGAACAATACACATTGGGCCTGTCAGAGAACAGGGGGAGGGAGGGCATCAGGATAAATAGCTAATGCATACGGGGTTTAATATCTAGGTGATGGGTTGATAGGTACAGCAAACCACCATGGCACACATTTACCTATGTAACAAACTTGCACATCCTGTGTATCCTGGAACTTAAAATAAAATTAAATTAAGTTTAAAAATAAATAAAAATAAATAAAATCTCCTTTCTGTAAAAGTTGGAAAACTTTGTTCCCATTGAACATCACAGGTAGATTCTAAACTTATATATGATGACACTTGGCTCTCTTTTACTCTGATGACTTACATTCCTCCACTTACACTCTGTGTCTCAGACACAAGAAGATAAAAAGCAGGAAGCAACAGCCCCTGTTTGCTCTTGGACATTGCAATGGGTGTGAGGGTGGGAAAAGTTTAGTCAGAAGATAGCAAATTAGTTCAGTCAGCAAGTCAGGAAAACTTCCATCATCCACCCTCTATAACATGATGGAAAAGGGGGGAAAAGTGCTCTTAAAACCATAGCGGTAGCTCCTTTTGCATTTTTGAAGCTAAGACTAATTTGATAGACATCTATCAATGTTGACCTTTTGTGTCTTTTGGTTGGTTTCATAAGTTTTTTGAAGTTGAATACTTCAATTTTATCTATAAAAATATATCAAGAATTATTCAGAATGCCTATTGATGGGAAGATACCAGAGATTTTTATTAAATACCTATACATTAATGTATTCCCCTGAGATTGTATTTTATCTTGTGAAATACAAAGCTGGTTAACCCCCCACAAAAATAATCTAGATTTTTTCCATAAATGAAATGAGTACACTTTTAGCTAAAGGGGAAACAGACATTGTATAATTTCCAGGAATTCTATAGAAAGACTAGAATCACAATAGTTTACTAAAACAACAATGTGAAAGGGACACGCAAATTGCACTCAAATCCTTTCAAGCTGAATAGTAACTGGTGACAGTAACCCGGGAGATAGAGACACTGGGTCAGTCTGAATAGTAGAAGGGCTATGAATGTGTAGGAAGATATGTCTAACACATAGCTGAAAGAAATACAATAGGGGAGTGGCATCATAAAATTATAAGGTCCTTAAATGCCATTCTGAATAGGAGGCATTATGTGAAGACACCTTGTGATTCACATGATTCCAGTATCTAATTCTGTATTTGCAACCAAAGTTTATAATGTGTTATATGTGTTTTCTGTTTGCAAAGCTTTTAGCTGATTCCTATCAGAGACCTAGTCCTGGGTAACGTGCTGCCTCAAGATATTTAGAAGGTCTTGAAGACTGTGTCTCTTCTAACCCTCACCTAATTTCACAGACCTAGAGGAAATGCAGATCCTTAGTTTAGAGGAAGAACCAAGATTAAGGTCATCTAAGAAGAGTTCAACCTTCTGGAGCTTTTGGTAGTAGAATTGAATGCTTTAGTTTTAACTATAAAAGATAAATTTTGAGTTCTAGAATGTATTAGATTGTCTACTCCAAGAACAATCACAATAGCTACTTATATTTTCACAACACTTTATGGCTTATGAAGGTTTTTTACATTCATTATTTTATTTAATCAAATTTTTACAACATAGAGGGAAAAGCCCAGGATTCAGGGTTGTTCACGTGTGTAAGCCTCATTTCCTCACCCATGCTAGGGATAATCACAGGAAGTCTACTTATCTCAAGGGTCAGTTGTGAATGGCAAAGAATACAGTGCTATATAAAAACAATTTTAATTCCATTGTTAGATGTTATTCTACAATAGATTCTATTAAACCACAACCTCTGAATTAATTATCTTCCACGTTTTGATGGTGATTGATGCTGAGAATGGCTTCTTTGCTCTTACACTGGAACTGTTAAAGCCTTTAAAAACAATGACTTAATTATTTTATTACACTGACAGAATAAAATTCTTACAGTCATTTTATCTATGAAGAATGAGAATTTAATTTATTTAATGATTATCTTGGAATATATCTATTCATTAGTGGTGGAAAAAGATGAAATGTTGCCAGCAGACAAAGACAGTTATTTCTTCTTTCTAGAGTTGTGAAAATAACAATCACTACTTACTGAGTCCCTACTTGGTGCCAAACACTGTTCTAGGTGTTTTGTATATTTCATCTTTTGATCCTTACAGTGGCATGCGTGTTACTTCTCATTGCAACTTAGCAGAGATTTACTCAATTAGGACACGATGAAGCTGGGATTTGAGCCCAGAGATGTTCATCTTTAAAGACACTTGCTATTTCTAATCAATATTTTATCACATAAACATTAACTTGCTCAATTATCAAGTGTTCTTGTATCTGAATGAATGGAGGTCTAGTAGGACTAAATGGTATATATCTAGGCATGTTAGAATGTCTGTTAGAAAGCAATGTTAGAATGCACACCTCTGTGTGGGCTACAATTACATGTGACTTTCTCTCAACTTCTTTATTCAGTCATTCCCCTCTCATGTGCTTCCTAAGAGCTCTCTCATACTAGTCTATCAAGAAGAGGACTAAAGAGACTATTCATCAAAATACTTCTTAGGGAAACCACTATTTGTTTTAGGAAGAAATACTTTGAGAAGTTATTAGAGAATAAAGCTTCAAGGGTGGGAAACTGTCATAAACATGGATTGCTAACATCCCATGAATAAGTCAAAAAGAGGAAATTTGCCAACTTCCACATTATGCAGTCCTCTGACATTCATAGTACTTAGCAGTAAGAAGAAATGAAGTAGCAGTATATGCTACAACATTGGTGATTCTTAAAAACATTAGGCTAAGTGAAAGAAGCCAGTTACAAAAGACCACAGAAAGCCAATCTATAAAGACAGAAAATACATTAGTGGTTTCCTGGGGCTGGAGTGAGAACAGGGAATGATTGCAAATGGTCACCAGGGATCTTTTTGGAATAATGTAAATGTTTTAAAATTGGACTTTGGAAATGGTCACATGACTCTGTAAACGTACACAATCATTGGATATTCACTTAAAAATGAGTGAATTGTATAGTCTGCAAATTATGCCTCAATAAATATGTTCTTTTTTTAACAAAAAAAAAGGTGCTGCACAGCAGTTGTGTTTGCAGTGTTGCCACTCATGTAAAACAGCAGAGTACCTCTCGAAGCACACCCAAGAAATTGACAGCAGAGGTTGCCTCTGAGGAGGGAAATGGGGCACAGAAGCCGAGAAGAGGAGGAGAGTTCCTCTAAATGTATAATGTTTGGTGCTCTTTGAATTTTACACCATGTGCATGTAACCATTATTCAAAATTAACATTAAACCCTTTACATCTTTTAGTTACTAGGAGATACTTGGCTGCTGTTCATAGTGAGGAGGTCATTAATGGTAATGGGGTCAGGAGAAAGGACGGTCTAAGGGGAAAATGCTGCATTATCTATTTTCAGAAATGATCATTTTGATCTATTATTCAGAATAACATTGATTTGAACAGCAATACCCTATAACCAAGGGACCTGAAGGGAACAGTACGTAGAGCCTAAGATAAAGAAACCTGTATATTTTGTTGTAGTGGGAGTGCTGAAAGTGGAGAGTGGAAAGTCTGAGGCCTTTATGTTTTTGATGCCAGAGTAGTCATTCAGAAGGCTTTTGAAGAGTAATGTATTGACTACACTCTGTTATATTTCAGTCATTTTGCTATCATCCTTTTTTCCAGTAGATGCCATAAATGTAGCAATTCAAGAGCAAACTGTTGGAAAACATGCTCAACTCATCTTCCTCAGTTTATTTCTTCAAATTATCTAATTCACTGTGCTTTTTGGATTTCTTTTTGCTATAGATGGTTTTCCATACAACTGAAATTGCTAAATAATTGTCAAGTTTCTGCTCCACTTAGAAAATATTCACCAGTTAAAACAGATTAAATCCCAGTACTCAATTCCCTAATAATGTTTATCTTTGGAATCTTGAAGATTTGCAACTCTTAATCCATAGCTCAAGTCTTCTGTCTGATGTTGAATGCAGTGATCTTCCAAGCAAATGATGGTATTTGAGCCTTCCCTTAAAATGGTAGTAATAAAATTTCAAAGTACTTGTTAAGAGAAGACATACTATAAATTACTGATATTTGGAAATTTCTAAGAATATGTCACTTAGAAATGAGTATATAGTGGTTAACGTGACTATCTTCTTTCTATTACTGAGAATATGTGAATCAAAGCAGGATGCTAAGATTTCCTTTCTTTGTTATTAACACCTGTTTATACTCATGTTCCATTATGATGAACTCTCTTCACTGGCTTGGAGGAGTGTGATATCATAATCTGAGAAAATGTTAAATGATACTTTCTAAATTAAATGCTTCATTAAACCTCAGAGATCCACTCTAAATTTTAATTCCCATATGATAATTTTTAGTTAATGCTAGAGATGAAAGATAAAGTACACAGGTAATGTATGCATAGGTAACTGAGGAGAAGCAATATGAGCATAGCTAGGTTTAACCCCTAAAAACATTGTGATGCACAGTGAGTTAGTTAAGAGTATGGTCTCTGATTTAGACAATCTGAGTTTAAATTCAGTTAGCTTGACCACTAACTATTAGATTGGTGCAAAAGTAATTGTGGTTTTTGCCATTGAAAGTAACAGTAAAAGCCATGATTACTTTCGCACCAACAAAATAGTTTGTGTAATTAGATTGAGCAGGTTACTAAAACACTTTAAAATTGAATTTCTTATATGTTTAATGGGTATAATAGTATCTACTGCAAAGGGTTATTAGGATAATTAAATAAAACAAGCCATATGAAGTATATAGTAAACCACTCATTATTGTTCAAAGTCATGGTTTTGCTGGATGCTTCAAAATTTATAGCAAGAGGATAATAAATTTACCCACAAACCAGGCTGCTTTCACTCAAACATCATCAAGACTTCAAGTGCTATCCAGAAAGCCAAAGAGATGCTAGAGAGATAGCTAAAGATTCATCTGAATGACGATAAAAGAATTCAGAATTACAGGGGAAGTTAAGAAAAAATGACTTGGAATTTTTAAATTAACTAACTCGAAAGTTAGCTAACCTTCTAAGCCTGTTTTCCATTTATAAAATGGATATAATAACACATCATGTTGTGAGGATTCAGTAAGCCTATGAATATTATGTAGATAGCACAGCACTTGGCACAGTCTGGGTGCTCAATAAATGAGAGGAACATTTACTAGGAAGACTATCGTAATGATTGTTAATGTGCTTTGCAGTATGGAGGACAAGAACATAACTGTCACATAAAGTAAACTGTGTATAAGCTGTTTCTTGTGTTTTTTGTAAAGGTGGTGTTTCTGAAACTTGAAAAAGTAAATTAAGAGAGAGTGAGGCAAACGTGCACAGGGGCCAGGTCACCATGAGGAAAGGGGATGTCAAGCAATAGAACAGCAATTGAATGTCTGCCCACATGAATTCATGGAGCCCCCTTGGGGCGCCGAGAAAAGAGGAAGAAGGAGAGAATAAATACACTGATTTCCAGATGGTAGAGTGGGTGGTAAAGGGAAGGAAAAATAGAGGAGTTAGAGATAAACAACAGCTGTAGCAAAGGGAAAAAGAAAACGCAGCATGATGATGCTAGGTGAGCTTGGTCAGAAGACAGTAGTCTGTCTGGGACTAAAATTCTCTGATTAGGATCAAGTAAAGGGAAATATTTACAGAATTTATGGTGGTAAAGAACGATTAACCACAGTGAATGCAGACAGAGACAGCCTCCTAATGTGGCACAGCTTAGGCATTTGACTGAGGCTTGAGAATAGTGGAAGAGATGAATCAAAGGGGAAGGAAATTGAGTCCAGGGAAGCTTTAAAGCACTAATTAAAAACATACATGGAGTAAGTACCGTTATCAGGAAGAAAACAACACAAATAAGAACACAAAAAAACCGGAGATGTGGCCTAAGGAACTCTCAGAGAAGAGAAATTGGATGTATTCTTAGGGCAAAAAAACAAAGGCTGATGGGGTAGACGAGACAAATTTTTCTGATAAAAGAATACTAAATAATTATGTAGATACTCTCCATTCCAGGAGGAGGATCACTATTCCTAGCCCTTCTTCTGCAAGAGTGAGCTGTATTTAGTGACTTGTTTCCATAGAATAGAGTAAGAGAAATCTGGCAAACACTATCCTAACCAAGTCATGAAGGTTAACATCACCAGTGACTTCACATGGATATCATGTACCCCTTGATATAATGTGGTGAGATGGGCACTTTGGCTCCATGGGATTCTTTCCAAGAACTCATAACCTAATTCTAATTATGAGAAAAACATCAGACACATACAGAGTTGGGGAAATTCTACAAGATACCTAGCCAATACTCCTCAAGACTGTTAAGGTCATGAAAAACACAGAAAGACTAAGAAATGGTCATACACCAGAGGAGACTGGAGGGTCATGAAAACTAAAAGTAATGTGATACACTAGACCGGATCCTGAAACAGAGAAAAGATACTGGTGGAGAAACTCGTGAAATCCAAAAGTATGGACTTAGTTAATAGTACTGTGCCAAAGTTGATTTCTTAGCTTTGATGACTGTACCATGGTAATGTAAGATGCTAACAATAGGGAAAAGGAGCAAAGGGTGTCTATTAGGGGACTTGCTGCATTATCTCTACATTGTTTCTATAAATCTAAAATTATTCTAAATTTAAAGCAGCTTTTTAAAAAAGATGATAGCACGTTAAAAGGACACAGGAGTCAACTGAAATAGCTCCTCGTGGATCAATGGTGATAGAATTGGATTATAACCCAAGGAATAAAATAAATATCCATGATTTTATATTAATATGAGTAAATAATTAAATAAATTAATTATTGGGGAAAAGGACAACCGTTTAACCGTTTCTTACAGAGGAATTCCAATTAATAAGTGCAGAAGAAATGAAGGAAATAGAAAACACCATTAGAACACTAGAGTAATAATCACTACAGCCAGCCATGATCAACCAATAAATGCTAAAATTAGAGAAAGTTTATGGAGCAACAAGATAGCTTCCAATTACCTTACCGAAAATATTTATTAATTACAAAAGGGAAAGCAGTAACTTTTCATGGAGAAGCCTGGCAGACACCATCTTAAACAAGTGATCAAGGTTAACATCACTTCATTTTATAAGATATGAGCAAACATAAGGCAAATCCAAAATGCAGGACATTTTACAAAACCCCTGAACAGTAATTTTCAAAAGTGTCAAGGCCATGAAAGACAAGGAAAGACAGAGAAACTGTCACAGATCAAAAGCAGCTAGCGAGACATGACAACTAAATACAATGTAGGGTCCCGGATTGATTACTGGCACAGAATAAGGACCCAAGGAAAATAAGTTGATAGTTTAGTTAATAGAATTGTACCAATGGTAGCTTCTAGGTTTTATGAATAAATCACTGTATGGCAAGATGTTAACATTAAGAGAAATTGGAGAAATGATACATGGAAAGTCTTTGTACTGTCTCTGCAACTTTTCTGTAAGTCTAAAATTATTTCAAAATTTAGAATTAGAAAACGTATGAAACACACACACACACACACACACACATAAAGGCCAAAGAAAGAAAGCTCACTTGAGGTTTTGTGCCAAAGTACTACCAGATGCTCCTCTTCCACTTCAGAATTCTGACTAATAACATATGTTCACAAACAACGAAGATAACTGGTTGATCTCTATACTTTACTCCAAGACAACTTTGTTAGTATGTCTAGAGAACACAGGGGGTCTCCCATGACCCTCACTAAACCTAGGCTCTGGGAATCACATCTCCCACACTTCGATACCCAATCCCATCAGACAAGCTAGAGAATGACACACCTCCCACCACACTGGGGAAAATCTGTCCTCTTTTGTTCACCAGGAGGGAAAAAGTAAAAAAGCAGCAGTAACATATGATTTGAAAGCAACAAGTCCAAGGAGATGTTTAAAAGGTAAACTGAGACATAATAACATTTTTTTAAGAGTTTATTTGCACAAACAGCAATTCAGGCATCTGGCAGCTCCAAACCAGAAGTAGTTTGGAGGTCCATAAAGGAAACATATAGATGAATAGGAGAGTAAAGCAAAGGATATAGTTGATGGGTCACCGATACACAGTTGGCTTATTTGGTCTATCCCACCGGAAAGTCTCTAGCTGTATCATTATAAGTTAGTTGGCTATTTTTGATTGGCTGAGACTAAGTTCTGTTGTTCTTCAAGATAGACATTTACAAGAAATAGCTCAAGTTAAGGTTTGCTTATGTTTGGAAATCAAGCAAGGTTAAGGTCATGTATGAAGCTTAACTGACTTTGTCTGCTCAGTGATTCATCAAGCCTGGTCTCCATTTTCATTTACTTTAACAGGCATGAGAGGAACAAACTGAGGCCCCTGCTTTCAGTATTGTGACAGCCCTCTGTTCCCAGGGCCATTGGATGCTAAGCTTTCCCTCATTCCTTGTCTCATCAATCAGATGGATTGCTCCTTTTCCCAGGGTGAGACTGCATGAAATAAGTATCCATAGGTTTTTTTCCAATATGATCTTCTCTTGATGTGTGCATTGAAAATCCTTTCATAGAAACATAGGAATGGAGGGAATAGGGTTTTGTCTAAAATTTAATAAAACAAAAAACTTTCTCAAAGGATGAATCATGAAAATATTTATTTTTTGCTTTACTCTCCATGGTATGGTTAAAAGATATGCTCTCTTTTTCAGAAAATACAGAGTTGAGGATAAAAAGTAGATTGGGGAAAATAAAACTTATAAGACTTTATACTTCCCAAAGGAAATATAAAAAGGGAAACTTGTTTAAGAATATGGCAACATCTTTGCATTTAATAAGATCGCTAATGTTGATTGGGGAATTCCAGCATATTTATAGAAATAAATGATAGGTTGGTAAGTGATAAAAAAAACTGCTCTCTATAAATGTAAATATTTAGAACCTGGCCATACTAATACAATACTAACTGACAGCACCGAGTGTGGAATATCCCCTTAGACATGAGCAACCTTTAAAATATGAGAGATAATGAGGGATGGGTGAGTTTTCATCTACTTTCAAGATGTCAGAGGCCTCTGGGGTAGCTTATAAAAGTTGGAGCTTTATAAAGGTATAAGGAGCAAAACAGATGTTCCCAATGTAGACACAACTATAATTATTTTATAATTAAGGGGAAAAGTTGAGAAGTTAAAGCAGAGAGTAAAGATGCATCAGCAAATGGGTGGCACCAACTATAGACATGATCAGAATCACAAACATGAGAAAACAAAACAGAAAAAGAGACAGATGTGTCATAGTCTTGGCTAGGAGACAAGACACAAAGGTGGATGTTGGTGAGGCAGCAAAACTGACCATAATAAGCAACTATGGGAAAATGAAGTGTTTTTTTACAGAACAACATAAAGAAAGGCTTAAAGGGGAGTGTTAGTACTATTAAGTCTGAAAAAGGAAAAAGAAAAAATAGGATTTAACTGCAGACATTACAGTGAACACAATTAATTTCCTGATCTGAAGAATAAATGTTTGAGTGTGTTGAATGATCTCAGAACTGATTTCAGCAAAGCTTCTGAGCATAGCCTGGGCAAACACTTGGTGGTCCTCAGTCTACCTAGAAGAGAGATAGAGTGACCAGTGCTGTGAAACGAAGCTTGTCAGCCATGATGTGCTAAACAGGAGAAACGGAGGATACTAGGAAGTAGAGGAAATACTCTACTGCACAGGCTGAGGAATAAGGGCCCAACCACAAGACACAGACAGGTAGCAATTAGCTAAGACTCGGAGGAGGTGGAGGAAGGGTTCTTATAATTTGAGAATAAAAAGTTTCAATGGACAGTTTTGTGATCCTTTCCACAAAAATATACAAAGATATTCCAGATGAGCTTTGAGAACATTATATACCAAGGTGACCAGCGGAGACAGAAAAACATTAAAGTACATGGGGCTATTTAATATATGTGGCTTGAAGATCTATCTGTCAGGAAAAGCCCATCTCCAATTTAAGGGGAATTTCAGTGTAGAGGTAAAAGCAGGAATGGTGACATAGAACCAGAGGTAGCTCTAAAGGAGGGAGATTCTGGTGAAAATTACATGAGGAAAGGTGAATTTTTCTAAAAATCACCTGTTTTTATCATTTCGCAAAACCTGACTCACATTTTTTGCCTTTTTTACCTTCTTTTCCGCTCATTTTTGTAAGGTTGTAGTCTTATTAATTTATTAGTAATTAACAATAATTACTTCTTAACTATGGGTAAATTGTCTTTTTAATTGATTAATGTGCATATAAAGTGGCTCATAAATTACATAAATTATTACTACAGCATATTTGGAGTTTCCATAGTTAGCAAGGACAATCAAGCTGTGTTTACACATCCTTAAATTGATCTAAACTTTGCAGAATTCCTATTGGTTGAATTTTCTCGACTTAATTGTCCCAAATGTGACTCAAGGACTCTCAATCACAAGAATACAAGTCACAGTGAATAATTTTGTAGTGAAGTAACATCAATAGCTAATGATTTTTGAGTACTAACCATGTGCCACAAACTCTGCTAAATGCAAAAATGTGTCATCCAAATGTCTCTTCAATGAGAATCCATGACATAGTACAGTATTAATTTTACAATTAAGAAATAAGGTTCAGAAACGTTAACCAATCTGCTGAAGGTCACTGTATTAGCCTACTCGGGCTGCCATTCAGGATACCACGGGGTGGGTGGCTCAATCAACAGAAACGTATTTTCTCACAGCTCTGGAGGCTAAAAGGGGCCAGGACGGTTGGTTTGTGGTGAGATCTTTCTTCTTGGCTTGCCAACAGCTACCATCTTGCTGTGGCCTTTCCTCTGTGTCAGTATGGAAAGGGAGAGATCTCAGTGTCTCCTCCTCTTCTTATGAGGACACCAGTCCTATCAGATTAGGATCCTACTCTTATGACATCATTTAACCTTAATTACTTCCTTAAAGGCCCTCTCTCCAATATATAGTCACATTGGGGGTGAGGACTTTAAAATATGAATTTGGGGGGAACTCAATTCAGTTCATAATAGTTAATAAAGGAAGGAGTGAGGACTGAAACCCAGAGGTTCAATTCCAGATCCTGTCCTATTACACTTTTCTGCCTTCATGTGCCATATAGATGAAAGTGCATATACAGCTCATAACTGTTTTTATATAATTTTAAGTAAAATACTTAACCATTCATTTTCCTGTCACAGATCAAACACGTATAACCTGTCTCTCATGAAAAAAATGGATAAATATGCATGAAAATTCAGTTTATAGCTTGTGGAAGTTAAACTCATGAATTAACGGTAGTATGACTGTTAACTGCACGTAGAAGTTTCTGCTTTAGAAAATTAAGCCAGATGACATTCACTGAGGCTGAGTATACCATGATTGGGGTAGAAAGTATTAAGTGTTTGTGTGAATTAACTTAATGTAAATTTGAATCTATATGCAAGCCAAGCCCAGTTGAGGATAAGAACATTTATCTATCTATTTAGTAAGCCTACATTATACTCAGGTGCTATCCACTGCCCTCAGGTAGTCACGAGTATAGGAAAGTCAATGAGAATGACGCTTACTCCCATAGAAAAGCATAATAGGTTCTGGGGGTCTGTGCTGTGTGAAAGAGGAATATAAAAGAGGGTGTGGCAATTCATACATAACATGTATGAATATTGAATGAGGGGCAAGTGCAGGCTAGGGATTCAGATGAAAGGCAAATAAGTGCAAATTCAGGAAAGAGAGAAACCAAGCGAAGTTCAGTTGTACTGATAATTTTAAAATAGAAGATAAATGATCAGATGTCTTTGATATCCTTTAACAGGGAAGAAGATAAAATTAGAATAATGGGAAATTAAGCCTCCCCAAATTATGTAAAATAAACCAAGTTGGTGGTGTTTTCTCCAGTTTTTCTTATATATCTCAATTATCAGTATATAATCAGGGATCAAGGTAAAGACTCCTATGCATGCACACACGCATGCGTGCACACACATACACAAATGCAAAGTCGAAACATCATAGGAGATCCTATCAGTAGAATGTGCCTAAGAAGATGGAATGTGGAGAATACGCCTCTAGAAGAAATGCACGGAGACAGGATATAGTATGCTTGAAGAGAAACATTTTTTTTTTAAGTTCTTAAGAAGTCATCAAAATATAAGAATCAGAGAAAAGCAGAGTCACTACATGTGTACTTTACTTAACAAAGAGCCAGCTAAAATGAATATAAACTTCAGGTTCAAGAATGCGTGGTGACACTAACACCAGAGGACAGTGGAGAGAAGAGGTGGCTGGGTTACAATGGGTCTGTGACCTGCTGTTGACATGGCAGAGGTACATAGAATGTATTCCCTGCAGATTCACGGAAAGCCTCCTTGGAAAAGGATAGGTTGTTCACATCTGGCTCTGTTATTTGTGAGCTGATTACAGAAAGAGAGGCTCAATTTCAGTGCTTAAGTATTTTTGTCTATACTCTTCTTCTAACAGGTGTTCAGTCAGGAGAAAAAAGACCTAACACTGGTCCAGGATGTTTGTCCAATTTCTTCAGATTTAAAATTCAGAGAGGGAGATTAAAAACCATATTCACATACAAGATTTTAAAAAATACCATTAGAAAAACCAAGTCATTGTAAATGCCAAGTATACTACAATTATTAAGAGGAGAGTGAAATTGCAGGAAATTTCTGAAGGAGATATGCACCCTTGGGAAGAATCAAATATGCAAAGCAGGTAATAAATTTCTGAAGCCTTCTTTGAATTTCCACATTTCGTTTGAATAAAACTTTTGGGCACTCCCTTAGGTTATATGCCAGTGGAAGCCAGATTCATTCTAAATCTCCTGAAGTGGTTAAATTGTCATCTAATTCATTTTGGTTTTACTTGATTGCCACAAAGCCTGGAAAATGTAAATAAACCAAGATAAGATGTCTTGGTGATAACTTATTTTTGGAAATATGTAGTACTTAAAGAATTTAGTATAACAGTCCATGTTGAAAATTGTTCCAAGTTTTCTTTGTTATGCTTCCTTTTAAAGATTTTCCCATCATTCCTTATTTAAAAAATTAACTGGGTTTAACAGAGAACTGGCTAGCCTATAATCTTGCCAGTTGAGCACAATTACCTATAGAAAAGATGCCTTTGGAATTTACTTTTACCTTGGTGTGGATTCGTTGCCATAAAGCACCTAGTTGCAGTTGCTTATCTAATTATAAATGTGTAAGCCTTCTTAGAGGCAGAACTTAGGTGTTGTTTAAGATTGAGACTTTGCCATCCTTGGCAAAGTCTCATTTTTGACCGGTAATTCACTCTCCTCTACTACCTGAAATGTTTCCCTTGCAGTTTTGTATTTTTAGACTTTGTAGTTGGAAGTCATTGTTCTTTTCCTTGTGTTTCCACTTCTCTTCATTATCTTTTCCTTCTCCTCTCCCTTATTGACCTACACAACAGCACCAAGCATGAGTAAATAGCATAGTTCTTTGGCTGGAGGACCGTGTCTAACTCACAAAGGGGCTGAGTGACATGAATCTGGAGTGAGTTCTCCATAGAAGTTTGCTGGGTGCCCTCCATCCAAAAACCTACCCAGCGTCATTCTCACTATTTCTTTCTTACATCCCATATTATATGATAGCCCTATTGAACTAATTCACAATTCCTTAAATTTCATCCTCCTCCCTGCTCTCCTCACTGTGTACAGGCTGCTCCTCTGCCTGGAGCACTCTTTCCCCGACTTCTACATGCATCTCAAGACTGAGCCAAGAAGTCTTCCCTTATTTGTCCCATCTGCATTCCCCAGCCTCTATCAGCCACCACCTTCTCTGTGCACCTTTCCGTCATGGCCTGGACCATGAAACTCTGTGATTTTTCATTAACTGATCTGAGAGTCCCTTCCCTACCTGCCTTGGCATGGCACCTGGCCCAGAGCAAATGCTTAATAGATTCTGTTGGATGAATGAGGACAAAGAGGGCATGTAGATAACATATACAGAAGACACAGGTTATACTCGAGAGTCATCATGCTGCATGATAAAAGCAGTTTCCAAAAAAACAGCAAACCACATTTGACAGGAAGGAATTTCAAAAGAGAAAAGTGTCAAGTTTTGTGCTTAGCTTCTAAACAACCAAGTGAAGATGAGTTGTGGAATGTTAGTTTAGGTAAATAATACTTCATGGTTTACTTGACTCCAGTTTAAGTTCATAGAATCCAAAAGTTCAGAAGCACACTACAGGCCACTTTGTTTATCCCTCTCCTTGGTTTACGATCATTGAGTCCCTTCAACAATGTGCCTTCTGAGGAACATTTTTTTCTTCTGTGTGAAAACTTCCACAACTTTGTCAGCCATATGCTAGTTGATAAAATAAAATAAAATAAAAATTTTTAGGTGTGTCAGTGAAAATAGCGTGCCCAAAGGGGTAATAGTGTGGTTGTTCTCACTTCTATTATGACAGTTATCATATTGCATTATTGTCAAGCATTTGTGTCTTTATGTAACTTCTCTATTGTAATGTGAGTTCTTTGAAAACAGAATCTGTGCCCTATTAGCCTTCCTATTCCTAGTATCCAGTATGATGTACTCAATAAACAAATGCTGACTGCAAGAATAAATGATGATTCCATGACTGTGACATGCATGGGTTAGCACAGTGGACTGAGAGTGCAGGGCTCTGATGTCAGCCTCGAGTTAGAACAGCACCCCTACCATGTACTAGCTATGTGACCTGTGGCATCTCATCTCACCTCTCTAAGCCTCAGGGTTTTTTTTTTTTTTTTTACTAAAATAATAATAAATGTTTTGAGGATTAAATGAGAAAATAAATGTAAGCATCCAGCATTGTCATCCTTCTTGAAATCACATTAATAGAAATAGTGACAAAAGAAAGAAAATCTAGAATGATGAAGAAACGTAAATCCATATCATACAGTGAATAGTTCAGGGTACTTAGAATGTTTGCCCCTAAAGAAGGGAAGGCTTAGAGGGAACCATGATAATTGAATTATTAATGCAAATAATAATAACCTATGTGCTTGACATTTTATTTAAGAAAGAGCTTCTACTTGTTATTTTTATTGGGTTTTCACAATAGCTTCATAACATAGGGAAGGAGAGCAAGCATGCATCACTATTCTTAGCCCATAAATGAAGAAACTAAGGCACACAGTTGCTGCATGCCTAATACCACAGAGCTGAGCATGATGAAATTTGGGCTGACCCCAGGTGTGCTGGTTTATGGACCATTTCTCTTTCTCCAGAGCACATATCCTCTAGATGGACATGGAAGGTGAATCTTACTTATGTGGAAGTCAACATAAAGATTAATGGATAAAAAATCATAAGTGGATAATGCCTCATTATAGAGAGGAGTTTTTGAAACAATGACAGTGACCCCAAATCACAACTGAATGAAGAGCCTTATGAAGTAGTAAACTCCCTGATTCTTTGTATTTAAGTAGAGAATGAATGCCCGCCCTTTGGAGATGTTGGGAAATAGTGGACATGATGATGTCTAAGCTTCCTTTGAACACTAGCTATGACTCTAAGTCACTTATTCACAAAATATAGAATTCTACACATTAAAAAAATTTCCTATTTACTCCTCACAAAAATATTATGAAATGACAACAATGGGGACTCTGAGGTCTTGAAAAGAAAATTGTTTTAATTCAAAGAGGTTTTATATTTATGAGTGAAAAAAGAAAAAATCTTTCACATCAGTGTATCTTAACAGGTGGTTCTTTGCTAATGATTCAGGAAAATTTCTTGACTCTTATATTGTTTGTGAAAATTCTAATATATATCCTCTCCAAACAAGGCTAGTTGATAAACATGGTCTACGTAACAAGAACTATCACAACCTAAACTTTTTGAAATTATAGATATTACTTTAAATCTGTAACTCTATCCCAGTTGAGATCATCTTAACGGTGTTTATAGGCAACATACAAATTAGGCACAATTAAAGATGATGCAGTCACATGTTTTAATTACTGCTCTCCTATGCAGTAGTTTGGCTAAATGTAAGAATTATCTCAGGGCACAATATTCCAAGGGATGCACAGAAATAAAAAAGTTTTGCAATTTTAATTTGCTCTACCACTCTACTCTGAATTTTTTTCTGAATAATTTTCAGGATGATTAATTATATTTTTCCCAAATCCATTTCACACAGTCATCAGAAGGAAAATCCATAAAGTATATTGATAAACTAGATGAGATTTTGACTCCTAATAGAGTAAAATCTTAATTAACCCACAATGGAGAAGTTTATCATTTTTTTCTACAGAATTTAAAAAATCACCCATTAATTTTCCTTCAATACATTTTTAAACTACAAAAAAAGCTCTAATCAGAAAATATTACATTAACTTAATTAAAATATAATAGTATAAGTACGTAACAGAGTAATATATTTTCTAATATTTTATATGTATTTTAACACAAGGGTTGCAGCTAATAAGAGATTATTTAAATTACTTCCTAAAATTAATCTAAAATTGTTCCCAAAAGCATATTTAAAAATTCAATTTAATTTTTTTAAAAGACATATTTCCATATATTTAGAAATATGGAAAAACTTGGTTACTGGTGGAAATTGATCACTAAATATTTAAATACTGAAAGCCAAGTCATTTGAATTCAGGATAAGTTACATGCTCTTCAACTTTTATTTAACATTTAATAGGTAAGTGTTCTCATAAAAGGAAATAGATTTCATTTCAAACTATATTTCATTCAATTATATGCTGAATATAGAATGAAAAGCTGAGGTGATGACACATTCTGACAAATGAAACAAAAAAGGTAGCAGTATTCTCTGTCAGTTTTCACTGATTATCTGGCAAAACTCAATCACAGATTTTGTGCTTTTGAGATAGAACAGCTATTTAAAAGGTAATTATTATATTTATGGATTTTCATAATGCTTTGAAAGCATGAAAACAAATAATAAAGACTTTTCTTCTGAATTTTATTAGCTCAAATATAAGATCAAGAGCCGATTTTTTGGTATTTAATTGATTGTATAACTTCATGTATTCTGTAATTGCCTTTTGTAAAGTTTAAGATACTTTAGCTTACTGTTGGATGAACTGGAGCATCATTGAGAAAGAAAGTAATTGAACACATTTTAAAAATAACAATGACTTGAAAATTCTGCAATCTGATGAAATAAGAGATTTGTAGTAGCCATGGGAAATTTCAGGAGGTGAGGAGGGAACATAGCTGTCTATTAAGAGCATCTTAGAGGCCAAGAGGAGAAATGACTACCTTGAAGTGGTTGAAACACACATTTGAGGAAGCAGTTCTGATTTTAAAAAATCAGCTAAAATATAGCCATGAGAATCAGAATCTCTGCCACATTCAACCAGGCAGTACTGTGAGGCATTCTAAGTTCTGGAAGTTGTTAGAA
This sequence comes from Macaca mulatta, assembly GCF_049350105.2. Taxonomy (NCBI): domain Eukaryota; kingdom Metazoa; phylum Chordata; class Mammalia; order Primates; family Cercopithecidae; genus Macaca; species Macaca mulatta. The sequence continues at coordinate 111,495,275 of NC_133412.1, forward strand.
AATGTTGTTCTGCTTGTGACATTGTGATAGTTGTGGGGTATCTAGCCCTATTCACTGCATATTTCACAGTCTATTTCACATTTACTACATTTTCACTAACAAAGTTTCAACAACTGTGTTTTCATAAAACATTTTTAAAAGATTCAAAAGTTCCTTATCACTGAGAGTATCTTTTTTTCAGTAAGATTAGTTCTAATGATGCAGGACGAAAAATATGCTGAGTTAATATTTAAGAGTGGACTAGAATAGTCATCTGTGGAATTTCCAAAAAAAAAAAAAAAAATTTAGTCAGAGCAGTGCATTTTGGTGCATTTTATTTCTATTATGCATATAAAAGAATAATTATAATTTCAGCATTTTTAACATCTTCCTAGTCATTATGTAATTTGACCCTTTCTAAGGAAAACACTAATTGTAGTTATTTGTTACGCACATTATCTGTTCTGAGCTGAAGATGAGGTTGGCATAGTGTCATGGGCAATAATTAACAGGTAAGTATGGGGGATACCTGTTGTGTCTTTTAGAGATTTAATATCACTTTTTAAAAAACAACAATGTGGCCGGGCGCGGTGGCTCAAGCCTGTAATCCCAGCACTTTGGGAGGCCGAGATGGGTGGATCACGAGGTCAGGAGATTGAGACCATCCTGGCTAACACAGTGAAACCCCGTCTCTACTAAAAATAAAAATATAAAATGTTTTACAAAAAAATGGAGAAAGGATAAACAATTTTATTTTGCTTAAGAAGAATGAGTCAGACAAATTGGAAACGTTGACATTGCACAAAATAGGTAGCATTATATGAATCAATTGAATTGAGAAGCAGAAGAATGATTTACTATGAAATATAATGCGGACTCTCTCGTGTGCTCTCTCTCTCTCTCTTTCTTTCTTTTCAAATTTTCTTTTTTTCTTTTACATAGGTTTTTAAGGAAGTTCTTTCCCAGCTCTATACTGGTATTATTTTGCTAGTCATTTAATATTTAAAAAAAACTTAAGTCCATGAAATTAGAAATAGTGATGGCTTTAAACGCAAGTATCTGTAAATCTTACAGGTGTGGATGCAGCAGGCACAAACCAAAGAAGCTATAGATTTGTTTGTACTTATGTGCATGATTGCAAATATGTTGCAGGAAGTAACAAAACATTCTTTTTAAAATTATAGACCCCATTTAACAACCTCTATCTTGCTTTGATTATGAAATATCTTAACTCCCTGGGTAATACAGGGATGAAATCTTACCTGCAGAGTTCCCACATTAGCAAATAGACCACCTGGAGAGTGGACTCAGTTTGTGTTAAGGTCAGTAGAGGAGCCAAGTCAATGACCATGCTGACATTCCAGGGGCAGTGATGAGGGGAGTTAGACCACAGGAAAGAAGCTGGTTAAGAAATGTGAAAATATTGAATTAACTCTTTGATTTTATTCTTCTCTGATAAGTTTAACAAGAAAAACAAGTTTTAGAATGTAACCAACTCAACTTGGTAGAGAAATCCTAGAACTTGGTAAAAATCTCATTGGGAACATATTGCACAGAAAAGTAATGTGAAAATCTAAGACAAAGGCCATCTGTGAGAGGGAGTCAGAGAGAAGGGAAAAGAGAACAGCACACTGGTAGATACATAATTCTTGTCACGTTCTGGTACTTAGGTCTGGGTGGTGTACCTTTGGATATTCATTTTATTATTGTACTTTGTAATTCACATATAAGTGATATGCATGTGTAGACACACAAATTCTTTTGCCTGTGACAATTATTGCATTTTAAAAGATAAATGGAAATAAAAGAAACAAATTCAATTATCACTTGGAGAGAGTTTCATATATGTTCCATAAAGATCCAAGAACTTAACTTATTTCTACGGGAAAAAAGATCAAACTTGCCACAATTGTTAATATTTTATTGTTTCTATTAATAACAAAGTTTTGTGTTGTGTTTTTGCTTTTTGCCTTTTTCATTCATATTTATTCTGCATTCTTACTAGCTTTGAATAGCTATTTGCATCTTGCTGCTTTCTTCCATCACTCCTTACCTCAGTCCACTAAGACCTTTGCTGTTTTTTCCTGGCCTGAAGAACTCTATGATATTCCTTGCCTTTGTAAGCACTGTTTATAAACACAACTGTCTGTTCTAAACAGAGAACACAACTTACATCCTGTCTTTCCCTCCCTCCCCATCAATGTACCTTCCTTGTGGTTCTCTAAGTCTTTGCCTCTGTAGTGCTCCATCCTGTTCTTTTTTCACTTATTCTCTAAATGACCATAGAGCACATTTTGACCTTTTTTATGTTTTCCTTCTGCACAGATAACTTGTTTTGTTTTCAGTCTTGAGAGAATGAAAGCTCATGGGCTGTCTCTATCCTGGCCTGGAAGTCAGATACTTTTCTTTCTTTCTTGTCTACATATTATTGATTGTCAATGGTTGCTTTTCAATTTGCTATATATTCCTTTTTGTCTCTGCCACCAGCATTCTCCAGGACTGTTCCTTAAACTGTGCTAAATATTGTCTACATCCTCTTGTTAAAAATCAGTCTATGTGCACCCTTTATTTCTCTCTCTGATACACATGTTATCCTAGAGTGTCCAAATGATAGGAAAGTCCTTTCAGGTATTATTTGTTGCACTTACATGTGTCTTCTTTGAAGATTGTGTCTGCTCTGCAACTGGAATGGTCAGATCACTCAAGAGGATTTCTCTGAGCCTGGGACATGCTTTTGTAGTCTACAAAGGTGGACCATGGAGCTTTTTGTCTTCATCGGGATATACAATAGAATGCATATATCTTAAACACGAGCACAGATGCTTTTTCAATGTTTTCAAATGTACTAAACAACTAGGAGATCTCAGGAGGTGTCATGTAACCACTTGCTCTTTAATGAAAATGAATACTTAACACCATGACAGTGTGCAAATGCCTTTATCACTTACTAAAAAGCTCTTCATCTGCTTGATCTGTGAACTATACCTGAGAAGGATTTCTGTTAACATCAACTTCAGGAAGATGGTCTTATTTTCTGTGCTCTTGCCTGAATGAGTCAGTTATTGTCATAATAACACTGTTCCCACGACTTCAGTGGGATGGGGATATATCCCCACCCCTCACTGAAGGAATCTCCAAGTCATGGGGCAAAGGGAAAGAATATGGGAAGGAATGAAGGATTGGAAACATACATGCAATCATTTTACTGTCATTCTCTTCAATCCAAGCAGGACTTAACACTAATTATTTCAGATACAAAGTTCTATATCCTTATTTAAATACTTCCCAGAAAGGTACTTATAATATTTTCTTTATTTTGAGAAAATGTTAAAGAAAGGGGTTAAAGTTTATATTTACAGGGAACACAGTAGTTAGCAGGAAATGTCGGTTAATCAAGTAATTAACGGCTACCTGTGGTATACAAGCCACTGGGTAGGATCTATAGGAAATGCAGAGTATAAGATAAGGTCTCCATCCACAGGAAACAGCCACCTGTTACAGGACATACAGCAGGTGCGGATGAAATTTCACATGAGTATAGTAAGTCATCCCTAGCTGTAGCCGAAACTACAGAGCAGATGCCCAAATGCCACTGAGTGTACTTTTGTTAGACAAAAAGGTTCCCACCAAAAGCCTTTTGAATATTTTGTAAAGGATTTGATCAGCTCTGAAAAATTAGTCCACTCCAGGAATGGAGAGCTCTGATCCTCTCATTTTATCTCACAATTGCCTTCACTGGGAATAAAGAGGACCATCCTATAACCCTTAAACAGGTCCTAGACAGGTTAATAAACAAAGCCCTAATGATCAGAGTTAAAATCATTTATAAACTTCTCTGTTGGACTAACTTGAGATTTGGGATGGTGATTTCTATTTCTTGCCTTATGTGAGGTTTAGTTTCTAGAGTCTGACAGAATGTTGGAATTGCTGTTCCCTAACTAGCAGTGAAAAAAAAAAAACAAAATTCAACTATATATCTAAGTTTTTTAAAGAATGGTAGCAGCACTAAAATCTAGGATTTTTTAGACCAACTAGACTACATTGGAATACTATTGGAATTAAAGAAATGTACTTTTCTAAGTAGCCATCAATTGTATCTAAATTAGAGCTTTAAATATTACTTTTTTAAGGCCTTGAAATAATTAAAATTGTTAGGGATAATTGCTATTCTCTTTTCTTTCCTTGAAGAGCTGCATCTTTCATAAGTCCCAATTTTGTTTATGAACAGAGACCTCACTGGAGCAAAGAAAACCTCAGCAAGTGGAGAAAACATATTAATCAGAAGTTACTTTAAGTTAATTTTTAAAGAGAGAATGAAACCTTTCAACTTGCTTTATTGCATTAAGGAAAGAAAAACACCCAAACATAATAGTCAATTCCCTAACCAATAATAAAACAAATTTATGGACCTGCATACAGTTCTAAGATAGAAATTCCATACATACTTGATGAATTAAGTGTAAGAAAAACTTGACCATTATTAGAGAAGAGGAAATGATACATAAGAAATGAGTAATGAAATAGATGAGTAAATCTGATATAACTTGATCTTATTCACTCAGGCCTGCATTCTTCATTTTTAGGGTATGTAGCAATTCCTCACAATGTTTTAGAAACCATTGTGTTAAAACTGGAAGGTTATTAGAGATTACAATTCATACACTTTAAGGGATGGGATACTTGATTAATGTTCTTTTATGTGAATTTCAAAGTTCTCAGCTGTGTTACTGCAAACTATAAAAGACTAATGTCTCTGGATTTTAGAACCTTAAGAAAGCTGAAAATAATTTCATCTAAACGTCTCCTTTTTATCAATGCAAAGGCAAAGGCTAGAAAGGCTTGAGTTTCACAAGTTACATTTCTAGCTGGTTACACACTAGGGCTTAGTACAGTATTCTTCCTGCAGGAAAATATCAAAACCTATGTTTGACCACTGTTACATCTGCCTTCTCTTGCTCCATATGCTGCCTACAAAATTCATTCATGTTGACATGTGTGTCAGTGGTTTAGTTCTTTTAATTGCTCAGTAATATTCTATTGTATAAAAACACCATGACTTATTCATCCGTTTTCCTTCTGATATGAATTTGAGTTATCACCAGTCTTTGGCTGTTGTGAATATAGCTTTTATGAACACTCATACTCAAATCTTTCTATGGGCGTATGTTTGTATCTTTCCTGGCTAAATATCTAGGGGTGGAATTTCTGGGTCAATTGCTGGACAAGTGTATCCTGATACTTAAAAGAATTTGCTAACAGTTTCCAAAAAAGCAAAGCAATGACTATAAAGTTTTCAAAGAATGAGTGTAAACTGAGATTTATGTATCCAGCCACAAAATATAGATCATGTATAAAATCAGAAGACAAACTTTTAAAAACATGCAATGAAAATACTTTTCCTCAGTTCCTTAAAAAGTGGAAGAAAACAAGCTTTAGCTTTCCATGGTAAAAGGCATGGATGTGATCATTAAATCCATTTAACTTTAGGATTTGAAATACAAACAGTAAATTTTTAATTGTAGACAAGAATGTAAATGTCTTCATCCCCCACCATACAGAAATGATTATAATCATAATTTTTGGTAAAGAAGGGAGAGGTAAGGGCAGATTTTGTAAACAGGCTGATCTCTCATAGCCAAGGGATCCAAAGACATTTAAAATGGAAAAACAAGAAATAAAGCTGTGAAATATAAACACTAAAAAAGCATAATTAACTAAAATTTAGGTAGTAGAGGAGAAGGAGTGAGGAGGGCTAAAATGGACATGTCTTAAATTCACCTCTAGCTCATAATAGGGAGTCAGTGTATGTACTTAAAAAAAGAGAGGATTCAGTTTATTGAACAAAGTTAATCATTAGGAAAAAATACACAGTAAAATATTTTTAACACAACAAAAACAGAAGTCATAACATCAAATATGGTGATGGAGCTAAGAACAAACATTTCTGTCATGTCAATAAAGGTCTGAATTCTCCTATGAAAAGAAACAGACTCCTATTGAGCCACAAAGCCAATTCTAACTACACACTTGTCTTCAAGAGAGATACACTTAGACCAAAACACCTATACCCAGAGAGAACCATACTCAGTAATGAGGTGCCAAATGAATTCAGTTTGTTTCCCATACCTTCCCAATCTGAATGAAGTGAGCGAAGGGGCAAAGCTAAACTGTAATTACCTGGGCTAGAGGAGACTTAATGAGCTCTACTCTGTAAATAAATCTACTGATGCTTGTGTTCTATTTGTTCTCTGCTAAAGATCTTTTTGGAAATTTAGACCTCCCTTTTGCTGACAATAGGGCCAGCCTGCCTGTGTGCCAAGCCCTGTCTGCCCTGCATTCCCCCTCCCCAGGCCTCTGAGCTGCCTCTAGATTAAAGAGACACACGATGCTTATGGTTGACTGAGAAAAATAAGACTAGTGGTGATCTGACACAACAGCAGTCAATTTCCCGCTTCTCCAGAGCAGCAGCTGTGCTCTATTTGTCTTAGCCCTTCCCCAGGGGGCTGCCTGTGTTCTTGTTTATAAGAAGAGGGGTGGGCAGGGTGGGTGGGGTAGACTAGAAACAGCAGTGGTTCAACTTGGCCTTTCATGGAAGGGCATGATTGAAAGAACAGTTGCATGAATATGAATAAAATATATGGCGTTTAATTTGTCTGATTGTGTCTTTCATTAAACACACAATAAGCTCCAGTGGAAAGTTCTACCTCCAGGGCAGTATTACTAATATGACTCTGCATTTATCTTAGTATTACTATGGGGAGCACTTATGTTTTACAGCCTCATGGTGGTTAGATTTATTCTCAGCTACAGATATTAGAAGAGTGATGACACATTCAGTGGTATTCAAGGACACTGCAAGTAGGAAGGAGTGCTTTACTGCAAACACATTTTAGATATTTGGATTATCCTTGAAATGCAGAGCATAAGGCAATAAAATGCAAAACACTCATCCCTCCTCTGAGCTCATTTTAAATATTCCATGGCCAGGAAAAGAGCTGCACAAGATTCACTGTGGAGTCTCTACTTTCCCAAGGTGAACATTTTTTCTAAGGAGACTTATGGGCTTTGAAAAGAATGAACCATCTGAAATAAAAAATGCCCTAGGGAAATAATGAAGAATGAATGTTAAAATAAAAATGGTCTCAGTTTCTTCCTCCTATTGCATAGAGATAGAATTCTATGAGACTTGGTGCCTGCACATTATAAATTATTACACAAAGACACATGCATACTCACATGCAGATTAGAATTATTATTTTCAGATTCCTGTCTCATCTCCTATCACAGACATATATGTGAAATCAAGTGACCATTTAATTTTTTAAATTCAAGAATCATCTTTTACTTTTGTGGATGAAAATAATTAAATTTTTGCAGAATTCTTGCAATCCACTTTTCTGAGTTTCACCTTTATCTCCTTCCTGTTCTATTAACAGAGTATGCTTTAAAAATGTACATGTGTGGAATAACATCAGGGAACAATAGAATGAAAATTTATGAATCTCTCCCAACCCTCTTGAGGGAGCTATGACTACCTTTCAGATACACTACATTTCAGGACCAGATCTCAGGCAAATGCTGAACTTCACTCTGCTGACAACTCAAAATCTTATTGTGGGTGACTTATGGTCTAGGATCTTCTATTCAGAAGATGTCACAGGCAAGAGTGTCAGTCCTACTACAGGCAGATTATCTGCCAGCTACCCATCCCTACCCAAGGCCAATCCCATGACCCTGAGGCCCATCGGAAGCAAGATTCATTGTAGGTATTGAATAACTGGCAAATTGTCATCCTTTCTTGATAGTGGCTGGGGCAGGCTCCTAAGCTATAGGATACTTCTCTTGATTCCACTGCCTGCTGGGGCCCAAGGAAGCCCATAGATCAAGAATGGTCTCTACTCCTATTTACTCTGGCCTAATTCTCATGTTTTCTGTTCACATTCTTATTTATTTATTTGTTTGTTTATTTATTTTTGAGACAGAGTCTCTCTCTGTTGCCCAGGCTGGAGTGCAGTGGCATAATTTCGGCTCACCACAACCTCCGCCTCCTGGGTTCAAGCGATTCTCATGCCTCAGTCTCCCGAGTAGCTGGGACTACAGGCGTGTGTCACTGCACCCGGCTATTTTTTAATATTTTTAGTAGAGACGGGGTTTCATCATTTGACCAGGCTGGTCTCGAACTCCTGACCTCAGGTGATCTGCCCGCCTCGGCCTCCCAAAGTGCTGCGATTACGGGCATGAGCCACCACACCTTGTCTGTTCACATTCTTAATTTCAGTGCATTGTCAGTTTCCGAGTCTCTGTCTGAGCCGTGGAAACCTCAATGCCTGATTTCAGTATGCCTCCTGCCTAGTCCCTCACCAAACGCTGCAAGCCCTAGCCTCAGTGAGACCTCTACTCTCAGTGGAAGAGGTCCAGACACCAACCCTAGGCAACACACAAGCATCCAGGAATGCTCTGTTCTGGAAGCAATGGCCGCAAAGTGCCTCGAATGTTTACAAAGAGAAAATCTAGCCAGGAAGATTCGCACCCAATGCTTTGTGCTCCTTGCACAGAACAGAGGAAGAGCTCCTCTTCTTCGTGTCCACAAAATGACAGCCCTTTGTGATGGAGCTATTTTTCATGAAATAAGCAACAAAAGAGAAAAAAAGGCAAGAAATAAGTCATTTAGAAGAAGAAGGAAGCATGTAAGGATTAAAGATGAGAGAGTCAGATAGGCTATAAGAGAAACCATGATGGTGATGACTAAAATGGAGATGAGGAAAAAAAGAAAATCACTCTAGGTGGAAGTCAACTAACAGAAGTGTGGAAAGCCAATGATCAGCTAAAGGGAAAATGGATATGTATGCAACTGGATAGGGCTGGTCATGGGAAAGTTTTAGCAGATAATCACAATGTTCTTCCCTGATATAAAATATCAGGAAGCAGGACGGGTGATATTTAAACATGTAATGAATTTCCAGTCTTTCCAAGCATGGATGGAGCAGTGCCCCATGATGCACTCACATAAATAAATACGGGAAACTATATGGTGTTCTGAGTGAGTGGTTCTCAGTGAAAAGACAGAAAGGCGTCCTTGTCTTCGACCCTGTGCTCTTTGAAAAGGCAAAAGAGTTTTATGAGGAAATGCAAATGACTGATTCATGTGTATTTTTGGAGGGGTATCTTTGGCATTTTAAAGAGAGTCCTGGTATTAAGAAGGCCAGACACAATGTGAAAAATAGTCAGCAAATGACCATGCTGCAGTAGAATGTTGTGACATTTTCAGAGAGTACATTTCTCAGAACAGTTTCTCTCTGTGCACTTCTATGGAGCTGCTGGTACTGCTGAAATCAAGCTCCTCTGGGATATAGTAGAAGGACTATTTTTACATGTGCAAATTGTACAGGCTCTCTGAAATAAAACTACTGGGCTAGAAACTCCATTATCCTGCAACTTCCAAAACTGAAAAACACCTTTACTTACTACTCACATTTCACCAGCCATTGTGAGAATGAACAAATACGTTTGTATCGCTTTAATTTTCAGAGTAGTCCAAACATACATTTATAGCTCTGAGAAGAAAAGCATTTCCAAGTGATTGGTTGTCCAGGATTGTGAAGTTATTCTACCCACTCAGAGGCAGCAGGACCAGAGTGGAGAATATTTTTACTACATTCCTTTTCAAAATATACCTCATTGGTTTGACTCATTGTTTTGGAAATCATTCAGAATATCAAATTAATTCTAAGAACAGCTAACATTTAGTCCATGCCAGGCCCAGTTTTAAGTCTTTTACATGTGCTCACTCATTTATTCCTCAGTAGGGTAATTCTACGTGGCACTATTGAGGTGAGTTCTTCAACTCTGACAACGAATTTGGATTTTGACAGTCAGAGCTTCCTACTATTATGATCAGAAACAGTGAGAAATTAAGCTCATCGGTCAAGTCAGGAGGTCACAGCATATCCAGTGTTAAGCCTTGGAGAACTCATGAGGCTGAGTAATTAAGATGCTTGAAACTACCAAGCGACTCCTATTGAGCTTGGGAAGAGTGATATTTACTTTAAGAGCTGTAATAGTTCTCTCAACACAGGGGTAAAATATGATCCACACATGAAGAGATTGAAACTGTAGATATTTTACTAACTAAATATGTATCCATATTTTATTCCAACGTATTAAGAATCTTTTATAAGATGTGCTATGATAATTTTATAGGTAAGTTCTGCCCAGGGTCAGTCATTTGTGAAGGCAGTCATTGGCCTCACCCTACTAAGTATTCTTTACAGTAAATATTACAATAAAGAAATTAATTTTTTATCACACTGGGGCTCTAATAAACAGATCGATGAATTTGTAACTAGTTTGCATTTTGGAGGGTGTGGGTGACATACAGAACCTTATTTTTTAGTTCTCAACAAACCATTGTTGAAATTTTAATAAATTGTGTGTTATATTTAAGGCACACAACATGAGGTTCTGAAATACATACATAGTAAAATGTTTACTATAGTATAGGAAACTAACATATCCATCATCTCACAAAGTTGCTCATTTTTTCCTCATGACAAGAGCAGCTATAATCTATTCATTCAGCAAAAATACTAAATATGATACACTATTATTAACTACACTATTATCAGATTTTTAGGCTTGGTCATATCTGCACTTTGCATCCTTTGACCTATCTCTTCCTATTTCCTCCTCCCTCCTCAGCCCTGGTAACTACTTTATTCTCATTTTTTCCCTCGATTCCACAAGGAAGTTAGATCACGTAAAATTTTTATTTTGTGACTGGCTTATTTCACTTAGCCTGATGTCCTCCACATCCATGTTGTGGTTAATGGCAGAATCTTTCTTTTTTAAAGGCTGAAAAATAAATATTTATCTCTCGGCGTGTGTGTGTCTGTGTGTGGGGGGTGTGGGGGTGTGTGTGTATGTGTGTTGCAGTTTTTTAATCCATCAATCCATTGATAGACACTTATGTTGCTTCCATATCTTGGCTATTATGAATAATGCTGCAATGAACATGAGAGTGCAGGTATCTTGATGAGGTAGTGATTTTATATCCTTTGGTCATATACCCACAAGAGGGATTGTTGAGTCATATGGTAATTCTATTTTTAATTTCTTTAGGGACCTTTACACAGAACATTTTTAAAGATCCCTTATGTCCTAGGTATACTCTAGGAAACAACAGATGTAATCCCCAAGAGGGTCTTCTTTCCTATAATTGCTAAAATCTAAAACCACAGTTAATTCAGTAGTTACAGTTACTCAAGGATAGAGGAAAATGTCCATTGGTGCCTCTGTATCAGGGGACTCACCAACCCCCCTCCTTCCTTCCTCATGGGGTTTATTTTGGGCCACAGGACTTCTTAGCCCATCTGGGTTATATACACCACAGCTTAAAGAATATCTTTCCGGATGTATTTTCTGGGAAGGGCGGAGCAAGATGGCCGAATAGGAGCAGCTCCAGTCTCCAACTCCCAGCGCCAGCGACACAGAAGACCGGTGATTTCTGCATTTTCAACTGAGGTACTGGGTTCATCTCACTGGGGAGTGCCGGACGATCGGAGCTGGTCAGCTGCTGCAGCCCGACCAGCGAGAGCTGAAGCAGGGCGAGGCATTGCCTCACCTGGGAAGCGCAAGGGGGAAGGGAGTCCCTTTTCCTAGCCAGGGGAACTGAGACACACAACACCTGGAAAATCGGGTAACTCCCACCCCAATACTGCGCTTTAGGAAACAGGCACACCAGGAGATCATATCCCACACCTGGCCGGGAGGGTCCCACACCCACGGAGCCTCCCTCGTTGCTAGCGCAGCAGTCTGTGATCTACCGGCAAGGCAGCAGCGAGGCTGGGGGAGGGGCGCCCGCCATTGCTGAGGCTTAAGTAGGTAAACAAAGCTGCTGGGAAGCTCGAATTGGGTGGAGCTCACAGCAGCTCAAGGAAACCTGCCTGTCTCTGTAGACTCCACCTCTGGGGACAGGGCACAGTAAACTAAGACACACAGACACCTCTGCACAGACGCAAACGACTCTGTCTGACAGCTTTGAAGAGAGCAGTGGATCTCCCAACACGGAGGTTGAGATCTGAGAAGGGACAGACTCCCTGCTCAAGCGGGTCCCTGACCCCTGAGTAGCCTAACTGGGAGACATCCCCCACTAGGGGCAGTGTGACACCCCACACCTCACAGGGAGGAGTACACCCCTGAGAGGAAGCTTCCAAAGCAAGAATCAGACAGGTACACTCGCTGTTCAGAAATATTCTATCTTCTGCAGCCTCTACTGCTGATACCCAGGCAAACAGGGTCTGGAGTGGACCTCAAGCAATCTCCAACAGACCTACAGCTGAGGGTCCTGACTGTTAGAAGGAAAACTATCACACAGGAAGGACACCTACACCAAAACCCCATCAGTACATCACCATCATCAAAGACCAGAGGCAGATAAAACCACAAAGATGGGGAAAAAGCAGGGCAGAAAAGCTGGAAATTCAAAAAATAAGAGCGCATCTCCCCCGGCAAAGGAGCGCAGCTCATCGCCAGCAACGGATCAAAGCTGGACGGAGAATGACTTTGACGAGATGAGAGAAGAAGGCTTCAGTCCATCAAATTTCTCAGAGCTAAAGGAGGAATTACGTACCCAGCGCAAAGAAACTAAAAATCTTGAAAAAAAAGTGGAAGAATTGATGGCTAGAGTAATTAATGCAGAGAAGGTCCTAAACGAAATGAAAGAGATGAAAACCATGACACGAGAAATACGTGACAAATGCACAAGCTTCAGTAACCGACTCGATCAACTGGAAGAAAGAGTATCAGCGATTGAGGATCAAATGAATGAAATGAAGCGAGAAGAGAAACCAAAAGAAAAAAGAAGAAAAAGAAACGAACAAAGCCTGCAAGAAGTATGGGATTATGTAAAAAGACCAAATCTACGTCTGATTGGGGTGCCTGAAAGTGAGGGGGAAAATGGAACCAAGTTGGAAAACACTCTTCAGGATATCATCCAGGAGAACTTCCCCAACCTAGTAGGGCAGGCCAACATTCAAATCCAGGAAATACAGAGAACGCCACAAAGATACTCCTCGAGAAGAGCAACTCCAAGACACATAATTGCCAGATTCACCAAAGTTGAAATGAAGGAAAAAATCTTAAGGGCAGCCAGAGAGAAAGGTCGGGTTACCCACAAAGGGAAGCCCATCAGACTAACAGCAGATCTCTCAGCAGAAACTCTCCAAGCCAGAAGAGAGTGGGGGCCAATATTCAACATTCTTAAAGAAAAGAATTTTAAACCCAGAATTTCATATCCCGCCAAACTAAGTTTCATAAGTGAAGGAGAAATAAAATCCTTTACAGATAAGCAAATGCTTAGAGATTTTGTCACCACTAGGCCTGCCTTACAAGAGATCCTGAAGGAAGCACTAAACATGGAAAGGAACAACCGGTACCAGCCATTGCAAAAACATGCCAAAATGTAAAGACCATCAAGGCTAGGAAGAAACTGCATCAACTAATGAGCAAAATAACCAGTTAATATCATAATGGCAGGATCAAGTTCACACATAACAATATTAACCTTAAATGTAAATGGACTAAATGCTCCAATTAAAAGACACAGACTGGCAAACTGGATAAAGAGTCAAGACCCATCAGTCTGCTGTATTCAGGAGACCCATCTCACACGCAGAGACATATATAGGCTCAAAATAAAGGGATGGAGGAAGATTTACCAAGCAAATGGAGAACAAAAAAAAGCAGGGGTTGCAATACTAGTCTCTGATAAAACAGACTTTAAACCATCAAAGATCAAAAGAGACAAAGAAGGCCATTACATAATGGTAAAGGGATCCATTCAACAGGAAGAGCTAACTATCCTAAATATATATGCACCCAATACAGGAGCACCCAGATTCATCAAGCAAGTCCTTAGAGACTTACAAAGAGACTTAGACTCCCATACAATAATAATGGGAGACTTCAACACTCCACTGTCAACATTAGACAGATCAACGAGACAGAAAGTTAACAAGGATATCCAGGAATTGAACTCATCTCTGCAGCAAGCAGACCTAATAGACATCTATAGAACTCTCCACCCCAAATCAACAGAATATACATTCTTCTCAGCACCACATCGTACTTACTCCAAAATTGACCACGTAATTGGAAGTAAAGCACTCCTCAGCAAATGTACAAGAACAGAAATTATAACAAACTGTCTCTCAGACCACAGTGCAATCAAACTAGAACTCAGGACTAAGAAACTCAATCAAAACCGCTCAACTACATGGAAACTGAACAACCTGCTCCTGAATGACTACTGGGTACATAACGAAATGAAGGCAGAAATAAAGATGTTCTTTGAAACCAATGAGAACAAAGATACAACATACCAGAATCTCTGGGACACATTTAAAGCAGTGTGTAGAGGGAAATTTATAGCACTAAATGCCCACAAGAGAAAGCAGGAAAGATCTAAAATTGACACTCTAACATCGCAATTAAAAGAACTAGAGAAGCAAGAGCAAACACATTCGAAAGCTAGCAGAAGGCAAGAAATAACTAAGATCAGAGCAGAACTGAAGGAGATAGAAACACAAAAAACCCTCCAAAAAATCAATGAATCCAGGAGTTGGTTTTTTGAAAAGATCAACAAAATTGACAGACCACTAGCCAGACTAATAAAGAAGAAAAGAGAGAAGAATCAAATCGACGCAATTAAAAATGATCAAGGGGATATCACCACCAACCCCACAGAAATACAAACTACCATCAGAGAATACTATAAACACCTCTACGCAAATAAACTGGAAAATCTAGAAGAAATGGATAATTTCCTGGACACTTACACTCTTCCAAGACTAAACCAGGAAGAAGTTGAATCCCTGAATAGACCAATAGCAGGCTCTGAAATTGAGGCAACAATTAATAGCCTACCAACCAAAAAAAGTCCAGGACCAGATGGATTCACAGCTGAATTCTACCAGAGGTACAAAGAGGAGTTGGTACCATTCCTTCTGAAACTATTCCAATCAATAGAAAAAGAGGGAATCCTCCCTAACTCATTTTATGAGGCCAACATCATCCTGATACCAAAGCCTGGCAGAGACACAACAAAAAAAGAGAATTTTAGACCAATATCCCTGATGAACATCGATGCAAAAATCCTCAATAAAATACTGGCAAACCGCATTCAGCAACACATCAAAAAGCTTATCCACCATGATCAAGTGGGCTTCATCCCTGGGATGCAAGGCTGGTTCAACATTCGCAAATCAATAAACATAATCCAGCATATAAACAGAACCAAAGACAAGAACCACATGATTATCTCAATTGATGCAGAAAAGGCTTTTGACAAAATTCAACAGCCCTTCATGCTAAAAACGCTCAATAAATTCGGTATTGATGGAACGTACCTCAAAATAATAAGAGCTATTTATGACAAACCCATAGCCAATATCATACTGAATGGGCAAAAACTGGAAAAATTCCCTTTGAAAACTGGCACAAGACAGGGATGCCCTCTCTCACCACTCCTATTCAACATAGTGTTGGAAGTTCTGGCTAGGGCAATCAGGCAAGAGAAAGAAATCAAGGGTATTCAGTTAGGAAAAGAAGAAGTCAAATTGTCCCTGTTTGCAGATGACATGATTGTATATTTAGAAAACCCCATTGTCTCAGCCCAAAATCTCCTTAAGCTGATAAGCAACTTCAGCAAAGTCTCAGGATACAAAATTAATGTGCAAAAATCACAAGCATTCTTATACACCAGTAACAGACAAACAGAGAGCCAAATCAGGAATGAACTTCCATTCACAATTGCTTCAAAGAGAATCAAATACCTAGGAATCCAACTTACAAGGGATGTAAAGGACCTCTTCAAGGAGAACTACAAACCACTGCTCAGTGAAATCAAAGAGGACACAAACAAATGGAAGAACATACCATGCTCATGGATAGGAAGAATCAATATTGTGAAAATGGCCATACTGCCCAAGGTAATTTATAGATTCAATGCCATCCCCATCAAGCTACCAATGAGTTTCTTCACAGAATTGGAAAAAACTGCTTTAAAGTTCATATGGAACCAAAAAAGAGCCTGCATCTCCAAGACAATCCTAAGTCAAAAGAACAAAGCTGGAGGCATCACGCTACCTGACTTCAAACTATACTACAAGGCTACAGTAACCAAAACAGCATGGTACTGGTACCAAAACAGAGATATAGACCAATGGAACAGAACAGAGTCCTCAGAAATAATACCACACATCTACAGCCATTTGATCTTTGACAAACCTGAGAGAAACAAGAAATGGGGAAAGGATTCCCTATTTAATAAATGGTGCTGGGAAAATTGGCTAGCCATAAGTAGAAAGCTGAAACTGGATCCTTTCCTTACTCCTTATACGAAAATTAATTCAAGATGGATTAGAGACTTAAATGTTAGACCTAATACCATAAAAATCCTAGAGGAAAACCTAGGTAGTACCATTCAGGACATAGGCATGGGCAAAGATTTCATGTCTAAAACACCAAAAGCAATGGCAGCAAAAGCCAAAATTGACAAATGGGATCTCATTAAACTAAAGAGCTTCTGCACAGCAAAAGACACTACCATCAGAGCGAACAGGCAACCTACAGAATGGGAGAAAATTTTTGCAATCTACTCATCTGACAAAGGGCTAATATCCAGAACCTACAAAGAACTCAAACAAATTTACAAGAAAAAAACAAACAACCCCATCAAAAAGTGGGCAAAGGACATGAACAGACATTTCTCAAAAGAAGACATTCATACAGCCAACAGACACATGAAAAAATGCTCATCATCACTGGCCATCAGAGAAATGCAAATCAAAACCACCATGAGATACCATCTCACACCAGTTAGAATGGCAATCATTAAAAAGTCAGGAAACAACAGGTGCTGGAGAGGATGTGGAGAAATAGGAACACTTTTACACTGTTGGTGGGATTGTAAACTAGTTCAACCATTATGGAAAACAGTATGGCGATTCCTCAAGGATCTAGAACTAGATGTACCATATGACCCAGCCATCCCATTACTGGGTATATACCCAAAGGATTATAAATTATGCTGCTATAAAGACACATGCACACGTATGTTTATTGCAGCACTATTCACAATAGCAAAGACTTGGAATCAACCCAAATGTCCATCAGTGACAGATTGGATTAAGAAAATGTGGCACATATACACCATGGAATACTATGCAGCCATAAAAAAGGATGAGTTTGAGTCCTTTGTAGGGACTTGGATGCAGCTGGAATCCATCATTCTTAGCAAACTATCACAAGAACAGAAAACCAAACACCGCATGTTCTCACTCATAGGTGGGAACTGAACAATGAGATCACTCGGACTCAGGAGGGGGAACATCACACACCGGGGCCTATCATGGGGAGGGGGGAGGGGGGAGGGATTGCACTGGGAGTTATACCTGATGTAAATGACGAGTTGATGGGTGCAGCACAGCAACATGGCACAAGTATACATATGTAACAAACCTGCACGTTATGCACATGTACCCTACAACTTAAAGTATAATAATAATAAATAAATTTAAAAAAAAAAAAAAAAAAAAAAAAAAAAAAAAGAATATCTTTCCATATGGCAGAAGTAATTGCCTTTAATTACAACTTTGTCTTTAAAAAATTATGTTTCCAGATTGGATTCCAATCATCAATGCCTTTATACTGTTTACATAAAGAGGATAAATTCGCGGGGCGGAGCAAGATGGCCGAATAGGAACAGCTCCAGCCTCCAACTCCCAGCGCGAGCGACACAGAAGATCGGTGATTTCTGCATTTTCAACTGAGCCTCTGCTTCTGATACCCAGGCAAACAGGGTATGGAGTGGACCTCAAGCAATCTCCAACAGACCTACAGCTGAGGGTCCTGACTGTTAGAAGGAAAACTATCAAACAGGAAGGACAGCTACACCAAAACCCCATCAGTACATCACCATCATCAAAGACCAGAGGCAGATAAAACCACAAAGATGGGGAAAAAGCAGGGCAGAAAAGCTGGAAATTCAAAAAATAAGAGTGCATCTCCCCCGGCAAAGGAGCGCAGCTCATCGCCAGCAACGGATCAAAGCTGGACGGAGAATGACTTTGACGAGATGAGAGAAGAAGGCTTCAGTCCATCAAACTTCTCAGAGCTAAAGGAGGAATTATGTACCCAGCGCAAAGAAACTAAAAATCTTGAAAAAAAAGTGGAAGAATTGATGGCTAGAGTAATTAATGCAGAGAAGGTCATAAACGAAATGAAAGAGATGAAAACCATGACACGAGAAATACGTGACAAATGCACAAGCTTCAGTAACCGACTCGATCAACTGGAAGAAAGAGTATCTGCGATTGAGGATCAAATGAATGAAATGAAGCGAGAAGAGAAACCAAAAGAAAAAAGAAGAAAAAGAAATGAACAAAGCCTGCAAGAAGTATGCAATTATGTAAAAAGACCAAATCTACGTCTGATTGGGGTACCTGAAAGTGAGGGGAAAGATGGAACCAAGTTGGAAAACACTCTTCAGGATATCATCCAGGAGAACTTTCCCAACCTAGTAGGGCAGGCCAACATTCAAATCCAGGAAATACAGAGAACGCCACAAAGATACTCCTCGAGAAGAGCAACTCCAAGACACATAATTGCCAGATTCACCAAAGTTGAAATGAAGGAAAAAATCTTAAGGGCAGCCAGAGAGAAAGGTCGGGTTAGCCACAAAGGGAAGCCCATCAGACTAACAGCAGATCTCTCGGCAGAAACTCTACAAGCCAGAAGAGAGTGGGGGCCAATATTCAACATTCTTAAAGAAAAGAATTTTAAACCCAGAATTTCATATCCAGCCAAACTAAGTTTCATAAGTGAGGGAGAAATAAAATCCTTTACAGATAAGCAAATGCTTAGAGATTTTGTCACCACTAGGCCTGCCTTACAAGAGACCCTGAAGGAAGCACTAAACATGGAAAGGAACAACCGGTATCAGCCATTGCAAAAACATGCCAAAATGTAAAGACCATCGAGGCTAGGAAGAAACTGCATCAACTAACGAGCAAAATAACCAGTTAATATCATAATGGCAGGATCAAGTTCACACATAACAATCTTAACCTTAAATGTAAATGGACTAAATGCTCCAATTAAAAGACACAGACTGGCAAACTGGATAAAGAGTCAAGACCCATCAGTCTGCTGTATTCAGGAGACCCATCTCACACGCAGAGACATACATAGGCTCAAAATAAAGGGATGGAGGAAGATTTACCAAGCATATGGAGAACAAAAAAAAGCAGGGGTTGCAATACTAGTCTCTGATAAAACAGACTTTAAACCATCAAAGATCAAAAGAGACAAAGAAGGCCATTACATAATGGTAAAGGGATCAATTCAACAGGAAGAGCTAACTATCCTAAATATATATGCACCCAATACAGGAGCACCCAGATTCATAAAGCAAGTCCTTAGAGACTTACAAAGAGACTTAGACTCCCATACAATAATAATGGGAGACTTCAACACTCCACTGTCAACATTAGACAGATCAACGAGCCAGAAAGTTAACAAGGATATCCAGGAATTGAACTCATCTCTGCAGCAAGCAGACCTAATAGACATCTATAGAACTCTCCACCCCAAATCAACAGAATATACATTCTTCTCAGCACCACATCGTACTTACTCCAAAATCGACCATGTAATTGGAAGTAAAGCACTCCTCAGCAAATGTACAAGAACAGAAATTATAACAAACTGTCTCTCGGACCACAGTGCAATCAAACTAGAACTCAGGACTAAGAAACTCAATCAAAACCGCTCAACTACATGGAAACTGAACAACCTGCTCCTGAATGACTACTGGGTACATAACGAAATGAAGGCAGAAATAAAGATGTTCTTTGAAACCAATGAGAACAAAGATACAACATACCAGAATCTCTGGGACACATTTAAAGCAGTGTGTAGAGGGAAATTTATAGCACTAAATGCCCACAAGAGAAAGCAGGAAAGATCTAAAATTGACACTCTAACATCGCAATTAAAAGAACTAGAGAAGCAAGAGCAAACACATTCCAAAGCTAGCAGAAGGCTAGAAATAACTAAGATCAGAGCAGAACTGAAGGAGATAGAGACACAAAAAACTCTCCAAAAAAATCAATGAATCCAGGAGTTGGTTTTTTGAAAAGATCAACAAAATTGACAGACCACTAGCAAGACTAATAAAGAAGAAAAGAGAGAAGAATCAAATCGATGCAATTAAAAATGATAAAGGGGATATCACCACCGACCCCACAGAAATACAAACTACCATCAGAGAATACTATAAACACCTCTACGCAAATAAACTGGAAAATCTAGAAGAAATGGATAATTTCCTGGGCACTTACACTCTTCCAAGACTAAACCAGGAAGAAGTTGAATCCCTGAATAGACCAATAGCAGGCTCTGAAATTGAGGCAATAATTAATAGCCTACCAACCAAAAAAAGTCCAGGACCAGATGGATTCACAGCTGAATTCTACCAGAGGTACAAGGAGGAGTTGGTACCATTCCTTCTGAAACTATTCCAATCAATAGAAAAAGAGGGAATCCTCCCTAACTCATTTTATGAGGCCAACATCATCCTGATACCAAAGCCTGGCAGAGACACAACAAAAAAAGAGAATTTTAGACCAATATCCCTGATGAACATCGATGCAAAAATCCTCAATAAAATACTGGCAAACCGCATTCAGCAACACATCAAAAAGCTTATCCACCATGATCAAGTGGGCTTCATCCCTGGGATGCAAGGCTGGTTCAACATTCACAAATCAATAAACATAATCCAGCATATAAACAGAACCAAAGACAAGAACCACATGATTATCTCAATAGATGCAGAAAAGGCTTTTGACAAAATTCAACAGCCCTTCATGCTAAAAATGCTCAATAAATTCGGTATTGATGGAACGTACCTCAAAATAATAAGAGCTATTTATGACAAACCCACAGCCAATATCATACTGAATGGGCAAAAACTGGAAAAATTCCCTTTGAAAACTGGCACAAGACAGGGATGCCCTCTCTCACCACTCCTATTCAACATAGTGTTGGAAGTTCTGGCTAGGACAATCAGGCAAGAGAAAGAAATCAAGGGTATTCAGTTAGGAAAAGAAGAAATCAAATTGTCCCTCTTTGCAGATGACATGATTGTATATTTAGAAAACCCCATTGTCTCAGCCCAAAATCTCCTTAAGCTGATAAGCAACTTCAGCAAAGTCTCAGGATACAAAATTAATGTGCAAAAATCACAAGCATTCTTATACACCAGTAACAGACAAACAGAGAGCCAAATCAGGAATGAACTTCCATTCACAATTGCTTCAAAGAGAATCAAATACCTAGGAATCCAACTTACAAGGGATGTAAAGGACCTCTTCAAGGAGAACTACAAACCACTGCTCAGTGAAATAAAAGAGGACACAAATAAATGGAAGAACATACCATGCTCATGGATAGGAAGAATCAATATCGTGAAAATGGCCATACTGCCCAAGGTAATTTATAGATTCAATGCCATCCCCATCAAGCTACCAATGAGTTTCTTCACAGAATTGGAAAAAACTGCTTTAAAGTTCATATGGAACCAAAAAAGAGCCCGCATCTCCAAGACAATCCTAAGTCAAAAGAACAAAGCTGGAGGCATCACGCTACCTGACTTCAAACTATACTACAAGGCTACAGTAACCAAAACAGCATGGTACTGGTACCAAAACAGAGATATAGCCCAATGGAACAGAACAGAGTCCTCAGAAATAATACCACACATCTACAGCCAACTGATCTTTGACAAACCTGAGAGAAACAAGAAATGGGGAAAGGATTCCCTATTTAATAAATGGTGCTGGGAAAATTGGCTAGCCATAAGTAGAAAGCTGAAACTGGATCCTTTCCTTACTCCTTATACGAAAATTAATTCACGATGGATTAGAGACTTAAATGTTAGATCTAATACCATAAAAATCCTAGAAGAAAACCTAGGTAGTACCATTCAGGACATAGGCATGGGCAAAGACTTCATGTCTAAAACACCAAAAGCAACGGCAGCAAAAGCCAAAATTGACAAATGGGATCTCATTAAACTAAAGAGCTTCTGCACAGCAAAAGAAACTACCATCAGAGCGAACAGGCAACCTACAGAATGGGAGAAAATTTTTGCAATCTACTCATCTGACAAAGGGCTAATATCCAGAACCTACAAAGAACTCAAACAAATTTACAAGAAAAAAAACAAACAACCCCATCAAAAAGTGGGCAAAGGATATGAACAGACATTTCTCAAAAGAAGACATTCATACAGCTAACAGACACATGAAAAAATGCTCATCATCACTGGCCATCAGAGAAATGCAAATCAAAACCACAATGAGATACCATCTCACACCAGTTAGAATGGCGATCATTAAAAAGTCAGGAAACAACAGGTGCTGGAGAGGATGTGGAGAAATAGGAACACTTTTACACTGTTGGTGGGATTGTAAACTAGTTCAACCATTATGGAAAACAGTATGGCGATTCCTCAAGGATCTAGAACTAGATGTACCTTATGACCCAGCCATCCCGTTACTGGGTATATACCCAAAGGATTATAAATCATGCTGCTATAAAGACACATGCACACGTATGTTTATTGCGGCACTATTCACAATAGCAAAGACTTGGAATCAACCCAAATGTCCATCAGTGACAGATTGGATTAAGAAAATGTGGCACATATACACCATGGAATACTATGCAGCCATCAAAAAGGATGAGTTTGTGTCCTTTGTAGGGACATGGATGCAGCTGGAAACCATCATTCTTAGCAAACTATCACAAGAACAGAAAACCAAACACCGCATGTTCTCACTCATAGGTGGGAACTGAACAATGAGATCACTTGGACTCGGGAAGGGGAACATCACACACCGGGGCCTATCATGGGGAGGGGGGAAGGGGGAGGGATTGCATTGGGAGTTATACCTGATGTAAATGACGAGTTGATGGGTGCTGACGAGTTGATGGGTGCAGCACAGCAACATGGCACAAGTATACATATGTAACAAACCTGCACGTTATGCACATGTACCCTAGAACTTAAAGTATAATAATAATAAATTAAAAAAAAAAAGAGGATAAATTCTGGAATGTGCTCCTCTTCCCATTCTTCTTAAAAATATAACCTGAATTTCAGTGAACAAGATAGAGTGTATCTAGAAGATTCACAGGAAAATGAAAGGTGGTTGGAATTCAACTTCAAGTTGAATGGTGAGCCAGTTACTACTTCCTTTAAAAATTTCCCATATTATCCACTCAGAGGCCAGATTTCTGGGGAGAAATACTCATTAAGGCTAACTCTCCAAACTTTTGGCAGCTGCACTTCATTCACAGCTTTCACAATGGCCATTGAGAGGCTAGCAGGAAAAAACAGCGAGTCCACTGCTCTCCCAGGACCATGCTTTCATGGAGCCTAGGTAACTGGGTACAGAGCTGTCCTTTCTGCGAATCAGAGATATCCCTTCTCATACCATTACCAGCTAGCCAGTGTGATGGTCAGATGGAATGCATTTGTAATGCTCTAATGTATGAGAATGTAGTTGGATTGAATGTATTTTAAATTTATCCAATGAAAAATTGTTTAGTTAGGTTAATTCTTGTTTTTATTAGTGATGTCAACCATAATCAAATGGTATAAAATCACCTCAAGTTAACTTGCTTTTCCATATCCTTTAAATGAGTTTCACTAAGAAATAGCTTTCTCTCTTTCAAGTAAATTATGTAACTTCTTTGCTTTTTCACAGACCTTAATGGGCACAAATTGTACTGGTGCAATATATTGAAAAATCACAACAAAAATAGAAAAAATGCTTCCTTCTTTCCAACACTACAAGTCACAAAGTAAGCCAAATAGAGGATAAATACATAAAAATACAGAATACCTAAAGTAGTGGATTTATCTTAGTAGGAAATACCTTCCTGCAGTGCTATAAAGCATTAAATTTTAGAAGAGGCATTTTTTATGGTTATCAGTCTAACCAGTTAGAGGAGCAGTATAACACTTAACTGAAAAATGGATGGCTCTCATCTCAAATGGACACAGTTTATTATGAACATAACTAATATACACAAGGAATGAAATTAAAATAGGAGATTCAAGCAGAAACAGGTGTGCAGGGAATTGTGTTATGATTTTCCTGTAGATAGCACAGTCTCTTTAAGTGAAATCCCCTATCCCTGATATTCTGAATTTCTCTAAACCAGACTTGAACAAAGCTGTTCAGAGAAGTACCAAAAAAATAAAAAATAAAATAAATATAACCCACGAGTAAGGGAATGGTTACACTAGAGTTTATTCATACCTTGGAATACTACATGGTAGTTAAAAATATGTCAGTATGGATAAATTTCAAAAACATAATGTTAGAAGCAGTGGTGATTGAAAGCTCCCATCAAAAAGATCCAAAACAGTGTGCAAATCCTGCACTGGCAATCGAGGTATCCAAGTTCTGTTGTTAGGACTGACTAGGTAGCTGGCATGACCCACAGAAAGGAAAGGAGTGCAGTGTGGTGCAGTGGCCCACCTGAGAGCCACATGGGGCAGGAGAGCCCCTACTCCCAGCCAAGGGAGGCAGCAAATGAGAATGTTAACCAGTCTGGGAAACTGTGATTTTTCCAAGGAACTGTGCAACCCACGGTTTGGAAGATCCCACACAGATGCCCACACCACCGAGGTCTTGACTCTCAACCATGGAGCCATGCAGATTCTCAACAGCCACTGGGCTAGAATCAGCCTAAGCCTACCGAGTTCCCAGGGAGAAGGGTGGCAATCACTACTGTGGCAGCTGCCTGTGGTCTAAGCCATCTGAGGTCCTTGTGGGAGTGGAGGCAGCCAACACTGCAGCTGCAGGACCTCCCTGCAAAAATTTCAACTCCAGCCAGGGGCTCAGGGGCAGAATTCTGGTCTTCCTGGGTCTGAGCCCCTAGCGGGAGGGGTGGCCATAGTCTCCATGGATGAGCAGGCTTAGTCTTTCTTCCTTCTAGCTCTGAGGAATCCAGGCAGCCCAGACGAGTGGGTTTCCCCCCAGCGCAGCACACCCCCTCCACCAAGGGACAGCCAAAGTGCCTTGTTAAATGGGTCCTGCTTCCTGTGCCACCCAAAGGGGTGAGACCCCCCAACAACAGGGGCTGTCAGATATCCTATACAGAAATGTTTCTACTGGTATAGGCTGGTGCCCCTCAAGGTCAGAAATCCCAGAGGAAGGAGCAGGCACCCATCTTCGCTGTTCTCTAGCCTCTTCGAGTGACATCTCTAGGCACAGGAGTGAACCAGATGAAAAGGGTCTGAAGTGAACTCCCAGCAAACTGCAGCAGCCCTACAGAAGAGGGAACTGATTATTGAAAGAAAAACAAACAGAAAGCAAGAACAACAGCATCATCAACAACAACAACAAAAAATCCCCACAAAGACCTTATCCAAGGGTCAGCAGCCTCAAAGACTGAAACTAGACAAAACTCCTGAAGATGAGAAAGAATCAATGAAAAAATGCTGAAACCCCAAAAGGCCAGAGTGCCTCTTCTCCAAATGATTGCAACGCCTCTCTAGCAAGGGTGCAGATCTGGATGGAGGATGAGCTGGATGAATTGACAGAAGTAGGCTTCCGAAAGTGGGTAGAAACAAACGTTGCTGAGGTAAAGAAGCATGTGCTAATGCAATGCAAAGAAGATAAGAACCTTAATAAAAGGTTAGAGGAGCTGCTAACTAGAATAACCAGTTTAGAGAGAAACACAAATGACCAGACGGAGCTGAAAAATGTGGCACAAGAACTTTGTGAAGCATACACAAGTATCAATAGCCAAATCAATCTAGTGAAAGAAAGGATATCAGAGATGGAAGACTATCTTGCTGAAATAAGGCAGGCAGACAAGTTTGGAGAAGAAAGAATGAGAAGGAACAAAGAAAACCCCCAAGAAATATGGGAATATGTCAAAAGACCAAACCTGTGACTGACTGGAGTACCTGGAAGAGATAAGGGAGAATGGAAACAAATTGGAAAACACACTTCAGGATGTTATCTAGGAGAACTTCCCCAAACTAGCAAAAGAAGCCAACATTTAAATTCAGGAAATACAGAGGACACCCTAAAATACTCCATAAGAAGATCAACTCTAAGATGCATAATTTTCAGATTCTCTAAGGTTGAAATGAAGGAAAAAATGTTAAGCTCAGCTGGAGAAAAAGGCCAGGTCACCAACAAAGGGAAGTCCATGGGACTAAGAGTGGATCTCTCAGCAGAAACGTTTCAAGTCAGAAGAAGGTGGAAGCCAATATTCAGATTCTTAAAGAAAAGAATTTTCAACCCAGAATTTCATATCTGGCCAAATTAAGCTTCATAAATGAAGAAGAAATAAAATCCTTTTCAGACAAGCAAATGCTGAGGGAATTCATCACCATCAGGCCTGCCTTGCAAGAGCTCCTAAAGGAAGCACTAAATAGGGAAAGGAAAAACTGGTACCAGCCACAGCAAAACACATGAAAATATGAAGACCAATGACACTATGAATAAAAGGCATGAACTAGTGTGCAAAATAACCAGCTAGCATCATAATGACAGGATCAAATTCACATATAAATATACTAACCTTAAATGTAAATATGCCAAATGCCTCAATTAAAATACACAGACTGGCAAATTGGATAAAGCATCAAGACCCATCCGTGTGCTATATTCAAGAGGCTCATTACACATGCAAAGACATATACAGGCTCAAAATAAAAAGATGAAGGAAAATTTACCAAGCAAATGATAAGCAGAAAAAAGCAAGGGTTGCAATCCTATTCTCTGACAAAACAGACTTTAAACCAACAAACACCAAAAAGGATAAAGAAGGGTGTTACATAATGGTAAAGGGATCAATTCAACAAGCAATACTAACTACCCTAAATATATATGCACCAAATACAGGAGGACCCATGTTCATAAAACAAGTACATAGAAACCTACAAAGGGACATAGACTCCCACACAATAATAGTGGGAGACTTTAACACCCTACTGTTAATATTAGATCAATGACACAGAAAATTAACAAGGATTATTCAGAACTTGAATTCAGCTCTGGATCAAGTGAACTTGATAGAGAACTACAGAACACCTCACCTGAAAACAATAGAATATACATTCTTCTCAGTGCCATGTGGTGCTTATTCTAAAATTGACCACATAATTGGAAGTCAAACACTCCTCAGTAAATGCAAAGGAACAGAAGTCATAACAAATAGTCACTCAGCTCACAGTGCAATCAAATTAGAACTCAGGATTATGAAACTCACTCAAAACCACACAACATGGAAATCAAACAACCTGCTCCTGAATGACTACTGGGTAAATAATGAAATTATGGCAGAAATCAAGAAGTTCTTTGAAACCAGTGAGAACAAGGAGACAACACAAGAATCTCTTGGATGGAGCTAAAGCAGTGTTAAGAAGGAAATTTAAAGCACTAAATGCTTACATTAGAAAGCTAGAAATATCTCAAATTGACACAATGACATCACAATTAAAAGAACTAGAGAAGCAACAGGAAACAAATAAAAAAGCGAGCAGAAGACAAGCAATAACTAAGATCAGAATGGAACTGAAGAAGACACACACACACACACACACACACACAAACACAAAATCCTTCAAAAAAATCAATGAATCCAGGAGGTAGTTTTTTGAAAAAATTAATAAAATAGATACACAACTAGCTAGACTAATAAAAAAGAAAAGAGAGAAGAATCAGATAGACACAATAAGAAATGATAAAAGGGATGTCACCACTGACCCCACAGAAATACAAACTACATTCAGAGAATATTATAAACACCCCTACACTAATAAACTAGAAACTCTAGAAGAAATGGATAAATTCCTGGACACATACACTCTTCCAAGACTAAACCAGGAAGAAGTATAATCTCTGAATAACAAGTTCTGAAATTGAGGCAGTAATAAACAGCCTGCCAACCAAAAAAAACAAACCCAGGACCGGACAGATTCACAGCAGAAATCTACTAGAGGTACAAAGAGAAACTGATACCATCATTCACGAAACTATTCCAAACAATTGAAATGGAAGGACTCTACCCTAATTCATTTTATGAGGCCAGCATCATCCTGGTACCAAAACCGTGCAGAGACATAACAAAAAAAGAAAACTTCAGGCCAATACCTCTGATGAACATCAGTGCAAAAATCCTCAATAAAATAGTGGCAACCGAAATCTAGCAGCACATCAAAAAGTTTATCCACCACAATAAAGTTGGTTTCATCCCTGGGATTCAAGGCTGGTTCAACATATGCGAATCAATAAACATAATTCATCACATAAACAGAATCAATGACAAAAACCATGTGATTATCTCAATAGATGCAGAAAAGGCCTTCAATAAAATTCAACATCCCTTCACGTTAAAAACTGTCAATAAACTAGGTATTGATGGAACATATCTCAAAATAATAAAAGCTATTTATGACAAACCCACAGCCAATATAATACTGAATGGGAAAAAGCTGGAAGCATTCCCTTTGAAAATCAGCAAAAAGATGTCCTCTCTCACTACTCCTATTCAACATAGTATTGGAAGTTCTGGTCAGGGCAATCAGGTAAGAGAAATAAATAAAGGGTATTCAAATAGGAAGAGAGGACATCAAATTGTCTCTGTTTGTAGATGATGTAAGACTGGATTAAGAAAATGTGGCACATATACACCATGGAATACTATGCAGTCATAAAAAAGGATGAGTTCATGTCCTTTGTAGGGACATGGATGCAGCTGGAAACCATCATTCTTAGCAAACTATCACAAGAACAGAAAACCAAACACCGCATGTTCTCGCTCATAGGTGGGAACTGAACAATGAGATCACTTGGACTTGGGAAGGAGAACATCACACACCGGGGCCTATCATGGGGAGAGGGGAGGGGGGAGGGATTGCATTGGGAGTTATACCTGATGTAAATGACGAGTTGATGGGTGCTGACGAGTTGATGGGTGCAGCACAGCAACATGGCACAAGTATACATATGTAACAAACCTGCACATTATGCACATGTACCCTAGAACTTAAAGTATAATAATAATAACAATAATAATAATAATAATAAAAGAAAATAAAGATTGCCAATCTTGAAAAAAAAAAATCCTATATTTAGAAAACCCCATGTTCTCAGCCACAAAGCTTCTTAAGCCGAAAAGCAACTTCAGCAAAGTCTTGGGATGCAAAATCAATGTGCAAAAATCACAAGCATTTTAATACACCAATGGACAAGCAGAGAGCCAAATCGTGAATGAACTCCCATTCACAATTGCTATAAAGAGAATAAAATACCTAGGAATACAGCTAACAAGGGACGCGAAGGACCTCTTCAAGAACTACAAGCCACTGCTCAAGGAAATAAGAGAGGACAGAAACAAATGAAAAAACATTCCATGCTCATGAATAGGAAGAATCAATATTGTGAAAATGGCCATACTGCCCAAAGTAACTTAAGGATTCAATGCTATTCTCATCAAACTACCATTAACATTCTTCACAGAATTAGGAAAAACTACTTTAAAATTCATATGGAACCAAAAGAGCCAGCATAGCCAAGACAATTCTAAACAAAAAGAACAAAGCTGGAGGTATCACACTACCCAACTTCAAACTCTACTACAAGGCCACAGTAACCAAAACAGCATGGTACTGGTACCAAAACAGACATATAGACCAATGGAACAGAATAGAGACCTTAGAAATAAGACCACACATCTACAACCATCTGATCTTCAACAAACCGACAAAAACAAGCAATGGGAAAAGGATTCCCTATTTAATAAATGGTGCTAGGAAAGCTGTCTAGCCATATGCAGAAAACTGAAACTGGACCCCTTCCTTACACCTTTTACAAAAATTAACTCAAGATCGATTAAAGACTTAACTGTAAAACTCAAAACTGTACAAACCCTAGAAGAAAACCTAGGCAATACCATTTAAGACATAGGCATGGACAAAGATTTTATGATGAAATCTCCAAAAGCAATTGCAACAAAAGCTAAAATTGATAAGCGGCATCTAATTAAACTAAAAAGCCTCTGCACAGCAAAATAAACTATCATCAGAGAAAACAGTCAACCTACAGAATGGGAGAAAATTTTTGCAATCTACCCATCTGACAAAGGTCTAATATCCAGAATTTACAAGGAACTTCAACAAATTTACAATAAGAAAACAAACAACCCCATTAAAAAGTGGGCAAAGGATATGAATAGACACTTATCAAAAGAAGACATTTATGAAGCTAACAAACATATGAATAAAAGCTCAACATCACTGATCATTAGAGAAATGCAAATCAAAACCACAATGAGATACCATCTCACATCAGTCAGAAAGGCTATTATTAAAAAGTCAAGAAACAACAGATGCTGGTGTTTCTATGGAGAAATAGGAATGCTTTTACATTGTTGGTGGGGATATAAACTAGTTCAATCATTGTGGAAGACAATGTGGCAATTGCTCAAGGATCTGGAACCAGGAATACCATTTGACCCAGCAATCCCATTACTAGGTATATCCCCAAAGGAATAAAAATCACTAAAAAATTTAAAGTTTTAAATATTGATTAAGAACTTCAGACATTTGTAAATGAAATGGTCCATGAACTATTATATCACTATCATTTCTGTCTAGTAAAATAACCATTTGAAAATAAAAAAATCATAATGTTGAGTGAAAAAAATTGATTACCAAAAAGATAAATATATAATAATATATACATAACACACAGATATACACACACATTTAAAACACACTGCAATAGTATATAGTCCTTATGGATACACCCATCAATAGAAGAAATATTTACAAATATATGGGGATGACCCACTGCAACTCCAGGATAGTGATTATCTTTGGAGTGAAAGGGTTAGAATCTGGATGTCACTATAAAATTTTATTTTGACAGAAAAAGATAAGTTACAAACATGACAAAATGTTAAAATTTGTTAAAGCTGGAAATCAGATAAATGGATGGATATTATTCTATGTTTTACCAGTTTGAAAGATTCTATTAAAAATTAAATCAAATACTTTACATACGTTTTACTATGGTCATCTGAGTATATTAGCCTATTATGACTAGAACTGAGCTATATCTTGCTTTTACATATTAACTACATAGTTATAACATTATAAACATATATGTTCTTTCATTTTCCCTCCCAAACCAAGGTAGGATAAAGTTCTCAGCTTTCCTTTACCATGACACCCCTCTCCCACAACCAAAACACTACTCTCAAACATTGCTACTTTAGCTTAGGCTATTTGTGACATTCTCAGCCCCATCTAAAAAAGTAAGGAGCAATCTCCTATTGAATATCAGATTTTCCCAGTGTCTTAATGACACAAGTGTCATGAATTATATCCTCATGGTCTAAAATAAATTTTAAAAGATGTTTAACATTCAGCTGGAAGGAAACTTAAACATCACTAAAATGTAGCTTGTCATTACAGCAATTTAACATAGGAAAATTCATAATTAAATGTGTCTTAAGCAAAATTGTCTAAAATGAATTAGCATATACTAGTATAATACATTTATATGAGGTTGTAGCTTACCCAACAGAATTATCAATCTTAATAGTAGTTGAAAATTACATTAATGTATAGAAGTGGAAAATGATTATTACACTAAGAAAAAAGTATATTTTTGATACTATATGGTACAATGTTAAAATTTACACATTCAAAAAGGAGAACAGAAGTTTTATTTGCCATTGTTTCACAGGATTTAACAAACCATAGAGAGACCATTATTCTGGAAATAATATGAAATCATGATTTACTTATCCTAAAAACCAAATCTCTGATTTCAAACAAATGGAGTAGAAGTGAGTATCATGATTTATAAAGAAAGATTCTGTGATGTTTAGAATTCAGACATTCCTGGACAATGTATAAGGAACAAATAAATTAGAGGGAAATGTAGGATGGGTTATTGTTTCAATTCTTATTTCTGGGTAAGAAAGATAATTCTTTCTTATTCTGGGTAACAATTCAGATAACAATCTGGGTAATATTCAGATAACAATTGTTATTCTGGGTAAAAAAAATTTGACATGAGCTCATCAGCAACTCATTATGTTACTTGAACCTATTGGATATACTGAATGCTTAAAAGATACAAATATATTGTCTGCTTTCCACTTATTTGTGCCATGTTTCAAAACATAATGAAACAAAGAAAGCTTTGTGCGAGTTGTGTTTAAATAGATTCAGCCTTGTGGAGGTGTTAAACAGTGAAATTCCTCAGGAAACTCAACCATGTGTTTTGTGCCTTATCAGTTCTGCATAAATAATGCAGCGAGTCTGCCAAATTAAGAATCTCATAATAGGTTGTTCAGTTGGTGTTATTAGTAAGAGACTGGGATTGGACTGTGCTCTGCTGAAGGAAACGGGTAGATGACATTGGTGGATAAGGAAACTGCACATTAGTGGCAAGAACACAAAATTTAAAATGACAGAATAAGTGTGAGATAGAAAAACAGACAATGAAAGGATTTGAAAGAAACAAAAAAGATTCTCTTAATTAAATGTGATTATGCTTCTGTTACTTAAAAAAGGAAATAAGAGTGTATTGGGACTTATTTTTCTGATCTTTACAATTAAGCACATGGGATTTTACCCCCACCTCCCATCTTCATTTCTTTTAAACTTTCATTTTTGGTGGATGAATGCTAAAGTAGGTCTCAGATATGACTAATTTTAGCCTGGAAGCTGTAAGAAACAAAAAGAATTTTGGAATGAAGGTTGTGAAATCAATCACTGGAATTTCTCCAAGTAATAATAGCATGTAGTTCTATTAAACATTGATAGATTCCTCTCCTAGATTTTTTAAAACACCATACATAATACTTACAGAAACAGGGTATTTGCAGTACAAAAAATTCTAAGTAGCCATTTTATTAAGGTCAAAAATACAGAATATTTCAGTTCCTAGGGCATCTTTAGAGTTTTGTTGTTGTAGTTGTTGTTTTTATTAAAGCACTTCTCAAAATTACATTGTTATTTTAAAAATAGCAACTACATTTGAATACTACTAATGTTGTACTTCATTAGATTCCTCTTAAAGGTGTTGCTTTAAATTGATGACCCAGATTTTCTATAGCTATTGTCACTGTCAAATAATTCAGAAAATGATTATTGAATGATTAGTGTATGTGAAAAAATGTGACAGATGCAGGGGTTGGAAATGAAAAGACCCTTGTAGCTAAGCCCTTGTACTTAGGGAGCTTAATGTCTAATAAGATATATTTGGGGAATGTTTGATTAGGGAAGGCTTTACGGAGAAAGTGGAGGTCGGACTGGGCTTTGAAGGATTCTTCAAATTTTAAGAGCCATGTCCAGAAGAAAAGAAGGACGTGGGTTCTGAAAACTTAAGAGTTCTAAGGAGACAGCTTTGTTTCAGGAACAGCAAAGGTGCTTGACATCATTGATCACCAGAGAAATGCAAATCAAAACTGCAATAAGATATCATGTAACCCCAGTTAAAAAGCCTTTTATCTAAAAGTCCTGCTCACCTGCATAAAAACAGGAAACAATGCTAGTAATTGATGTATATATAAAACACCTGTATGAATAAATTAAACCAGAGTATTTGAAATAAGAACATGCAGAAAGTTCTAAAATAAATTAGCCATTCAAAACTCAGAACCTCAGACACCTAGAGGGATCACTGAATTATTGCAATCAGTCCGTGAATGGAATTTGAGCCTGGGCACAGACTTAATAAATATTATCACTTGCAAATCTGCACCACTGTCTTTTGCTCTTGGCAAATATGCTCTTGGCAACTTTGTCCAAAAGAGTTTGCTGTAGATGTATGGATTTATTTCTAGGTTCTCTATTCCGTTCCATTGGCATATGTGTCTGTTTTTATGTCAATACCATGCTGTTTTTGTTACTATACCTCTACAGTATAATTTGAAGTCAGGTAATATGATTCCTCCAGTTTTGTTCTTTTTGCTTAAGATAGCTTGGATTATTCTTGGTCTTTTGCAGTTCCACACAAACTTGTTTTTTCTATTTCTGTGTAGAATGTTCTTAGGGATTGCATTGAATCTGTAGATTGTTTTGGGTGTGTGAACATTTTAACAATATTGACTCTTCTAATCCATGAACATGGAATCTTCCCTTTTTGTGTGTGTTTCCCCTTCAATTTCTTGATTCAATGTTTTACAGTATTTCTTTTGGAGATCTTTCATATCTTTGGTTAAGTTTACTCTGAGATATTTTATTTTATTTGTAGTTATTGTAAATGACAATATTCTCTTGATATCTTTTTCAGATTTCTTATTGACACCATATAGAAATGTTCCTGAGTTTTGTATGTTGAGTTTGTATCCTATAATTTTATTGAATCTACTTATCAGTTCTAATAGATTTCTTGTGGAGTCTTTATCATTTCCCAATATAAGGTCATATAATCTGCAAACAAGAATAATTGGACTCCTTCCTTTCCAGTTTGGATGCCTTTTATTTCTCTCTCTTCTCTAACTGCTCTAGCTAGGGCTTCCAGTACTACACTGAATAATGTTGGTGAAAGTGGGCATCCTTGTTGTGTTCCAGATCTTAGAGAAAAGGCTTTCAGTTTTCCCCATTCAGCATGATACTAGCTGTGGGTCTCTGTCATATATGACTTTTATTGTGTTGACTTATGTTCCTTCTTTACCCATTTTTAAAAAGATTTTTTCATGAAGGGATATTGAATTTTATCAAATGCTTTTTCTGCGTCAATTAAAATAATTTTTTATTTCACTTTTCAAATGAAATTTTTTCTTTCATTGTATCGATATGATGTATCACACTGATTGATGTGTGTATATTGAACCATCCTTGCATTATGGGGTAATTTCCAGTTGGTCATAATTAATGGCTCTTTTATTGAGTTGTGGAATTTGGTTTGCTTGTATTTTGTTGAGGATTTTTGCATCATTGTTCATCAGGGATACTTACCTGTAATTTTCTTCTTTCTTTTCCTTTCTTTCTTTTTCTCTCTTCCTCCCTCCCTCCCACCCCCCACCGCCCACCCCCACCCCCACCCTCTCTTTTTTTTTCCTTTCATGTATCTTTGTGTGGTTTTGGTGTCAAGTAATACTGGCCTTGTAGAATCAGTTTAGAAGTTTACCACCTCCTTCATTTTTTAAAATTGTCTGAGCAGAACTGGTATTAATTATTGTTTAAATGTTTTGTAGAATTCACAAATGAAGCAATCCAGTCCCAGGCTCTTTTTTGTTGAGAGACTTTTTATTGCAGCTTTCATGTCATTACTTGTTTTTGGTATGTTCAGGTTTGGAATTTCCTTCATGTTTTAATCTTGGTAGATTGTATATGTCTAACAATTGATCCATTTATTCTAGGTTTTCCAATTTATTGGCATATGGTTGTTCATATCAGCCTCTAATAATCCTTACCAAAGTATCAATTATAATATCTCCTTTGTCATATCTCATTTTATTTATTTTGGTCTTCTCTCTTTTCTTTAGTCTGGCTAAATGTCTGTCAATCTTATTTATCTTTTTAAAATACCAATTTTTGTTTCATTGCTCTTTTGCAGTTTTTCAATTCATTTATTTCTGCTCTGAACTTTATTATTTCTTTTTTCTACTAATTTTGGGTTTGGTTTGCTTTTGCTCTTGCAGTTCTTTATTATGCATCTTTAGGTTGTTTATGTAAAGTTTTTCTAGTTTTTGATGTAGGGGCTTATTACTATAAAGTTTCCTCTTAGTACTGATTTTGCTGTATCTCATAGGTTTTCATATATTGTATTTGCATTTTAATTTGCTTCATCTTTGAAAAAAATCCTGATTAATTTATTCTTTGACCCAGTGGTTGTTCAGAAGCATACAGTCCAATTTTCCTCTTGTTATTGATTTGTAATTTTCTATTGTGGTCAAAGAAGATACCTGATGTGATTTCAATTTTTTGAATGTTTTAAAACTTGTTTTGTGGCCTAACATAAGGCCTATTTTTTAGAATAACCCATGTGCTGAGAAGAAGGTGTATTCAGCAGCACTGGATGAAATATTCTATAAATATCTACTGGGTCTATTTGCTCTATAGTGCAGATTAATTCCCAAGTTTCTTTGTTAATTTTCTGTCTGGATGGTCTGTTCAATGCTAAAAGTGGCGTGTTGAAGTCTCTAGTCCTTATTATTTTGAGGTCTATCTCTTCTGAGTGCTGATATATTTGCTTGATATACCTGGGTGTTCCCATGCTAGGTGCATATATATTTACTTTTGTTATATCTTCTTATTATATGATGATAATGGGTTTGACCACTTTATCATCATATAACATTCTTTGTCTCTTTTTTATAGTTTTTGTCTTGAAATCTATTTTACCTGATATAAATATAGCTATTGTCACTCTTTTTTGTTTCCATTTGCGTGGAATTTTTTTATCTCTTTATTTTTAGTCTTTGTGTGTCTTTATAGGTGAAGTGTGTTTCTTGTAGGTTGCTTTTTAAAAAATTCATTCAGACACTCTATGTCTAACACTTGTAGAGTTAAGTCTATTTACATTCAATGTTATTATTGATAAGTAAGAACTTACTCCTGCCATTTTGTTATTTGCTTTCTGTTTGTTTTGTGGTCTTCTTTCTTTCCTTTCTTCCTTTTTGTGAAGGTGATTGTCTCACATGGTATGTTTTAATTTGTTGCTTTTTATTTTTTGTGTGTCTACTATATGTTTTTGTGATTTGAGGTTACCATAAGATTGCAAGTCACTTCTTATAACTCCTTATTTTAAACTGCTAACAACTTAACTCTGATTGCATAAACCAACAAGCAAAGAGAAAATTAATAAAAATTCTACACTTTAACTTTATCCCCCCATTTTTAAACTTCATTTGTTTTATGTCTTATTATACTGTCTATCTCTTGGAAAGTTGCTGTAGGTATTATTTTTGATAAGTTTATCTTTTAGTCTTTCTCCTCAACATATGTGCAGTTTACAAACAATAATTACAGTGTCATAATATTTTGTGTTTTTCTGTGTACTTACTATTAACACTGAGTTTTGTACTTTCAGATGATATTTCTTATTGCTCATTAATATCCCTTTCAGATTGAAGAACTCTCTTTAGTATTTCTTGTAGAACAGGTCTAGTGTTGAAATAACTCAACTTTTGTTTCTCTGATAATGTCTTTATTTCTCCATCATAGTCTGAAGAATATTTTTGCTAGATAGGATAATTTTTTTTTCTTCAGCACTATAAATATGTCATGCCACTCTCTCCTGGCCTGTATAGTTTCGAGTGAAAAGTCTGCTGCTAGACCTGTTGGAACTCCTTTGTATGTTATTTGTTTCTTTTATCTTGAAGAAGGCATATCTCTCTATAACTATCACAGCTGGGAATAAGCTGGGTCACACCTAAAGCCAGCACTGCTCTGAATCTCACCCAAGCCTTCCAGCAAGTACTTCCTGGGTACCATGGCTGATTATTCAAGACCCAAGGGCTTTTTAGTCAGCAGATGATGAATTCTGCCAGGACTGAGTTCTTCCCTTCAAGGCTGCAAGTTCCCTTCTGGTCCAGGGTGTGTTTAGAAAAGTCATCCAGAAGCTAGGGTCTAGAATGGTGGTCTCACAATTCTGCCCCATGTCCTAACCTACTGTAGCTGAGCTGGTATTCAGGTTACAAGACAACGTCCTCCTTATTCTTCCTTCTTCCCTCCTCAAGCAGAGGAAAGGAGTCTCCCAGAGCTGTGGGCTGCACTGCCTGGGGTTGGGGGAGGTGCAACTCAAAGACTCTTTTGGCCACCCTGGCTGGTATCTCATTAGGTTGTGTGCACTCCAAGTCCACTGGGATCTGCCCAGGAATTGCAATCTTTGTTACCTAGGCTGCCTTTCAAGTTTACGTAGGACCCCAGAGCATTTTAGGTTGTGGTGGAGGGACTTGCCAGAACTCAGATTCCAACTGCTGGGATGGACAATTTGCCTCTGGCTAGGTCTGGTCTAAATGCTTCCTCTGTGAGCACTGGCTGAGTTTTGTCCCAAGATGCATTCTGCTGTGACAAGACAGTACTGAGTTCCAAAACAAAGTCCACAATCACTGTGCTCTTCCTCCCCTAAGCACGCAGACTCTTCCACTGTGCCACACAGCTGCTGGGGGATGGGGAAGGGGTGGTGTCAGCGATTCAAGACTGTCTTTTCAATCCTCTTCAGTGCCTCTTTCCTTAACATGTTAAAACCAGATACTGTGAGTGTTCACCGGACTTTTGGCTCTTATGAAGGTGCTTTTACGTGTGGATAGTTGTTCAATTTGGTGTTCCTGTAGGGTGGGGAACTATTTCTAGAGGCCTTTATTCAGCCGTTTTGCTCTGCTTCCTCTAATTATAGTTTTTAGTTAATATATTATGAATATATGTATATATGAACAAATATCCAGCTTATAAATCATTTTAAAATGTTGACCAATATTTTGTTGTATTCTGTACTTTAAATATTCCCCTATTATTGAAGATTTAAGTTGTTCTAATATTTCACTATAATAAACAACGCTGTTACAAACATTCTTGCCAGAGCTAAATATGATTTACATCCTTAATTACTTATTTAGGATAAATTCCTACATGTGAAATTGCTAAATCAAAATGTGTATGTTTTTAAGGATTTTAATATATAGTGCTAAATTGACTTCTCAAGCATTCTATTATTATATACTCCTTCCATAAAGCTGTAAGACCACTAGTTTCCCTGCTAATGTGAAACAATATTATATCTTAAAAGGGGCATTTTAGAAGTTTCCAAGCTGCAGCTGAATGTTGTGTAAAGTACATAGAGAATCACAACATATTCAAATGTCTTTTGCATGAGTCCCAGATCAGCAGGCAGATTTACTATGAATGTCAAGAACTACACATAGTATTTATCATCGACCACTCACAGGTTTCTAACAGATACTCAATTTGTTGAAAACCCTTTTCTTCTTAGCCTCAAAGAATTACAATCCAAGGTGCACTGAAAAAGAAATCAACACAGTATAAAATTCCTATTCTCCCCAAATGCACAAACATGTGAGAAAGTCAGCGTTGCCTTGAAGAGAGTCTTGTTACTTCAACAGGAGCTATATCTACAAAGAAGAGAAAGAGATGAGTAAAGATATTGGCTCCAAAATATGGTAGCATTCTTCCAACTCATCCACAAAGAAGAGAGCCAAAGAATTGGAATTTTCCTCAGTTTGAGGAACCTAGAAAAAGTGCCTTCTGACTATACATTCACTTCTTTCTGTACACAACAAAAACATTGATTTGTTAGCTCTGGTTATAGTGGTTAAAAATCCAAAAATTTTTGCTTCCATTTGATCTATTTAAGTGATATCTATTCCATTTCAGATAACTGGAAACTATCCTTTGAAAGAAAGTGTAGGGCTCAGAAGCTTGTAGGAGTAATCTGTATTAATTACCCTTGGAAATCTCTAACTACTCACACATTTTAATGACATTCACATACAGCTATAAAACGAAAACAATAAATATTTCTTCTGAGAGAGAGAAAGATAATGTAAACAAGCAAGAGAGAAACTGAGATTTTAAAAAATTGAAATTCTTTATGACT
Organism: Macaca mulatta; assembly: GCF_049350105.2. Lineage (NCBI taxonomy): Eukaryota > Metazoa > Chordata > Mammalia > Primates > Cercopithecidae > Macaca > Macaca mulatta. Next base: position 111,534,931 of record NC_133412.1, read on the forward strand.
TAGATTCTATATTTAATTCTATACCTAGCTCCTTTCTCCTGATTTGGTAACCTATCCTGCTTTTCCTCAGAAATGTCAGGTCATCCTGTCCTGATGCTTCTTTTTATTTGGCTCCAGTTTCCCCTAAAATTCACAAGTCCTAATAAATGAAGCTCCCCCAGTGTCTGGTTTTTTTGTTGTTGTTTGTGGTGTTTCTTTCCCCCTAGAGAGAGGAACTCTAAAAACCCCAGGCAAGAATTCAAAATCACTTTGTTCAAATAAACTGACCATGGAAAAAGGTTTGCCTTTCTGGACTATTATTGAAATCCTTCAAGGATATAGACAAGTCTGCAGAGCAAGGGGAATAGGACGGAGCCCTAAGGAAGAAGAAGTGAAATAGTTCAAGTTCAGCAGCTGTTATTTAGGCTTGAAAGTTACAGAGCAGTTAAAAGGATTTATAGAAGTTCAAAACAGTCCGGGATATAAGGAGGAGAAATATCAATACAACATCCTAAAATGAAATAATCTAGACAGATGATATAAATTGCTGCCCTAAAATACAAGTTACCAAATTTGACCTAAATCATAAACACTTATCAATCAAAAGTTTGCCTCAAGAATGAAAGTGATGCCAATGTCTTGCATTACGATGATGTTGACAACTGAGATTTATTGGGAAATTGTTGGAGAAAAACAGAATTTACAGAAAAGTTACAAAGATAGTACAGAGAATTTCCTTATGCCCTTTATCCTATTGTTAACATCTTTACAGTCCCATAGTAACTTTGTCAAATATAAGAAACCAACCTTTGTATATTGTAACTTTACTCAGATTTCACCAATTTTTTCCCAACGTACTTTTTCTGTTTCAGGATTCCATTAAGGTTTCCACTTTATATTTAATCATCATGTCTCCTTAGGCTCCTCTTGGCTGTGACAGTTTATCAGAATTTCCTTATCCTTTCTAATTATGAGTTTTGAGAAGCACTGATGAGGTTTTTAATTTTTGTTCTTTGTTTTCCTGAATATACCTCAATTTTGATTTTTCTGATATTTTTCTTTTTTCTTTTCTTTACTTTTTTTTTTTGAGACAGGGTTTTGCTCTGTCACCCAGGCTGGAGTGGTACCATGGCACAATCTTGGCTCACTGCAGCCTCTGTCCCTCCCAGCTGAAGAGATCCTCTGACCTCAGCCTCCCAAGTAGCTGGAACCACAGGCATGCATCACTATGCCCAGCTAATTTTTTTTGTATTTTTAGCAAAGACAGGGTCTCCCTATGTTGCCCAGGCTGGTCTTCAACTCCTGACCTCAAGCAACCAGTCTGCCTCAGGCTCCCTTCTGGGATTACAGTCATGAGCCACTGAGCCCAGCCTCACTGATGTTTTTCAAATGGTTAGACTAGGGTAATGGGTTTTGCTGAACAAACCCCAGAGAGGTAAACTGCCATTTCCAGAACACCCACTTATTTTTTTAAAGATGGAATTAGTAGATTTTCCCAAAGCTTTTGAAACATTTTTTTCTGTGATTTCACTTCCTAATTAAAATTCAAAGTCTATTATAATATAGTGATGTCAGCAAGGCTGCCATGACCTTTTTCATCAAGAACTTTTTGAATCTGGAGTTGTGACTCTTTACCTCAGCAGTGATATCATTTCTCTCCAGTGGAGAAACTTAACGGCTGCCATGCTGTGTTAAGTCCTAACTCAACTATGAGAATATGACTGAAGGAAATACAAAATCAAAATGACTGAATGATACAGACGCTATCCTGGGTGACCATCTGGCATTCACTCTCAATTTTTGTTCACTGTACCTACCTCGTACTTTCAGGGTGTAAAGGTCAGCTCCTCACTTTCCCAGTCACTTTTGCATTTGATTCGCTGCTGGCCTACAAGATGAAAGCTATCTCTTGGGGTAGTGTAGGAAATAAACAGTTTCTCTTAGATAAAAGGCAAGAAGCATGGCAGAAAAGCCCTACTCTCACCCATTCTGATGTGGATGTGTGAAGATGAGTGAATTGAAACTGTTTCAGGCATGAGGCAACAGCCTAATATGAAAATCCAAATGCTGAGAATGAGAAAACAGAAGATGGAAAGAGAACAAGCCCAGATTCTAGAAGATCTCATAGAGCCAGGAAATTAATTTTAGGACCACTAAATAAACTCTTGATATCCTTGCTAGTCATCAGATTTGCAGCCCAAAGCATCCTTATATGGAACAATATTTGGCATTTCTCATGTTAACTTAGAGAAAATAAATTGGTGAACCACAGACATGTTTTGTTTTGCCTATACAATTTTAAAAAGAAAGTTGGTCTTTAAAATCAGTCAATTTTATAGAAAAATAAATTCTCCCTCCCTTTGAAAAATCAGCAAATCTGGCAACACGTGGCTCACAGGTATAACTGCTAACAATTACCTGGAACTAGGTAGCAACTGCCACTTTCAGATGTGACCTGTGCTCTGCTCTTCAGTTCTTGTAGGCATCTGTGAAAAACCCTTAATATCAGGCTTTAAGACAAATTTCTATGGATGCCCCTTTCGACTTTCTTTTCAATTTTGCATAAGAAGAATGATCTTTAATTTTGGAAGAATACACCCAATGAAAATAACAGAAACATCACTCTGACAAATTTTCCACCCCTTTATGATACTATATCTCCTTCCTTTGTCTTCCTCTTCTCCCTGCCTTCTGGTCTCCCACAGAGCTGCTGAGGAAAAACAAGTTAGGATTAGCTTTTCAAGTAACATTTTAAGATGTTTTACTTAGGCAAGAAGCTCCTGTAGTCAGTCAGGAAAAAATTTAAACTCTTCATAAATCCATTTACTCTCTCTAGAAATGCACCCAACTCATTATTTTAAATGGAGCCTAACAAGAGTTTACAGTCTAAGTTTTCTAACTAAAGAAGTGTAATGCCTACTCTATAAAACATGTTCCAGTGCTGGATGCAAAAACATGACCCTTGGATTATAGCTTTTTTGGGGGGGCATTTTCCATATCACCAAAAAGAATGAGAGTGGGGAGATTGTCGAGCAAAACATTCTGAGCCATCAGTGAAATTTCTATGGTTGGGAAGATAAATATGATGTCATTATTGATAAAGCTATTTGATAGGAGGAAGGTTAAGTTTGTTATTGCTTCCACAAAGAGCAAGCATGACACTTTTTTGAAGTGAAACTCTTGAGACTTGCCTTAATATAGAAGCATCATCTTCAGCATCATTTCCTGACCTCAGCAGAGGCCTCCTTGTGGCAAACCCTCCAGTGCATCAGCTACAGAGGTTAGAAACACACAGCACAGAAAATGTGAAAAAATGGGCCAAGTGCAGTGGCTCATACCTGTAATCCCAGCACTTTGGGAAGCCAAGGCTGGTGGATCACCTGAGGTCAGAAGTTTGAGATCAGCCTGGCCAACATGGTGAAACCCCATCTCTACCAATAATACCAAAAAAAAAAACAAAAAAAATTAGCCAGGCGCCATGGCACACACGTGTAATCTCAGCTACTCAGGAGGCTGAGGTGGGAGAACTGCTTGAACCTGGGAGTATGAGGCTACAGTGAGCTAAGATCGCGCCACTGCACTCCAGTCTGCACAACAGAGCAAGACTCTGTCTCGAAACAAACAAAACACACACACACACACACACACACACACACACACACAACAAGTGGGGCAGGCCAGAAGTTAGTGCCTAGGCAAACACCCTGTGATTGGTGGAACTTGAGGAAAGGGAACACAGTCTATTTAAAGGAGATCTTGCCAGTAAGCTATAGATGCATGTTACAGCCAGGTTTGTGAGATAGGTTGTAGTTTCACATACCTGTAGCAGGTCTCCAGCCTTATTTAATTTTACAATGAGAATATTTTTTGACATTTGTAATAATCTAACCTGATGTTTAGTACACTGTAAGAAATAGGGATGGCTATGAGCAGGACTTTTACACAAAATGGTCTCTGTTATTCCAATAATGATTCCCATGAAACATGTTGGTTACTTTTGTTTTGCTTTTTACTTTGTCTGAAAGATCAGCATTTATCATTTTCAAAAGCTATTTCTTATTTAATTTCTAATCTCTCTCAAACTACTACTTTTTAAAAATTTTTTCCTACTTTAATTACAAATACTCTTTAGGAGGGTCCCATACATTCATTACAGTTTTCTCTAAAATCATAATATAAAGCAGGTTTCCCTGAAGGGAATCATATGTTTCTATAAAAATCATGTTATAATGGGGAGGAGGATAAACCACTTAATAAATCAGTCATAACAAAGAAAACATAATAAATATAACCAAAAACCTACTATACATTCATTTCCATGGTAAAATTATGCTTCTAATCATATAAAATGAGCATAAATGTATTATATAATAATCTAAATCCATATATAGATACATGCATTGATTATACAAAAGGCCTCAATATATCTCTAAGTCTGTCTTTATATATATATATTTAACTGAACACATAAAACTATATCATAAAATTGACCTAAAACTCATGTAAGACTTGCAATAAATATTAATTGATAATTCAATAAATCTGTTTGACTTCTTAGCATTTAGAAATGATTTGGGACAGATACAATTTGGATACTTATAAATTGTCTCAAGAAATATGTCACAAAAGTTTGATTGGTATATTGCTTTTCCTTTGAAATTTTTTCTTTTGATAAGCAGAAACATTCTCTCTGTGAAATTCTTGCTTCCCTCAAGGATTGCAAAGGTCTCCAGTTCTTATTTATTGTCCTTGTCCTTGTTATATGTGTTCTTGTGGTTACTGCTGATGCTGATGATGATTTAAAAAAAAAAAAAAAAAAAAAAAAAAAAAAAACTTTTTTTTTTCTGTCTCTTTGGTTAAAGTTTTCAGATTTCCAGTGAAAAAATTTTTAATAAAATCGTATAGGTAATCCCATCATTTAAAAGTACACACCAAATATATTTATTAGAAATGTATTTTTATAAGCTTAAGTTAAAAAATGTTACTTCTTACAAATTCAATCAGTGAGAATACTAGGTATATGAAGCTGAACACAAAAAAGTGAAAACAGAAACAGTGAATAACACTTGCAGTGTTATATCAGCTTTGACATCCAATTTGTTTCCAGGCTATTTATCTGGCTGCACATTATTAGAAAATACAAATAAACAGGGATGAAAATGCCAATCATTCAATAAAATAATAGCTTATCATCTCAGGATTTTTAATTAAACTTATTCAAAATCTTGAAGGAAGATGAGTATCTTTTTGTTAAAAAATAAATAACGAAGCAAATTTAAACTATAAAAATCACTTATATTCCACAAATCTATATATTATATAGAATTCTACACACACATATACCCCTACATACAGATATCTCAAAATTAAAAAGGAGTCTGGGCCTGAGAAATTCCTGAACAAACAAAACCAACTAGGCTTGAAAAAATAGCCTTAACCCTGCTTAAACTGCAAACATAAGTGAAACAACTCAGGTCACTTCTGGCACATGCCTATGTTAGACAAAAAGAAAACATAACCTCAGCCCATCATAAGAGGTCAGTTAACTTACAGTTCTGTAACAAGAAATTTTCCGACAAAGTAAACCAAAAAGGACAATTTTATAATTGCAACCAATCAAATCATTTATTCATCTTGTTTCTGTATCCGCCCCATATATACTTGCCTCTGACGCTTTGTCATTGGAACACTAAATTTAGTTTGGTGTTCCTCAGTTCATGAATGGCTACTTATTCAAATAAACTCTTTAAAATTTGTTCCTCAGATGTTTCTTTTACAGTATATTAAGATGTTATTACTACACCATACATGTGCTTGCATCCTATGAAGATCTTCCAGGTAGAGGCTTAAAAGTATTTAAGACTCTGTTGAACACTCTCAAGCATTTCATAAATTATTGATAACCCACTATACCAAACACCAAATCATTATTTGTAAAGACAAATAAAATAATAATTGTGGAAAAATTGCACAATATAGACAAGATTGATTATATTTTGTTGCCTTATTTTATACTTGTACAAATCCCACAATGTTGGTATTCTTGAAGAAATGGATATAAGTGGTAAAACTGGCAATTAACTGTATCAAATGATCAAAGTTGCAATGTGTAAAGGACCAAATGAAAGGAATTCCTAGCGTTTCACTGACATTGTGGGTTAAACAGAATTCTGTGATCTAATCTGAGACATGAGACACAAACCCAAAATATACATTCAAAAATGTTGCTGATAGTTCTGTTGATTAACAAGATTGTTTATTTGTGAAAATGTGATTTAAGAGCCAAACAATGCTTATGCACATGAACTTTTGTGTAAAGTCTACTTATAACTTTAGAACTTCTCTTATTATCCTAGTCGTTATATCTACTTTAAAACATTGCTTCCTAAAACTAAAATATTTGACATTGAAAATTTTTTTTGAATTTTATCATTAATTTTTGGTATGTTAATGGTAGAAAAAGATAATGGTAATAAATGTTCATAAATTTAAAATATGTGTTAAATGCCAGGAACTGTATCAAATAAATAAATGCTGTCCCACTTCATCCTACAAATTACCTTATTATAAATGTCATTTAAAAAATAAGAAGACAGGGCTCCAAGGAAGTGTAGCTTTTGTCCAAAGTCACAATACGATTCAGTGGCTAAGCTGTGACTTGAACCTGAGTCTAATTATTCCAAGGTCTTCCTTCTTTACATCACAGTATATCTTCTCCATGGGTTAAAAAAAAAAGGTCTTCAAAAACAGATAATAAAAGGAGAACACTGCGGTACTTGGACTTCATGATTCCCTCTAGATGGGCTTCCTGGTGAATCTTGAAAATGATTGGGAACTGATAGACCTCTGTACCAAGGGATTTTCCATATTCTTTCATCCTCCAGTCTAGAAATGATCCCCTCTTATATGTTTCTGAAATTCCCTGAATTTACATTACTTTCATTAATTAATCAATTTTTCTGAGACAGGGTCTTGCTCTGTTGCCCGACCTGGAGTGCAGTGGCACTAATGTAGCTCACTGCAGCCTCGAATTCCTGAGCTCAAGCAATCCTCCCACTTTGGCATCTCACAGTGCTGGGATTACAGATGTGAACCACTGTGCCTGGCCCTGAATTTACTTTTAATATGATACACTATAATTGTCTATCTATACACTTTTCTCTTTTGCCGTAAGACTGTAAATAATTTGAGGGCAAAAATGTTTTGTCTTTTATCTTTATATCACCAATGCTTAGTTAAGTGCTTGTCTTACTACATAGCACAAAGCCTGCTTGATGGTCAATAAATGAAATGAATGGATGAACAAAAATATGGAACTGTTACCTTAATTCTAGACCAGTCTTTGACTAAATAAACAAGATAAAGTGTAAAAAATCAATTTTACTTACTATTTAGTTTATTAAGAGACATCAAATTTTACTTGCTACTTCTACTTCCTCCTTGTAGAATACAGATTCCCTTTGCTCAAGGATTGCATGAAGATTAGTGCAATAATATTCAAAAATGTTCAGAGTTCCTTGAAAAAAAAAAAGTCTTAAAACAAAAGTAAGTTATAATGGTTCTTATTTTATGCAAAGAAGTATATAGGGTACATTTCTTATGTTTTATGCTTTTTAGAAAATATGGATAGCTTATTTCTTCTGGATTAAAAACAGGCAACAGTATCTAAAACAATTCAATTATTCAAGAAAGGAAACATATTTTTCTTTCTTCTCTTACAATTTAAAATCATCACCATGTAATGCAATTAAGCAGATGGCTAGTATTGTAAGAAGACATTCTTTCTTTTAATTTCTGTTACAAAATTGGAAACTTTTTTGCCAATATGTTGGTAATTAGTTTCTTAGTATATGTGCCAGCAAAATTTAAAAAAAAATGGAAACACTTTTTGAACAATGAGACTACAAAAATAAATTGCTATTTTAGATCACGAGTTTTCTGGGTCCTTCTTCACATCGTTCATCCTTTTCCCACCTACTGAAATTTTACTACTGGCTTTTCTTACTTCTTCACATCGTTCATCCTTTTCCCACCTACTGAAATTTTACTACTGGCTTTTCTTATATTTTGCTAACCTCAAGTTAAGCAATTCCTCAACTGAAAGTAACACCCTTCATTCTAGACTTAGTCCTCAAAAGTGCTATTTAACTGCAAAAAGATAGATGCTCGACCGAAACTTTTCACTGGTAGCCCTTATAATGTGTGAACACTAAGATAACTGGAACCCAGCACCTGCAGCTATTTACTTCTAGATCTGTGAAAAAAAATTTTAAAGAACAAAATTGCCGGGTGCAGTTGTTCACACCATAATCCCAGCACTTTGGGAGACTGAGGTGGGAGGATCGCCTGAACCCAAGAGTTTGACACCAGCCTGTGCAACACGGCAAAACAGTCTCCACAAAAAATAAAAAAATTAGCCAGGTATGGTGGCATGCACCTGTGGTCACAGCTACTTGGAAGGCTGAGGTGGGAGGATCACTTGAGCCTGGGAGGTCAAGGCTGCAGTTAGCCATGATCATGCGACTGCACTACAGGCTGGGTGACAGAGTGAGACCTTGTCAAAAAAAAAATTATAAATAGTAAGGAAGTGATATTTAATTAAAATCAAATTCCTTAGACATTCATTTATGATTTTCATCACTTGTGGAATCTAGTATTAATCATATTAATGGTTCCACCACCCTGATAATCCAATTCTAGGAGAGATAAGTCAGAATTTTCTAGGGAAATGATAAAGCAACAAGTATCCTCCAAGTCTGTAGTGGAAGGTCTCATTTTCTGTAGAGCAAAATGGTCTGAGTGGGGAAAAAAATACTGATCTCAAAAGAAATCAGCACACTTGGACTTAAGTCTTGGGTCTTTTCTTAACTAGTTACATGCTCTTGAACAAGTCACTTGAGCACTCTTGACCTTGGTTTCCTGATCTGTGAAATTATAACATCAGGCCTGATAAGTTCTAAGATCTTATCCCAATGTAAAATTCAATTAAATTTTTAAAAAATCAATATTCCTTGATGATTCATGAAGATAGGTAAATGGATTATCCTTATGAATATCAGTTCTCATTCTACACAGGCAAGAACTTGAACAAAGACTCTATTTTTAAAGTTTTAAAAACCCGGCAGGGCATGGTGGCTCATGCCTGTAATCCCAGCACTTTGGGAGGCCGAGGTGAGTGGATAACTTGAGGTCAAGAGTTTGAGGCTAGCCTGGACAACATGGTGAAACCCTGTCTCTACTAAAAATACAAAAATTAGCCGGGCATGGTGGCAAGCACCTGTAATCCCAACTACTTGGGAGGCTGAGGCAGGACAATTGTTTGAACCTGGGAGGCGGGGATTGCAGTGAGCCGAGATGATGCCACTGCACTCCAGCCTGGGTAACAGAGCAAGACTCCACTGCAAAAAAAAAAAAAAAATTGTAAATACTGTTAAAATACATTCATTTTATTATTTATTTTGAATATAAAACCATTCATCCACTTAAGAAACAACATGCTGGTGAATGGGTTTATAACAATCAAGACTTCTTTACCCAGTGTTGCAATATAGATGAAGTCTGTGATTTTGCTCTAACCTCTCTTGATACTGGCTGCTTGTAGAGAGGGAGACAAAAGAATAGGTCTGGAAAACAAAAATAAAGTGGATTTTAACTTCTTGCATATATACATACATGTGAAAAATACGGCAAATATCAAACAGTAATTTTTGTTAATTTGTTATTCTGTGTGTTGAGTACACAAGCAAATTTATCTTTTCTATAATGGAGATAAATTGTCAATGCAAATCATGCAGTAAATTTGCAAAATTAACTACAAATATCATTTTAAACATTCAAAACTTGAATAATGACAGCAAGGAGGGCCTGAGGATTCATTGGGTACAGACCTAACTCCAAAGTGCATAACTATTTATGGCCTTCTTACGTAAAAACGTAAGAAATGCTGGTCAATTCGGAGGAACCTCTGTTTATTTTAGTACAGGGATGTATCAAACTAAATGAAGATGCAAGTTCTTGAAGCACATTAAATTCAGCAAGTTAATGTGCTTTGATCTATGAAGGAAATTGCCATTATTATTATCATCTATCCAGATCCTCCTGTACGTGGCTCCTACCTGTTGTCCACTGATTCTGGGATCCTGGGACAATGGGAAGCTATTAGCCTTTCAGTTCATGGAGGCATAAATAGATCTGGACACTGGAGTGCCAGAGTCTATAGCAACAGACAAAACATTTAATCTATACCTCAGTTTCTTCATCTGTAAAATGAGGGTAATGACACTTAGGCATAAAGCTATAAAACCTAATGAGATAATAGACACAGTACTTGGCACATAGGAAACTCTAAGTAAGTGTCCATTATTATTGAAGGAATACTCACAAGCTATCAACTGGGAACAAATATTTGCTACAGATATGTGAAGGATTCAGCTTTGACAATGTAAATATTCATACTGAAAGAGATTCCCCTCCCTTGCTTTTTATATACAGAAAATTCAAGGAAATAAATAGAGGATAAATAAATGGCTAATAAATGGTCAATAAGTAGCTAATAGATGTGAAAAATATTCAACCTACTTACTAGATAACTAGAAAACTAAAATAAGGGCATGCAAATTATAAAAAAAAATAATGTAATCCCATATTTAACCACTCGAATTGTCAGAAGATTTTGCTTATTTGTTTAAGTCATCCTTACTTCTGATGTGGTAAGTCCAGCATTTTTTAGGAGATGGCAGGAAAAAAGTTTGTTCAGGAATTTTAGGAGAATATTTCAGAATTTATATTAAAGATGTCAAAAATTTAATTGCATTAAGGCTACTTTAGAGTGTTGTACTAGGAAGATAATCAGAACTATAGACCAAAATATATATACAACACAGTGTTTCCAATTTTTCACTATTATGAATATTTCTATTGTTTAACAATAGAATGTAATTAAATGAATTGTGGTTCATACAAATAAGATTCATGCAGACATTTTAAATTATGTTTTTGAATAGTACAAATGACACAGAAAATGTAATATATAATTAAAGTATTAACAGGAACAAAGCAGTGCACAAACATGATATTTACCCAATTTGTTGGGCAGACATAGATACAAAGTACCAAAACAATATATCAAAATGTGACAATTTAAAAAAATATTTTATTGCACATCTAGTTCATATTTGTTGAATAATGATCAGAAAACATATATAAACAAAAAAGAAAATCACAATTCTATCAAGCAGAGATGAACAATATTAACAGCTTCTGAACATTTCCATATATATGTATTTTTTAAATAAAAATTGCATCATATTGCACACAATTTCAAACCTTGTTTTTGCTATTTTCTCAGTTTTTTATTGTAAAGAGCAGTGTAATGCATAGCCAAGTAATTAAATATTTGCATTATTCTTAGTAATTTCCTTAAAATAAATTCTTACAAATAGATTTGGTAGCTCAAACTTTGCACCCGTTTTTAGAACACTTTCCCCTTCCCGCTCCCTTTCCCTTATCCTTTCCTTCCTTTTTCTTAAGATGGAGGCTCACTCTCTTGCCCAGGCTGGAGTGCAGTGGTGCAGTCAGAGCTCACTGCATCCTCAAACTCCTAGGCTCGAGAGATCCTCCCACCTCAGCCTCTCAAGTAGCTGGGAATACACATATGTGCCATCAAGCCTGGCTAATTTTTTTTCTTTTTTGGAGAGACAGGGTCTCACTATGTTGCCTAGTCTGGTTTCCAACTCCTGAACTCAAGTCATTCTTCTGTCTCGGCTTCCCAAAATGCTGGGATTACAGGTATAAGCTACCTGGCCCACCAATACATCTTTCTGAATACATATTCATCCTATTAGTTGTATTTCGTGGGAGAACCTTGACTTGTCCACGGCCATTAAGAAGGGCACATAAATTTATACTGCCACCAGCAGCATATCAAAGTCCCCAACTGTCTGCATCAAGGAAAGCTAAAGCTACTTGTTCTTAATTTTCTTTATTTACCAATTTGACACAAAATACTACCACATTGTTTTAATTTCTATTTTTATTAGTTAAATATAGATATTGTCATATTTTTAATAACTATTTTTATTTTTTTCAATGAGTTGCCTTTTCATCCTTTTGGGTATTTATATGCATATACTTTGGGGTTTTTTTGTTTGTTTATTTTTTTTATTTTTATTTTTTCTGAGACAGAGTATCACTCTGTCGCCCAGGCTAGAGTGCAGTGGCGTGATCTCGGCTCACTGCAAGCTCTGCCTCCCGGGTTCACGCCATTCTCCTGCCTCAGCCACCCGAGCAGCTGGGACTACAGGCACCCACCACCACGCCCAGCTAATTTTTGTGTATTTTTTTAGTAGAGACGGGGTTTCACAGTGTTAGTCAGGATGGTCTCCATCTCCTGACCTCGTGATCCACCCACCTCAGCCTCTCAAAGTGCTGGGATTACAGGCTATATTTATATACTTTTTAAAGAAGCTTTATAAGTAACAGATATTAATTCCTTGTCATATATGTTGTAAATGTCCTGTTTATTTACTGTTTTTCTTTTAATTCTATTCATACCTTATTATTTTATAAGTAAAGTTTAAATATTTATGTATACAAATCCAGAATTTCTCTCCTTTATGGATTCTGGGGTACTGTTATTCTAAAAAAAAAATCCCTCCTCAATGCAAGACTATAAATTTCTACATACATAAACGTTCAGAACTTTTATTATTTTATTCTCATAACTGATTCCTTGCTTCCTTTGTAATTTATTTTGGTAGAATGTGAGACAGAGATCTAACATTTCCCCCTGTTACATCATCCATTTTTATTTCATTAATCTGAGATGCTTGAGGCACCAAGCCTCACTGTTAGGCATCACTTATTTTTATTAGATTTGACCATTAGCAAACATCAGAATACAGGAACAATGGCCCTTTCCTTCAGCTGGTCTTATATGACTAATTTTTGCAGGACTTGTTTAAATCTATATTGATCTGAACTATTTAACCTGGTATAGGATTTAGGGTGAATGAATCCATGGAGCCCCATTTTATCAAGCTAATCGTAACTGTCAGAGGTTTAATTTTATTATTTGCTGGGTCAAAATATTTATGCCCACTATGGGATATTGGGCACTGAACACTGTGGGGAATAGATGCAACATTTACAAGGCTAAGGTTGGGTATACTTATTTGTCCTCTATTTTATGGTCAGTAACTCCCCTAAGAGGATAGGGGGTACCTTGGTTTATATTTTGTGGCATTCCCAGGTATACAACTGTAATTTGAGCCCCATTGATTAGGCCATAAATGTTTTCCAATTGGCACATCTTAGCAGACATTAATTTAGTACCTATTTTGTAGAAACACAATAACCAATAGTCATTTTTATCTTTCTTTTCCACAAATTATTTTAGAGAATTTTGATTTCCAATTGGACCAAATGACAGATCTCTGTTTCAGTGCCTATTTCTTCCCATTGTATGAAGTGTTTTGTTGTTGTTGTTGTTTTATTTTGTTTTGTGTTTAAAGTTACTGGATATACTACATGGGGAGGGGGAAAGGGGACTTGTCTCTATTCTGCTCGTGTTTGTCTCATCCTTCAGAGATTACTAAATTAGTATCGTGGAGGAGGGACCTCCCACATGGTGAATGTTGTTATGATGGTTTAGGGCCTCCGGAATTAAGTTGGGTATGAATTAACCACTTGATATGTTGATAAGCTGCAATACTCAATAGACCCCACAATCTTTGTCCATCCCTTCTATGGTTACTTAATAGGGTAACAGTGCCCTCTGGACCTATAATGGGGTTGAGTGTAAAGCAGTTAGGGTTGCTTTTCATAAGAGTCTATGCCATAAGAGGTACCATGTGAGTTTTTTCTGTACAATCCTGAGGACCAGGGTCTTTGTAGCAACACAGGCATGCGTGGCAGCAGCAGCAGTAGCAGCAGAGACATCCTAAGATTTATAGGGTCTCAGCGAGCTCTGTGAATTTAAGAATGTGGACCTCAGCACACAACATAGTGACTACTCTTCCTCATACTAGCACACAACTAATGGGTCTATATACTACACAGGGGCTCAACACCTGGTTGAGAAATTCAGTCAATGGTCATTGGGTAAAAGTTGTTACTTGGGTCCAGAGTAAGCTATGACTTATGCTGAAATTGAAACACATGGATAGATCTAAGCCAAACATATGATCCAGGCCCACTTTTAGAAGGAATTCAAATGCCATACTCCTACCCCTAAACGTCCTGTTAAAACTTTCAACATAATTAGTTAAATCTATACCAGAAACATAGTAGGACTCAGCAAATGCATCACAGCACAACACAATTCAAAATGCAAGCTTACTGGTAGGCAGTGAAGCAATTCAAAACACACGTTAGCCAGGAGGCAAAGGCTCAATGTGCAGTGTCACCAGCAGGCAGGAGAACCAGGTAGCAAGTCAGAAACAAGAAAGACCCCCAGGTCTCCTAGTGCCAATTATTTTGTAGTTGACCTGAAGAGAATGAGATCAACTTCCCACCTAAAATAGGTTCAGATTATCAAGACTGAGGATGATACATGTGCTACAAGAGAGCATTAAAAGTTTCCTTACCTATGGAATGGGAGTTTCTGGGGACACCAAAGCAAGCACTAAAGCTGACCTGATACTACTTATGTGAAGGGACATGCAGGTAGCTTTGGTTTTTATTGTGGTTAGTAGGTAGGGCCTAGGTGATATCTTGCACACAGCAAGGGTTTGCATGGCTTGAACTTCTCCACCAACACCAAGGGAGGGAGTACTCAGGGTTTCTTATCAGTTTGCCCAGATATGGAACAAGAGGCAAAAGGGAAAGGGCAGGGCCTGGAAGTTGTCAGCAGCCAAACATAGAACATAGAGTCAGGTTATTTATCACAGTGTTTATTTTTCTTTTTGTTCTATCATTGTTGGATTTTGGCATCGGTGTTATATAAAGCAAGTAAAAACATTTTAGCAGAATTTCTCCTTTTTTTTCACCTCTGCGATAATTTACCTGGTATGTAAATTATCTGTTCTCTGAAATTTGCTAGGATTTACACTTAAAATCTTACTAGTCATTTTTAGAATTAATTATATGATAATTTAATTTTTCCCATGGTGATTGATATTCTAGAGTTCTGTTTCCACTAAGGCCAATTTTTATTATTTTACCTATTCCAGATTATGCTATTTAGATCATTTATATTTTTGAAAAACAATGTAATTTTTTAGCTTTTCTTTTAGGTTTGGGGGTACATTGAATGTTTGTTATATAGGTAAACATGTGTCACGGGGGGTTGTTGTACATATTACTTCATCACCCAGGTATTAAGTCCCATACCTAACAGATTTCTTCTCCTCCTCTCCCTCTTCCCACTCTCCCCACTCAAGTAGACCCCAGTGTCTGTCATTTCCTTTTTTGTGTTCAAAAGTGAGAACATGTGGCATTTGCTTTTCTATTCCTACATTAGGAAGGATAAGGATAATAGCCTAAGGATAAGGATAATAGCATCTAGTTCCATGTTTTCACAAAGGACATGATCTCATTCTTTTTTATGACTGCATAGTATTCCATGGTGCATATGTACCACATTTTCTCTATCCAATCTGTCATTGATGGACATTTAGGTTGGTTCCATATTTTTGCTATTGTGAATGGTACTGAAATGAACACTCGTGTGCATGTGTCTTTATGGTAGAATGATTTATATTCCTCTGGGTATACCCAGTAATGGGATTGCTGGGTCAAATGGTAGTTCTGCTTTTAGTTTTTGAGGAATTGCCATACTGCTTTCCACAATGGCTGACTAATTTACACTACCCCCAACAGTGTATAAGCATTCCCTTTTATCTGAAACCTCACCAGAATCTGTTATCTTTTCACTGTGAGATGGTATTCATTTCATTGTGGTTGTGATTTGCATTTCTCTAATGATCAGTGATATTGAGGTTTTTTACATATGCTTCTTGGCCACATGTATGTCTTCTTCTGAGAATTGTCTGTTCATGTCTTTTGCTCAATTTTTAATGAGGTTGTTTTTCTGTTGTAAATTTAAGTTCCACATAGATGCTGAATATTAGACTTTGTCAGATGCCTAGTTTGCAAAAATTTTCTCCCATTTGGTAGGTTGTCTGTTTACTCTGTTGATAGTTTATTTTGCTGTGAAGAAGCTCTTTAGTTTAATTAGAGTCATTTGTCAGTGTTTGCTTTTGCTGCAATTGCTTTTGGCGTCTTATTAATGAAATCTTTGCCCATTCGTATGTCCTGAATGGTATTGCCTAGGTTGTCTTCCAGGGTTTTTATAGTTTGGGGTTTTACATTTAAGTCTTCAATCCATCTCGAGTTGAATTTTCTACATTGTGTAAGAAAGGTATCCAGCTTCAGTTTTCCGCATGTGGCTAGCCAGTTATCCCAACACCATTATTGAATAGGGAATCTTTTCCCCATTGCTTGTTTTTGTCAGCTTTGTCTAAGATCAGATGGTTGTAGATGTGTGACCTTATTCCTGTGCTCTCTATTCCATTGGCCTATGTGCCTATTTTTGTACTACTATGCTATTTTGCTTACTATAGCCTTGTAGTATAGTTTGAAGTCAAGTAGCATGATGCCTCCAGCTTTGTTCTTTTTGCTTGGCTATTCAGGCTTTTTGGTTCCATATGAATTTTCAAATGGTCTTTTCTAGTTCTATGAAGAATGTTGTTGATAGAAATAGCATTAAATGTGTAAATTGCTTTGGGCAGTATCATCATTTTAATATGATTGATTCTTCCTACCCATAAGCATGGGATGTTTTCCATTTTTTTGTGTATCATCGCTGATTTCTTTGAGCAGTGTTTTGTAAATCTCATTGTAAAGATATTTTGCTTCCATGGTTAGCTGCATTCCTAGGTATTTTGTTCATTTTGTGGCAATTGTGAATGGAATTGCCTTTCTGATTTGGCTCTCAGTTTGGCTGTTGTTGGTATACGGGAATGCTAGTGATTTTTGTACATTGATTTTGTATTCTGCAACTTTGCTGAAGTTGTTTATCAGCTGAAGGAGATTTTGGGCCAAGTCTATGAGGTTTTCTAGATGTCTTGAACAAAAGTAGTGAGAGAGGACATCCTTGTCTTCTTCCAGTTTTCAAGGAGCATGCTTCCAGCCTTTCCCCATTGAATGTAATGTTGGCTGTGGGTTTGTCATAGATGACTCATTATTTAGAGGTATGTTCTTTCAGTACCTAGTTTATTGAGAGTTTTTAACATGAAGGGGTGTTGAATTTTATTAAAGCTTTTTCTGCATCTATTGAGATAATCATGTGGTTTTCATCTTTAGTTCTGTTTATGTGATGAATCACATTTATTGATTTGCATGTGTTAAACCAATCTCATATCCCAGGGATAAAGCATACTTGATCATGGTGGATTAGCTTTTTTATGAGCTGCTGGATTTGATTTGCAAGTATTTTGTTGAGGATATTTGCATCAATGTTTATCAAAGATATTGACCTGAAGTTTTCCTTTTTCATTGTGTCTCTGCCAGATTTTGGTATTAACATGATGCTGGCCTCATAGAATATGTTGAGGAGGAGTCCCTTCTCCTCAATTTTTTGGAGTAGTTTTTGTAGAAATGGTACCATCCCTTCTTTGTACATCTGGTAGAATTTGACTGTGAATCCATCAGGTCCCAGATGTTTTTTGGTTGGTAGGCTATCTATTACTGATTCAATTTTGGAGCTTGTTGTTGTTCTGTTCAGGGAATCAATTTCTTCTGGGCTCAGTCTTGGGAGGGTGTATGTGTCCAGGAATTCATCCATCTCTTCTAGGTTTTCTAACTTGTGTACATAAAGGTGCTCATAGTAGTTTCTGACAGTTGCTTTTATTTCTGATGATACTAATATTCTTTTCATCATTTCTAATTGTGTTCATTCGGATCTTCTCTCTTTTGCTTTTTATTAGTCTACCTAATGGCCTATCTTTTTCATTAATTTTTTTTTTTCAAAAAAACCAACTCCTAGATTCATTGAACTTTTGAATGGTTTTTCATGTCTCATTTTCCTTCAGTTCAGCTCTTATTTTTGATATTTCTTATCACCTGTGAGCTTTGGGGCTGACCTGTCCTTGCTTCTCTAATTCTTTCAGTCATGAACATAGGTTGTTAATTTGAGATCTGATTTTTTAATCTGAGCATTTAGTGCTATGAATTTTCCTCTTAATACTGCTTTATCTGCGCCCCAGAGATTCTGGTATGTGGTACCTTTGCTCTTATTATTGTCAGAGAACTTATTGATTTCTGCCTTAATTTCATTATTTACCCAAAAGTTTTTCAGGATCATGTTGTTTAATTTCCAGTAATTATATGGTTTTCAGCAATTTTTATACTTGACTTCTATTTATTTATTTATTTATTTATTTTTATTATTATTATACTTTAAGTTCTAGGGTACATGTGCATAATGTGCAGGTTTGTTACATATGTATACTTGTGCCATGTTGCTGTGCTGCACCCATCAACTCGTCAGCACCCATCAACTCGTCATTTACATCAGGTATAAATCCCAATGCAATCCCTCCCCCCTCCCCCCTCCCTATGATAGGCCCCAGTGTGTGATGTTCCCCTTCCCGAGTCCAAGTGATCTCGTTGTTCAGTTCCCACCTATGAGTGAGAACATGCAGTGTTTGGTTTTCTGTTCTTGTGATAGTTTGCTAAGAATGACGGTTTCCAGCTGCATCCATGTCCCTACAAAGGACACAAACTCATCCTTTTTGATGGCTGCATAGTATTCCATGGTGTATATGTGCCACATTTTCTTAATCCAGTCTGTCACTGATGGACATTTGGGTTGATTCCAAGTCTTTGCTCTTGTGAATAGTGCCACAATAAACATACGTGTGCATGTGTCTTTATAGCAGCATGATTTATAATCTTTTGGGTATATACCCAGTAATGGGATGGCTGGGTCATATGGTACATCTAGTTCTAGATCCTTGAGGAATCGCCATACTGTTTTCCATAATGGTTGAACTAGTTTACAATCCCACCAACAGTGTAAAAGTGTTCCTATTTCTCCACATCCTCTCCAGCACCTGTTGTTTCCTGACTTTTTAATGATCGCCATTCTAACTGGTGTGAGATGGTATCTCATTGTGGTTTTGATTTGCATTTCTCTGATGGCCAGTGATGATGAGCATTTTTTCATGTGTCTGTTGGCTGTCTGAATGTCTTCTTTTGAGAAATGTCTGTTCATATCCTTTGCCCACTTTTTGATGGGGTTGTTTGTTTTTTCTTGTAAATTTGTTTGAGTTCTTTGTAGGTTCTGGATATTAGCCCTTTGTCAGATGAGTAGATTGCAAAAATTTTCTCCCATTCTGTAGGTTGCCTGTTCACTCTGATGGTAGTTTCTTTTGCTGTGCAGAAGCTCTTTAGTTTAATGAGATCCCATTTGTCAATTTTGGCTTTTGCTGCCGTTGCTTTTGGTGTTTTAGACATGAAGTCTTTGCCCATGCCTATGTCCTGAATGGTACTACCTAGGTTTTCCTCTAGGGTTTTTATGGTATTAGGTCTAACATTTAAGTCTCTAATCCATCTTGAATTAATGGTGCTGGGAAAATTGGCTAGCCATAAGTAGAAAGCTGAAACTGGATCCTTTCCTTACTCCTTGACTTCTATTTTTATTGAGCTGTGTTTGGTATGATTTTAGTTCTTTTACATTTGTTGAGGATTGCTTTATGTCCAATTATGTGGTCAATTTCAGAGTACATGTCATGTGGCAATGAGAAGAATGTATATTCTGCTGTTTTGTGGTAGAGAGTTCTATAAAGCTCTATCAAATCCATTTGGTCCAATGTTGAGTTTAGTTCCTGAATATCTTTGTTAACTTTCTGCCTTGATGATCTAATACTGTCAATGGAGTGTTGAGGTCTCCCATTATTATTGTGTGTGAGTCTGTGTCTCTTTATAGGTCTCTAAGAACTTGCTTTATGAATCTGGATGCCCATGTGTTGGGTATATATATATTTCAGATAGTTAGATCTTCTCGTTAAGTTGAACCCTTTACCATTATATAATGCCCTTCTTTTTCTTTCTTGATATTTCTGGGTTTGAAATCTGTTTTGTCTGAAATTAGAATTGCACCCCCTGATTTTTTCTGTTTTCCATTTGCTTGGTAGATTTTCTCCATCCCTTTATTGTGAGCCTATGAGTGTCATTACATTTAAAATGGATCTCTTTAAGACAGCATACCATTGGGTCTCGCTTTTTTATCCAGCTTGCCACTCTATACTTTTTAACTGGGGCATTTAGCCCATTGACTTTCAAGGTTAGTATTAATATGTGTGGATTTTATCCTGTAATTGTGCTGTTAGTTGGTTATTATGCTGGCTTGTTTGTGTGGTTGCTTTATAATGACACTGGTCTGTGTGCTTAAGTATATTAACTGGCAGCAGTCTTTCCTTTCTATATTTAATCCACCTTTCAAGATCTCTTATAAAGCAGGTCTAGTGGTAATGGACTCCCTTAACTGAAAAAGATCTTATTTCTCCTTCACTTAGGAAGCTTAGCTTGACTGGATATAAAATTATTGGTTGAAATTTTTTTTCTCTTGAAGAATGTTGAATATAGGCACCCAATCTCTTGTGGCTTGTAAGATTTTAGCTGAGAAGTCTGCTCTTAGTCCAATGGGGTTTCCTTTGTAGGTGTCCTACCCTTTCTATCTAACTGCCTTTAACATTTTTTCTTTGATTTTAACCTTGGAAATCTGATGATAATGTGCCTTGGGGATAATCTTCTTGTGTAGAATCTTGCAGGAGTTCTCTGTATTTCCTGAATTTGACTGTTGGCCTCTCTAGCAAGGTTGGGGAAGTTTTCATGAATGATATTCTGAAATATATTTTCCAACTTGTTTGCTTTCTCCCACTCCCTTTCAAAGATGCCAATGATGCACAGATTTGGCATCTTTACGTAATTCTATACTTCTTGGAGTTTTTATTCATTCCCTTTTTATTCTTTTTCCTTTACTTCTGACTATCTTATTTCAAAGAACCGTTCTTCAAGTTCTGAAATTCTCTCCTCAGCTTGGCTTATTCTGCTCTTAATATTTGTGATTGTATTGTCAAATTCTCATGTTATTCAGTTGTGTCAGACCTATTAGGTTCTTTTTTACATGGGCTATCTTGTTCTTTATCTCCCATATCACTTTATTGCAATTTTTATTTTCCTTGGACTGGGTTTTCCATACTCCTAAATCTTGATGATCTTTGTGCCTATTTATATTCTGAATTCCATTTCTGTCATCTGAACAGTTCAGCCTATTTAAGAACTCTTGTTGAGGGGCCAGTATGGCTGACAAGAAACAGCTACAGTCAGAGGCTTCCACCAAGAAGAATGAAAAAGATGCATGAATCCTGCATTAGCAACTGAAGTATTTAGGTTATCTCATTTGAACTGACTAGGAGGTTAGCATGACCAATGGAGAGCAAGAAAAAGTAGGGTGATGCAACAGCCCACCTGGGAGTCACGTGGGGCAAGGGGAGCTCCTGACCCCATTTTTTCCATGGATCTGTCAGAGGCATTCAAACCAGAGCAACTCCATCTTGAATAAGAGTGAGGAAAAATGAGGTGGGGACTTACTGTGCTGCCTTCACAGAAAGTTAGGTATTCCTAATCTCTAGATATTTACAGTTAAGGGAACAGATAGATAATATTTACTAAGCAGACTCAGACTTGGGAGTCTCCCAATATCCTGACATCTAGAGAACAGAAGATTCCTAATTTTCCTCTATAGATAATAATATTGATTCTTGCAAAATATAATAATTAAGAAAATTAATCCTTTATTACAAACCCTTGTAGCAGAGCACATCTCTTCATAATCTTTTCTTATCCTGTATATAAACAAATATTGTATCTATGGTGGACATGTTTGGGAATGCCCTACTCTGTCTATGGAGTAGTAGTTCTTTCACCACTTGACTTTCTTAATAAACTTATTTTTGCTTTGCACTGTGGATTCACCCTGAATTCTTTCTTGCATGACATCCAAGAACTCTCTCTTGGGGTCTGGATTAGGATCACTTTCTGGTAACAGAGCTGTGCAACCTGCAGATAAGGAGATCCCCATCATGAGCCTATGCCACCAGGGCCTTGGGTCCCAAGCACAAAGTTGAGCAGATTCTTAGTGGCCACTTGGCTGGAGACTGCCTAACACTACCAAGTTCCTGGGGGAAGGGGTGACCATCGTTACAGTGGCTGCCTGCTGGCTAAGACAACTGAGCTCCCCTTGGGAGGTGTGGCAGCCATCACTGTGGCTGCTTACTGCCTAAGATGACTGAGTTCCCTGTGGGAGGGGCGGCAGCCATCACTGCAGCTTCACTTGGCCATTTTTCCCCTGCCAGTGCCAGAGAGACTGGACAGTTTAGACTCAGGAGGAATTCCCTACAGCACAGCATAGCAACTATGGCAGATCGTGGCCAGACTGCCTCTTTAGGCTGAACCCTAATCCGCCCCTCCTCACAGGTGGGGCCTCCCTGCAGAAATTTCAGCAACTCCAGCCAGGGGTTTAGGGTTAGAAGTCTGATCTCGCTGGAACTGAGCCTTTGTGGGGAGGGGTGGCCACAGTCTCCACAGATCAACAAACATGGTCTTCCCCTGCTGGCTCTGAGGAATCCTGGAGGTCCCGATGATTTGGATCCCCCCAGCACAACTCACCCCCTCCACTAAAGGGCAGCCAGAGTGCTTGATCAATTGGGTCCTGGATCCTGTGCCTCCTGACTGGGTGAGACCTCCCAGTAGGGGTTACCAGACATCTTATATAGGAGCATTCCCACTGGCATCAGATTGGTGCCCCTCTGAAACACAGATCTCAGAGGAAGGAGAAGGCAGCCATCATTGCTGTTCTGCAGTTTCCACTGGTGACATCACCAAATACAGGAGAGGCTCAAGCAAATAGGGTCTGGGGTAGACCCCCAGTAAATCACAGCAGCCCTACAGAAGAGGGCCCTGACTGTTAATAGAAACCCAAACAAAAAGCGACAACAACAACAACATCAACAAAAAAAGTCCACACAAAACCCCATTCAAATATGAGCAGCCTCAAAGACCAAAGCCAGATGAACTCACACAGATAAGAAAGAATCAATGAAGAAGCATGGAAAACTCAAAAAGCCAGAATGCCTCCCCTCCTCCAAATGATCACAACACCTCTCCAGCAAGAGCACAGAACTGGACAGAGGCTGAGATGGATGAATTAACAGAAGTAGGCTTTAGCAGTTGGGTAATAACGAACTTTGCTGAGCTAAAGGAGCATGTTATAACCCAATGCAAAGAAGCTAAGAACCATGATAAAACATTACATGATCTGTTAACCAGAATAACCAGTTTAGAGAGGAACATAAAATACCTGATAAAGCTGAAAAACACAACTTCACAATGCAACCACAGTATCAATAACTGAAGAGGCTAAGCAGAGGAAAGAATTTCAGAGCTTGAAGGCCATCTTTCTGAAAGAAGACAGACAGACAAGATTAGAGAAAAAAAAAGAATGAAAAGGAACAAACAAAACCTCTGAGAGCTATGGGATTATATAAAAAGACTGAACCTATGATTGATTGGTTACCTGAAAGAGATGGGGAGAACAGAACCAAGCTGTAAAACATACTTCAGGATATCATCCAGGGGAACATCCACAACCTAACAAGACAGGTCAACATTCAAACCCAGGAAATACAGAGAACCCCACTAAGATACTCCATGAGAAGTTCGACCCCAAAACATGTAATCATCAGATTCTTCAATGTCAAAATGAAGGACAAAATGTTAAGGGCAGCCAGAGAGAAAGGTCAGGTCACCTTCAATAAGAAGTTCATCAGACTAACAGCAGACTGCTCAGCAGAAACTCTGCAAGCCAGAAGAGACTAGGGGCCAATATTCAACATTCTTAAAAAAACAATTTCCAACCCAGAATTTCACATCTAGCCAAACTAAGCTTCGTAAGTGAAGGAGAAATAAAACTCTTTTCAGACACATAAATGCTGAGGGAATTCATCAAGGCTCTTGCCTTGCAAGGGCTCCTGAAGGAAGCACTAAATATGGAAAGGAAAAAGCGGTACCAGCCATTGCGAAAACACACTGAAGTACAAAGAACAATGACACTATGAAGCGATTACATCAACAAGTTTGCAAAATAAACAGCTAGCATCATGATGGCAGGATCAAATTCACACATAACAATACCAACCTTAAATGTAAATGGGCTAAATGCCCCAACTAAAAGACACAGAAGGGCAAGCTAGATAAAAAGTCAAGACCCATCAGTGTGTTGCATTCAAGAGACCCATCTCACATGCAAAGACATACATAGGCTTAAAATAAAGGGAAGGAGGAAAATTTACCAAGCAATTGGAAAACAGAAAAAAGCAGGGCTTATAATCCTAGTTTCTAACAAAACAGACTTTAATTCCTAGGTATTAAACTAAAATACCTAGGAATAAAGCTAACAAGGGACATGAAGGACCTCTTCAAGTAGACTTCAAATGAACAAAGATCAAAAACACAAAGAAAGGCATTATACAATGGCAAAGGGATTAATTCAACAAGAGCTAACAATCATATATATATATACGAAGTACCCAGGTTTATAAAACAAGTTCTTAGAGACCTACAAAGAGACATAGACTCCCACACAATAATAGTGAGAGACTTTAAAAACCCACTGTCAATGCTAGACAGATGATTGAGACAGAAAATTAACAAGGATATTCAGGACTTGAACTCGGCTCTGCATCAAGTGGACCTGATAGATATATACAGAGCTCTCCACCCAAAAAGAGAATATGCATTATTTGTAGTGCCACATGGAACTTACTCTAAAATCAATCACATAATTGGAAGTAACATACTCCTCAGTAAATGCAAAAGAACTGAATTTGTAACTGTCTCTCAGACCACAGCACAATCAAATTAGAACTCAAGATTAGGAAACTCACTCAAAACCACACAACTACATGGAAATTGAACAACCTACTCCTGAATGACTCATGGGTAAATAATAAAATTAAGATAGAAATCAAGAAGCTCTTTGAAACCTATGAAAACAAAGAGACAACATACCAGAATCTCAGGGACATAGCTAAGCAGTGTTAAGAGGAAAATGTATCGCACTAAACACCCACATCAAAAAGCTAGAAAGATCTCAAATCAACACCCTAACATTATAATGAAAAGAACTAGAGGACCAAGAGCAAACAAACACCAAAGCTAGCAGAAGACAAGAAATAACCAAGATTAGAGTGGAACTGAAGGAGACAGAGGCATGAAAAACCCTTCAAAAAAATCAATGAATTCAGGAGCTGTTTTTTGAAAAGAATTAATAAAATAGATAGATCACTAGCTAGACTAATAAAGAAGAGAGAAGAATCAAATGACACAATAAAAAATGATAAAGGGTATATCATCACTGAACTCACAGAAATACAAACAACCATCAAAGAATACTATAAACATCTCTATGCAAATAAACTAGAAAATCTAGAAGAAATGGATAAATTCCCAGACACATACACCCTACCAACACTGAACTAGGAAGAAGTTGAATTTCTGAACAGAGCCATTAGAAGTTCTGAAATTGAGGAGTTAATAAATTGCCTACCAACCAAAAAAAGCCCAGGACCAGAAAGATTCTCAGCTGAGTACTACCAGAGTTACAAAGTGGAGCTGGTATCATTTCTTCTGTAATTATTCCAACGAATTGAAAAGGAGGGACTTCTCTCTAACTCATTTTATGAGGCCAGCATCATCCTGATACCAAAACCTGGCAGACATATTAAAAAAAAAAAAAAAAAGAAAGAAAGAAAGAAAATAAAACTTTAGACCAATATCCCTGATGATCATCAATGCCAAAATTCTCAATAAAATACTGGTGAATCAATTCCAGCAGTACATCAAAAAGTTTATCCACTGCGATCAAGTCAGCTTCATTCCCAGGATTCTTTGCTGGCTGAACATGCACAAATCAATAAACATAATTCATCACAAACAAAACTAATGACAAAAACTACATGATTCTCTTAACAGATGCATAAAAGAACTTTGAAAAATTCAACATCTCTTCATGTTAAAAACTCTTAATAAACTATGTATTGATAGAACATACCTCAAAATAATAAGAGCCATTTATGACAAACCCACAGCCAATATCATACTGAATGGGCGAGAACTGAAAGCATTCCCCTTGAAAATCTGCACAAGACAAGGATGTCCTTTCTCACCACTCTTATTCAATGTAGTGTTGGAAGTTCTGGCCAGGGCAATCAGGCAAGAGAAAGAAATAAAGGTATTCAAATAGGAAGAGAGGACATCAAACTGTCTCTGTTTGCAGATGACATGATCCTATATCTAAAAAAGCCCATCGTCTCAGCCCAAAAACTTCTTAAGCTGATAAGCAACTTCAGCAAAGTCTCAGGATATAAAATCAACGTGCAAAAATCACAAGCACTCATTTACACCAACAATAGACAAGCAGAGAGCCAAATCATGAATAAACCTCCATTCATGATTGCTAAAAAGAGAATAAAATACCTAGGAATAAAGCTAACAAGGGACGTGAAGGACCTCTTCAAGTAAAACTGCAAACCACTGCTAATGGAAATAAGAGAGGACACAAACAAATGGAAAAATATTCCATGTTCGTGGATAGAATCAATATTGTGAAAATGGCCATGCTGCCCAAAGTTATAGATTTGATGTTATTCTCATTAAACTACCATTGACATTTTTCACAGAGTTAGAAAAAACTACTTTAAAATTCACATGGAACCAAAAAAAAAAAAAAAAAAAAAAAAAAAGAGGAGCTTGTATAGCCAGGACAATCCTAAGCAAAAAGAACAAAGCTAGAGGCATCATGTTACCTGACTTCTTGATTTCTGTCTTAATTTTATTATTTACCCAGGAGTCATTCAGGAGCAGATTGTTCAATTTGCAAGTAATTGTGTGGTTTTGAATGAGTTTCTTATTCTTGAGTTCTAATTTGATTGTGCTGTGGTCTGAGACTGTTATTATTTCAGTTCTTTTGCATTTGCTGAGTATTTTACTTCCAATTATGTTATTTTAGAGTGAGTGCCATGTGTCACTACAAAGAATATTTTTGTTTTTGGGTGGAGAGTTCTGTATATATGTATCAGGTCCACTTGATCCAGAACTGAGTTCAAGTCCTGAATAGTCTTGTTAATTTTCTGCTTCAATGATCTAATACTGACAGTGGACTGTTACAGTCTCCCACTATTATTGTGTGGCAGTCTAAGTCTCTTAGTAGGTCTCTAAAAACTTTTTTATAAATCTGAGTGCTCCTGTATTGGGGCATATATGTTTCTATAAGTCATCCTAGAGGCAGGCATGCTTGATATAGGTGCTAAAATATGTGGAGGTAATTTTCATGCACAAGAATTGGCACAAGACAGAGCATAAAATTATCTGGTGTGTTCAGGACCTGCCAGGAGTTAAATGCAACTAGAAGATACAGAAATGAGAGATGTCATTGGGACATCAGGAAACAACAGAAATGGAGAGATAACATCATATTTTGTGTTAAAGAATTTGAATGTCATCAGATTTATGCTAATAGGAAGATCCCTGATATCACTAGGTAGTATAGATTAAGATACTCAAGGACATGCTATAAAGAGTTAGATTTATAAAATTAGAGCTCAGAAAAATATCTTGACTAAAAAAAGCAATTTGAGAGTTATCTCCATGTACATGGAAACTGTAGCCATGGGCTTGAATGAAATTGTACATTATGTAAAATTAAAGCACATTTTAAATAGTCATATACAGAAAATAAAATCTGATAGGAATAATTCTGCTGAGGCAAGAAGATTCAGAAACAGTGATCTTTTAACTGTATTTCTACCTTAAATTCTATCTAATTAACCCACACCAACTCAATTTGCATTATACTCCTTTGTATTTGTTCTTATGTAGCTTTGAAAGTATTAAGTCTTGTTCAAATGTTTTACTACACTAATTAGATCGTCATTTGCTGAAGAAGTTTATAATAACCATAAATTAAAATTTAAAATTAAAAGTGCAAATGTGTGTGTAAAGAAAATTTGGTAATCCTATTTCTTTGTTTTGTGTCCATAAATATTAGGTTGAGAGCAATGAAATAGGGTAATAAGGCATTGCCATTTTAGACAACAGACTGAAGAGATCCCAATACTCCAAACAAGCTGTATTAGTTTTATACTGGTATGTAGCAAATTATCAATAAATGATCAATTGGAAGTCAGACATTAAATTCCAATGAAAAATGCTGTAATTGAGTTCAGAATCAGAAACTCACTTTTTCCAATCATCATTATACATAAAGCATGATGAAGTTCTGAGTAGGCTCCCTTTATTACTACCCCTAGTTTGTACCTTATGACTCCAAAACAAGAAAAGATACATTAAAAGCACTCCTTCCATTCAAAAGATAAAGGACTGAGAAATTAAAAAATGTCAGTTTCTGGAACTAGGCTAACCACCACCAGTCAACTTTTGGGTAGGAATTACCCAGAAATAGGGATTACCTACTTTCCCTTGGAAATAGAAAAAGTGACTTAATTATAAATGTGCCTACATTTAATCAAGAGAAGGAATTGTATCCTCAGAAAATAATGTCTAATCAGAGTACCCTTGACATTCCTTTGCCTTTGAGAGCATGATGGAAACAAAGAAGAGGGTGGAGCTGCTCCTAGAATAAAAAACTAAAGTGGCAACAGAAAAAAATTACACTAAAATTACTTTAATAATAGTCATTGTTAATCTTTCAGTATTCAACATTGCTGGTATGAAACTGCAAGAACAAGAAGCTATAAATAATGTCTGTTTTTATTAGAAGAGTTAATACCAATTAAAATAAGTTAAGGTCTGCTACCCTTAGAAGTTACTTAAATATGTGCATGTTTTAAAATTCTGCTTTGATCCAACTGACTGATAAACATTTCATGGGCCTTAGAGAGTAATTGGTAAAGTTATGAAACTTTAAATTTGTGATCTTACCATGGTTCAATCCACTTTACTGAAATTAAGAAAAACTAGTATACTCACCATTGCTGAGGAAGAAAAGAATTCAGGATAGATTTTTAAAATAATTGTTTCATTTTCATTTGCAATGAATTGAACATTAAAATCATTTCATAAATTTATGAGCAGAATTATACAACCTAGTACTGTAATGAAATGCAAATATCTCCATTCATTAAGGCTCAACTATTTCATCAATTTTGCATACATAGTTCAGTGGGGACTGATAGTTTATTGCAATGTGAAAAAATGTTTATTAAGTATCAGTATGAGGCAGCTAGGTGTATCCAATTATACCTACATAATGTGATTTCACAAAGTGATGTGATTTTTTTTTTATTACTTCACAGTCTTTGTTTTACTGGATTTGATGGAGTTTGGCATATTTTTAAAGTGAATTACAAATGGTGAAAACACTTAAATGTGTTTCATCCAAACAGTCCTTAAAATTAAGAATCTAATTTTGATGACATGTGTATATGTGTAACATATATTTTTAAAATCCCTGAATTTTAAGTCACTGAATTTTTTATTTCAAACAATACAAATTTTTATTTTTAAGATAGATTATACTTATTTGATTAAATGCTTTTGTCACTGTAAGCCAACTTAGAGTTTTTATTTTAATATTAGAATTTCTGGTTTAATAAATTTGATATACTAGATTCCTTTTTCGTCTGTACTAAACCAATTCACCATAAAATCAACTACACTGAAGGCAAAATTTACAATAAGATAATTTTCCAAGAAGTGAGATTCTCCTATAACTAAGATAATGATACTGTTTATAGGCATTTGCCATTTGAAGTGTGAACCATATTCATTGAAAACGGTCATGGTGATTACACAGATGCCAGGCAGATGGCTTCACATCACGGAGTAGATTTGGCCCTCTTCTGAGTAGTTCCTTATCTGAATTTATCTTATTTTTCTTTCTGATTATTTGTCCTTTTGAGGTAGACATTATTTTTATCTAGCTTTTTCTGTTCTGTGTATTCTCTACCTCTTATTAACATCCTCAATCTTTCACTATGCTTATTTCCCCTTTTTCTCAAACATATACAATACTTTCTGTGAAAAATCACAAGAAATAAAACCCTTATTTCATTCTATTGTTGTCTTCAATATATCTTACAAAAGTAAACCATTACTTTTCTTACAGCCGTTGTCCTTGAAGTTTTTAATAAACTACTCAATTTCCATACCCCCTCCTTTCAGCTTAAAAACCTGGAATCTAATTTCCAACCACACGACTCCACCGAAGCTACCATGTGGAGGTCATCTCTTACCCACTAGTTAAATTTAACCCACTTCTCCATCCTCATTTTAACCTTGCTTCTTCCTTTGGCTCTGCCAATTAGTCCTTCCTTTTCAACCCTCTCTCGGTTTCTGTGATATTTCACCTCCTGGATCTTCTCCTACTTTCCTAATCAGGATTTCTTTGTTCTCTCGTTGGTTTTAGCTCCTCTTTCTATCCCCTGTTTATTGAAGTACAATATAAATAAACAAAAGTCAGAAAGCATAATTGTTCAGCTTCATAAATTTTTACAAAGTGTACCTTCCAGTGTAATCAGCACCTAGATCAAGAAACAGAATATTGCTGTCACCCTAGAGGCCAATCACCACCCCACCCAGAGCTATCCTAATCATTAGTCCTTAGCCTGCCTTTCTTCTTCTTCGACAAGTCACTTTTATGAATTCAATTACCATTTCCATATTGACGAATTCCACATTGATATTTTAAGGTCTGATGTGTTGTGTGAAATCTTTGGTTCCTTCCCCTCCTTATCTCTTTTATGCAGGTAAACATTAGAATCTAATAATGTTTTTTGTTTTCAAGATCTTAAACTGTTTCCTTCTTTTAATTCCCATGTTACCACTACAGTGATAGATAGCTATGGCCTGCAGGCCACATATAGCCCTCTGCCTGTTTTTCTAAATAAAGTTTTATTGGAACACAGCCATGCTTACTCATTTATATATTGGGTGTGGCTGCTTTCTTGCTACAGTGGTGGGGTCAAGTAGTTACCACCAAGACTATATGGCCTGAAAAGCCTAAAATATTCATTTAATTTTTTGAGACAGGGTCTCGCTCTGTCACCCAGGCTGAAATGCAGTGGTGCAGTCTTGGCTCACTGCAGCCTCAACCATTTGGGCTCAAGCAATTCTCCCACCTCAGCCTCTTCAATAGCTGGGACTACAGGCATATGTCACCATCCCTGGCCAATTTTTGTATTTTTTGGGTAGAGTCCAGGTTTTACTATGTTGCCCAGGCTGGTCTTGAACTCCTGGGCTCAAGTGACCCTCCTGCCCTGGCCTCCCAAAGTGCTGGGATTACAGGCGTGAGCCACCATGCCCAGCTCCCTAAAATAATTATCTTACAATTCATAGAAAAAGTTTATCAATAATTCCTCATTTATGCCTTCACAATTTCACACTAGATTTACTGCAGTCACTTCTTATTTGGTCATATGAAGTCTAGGTTCTCTTTTCATTTTCATCATTAATTTTCTTGCTCAGTATAGGGTCAAACTCCCTTTTTCTGCCAATCAAAGCCTCTATTACAACAAAAAGTAAGAAGTACAGGCATTAAAGAAGAAAGTAGGGGTGTATAATATTCACACCACATGCTACTATTTCTTCAATGCCCGTGCTTCTTATTTTCATCCTCTCTCAATAAGCCTTATGCACAGATATATCCCAGTGTTATTAAGGTGCTCCAGTCCTCATTCCCCGTATGCAGTTCCCTCTTCCATCCCATCTGTCCCATCAAAGTTTGCACACCCTTTCACAGTTGGCTGTGGTTCTATGACCTCCTCAGACAGTTCCAAATCCTATCACCTTTGCCTTTTCTAACATCCTGTAATCCTTGTAGGTTGCAACACAGAACTTCATGTCTTGATTGTCTGCTGTCTTAAATTATTTCCTCATAGATGTGAAGCTCCCCCAAAGCAGAACGCATTACTTCTGCTTTTCTAGAAGCCACCGGGCACATAGTGAAAACTTAATAAATACTGGTAGCTTTGACTTCTAAACTTTATGAGTAAATTATTATTAGCTGTTAGAAGTCTTGTTCAGAAAGCAATGCTATAGTCCCTGTTGCCACAGTAGGCTTCAAAAACTGCATTTTTAGTTATACCCCAAAGCCTCAACATAAATTAGAATCTAGAAATTCAAGTGATTGAACACAACAGATGAAGAATATTCTACAGAAGATTGTAGCTCAAAAAGTCTTCAATTTTATACAGTTTTATATTTTAAATCACCTCCAATTTGTCATTCTAGGTACAGTACCTTAGAAGTGGCGTATTTCACATTTAGTATGTTTTCATCATTAACAGAATATTCATTTTCTTAATAATTATTCAATATTGCTTAAGACTCACATCCAGCATTTTTTAATCATATTTTTTCTGGTTTGCAAAGCTAAAAAATAGACGTTATTGCAAATAATCAAAAAAGTAATTTGGAAGAACTTAAATTTGAATGAAATATAAAACTCCAAAGCAATACATATACACACACTTGAAAATATGTTTTTTTTTTTTTAAAGGTAAGATTTCACTTGCAGTGAGTTCAAATGCTTGGTATGAAGTTGTCAGAACTCAAAATTGTGTGATCACCCTCCAGAAAGAAAGCAAACTCCCTAAGTCAACCTAAGAATAATGCAGTCAAGGTAGAAAGAATAGCAAGCTACAGGATCAGGGTAGGTAATTTTCCTATAATAGTACTGCCCAAGAAAACATTTTGAAAGATTTATTGTGACCGGAAAATATTTTGCTGCAGTTTAGTAACATTACCATATGTAAGTCCAAGTCAAAAATAGTAATAACTGAATACCCAAGAAGGTGGGCAGAGCTTCCAGCATCCACGTATTGAAAGACCTTTCTAGTCTGTGCTTCTCAAAGTCATAACAGCACACACATAAACGTCATCCAAAAATCCTAAATTACAAGTAACATTTATTTTCAAGGCCCTGTCTCTTCTTTCCTGCCACCTCATGTGTGTTTTTGTTTCTGTTTTTTGGAGTTTTCTGGAATACAAAACTATAAACCATAAAAAAATCAGCAATATTTAGAGTTTCGTGATTAGGATAAAGCAAGTTTATGGAGATTAAATGGCCTCCAGGACAACCTAGTTTGCTGTGATTTCTTTGTGCTGATGGCAAAGTATTGCAATTTATTGTTTGCTCCATGATTACTTCAGGATGCTCTTCCTAACCTCTTTTTTGCACTCTCAAGACTCAAGAGTGACCCTTTTTCAAGGCCTTTTGGTACCTCTGTTCACTGACTGGGGGAAGAAAACACAACACCAAGGTGAAGGCCCAAGGGCAAATGTAAATTTGACCTGGGTTCTACTCCAACAGACTTCTTGTCATTTAGCAGCACTATAAATTTTAATATGATTCTTATTTCGACTCAGAGGCTTACTTTTAATCTTCAATCTTCGGAAGATATTGATCATATTCATCAGGTCATAGATGTGTCCTTGCTGCCAGCATCAAGGCTTTTGTAGAGTAGCATACTCAGTTTTGGCTTAAATCCTTAGTTATTTTATTCTTTATGAAAATCATTTGTAATTTTCATTTTCATTGCTTTCTGTTTCACCCTGATGTTACCTTAACTTCAAAAATATTGTCACTAACATAATTGGCCAACTTAAACATTTATAT
The DNA here is from genome assembly GCF_049350105.2 of Macaca mulatta. Taxonomy (NCBI): domain Eukaryota; kingdom Metazoa; phylum Chordata; class Mammalia; order Primates; family Cercopithecidae; genus Macaca; species Macaca mulatta. The sequence continues at coordinate 111,568,610 of NC_133412.1, forward strand.
ATCTAATATTCATTTATCATTCTTTCAAACCACAGGTACTAGGTAACTACTGCATATGTAGGCACTGAGTCCAGATCTGGGAACATCATAATAATTAAGGCAAATACAGCATTTGTCTTTATGAAACTCATGGCTTGGTGGAGAGATGCAGGTGGTAATCAACTAAACATAAAACAAATGTAAAATTGCTATTGCATCAAATATTATGCAAAATAGGCATACCATGCTATGAGAACCCGTAATATTTTTTGGAAGACTAGATAATTCTTTCCTGAATAAATGATGTTGGAAATGATCTGAAGGATGAGGAGGAGTTAAACTAGGCAGAGGAGAGAGGTGAGTGTACTAGGTATAGTGAATAACATGATGAAGACCTTGTGGTAGAAGGCTACCTAGGTAGTACAAGGGATTGAGAGAAAGTCAGTGTGGCTGAGCAGAGAGAGTAAGGGGGGTTTTGGTGTAAGAAGGATCTAAGTCTTGCTGATTCCACTTTCAGACTATCTCTTGATTGTGTCCATTTCTCTCAGTCCCCACTTCTGCTTCTCTACCTAAGAATAATCAAATACAGGTCTCTCCTAGAATAACGCATCTTCCTACTATCCACTCTTATTACTTCACTCTTGACCCTCCAATTGAATCTCTGTATTGTAGCCAGTGATCTTTTCCAAATGCAAATTACATTATATCATTTCTCTGCTTAACACCAATCAGTCACATTCTACTTTTCATATGCTAATAGATCTATCAGAACTACCTGAATGCCTTCAATGCTCCTGACACTCTGGCCTTCTCTCTCTTCCTCCAGAGAACACGTATGCAAGCTATTCCCTCTACATAGAAGTTTCTTACCTCTCCACCTGGCAACCAGATATGGCTTCCTTAAACAGGGCCTTGGTGATAAAAACCTCACCCCCAACTAGGACATCCTGCTTGGGGAATGTGGTTGACTTTTATTTTATTCTCCATATTTTTGTCCATCCATTCTGAATTCTTACAATGACTATGTGATGGTTTTATAAGATAGGTGTAAATGTTATTCATTTCAAATGAACAAAAAAGGAGGGAGAAAAAGGTCTGATTCACTTTTTTTTTGGACATTATGTGACTATCTTTGAACCTATTAGTTACACTCAGTGCTGCCAAAATGAGGTCATAGATCTACCTCAGATTTCCAAACATGATGCTACAAATTAAGGCTCCTTTTGATCTAGGACATTTTTCAATCGGCTAAAAATAATTTTTGCATGAAAGCTACTAGACAGCCTGACATGAGACAAAATTTTCTTGATGTGGTAACAAAAGATCCTGGAGGTACTGATCTAATTCTTTGTTCTGCAGAGAAGACTCAGTTATTTTTTGTGTTTTACATACCACTATTGTTTGTGGTATTAAAAGAGTCTTGTGGGTATAGACCTTCCACTTAAGCTTTGAGACAAACAAAAGGATAAAATTAATTATATAAATCAAGAAAAATCTGGCATACCCAGAGTTAATCTATGGTGTAATGTGTACACTTAGCAATACTAATTTTGAGTATGTATTTTTGATCCAATGCCAAGTACCATATGAGATTTCCTCCAGGACTGAAAGTACATTGTTCAGCTCTTGGAATGAATTCTTAAGATCTCTCTCTATATTAAGAACCATGGAATAAGAGTCCAATTACCATGGAACAGATTCACAACTAACAGTGTAGCCAACAGTGGGAGTACCTTTATTTTAGCCTACAATGCACTAAGGCAGATCTACATCCTATTTACCTTCTGAATCCTGAACAAGTCCATCTTTCTTATCAACTTGAACATTCTTAGGCAGATGCTACAACATAAGTAAGCCATTCGGTAACCACAACTTTGCTTGACTAAGTAAAACACTCAAACATACTTAATATAACGCACTTTATTAATACATTGAAAAGAAGTTCCAGGCAAAAGTTAGCTTTTCCTTATTTTTTCTTCAACTTTAAGTTCAGGGGTACATGTTCTAGATGTGCAGGTTTACTACGTAAGTAAACATGAGCCATGGAGGTTTGCTGCACAGATCATCCCATCACCTAGGTAGTAAGCCCAGCATCCATGAGCTATTCTTCCTGATTATCTCCTTCCCCCTGGCTCCACAATGGCAGTCCCCAGTGTGTGTTGTTCCCCGCCAATGTTTCCATGTGTTCTCATCATTCAGCCCCAACTTATAAGTGAGAACATGCAGTGTTTGGTTTTCCATTGCTGTGTTAGTTTACTGAAGATAATGGCTTCCAATTCCATCCATGTCCTGATCCTTTTTATGGCTGCATAGTATTCCGTGGTATATATGTACCACATTTTTTAAAAACTTTAAGTTCCAGAACACATGTGCAGAATGAGCAGGTTTCTAATATAGGTACACACATGCCGTGGTGGTTTGCTGCACCTATTGACCCATCTTCTAGGTCCCCTCCCCCTGCCCCCATCCTCCAACAGGCCCAGTGTGTGTTGTTCCCCTCCCTGTGTCCATGTGTTCTCATTGTTCAATTCCCACTTATGAGTGAGACATGTGGTATCTGGTTTTCCATTCCTGTGTTAGTTGGCTGAGAATGATGGCTTCCAGCTTCATCCATGCCCCTGCAAAGAACATGATCTCATTCCTTTTTATGACTGCATAGTATTCCATGGTGTATTTTCTTTATCCTGTCTATCATTGATGGGCACTTGGGTTGGTTCCAAGTCATTGCTATTGTAAATAGTACTGCAATAAGCATACATGTGCATGTGTCTTTATAACAGGATAATTTATATTCCTTTGGGTATATACCCAGTAATGGGATTGTGGGGTGAAATGGTGTTTCTGGTTCTAGATCCTTGAGGAATCGCCACACTGCCTTCCAGAATAGTTGAACTAATTTACATTTCCACCAACAGTGTAAAAGCATTCCAATTTCTCCACAGCTTCACCAGCATCTATTGTTTCTTGACTTTTTAATAATCACCATTCTGTCATGGGATGGTATCTCATTGTGGTTTTGGTTTGCATTTCTCTGATGATCAGTGATGTTGAGCTTTCTTTCATATGTCTGTTGGCCACATAAATGTCTTCTTTAGAGAAGTACCTGTTCATATCCTTTGCCCGCTTTTTGATGGGGTTGTTTTTTTTCCTTGTAAATTTGTTTAAGTTCCTCATAGATTCTGGATAGATATTACACCTTTGTCAGACGGGTATATTGCAAAAGTTTCCTCCCATTCTGTAGGTTGCCTGTTCACTCTGACGACAGTTTCTTTTGCTGTGGAGAAGCTCTTTAGTTTAATTAGATCCCATTTGTCAATTTTGGCTTTTGTTGCAATTGCTTCTGGCATTTTTGTCATGATCTTTGCCTATGCCTACATCCTGAATGGTATTGTCTAGGTTTTCTTCTAGAGTTTGCATGGTTTGGGGTTTACATTTAAGTCTTTAATCCATCTTGAGTTAATTTTTGTAAAAGGTGTAAGGAAGGGGTCCAGTTTCAGTTTTCTGCATATGGCTAACCAGTTTTCCCAGCACCATTTATTGAATAGAGAATCCTTTCCCCACTGCTTGTTTTTGTTGGTTTGTTGAAGATCGGATTGTTGTAGATGTGTGGTCTTATTTCTGAGGTCTCTATTCTGTTTCATTGGTCTATATGTCTGTTTTGGTACCAGTGCCATGCTGCTTTGGTTCCTGTGGCCTTGTAGTATAGTTTGAAGTCAGGTAGCATGATGCCTCCAGCTTTGTTCTTTCTGCTTAGGATTGTCTTAGATATATGGACTCTTCTTTGGTTCCATATGTAATTTAAAGTAGTTTTTCCTAATTCTGTGAATAATGTAAATGGTAGTTTGATGGGAATAGCATTGAATCTACAAATTATTTTAGGCAGCATGGTCATTTTCACAATATTGATTCTTCCTACCCATGAGGATGGAATGTTTTTTCATTTGTTTGTGTCCTCTCTTATTTCCTTGAGCAGTGGTTGGTAGTTCTCCTTGAAGAGGTCCTTCATGTCCCTTGTTAGCTGTATTCTTAGGTATTTTATTCTCTTTGTAGCAATCATGAATGGGAGTTCACTCATGATTTGGCTCTCTGTTTGTCTATTGTTGGTGTATAGGAATGCTTGTGATTTTTACACATTGATTTTGTTTACTGAAACTACTGAAGTTGCTTATCAGCTTTAGGAACTTTTTGGGCTGAGACGATGGGGTTTTCTAAATATAGAATCATGAATCATGTTATCTGCAACCATAAACAATTTGACTTCTTCTCTTCCTATTTGAATATCCTTTATTTCTTTCTCTTGCCTGATTGCCCTGGCCAGAACTTCCAATACTATGTTGAATAGGATTGGTGAGAGAGGGCATCCTTGTCTTGTACTGGTGTACTGGTTTTCAAAGGGAAATCTTTCAGCTTTTGCACATTCAGTATGATATTGGCTATGGGTTTGTCATAAAGAGTTCTTATTATTTTGAGATATGTTCCATCAATACCTACTTTATTGAGAGCTTTTAACCTGAAGGGATGTTGAATTTTATCAAAGGCATTTTCTGCATCTATTGGGTTAATCATGTGGTTTTTGTCTTTGGTTCTGTTTATATAATGAACTATGTTTATTAATTTGTATATGTCAAACCAGCCTTGCATCCCAGGGATGAATGTGAATTGATCAGATACGTTTTTTGATGTGCTGCTGGATTTTGTGTGCCAGTATTTTGTTAAGGATTTTCGCATTGACATTCATCAGGGATATTGGTCTGAAGTTTTCTTTTGTGTTGTTGTTGTGTCTCTGCTAGGTTTTGGTATCAGGTTGATGCTGCCTTTATAAAATGAGTTTGGGGAAAGTTCCTCCTTTTCAACTGTTTGGAATAGTACCTCTGGTAGAATTCTGCTGTGAATCCATCTCATCCTGGGCTTTTTTTGGTTAGTAGGCTATTAATTACTGCCTAAATTTCAAAACTTGTTATTTATTCAGGGATTTGACTTCTTTCTGGTTTAGTCTTGGGAGGGTGCATGTGTCCAGGAATTTATCCATTTCTTCTAGATTTTCTAGTTTATTTTGCATAGAGGTGTGTATAGTATTCTCTGATGGTAATTTGTATTTCTGTGGCATCAGTGGCAATATCTCCTTTATCATTTTTTATTGTGTCTATTTGATTCTTGTCTCTTTTCATTTTTATTAGTCTAGATAGCAGTCTATTTTATTATGTTTTTTCAAAAAAAAAAAGCTCCTAGATTTATTGATTTTTGGAAGGTTTTTCTTGTCTTTATATTCTTCAATTCTGCTCTGATCTTAATTATTTCTTGTCTTCTGCTATCTTTTGGATTTGTTTGCTCTTGCTTCTCTAGCTCTTTTAATTGCAATGTTAGGATATTGACTTGAGATCTTTCTAGCTTTCTGATGTGGGCATTTAGTGCTATCAACTTTCCTCTTAACATGGCTTTAGACGTGTTAAGTGGTATGTTGTCTCTTTGTTCTCATAAGTTCCAAAGAACTTCTTGATTTCTGCCTTAATTTCATTATTCACCCAGGAGTCATTCAGGAGCAGGTTGTTCAATTTCCATGTAATTGTGTAGTTTGGGAGTGAGTTTCTTAATCCTGAGTTTTAATTTGATTGCACTGTGGTCTGAAAGGCTGTTATGATTTCAGTTCTTTTGCCTTTACTGAGGAGTGTTTTACTTCCAATTATGTTGTCAATTTTGGAATAAGTGCCACGGGGCACTGAGAAGAATGTGTATTCTCCTGATTTGGGGTGGAGAGTTCTGTAGTTGTTGGTTAGGTCCACTTGATCCAGAGCCAAGTTCAAGTCCTGAATATCCCTGTTAATTTTCTGTCTTGTTGATATGTTTAATATTGACAGTAGGGTGTTAACGTTTCTCAATATTATTGTGTGGGAGTCTAAGTCTCTTTGGAGGTCTATAAGAATTTGTTTTATGAATCTGGGTGCTCCTGTACTGGGTGCATATATATTTACAATAATTAGCTCTTCTTGTTAAATTAATCGCTTTACCATTATGTAATGCCCTTCTTTGTCTTTTTTGATCTTCATTGGCTTAAAGTCCATTTTGTCAGAGACTAGGTTTGCAACCCCTGCTTGTTTGCTTTCCATTTGCTTGGTAAATTTTCCTCCATCCCTTTATTTTGAGCCTACATGTGTCTTTGCACCTGAAATAGGTCTCCTAAATACAGCACACTGATGGCTCTTGACTTTTTATCCAATTTGCCAGTCTGTGTCTTTTAATTGGGGGCATTTAGCGCATTTACATTTAAGGTTACTACAGTTATACGTGAATTTGATCCTGTCATCATGATGCTATCTGGTTATTTTACACATTAGTTGATGCAGTTTCTTCATAGTGTCATTGGTCTTTATAGTTTGGTGTGTTTTTGCAGTGGGTGGTACAGTTTTTTCCTTTCTGTATTTAATGCTTCCTTCATGAACTCTTGCAAGGCAGTCCTGGTGGTGACAAAATCGCTCAGCATTTGCTTGTCTGAAAAGTCTTTTATTTCTCCTTTGCAAATGAAGCTTAGTTTGGCTAGATATGAAACTCTGATTTGAAAATTATTTTCTTTTTGAATGTTGAATATTGGCCCCTACTCTCTTCTGGCTGCAGGGCTTCTGCTGAGAGATCCACTCTTAGTCTGATGGACTTCCCTTTGCAGGTGACCTGGCCTTTCTCTCTGGTTGCTCTTAACATTTTTTTCTTCACTTTGACCTTGGAGAATCTGACGAGTATGTGTCTTGGGGGTAATCTTCTCATGGAATATCTTAATGGTGTCCTCTGTATTTCCTGAATTTGAATGTTGGTCTGTCTTCCTAGGTTGGGGAAGTTCTCCTGGATAATATCCTGAAGTGTGTTTTCCAGTTTGTTTCCATTCTCCCTGTCTTTTTCAGGTACTCCAATCAATCGTAGGTTCGGCCTTTTTACATAGTCCCATGTGTCTCGGAGGCTTTGTTTGTTCCTTTTCATTTTTTCTCTAATCTTGTCTGCATGCCTTATTTCAGCAAGGTGGTCTTCAAACTCTGATATCCTTTCTTCTGCTTCATCAATTCGGCGACTGATATTTGTATTTATGCTCCTCTCTAAAGTGGTCATTCTAGTTAGCAGCTCCTCTAAACTTTTATCAGGTTCTTAGTTTCTTTGCATTAGGTTAGAACATGCTCTTTTAGCTCAGTGGGGTTTGCTGATACACATCTTCTGAAGCCTACTTCTGTTAATTCATCCATCTCATCCTTTGTCCATCTCTGTGCCCTTGCTGGAGAGGCATTGCAATCATTTGGAGGAGAAGAGGTACTCTGGCCTTTTGGGTTTTCAGCGTTTTTTCATTGATTTCTTTCTAATCTTCATGAGTTTGTCTAGTTTTGATATTTGAGGCTACTGACCCTTGGATGGGGCTTTTGTGGGGACTTCTTTTGTTGCTGATGCTGTTGATGTTGCCTTCTGTTTGTTTTTCTTTCAATAATCCCTCTTCTGTAGGGTTGCTGTGGTTTGCTGGGGGTTCACTTCAGACCCTATTCATTTGGTTTGCTCCCACACCTGGACATGTCACTCAAGAAGGCTGGAGAACACCAAAAAGGGGTGCCTGCTCCTTCCTCTGGGATGTCTGACCTTGAGGGGTGCCAACCTAATGCCAGTAGGATTGCTCCTGTATAGGGTGTCTGGCAACCCCTATTGGAGAGTCTCAACCAATTGGGTGGCATGGGGAACAAGACTCATTTAATGAAGCACTTTGACTGTCCCTTGGTGGAGGGGGTGTGCTTCACTGGGGGACAACCCACCCATCTGGGCTGCCTGGATTCCTCAGATCTAGCAGAAAGGCTAAGTCTGCTACGGCCACCACTCCCCCAGGGGCTCAGGCCCAGGGAGATCAGAGTTCTGTCCCTCAGGCCCTGGCTGGAGTTTTTGGAGTTCCTGAAGAGAGGCCCCACCTAGTGAGGAGAGATGAGTCAGGGTCAGGCCTGAATAGGCGCTATGGCCACAGTCTGCCACAGCCGGTGTATTGGGCTGTGGGGGACACCTGTTGGGACCAAGCTGTCCAGCCTCCCTGGCTCCAGCAGGGGAAAAGCATGGTCTGCAGCTATAGAGATGGCTGCCTCCCTTCCCCTGCCCAGGGAGCTTAGAGTGTTAGGCAGCTATCAGTCCCAGTACTGGCTGCTGACCCTCCCACAAGGAGCTCAAACGGCTTAGACTACAGGCAGTCGCAGCTGTGGTGCTGGTGGCCCCTCCTCCTGGGAACTTAGCAGGCTTAAGCAGATTCTAGTTGAGAAGCTGTTGAGAATCTGTGCAGATCTGGGGTTGGGTCCCTAGGCCCTGGTGGTATGGGTTCACAAGTGGGACCTTCCAATCCATGGGTTGCACAGTTCCATGGAAAAAGCACAGTTTCCCATGCTAGGTAGTATGCTCGCTCACTGCCTTCCTTGGTGGGTTGCAGGGGGTTGCGGGGGCAGGGGTAGGGGCTCCCCTGCCCTGTGTGGTTCTCAGGTGGGCCGCTGTACCACATTGCTCTTCTTTCCTCTCTGTGGGTCATGCCAGGCACCTAGTCATTTCTGATGAGAGAACCTGAATACTTTGGTTGCCAGTGCAGGATTCACCCATTATTATGGTTCCCAAAGAGTCTATCCCAACTCCACTGAGTCCTTGGACATTTGGCCTTGAGATTTCAAGGCCATATGCATTTTTGTTATTTGAGATAAGAAATGGGTACAACTAAAGGTGACTAACTATGACATCTTCCATATTTTTTATCTGCCACAAATTTATACTTTGCATCACTCTGCAGGGTCCTCATAGTGAACCATCTACTGTCTAAGATACGTCTGGCATGACTGCTTCCCTCAGTCAAACTTTAATGCTGCACTTCCTACACCACTCTACCCTCAGCCTTGGTCCCTCATCAGAACTTATTTCAATCTCTTCAGAACTTATTTCTGGAAAGGATCAATAAAATCATTTATGCTAAAATTAAAGTGCATTAAAATGTTCTTCTTGCTTAATATATTTTTATTTTTGGCAAATTTTCTGTCTATTTTGTAGAAGGGAGTGCTTTTTTTCACTTTAAGTCAACACCCTAACCAAAACAAATTAATGAAAACTTCGGTACCTCAGAAGACTAGTAAGCAAAATCATATCATTATATATGATTCATATATATAAAAATTAAAATGTGAATTTTAGGATGTTCAAGTCACTTATAAAGTCAACAGCTGAAGATATATACAAATTAAAAAGTGCTTCTTGTGCACACATTTGATTCTACCCTGACACATATCTAGATTTTGTTCTGGAGAAACACAATAAAAATTCAGTGAGAATAACTGAATTTTAAACAAAGAAATTCTGTGTTTCAGAGACATCCAAAAATTCAAAATTGAATATTAAAACTCACCCCCGGTATCAATTTTGTTTTTAAAAAAATTTTAAAAATCAGTGGAATGCAGAAGTGAAAATAAATAGGAATCCATCATATAAAATTTCATTCTGCCTAGCCTTGTGTCCAATGTTCTCTTTTACCTACCCATATCCACAACTGAAAAGTAATAATTTTTTGTTGGACCCTGAGAGTTACATTACTTAGTCACAATGAAATCATGATTGCTATGGATTTTGTACTATTGTGCAACACATAGGCTAGGACTGCAGCACTTGTGTAGTTTAGACGTAGAGTTAAAATACTTAATGTAAAATACATAATTTTGAAATAACAAACTTCTCTCAAAGCAAGATTGCTTTAGTACATTTTATGAAATAACCTAATGGTATATTAGGTGACCACTTAAAAGCACATTTAAAATGCTATATAGAAGTAATCAAATGTTTGTAACTTTATATATAAAAAAGTTGAAATAGAATATGTCATATAATAACTCTAAATATAAACAATTAAAGGCTTAGAAAGCAACATGCAAAAAAAGAAAGTTGTGATTAAGTAATTAGATTAAGAATGATTTGTTATAATTTTTTTTCAATGTTGGTAATAATTTCAACTAAAAATAACAAAGTTAATGTTTTCATGTTTAGCTGTGACTTTCTGCTGTTAACAGATATTCATGGATGTGCTTTCAAATTGTGGAAAGTCATAATATCATCTGCCTTTCAATATATTACAATAGCAATATTCTCTTAAACACTAAATTGTGGAACATATATACCTCATTTAAGGCATTCCATATTTAATATTTCTCATCTGATTTCATCATTTCTTCTTGGTGAGTGCTATCAGCTGATGAGTTTATTTATTTTCCTTTGGTTCAGAGCAAATATTTTCACTATTCAAATTATGCTTTGAACATCATATGACTAATTATACACAAAGCATGGTTCCTCCATAATCTTTTATGACATTATCAATAGAAAGCAAACCAATGCTTTGCTTGCTATATCTCCAACCAAGAATTCCAAGTTCGTGCAGCTTATAACAACATCAGTCTGACTAGAAATATGTGTATGTTTATTTTTATTTTCTGACTAGAAAGAAACGAACAACTGAAGAATGTTAATGACCCCACTTACATAAAAATGTATAGGTAACTATTAGACTTATGAAACATTTTTTATATATATATACATATACACACATATATATATAGTCATGCCTCATTTAATGATAGAACTATGTTCTGAGAAATATGCCATTAGGTGATTTTGTCATTGTGGGAAATCATACAGCATACTTACGAAAATCTAGATGGCATAGCTCACTACACACTTAGGCTATAAGATATAGCCTATTGCTTCTAGGCTACAAGCTTGTATATGTATAGCATGTTACTGTACTGAACACCATAAGCAATTGTGACACAATGGTATTTGTATATCTAAACATATTTGAATACGGAAAAAGTAATGTGTTACGCTGTGACCTTATGACAGTTGTGATGTCACTATGTGGTAGGAATTTTTCTACTCCATTATAAACTTATGGGACCACCATCATATATGTGGTCATTCATTGACCAAAATGTCATTATGCAGGGCATGACTGTATAGGGACAATTTAGATTTAAATATTTGTCTAGTACTTGGTGTCATTAAATGGGGAGAAAATCTTCATATAATCCTTAAAGAGGATTTCTAATATCTGCCCTGGGTTAATGCTCAAACAAAGCAGGCACAGGGATGCAGAACCGTGTGTGTCAGGAAACCACACAAGCCTCCTGCCAGGTAACTCCTAGAGGTCATTATCACAGAACATTCCCTAGAGGCATTTCTCTTCCTTTTTAGTTGCCTCCATCACCACCACTACAGTCCTCTTTTCTCTCCTTTACCAACCCACTCCCACCTAGTCAATATTGAGGGACCTGTTTCCCCTTGAGTTCTTAAAATTGAATATCACAATGCAGAAAAATATAGGTGAGTTTGATTTTTTTCATTAGCATAGTCTCACTAAAAGGGGAACCCTCTGCATTCCAGACATGAATGTTAAACAACAGGTTCTAAAGCCGACAGTGGCACATCCACCTCCCACTATCTGAGTTTCTGACACATTTCAAAATGGCAGGTACTCTAGTCTATAATTCATAGAATGTATCACTTCATTCCAGCCACCTCTTCTCTTGAAGGAGACCTCTGTGATCTTTGGTATTTTGTCTCAGCCTCACTCATCTTCCTGTTAGGTTATGGTCAATATGTGACAACTTATACCTCTCCCACAAAATCAAGATTCTAGAAATTTAATGTTAAAACATTTCCTAAGCAAGAGGAGATAAATAGTGTATTAGTCTATGTATTAGTCTATTTGTATTAGTCTAATAGTGTAATAGTGTATTTGTGTTGCTACAAAGGAATATCTGAAGTAGGCAATTTATAAAGAAAAGAGGGTTATTTGGCCCATGGTTCTGCAGGCTGTACAAGCATGGCACCAGCATCTGTTTCTGATAAGCATTTCAGGGAGATTTTGCTCTTGGCAAAAAGCAAGCAGGGCTGACGTGCCACATGGTGAGAGAGGAAGCAAGAGAGAAATGGGCTCTTTTAAACAATCCCCATCCAATCTCAGGGGAACTAATAGAATGAGGACTTACTCATTATTGTGAAAAGGGCACCAAGCCATTCATGAGAGATCTGCCCCCCATGACCCTAACACCATTCACTAGGCTCCACCTCCAATACTGGGGGTCACGTTTCAACATGAGAATTGGAGGGAGCATATATCCAAACTATATTATTAATGAGTTTAGTAAGATAAATGGGTTACTCATTATAGTAAAAGTCTTGATTCCTTGAGCAATTAGGGGCCAGGCATTACAGTAAACACTTTCAGTTTCATTTAATCCGAAAAAAAAAGCCCATTTGACAAATAAGAACTTTGAGGAATACTTCAATTCAAGTCTGGCTGATTTCAACACACTTGTACTATACTCCACTATCACCCAGTATCTATACTGAATATACTATACCTAAACCCAGTTCCCACTACTAACCTGCCCTGTCCATTGTCTCTGTGCTCAGGTCCTAGGTCCTGCACTCCCGCTTATTTGTAATTTTAACATGAAACCCAATATTAGTTGTAAAATAGGACCATCTCTATGTATTGGTTATCAATTGGTACATAACAACTTGCTCTGAAATTTAGCAGCTTAAAACAGCAAGTATTTATTTTTTCCATTTCTATAGATCACAAGCCTGGGCATGGCTTATTTGGGTTCTCTGGCTCAACAACAGTTCCCCATGAGATTGGAGTTGAGCTATTGGCCAAGGCTGCAGTTTCATATAAAGGTTTGACTGGGGCTGAGGGAAGCTGGAGGATCTGCTTCCAAGCTCACTCATGTGGAAGTTGGCAGTCCCCAGTCCCTTCCCACATGAACTTCTTGACAGAATTTTCTCAAAATGTGGCAGCTTGCTTCCTCCTGAAGAGTGATCTGAGAAAACTGAGAAAGAACAAAAGAGGGGGCGGAGCAAGATGGCCGAATAGGAACAGCTCCAGTCTCCAACTCCCAGCGCGAGCGACACAGAAGATGGTGATTTCTGCATTTTCAACTGAGGTACTGGGTTCATCTCACTGGGGAGTGCCGGACGATCGGTGCTGGTCAGCTGCTGCAGCCCGACCAGCGAGAGCTGAAGCAGAGCGAGGCATTGCCTCACCTGGGAAGCGCAAGGGGGAAGGGAATCCCTTTTCCTAGCCAGGGGAGCTGAGAAACACAACACCTGGAAAATCGGGTAATTCCCACCCCAATACTGTGCTTTAAGCAAACAGGCACACCAGGAGATCATATCCCACACCTGGCCGGGAGGGTCCCACACCCACGGAGCCTCCCTCATTGCTAGCACAGCAGTCTGTGATCTACGGGCAAGGCAGCAGCGAGGCTGGGGGAGGGGCGCCCGCCATTGCTGAAGCTTAAGTAGGTAAACAAAGCTGCTGGGAAGCTCGAACTGGGTGGAGCTCACAGCAGCTCAAGGAAACCTGCCTGTCTCTGTAGACTCCACCTCTGGGGACAGGGCAATAACAAACACAGCCGAAACCTCTGCAGACGCAAACAACTCTGTCTGACAGCTTTGAAGAGAGCAGCGGATCTCCCAACACGGAGGTTGAGATCTGAGAAGGGACAGACTCCCTGCTCAAGTGGGTCCCTGACCCCTGAGTAGCCTAACTGGGAGACATCCCCCACTAGGGGCAGTCTGACACCCCACACCTCACAGGGTGGAGTACACCCCTGAGAGGAAGCTTCCAAAGCAAGAATCAGACAGGTACACTCGCTGTTCAGAAATATTCTGTCTTCTGCAGCCTCTGCTGCTGATACCCAGGCAAACAGGGTCTGGAGTGGACCTCAAGCAATCTCCAACAGACCTACAGCTGAGGGTCCTGACTGTTAGAAGGAAAACTATCAAACAGGAAGGACACCTACACCAAAACCCCATCAGTACATCACCATCATCAAGACCAGAGGCAGATAAAACCAAAAAGATGGGGAAAAAGCAGGGCAGAAAAGCTGGAAATTCAAAAAATAAGAGCGCATCTCCCCCGGCAAAGGAGCGCAGCTCATCGCCAGCAACGGATCAAAGCTGGACGGAGAATGACTTTGACGAGATGAGAGAAGAAGGCTTCAGTCCACCAAATTTCTCAGAGCTAAAGGAGGCATTACGTGCCCAGCGCAAAGAAACTAAAAATCTTGAAAAAAAAGTGGAAGAATTGATGGCTAGAGTAATTAATGCAGAGAAGGTCATAAACGAAATGAAAGAGATGAAAACCATGACACGAGAAATACGTGACAAATGCACAAGCTTCAGTAACCGACTCGATCAACTGGAAGAAATAGTATCTGCGATTGAGGATCAAATGAATGAAATGAAGTGAGAAGAGAAACCAAAAGAAAAAAGAAGAAAAAGAAATGAACAAAGCCTGCAAGAAGTATGGGATTATGTAAAAAGACCAAATCTACGTCTGATTGTGGTGCCTGAAAGTGAGGGGGAAAATGGAACCAAGTTGGAAAACACTCTTCAGGATATCATCCAGGAGAACTTCCCCAACCTAGTAGGGCAGGCCAACATTCAAATCCAGGAAATACAGAGAACGCCACAAAGATACTCCTCGAGAAGAGCAACTCCAAGACACATAATTGCCAGATTCACCAAAGTTGAAATGAAGGAAAAAATCTTAAGGGCAGCCAGAGAGAAAGGTCGGGTTACCCACAAAGGGAAGCCCATCAGACTAACAGCAGATCTCTCGGCAGAAACTCTCCAAGCCAGAAGAGAGTGGGGGCCAATATTCAACATTCTTAAAGAAAAGAATTTTAAACCCGAATTTCATATCCAGCCAAACTAAGTTTCATAAGTGAAGGAGAAATAAAATCCTTTACAGATAAGCAAATGCTTAGAGATTTTGTCACCACTAGGCCTGCCTTACAAGAGACCCTGAAGGAAGCACTAAACATGGAAAGGAAGAACCGGTACCAGCCATTGCAAAAACATGCCAAAATGTAAAGACCATCGAGGCTAGGAAGAAACTGCATCAACTAACGAGCAAAATAACCAGTTAATATCATAATGGCAGGATCAAGTTCACACATAACAATCTTAACCTTAAATGTAAATGGACTAAATGCTCCAATTAAAAGACACAGACTGGCAAACTGGATAAAGAGTCAAGACCCATCAGTCTGCTGTATTCAGGAGACCCATCTCACACGCAGAGACATACATAGGCTCAAAATAAAGGGATGGAGGAAGATTTACCAAGCAAATGGAGAACAAAAAAAAGCGGGGGTTGCAATACTAGTCTCTGATAAAACAGACTTTAAACCATCAAAGATCAAAAGAGACAAAGAAGGCCATTACATAATGGTAAAGGGATCAATTCAACAGGAAGAGCTAACTATCCTAAATATATATGCACCCAATACAGGAGCACCCAGATTCATAAAGCAAGTCCTTAGAGACTTACAAAGAGACTTAGACTCCCATACAATAATAATGGGAGACTTCAACACTCCACTGTCAACATTAGACAGATCAACGAGCCAGAAAGTTAACAAGGATATCCAGGAATTGAACTCATCTCTGCAGCAAGCAGACCTAATAGACATCTATAGAACTCTCCACCCCAAATCAACAGAATATACATTCTTCTCAGCACCACATCGTACTTACTCCAAAATCGACCGCGTAATTGGAAGTAAAGCACTCCTCAGCAAATGTACAAGAACAGAAATTATAACAAACTGTCTCTCAGACCACAGTGCAATCAAACTAGAACTCAGGACTAAGAAACTCAATCAAAACCGCTCAACTACATGGAAACTGAACAACCTGCTCCTGAATGACTACTGGGTACATAACGAAATGAAGGCAGAAATAAAGATGTTCTTTGAAACCAATGAGAACAAAGATACAACATACCAGAATCTCTGGGACACATTTAAAGCAGTGTGTAGAGGGAAATTTATAGCACTAAATGCCCACAAGAGAAAGCAGGAAAGATCTAAAATTGACACTCTAACATCGCAATTAAAAGAACTAGAGAAGCAAGAGCAAACACATTCCAAAGCTAGCAGAAGGCTAGAAATAACTAAGATCAGAGCAGAACTGAAGGAGATAGAGACACAAAAAACTCTCCAAAAAATCAATGAATCCAGGAGTTGGTTTTTTGAAAAGATCAACAAAATTGACAGACCACTAGCAAGACTAATAAAGAAGAAAAGAGAGAAGAATCAAATCGACGCAATTAAAAATGATAAAGGGGATATCACCACCGTCCCCACAGAAATACAAACTACCATCAGAGAATACTATAAACACCTCTACGCAAATAAACTGGAAAATCTAGAAGAAATGGATAATTTCCTGGACACTTACACTCTTCCAAGACTAAACCAGGAAGAAGTTGAATCCCTGAATAGACCAATAGCAGGCTCTGAAATTGAGGCAATAATTAATAGCCTACCAACCAAAAAAAGTCCAGGACCAGATGGATTCACAGCTGAATTCTACCAGAGGTACAAGGAGGAGTTGGTACCATTCCTTCTGAAACTATTCCAATCAATAGAAAAAGAGGGAATCCTCCCTAACTCATTTTATGAGGCCAACATCATCCTGATACCAAAGCCTGGCAGAGACACAACAAAAAAAGAGAATTTTAGACCAATATCCCTGATGAACATCGATGCAAAAATCCTCAATAAAATACTGGCAAACCGCATTCAGCAACACATCAAAAAGCTTATCCACCATGATCAGGTGGGCTTCATCCCTGGGATGCAAGGCTGGTTCAACATTCACAAATCAATAAACATAATCCAGCATATAAACAGAACCAAAGACAAGAACCACATGATTATCTCAATAGATGCAGAAAAGGCTTTTGACAAAATTCAACAGCCCTTCATGCTAAAAACGCTCAATAAATTCGGTATTGATGGAACGTACCTCAAAATAATAAGAGCTATTTATGACAAACCCACAGCCAATATCATACTGAATGGGAAAAAACTGGAAAAATTCCCTTTGAAAACTGGCACAAGACAGGGATGCCCTCTCTCACCACTCCTATTCAACATAATGTTGGAAGTTCTGGCTAGGGCAATTAGGCAAGAGAAAGAAATCAAGGGTATTCAGTTAGGAAAAGAAGAAGTCAAACTGTCCCTGTTTGCAGATGACATGATTGTATATTTAGAAAACCCCATTGTCTCAGCCCAAAATCTCCTTAAGCTGATAAGCAACTTCAGCAAAGTCTCAGGATACAAAATTAATGTGCAAAAATCACAAGCATTCTTATACACCAGTAACAGACAAACAGAGAGCCAAATCAGGAATGAACTTCCATTCACAATTGCTTCAAAGAGAATCAAATACCTAGGAATCCAACTTACAAGGGATGTAAAGGACCTCTTCAAGGAGAACTACAAACCACTGCTCAGTGAAATAAAAGAGGACACAAACAAATGGAAGAACATACCATGCTCATTGATAGGAGGAATCAATATCGTGAAAATGGCCATACTGCCCAAGGTAATTTATAGATTCAATGCCATCCCCATCAAGCTACCAATGAGTTTCTTCACAGAATTGGAAAAAACTGCTTTAAAGTTCATATGGAACCAAAAAAGAGCCCGCATCTCCAAGACAATCCTAAGTCAAAAGAACAAAGCTGGAGGCATCACGCTACCTGACTTCAAACTATACTACAAGGCTACAGTAACCAAAACAGCATGGTACTGGTACCAAAACAGAGATATAGACCAATGGAACAGAATAGAGTCCTCAGAAATAATACCACACATCTACAGCCATCTGATCTTTGACACACCTGAGAGAAACAAGAAATGGGGAAAGGATTCCCTATTTAATAAATGGTGCTGGGAAAATTGGCTAGCCATAAGTAGAAAGCTGAAACTGGATCCTTTCCTTACTCCTTATACGAAAATTAATTCAAGATGGATTAGAGACTTAAATGTTAGACCTAATACCATAAAAATCCTAGAGGAAAACCTAGGTAGTACCATTCAGGACATAGGCATGGGCAAAGACTTCATGTCTAAAACACCAAAAGCAACGGCAGCAAAAGCCAAAATTGACAAATGGGATCTCATTAAACTAAAGAGCTTCTGCACAGCAAAAGAAACTACCATCAGAGTGAACAGGCAACCTACAGAATGGGAGAAAATTTTTGCAATCTGCTCATCTGACAAAGGGCTAATATCCAGAACCTACAAAGAACTCAAACAAATTTACAAGAAAAAAACAAACAACCCCATCAAAAAGTGGGCAAAGGATATGAACAGACATTTCTCAAATGAAGACATTCATACAGCCAACAGACACATGAAAAAATGCTCATCATCACTGGCCATCAGAGAAATGCAAATCAAAACCACAATGAGATACCATCTCACACCAGTTAGAATGGCGATCATTAAAAAGTCAGGAAACAACAGGTGCTGGAGAGGATGTGGAGAAATAGGAACACTTTTACACTGTTGGTGGGATTGTAAACTAGTTCAACCATTATGGAAAACAGTATGGCGATTCCTCAAGGATCTAGAACTAGATGTACCATATGACCCAGCCATCTCATTACTGGGTATATACCCAAAGGATTATAAATCATGCTGCTATAAAGACACATTCACACGTATGCTTATTGCGGCACTATTCACAATAGCAAAGACTTGGAATCAACCCAAATGTCCATCAGTGACAGATTGGATTAAGAAAATGTGGCACATATACACCATGGAGTACTATGCAGCCATCAAAAAGGATGAGTTTGTGTCCTTTGTAGGGACATGGATGCAGCTGGAAACCATCATTCTTAGCAAACTATCACAAGAACAGAAAACCAAACACCGCATGTTCTCACTCATAGGTGGGAACTGAACAATGAGATCACTTGGACTCAGGAAGGGGAACATCACACACAAGGGCCTATCATGGGGAGGGGAGAGGGAGGAGGGATTGCATTGGGAGTTATACCTGATATAAATGACGAGTTGATGGGTGCAGCACACCAACATGGCACAAGTATACATATGTAACAAACCTGCACGTTATGCACATGTACCCTACAACTTAAAGTATAATAATAATAAATAAATTTTAAAAAAAAAAGAGTAAAAAAATAAAAAAAATAAAAAAAATAAAAAATAAAAGAAGAACAAAAGAGAGTCCTCAAGACAGAAACCACAGTATTTTATAACCTAATCATGGGCATAGCATCCTATTACTTCTGCTATATTCTCTTCACTAGAAGCAAGTCACAATTCAGTTCATACTAAAGCAGAGGGGATTATATAAGGTGTGAACACCTGTAAGCTAAGTCATTTAGTTCCATCTTAGAGATTGTCTACCACACTCCCCCAACACTCCCACCACCTGTGTGTCATCCCCCTGTGCCCCTTCATCTTTAAGTCATAACTGTGCTTATTAATAGCAGGAATTTTATACATGTTTATCAAACTCTTAGCCATTGTTCTTGGGCTCAAGAGTCTGACTTTCTTCTTAAAAAGATACGTGAAATCTTTATTATATAATGCCAGAAGTCTTTTTCATGTTTCTGATTGTTGGGTTAAGTTGTTCAGACTATAGCTGAAGCTAGATTTGGGTTGGAAGGAATCTTGACTTTATCTTCTCCTGCTTGCCATTATAGGCCCTGGCTGTCCCCTAATGTGAGCCTCCAAGCTTAGTCAACCCCTCTATTATTTCTAAATGAGCAAAATATTTTCACAACTAACCTGTAATAATTCATCTGAATATACTCATATGAGCTTCAGATGATTTTTACTAGTTTTAAATGCCTACCTGCACTCCATAGCCTCATACCCCAGTCCCTCATTCTTGCCTTTCCCAGCATAAACTTTTTCCAGGGCACACCTTTCTCATCCTCACCTTCAGAGATTGTTTTCCCTGGTGTCAGACCTTCCTGCACTAGTATGTAGTCATCTCTTTCACTGCTGCTCCTAGGAAGCTCCTTGACTTGGGGTCCTTCCTTCAGTCTTGTTCAAGTTGTTGCTCCATAGCTTTTACCAAGTTACCACAAGAGATTATGCTCTTTGGTGAAGCATAGTTCTTTCTAAGTTTCAACCTAGTATTAGTACTTTACCTGTTCATAATAATGTTCTCAAATTTTATTTTACTTTGCTACAAACATTTTTCAGGTAGGGAAGATTCCATAACACATTTCCTCTATCAGCTTTCACTTTCCAGTAGAAGAAAAAAATGAAATACCAATGAAGTATCACTTTGAGAAGATTTTTGAGGGTTTATATTCACGTTTGATTTGGTAAGAGGAATATGAGTAATTCACATTTGAATTGTTATCTTTATATGTTTTAAAGTTATATATTGAGGCCAAGTGCAGTGGCTCATGACTATAATTCTATCACTGTGGGAAACCAAGGCAGAAGGATTGCTTGAGGCCAGTAGTTTGAGATCAGCCTGGGCAACATAGCAAGGCCCCATCTCTACAAAGGAAAAACTTTAAAATATAGCTAGGCATTGTAGTGCACACCTGTAGTCTCAGCTACTTGGAAGGCTGAGGTGGGAGGATCACTTGAGCCCAGGAGTTCAAGGTTGCAATAAGCTATGATTATGCCCTTGCACTCCAGAGAGGGTGACAGAATGATTCTGTCACAAAAGTAATAAAATAGCAATAAATGAAGTTAGATATTAAGAGATTATGGCTCTAAATATGCATTAAAATTTACTATAAAGCTAAGCAAATCATCTGTAACAAAATGCCTTGATAATAATGAAGACAAATAATGATAATTTATTGTTAGGAAAAACAGCAATCAAAAAAATCAAAGCAAAATTAAGATTATGCTGATGATTTACTGCTATGTAAAGCATTCTTTCCTAAAATTTCAAAAATTTCATCTATCAGTCTGTATGCATGAGCAATGGGACTTGCCCAGTAGTACCAAGTATTAATGGAATACTTAAATAGATTTCTGAGGATAGTCATCCTTGGTATTTGTTGGAGATTGACTCCAGGACCCCTGCAGATACCAAAATCCATGGATCCTCAAATCCTGCAGTCAGCCCTGTGGGACCCACAGACAGGAAAAGGCCCTCCGTTATCTGCAGGTCCTGCATCCCAAGAATACTACATTTTTAATCTGTGGTTGATTGAATCATCAGATGCAGAACCTGCAGATACAGAGGGTCAACTGTACTTTATTAATATAGTAACATTACTTTAAAATATTATTAGTTAATCCTTTATAACTTGCTTAACTTACTAGTCAACAATGCTAAGTTGTATCTAAAAATTCTATTGCTTTGTCTATCATCCATTCATGAAACAAAAAGGAAAGGATATACATTTTCAACTAAATTCTCAGCACAGCAAGAGAAAACTCTTGGCTATTACAGGTCCACATCCTTTGACAGCCATAGAATCACATGTAGTTGAGAATTTTTCAGATTTAAGAAAGAACACAGTGCATATACTGTATATGATATACCACCCAAAGTGCCAAGAGCAGTGCCCTGTAGCCAAATGCATTGATATGTTTGTGGTAAAACATATATTAAGTGAGATAAAGACTATAAATAACTTTAAATCATTTCAGATCTGCATTTGATGCCAAATGAGTTTACACCAAACTTAAGAAAAATCTTTGGCTCTATTAATTTGGGGATTTTGTAGTTTGTGGCCAAGAGATTGTAGATTTATACAGTGTTCCAGGTTGCTTTTCAGAGCTGAAATGTTTGAACCACTCTGAGGTTAATAATTACCAGTTCCCACCTCCTCCATGACCTTTCTTTAAAAACTCCCAAGAGTTTCTCCAATGCCATTATTTTCCCATTTCTACTCAAGAAGTAAAAAACTAAGGAAATGTGCATGTGTTTTTTTATCCTTATCAACTTTACTGAGAATTATTTTTTAATAAGTAATTTACACACAATAAAATAAATCCATTCAAATTACACAAATCTATGAGTTTTGACAGTTGTATACACCTGTGAAACCAAGGCCATGATCAAGATACAAAACACTTCCAATATCTTCAAAATATTTCATACGCCTTTTATAAGTCATTCCTCTCTCCACTTTCCCACTCCACTTCACCACTTAGCCACCGTTCCGTCTTTTTTTCACACAGATTAGTTTTCATTTTATATTATGGAATCATATAGTATACCCTCTTTCGTGTCTCTTTCTTTCACTCTGCATAACGTTTTTGAGATTCGTCTATGTTGCTGCATGCATCAGCAGAACCTCTTTTCATTCTTCAGTATTATTTTAACATACGGAATACCACATTTTGTTTGTCATTTATCTTTTGACAGAGATTTAGATTGTTTCCAGTTTGGGACTATTGTCAATCAAGCAGCTCTCTTTGCTGCACACACATTTTCCCTTCTCTTTGGAATCAAAGCCTAGGATCAAAAAACAAGGATCAAATAGTGTATGTATATTTAACTTATTAAGAAACCGGCATTTTTTTTCCCAGAGTCGTTTGTCTATTTTTCTATTGGGTTACTTTTCTTCTTGTGATTGAGCTGTAAGAGTTCTCTTCTCTGGGCACAAGTCCTCTGTCAAAGACACATCTTAGAATATTTCCTCCCATGTTATGGCTTGCTTTTTCATTTTTAATGGATATCTTTTGAAGAACAAACGTTTTGAATTTTGATAAAATTCAATTGATCAACTTTTTCATTTATGACTAAGATTTTCTCCTACTCTTTAAAGAGTTTCAGAGTTTCAGATTCATATTTAAACTTACTACTCTTTGGAGTTAACTTGTGTGTGTGGTGTGAAATAAGGGTCAATGTTCCTTTTTAAAATAAATCTGCCATTGTTCTGGCACTATTTGATTTAAAAGACTTTCTTTCTCTACCGAATTATCTTGACATTTTTTGTTGAAAATCAATTGTCCATGTATGTGTGCCATTATTTCTAGGCTTGATATTCTGTTCCCCTGACATGTATCTATCCTCTGGACAATACTGCCATCAAGTAAGAGGCACGTGTTGATTATTATCAGGAGCAGAAATCTGATCACTTCTGCCCACTGCATCTTATTATCAGGTTCACCAAGAAAAACACAACCAGTCAAGCACTGGAAGACACAGGGCAAAATCAGTTTCATTCCTGAGTGTTAGTCCCAATGGCCAGCAGGTCCCTCCTGGCAGCCCTTAATGGACAGTTGGCCTGCACACAGCCCCCTTGTGCTACAGCAACAGGACCCTATCTTTTCTCTGCACAAAATGGATGCAACAGTGGGGTTAGCCAGGCACCATATGATACACACACTTAAGTAAAAAAGGATTACAATGAGTCTGAAAGAGGGAAAGATATCTCCACACAGGGTGATAAGTGCAGCACAAAACGTGAGGATTCTGTATCTCTTAGTAAGAATTCCTAGCCCAAGGTCTTTTTTTTTTCTTTTTTACTTTTTAAAAAATTGCATATATTTAAGTTGTACAAGATAATGTTTTGTTATATATATTTATATGGTTTGGATCTGTCTCCACCCAAATCTCATCTTGAATTGTAACTTCCACATTTCCCACATGTCATGGGAGGAGCCTGGTGGAAGGTAATTGAATCATGGGGGTGGGCCTGTCTTGTGCTATTCTTGTAATAGGGAATAAGTCAAACGAGACCGATGGTTTTAAAAATGAGTTTACCTGCACAAGCTCTCTCTTTGTCTGCTACCATTCACATAAGATGTGACCTACTCCTCCTTGCCTTCCATCATGATTGTGAGGCCTCCCTAGCCATATGGAACTGTAAGTCCAATAAACCTCTTTCTTTTGTAAATTGCCCAGTCTTGGGTATGTCTTTATCAGCAGCATAAAAATGGACTAATACAGCAAATTGGTGCCAGTAGAGTGGGGTGCTACTGAAAAGATACCCAAAAATGTGGAAGCGACTTTGAAACAGAGTAACACACAGAGGTTGGAACAATTTGGAGGACTGAGAAGAAGAGAGTTAAATGTGAAAAAGGTTGGAACTTCCTAGAGACTTGTTGAATGGCATTGACCAAAATGCTGATAATGATATGGATGATGAAATCCAAGCTGAGGTGGTCTCAGATGGAGATGAGGAACTTGTTTGGAACTGGAGCAAAGGTGACTCTTGTTATGTTTTAGCAAAGAGACTGGCGGCAATTTGCCCCTGCCCTAGAGACTTGTGGAACTTTGAGCTTGAGGGAGATGATTTAGGGTATCTGGCAGAAGAAATTTCTAAGCGGTAAAGCATTCAAGAAGTGACTTGGGTGCTGTTAAAGGCATTCAGTAAAGTTCAGAAATTTGCAGCCTGGCAATGTGATAGAAAAGAAAATCTCATTTTCTGAGGAGAAATTCAAGTCAGTTGAAGAAATTTGAATAAGTAATGAGGAGCCAAATGTTAATCCCCAAGACAATGGGGAAAATGTCTCCAGAGCATATCAGAGATCTTCGCAGCAGCCTCTCATATTGCAGGTCCAGAGGCCTAGGAGGGAAAAATGGTTTTATGGGCCAGGCCCAGGATCCCTGTGTTATGTGCTGCCTAGGGACTTGGTGCTCTGCATCCCAGCCACTCCAGCTGTGACTCAAAAGGACCAAGATATAGCTCTGGCCATGGCTTCAGAGGGTGCAAGCCCCAAGCCTTGGCCACTTCCATATGGTGTTGAGTCTGCAGGTGCACAGAAATAAGGAATTGAGGTTTGGGAACCTCTACCTAGATTTCAGAAAATGTATGGAGATGCCTGGATTCTCAGGCAGAAGTTTGCTACAGGGGAGGGACTCTCATGGAGAACCTCTGCTAAGGCAGTGCAGAAGGGAAATGTGGGATCAGAATCCCCACACAGAGTCCCTACTGGGGCACTGCTTAGTGGAACTCTGAGAAGAGGGGCACTGTCCTCCAGACCCCAGAATGGCAGATCCACTGACAGCTGGCACCATGTGCCTGGAAAAGCTGCAGACACTCAATGCCAGCCCATGAAAGCAGCTGAAGGGAGGCTATACCCTGGAAAGCCACAAGGGGAAGAGCTGCCCCAGATCATGGGAACCCACCTCTTGCATCAGCATGACCTGGATATGAGACATGGAGTCAAAGGAGATCATTTTGGAACTTTAAGTTTTAACGATTACCCTATTGGATTTTGGACTTTCATGGGGCCTGTAGCCCCTTTGTTTTGGTCAATTTCTCCCATTTGGAATGGGTGTATTTATCGAATGTTTGTACCCCCATTGTATCTATGAAGTAACTAACTTGCTTTTGATTTCACAGGCTCAGAGGTGGAAGGGTCTTATCTTGTCTCACTTTAGACTGTGGACTTTTGACTTAATGCTGAAACGAGGTAAGACTTTTGGTGACTGTTGGGAAGGCATGACTGTGTTTTGAAATGTGAGGACATGAGATTTGTGAGGGGCCAGGGGCAGAAATAATATGGTATGGATGTGTCCTCACCCAAATCTCATCTTGAATTGTAACTCGCACAATTCCCACATGTCATGGGAGAAACTCACTGGGAGGTCATTTGATCATGGGGGCTGGTCTGTCTTGTGCTATTCTCATGATAGTAAATAAGTCAAATGAGATCTGATGGTTTTAAAAATGGGAGTTTCTCTGCATAAGCTCTCTCTCTCTGCCAGCTGCCATCCATGTAAGATGTGACTTGCTCCTCCTTGCCTTCTGCCATGATTGTGAGACCTCCCCAGCCATGTGGAACTATAAGACCAATAAACCTCTTTCTTTTGTAATTTGCCCGGCCTCAGGTATGTCTTTATCAGCAGTGTAAAAATGGACTAATACATATATACATAGTGAAATGATTACTACAAGTAAGTAAATGAGCATATCTATCGCCTTTAATAGCTTCTTCTTTTATTGTAGGGGTAAGAGGTAAGAACACACAAAATCTAATCTCTTGGAAAATTATTCGATATGCAATACAATATTCTAAACTATAATCCTTCTGCTGAAAAGTATTTTCTGCAACATTTTTCACGTGTGGCTTATCTCACTTAGCATAATGTCCTTCAGGTCCATCCATATGGTCACAAATGGGAGTATCTCAGTATCTCCTTTTTAAAGGCTAAATAATATCCCACTGCATACACACACAATAGAATGTATATATTTATATACATATATTCTATACATATAACTTTTTTATTCATTAATGCAATGATAGACACTCAGGTTGTGTTTATATCTTAGTTCTTGTAAATAATGCTGTGGTGAACATGAGTACACAGATATCTCTACATGGTGATTATTTTATTTTCTTTGGGTATTTATCCAGCAAAGAGATTGCAGGGCCATATATATGGTAGTTCTACTTTTAGTTTTTTTTTAAGAATCTCCATATTATTTTCTATAATGGCTGTACCAATTTACATTCTCAGGAACAGTGTACAAAATTTCCCTTTTTTTCACATCTTTTTCAACACTTATCTCTTGCCTTTCTTATAATAGTTATCCTAACAAGCATGATATAATATCTTGTTGTGGATATTCAATAATTTTTCAGACATCACACCAAGAGCTCAGGTGACAAAAGCAAAAACGAACAAGAGACTACACCAAACTGAAAACTTCTGCAAAAATGAACATGAGACTATATCAAACTGAAAATTTCTGCACAGCAAAGAAAACAATTAACAGAACGGAAAGGCAGCCTAAAGACTGGGAGAAAAACATTGCAAACTGTATATTATAAAAAGTTAATATTCAAAATATATAAGGAACTCACACAACTCAATAGCAAAGAAACAAATGACCTGATTTAAAAATGGGCAAGTGACATGAATAGCCATTTTCCTGAAGAAGGCATACAAATGACCAGTAGGTATATGAAAATATACCCAAGATTGCTAATTGCAAATCGAAACCAAGGCTCATTCTTATGTAGCCAAACAGGGGTGCGTAAGACTATCTTTCCCCACGGCAACATCTTAATTGCTGTAGCTTGACAATAACTCTTTAAATCAGGAAGTATCAGAACTCCAAATTTGTTCTTGTTAAAAATAATTTTTGTTATTCTACATTATTTGAATTTTAATATAAATTTTAGAATCAGCTTCTTAATTTCAATTTTTTCTATATCCTATTTGAATTGCATGACATTTATACATCAATTTGGAGAGAATTGAAATCTTAACAATATTGAGTTTTCTAGGCTGTAAATGCAACATATTGCTCTACTTAGTTAAGGTTTCTATAATGTCTTTCAGCAATATTTTGTGATATTTAGTTTAAATGACTTACATTGATTTTGTTAAATCTATGTATTTATTGTTGCTATTGTATATTGAATATTTATTCTCATTTACAGTTGTTTACTGCAGTATATAAAATGCAGTTTAACTTTTACATATTAAATGGGTATCCATTTATTTAATAATTGTAATAATTGTTTTATGGGTTTCTAAGGACCTTCTAAATAAACAATTGTATCATCTCCAAATAGATACAGCTTAACTTCTTACATTTCTAAGTACATGCCTTTTGAAAATAATGGCCTGTTGCAATGGTTGGTACCACCCCCACCCCAATACAACACCAAAACAAAACGGTAATAGCTCACCTTGTTCCTGGTCTTAAAAGGAAAGTGTTCAATAATTAACCATTAAGCATGTTAACTGCAGAATATTTTATAGATGCTTTTTAAAAACAATATTGATGTTATTCCTGCTTTACTCTGTTTTATTGGAGATATTTTATTTTAAACATGAATGAGAGTTGAATTTTGTCTGGTGTTTATTCTTCTATTGAAGTAATCATAAAATTTTTCTCCTTATTTTTTATTAGCATTGATTTTTCAGTATTAAACAAATCTTTTATTCTATAAATAAACCCCACTTAGTAATGATATACTATCCTTTTTATATATTGCTAGATACAATTCTAAAATATTTTATTAAAAAGTTCTGTGTACACGTTCATGAGGGTTACTTGTCTGTCTTTTTTTTCCCCCTTTAACATCTAGTGTATCTATTTCTGCTTTGGTATCATAGGAATACTGGCCTCCTAAAACTACTTGGTATGTGTTCCCTCTTCTGCAATATTTTGCAAAAATTTATGAGAAAGTGCTACTGTTTCTTCCTTAAATGTTCAGTAGACAAGAATTTGTGAGTGAAGGCACCTGGTCTACAGTTTTCTTAGTAGGAAACTTTTTCATTAAAAATTTAATTTCTGACGAGGAGGCAGAGCAACATGGCTAAAGAGAAGCCTCTAGCAATTGACCCCAATCTTCCCCTCCAGAAACTGAACAACGATTCACACAAGAAAGCACCTTCATAAGAACCAAAAATCAGGTGAACAATCACAGTGCCTGGTTTTAACATCATATCAAGAAAAGAGGCACTAAGCAGGGTAAGAAAGGCAGCCTTGAATTGCCTATACCACCCTACCCCATACCCTGGGGGTGGCCACATTGCATGGAGACAGAATCTGTATGCTTGCAGTGGTGGGGACAGCAAAGTGATTATGGGATTTTGCATTGGAACTTAGTGTGGCTCTGTCACAGTGGAAAGCAATATGTGGCAGAATTTGGCAGGTGCCCATTAAGGGAGCATTTAGACTAGCCCTAGTCACAGGGAAATCATCCATTCCAGCAGTCAGAACCTACTTCCAGCAGGCCTTTTGACCATGGATGAAAGGTCTCTGGGGTTCTAAATAAACTTGAGCAGTAGTCTAGGTCACAAGGACTGCAATTCCTGGGCAAGTCCTGATGCTGTGCTGGGCTTGGAGCCAATGGACTTGGGGCACATGCAACCCAGTGAGACATTAGCTGGGCTGGTCACCCTCCCCCACTCCAGGCAGTGTAGCTCACAGCTCCAAGAGGACAGGAAAGACTAAAGATAGCTCTGTCTTGAAACTTGGATACCAGCTCAGTCACAGTAAAATAAAGCACCAAGCAGAATCCCAAAGCCCCTATTCAAGGGCATAGCCATCGGACATTTCCAGACTAGGCCAGAAGAGAACCCATTGCCATAAAGTGAAGGACCCAGTCCTAGAATAATATACCACCTTTTGACTGAAGAGCCCCTGAGCCTTGAATAAACATGAGCAGTAGCCAGGCAACAGTTACCATGGGCCTTGGGCAAGACCCAATATTGTGCTGATTCAGTGTGACCCAACACATTTCCAGCTGTGGTGGCCATGGGGAGAGATTCCTTCTGCTTGAGGAAAGGAAAGGTAAAGGTAAAGAGGACTTTGTCTTGCAACCTGGGTATCAGCTCAGTCCCAGTAAAACAAAGCACCAATCAGAGTCCTAAAGCAGCTATCCTAGGCGCTAACTCATAAACATTTCTAGACCCATTCTGGGCCAGAAGGGCAGCTGCCACACTAAAGAGAAAGAACCCCTCCTGGCAGGATTCATCAACTGCTGACCAAAGAGCCTTCAATAAATACCAGCAGTAGTGAGAAAATCATTGCCACAGGCCTTGGGCAAGACCCACTACAGTGCTAGCTTTAGGTGTGACTTAGCACAGTCCCAGCAGTGATAGACACAGGAATGCTTGTGTCTTCCCTCACCAACTTTAGGCAGCTTAGCATGGAAAGGAGCAGATCTTTACTTTGAGTGAAAGTAAGGGGAAAAAACAAACAAACAAGAGTCTTTGCTTCGTAAGCCAGGGAATTCTCCCAGAACTTACCCAAGACCACCGAGGTGGCACCTCTGCAAGTCTGAAAGAGTCAAAGCATTACTGGGTTTGAGATACACCCTAATGCAGATACAGCTGCAGTGACCAAATATTTAGACCACAACACTGAATTCCCTTTGAATACTTGCAAAGCCATCTGAAGAAGGACAGGTACAAACAAACCCAGACTGTGAAGATTAGATAAATACCTAAATCTTCAATGCCCAGATATCAATGAACACCCACAAGCATGAAGACTATGTAGGAAAACATGACCTCACCAAATAAGGCACCCGTGACCAATTCCAGAGTGACAGAGCTATGCTACCTTTCAGACATAGAATTCAACATAGCTGTTTTGAGGAAACTCAGTGAAATTCAAGACAATGCAGAGAAGGAATTCAGAATTCTATCGATAACTTTAACAAAGAGATTGAAATAATTAAAAAGAATTAGGCAGAAACGTTGGAGCTGAAAATTTTAATTGCCAAACTGAAGAATGTGTCAAAGTCTCTCAAAAATCAGAAATGACCAAGCAGAAGAAAGGATTAGTGAGCTTGAGGATAGGCTATTTGAAAACACACAAAGGAGTCAAAAGAAAAAAGAACAAAAAATAATGAAGCATGCCAATAAGATCTAGAATATAGCTTCCAAGGGGCAAATGTAAGAGTTACTGGCCTTAAAGAGGAGGTGGGGAGAATGATTGGGTAGAAAGGTTTCTTAAGGAGATAACAGAATTTTTCCAACCTAGAGATAAATATTAATATTCAAGCACAAGCAGGTTATAGAACACCAAGCAAATTTAACCCAAATAAGACTACCTCAGGACAATAATGAAATTCCCAAATATCAAGGATAAAGAAAGTGTCCTAAAAGCAGCAAGACTAAAGAAATAAATAATATTTAAAGGAGTTCCAACACATCTGGCAGCAGATTTCTCAGTGGAAGCCTTACAGGTCAGGAGAGAGTAGCATAATATAGTTAAAGGGATGAAAGAAAAAAATTATCCTAGACTATTACATTCAGCAAAAATATCCTTCAAATATTTTAAAGGATAAGTAAAGGCTTTCTCAGACAAGCAAAAGTTGAGGTATTTCATCAACACCAGACCTGTCCCCCAAGAAATGCTAAGTGGAATTCTTTAATCTGAAAGTGATCTTAACAAGCAATAAGAAATCATCTGAAGGTGCAGAACCAGTTGGTAACGGTAAGTAAATGCACAAATGCAGAATGTTATAACACTGTATTTGTAGTGGGTAAATGCTTGTATCCTGAGTAGGAATATTAACAGATGAACCTATCAAAAATAATAACTACAAAAACTTTTTAAGACATAGACTGTATAAGAAGATATAAATAGAACAGCAGAAGTTTTTTTTAAAAAAGCAGGGACTATGAAGTTGAGTGTAGTTTTTGTTAGTTTTCTTTTTGCTTGTTTCTTAGTTTGTTTTACAGAGTTAACTTGTCATCATTTTTAAATAATGGGTTATAAGATTTTATTTGCAAACCTCATGGTAACCTCAAATCCAAAAACCTCGAGATATACAAAACATACAAACAAGAAATTACAGCATAACTAACCAGAGAAAAACACTTTCACATAAAGGAAGACAAGAAGGAAAAAAAAAAAAAAAAGGAAGAAAGAAAAGACTAAAAATGAACCAAAAAACAAATAACAAAATAACAATATGGTATAAAGTCCTTACTTAGTAATAACATTGAATGTAAATGGTCTAAATTCTCCAATTAAAAGAGTGTAGCAGAATGGATTAAAAAAAAAAAGACCCAATGATCAGTTCCCTATAAGAAAGACAATTCATCTATAAAGACACATATAGACTGTAAATAATGATATGAAAAGAGATATTCCATAAAAATGAAAACCATAAAATATCAACAATGGTGAGACTTAGATAAGATAGACTTTAAGACAAAAAGTACAAAAAGAGGCAAAGACTGATATTACATAATATAAAGGAAGTCAATTGAACAAAAAAATATACAAATTGTAAATATATATGCACCCAACATTGGAACATCCAGATATGTAAAGCAAATAATATCAGAGCTAAAGAGAGAGACTGTAGTACACTAACAGTTGGAAAATTTAACACCCCATTTTCAGCATTTGACAGATCATCCAGACAGAAAATCAACCAAGATTAATTGAACCTAATCTGCACTGTATACCAAACGGATCTACTAGATGTTTACAGAATATTTTATCCAACAGCTGCAGAATCCAAATTCTTCTCCTAAGCACATGGATCATTCTCAAGGATAGATCATATGTTAGGTCACAAAACAAGTCTTAAAACATTCAAAAATTGAAATCATACCAAGTAATTTCTCTGACCACAATGGAATAAAACTAGAAATTAATAACAAGAGAAACTTCAGAAATGATACAAACACATGGAAATTAAATAATATATTCCTGAACGACCAGTGAGTCAATGAAGAAATTAAGAAGAAAATTACAAAACTTCTACCAGCCCAGTATTACCTTGGTACCAAAACCAAAAAAAAAAAGACACATTAAAAAAAGATACAAGACAATATCTCTGATGAAGAATGCTGCAAAAATCCTTAACAAAATACCAGTAAACTGAATTCAACAACATATTAAAAAGATCATTCATCATGACCAAGTGGCATCCATCCCAGGGATGCAAGGATAGTTCAACATATGCAAATCAATCAGTGTAATACATATCACAGAATGAAGAACAAAAACCATATGATAATTTAAAACTGAGGCTGAATAAATAATTGGTGAAATTCATCATCCCTTCATGATATAAACCCTTGAAAACTGGGTATAGGAAGGAACATATTTCAACACAATAAAAGCCATATATGACAGTCCCACAGCTAATATAATACTAAATGAGCAAACACTGAAAGCCTTTGTCCTAAGATACGGAACAAGACAAGGATGCCCCATTTTTACCAGTGTTACTTAACACGTTATTGGATGTCCTAATTAGAGGAATCAGAAAAGAGAATGAAATAAAAGGCAGGCAAATTGGAAAGAGAAAGAAGTCAAATCATTCTTGTTTTCAGATAATATGAACTTGTATTTGGAAAAATGTAAAGATGATTCTACAAAAAAACTATTAAAACTTACAAACAAATTCAGTAAAGTCTCAGGTTACACAATCAATAGCATTTCTATTAATACATGCCACCAGTGAACAATCTGAAAAGATATCAATACAGTAATCTAGTTTACAATAGCTACAAATAAAATTAAATACCTAGGAATAAACTTAATGAAAGAAATGAGAGATACTATGAGGAAAATTATAAAACATTGATGTAAGAAATTGAAGTGGACAAGCAAAATGAAAAGACAGTGCATGTCCATAGACTGAAAGAATCAAATATAGTTAAAATGTGCATCCTACCCAAAGCAATCTACAGATTCAATACAGTCTCTATCAAATACCAATGATATTCTTCATAGAAATAGCAAAAACAATTCTAAAATTTATGTGGAACCACAAAAGACCCAGAATAGCCAAAGCTATCCTGAGCAAAAAGTACGAAATGAGGAATCACATTATCTGACTTCAAATTATGCTATAGTGGTATAGTAACCAAAATACCATGGTACTAGACTAAAAACAGACATATAGACCAATGGAACATATAGAACCCAGAAATAAATCTATACATCTATAGAGAACTTGCTTTTGATAAAATTGCCAAAAGCATACATTGGGGAGAGATCATTCTCTTCAATAAATAGCGCCAGAAAAACTGAATAGTGAAATTAGACCCCTATCTCTTGCAATATACAAAAATAAAATCAAAATGGATTAAATACTTAAATCTAAGACCTCAAACTATGAAACTACTAAAAGAAAACAGTGGGGAGATTTTCGGGACATTGGTCTGGGCAACAATTTCTTGAGTAATACCCCAAAAGCACAGACGACCAAAGTAAAAATGGATCACATCAATTTAAAAAGCTTCTGCACCACATAGGAAAAAATCAACAACATGAAGAGATAACCCATAGAATAAGAAAAAATATTTGCAAACTATGTATCTAACAAGAGATTAATAACCAGAATATATGAAGAGCTCTAACAAGTCAAGAGGGAGAAAATATCTGAATAACCATTTCTGAAAAGAAGACTTATAAATGGCAAACAGGTATATGGAAAGATGCTCAACATCATTGATCATCAGAAAAATACAAATCAAAACTATAATGAGACATCTTATTACCCCAATTTAAATGGCTTATATGCTAAAGACAGGAGATAATGAATGCTGGCAAGAATGTGGAGAAAAGGTAATGCTTGTATACTGTTGGCAGAAGTTAAATGGGTATAACCACTATGGAGAACAGTTTAGAGGTTCCTCAAAAATCTAGAAATAGCTACCATATGATCCAGCAATCTCACTGCTGGATATATGCCCAAAAGAAAGGAAATAAGCATATTAAAGAGATAGCTACACTCCATTGTTTATTACAGCATTATTCACAATAGCCAAGATTTGGAAGTAACGTGTGTTAATCCACAGAAAGTGGATAAAGAAAATGCAGTGTGTATACACAATGAAGCACCATTCAGCCATAAAAAAGAATGATACCTTGTAATTTGCAACAACGTAGATGGAACTGGAGGACATTATGTTAAGTGAAATAAGCCAAGCACAAAAAGTCAAACTTTGCATGTTCTCACTCATTAGTAGGGATTAAAAACTAAAATAATTGGCTAGGCTCACACCTGTTATCCCAGCACCTTGGGAGGCCAGCGTGGGCAGATCACAAGGTCAGGAGTTCAAGATGAGCCTGACCAACATGGTGAAATCCTGTCTCTATTAAAAATACAAAAATTGATCCAGCATGGTGGCACATGCCTGTGATCCCAGCTACTCAGGAGGCTGAGGGAGGAGAATTGCTTGAACCCGGGAGGCGGAGGTTGCAGTGAGCCAAGATCGTACCACTGCACTCCAGCCAGGGTGACAGAGCAGGATTCCGTCTTAAAAAAAGAAAAAAAATTTAAAAATTGAACTTATGGAGATACAGAGTAGAATGATGGTTATTACAGACTGGGTAGAGTAGTGGGAGGGTGTTGGGAGAAAATGGGGTGGTTAATGGGTACAAAAGTATAGTTAAATGCAAAGAATAAGATATCATGTATGATAGTACAACAAGGTGACCAGAGTCAGCAATAATTTGTTGTAAATTTTAGAATAACTGAAGGAGTACAATTGGAATGTTCACAACAAAAGAAATGATGAATGTTTGAGGTGATGCATATCCCATTTACCCCAATGTGGTTATTAAACATTGTATGCCTGTGTCAAAATATCTCATGTAACCTATAAATATATGCACATACTATGTACACATAAAAATAAAAAATAAAAATTTGTGTGTGTAACCTTTGTACAAGGTTCTCTCATCTCCCCAACTCCTATCCCCTGAAAACTATTTTTAAACTCTCTGCTTTGATATGGTCAATTTCTTTAGATTCCACATGTAAGTAAGATAATATAGTATTTACCTTTGCATATCTGGCTTATTTTAGTCAGCATGATGTCTTCTAGGTTTATCCATGTTGTCATAAATGGCAGGATTTCCTTCCATTTTAAGGTTGAATAATATTCCATTTTGTTTGTATATATACATAGATATATACCATATTTTCTTCATCTATTCATTTGTTGATGGAAACTTAGTTTGTTTCCATATCTTGACTATTG
This sequence comes from Macaca mulatta, assembly GCF_049350105.2. Lineage (NCBI taxonomy): Eukaryota > Metazoa > Chordata > Mammalia > Primates > Cercopithecidae > Macaca > Macaca mulatta. The sequence goes on from NC_133412.1 coordinate 111,603,824, forward strand.
TGAAGAGTACTGCATTAAAATGGTAATGCAGCCATTTCCTTGATTTTCCTTTGGATATTTACCTAAGGATGGGATTTCTGGATCATATGTTAATTCTCTCTTTAGTTTTTTTTAAGGAAGCTTCATAATGTTTTCTGTAATACCTGTGCTAATTTACAATCTGATCCATAATATACAAGGGTTTCCTTTTTTCCACATCCTAATACTTGTTACCATTTGACTGTTTGATAATAGTCATCCTAACAGGTATGAGGTGATGTTTTATTATGATTTTGATTTGCATTTTCTTGATGATTTGTGATGTTGAAGACTTTTCTTATATCTGTTGGCCATTTGTATGTCTTCTTTGGAAAAATGTATATTCAGGTCTTTTGCCTATTTTTAATTATGGGTTATTTCATTTTTGCTATTGAGTTGTGTGAGTTCCTTATACATTTTGGATATTAAACCCTTATCAGATATATGGTTTCCAAATATCCTTTCCCTTTTTATAAGTTGCCTTTTTATTTTATTGATTTTTTTCTTTGCTATGCAGAAAATTCTCCACTTGAGGTAGCCCCACTTGCTTATTTTTGCCTTTGTTACCTGTGCTTTTGGTGTCATATTCATAAAATCATTGGAATAGCAAGTTTTTTCCTTATGTTGTCTTCTAAGATTTTAATGGTTTTAGGTCCTACATTTAAGTCTAATCAATTTTGAGTTAATTTTGATGTACAGTATAAGGAACCAATTTTTTTTTTTTTTTTTGCATGTGAATATCCTGCTTTCTCAATACCATTGATTGGAAAGTGTCATTTTCTCATCTATATTCTTGGCACTTTTGTTAAATATTAGTTGACTGTATATGATGAATTTATTTCTGGGCTCTCCGTTCTGTCCCATTTGTATATGTGTCTGTTTTTATGTCAAAAACATTGTTTTGATTACTATAGCTTTGTAATATACTTTGAGAGCAGGTAATATAACTTCAACTATGTTTTTCTTTCTCAAGAATACTATGCCTTTTCATGGTCTTTTGTAGTTCCATATGATTTTAGGATTTTTTTTTTTCTATTTCTGTGGAAGATGTCATTGGAATTTTGATAGGGATTTCTTGAATCTGTAGATCACTCAGGTATTATGAACAGTTTAATAATACTGGTTCTTCTAAACCATGAACACAGATTATCTTTCCATTTATTTTTGTCTTCTTCAATTTCTTTTATTACTATTTTATAAATTTCAATGTAGAAACCTGTCCTCTCTCTAGTAAAATTTATTTCTAGGTATTTTATTATTTTTAGGCTATTGTAAATTGAATTGTTTTCTTAATTTCTTCTTCAGATAGTTTGTTAGTACAATCATGCATCACTTAACAATGGGGATAGTTTCAGATAAATGCATTGATAGGCAATATTGTCATGTGAACATCATAGAGTGTACTTACACAAACCTAGATGGTATAGCCTACTAAACACCTAGGCTATGTGGTATAGCCTATCACTCTTAGGCCACAAACCTGTACAACATATTGCTGTACCAAATACTGCAGGCAACTGTAACACAATGGCAAGTATTTCTATGTCTAAATATTTCTAAATGTAGAAAAAGTATTGTAAAAATATAGTATAAAAATTAAAAATAGTATAGGGCACTTAAAATGGATGGAGGTTGTAGGACTGAAAGTTTCTCTGAATGAATCAGTGAGTAAGTGGTGAGTGGATGTGAAGGCCTATGACATTACTGTATACTAGGTAGGCTTTATAAACAATGTATAGTACACTTAGGCTGCACAAATTATAAAAATGTATTCCATAATAAATTGTCCTTAGCGTACCGTAACATTTTTAATTCACAAAATTTTAAATTTTACCTTTTGACTCTTTTTAAATAGCACTTAGCTTAAAACACACACACTGTACAGCTGTAAAAAATATTTTCTGTCTTTATATCCTTAGTCTTTAAGCTTTTTCTATTTTTAAGATTTTTTTTTTACCATTTTAACTTTTTTAAAAAACTAAGACACAAACACGCAAGCTAGCCTAGGCCTACTGAAGGCAAGATAATCAATATGACTGTCTTGTACCTTTACATGTTGTCTTACTGGGCTGTCTTCAAGGGCAATAACCCACATGGAGCTGTCATTTGGCAATGCCTCCTTTTGAAACACTTACTGAAGGATCTGCCTGAGGCTGTTCTTGAGGAGGTGTCACTCTTTGCAGGTGTCACTTCTCCATGGTGATTTTCTTGGTTTGTTTTTTCTTTCATCATAGAGATTTGCTTGTAAGCTGATAATGTGCCATAAACTTTCTTCTCTATGAATAAAAACCATTTGGTGTTGAGGTCCATGCTTTGAAACTGCTAATAGGACTTGCTGAGGTCTGCAAAAGCTGCTACTGAACACTTCACTATAAGTTTTCTTGGGGTTCTTATTCTCCTCAGTGTCATCCTCCTCCATACCCAGATTAAAGTTGTTTGAAATTTCAACCACAGTCTTGTTGATTTTTGCAATGTCTTTGAAGTTATGCAAATATCTTAAGTGCCTTTCTCCAGATGCCATTCATACTCCTTGATGATATTACCCAAACCCAAGAAAGGTTTTTAGTGCAGCTATAGATACGATCTTTCAAGACTTGCATCAGTGTTTTCATAGTGTCTTCTTCAGTTTCAGCAATAGTCTGGGCAAAGCTCATTCTCAGGTAGTAGGCCTTAAAAGCTGCCATAACTCTTTGATCTATTGGTTGGATCAAGTTCGTTGGAAGTTATTCTCCAAGTAGTACTTCTCCATTTTGCTTGCATAGCAATTCAGGAAGACATCTTAGAAAAGAAGCTGGGGCATCCCACAACTCCTTATTGTTCCTGCAGTATACTAGCAGAATGTATATATTCATATGCTTTGAAGGCTCTGGGGTTCTCGCTATGCCAGATTACAAAGAATTTTAACTTGTAGCTTGCAACATTGCCCACAAGCAAGACTGTTACCCTGTCATTAAAAGTCTTGAAACCTGGCTTGACTGGGCCTCCTTATACATGAAAGTCTTTTCAGACATGTGTATCCAAAATAAAGAGGTTTCATCTATGTTAATGATTTGCACTGGTAAATAACTTACCTCTACAATGAGCTTATCTGGAGTTTCCAAAATTTCTTCAGCTGCCTTCACATCAGCACTCACAGACTTACCTCTCACTTTCACATTAGGTAATGAATGATTCTTGACATGTTTAAACCATACAGAGCTAGGAGTAGATTAAACATTACTGAAGGGTTCAGCCTTTTCTTTCAACGTTGCAAGCAAATTTTTTGTATCGACCATGATTATCAAAGTGCTGAGAAGGATATGTTTCTGAGTCTGATCTGCAATCCAAGTCATCAGAACTTTTTCCATATTTAACACTAGCTTTTCTCAAATTTTTGTTAGTCTTGTTGCCATCAATGAAGCAGATCCTTTAACAATTTCAGCCACATTCTTCTTGTTATTCAAGATCATAGCTATGGTAGAATGGGACATGATTTCCTGGTAAGCCATAACTAGCACTTATTTTCTACCTCTGTTACCTTTAATCACTTAATTAAGTTTCAGGTCAATTATTCAATATGACCTCTTACTGGCAACATTAAAGGATTTTGTACGCTCAGGGGCCATAATGAACAAAACAACATAAGATTAAATCAAGCATAAGAAAAATAATACAATCAAGAGTTATGGTAAACACAGTATGTATGAGGCAGCTGCTGATGTGACATGGCAGACTGTTTTATGGTAAACTTTTTTAAATAAGTAAAAGGAGTACACTCTAAATGACAAAACGCTTAGTATAGTAAATACATAAACCAATGACATAGTGATTTATTTTTATCAAGTATCATGCACTATACATAATCGTATATGTTAGACTTTCAACTTTTAATTTAGATTCAGTGGGTACATTGCATGATGCTAAGGTTTGGGGTATGAAGGATCCTGTCACCCAGGTACTGAGCACAGTACCCAATAGTTTTTCAACCCTTGCCCTCTCCCTCCCTCCCCACTCTGGTAGTCCTCATCTACTCAAATAGATGGCAGTTCCTATTGCTGCCATCTTTATGTCCATGAGTACCCAATGTCTAGCTTTCACTTATAAGTGAAAATGTGGCATGTGGTTTTCTATTTCTGTGATGATTTGCTTAAGAAAATGGCCTCCAGTTGCACTCATGTTGCTGCAAAGGATGTGATTTCATTCATTTTATTCCTGTGTAGTATTCCATGGTGTGTATGTACCACATTACCACATTTTCTTTATCCAGTCCACCACTGCCCCTCCCTAGTTCCTGGTTTCTTGCTTATTGCTTCATTTCTTCCCTGCTATATAAACACATAGTTTTAGTCAGTCAGGGAGTTGGATTTGAGACTGAGCTCCCATATCCTTGGCTGCAGCACCTGATTAAAGCCTTTTTCCTTGGCAATACTTGTCTCAGTGGTTGACTTTCTGTGTGCTAAACAGCAGGACCTACATCAAACCTCTCGTGTTTTGGTAACACATTTTTGAGTGAAATGTTATGTGGCACATGACTGCATATAGAAACAACTGATTTTTGTATGTTGATTTTGTATTCTGCAACTTTACTGAATGAATCTGTTTATAAGTTCTAGCAGTTTGTTGATGAAGTTTTTGGGGTTTTTTATATATAAGATTATGTCATCTGCAGAAAAAATTTACCATCTTATTTTCCAGTTTGAATGCCTTTATTTTTCTTGCCAAATTGCTCGAGTTAGGACTTCCAGTACTATTTGATTAGAAATGGTGAGAGTGGGAATCTTGGGAATCTTTGTCTTGTTCCTGATCTTAGAGGAAGAACTTTCAGCTTTTCACTGTTGAGTATGATGTTAGCTGTAGGTCTGTCACATTTGGCCTTTATTATGTTGAAGTACATTCCTTCTATACCTGAGCTGTTAGATATTTTTATCATAAAAGGATGCTGAATACTCCCAAATGCTTTTTCTGAAGCTATTGAAGTGATCATATGATTTTTATCCTTCATCTGTTATGGTGGTGGATTGCAATTATTGATTTGAGTATGTAGGAGCCATTTAACCTTGGTGTGTGACCTTTCTAATGTGCTGGTGAATTTGGTTTGCTAGTATTTTATTGAGAATTTTTGAATTTATGTTTATAAAGGATATTGGCCTATAATTTTTTTCTTATAGTGTCCTTGTCCAGCTTCAGTATCAGAAAATGCTGACCTCATAAAGTGAGTTATAAAATGTTCTCTCTTCAATTTTTTGGAAACGTTTGGGAACTATGGCATTAATTCTTCTTTAAATGTTTACTTGAATTCACCAGTGAAGACATCTTATCCTGGGCATTTTTTGTTGTTGTTGAGAGATTTTTAAATTACTGATTCAATTTCCTTACTGTTAGTTTGTTCACACTTTCTATTTCTTCATGGTTTAGTTTTGGTAGTTTACATGTTAAAAAGAATGCATCCATATCTTCTAGGTTATCAAATTTGTTGGCATAGAAATAGTTCATAGTCATCTCTTATAATCCATTTTTGTGATATTGATTATCTCCTCTTTCATTTCCAATTTGAGTCTTCTCTCCTTTCTTCTTAGGTTAGCTAACAGGTTGTCAATTTTGCTTATCTTTTCCAAAAACCAACTCTTACTTTCATTGATATTTTTCTATTGTTCTTCTAGTCTCTATTTCATTTATTTCTATTCTGACTTTTGTTATTTCTTTCTTTTGCTACATACGGGCTTAGTTTGTTTTTCTTTTCCTAGTTACTTGAGGCGTAAAGTTAGATTGTTTATCTGAGATCTTTTGTTTCCTTAAAGCAAGTATTTGTCACTATAAACTTCACTCTTAAACTGTTTTGCTGCATCCCATAAGTTTTGGTATGTTGTGTTTCTATTTTCATTTGTCTCAGCTACTTTTTAATTTTCCTTCTGATTACAGAAGTGTGCTGGTTATTCAGGAGTAGGCTGCTTAATTTCCACATGTCTGTGAGTTTTTCAATTGTTCTTCTGTTTCCTAATTTCCAGTTTCATAACCATTGTGGTAAGATGATGAATATGATTTTAATATTCTTGAATTTGTTAAGACTTGTTTTGTGGCCTAACATGACCTATCTTGGAGAATATTTTGTATGTGCTTGAAAATAATGTGTACTCTACTGTTACTGGATGGAATGTTCTGTATGTGTCTGTTAGTTCCATTGGGTCTATAGTGTTGTTCAAATTCACTGTTTCCTTATTGATTTTCTGTAAGATGATCTAACAGTTGTTGAAAGCAGAGTATTAAATTCCCCTATTATTATTGTATTGCTGTGTATATCTTCTTTCAGTTCTGTTAATGTATGTTTTATATATTTAGGTATTTCCAAGTTGAGTTCCTAAGTATTTACTATTGTTACATCTTCTTGATTACTTTATAATTATATCATGACCTTTATAATTATATCATGACCTTCCTTGTCTCTTGTGACAGTTTCTGACTTAAAGTCTATTTTGTCTGATGTCAGTATAGTAGCTATATTAGTATAATCACCCCCACTCTTTTTGGTTACCATATGCAAGAAATACCATTTTCTATCCATTCACTTTCAGACTGTGTCAAAGATAAAGGGAATCTTGTGTGAAGTACATAGTTGTCTCTCGTTTTCTTAAACCAAGCAGCCACTCTGACTTTTGATAAAATAATTATTTAAGATAATTATTGATAGGTAAGGATTTACTATTGCCTTTTTGTTCATTGATTTCTGCCTGCTTTGTAGTTCTTTTGTTTCTTCTTCCTCTCTTGCTGTCTTCCTTTGTGAACTGATGATTTTTCTGTAATGGTATTATATTAGTCAGGGTTCTTTAGCGGGACAGAACTAATAGGATACGCGCGCACACACACACACACGCGCGCGCCCTAAGGGGAGTTTATTAAGTTTAACTTACACGATCACAAGTTTCCACAATAGGCTGTCTGCAAGCTGAGGAGCAAGGAGAAGCCAGTCCAAGTCCCAAAACTGAAGAACTTGGAGTTCAATGTTCGAGGGCAGGAAGCATCCAGCATGGAAGAAAGTTGTAGGCTGGGAGGCTAGGCCAGTCTCCTTTTTCACATTTTTCTGCCTGCTTATATTCTAGCCATGCTGGCAGCTGATTAGATTGTGCCCACCCAGATTGAGGGTGGGTCTGCCTTTCCCAGCCCTCTGATTCAAATGTTAATCTCCTTTGGCAACACCCTCACAGGCGCACCCAGGATCAATACTTTGTATCTTTCAATCCAATCAAATTGATAGTCAGTATTAACCATCACACTTATCTTTTGATGTATCTTTACCTTTGGTGTATCTGCTATAGGTTTTACAGAAAACACCCTATAGCTACAGCAGTCTATTTTAATCTGATAAAATCTGATAATAGCTTAACTTCAATCACATAGAGAAACTACACTTTTGCTTCTCTCTCCTACACATTTGGTGTTTTTCATGTCACAGCTTATCCATATATACACACACACACACACACACATATATATATGTATCTATATTATATTTTTAAAACAATTTTTAAATATTAGGTACTTCTTAGAACTGTTTTGCTGCAACCCATAAGTTTTGGTATATTTTGTTTCTATTTTTATTTGTCTTGAGCTACTTTTTAATTTTCCTTTTGAATTCAAAAGTATGTTGATTATTCAGGTGTTTGTAATGTTTCAGGAATTTTTCTATTTCATCTTATTTGTTAAATATGTTGGAAATACTATTTGTAATACTCTCATTATCCTTTTAATATCTGTAGAATCTGTAGTAATGACTTTTTTTTTACTGCTGGTATTTATTGGTATTTATTTGACAAAGATTATTCTTTTTCTTTTTCTTTTCATCACTCCAATTAGGGATATGTCCATTTCATTGGTTATTTTAACTAATACACTTAATTTTTAGAGCAGTTTTAGATTAACAGAAAAAAAAGAAAACGGAACAGAGTTTCCTTGTACCACACTCTACCCCCAATTTTTCTACTTTTAATATCTTGCATTATTTTGGTGCATTTGTTACAATTCATGAACCAATATTGACATATTAGTAACTAAAGTCCATAATGTACATTAAGTTTCACTCTTTGTGTTGTATATTCTATGGTTTTGAGAAATGTATTACATGTATCCACCATAACCACTTTCGACTACTGATTTTTGTTGTTGTTGTTGTTGTTGTTGTTGTTGTTGCTTTGTCTTTTCCTGAATGTCATACAGTATGCAGTCTCTTCAAACTGGTGTTTTTTCACTTGGCTATATCAGTTAACTCTTCTTCAGCTCTTTTCATTGCTCTCATTTCTTATTATCATTAAATAACGTTGCATCTTATTGATGTTATCCATTCACCTAATGAAAGATATTTGGGTTGCTCTCCAGTTTGGGCATTTACAAATAAAGTTGCTATAAAAATTAATGTGCAAGGTTTTTTATGGACGTAAGTTTTTAACTGATTTGGGTAAATAACAAAGAGCACAATTGCTAGATCATATGTTAAGAGTATGTTTTGTATTATAAGAAACCATTTGTCTTTCAAAGTGGCTGTACCATTTTGGATTCCTGCTGGCAATTTATGAGAGTTCCTCTTGCTACAAATTCTTATTAGCATTTAGTATTGTCCATGTATTGCATTTTCATTATTCTAATATGTGTGTAATGGTTTCTTATTGCTGTTTTATCTGCAGTTCCCTAATGACATACAATGTTTAGCATCTTTTTATATGGTTATTTTCTGTGCATATATTTTTCTTTTATGAGGCACCTGTTCAGATCTTTTGCCTATTTTTGAATTGGTTTTCTTCATGGTGAATTTTGAGAATTATTTGCATATTATGGATGTGAGTTGGATATGAGTTACCCCTTATCAAATATTTTTTGCAAAGATTTTCCCCTCAATCTGTAGTTTGTGTTTTCACTCTCTTAGTATGTTTCACAGAGAAGTTTTTCTTATTTTAATGAAGTTCAACTTATCAATTTTTTCTCTCATGCATCATGTTTTTGTTGTTGTATCTTAGAAGTAAATGCCAGATACAACGTCATCTAGATTTTCTCTTATGTTATCGGCTAGGCATAGTAAAGCTTTGCATTTTACATTTAGTTATATAATCACATTTTCATTAAAGGCATATAGTCTGTGCCTAGATTCATAGTTTTGCATGTAGATGTCCAGTTGTTCTAGCAACATTTGTTTAAAAAAAATCTGTCTCTTCTCTATTGAATTGCCTTTGCTCCTTTGACAAAGATTAGTGGGCTACATTTGTGTGGGTCTATTTCTGGGCTCTCTATTCTGTCCCATTGACATATTTGTCTATTCTTTTACCAATACTGCACTGTCTGGATTTCTGTCACTTTATGATAAGCCTTCAAGTTGGATAGTGTCAGCCCTCTAACTTTGTTCTTCATTTTCAATATTGTATTGGCTATCCTAGGTCTTTTGCCTCTCCATATAAATTTTAGAATCTGTTTGCTGATACCCCCAAAATAACTCACTGAGATTTTGATTGGGATTGTGTTGAGTATACATTTAACATTGGTAAGAACTGACATCTTGACAATATTGAGAATATATTGTGTACGGAATATCTCTCCATTTATTTAGATATTTTGATTTCTGTATCAGAGTTTTAGTTTTCCTTATTCTTGTACATATTTTGTTAGATTTTTATTTAAGTATTTTATTATCTTTTATTTTTAGTGCTGTGTATTTCTTTTTTCTTTTTCTTTTTCTTTTGGTCTAGTAAGCTGTGATTCTCTGCATCTACCTGTCTCTCCTATTTGGGGATAGAAATTTGTCCTGTGCCCTTGATTCTCTGATGAGTATAAGAAGAGTTGTTAATTTTCAGTTTTTTCAGGATTTTCTGGTTGTGGGCATGGAAGTGACAACTGATAACAAGCCAGATAGGAACCAGAAGTCTATTTTATTACTTTACAAAAAAAAAAAAAAAAAAAAAAAAAAAAAAAAAAAGCAGCTTTAGGAATTATGAACTTTTCCTATTGTTTGTTTCTTATTTTATTGATTTCTGTTTTTATCTTTATCATATAAAGAGTGTTTTTTCACTTGGCTATATCAGTTAAGTCTTCTTCAGCTCTTTCCATTGCTCTCATTTCTTCTTATCATTAAATAACGTTGCATCTTACTGATGTTTTCCATTCACCTAATGAAAGATATTTGGGTTGCTCTCCAGTTTGGGCATTTACAAATAAAATTGCTATAAATATTCATGTGCAAGGTTTTTTATGGACATAAGTTTTTAACTGATTTGGGTAAATAACAAAGAGCACAAATGCTAGATCATATGTTGAGTATGTTTTGTATTATAAGAAACGTTTGTCTTTCAAAATGGCTGTACCATTTTGGATTCCCGCTGGCAATTAATGAGAGTTCCTCTTGCTACAATTCTTGTCAGCATTTAGTATTGTCTGTGTATTGCATTTTCACTATTCTATTTTTTTATATCATTGATTTTAGAACTCTCTTCTAATGTAAACATTTATAGTAAATTAAACTAAAATAAATTTATCTCTAAACATTGCTTTATCTACATCCCTTAAATTTTGGTAGATTGTAATTTATTATCACTTAGTTTTAAATATTCTTCAATTATTTTTGTGATTCCTTCTTCAAATTATAGATTTAGAATTACATTGTTTATTTTTCAAATATTTGGTGATTTCAAGGTATGTTACTGTTATTGACTTCTAATTTAATTTGGTTATGGTCTGAAAACATACATAATCTATATTAGTTTGACCTTTTAAAATATATTCAGATTTATTTTACAACCCAGTATTCAGTCTCCTTTGGTGAATTTACTATGTGATCTTGAAAATAATACATATTTTGAAGTTGGGCTAAGAGTTCAATAAATATAAATTAGATCGAGATGACTAATAAGAAAATACTCTCAGCCCAAAATGCTATATTCAACAAAAATATCCAAAAATGAAGATGAAATAAAGACATTTTCAGCTAAATGAAACAGGAATTATTGCCACCAGAACTATACTACAAGAAATGCTAATAAAATTCAACAAGCTGAAGGGAAATGACACCAAGAGAAAACTTGGACCTATAGGCATTAATAAAGAACACTGAAAATTAAAAATGTTTAAGTAAATATAATGATGTGTCTACTCTTTATTTAAAATGCACATAACTATTTAAAGCAAAATCATAATACTGTCTTGTAGAGTTTATAGTTTATATAAATAATGCCTATAACAGCATCATTCATTTACCTAGCTGCAGTAGCTATGGAAAAGAAACCAACAACTGAACTTGGTTGGTTGGATGAACAATGCAAAATGTCCAATAGTTATTTAAAGCTAACACATGAATTTTCACCGGACTCTAGAAAAAAAATTATATTAATAAAATAATTTCCATTTTGAACATTAACCCAACTTGAAAATTTTATGTAACTGTGGAGTTGGGTAGCAGCTTCAAGAGGGCCTAGTATTTTAGATAATTTTAAGGCCCAACCAGTGAAAGCAGCTTATCTCAGGTCACAGATGAGATCAGGACCTGGGTTCCCAGACTTCTCATTAAATTATCTGTTTGTGTCCCATTGGTTTCCTTCACTCTTACTTGCCATCACGTCATGGTCCATCTTTCTCTCTTTTTATGTTTCTTTAAATTTTTTATATTTTTATCACTATATAATAGTTGCACATATTTTGGGGGTGCACCTGATACTTTGATATAGGTATACGATGTGTGATGATCAAATCAGTGTAATTGGAATATACATCACCTCAAACATCTATCTTTTTAATGTTGATAATATCACAATTCTTCTCTTCCAAGTATTTTGAAATATAGAATAAATTATTGTTAACTATAATTTTCCTACTGTGCTATCAAATACTGGAATTTATTCCTTCTATCTAACTGCATTTTTGTACCCATTAATCCACTTCTCTTCATTCTCCCTTCCCTTTCCACCATCTGATAACCACCATTCTACTCTCTACCTCCATGAAGTCCAATTTTTAACTCTCACATATGAGTGAGAACATGTGATATTGGTCTTTCTGTGCCTGTCTTATTTTACTTAAAATAATGACCTTCAATCCCATTCATGTTGCTGCAAATGACAGGATTTTATTCTTTTTATGGCTTAATAATATTCTATTGTGTATATACACCACATTTTCTTTATACAGTCACCTGTTGTGGAACATTTAGGTTGATTCCAAATCTTGGCTATCGTGAATAGTGCTGCAATAAACAGGGGAGTGTAGAAACCTCTTTGACATACTGATTTCATTTCCTTTGTGTATATACCCAGTAGTGGGATTGCTGGATCATATGGTGGTTCTATTTTTAGTTTTCTGAGGAACCTCCATATTGTTTTCCATAAAGGCTGTACTACTTTACATTCCCACCAACAGTGTACAAGCACTCCTCTTTCTTCACATCCTAATCAGCATTTGTTATTTTTTGCCTTTTTGATAACAGCCATTTTATCTGGAGTGAGATGACATCTCAGTGTGCTTTAGATTTGCATTTATCTGAAGATTAATGATGTTGAGCACTTTTTTCATATACTTGTTATCCATTGTATGTCTTCTTTTGAGAAATATCTATTCAGATCTTTTGCCTACCTTAAAATCAGATTGTTTGTTTGTTTGACTATTGAGTTGTTTGAGTTTCTTATACATACTGGATATTAGTTCCTTGTCAGATGAATATTTTTCACATAATTTCTCCCATTCTGTAGGTTGTCTCTTCACTTTGTTGATTGTTTTCTTTGCTGTGCAGGCAATTTTTATCTTGTTGTAATCCCATTTGTCAATTTTTGCCTTGGTTGTCTGTGCTTTTGTAGTCTTGCCCCAAAAAATCTTTACCCAGACCAATGTCCTGTAGTTTCCCCAATGTTTTCTTCTAGTAGTCTTACAGTTTCAGGGTCTACCTTTTTAGGTCTACCTTTTAAATTAACCCATTTCTAATTTATTTCAAGTTTATTTTGAAAGATCTTTATAGTTTTTATAAACAGTTTCTTACTTGGAGTTTCCTGTAGGCAGAAATCACTTCTATTCCTTCTATCTCCCTTCGAATGCTACATATGATAGGGCTCTACAAATAACAGAGGCTTAAAAATTCTCATGAAGTGACTGAACCCTCATAAACTAAAATCCTTTGAAATAGTCTTCTGAAAGTTAGGAGAGACTTTAATGGTTATCTACACAACAGGAAGAGGCATCTGTACTCCTTAAAGAATAAGCAGAAAAAGGGAACTCTGAGGTGACTCAGTCATTGCATCTTCCTAAGCCATCCCTTGCCAGATTTGCTGATACATAGACAGCCTCTTATCCTCTCTAGAGTCAGCATGTGTTCTAGTTAAAAATATTTTCCTTTCAGCTCCTCTAAAATTTGGACTCTGTTTATAGTTAATAAATTAAACATGCTTCTCTAGGCTGTTATTTAAACCAGAACTTGAACCATGGCATTTTGTACAAAAAAAACAATACAAATGGCAATACTGCTATTTGTGGCAATTTTAACAAGCAACACCCACGTAATTCTCAACAAATTAGTATTTAACCAGAAAATGCAACTGCTTTATTTTTCACATGATCACTTGAACTTCATTCTTTTTTCATTATAATAAGCCTCTACGTTGTAGAAGACATGATTGTCCAGATAAATTTATCTGCCTCAAAGGCTTACTGATTAAAAATAAAGAACATAAAACACAAAATTAAAAGTTTTGCCAATTTTCAATCACCCAAGCAGTAATAATATTGAATTGAATAATTTTGTCAAATGTCTAGAAGCTCCTTAGCACACTTCCGCTTATAAAAATTAAATAATGATTTTTGCTAGAGTAATCATTTGAAAAATCTAATAATTCAAAGATGGTATTTCTTGCCATAAATTACCTAGATCCCTAATGTTCTTAATTTAATGTAAGTATTGCATAATATTGGTAGAATTTTCAAGCTAAAGAAATTATTCCTTACATTTTTTCTACCTATTCCTTGCTTTTCATTTCCTCTGCCAACATCTTATTTCACTATTTTTTCTTTTGTTCTTAGACGAATATAATAGCTATGCCATTTGTTTCCTTGGCATAAGTCATGCAGCCCACTTCAAATCACCCTGCAAATTAGTCTTCCAAACACATTTATTTCAAAAGTTTTCTTGCTTAAATTACATTAGTAACTCCCATTATTTACTCTATACAACCCAAATTCCTTAGCCTCACATTTGAGAATCCCATAACATAATTCCCTCAATTTAGCTGCACCTACCACCACACCTGTTTCTTCCATTCCAGCTGGACACATTTACTTCGTCATGTATTCCTCATCCCGATTTCTGATCCTGATGTACTGCTCTGGAAGCAGAGCACCATGTAGCTGTCCTTTCCCCCACCCATCCAGACACTATTTTCTTCTATGGCCCAAAACATCTCCCAGGTGTTTTGTATGTATGACTGGATGACAAGTATGACTTGACATTTGATTTGTAACTCTTGCTGAGTTTTCCTTTTCTGTGTTTAATTAGTAATATTTGTGACCTCAAAAAAAAACTACTCTCTTAATTGTCCATATTTCTAACCTTCCTTAAAGATGATTTGAGATCAAGGGCCACTACCCCATCCTTTCATCTTTCTCTTCTACCCATGCAGTTATGAACTAAAAAGACCCAGACCTGGCTCCCTTAATTATTTCTCTAAGCTGTCATTTTCTCATATGTGAAATGACAATAATAATAGCTCCTATGTCATATAATTACTGTGAGGATCAAAGGAGAAACCTATAAAAGGTGTTTAAAGCACCTGCTGCTTCGGTAGTAATTAGTATTTTATTTCATATTTTACTATTACTGCTTTATCCCCATCCTCCTCCTCCTTCTCCTCTTCTTTTTGTTTTTATTCTGTGCAACCTCTTAAGGCCTGGAAGCAGTTTCCAAGAAGATGTGAGAGTGGCAGAGGTGTGTTTGGCTGTGGATCTAACTCACTTGCCCTTGCTCTCCACATTTCTCTATTTCTTTAAGCCCTGAGAAGTAAGGCCATTCATAACATGAAAGTTTTTTAAAAATGACACTTGGAGTTGAACTTTTGTTGGAAAGAGCAAAAACAGGCCTTTACCCTGCTTTAGTCTGGCCTATAGAACTGAATAAGCACTGCTGCAAAAGTCACTGGTTGGAGAATTTGCAATAATTAGATCCCCGTCATTCACGCATGGTGAGTACTGTTTGGATCTCATTAACAGAGATATTAGCATATTGAAAACCGTCTTCAGATAAGGTCAAAAAAGCAGAGACTAGGCTGTGCAGGCATTTCAGGTGTAGCATTACTACCTGCTTGGGAAGATCAGAGAGTGACCTTTCATTGCACACAATTGTACTAAAAGCTGAGCCTCTGCTATATGAAATCATCTGCTAAGTCATTTCTACTGTGCCGAAATTTTAGACTGAGCTAATTTAAGATAAACATAGCTCTTTCACAGAGACTCTCTATGGAAAGTTGCTTTTGTCTTTCTTCTTTTACTTCTTTTACTTTCTTCCCTTCCCTTTCCTTCCCTTTATTTGTTTGTGATATGAATTTGTTGCTTAAAGTAAAGCATGTGACTCTACCCGTTTTTCTGATTTACAAATATATGGCTGTCAATATCTCTTCAGTATTTGGGGTATGGTGCACAACGTGAAAAAATTTACCCAGAGTAACCTCCCACCAGTTATTTGAATGTGGAATACTCTTCTGAGAAATTTCAAAGGTATTCATGACTTAGAAAACTGCACCGATTGATACTTACAACACTCCAGAATTTTATTTTAGCCTCTCTCTTAAGTTTTATCTCCCAGAACTTCCTATGGCAAACCCGTGTTTCAGTCTAAATAATTCATTCATTCAAGGCATAGTTATTGAACACCTACTCTGAGTCAAGCCCTATCCTAAGTACTGAGAATTTAGCAATAACAGTGCCTGAGCTGGTGGGACTCAGAAACCAGAAAAAGAGGCAGATATTAAAATAAATTACTAAAAATTTTAATTACAATTGTGATAAGTACAACACAAATATACAGTGTGCAGTGGCAATTTGTAACAGAGCACCTCACCAAGTGTCTGGAGATTAGACTTGTAGAAAATTATGTATAAACCAGACTGTAGTATTTAGTAGGTGTTAGGTAAAAGTAGAAGGGGCAATAGTAATGTTTCAGCACTAGATCCACACATCTGAGTCTAAAGATTCTAGGGTTGGAACTCTTTCTGACAAGTCTCTAATCTTAATCTGATGGGTATTTAGGCCAATTACCTGGTATATTCTGAAACAGGCTCAAACCCCATTTGAGTTTCTTAATTGATTATTTTTATTCTTATGGATTTAAGGGTACAACTACAGTTGTGTTATGTGATTATGTCGTGTAGTGGTGAAGTCTGGGCTTTTAGAGTACCCATCGCCCAAAAAGTGTACATTGTACCCAATAGGTAGTATTTCATCCTTCATACCCCTCCCCACCAAAAGATAGAGACCCCTCTTTTGGAATCTCCAATGTCTATTATTCCACTCCATATGTCTGTGTATACCCATTGTTTAGCTCCCAATTATAAATGACCACATAGGGTATTTGATTCTCTGTTTCTGAGTTATTTCACTAAAGATAATGGTCTACTGTTCCATCTGTGTTGCTGCAAAAGACATGATTGCATTTTTTATGGCTAAGTAGTATTCCATAATGGATAGATACATAGATAGATAGATCACACATATGCCATATTTTTGATCCAGTCATCTATTGATGATCACTTAGGTTGATTACATGATTTTGCTATTGTGAATATTGCTACAGTGGACACAGGAGTGCAGATGTCTTTTTGATCAAATTATTTTTTTTCCTTTGGATAGATATTCAGTAGTGGAATTACTGGATCAAATGTTAGTTCTATTTTTAGTTCCTTGAGAAATCTCCATACTGTTATCTATAGAGGTTATAATAATTTAGATTACAACCAACAGTGTATAAAAATATTCCCCTTTCTCTGCATCCTTGCCAACATCTGTTGGCTTTGTATTTTTAATAATAAACATTGGAAGTGGTGTAAGATGGTATTTCAGTGTGGTTTTAGTTTGTATTTCTCTGGTGGTTAGTGATGTTGAGAATTTTTTATATACTTGTTGGCTGCCTGTATGTCTTCTTTTGAAAGATGTCTTTTGCACAATTTTAATGTTTTTTTTTTTCGAGTTCTTTGTAGATTCTGAATATCAGCAATTGGTTGGATGCATTGTTTGCAAATATTTTCTTCCATTCTTTAGGTTGTCTGTTTACTGTTGATTATTTCTTTTGCTGTGCAGAAGCTTTTTAGCTAATTTGTTCCATTTGTCTGTTTTTGTGTTTGTTACATTTCCTCTTGAGGACTTAGTCATAAATTCTTTGCCTAGACCAATGAACAAAAGACTTTTCCCTAGGTTTTCTTGTAATATTTTCATAATTTCAGGTTTTACATTGGCGAGAGATCAGAGTCCGGATTAATTCTTGTGCATATGGCTCTCCAATTTTCCCAGCACCATTTATTGTATAGGGTGTCCTTTCCCCAGTCCATATTTTGTCGACTTTGTCAAAGAACAGTTGGTTGTAGATATGTGGCTTTATTTCTGGGTTTTCCATTCTGTTCCATTGATCTATGTGTCTATTTTTATAAGCTAGTACATATTGTTGGGTTTGGGTTACTATAATCTTATAGTGTATTTCAAAGTGAAATAATTTTTTACCTCCAGTTGTATTCTTTTTGCTTAGAAATGCTTTGGCTGTTCAAGCTCTTTTTGGTTCCATATGAATATTAGGAATATTGTTTATAACTATGTGAAAAATGACACTGGTAATTTGATAGGAATTTCATTGAATCTGTAGACTACATTAGACATTATTGTTATTTTAACAATATTGATTCTTTTGATCCATGAGCATGGGATGTTTTATTATTTATTTGTGTCATGTCTGATTTCTTTCATCAGTGTTTTGTAATTCTCCTTTTGGAGATTTTTTACCTCCTTGGTTAAATTTTTTTCTATGTATTGTTTTTTGTAGCTATTGTAAATGGGATTGAGTTCTTGACTTGGTTCTCAACTTGATCATTACTGCTGTATAGAAATGCTACTGATTTTTGCATATTGATTTTGTATGTTGAAACTTTACAGAAGTCATTTATCAAATCTAGGAGGGTTTTGGAAGAGTCTTTAGGGTTGTCTTGGTATCATCAGCAAACAGGGATGATTTTACTTCCTCTTTTTAAATTTTGATCCCTTTCACTTCTTTCTACTGCCTGATTGCTCTAGCTACGACTTCCAGTGTCTTGTTGAATAGGAATAGTGAAAGTAGGCATTCTTGTCTTATTCCAGTTATCAGGAGGAATGCTTTCAACGTTTCCTCATTCAGCATGATGTTGGCTATAGGTTTGTCATATCTTGCTTTCATTATTTTGAGGTGTGTTCCTTCTATGCCTAGTTTAGTAAGAGTTTTCAATCATAAAAGAATGCAGAATTTTATCAAATGCTTTTTCTGCATCTATTGATATGATCATATCATTATTGTTTTAAATTCTGTTTATGTAGTGAATCACATATATTGACTGGCATATATTGAACCAACCTTGCATCATGGAATAAAATTCACTTGATAATAGTGTATTGCCTTTTTGATGTGCTGTTGGATTCAGTTTGTTAGTATTTTCTTGTGGATTTTTGTATCCATGTTCATCAAAGATATTGGTCTGTATTTTTCTTTTTTATTGTTGTTCTTGTTTCTTTTCCTGGCTTTGGTATAAGTGTAATACCAGCTTTGCAGAATGAGTTAATGGGGATTCCCTCCTCCTTGAGTTTCTCAGCCAGTTTCAGAAGGACTGGTATCATTAGTGCAAAAGTGATTTCAGTTTTTGCCATTACCTTCAATGGCAAAATCCACAATTACTTTTGCACATAATAGTTCTTCCTTGTACATCTGGTAGAATTTAGCTGTGAATCTGCCTGGTCCTGGGCTTTGCTGTTGTTGTTGGGAGATGTTTTTTACTACTGATTCAAGTTCTCTATTTATTGTTGGTCTGTTCAGAATTTCTATTTCTTTCTGTTTCAATATTTGGAGGTTATATGTTTCCTCTAGAAACCAGAGCTATTTCCTCTAGGTTTTCTAATTTGTCAGTACATAGTTTTTCATAAGTCTCTGACAATCTTCTGTATTTCTGTTGTATCAGTTGTAATGACACATTTGTCATTTCAGATTGTGCTTATTTTAATCTTATTTCTAAGTTAATCTAGCTAGCAATCTATCAATTTTGTTTATCTTTTCAAAAAAACTTTTTCATTTCACTGATGCTTTTTATTTTTTATTTTTTTACTTTTTTTTTTTTTTGTCAACTTCATTTAGAACTGCTCTGATCTTTGTTATTTCTTTTCTTCTACTAACTTTAGGTGTGGCTTGTTCTTGTTTTCCTAATCCCTTGAGGTGTGATATTAGGTTGTTAATTTGACATCTTTCTACCTTTTTGATGTAGGGATTTAATTCTATAAATACTCCCTAAGTACTGCTTGTGCTGTATCCCAAAGGCTTGGTTGTTGTGAAGCAGATAATTTAACTTCCATGTATTATTTTGAGAGCCCCACTTGGTATTGATTTCTAGTTTTATTCCACTGTGGTTTGAGAGGTTACTTGATATGATTTTTATTTTTAAAAATTTATTTAGACTTGCCTTGAGGCCTAGCATACAGTCAATTTTTGACTATGCCCCACACACAGATGAGAAGAATATATGTACTACAATCATAGGGTAGAATGTTCTGTAAATGTGTGTTAGGTCTATTTGGTCCAGAATACAATTTAAATCCAGAGTTCTTTGTTGATTTTCTGCCTTGTGATTTCTCTAGTGCTGTCAGTTTGATATTGAAGATCACGCTATTATTGTATTGCCTTCTATATTTTTTCTTAGGTCTAGTAGTATTTGTTTTATGAACCTGGGTGTGCCAGTGTTGGGTGCATATAAATTTAGAGTTGTTATATCTTCTTATTTAACTAATATCTTTATCATGATATAATGGCCCTTAAAAAAATACTGTAGTGGATTTAGAGTCTGTTTTATCTGATAAAAGTATAGCTACCCCTGCTTATTTTTGGTTTCCTTTTGTGCGGAATAACTTTTTCTACTCCTTTCCTTTGAACCTGTAAATGTATTTATAAGTTAGGTGGGTTTCTTGTATGCAGCCAATTGTTGGATTTTGATTTTTTAATCTGTTCCAGCAGCCTATATATTATATATGGACCATTTAGTTCATTTATGTTTAAGATTAGTGTTGATATGTGAAATTTTCTTCATGTCATAACGTTGTTACCTAATTATTTTTACACTCTTGATTGTGTAACTGCTTTATAAGACCGTGGGTGTTATACTTGCCTGTGTTTTTTATGATGGTGAGTATTGCCCATCTACTTCCACGTTTAGAGCTCTTTTGAGCATTTCTTATTTCTTGTAGAATTGATCTAGTGGTGACAAATTCCCTTTTGTGTGTGTGTGGTTGGGGGATCTGAGAACAACTTCATTTTTCCTTCCTTTGTGAAGCTTAGTTTAGCAAGATACAAAATTCCTGACTGGCATTTTTTTAAGAAGACTGAAAATAGTACCCCAATCTCTTCTGGCTTATAAGATTCCTGCTGAGAACTCTGCTGTTAGTGTGATGGGATTTCTTTATAGGTGATTAGACACTTCTCTGTGGCCACTTTCAGTACTCTTTTCTTCAGGTTGACTTTGGAAAAGCTTATGACTATAAGCTTTAGTGAAGCTTGTCTTTCAAGGTATCCTGTGGTTCTCTGAGCTTCCTCTATCTGGATGTCTGTATCTCTTTCAAAGCCTATTTCAAAGTACATAAATATTCAAACACAATCCCTTAAATATTTCCCTTGAAAGTATGATGATCTCCATGTCTGAGTCATGGACTCAGTCATCCTTAACTATTGCCTATTCTGGGTTCAGTATCACCTGTCACTGCTGCAGAACCTCTAAGGCACGCTCCAGGATCCTAAGCTTTCTTCTTCTATGTGACATCTTTATGTCCTGAAATTCTGTATCTGGAAGGTCACAAGTGCTTCTTTCAAACAACCTTCTCTACCACCTGTCCCCTTGTATTAGTCTGTGTTTCAAGTGTCATGTCTAGGGGTGGTGATAAGTGTTTTCCTGACAAAGGTTACTTCAACTGTGGCTTCCAAGCACCTTTCCCCTCCTTAAAAAATCAAAATCAACATAGGGACTATAAAGATCATCTTTGATGAATCTCTCTTTCCAATTTTTATTTTGTGAATAGAAAAGACAATAACAGAATCAGTAAAGTACTAGAAGGTATACTTCCCCTCTTTTCCTTCCTTTTGTGAACAGTGTGTAACTTTCCAAGGGTTTACAAAGTCATTCTCATCACAACACACTAATGTGCTCCATATCAGGGACTCCTGAAAGACCATGCTGTTTCCTGAGTACCAGTCAAATTTTCAGCAATTGTCTCCAATTTTTTTTTGCCCCACTCTGAGCAACAACAACCAAACATTGAAGCAGATCTGGTTTTGGTGGGGATGGTAGTAAATCCTAGTAAATCTCTATATGTAGTAGATGAAAAATACAGTCCACAAACTTATATGAACAAAAAATAACAAACTATTTCAATTCCTTCAAATCAAATCAAACCCTGTGCCCCCAGTCTTTTCAAATATAAGTGAAGCTCTTTTATCCAGGTTGTTTCAAAGATATGGGGCCAGGGAGATCCCTCCAAGCCTATTACTGACTCACCCTAGCTTACACTCTGATGCCCATTGTCCAGTCTACACAGATTCTGTAGATCAGATGGTTCTACTTCTGTGCTCATATAGAATCTAGGAACATGTACCAAGGTCAGAATGTTCAGTCCCTATGTTTCTATCTCCTTAAATAAATCATACACACAGATATCCTTCTAGGGCCTACTATCCCTTAGAGGGACTCACACTAAGTAAGTCCTGCTCCCTAGATCCTCCTCTACTTTCATATTCCACTGCTGACTTTGGCTTTGGATAAATTACTCACTCTTTTCTCACTGATATTTCCAGCCCTACACACAAGTCTTCAACAAGGAAAAAAAGTTATTAAATGTTATCTTCAGTGAACAGGGTAGGAAAAATATTACCACATGATAATATTTTAATAAATTATCTGCTGGTGCTATAAATGACCCATTCATCCTCTTCATTACTATAGCACACTGTACCTTATTACTTCTGGCCTTGTGATATCTGTGTGTGTGAATATGTTGTGCATACACACATATACATCTTTATTTTTCTAACAGTTAATAAGATTTTGTGTTAGTCTGTTTCCACATTGCTGATAAAGGCATACCCATGACTGGGAAGAAAAAGAAGTTTAATTGGACTTACAGTTTCACATGGCTGGGGAGGCCTGAGAATCATGGCGGGAGGTGAAAGGCACTTCTTACATGGTGGCAGCAAGAGAAAATGAGGAAGAAACAAAAGCAGAAACCCCTGATAAACCCATCAGCTCTCACGAGACTTATTCACTATCCCAAGAATAGCACAGGAAAGACTGGCCTCCATGATTCAATTACCTCCCCCTAGGTCCCTCCCACCACATGTGGGAATTATGGGAGTACAATTCAGGATGACATTTGGGTGGGGACACAGAGTTAAACCATATCAGATTTGTAAAGGCAGTCAATATGAATTATTCTTTTATAATCCCTCATAATAACTACCATAAAATAGACTCTGAATTACTATTGAAAAAGTGAATGGATACATGTTTATAAAATAATGCTATTTTAACTTTTAAATGTAGATGATGCTTTCCACGTAGAAAAAAATAAGACTAAAAAAGCTGATAAGGCAATTCATTTTATCCTAAAGTTGTTTAACTATCAACAAACATCATTCTAACTGTACATGCTCAAAGGACTATATGTGGTGTAGAGTATTATATATATGACCAAACTGGGTAATAGGCCAAGAATCATTATTTAGAATTAGTAACTCACTCATTGGGAAGATGTCCTTGTCTCAAGGCTATCAGGAAACCAATTTACATTCTTATCTCCCAAACCGAAAGATCTTGAATTGTTGTCTAAGCCAAGCATAAACAAGATCTATGTCTATAGACCTAGAAATGTTATACTGCAAGTTTCCTTCCTAAGGAAAAATACCATGTCCTTACCACCAAAAGATAATTAGATGACAGGAATGTGTGGATATATTATGGATGCATTGCACTGATCTTCACAAAACTGCATATTGCTTTGCTTGTAGCTTTTCATAACAAATTTTATATGTCCAGTTCACCCTAGTGAGGCTAGCAAATATCTTGGCTTAGAGAACTGAAATTTGTTTCACATTTAAATCAAGAGACAAGTAACATAAGGAAATACTTCACAGAGACATAAAATTTCTTAAGAGTTTGGAGCTCAAACTTTTCCCTTTATTTTATGCTCCTAAGAATTAATTATTACAGGGCATTCATATAGAAATACACAGCAGGACAAGATGAACTATGTTTAGGCTTCTTAGAAATACATTTGCTTTCACTAAAGAACCACTTTCTTTTTCTATCTTAACCTTAAGTCATCTTGTCACATTGTTAAATTAAGACATTTCCTAAATATTTTAGTGTCAAATAAAACCATCACCCTCATTAGCTTGAGGAAATGGAAAAGATCAAATTGATGAGAAGTGTCAAGAGTTCTAAGTTTTCCATTTTGATTGTGGCAAATAGCCCATCTCCATGCTAGTCGTTAATAGCAAAAATAAACTTACAATGCTCATGTTCACACACATACCAGTATTTGAGTGTGTGTGTGTGTGTGTGCGCGCGTGTGTGTGTAATGGTGGTGATGTTTTGAACTCTCCCTCAGGCATCTGGTATTCAAGCTTTCTCAGCATTTTTTACTTGAGAATAAATCATTTTGGGAAAGCATTAAAAACACAGCAAATGTCAGTGTAACATAAACAACATTCTTAATCCTACAGCAATGTGCTTTGGCCCTGGACACCTGCTCTCCAAAAAAAAAATAAACTGAGATTACATTTTCTTTTGAATCTACCAAAATACATTTTTATGTCATTTGCTTAGTAATAGACTAAATATGCAAATCCTTGAGGTATTCATCTCCCTACTTCAATACCAACAATAAAATAAAATCCCTTGATCCAGGCAGCAAATGTTAATAAACTTCTCATAGGTGGTAATTATTGCTGACAAAATACTAGTCCTAACAGCATCCCAGTAAACAAAAAGTGTTACTAAGCCTGTGGAAGAGGCTAAATTATATTGAATAATCATGCAAGAAGGAGATAAGATTGAATACGGAGGAAAAGGGAGTTCTAACAATACTTGGGACTTATATTTTAAGGAAAGGTTAGGACAAAAGCATGAGAGCATAACTAATGAATCGTTTTGAATTTTATGACTCAAAGTTTGGCTTACAAAGTGTATGCTGGAATTGCATTTCCCCACTTCTTTGATGAGGACAAATCTCTTTTTAACTGCAGTGAACATTCAGCAGCTCAACGTATGGCATGATCATTAAATCAATGAGCCAGCTTTTAGAAGCAGCCTTATGATAATGAGCCACTCACAGCTATCTCCCTTTGTAGGTACTCAGCCATCATTTTCTTTTACTTTGCTCTTCTGACCTCAGCATCAGTACTTTATTTTACTACTACAAAGAAGATATTTTGAGAGCCAATTCAACCTTTAGCTGCACATTCTCCAACTATGATTTTACCCCATAATGTCAAAGAATGTTCTTAAAGAAGAAAGCTGAAAGAATAAAAATTCTTGTTCTGTCTTCAACATTTTTCACTAACACTAGATCCTTCATTTGCGTAAGTTCTTAAATAACCAAAACAATCAATCAACAAATATTTATTATGTATCAACTTTACTCAAGGCAATGAGGTAGCTACAGAGTGTACACAGATGAATAAATCACATTCTAACCATCTAAAAGCTTATACAGTTGTCCCTCAGTATCCATAGGAGACTGTTCCAGGACCACCACAAATTCCAAAATCCACAGATGCTCAAGGCCCCTATGAAAATCATGTAGTAATTGCATATAATCGATGCACATCTCCCCCAGATATTTTAAATCATCTCTGGATTACTTATAACACCTAATACAATATAAATGCTATGTAAATAGTTGTTCTACTGCATTTTTATTTGTATTTTTACTGTTGTTATTTATTTATTAAAATATTTTTGATCCTCGGTTGGTTGGATCTGCAGATGCAGAGGGCCCAAATGTACTATAATTCAAGAACGGCAAATATGTAGTAAACATGCCATTATTCACTTCTCCTGGGCCAGTGCAGATATTTCTAATCAATGTGAGTATAATATCCTGCTGATCTCCAGGGTTACCTCAGAGTCCTTCTCAATGTTCGCAATCAGCATCCAAGATGAAATTTATTTACTACTGATGATCCAAATGAAGACATTGGATAGCTATTAAAGAAAACAACTGACATACACTATAAGGTGTACCTTTAATGGATGATAGAAATGAAGTGCCATAGAATGGCAAAGGAAGAATCAGCCACTAACGATGGAAAAAGTAATTTTTCCAAAGTATTTAGGACCTCTGCCATGTGGCTTCAAAACACAAATTGAATTTAGCTAAAGAAAATGAAGGAGAATAGTTCAAATAAGAAGAATGGCAACAAAGACACAGAGGCAATAATGAGCAAAACAAGCTTAGGAAATATTTGAGAGCAGGTCAGCTTGACTAGAGTAAATATTTATGTGGAGAATAGCAGTAAATACAATTAGAAAGGAAGTTTGGGAGTCAATTGCAAAGGTCCCCAAATGCCATGCTTGGGTGCTTGAGCTTTTTATCCACTTATTCAATCCTAACTTGAATTGACTAGGATCCAAAATAGCTATAATTGGGTTGATAGCTCAAGATACCCAAAATAGAGTTTGAGGTAGTTGTTCTCATTGATCCCTCAGCTCCAATTTCAGCCCTTCTCTACTTTTTTCTGTGTCACAGAATGCTAAGCTCTTTGGAATGTATCCTAGGCTCTTTCTCACTCTTCAACTTGTAAATGGTTTCAGTAAAGGCACCAAGAGAAGATCAGAAGGCAGGATGAGAATGCAGGTGTTTATTAAAACCCCCACACCCTCTCTGCTAGGCTGTGATTTTGGCAGCAGCTTGGTTCCTCTATATAAGGTGGCCTCTCATCCACCACTGTATTAGTTTGTTCTCATGCTGCTATGAAGAAATACCCAAGACTGGGTAATGAATAAAGGAAAGAGGTTTAATTGACTCACAGTTCCTCAGGACTAGAGAAGCTTCAGGAAACTTATAATCATAGTGGAAGAAGCAGCAATTACATCCTTCGTCATGTGGCGGGAGGAAGGAAAAGTGCCCAGCAGAGGGGGAAAAACCCTTTATAAAACCATCAGATCTTGTGATAACTCACTCACTATCACAAGAACAGCATGAGGGTAACTGCCCCCATGATTCAATTACCTCCCACCAGGTTCTCCCATGACATGGGGGGATTATGGGAACAATAATTCAAAATGAGATTTGGGTGAGAACACAGCCAAACCATATTATTCCGCCCAGCCCCTCCCAAATCTCATATCCTCACATTTCAAAACATAATCATGCCTTTCCAACAGTCCCTGAAAGTCTTAGCTCATTCCAGCATTTACCCAAAAGTCCAAGTCCAAAGTTTCACCTGAGACAAGGCAAGTTCCTTCCACCTACTAGCCTGTAAAATCAAAAGCAAGTTACTTACTTCCTACATACATTGGGGATACAGGTATTGGTTAAATACACCCATTCCAAATGGGAGAAATCAGCCAAAACGAAGGGGCTATAGGCCAAATGAAATTCCGATATCCAATAGAGCAATTATTAAACCTTAAAGTTTCCAAATAATATCCTTTGATTTCATGTCTCATATCCAGGTCACACTGATCTAAGAGGTGGGCCCCCACAAGCTTGAGCAGCTCCACTCCTGTTGCTTTGCATGGTACAGCCCCCATCCTGGCTGCTTTCACAGGTTGGCGTTGAGTGTCTAAAGCTTTTCCAGGCCCACTGTGCAAGTTGTCAGTGGATGTACCATTCTAGGGTCTGGAGGAAGGTGGCGTTCTTCTCACAGCTCAACTAGGCAGTCCCCCAGTGGAGACTCTGTGTGGGTGCTTCAACTGATATTTCCGTTCCACACTGCCCCAACAGAGGTTATCCATTAAGGTTCCACCACTATAGCAAACTTCTGCCTGGATGTCCAAATGTTTCCATACATCCTCTGAAATCCAGGCAGAGGTTCCCAAACCTCAATTCTTGACTTTGGTGCACCTGCAGGCCCAATACCATGCAAAAGCTGCCAAGGCTTGGAACTTGCACCCTCTGAAGCAACAGCCTGAGCCGTATGATGGCCCATTTTAGCCACGGCTGGAGCTGAAACAACAGGGATGCAAGGCACCAGGTCCTGAGGCTGCGTAGAGCATTGGAGGCCCCAGCCTAGGAAACTATTTTTTTCTCCTAGGCTCTGGACGTGATGGGAGACGCTGCTGTGAAGGTATCTGACATACCCTGGAGACATTTTCACCATGGTCTTGGGACTTAGCATTAGGCTCCTTGCTACTTATGCAAATTTCTGCAGCCAGCTTGAAATTCTCCCCAGAAAATGGCTTTTTCTTTTCTATCACATTGTCAGGCTACAAATTTTCCAAAGTTTTATGCTCTGCTTCTTCTTGAACATTTTACCACTAAGAAATTTCTTCCACCAGATACCCTAAATCATCTCTCTCAAGTTCAATGTTCCACAAATCTCTAGTACACTGGCAAAATGCCACCAGTCTGTTTGCTAAAGCATAGCAAGAATCACCTTTATTCCAATTCCCAAGAAGTTGCTCATCTCCATCTGAGATCACCTTAGCTGGACTTCATTGTCCATATCATTATCAGCAATTTGGTGGAAGCCATTCAACAAGTCTCTAGGAAGTTCCAAACTTTCCCACCTTTTCCCGTCTTCTTCTGAGCTCTCCAGACTGTTCCAACCTCTGCCTGTTACCCAGCTCTAAAGTTGCTTCCACATTTTTGGGTATCCTTATAGAATCACCCCAGTACCTCCCAGTACCAATTTGCTACAGTAGTCTGTTCTCATGCGGCATGAAGAAATACCTGAGACTGGGTAATTTATAAAGGAAAGAGGCATAATTGACTTGCAGTACCGCAGGACTGGGGAGGCCTCAGGAAACTTATAATCATGGTGGAAGGGGAAGCAAACACATCCTTCTTCACCTAGCACGAGAAAGGATAGTGCTGAGCGAAGGGGGAAAAGCCCTTTGTAAAACATCAGATCTCGTGATAACTTACTCAATATCATGAGAACAGCATGGGGGTAACCACCCCTGTGATTCAATTACCTCCCACAGGGTCCCTTTCATGACATGTGGGGATTATGGGAACTATAATTCAAGATAAGATATGGGTGAGGACACACCCAAACAATATCAGCCACTAGATCTCTCACCAAGTTGCAATAACTCTACTCCCTCTCCTTGCCCTTTTAGGCATAGAACTGGTAATAGCACCTTGTTGCCAATTGCTAGGTACTGAGGACTAAGCTCTGATTTTCCATCTTGCCCAAATTCCCACCTAGGGGGTCTAGGGAGTCATACTCTACAAACCATAAATTCTCATCAGATGGTTTTATTTGACCCTATATATTGTGACTTACTTTTCAGTCTGACTCTGGCATAACATTATGAGACAAGGAAAAAATATTTAACCCAGAATATATTTCCTTGCCATACCTTAAAATTTTCCTGCAAAGTCTCTTGTGGGGAAAATCCACATCTTATAGAGAATCCCCTTTCTTCTTTGTTTTTTTTTTTCCTTTCTTTCCAGATTCAGGAGAAAATCAACTAAAAGCCAGGCACTCTTTTAGGTCCAATAAGAAACATTTTACAATCTGCTCTATCTCTGCAGTCTTCTATCTGAGAGATTCCTCTGCACAATAAAACTTCATCTCCACAATCCTCTATCTTAACCTGAACATTCCTTTCCATGGTCCCAGGTCTTCACATAAACTCAAACAATTGTCAACCAGAAAATATCTAAATGTACATATAGCCTGGAAGCCCCCACTTTGAGTTGTCTCAACTTTCTGAACAAAACCACTTTCTTTTTTTTTTTTTTTTTTTGAGACAGAGTCTCGCTCTGTTGCCCAGGCTGGAGTGCAGTGGCCAGATCTCAGCTCACTGCAAGCTCCGCCTCCCAGATTTACACCATTCTCCTGCCTCAGCCTCCCAAGTACCTGGGACTACAGGCGCCCGCCACCTCGCCCGGCTAGTTTATTTTATTTTATTTTATTTTTTAGTAGAGATGGGGTTTCACCGTATTAGCCAGGATGGTCTCGATCTCCTGACCTCATGATCCGCCCGTCTCGGCCTCCCAAAGTGCTGGGATTACAGGCTTGAGCCACCACACCCGGCCTAACAAAACCACTTTCTAAATGTATTTGATTGATGTCTCATGCCTCCCTAAAATATATAAAACCAGGCTGTATCCTGACCGCCTTGGGCACATGTTCTCAGGATCTCTGATATTAGCTGTCACTGGCCAACATCACTCATATTTGGCTCAGAATAAATCTCTTCAAATATTTTACAGAGTTTGACTCTTTTGTCAACACTACTTTACCACCATTATTAAGTTAGCTTTCTTAACCTGCCACACCTCCATAAATTGTCCCCTTTTTAAAGACAGGATCTCTCCCTATCACTCAGGCTGGAGTGCAATGGTGCAATCATGGTTCACTGAAACTTTGACCTCCTGGACTCAAGTGATCCTCCTGCCTCAGCCTCCCAAATAGCTGGGACTACAGGGCCATGCCACCATGCCTGGCTAAATTTTTTTAATGTCTTTATAGATACAGTCTCACTATGTTGCCCAGGCAGGTCTTGAACTCCTGGCCTCAAGCAATTCTCCCACCTTGGCCTCCCAAAGTGCTGGGATTACAGGCATGAGCCACCATGCCATGGATTAGATCTTAAATAGGATTCTGACTGTTACAAAATTCAACTCTTTGTTAAAGCATCATCAGCCATATAATAGTAATGTCAGTTTTACTCCAACTTGAACTATTAAGGATTGAATAGCTCTGTACCAAATGATTCACTCCTTTGGGAAGTTCTCCATCCCTTCCCTCATACATGTATGGCCTGTGAACATCATAAGACAAAATGGAAACTAGGTTCATTCCATTTGACAATGCTAGTAGGTTGGTAACAGAAGCCTATGAAACCACATCAGCTTTATCAGGAAACATTTTCACAATTGATGAATGATATATGCTTTGGGAACAGTGGGTCTTTTTTGCTTATCTATATTGCCTCACACACCCACAATATTTTTTGTATCTGTATGTTTTTTATTGTCAAAGCTCTAGTAAAAATACTAGAAATGTCAGAATCAAGATCCAACTATGTTAATGAGCTCTGTGTGAGTTTCACACTGAAGATCAGCTAATTGGCTGTCACTTTTGGATCACCTAGAAGATCCTAAAGTTTGATGAGCATTTTCTGGCCCCTGACTGTGACTGACACATGCTTCTTAAGCCCAAAATCTTCTGTAGCCTCTTTCCTTATTAGGGCTTTTCTACATACATCTTTTAAGGCAAATGATTCCATGTAGAGTCATGGTCAATATAAGTGAGGATATACCAGGGGAAAATTGCCTGACTAGCAACCCAGGTCTTACCAATCCCAAAGTTTTTCACATGTGTCTGTTCCTTAACACTTTACTTTCTATGTGAAAAAAAAAGCTATTTTATTTTCTATGTATTTTTATATAACTTGCCCCATCACTGCATTACTGTTCAATGTCCACGCCTCTAATGCTGCATTGTCTCAGTTAATTTAGGGACCCCACTGGGAAGACAATCCAGCCAAATCTTTAAAGGTACTAATCTAAGAGAATCTAATACAATACAGCCCTGACTTGTTTGTTGTGATTCATAATGTGTCATTTTTCAGACTCTAAGTTTCACTGGGTTCTAACTAGAACAATTTTGAAAGGTTTCTGTTGTCAGAAGTTAAATTAGTTTATTTGTTGTTTTTTAAGTTGATTAAATTGACTACCACTTGACATTTTTTGGAAAAGAACTCAGAACTTTTCATCAACATTCAAGTCTGATATGTTCTACCCTATCTTAGAAAATAGATTTAGTACCATCTGGTTTGTTATAGAAAAATGTTGCAGCAGCATTTGACTCCAAGGAAATAGACTCAGAAATCAGAAATGTGAAAAACGCTTTCATAGTTTCCGTTTCCTTCGATGTAATGAAATCCTAGTGCACAGCTTTGTAAATTTAGGTCTAAGACATATGGGTCTATCAAAATGCTACCAGGAAGGAATAGGTTTAGTATGTTATTGAAGTATCCAAACATTGAGCATTCAGTAGACATCAAAGAGGCTTTAAACAAAATAATTTACAAAGACAAGTCCTATATCACTTGGATTGCTGATGCCTGGATGGGATATATTTTTTATATACCCTTAGTTCTCAGTTCTTCTAATCAGCCATAATAATTGCACTTGATGTCATAAATTAAAAACTAAGAGTACTTTATGGCATTCACAGGAAGCCCTAACAAGAACAAGAAAAAAAAGCATCATGCTTAATTCATTTCCTAATTTTCTGATTGATTCTTTATAGAGCCACTTATGGAGACTAATTCCTATTACTTCAAGAGTTTAGGGGAAATGTTTCAACTTTAGTATTTTCCATGTTCTAACCATTTTGTTGGCATGACTCACAATCAACAAATTCAGTTACTGTAGGAAATTGTGGCTAGCACTTTTGACATCACTAATGCTATAAGTTAACAAACTATACATGGCGTATATCTTTACTGACTGATCACCAACTATGACAGCTTTTTAAGTCATCCTTATCCTTATTTATCCAGCCAGCACACTCATCTTCCAGTAGTTGTACATTATTTTATCCAGCACAGGAACAATGCACCTAGAAGAATTTTTTGACAAAGAGTTTGAGGTCTTCTCAGACAGTATCATTCCCCTGAGAACCTTTTATACCTTCTAACTCTGGTGTCACATTAATGAGAACAGGTGGTGTTGGGCTTATCACTTTTAGTATAAACAAGCCTTCCAAGCCTAGCATCGTACATACCATTTATCTAGAGATCTTCTAGCAACTTGACACTTTTAGCACACCTTTGAGCCAAAAACCCATAAATGCTGGAAAATATTCATCTATATGTATCATTCTTTCTCAAAGATGGCACTACTGGGAATGTCTTCAGTACAATGGGGGGAAAAAAGATCAAGCAAAGTATCCTGTGCTGTGCTGTCTCTTCTTACTTGCAAACCTTCTAAGTGCCAAATTTTGTCTTAAGAGAGCGAATCTCAAAGCTGTGAAATGAAGGAGCAGAATGACCTATGCAGAGTGGATGTTTAATAAACTTTTGCTGGTTAAGTGATGCAATGATATAAGTAAGAGATAAATAAATTGTATTAGTTTCCTAGGGATGCCCTTACTAAGTATCACAAACTGAATAGCTTAAAACATAAGAAATTTATTCTCTCACAGTTCTGGAGGCCAAAAATTCAAAATCATGTTGTTATCATGTCCATGGTTGCTCTGTGACTCTGGGTAGAATCTCTCCTTACCTATTCCCAGTCTTCAGTTATAAACATCAAATCTTTCTATAGCTTGGCTTGCAATTGCATCACTCCAATCTCTTCCTCTGTCATCCTACGGTGCTCTCCCTGTATGTTTCCATCTTAACATGGCATTTTTCCTCTTCCTAGAATGACATAGTCATATTGGATTAGAGTCCACCTAATGACCTCTTCTTTACTTGATTACATCTGCAAAGACTCATTTCTAAATCAGGTCACATTCATAGGTACTGGATGTTAGGACTGCATTTTTGTTGTTGTTGTTGTTGTTGTTGTGTTTTTTTTTTTTTTTTTTTTTTTTTTTGGAGAGGTAGACACAATTCAACCCCTAACACAAGGGCACAGGGATGCACATAGAATAGAAACATTCCTTAGAGCATTTCTGAAAATAACTCTTAATACTGGTATTTTAAATGCTATAATACATTCTAAGCCCACATATTTGAGTTGGGTCTCTGAAGTGTTACTTTTGTTATCCTTATTTCCTTAATTTCTACTTTTTATTTCATTTTTCATACTTTCTTCTGATAACGTTTTCAAACCATCAGTATCAATTTAGTTTCCAACCGCTCAACTTTCTGCAACTTACTGATCTTCTGATGACCCATAAGCAACTACCTATTTTTGTGTTGTCTGTAACAAAGGGGCATCAAGTTACTTAGGTACAAAATAAAAGACCACACCTGTATTTTTGCCTCCATTAAAAATCATCTTAGGTATTATATATAATAAATATTTTCTACTAATCCCAATCCTGATGCTAATGTTAAATGTAAATGCTATGTAAAAATCGGTAACCCAAATCCTTTATATTGTCTTCACTCTTGAATTTGGTATACACCATTGCAACCACCTGGATGATCCAATTACTCCTTGAATAAACATTAATTGAAATTCTAGGCCCAGCATGGTGGCACATGCCTGTAATCCTAGCTGCTTGGGAGGCTGAGGCAGGAGAATCGCTGGAACCCACGAGGTGGAGGTTGCCCTGAACTGAGATCACACCACTGCACTCCAGCCTCGCCAACAGAGCTAGGCTGTATCTCAAAAGAAAAAAGAAAGAAATTCTAGCCTGCCCAAAGTCAGAAAGTCAGACTTGCTAACTGTACTTCGAAATTCATTGCTGTTTTCCCAGGTTGCCAAATTCATTAGACACACTCATTTTTTTTTTCTATATAAAGCAAACCAGAAGATTTGAAGCCATTTTGGACTATTTTGTCCTCAACATTCAATTAGTCTCAAGCACACAATGCAGTACCCCTCATACACACACAAACACAAAATAGTAACTATGGATGATGATAGATATGTTAAGTTTATTGTTGTAATCATTACACAATGTATATGCATGTCAAATCATCATGGTGTCCACCTTGGAGATACATAATTTTTATTTGTCAGTTGCACCTCAATTCTCCTACATTACCATAAGCTTTTTGGTAATAGAAATCATACTGTAATCACCCCTGGGTCATAGATCAGAATCTTGCACATAGATTATTAAATCAACTGAGGAGTACATCATGAAGGAAAATCAGAAACAAGGTCCTATAAACTTTAAGTTATAATTTTTAATACCACAATTATATAATATTTAATACCACAATATTATAAGAATAATATTGTGCTACTTAGCTCTCTTTCTCCCTGACTACTATCCCTACAGTCTTTTGAATATAATAATTCTGCTCACAGTCTTTCCTTTGCTTTCCTGAGGTACTTCATGATCACTGAAAAAGTGTCAGTTGGGAACTCTTGAAAGGTTGAACAGTCCTATGACTGTTACTCTGGCCATTAAGCAATGAAAGTAGCTGCTGAAATTCACTATTTGGCTAACCAATTATTGTTCTACTAACCAGAGCACTATTGCCTTTATAAAGATAGTTTAGTACAATAGCCTTGAGAAAACTCACAAATAGTATCAACAATGTCTGAGTCTTTGACAAACTTCGAAAATGACCCACTGCAAGGCTCAACCTTAATGTATCACAGAGGCAGCCAGAAATGGGTAATTTGCAGTAGAGGATTGTCCCATATTTTTAAAATTTATTTTACCTTGTGCCTGTATCTTTTCAGTTGTTCTTGATTTGTGCTTCTGGATATCTGACCATATTCCACACTTTAAATATTAATTGAGAATACCTGACAAGTGTTTCAGAGATTCTGTCTCTTTGATCTATTTTACAACCTCTTTCTTACCAAGCAATCCAGTTGAAAAGGAAACCTAGATGATGTATTTTGGCATCCATTTGCTAACAAACAAGTACCCTAGTCAGACAAATAAAAGAATAAAATATTTTCATGAAGCATGCTGCCAATAACAGCCTATGCTGGCTTGCTTTTCTTACCATTTTAATTGTCTCCTAATCTGTTCCACTATGTAAGAGGCACAGTAATGTATTACTTAGCTCAGTTCAATAATTACATTTGAGTGGCAATTTAGAACTATTAAAGAATTTTTGCATTTTTATTTTATTCCATTGTCAAAACTATTCTATCACTCAGGATTAAATCGTGATATCAGAGCTACTACAAATATTACAGAAATAAGAGGGTTTGTATAGAAATTAACATTTAGAAAAATGTGGTAGAAATGGGGCAAATGAAAGTCTACAAGAGAGAAATAAGAGGATCTGAGAAAATAATCATTAGCCATGTCAGCCTGAAGTGCTAACTCAAGTAGACAGGAGGAACTTGAGGGAAGTTCAGCAACCATGCAGATTCTATGGACTGTCTACATCTTCTAAGAAGCTGGGAAAGTTGCTGCCTCTGAAAATCATCACCTTTGTGGGCCTGGGACCAAATGCCTGGGGCCTAGGACCACAGTTGATTGGCTGGGCCAGCAGTCAGGAAAATGAGCTGAGTACAAGCAGGAAAAGAAGGATGATATGCTGAGACCCACCAGACACCTCTGTCCTTCTACCACTGTGTTTGTTTCCCTCAAACTTCCAAGGTAGTTCTGCTTCACTTCCACCTTCCAGATCTCATGTGAGTTCTTCTTTTGGTTTATAGTAACTTGGAACCATACAGGAAAAGTGATTCAAGTAAAGGTAGTTCCCAATCTTGGACAGAAGTAGCAATGCTAAGTAGACACTGCTGTGCTAAGAGGTCAAAGTGAGATGCTATTCAGCCCACTCTAAAAGTGAGGAAATTAAGATACAGTTTACTTAAAGTTACTTGGCTAAGAAGCAGTAGATTCACGCAAAAGATTTGAAAAGATAACTCATGAAAAGAAGAAATCTTAATGGCTAATACATACATTTTCTGTCAATGAAATGTAAGAATCAGATATCACTATATACCCTAAGTAGAAAAAGCTAAAAATTCTGACCATACCAAGTGTTGCTACAGATGTGGAGAAAGGAAGCTGTCAATCACTAATGTCAGGAATTTAAATAGGCACAACCACTTTGGGAAACAGTTTGGCATTATCTAGAAAAACCAAATATGGCCTGGCATGGTGGCTCATGTCTGTAATCCCAGAATTTTGGGAGGAAGAGGTAGGCGGATCACTTGAGCTCAGGAGTTCAAGGTCAGCCTGGGCAGCATGGCGAAATCTCATCTCTACCAAAGGAAAGAAAAAATACAAAAAAATAGCCAGGTGTTGGTGCCTCATGCCTGTATCCTGTAGTCCCAGCTACACTAGAGGCTGAAGCTGAAGAATTACTTGACCCCAGGAAGTGGAGGTTACATTGAGCCAAGATCGTGTCACTGCATTCTAACCTGGATGACAGAGTGAGATCCTGTCTAAAAAAAAGAAGAAAAGAAAAACCAAACATACCCCATCATATGACTCAACAGCCTCTGTCATATAAGTAATATACCTAGAAAAATGTGCACACCATAATATGTGTGTGTATAAAATGATATGACATATGTGTCATATGTATGGTATATGTATAAGAGAATGTTCACAGTGGTATTACTTGTATTATTTTAAAACTGAAAACAACCCAAAAGACCATGTACAAAAGAATAAATTCTGACATATTCATTCAATAGAATACTGCACAGCAAGGAAAATGAGTGAACTAAAACTACATAGAAAGAACATAGATTAATGTTATAAATACAACAAAATGACATATGCAAATCAATAAGTATGATTCATCACATAAACAGAACTAAAGATGAAAACCACATGATAATCTCAATAGATATAAAAAACTTTTTGATAAAATTCAATATGCTAAAAACTCTCAATAAACTAGGTATTAAAGGAACATACCCCCAAATAGTAAGAGCCATTTATGACAAATCCACAGCCAATATCATACTGAATGGGCAAAAGTTGGAAGCATTCCCTTTGAAAACCAGAACAAGACAAGGATGTCTTCTCTCATCACTCCTATTCAACACAGTATTGGAAGTTCTGGCCAGGGCAATCAGGCAAAGAAAAGAAATAGACTAAGAGGCTTCTGTACAGCAAAAGAAACTATCAACAGAGTAAACAGACAACCTACAGAATGGGAGAAAACTTTTACTGTGAATCCGACAAAGGTCTAATATCCAGCATCTGTAAGGAACTTAAACAAATTTATGAGGAAAAATAACAAACAACCCCATTAAAAAGTGAGCAAAGAACATGAACAGACAATTCTCAAAAGGAGACATACATGCAGCCAACAATCATATGAAAAAAAGTTCAACATAACTGATCATTGGAGAAATACAAATCAAAACCACAATGAGACACCATCTCACACCAGTCAGAATGGCTATTATTAATAAATCAAAAAATAACAGATGCTGGTGAGGTTGTGGAGAAAAAGAAATGCTTAAACACTGTTGGTGGGAGAGTAAATTAGTTCGACCATTGTGGAGGACAGTGTGGTGATTCCTCAAAGACCTAATACAGAAATACTATTCAACCCAGTAATCTCATTACTGGGTATATACCTAAACGAATATGAATTGTTCTGTTATAAAGACACATGCACATGCATGTTCATTGCAGCACTAATCACAATAGCAAAGACATGGAATCAACCTAAATGCCCATCAGTGATGGACTGGATAAAGAAAATGTGGTGTATATACACTATGAAATACTATGAAGCCATACAAAAGAGTAAGATCATGTGTCCTTTGCAGGGACATGGAATGAACTGGAAGCCATTACTCTTAGCAAACTAACTCAGGAACAAAATAAATTATGGCCTGTTCTTACTTATAAATGGAACCTAAATTATGAGAACATATTGACAAATAGAGGGGAACAACACACACTGGGGCCTATCAGAAAGTGGAAGTTGGAAGGAGGGAGATGATCAGAAAAAATAACTAATGGGTACTGGGCTTAATACCTGAGTAATGAAATATTCTGTACCACAAGCCCCCATGACACATGTTTACTTATGTAACAAACCTGCACATCCTGCACATGCACCCCTAAATTTAAGAGTTAAATATATATATTTAACTTTATATTATATATTATATATAATAAAACAGTAATTATACATGTAATAGATTAGATTCTCTACTAAAAGTCGGAGATCCTTCCCACATTAGTCTTTAAAAAGTACTAGAAATACAACATCTGTAAAAGCCACACCCCAAAATGAGAAAGTATGACAAAAAACGAAATTTTTAAAAAGAGTAGAAAACATGAAACATGACAAAATTCAAGGCAAAAATCTTAAAGGAGTAAAAGACAAAGTAAATACTTGTAAAAGGAGCAAGAGCTGATATAACAACCATTAACATATATTTACTTAAAAATGTAGCCCTAGAATATGTAAAACAAAACTGACAAACCCGCAGAGAGAAAATAGATTGATCGACGGCTTTAGGTGGAGATATTCACACTTTCTTTAAAAATAAACAAGCCAAAAAAATTGGACAAAGACATAGAAAGTCTAAATAATACTAACAACTGCTCTAAATTCCATATTATCTTCCTTCATCTAATTGAAGATAATTTGCTTCCCAATTTTTTAAAGTCAAAAGTGCAATTACCATTAATTTCAATGAGGAAAAAACATTCTTCTTGGACACCCAATTTGATATCCATTTTTGTTAAAAACAACATCAAGTCACATTAAAATGGGCATAATGACTTTAATGGTTAACATCATTTACAGTAACCAAAGTAACAAGTCATTTTCCCTACAATAGTTACCCTAGAATATGTATTAGTCTAATTGGTCTACTTTCCTTGGGTTTTTTGTTTGTTTGTTTGTTTGTTTAGAGCTTATGTGTTTTCCCCTCAGACTATGTTCAGTAATAACATACACATAATATTCAATGTTCGTGCAATTCAAAATCTCATGTGAAAAACCCAGGACAAAAGACATCCTTGAATCAATACATTTTTATAATGGACAAAATTATCACTAACCTCACAGACCTGCACAATGAAATCTCACACAGCTCAGCTGTATACAAAGCAGGTAAAGTCCCTTTTGCCCTTATGCATCCAATAAAATGCCTAGTAAACCAAAGTAGACAATATTAAAAGAAATTCCTTGTAAAACTGATATTCTCAGATCCCAAATGACTGTATTATAAGTGTCACTATAAGTCACTGTAACAGAGTATACAAATTCTTTTCAGACATATGGTAAACATCCACAAGAACTGACTCTGCCTTTGGTATACCACCTAGATCCCCTTTACTGCGTTAGTATACTCATCCCCACCTGCTGTAGATTTGGGCTGCTAATGGCCCATATCTGCACCCTTGTCAGCAAGGTTGTTCTTAGCCAGCAAGAGTCACCTTGCCTAAATATGCTCAGGAGGTCATACTCTCCTACCCCATCCAAAGGGTCGGGATAGCTGTCTGATGTAAGAATGTAACACCGGCCACCTTGCTTTTGGGAAGGACAACTTCTAGGACCAAACTAACATTCCGAAGGTTCCTGTGAGATCAGGCTAAGGCTAAACTCCTAAAACACATCTGTCCTTGTCTGCTTCTTCTGATCTATTCTACTTCTGTCACTCCCTTACAGGCTTCTCTGCAGAACATTCCCTTTGTAAATAACTTGCACAAGAATCTCATGCATCTAGGAACCTTACCTAAGACAGGTGATACCAGGAGTAGACCTACTGCTGATGCAGAACATAAAGCTGGATACGGGAGAATTTTTCAATAGTAAGACTGTCTCCTTGATTCAAGATTTAATACCATGGAAAGGAACTCCGGAGTTGGTTTGAATACACTAATAAGATGGCTCTTAGATGCTTGAAAAAATGATGACCCACATTAAATGCATGCCAGAACTGCTGTGATAGATTGTGGAGGAAAAAATCAACAGATTCAAAGAGGTCGGTGTGCTGATAGAATTGATCTATCATATAAGATATAAAATCCAAGGTAATAAGGAATACTCTGGTTAGGGGTCACTAGCATCATCAGGAAACTCAGAAATTGCCATTCTCTGGAGACCAGTACTGATAGAAACACTATTGGAGAACTTGGGTCCCTACTAGCAATAAGGAAGATAGGAGCCCAAAACAGGAAAAGCCACAAGGCAGCACATAACCATCATAGACAAAGAGGACATAATTATTAAAATGGACAAGTTAAAATGGCAGCCAAGAGCACCTGACTCACAGGGATCTATGGATATGACTCTTGGACATTTGTTATGTATTTCTAGAGGCAAGATAGTAGGATAGATAACATGATATTGCATAATATAAATAATCAAAAAAGATCCAAAAGGATGAATAGAAGGCTGAGGTCACCCTTGCATGAAAAGTCACAATTCCTTGTCTTATTTCCAGATATCAGCCATTTCTCTGACCCAGAACCCATCTAGTGAAAGACAGCCTATACCCCTTGAGGAAAGGCCAGAAATACCACAGCAAATCTACAAAGTAGTGATTCCTCCAGTCTTTCCACCAAAAGGAACTATGGCCATTTACTTGGTTGAGTATACACTGGAGAAAGGGAATCTTCAGCTCTTTCACATTATCTGTTTAACCCCATATCGATTTATTGTGAAACCCTATCATTAACTTGTAACTTCACTGGTGAATTCTACCAAACATTTAAAGAATAATATCAATTCTACACAATTTTTTTGGAAAATTTAAAAAGAATACTTCCCAAGTCATTTTACAGAATCAACAAAATTATCTGTCAGATATCAAGGACAGAATTATCCTAATATCAAAAATACACACTAATATCTGGGGGCTCAAAGCTCCATTATGCTCCTCCCCTTAGAGTAC
Organism: Macaca mulatta; assembly: GCF_049350105.2. Lineage (NCBI taxonomy): Eukaryota > Metazoa > Chordata > Mammalia > Primates > Cercopithecidae > Macaca > Macaca mulatta. Next base: position 111,644,687 of record NC_133412.1, read on the forward strand.
TCTATATATAGAGTAAGAGTGTATAAAGTTGGGTAATAAATATGCCCTAAGGCCATCATACAATAGGTCCACTGACACACCTGGTGGTATTTTCTCAGTTTCCAAATGTGCAATCAAACTGGATGTACTTAGACATTTGCACTACCCTGATAAAGATTACTTTGTCTGTGAATAAAACTACTATATTAGTGAATGTGAAGCAGAAGCCCCCAAAATTGCTTCTTCCCACTCTCAACTAAGATAGTAAACCACACATATATTGTATCCTAGGTAGAACTGCAAACATTAGCCTACCCTCAAAAATATAAAGAATGCAGGGGTGATGATTCTCATCAGTCCCATTTAATCCACTAGTCTGTTCCCTGAAAACACCAGTCAGGATACTAGCAGATGACAGTTAACTGCTGCCATTTTAACTAAATGGAAGCCTCAATTGCAGTTGATGTCCCAGACATTATATCATTACTCAAATAGATTTTTAATGTAGCTTCTGTTATGTCCCAGTTGAGTTGGCAGATATGTTCATTTCCAGACCCATCTGTAGGAGAATCATTAACGGTTCTTACTCTCATGGGAAAAATAACACTGTGCATTCATTCTAGGGCTCTGTTTGCTCTCCTGCTTTTGATCTCAACATTCTCTTCCCTATCATGAACACACAAGGACTAAAAAGAAAAATAGGATTGTATCTTTCTCTTTCCTTGGGTGACATTACTTTCAGGGTAATTTGTTGGCTAATACAAGAAAGTAACATGAGTAAGACAGGGCACACTAGGATTCCTTGCTCATTTCTATACCTTAGAAAACTTTTGCCTTCTTTTTACATTCAGAGCAGGTTCTTATACAAACAGAAAGCAAGGCCACTTGAGGCTGTCAGCACCCCTGCTTATTCAGCTGTAGGTGTGTCATGCTTACCCTGTGCTTGTTTTGAGTCTCACTGAACTCCCACACATCATGGATTCACCAGAACTCTGTGCTCATGGAAAATCAAAGCATTATATGAAAATGAACTATCAAAAATAGTGGACCCACATATTTCATTCCTCTTCTCTGGTCTCATACACATCCATTGTCCCATCAAACATCACTTACAAAACTTAAGTTCAACGGTAAAATTTTTAAGAATTCTAAGATGGCAGTGGCAGAACATGAATCCAAACACAAGTTTCTTCTGAGTGTGAAATCTTATGCAACTGCTCAAGTCACACACGCATGAAGCCAGGACTGCCAACATGATATTCTGTGGACACTTTCAATAAATGAATACATGAATGCATTTCATGAAGGAAAATACAAACTGCATATTAGTATAGCAGTGAGATATTTTCATGTATCAAGTTCTCAAACTCATTTTTTTCAATGATAGTTCCTGTTGTTGGAGTTATTAGACCTCCCTGGTGGATTGTTCCTACATTTCTGATATAAAAATTCTTAGTGGGGTTCATCCTCTTTAACACAGCAGTTATACTTATGAAAATCCAATGTAAGAAAATAGAAGTCACAAGCACAGATTCATAACGGAACATGTTCATTGCAGCATCATTTTTAAGAAGGAAAAATTGAAAACAACTTTAATGCCTAAGAGTGGGGCACTAACTAGAAAATGTTTCATATTTTTATACAATCAAATATTAGGCCACAATACAAAAGCATTTGTGTGAAATATATTTGGTGTAATGAAAAATGCCTCACATCATTTAATAAAATGGTAGAAAATTACATACACATTAGGGTCATGTGTATGTGTATGTATGTACACATATATGACTAAGAGGAATTCATCAAAACATTATTAGTACTCATATTGGCAGTGGGATTATAGGTGATTTGGCTTCTTTATATTTCTCACTTCTTTCTTCTACTACCCATAATTTCTTTTGAAAATTAAAAATGTGTATACATGAATCAGAGGAAAGTCTTCAAATTAATTCTAAGCATTTTTAGGACTTCATTAATATTGTAGAATGCATTCATCTGTGTCTGGTACATTTTTTATAATTTGTGTTTCTCTTCATCCCTTCAATTGCTTTGTGAAATCAACTGCTTTTAGTTCATGCTACTGAGCCCACTAGACAGATATAGAATAGTGTGAAGGTAGTGATGGTTATATTGATGACCAAAAAAAGAGCCAAACACTCTATTGGCTTGTATCTTTGTGTTTTTTTATTTAGGTACAAAACTAAAATTTCAATTGATACTTGAGGCTTTAGCCCAACACTTCTTATCTTGTCTCTCAGTAAGACGAGATCTGGCACAATTGATTCAATTAGGTACTTGCAATGCTGCAGAAATGGCCTCAAGGATGCTATTGCTGCTATTGTACACAATTATTGCCTCAGTAATGATCATTATATTTTCATAGAATTTTAAGTAGTAGTTACTCTTGCATATTTTATAGTTTTGCTTATATTACAAGTTTAGCAAGAGAAATACACTCTCACAAATTGATCAATACTTGAATATTCATGACAAAAACACATACATTCCTATTAAGAAAAGTCTAAATAGTCCTTTCTAACTCTGTAATTAATACAGAGAAAAAGCAATGAATCAATTATTTTCATTTATTTGAACTAACATGGGCAACTGCCTACAGAAAAACCATTTATAAATTACTTTGTAAAGTGCTTTAAGATGTATTTGAACTTTCTAAGAAAGAAAGAATGCATCATTGCCTCTTCCCTAAATAGGTAAATATTTCAAGGGAAGAGATTCACACTGAAAATATTTAGGTCAAAATGACCTGTCCTTTCCTAGTCTGATTCAACTAGCAAAGAGTCTATGTCCTCACCCCACAGTGTCTTCCTGCACTGGCACTCTGAGCATTGAGCATCAGGAGTTAACATCAACCTAAGATTTTCAAGGTTGGAGGTAGCCTTGAAAAGACATTGAGTCCATTGGTTCTCAAATGAGTCTGTTTATATAATCATTTTAGGGGTTTTCTGTGAAATAAATAAAATAGAGACAAAATGATGTATTTCATAAAGTTTACTGTATTCAGTTTGAAGTCATGTTCTTTAATCTTAGAAAATATCCTTTTAACTTTTTTGGTATTAAAAAATCCTGTTTTACGAAAAGGTAATAAAAAATTAGGTGCCGGTCTTTTTTCTTGTTAATGTTCTTACTGAAAAAATTGATGACTCAGCATTGATTTTCTCGGAAAACTGAGTGCTCCTGAATATCTAAAGTCTAAGACCAAGTAAACAAAGAGAGCTTGTTTTTTGCATAAGCTTGGAGCAGTTGGTGAGAAAGAAGTACTTGTGGGGTATGGTAGACTGTGAGCAGCTTTGAAGCAAATGGAGAGTGTAAACCAAATATTATCTGAGATAGGTCTCAATCAATTTAGAAGTTCATTTTGCCAAAGCTAAGGACATGCTTGTGACACAAACTCAGGAGGTGCTGACAACACGTACCCAAGGTGGTCGGATTATAGCTTGGTTTTTTTCACTTTAAGGAAACATAAGACATCAATCAATATATGAAAGATTATGTTGACTTTTTCCAGATAGGTAGTACAATTCAAAGCAGAGTCTTCCAAATCATAGGTGAATTCAAAGATTTTAGTTTATCTGAAGACCTGGAATGCACAGAAAGGAGTATTTGGATTAAGATAGGGGTTGTGGAGACCAAGGTTCTTATTACACAGATGAAGCCTCCAGGTAGCAGGCTTCAGAGAGAATAGATTGTAAATGTTTCTTATCAGATTTTAAAAAGTGCCAGACTCTTAGTTAATTCTCTCCTGCATTGGGGAAAAGACCTTGGAAAGGAATGGGGGTTCTCTACAGAATGCAGATTTTCCCCACAAGAGACAGTTTTGTAAGGCTATTTCAAAATATGCCAAAGAAATTTATTTTGGGTAAAATACTTCCATTTCTTTAAGGGCCTGATATCTGTCAAGTGATGCTATACTAGAGTCAGGCTGGAATTTGGTGTCTTATTGCTACAAAAAGTCTATTTCATCAGTCTTAATATCTGTGTTTTGATGTTAATGCTGGTCAGCTGTGCCTGAATTCCAAAGGGAGGAGGGTATAATGAGGCATATCCAACTCCCACTTCCCATCAGAGTCTTAACTAGTTCTTCAGGTTAACTGTGGAATGCCTTTAACCACGAGGAGGGGTCATTCAGTTAGCTAGGGGGCTTAGAATTCTGTTTTTGGTTTACAATAGGATTGAAAAAATCTGTGTAATCTTAGAGAAATTATTTAACCTAATTGAGTAATTAATTTCTTTGCTTACACCTGCTGAACTAATGTTACCTTTATCTCAGGTTGTTGTAAAAATTAGACAAAGTAATATGTGATTAGTTAACTCTTCAATCTCTCAATGCAAATGTCACCATCTCAGAAAAACCTCATTTGTTCCACCCTATCTAACGTGCCCTCTCTTTTCAACTACCTACCCAGCCATTCTCTATTCCATATAAGGGTACTTATCACCACGGATTTATTTTATTTCTTTGTTTACTGTTGTTGTTCATTGTCAATTTTCCCAACCAGAATATAAGATTCACAAGAGCAGGGACCTTGTCGTCCTGTTCCCACTGAACCCCCTGCAAGGAAAATATTGGTGAAAACATCACAGTCCCCAATAAATATTTATTAAATCTGAATGAATATAAAGTGTTTGACGCAAAAAGACTCAATAAATGTCAGTTCCTTTCTTTCTGACTGAGAAAAAAATCTGTCTCCCTAAAATGTTACATAGGTCTTCACCCTCTAAGGCCATCAGTACCCCATCCGTAACACATAAACTGTGTCTTTCTCCAAACATACATTCCCCAGTAAGAAGTAATTCTTTAGGTAACTGTTATTTGATAAGGTCATCTTTATTTCAGAGTTTGCTACAATTAAAAATGATGATGCGATGACAACCTCAAGTTGGGCATTAGATGCAGATTTAGTTTACTGAATAGAAAGAATGCCTAATCTGGGGGATTCACACAGATTGCCAAGGAAATGTCACTTAAAGCCTTCCATTTTAAGACTATGTACAGTACCTGGTAATTGCTTGTATTAATTTGCATTTCAATCAGTATTGAAAAAATCTCACTAGGCAGTGGCCTGTAGCTAAATTGTCTTATTCTGTTAAAGCTAACATTAATGGATAAAATGTTTAACTTATCACAAACATGCCAAATGCTAGTATTTAGAAAAGGGAAAGAAGGAGGGAAGGAGGGAAGGAGGGAAGGAGGGAAGGAGGGAAGGAAGGAAGGAAGGAAGAAAGGAAGGAAGGGAGGGAGGGAGGGAGGGAGGGAGGGAGGGAGGGAGGGAAGGAGGGAGGGAGGGGGGGAGGGAGGGAGGGAGGGAGGGAGGGAGGGATACCACTAAGCAAAAAGCAAAATCACAAATAAGAAAATCAAAGGCTTCAGAGTCAGTCTCTACACATCAACACATCAGAAATGAAGGCCTCAAGGAAGGCTTTTATACACCTGAGATGCCAGAAATGGTCTTTTCTGAGGAGGCTAAGGCACCAGCCCAACAGAGAAGTGTTTTTCATTGTCTTTCTTTCTTTTAAAACTAATTTCCTACTCAGATTAAAGAATAGTGTTTTCCAACCATAATACAAACATACATATCTGGGACAAGAATACAAGAGTCTGAGTCAGACAATCCCTGTCTTAGTCTTGATTGTCATCTATCACTCACTCCAAGTACTCACTTAGTGTCTTGTATATCAGAGACTGGCAGTCATTAAAACTCAATTTGTCAAAGCTCCAGCTCTTTTCCCTTGACAGGAAGAGTGTCTAATGCAGCTGTGGGAAGTGGTGGGAAAATGGACCAGGTAGTGTTGGTGGAAACACAGACTTAGTATGTCTATGCCTGTTTAGCACAGTACTAGATGATATAAAAGATATTTAGGCTTCTAGTTTGGGGTCCAATATGTAAAATGCTTGCAAATTATCATTTCCATCCTTATGACAATAAAATGATGGGAAGAAAAAAAAATTCAGTGACTTTTGTTGGACCCATTGGATAACCGAGGTCACAGGAGATCTAGGCAGATCCAGAGAACTGCAAGCGAGATCTGCTCACCTGGACCAGAAGCCACTGGGGCCATAAACTGGTAGGAAAACTTAAATGGTAATTTTAATGTATTTCTGGAGGATGAGTGTGGACTAGCTTGAGAGTAAGAATATCCTGGGGACTACAAATCTTAAAAGGTCCTTTCATGGGTTTTATCTCTAGGAACGCTACCAGGTTCTCATAGTCAAGAGCCAAGAAAGATCACCTTTTGGCTCTAGCAAGGGGAAGGTAAGAGTAACCATTGCAAAATATGCCTACATGTTCTGTATAACAAAGACCTATTCTCCAGAGGAAAAGACTTTGCCAGAGCCTTATCTCACCTAGAATAAGGGCATTTTCTCCCACTACAGCCCCCTCTAGCATTTATCTCACTTAAGGGGGTGGGTAGTGGGTGAGCTAAGAAACCCTTGAAAAGGTCACAGTCCAGAGATACCTGCCCACTAAAAGACTGAGATTTAATGATAAGATAATGGCAAACTTCCTCTCCCCCATAATTTACCACCACAATGATAGGGCTCCAGTAAAGCAACAGAGGATTCAGCTGAAAGAGCTGCAAGAATCAGACTCTTTTTATGGGGTAATTTTTAGAAAAAACAAAAGACAACAGAGGAGACAAAAACAAGGATGCTAGAAAAGTTGAAGCCTCTGGTACCTACAGCTACAACAAATATTAACACAGTTCAATTACTAGCCAAATTGGTGAAAAACTCATACTAAAAGTTCATTTCCCTTAGTTCCTATTACCCAATATATCATGGTCAAATTTCAACAACCACATTACAAGGTGTGCTAAAACAGATACACACAAAAACATGGTGTGAAGAAACAAAGCAAACATCAGAATCAGATTCAAATGTGAAACAGATGTTGGTATTATCAGGCCAGAAATTTTAAATAATTATGATTAATATGCTTAGATATCTAATAGTAAAAGTAGACAACATGCAAGAACAGAAGGGTTATATAAGCAGAGAGATGAAAATATTAAGACAAATAAAAAGGAAACACTAGGAATTGAAAACACTGGAGCAAAAGTTAAAGAATGCCTTTTAATGGGCTCATCAGCAAATTGGACATGGCTGAAACAATCAGTGAGATTAAAGACGAATCAATAGAAACTTTCAAAACTGCAAAGAGAAAGGAGAATTTAAAAAGAAAATAGAACACAACACTCAAGAACTATTGGATAGTTTTAAAAGGTATAACTTACACATAATTGAAACACCAGAAGGAAAAGAAGGAGAAAACAGAGCAGGAGAAATATTTGGAGTAATAATGGCTGAGAACTGTCTAAAATTAATGACACTAAACCACAGATCCAGGAAGAGAACACCGAGCAGGGAACGCCAAACAGAATACCAAGAAATATATTATTTGGTATATTAGACATAAACTGTTGTAAACCAAGGGCACAGGGAAAATCGTGAAAGAAGCCATAGGGGTAAAAGAAAAGTACCTTACCTATGGAGGAAGAAGGGTGAGAATTACAATGGACTTCTCAGTGGACACAATGCAAGCCAGGAGAGTGGCATGAAATATTGAGGGTTGAAAGGAAAAAATCCACTAATCTAGAACTTTGTATCCAGCAAAGATATCCTCCATAAGTAAAGGTGAAATAACAACCAAGAAGAATGAGCATAAGGTATTGTTCCTGCTATTGTATTGGCTTTTAGCTCCACTTACCCTCAAAAGACAAAACCAAGGGACTATAATCTGGTTCCAGTAAGCTGATCATCCTTACTGGAAACATGAGGAAGAGGGAGTGACAGAGATCTGGACTGCATTAGGGCAGACAGTCCCTAAAATTGAAATGTCAAAATAATGGGATTGTTGGTGGAGTGGGGAGTTAATGCAAGGATAGACACAAAGTGTGCTGAATAGTGAGTTGTCAATATGCAACTGGTTGCTTTTATTACTAAACCTCATATCTTTTGTAGCCTCATGGTGTTTCTCCCTAAAATAGCCAACCACACGCTAAGCACCAATTGTACCTAACCCCTCTCTCCTCAAGGAATGTAAAATCTAAAGACATTCAGAGAAATACATGAATAATAGTAACATATCATATAGCAGTAGAAACAAAAGCTAAATTGTGAGCTATAGGCAATAATCTTTCAGTCAAGTCTAATCAAGAAACATTTATTGAGCTTGTTATGGACTTAATGTTGTGTTTCCCAAAAATTCATATGTGGAAGTGCTAACCCCCAATGTGATGATATTTGGAGATGAGAATTTTGGGAGATGATTAGAGTGATATAAAGTCATAAGAGTGGGTTCTAATATGAGATTAATGTCCTCATAATAAGAGGAAGAAAAAGATCCCTATCTCTTCCCCCTGAGCACCTGCACTGAGGAAAAGCCTTTTGTGAACAGGTGATAAAGCAACTTTCTTCAAGTCAAGGAAAGAGGCCTCCCCAGGAACCAAATGGTTCGACAGCTTCACCTTGGACTTCCCAGCCTTAAGAACTGTGAGAAAATAAATTTATGTTAAACCACCCAGTTTGTGCTATTTTATTATGGCGGCTGAAGCAGACTGAGACAGAGCTTTCACTCTGTGGCAGACACTCGTAATCTCCAGAAATTTGCATTTAAGGAATGGAAACAAGAATATGATAAAGATATAAGAAAGTTTTATATATATATATATATATATACTTGTGCAAGTTGTGCATAGAATTAAAATTGAATAATGTGATTGATGATAGATACTAGACAAATAGACAGATAGATAAGGTTTCCAGGGAAGATCTGTCCTGATAGAAAATATGTAAGTTGAAATCTAAATAACAAGAATGAACCAGCTGTGAAAAGATCAGAGATAACATTCCAAAAAGGGAACAATTAGAAAAAGTGTGAAGTAGGCAATTGGGTGTATAAGCCTGAATTTTAGGGCAAAGGCCAGGAATAGATGTATCAATTTGTGTGGCTTATTGATTGTATTTAAAGCCACAGGCTTGGCAAGATTACGTATGCAAAGGATGTAGGCAGGGCACAGGACTGAACCCTTGGACATTCCAAACATTCACGGTTAGGCAGCAGAGGCACCAGCAAAGATGTATGAGAAGGAATAGCTAATGAGACAGGAGGAAAACCCATTTCTTTTTTTGTTTGTTTGTTTGTTTTTGTTTTTTTTTTTTGAGACGGAGTCTCGCTATTTCGCCCAGGCTGGAGTGCAATGGCCGGATCTCAGCTCACTGCAAGCTCCGCCTCCTGGGTTTACGCCATTCTCCTGCCTCAGCCTCCCGAGTAGCTGGGACTACAGGCGCCCGCCACCTCGCCCGGCTAGTTTTTTGTATTTTTTTTTTAGTAGAGATGGGGTTTCACTGTGTTAACCAGGATGGTCTCGATCTCCTGACCTCGTGATCCGCCCATCTCGGCCTACCAAAGTGCTGGGATTACAGGGTTGAGCCACCGCGCCCGGCCGGAAAACCCATTTCAATTCTACTTAAGAGAAGACTAAAGAAAACATGTTTGCAAAATAACAAAATGGTTAGTGCTGCTGAGAGATGAGGAAGATAAGACCATAGAAGGAACTCTTGAATTTGGCAACTTGAAGGTCATAAGGGACCTTGACTAGCCTCTGTGGTGTGATGAGGGTAAGAGCCTGAATGGTCTGTTATGGAAGCAAGTGAGGTGAGGAGCAGAGATAGTGACTCAAGAAGTTTTGTCATGAAAAGGAGTAGAGAGATGGGCAGTCTCTGAGGGGCATCTAGAGTAGACACAAAACCCCATTTAGGTTTAGGAAACCTAATGGAAATGGTAGTGCCTAAGCCACACCAGGTGACAAGAACTGTGTAAGGAAAGACAAGACCCAGTTGAATACACCTGGGCTCTCTCCCGCTCCGCCTCCATTGCCTTGGGCTGGTGCTTCTTTTCTCTGAGGATCTGCGTGGTTCTACTTATGGAGGAAGATGCGAGCCATCACATTTGTTTCTTTATCTACATTACGGAGATAATGACATCCCTCTCCTAAACACTAAGACATCTAGACAAGTGCAATGTAAAATTAGTACTAACAACCAAAGTTCCATTTGATTAAGAAATTACTCAGTACTCACACCAATAAATGGCTCCATCATCTAGTTCCAATTCGGTTTGGGGAAATTAAAGGAAACGTGAGATTCCATGAGCAGCAACTTAAGAATCTAGAGGATGCTAGAGTTGTTGTCTTTTTAAACCATTCAGTTTGCAGTAATTTGTTATTTATGTATGTATGTGTGTGTGTATGTATGTATGTATGTATGTATGTATGTATGTTGAGACAGAGTCTCACTCTGTAGCCCAGGTTGGAGTGAAGTGGTGTGATCTCAGCTCACTGTAAACTCTGCCTCTTGGGTTCAAGCAATTGTCATGCCTCAGCCTCCCAAGTAGCTGGGATTACAGGCATACACTACCACACCTGGTTAAGTTTTATATTTTTAGTAGAGATGGTGTTTTGTCATGTTGGCCAGGCTGGTCTTAAACTCCTGACCTCAAGTGATCCGCCCACCTCGGCCTCCCAAAGTACTGGGATTACAGGCATGAGGCACTGTGCCTGGCCCCAATTCATAGTAATTTGTTACAGCAGCCATAAGAAACTAATACTGTGTTTTTAAGTTAATAATAATTTGCAACTGAAATCTATAGTCTCATGGTTTAAAAAATTATTTATTGAGTTTTTAAGTTACAACAGCAATACAGATTTAATCTAACAAAGTAAAATGTAGAAACTGATAAAGCCAAAAGTAAAAGCCATACCTTTATAACACAGATTTTACCCAGAATATTTATATTTTTGACTTTTTCTATGAATATAAACACCTTTTTTTTGTTGTTGTTACAAAACTAGGATCATCCTGTGCATAATGTTTTTCATCTTGTTTTTCATTCACTATGCTAAAAAAATATATGGACACCTTTATATGTCAATATATAGAAATCAATATCCTCCTTTGAATAGGCTGTGTAATATTCCATCATAGCCACCATCTCATAATTCACAACATTTTATAAAATGCATATTTATTATCTGCTATGTAATAGGAACAGAATTTTTTTTCAAGGAGGAAGAAAGATATATAAGTAAAAAGGAAGTTATATGGCAGAGTGAAAAATGCTTCAATGGCCACCAGTACAGGGAACTATGGGGAGGGTAGACAGGATATGCCAAGCACAGGGAACAGATTATGCAAATGACCCAAAATAAAAATAATTAGGGTCAAACAAGCAGAATCTCATCATTCTCACAAGTGACTGCAAAGAAAACTAATTCACATGAGAACTCTGGATGCTAAAACCTGATCAATTTTCCCAGATTTAAATAGACTCATTTTCAAGAAGGGTATGTAAAATTATTTAATGATCAATTGGCTCAACACAACGCACTATGTGGCAGGAGTACTTTATCAGTTTAAACAAGTTTGACTTGCTCTACTAGTGCTTTACAAGATGCATACTTCATTATGTTATGGGTCCTGGCCATTGGCACATGGACTCTAATGAATCATAGTTTAGATTTTTGAGGATGCTTCTTCAAGGATGCAGCACTGAGGTGGGGCTCCTAACAGGTATTACCCCAGCAAATGAGGCCAAAGAGCACAGCTAAAGTGATCTTAACCATGTTGAAGAATTCTGAAGGTAAAATTCTCAAGCTCAATCTAAATGAGCCCCATAGAAGGATGATTTATTACCAAAGGACAGAGGAAAATGATTAGCCTTAATGAAGCGCTTTGTAGTTTATGCAAATTGGATCTGATTCACCACTGATATTGGACTTAAAATTCCTAATAACTTCTAGCTAATCAACTTAATCACAGAGATGCCTAATGGGCTTTTTGTCTGAGGCCTTGATGTACTGTCTGGCTTTATTATGAGGTAATGGGGTGGGAGGGTACATGCCAAATATTTGCAATGGAGTGGGATAGTCTAGACGTCAAGTCGCTTCCCTTTGGGAATACCTGAAACCTTCTCTCCACCTCGTCTTTCTTAGTTCCAGTTATTAGGAGGAGAAACAGGTCTAAGTTTCCACCTCCAATAACGAAAAAGGGCCCAATTATTATAGCAGAAAAAATTAAGACAGATACCCCCAAATCAGTTCATCTAAAAGTTTTTGATAATCAAGGTTTTAAGGAAAATGTTCAATTGTTCATTGTGTGAACAATGAACTTTGGAATAGACCTGATGGATTAGAGGTTTAGGCTGGCATAGCTGCAGTGCAATAAGGAAATGAAAGAGATGAACACAGAAAATCATTTTCAGATAATTTAATTGACTTTTTTTTAAGTCTGAAATAAATATGTAATGGAAGTTGTACTGTGTTATTAAGGATAAATTATCATTGGATTATTCTCTAATAGCTGATGCCTCAGGAACTATTTGGCAAATTCTTGTACCACGGGTGCATGCACGAGTCCTGGCTGAATGCTATCCGCTCACCCACATGGCTATCTGTCTGAGAGTGTCTGTGGTAATGGAGCCTGACTAAGACCAATATTTTATCCAGTTACAAAGCAGTTTATCAGCTGCCAGCATGGAGAAACTTCCTCAGCTAGTTAAGCCTTGCCTTATAATCATAATTTCTCATTCCTAGTCCTAGAACATTTTCCACTTAGCAGATCTTGCCTCCTGGCTTTATTGCTGAATCAGCCAATAATAACTAATTGTATGCCTCCTTTGAATCTTGCCAATCTGGTTTATTTGGGGGGAGAGAAAGTAGGAGAGTCAATCAAAGTAGTCACATCTCACAGTCTCTCTGACAGCTTTCAGAAGGAGCTCATCTAAATTGCATACCATTCACTCACTCTGATGGATGTTTACTCAGAGGGTGCAGCAGCCAGTGGAGGGGCTCTGTTAAGCACATGCCAAGGTCCTCCCACACCACACAGATAATCCTGGCCTTAGCTGTGTCTCCACCTGGATGTCTCAGGCCTTGGTCTTTTGAATTCTAAGAACTAATAACATTTTCAAAGAATGTTGGTAGCCAATCCATATTTACCAGGTTTTAGCAAATCTAGTTAGCAAACTGTCATCATTTCAGGAAAAGAACATTTTTAAACAACAACAACAAAAATAAAACCAGGAAGTTATTAACTAAGAACTTTTTAAAAAAATCTTAGCATAAAAGGAACATTATAAAAAATTCATTGCATTGTCCTTCTTTTTCCATTTTTCTTCAAATTGGTGAAAACTTTCTTGCAGAAATGTGGCCTAGAAGGCATAAACAATTGTTTTCCTCTTTATTTGAGGAAGATGAATAAGGAGAGAAGTGCAACAAATGAGAGTGTGTGTGACTTTCCCAGCAAATGTACCCAGGCATAATTTGAGGCCTTTTTTATGCTCTATGACCACGAATCCCCTCCACAACTATTACCTCAGGAACCCTCCTGAACCTCCTAGAATCTCACATTGGACACCATCTTTTTAATATGTATCATATGTATGCTATTCAAAATTAAAAGTAAATTTTGAAGAAAAAAAAACCCTACTTATGAGCCAATGTAATAGAAGAAAAAAAAATTACATTTTTTCTATTTCAATGAATGTACACGCTAATAAAATACCAGTATTCTCTCACAACATAAAGTTTTTTCTAAGGAAACTTTTACTTTTCTAGTGCTGATGTTCATCACAGACAACTCTGTCATCACAAAACCACCTGATGTGTGTCCTGTACTAGGCACTATGGGATTGGGGAAGCTTATTAGTCAAGGTTCTCTAGAGGGACAGAACTATAGGTTGGTGCAAAAGTAATTGCTGGTTTTGCCATTAAAAGTAATGGCACAATAAAAGGATAGACATATCTATGAAGGGTAGTTTATTAAGGAGAATTGACTCACATGATCACAAGGTGAAGTCCCACAATAGGCCTTCTGCAAGCTGAGGAGCAAGGAAGCCAGTCTGAGTCCTAAAACCTCAAAAGTATGAAAGCCGACAGTGCAGCCTTCAGTCTGTGGCCGAAGGCCCAAGAGCCCCTGGCAAACCACTGATGTAAGCCCAAGAGTCCCAAAGCTGAAGAACTTGTAGTCCAATGTTCGAAGGCAGGAAGCATCCAGCACAGGAGGAAGATGAGGAATGAAAGACTCAGCAAGTCAAGTCCTTTCACGTTCTTCTGCCTGCTTTTACCCTAGCTGCACTGGCAACTGATTAGACTGTGCCCAACCAGATTGAGGATAGCTCTGCCTCCCCCAGTCCACTGACTCAAATGTTAATCTCCTTTGGCACCACCCTCACAGACACACACCCAGGGACAATACTTTGCATCCTTCAATCCAATCGAGTTGACAGTCAATATTAACCATCACAGGAAGTAAACAAGGAGACATGAGCCCTCTGTGTTAGTCCTATGGACAAGTTACTACACCTCTCTGAGACTCTCTTGTAGTGTGGAGATATGAATCTTTTTCAGCTCAGAGCATTATTGCAAAGACCAGCTTTGGCATGTAGAAATACCTGGTAAACTATAAAATTATCTACATGTATAAGATATCATAGTTATTGATTTTTAATAGAAAGTGATAAAAAAGTAACCATTTTTCAAAAATAAATTCCAGAGTAATAATGACAATGATGATAATAATGATGATGGCAGCAAAATGTAAAAATATGAAAAACATTTCCTTAGGGCTTTCTTTGTGCCAAGGCATTTGCACAAAGCACTTCATGCCATTTTTCATGTAATCCCCACAACAATCCCATGAAGCAGACACTACTATTATCACAGTTTAATAAATAAGAAAAATGAATTGTAGAGAAATTGACAGACTTGCCTACTTCACACAGCAAGCATAAGGCAGAGCTGCGATTCAAGCCCTGGTTCTATCTGATTCACACACCTTGCAAGTGAAGCTTAGCAAAAAAAAAATCAGAAAGCCCCCAAAAAGACCTTTTTTGTTTGTTAAAGCTAAGCTTAGAGCAAAGAGAAAAAAATAAGTAGAGCTTGGCCTAAATCTTAAAAAGATGTAACACTTAACTGATGACAGAAATGAAATAGAAATATTCAGCTATTTTGCTTCCCTTTATAGCATCACAAAGAATAATTGTCACACTGGAAAGAATACAATAAATACAGTTAAAGGAAAATCAAAAACTGAAGTAGAATTTTGATATTGGAAGGAGTCTCAAAAAATCATACAGTTTTGTGTTTTTTTATGACAGATAAGGAACCAATATTTTAAGTGCCTTGCTCAAAGTCATAAGTAAGTCCTTGAAAATATCTGGACAGAACTCTGGCATCCTGACTCCTGGCTTAATGCTCTTTCCACCTATTATGTTTGAGAGATAATAATGAAGCTCAAGTTCCTGGGTTCCAACGAGTCAAATTATACAGGATAGGGAATATCTGACAGTAATTTCTGAAATCACAGAAAATGAGAAATAAAGTGGAAGATAAGAGTTATCCTTACACTGCACAGCAAATGGAATAAGTATTATTAATTTGATTAGAGGTACTGCTTACCTGGTTTGCTTACTCTGCACCAGAATTTATCTTATGCATCAAGGACAGTTCACAATTTATCTAGCTATATATCAATAACTGGAGAGTTCCCTTTAAATTTTAGATGCTATAAAAGTTAATGGAACATGGGTAGACTTTTACTAAAAAATAAGAATTGTATGCATCTCATCACATATACACTAGCTATATTACCTGCCATGATTAAAGAATCATTAACCACTTTTAAATAAAGTTTAATACAAATAATTAAAAAATAATGTTGGCATTTCAGTACTTTCCTGTAATTGTAATAATTGATGTAGCGTTTAAATATTTCTCAATTTTTTAATAAAGTTTTTTGGTTATTACATTTGTCATTCTATGTCCAGAGTACAGATGCATAAACCCATGCTACTTTACCCTGGACTCACTCTATAGAGCTGCCCCTGTAAAAGGTCATTCAGTGTTACTGTCTGCCTTTTTGACTTCCTGATTTTCAGAGTAAAATAAATTTTCTTTAGGACCTGCAAATATTAGGTTGGTACAAAAGTAATTGTGGTTTTTCCCATTTCTTTAATGGCAAAAGCAATTACTTTTGCACCAACCTAATATTTTAAAGAAAAGAGGTTCAGTAGGATTGATATTCTCCAAAGCCAAGCTATTACCAAAACTCATTGAAAGGCAAAGGGCTAGAATGTTGAGTTTTTTTAATTGTCTGAGTTCAAGCTGTTACATCCTTAATAATGATTTATTTGATCCGTTATTGTCTCAATGTAATTTTACCACTAAAAGTATATACATTTAGGTCTAGCTTTACATTTTGAACCTCATTGATAGGGGGAAAAGCCCAGAAACAGAACCGGACTGTTTGTTTTCTTTGTCAATAACTTTAGTAGATGCAGTGTGTCTGTCTCAAGTGGCAGCAAAACATCCCTTTAGATAGACTGTATTATACCTGTCTGTGGAAAATAAAATAATAATGTCTCTTCTCCTTGTTAGTTACAGCCTCTGAAACCCCTGAATTCTCTATATCTTCCACCCTGCCCCTGCCAATTATTCCAAAAGTTAATTCTGGCACACTGTTCAGTCTCTCATTTAAGTCAAACAATTGCAATTTTTTAATGTTTATTGTATGGTTTTCCTTCATATTTGGCAAAAACTCATCCAGCTTTTTTTTTCTTTTTCTTTTTGTTGAGACAGAGTCTCATTCTGTCATCCAGGCTGGAGTGCAGTGATACAATCTTGGTTCACTGCAACCTTTGCCTCCTGAGTTCAAGCAATTCTCCTGCCTCAGCCTCCCGAGTAGCTAGGATTACAGGCACATGCACCACACCCAGCTAATGTTTTTGTATTTTTAGTTGAACAGGGTTTCAACATGTTGGCCAGGCTGGTCTCGAACTCCTGGCCTCAAGTGATCCTCCCTCCTCGTCCTCCCAAAGTGCTAGGATTACAGAGGTGAGCCACCATGCCCGGCCGCTCTTTTGGTATTATGTGGAGACAACAAACAAGTAGTGATAATCTTCAGGAATCTGACTTTTCTGGACTCATCTGGATTCTTTTTTATTGAACACATTCTAGAGATTTTCTTCCATGTGTCCTATGCTGCTCTTTTTAAAGCCATCTGTCCTGGGATATTACTTTTTTAGTTTAGGGTGACTATTGATTTTCAGAGAAACTTAGCAATTTCAGTTTATAAACTTGTCTAAGTCACTGTTTTACCAACTAATTTCTATCAACTGATTTCAGAATATTTCTGCAACATAAGGAAAACCCTTTAATGTGAAACATGTTTTGGATCTAGGAAATCTCTGCTCATAGGAGGGAAATAATTGAAAATACCTAAACCATACATTCTGCTTGTTCTGTGTTTCTTTTTTATACTTTTAAAAATTTATAAGGTATATGTGCAATTTTGTTATATACATATAACAAAACTGTATAGTGGCCAAGTCAGAGCTTCTAGGGTATCCGTCACCAAAATAATGTATACAAAATAATATATATAATAATAATATATACACCTGCATTTAGATTCAGCAAAGTCAATTCATAAGTATAAAAGGAAGTCCCTTTGTCATAATTTACATTTAAAAATCAGGCTGTTTTACTTGACTAAAAGCTTAATATCAGTCAATAAGTTATGCTTCCTATTAAAAAATTTACTTTGTATGTGTATCCAGACCAAGGAAAACAGCACTGCTCTTTTCAGTGGTCACACCATCTCTAGAGGGTTGAGTTATATTCTGACACTTCATTTTAGGACAGACCTTGGCCATTTGGAATGTGTTCAGAGAAGCATGGTAAGACAATAAAAGAATTTCATTATAGGTGTGATGGTTACATAAAGTATATCATGTGTGGTTGCATTAATCTGTTTTCATACTACTATAAAGAACTGCCCAAGACTGAGTAAATTATAAAGAAAGAGGTTTATTTGACTCACAGTTCCGCATGGTTGGGGAGGACTCAGGAAACTTAAATTATGGCCAAGGCTAAGGGGAAGCAAGGCACCTTCTTCACAAGGCGGCAGGAAGGAGAAGGGCCGTGTGAAGGAGGAAGAGGACTGTATAAAACCATCAGATCTTGTAAGAACTCACCACTATCACAAGAACAGCATGGGGCAAACGAACCCCATGATTCAGTTACCTCCACCTGGTCTCTTCCTTGACACATGGGGATTCTGAGATTACAATTCAAGATGAGATTTGTGTGGGAACACAAAGCCTAACTGTATCAGTGGTGACCAAGTGTTTTGGGATGGGTAGATAGGAAAGGTAGCTATCATAAACAGAATTTAAGTATTTGTTGATTGCAAGGTAGTCTTATGAAAGACAGGTTATCATGCATTGTTCCAAAGACAAACAAGGATCAATAAGCCAAATTTACAGAAAGCAAACTTTCAGCATAATATTCAAAGAAGAAATTTCTCATCAGTACACTTATCTAAAGAAATTTCTCATCAGTACACTTATCTAAAAATTAAATGGATTATAAGTAAAGGGTAAAATAAATCTATATACATTAGATACACACACTGGAATATATATGAGTTAAATGAGCTGTTGTGTAGGATTTGCTTTAAAATAATACAGCAAAGAAAATTTGCATGGGAGATCACAAATACAACAATAGCAAAACATTGATACCTGCTTAAGTTAGATGGTGAGTACTCAAGATTCCATATACAATACTGTCTATGTTTGTATGCACCTGAAAGTTTTACTTTTTAAACAAAAATAATGCATTGCTTCTGGGGGTAGTGAGGTCCCTGCTTTAGATATGTTCACACAAACACTGGATGTCCACCTGAAAAGAATATTATTGCATAGTATACACAATGTTGGATCTTTCTAAGATTCTGACTCTGGAAAGCAAGTTAGAAGAACAATGTAAAGGAATTCAGAGGAGATGACCTTTACCCAGCCTTTCATTCCTGACAGCTTTTTGCTGCCTGCTCCTCATGTCTCCTGCTTGCTACCCTCTTTTGCTCTCTGGATCACCTGTCACTTCCCTGGGGATTTGGCTGCTTTCAAGGTCAATTATTGCACAACAGAAACTTACATAGTAATCCCTGTAGCTAAGAAACTAAAGCTGTCAAACAGCCTTCAACTGACAACTCTCTCAAACTGGAAACATTCACACATAAAAAATAGATCATTCTTTGAACACAGAATCAAAATATTTCACTTTCCTTAAACATACTTTATGAAATCTACCACCAGTTAATCATGAGATGTCTCAAATGGAGTGCAAGTACTGTCAAATGTGAATACTTGAGAGCATTTTCCTGAGGAAGCTGGGTTGAGTACCACGTTAGCCCATCTGTGAGTGACAACCTGAATGTATAAATAGATGAAAGTGATGGTGATTCACCAGGCCAAGCACCATGGCTCATGTTTGCAATCCCAGCAGTTTGGGGGGTCAAGTTGGGGGATCACTTGAGGCCAGGAGTTCAAGACCAGCCTGGTCAACATGGCAAAACCTCGTCTCTACTAAAAATACAAAAATTAGCTGGGTGTGGTGGCACACATATGTAGTCCCAGCTACTCAGGAGGCTGAGGCACAAGAATGGTTTGAACCCAGGAGGCGGAGGTGCAGTGAGCTGAGATTGTGCCACTGCGCTCCAGCCTAGGCACTCACCAGATATTTCAGTTTATTAGGCACATGGTAGTATTGTACTTCGTGGTCCTCATGTGGTTAGGTATGGTCACATAATTCTGGCTAATGGATTGTGAGTAAAGCATTTAATTGACAAGGCAAAACCCTCTCTCTAGATGTCTCTTTTCCTGCTGGACTGGCCATTAGGCGTGTTGAAAGGGCAAGTGTTCTATCTGTATAGGACCCTGTATGACAACAATAAGCAAAGCCCCTTTTAGAATCCATGATGGATGAGTAGCTAGAGTGAAAAATAGCATTCATTGTCTTAAAACACTGACATTTTGTAGGAGGCAGGGTCACTACGTGTGGTAGGCAGAGTTTCCAAATGGACTCCAGGACCCCTTTTCTGGAGCATAGGCAAGACCTGGGAATATAGTGGGATAGCAGTCCCATGATATGGCAAAAGAAATTTTGCAGATATGATTAAGATTCTTTATCAGCTGGCTTTGAGTTAAACAAAAGGCAGATTGTCCTAGGTGGGCTTGACCTAATCAAGTGAGCCCTTAAAAGAGACACCAAGCAGAAGCTGACACTCCTGCTGGCCTAAAAGAAGCAAGCAGTCACATGACTAATTATCTGTGGAGAAGAGCAGCTTCTAGGAGCTCAGAGCAGTCCCCCACTGACAACTATCAAGAAAACAGGGACCTCAGTCATAAAGCTGCAAGGCAATAATCTCTTCTAACAACCAGTGAGCTTGGAAGAAAATCTGAAGCCTTAGATGAAATTGCAGGTCATGCTGACACCGTGCTTTTCAGCTTGATGAAACCCTGAGCAGAGGACTCAGTAACCTATACCCAGAATTCTGACCCACAGAAATGGAGAGATAATAAATTTGTTTTGTGTTAAGCTGCTAAGTTTGTGGCAATCTGTCGTCACAATAGAAAACTATTACCACAGTATAACCAAGTCTATCCTAACTGACAAAATGGGCAAATTAATTATGATGTTATGATTATTACAATTCTAGAAATTTTCTGGGAGGCAGAAAACTCAGATTAATGAATAACACATCTGTACACTGGAATACCAGATAGCTATTAAAACAAATGAGGCAATCACAAAACTAAAAATAGAATTCCCATATGATCCAGCAATCCCACCTCTGAGTATGTATCCAAAGGAATTGAAATCTGTGTCTCAAAAAAATATCTGCACTCTCAGGTTTACTGCAGCACTATTCCCAATAACCAAGATATAGAATCAACCTAAGTGTCTGTCAACAGAGAAGGAATAAAGAAAATGTGGTTTAATACTGGTATACACACACACACAAACACACACACACAATAGAATATTATTCATCCTTAAAAAAAGAAAATCCTGCCATTTGCAACAATATGGATGATCCACAGGACGTTATGTTGTGCTGAGTGAAATAAGCCAGACACAAAAAGACAACTACTTAGATATTTCCACTTACATATGGAATCTAAAGAAGTTGAACTCTTTAGAATCAACTAAATCTGGGGTGGTGGCTGGGATGAGGAAGGAAATGGGGGATTTTGGTCTGAGGATACAAAATTTCTTAAGTTTAATACCTTATAAGATAATCAAGTTCTGGAGATCTAATGTACAGCATGGTAACTATATGTAATAATAATGTATCTTATACTTGAAATTCGCTAAAAAAGTAGATCTTAAGTGTTTTCATCAAACATACAAAAAATGTTAACTATATGACATGATAGATATGTTAATTAGCTTAATTGAGGTAATTACTTCACAACATATACACATATCAAAACATCAATTGTATACCTTATATATAATTTTTATTTATAAATTATACCTCAAAAAATTGGAGGAAAATAAAGTAAAATGAATGAGGTAGATATGTATATGCTATTATTAAACAATCTTCAATATACTTGCTCAGTGAAAAAGTACAGATCATGTATACACAATCCAATTTACATTTTAATGGATATATAAATATGCTTACATATCCACAGACAACTTCTGGAACAATAAATAACTATTAGCAATAAGCCAGGCACAGTGGCTCACACCTGTAGTGCCAGCTACTCAGGAGGTTGAGGTGGGAGGATTGCTTTGAGACAAGGAGTTAGTTCAAGGCTGCAGTGAGCTATGGATCAGGCCACTGCACTCCAGCTTGAGTGACAGAGGGAGATTTTTGTCTCAAAAAAAAAAAAAAAAAAAAAAGGCGATATTAAGAAAGAGAGACTGGAAGTCAAGCTTAAAAATAATAATAATTTTTTTTTTGGCTGGGCGCAGTGGCTCACGCCTATAATCCCAGCACTTTGAGAGGCCGAGGTGGGCGGATCACCTGAGGTCAGGAGTTCGAGACAGCCTGACCAACATGGAGAAACCCGATCTATACTAAAAGTGCAAAACGAGCCAGGTGTGGTGGCGCATGCCTGTAATCCCATCTGCTCAGGGGGCTGAGGCAGGAGAATCACTTGAACCTGGGAGGCAGAGGTTGCAGTGAGCCGAGATCGCTCCACTGCATTCCAGCCTGGGCAACAAGAGCAAAATTCCTGCCAAAAAAAAAAAAAGAATCCAAAAAAAAAACCTTTTTATTGTATAAACTTTTGTATTACTTGAATTTTTATCATGTGCACATATTGCTTTTTTAATTAAAAATGGATAGAAATGAAAAACAAAATAATTAACCTACATTTATTAAATATACATCGAATGCAAATCACTTTACTAGGTACACATTTGCACAGAAAATCATGGAATAGCTGCTTGTTTGGTGATTCATTGGATGAGGCAAGTTTGAAAAAATTGATGACAAAACAAAGAATTATAACTTCTGCATTAAACTGAAAAAAAAATGGTCTGGAATTAATGAAGCCTCAAGAGGGTTTCATAAGAAAGAGTATACAGCTATTGCAAGTATGGTAAAAGTTAGGCTTTGAAGATGAGCACTGGCTCTGACTTTGTAGAGTCAATGTCACCATATAAAGTGCTTTGTCCTCCTTCTAACCAAGCCTGGAGAGGGTGAGGTCGGTGTTTAGGGAGGCAAACTGGGTTTGTAGCAGCTATTGCCAGTGCCTTGAGCCCCAACTCTTTGACCCACCTCTGATTTTAATGGTCTCTGTGCCAGACAGTTCCATGTACCTTGACATCATCACCACAAAACCTTTGCTTTTCTGCCTAGGAGTCTTTGTCAAATCTGTGGGAAATAAGCCCTTGGAAATGCTTGGAAGTTGACATCTCTAAGGGCAACTCTCATTCAATGGCAATTGGAGCCAGTGGATAAATACTCTAGCCTCTCTCATGCTTAAGAGAGAAAATTCCAGGAGGCATTTGTGAGTTGATCCCCCATTGCCTACAGTAGTAGAGAACTTTCATAATGCAGTCTTCATTAGCCTTTCCTTCTCCCTGACCTCACTCTCCTCCTTCCCTTCCTCCTACTTCCTGAGGTCACTTCCTAAATAAATTATATCCACTCAGATCCTTATTTCCAGCTCTGGTTTTGTGGGTACCCAAACCAAGACAGTGTTTGTTAAAGAGAAAAAAAAAAAAAAAGCAAGCAGTTTTATACTGTTGAATATGCAAAACAGTAGAGAATTTCTTTTTGCAACATTATTTCTAGGGGCAGCCTAAATTAATCCTAAATCTCCAATAAAAGTGCTCATGGTGCCTCTCCAGAAGAAAGGATTCTATAGTGTAATGGATGGCATTCAATCACAGAGAAAGCCCATTGTGTTAAATGAGGCCTGTTCTAAGAAGGCTAACCTGGAGTTGCTACTGGCAGGAGACATTTCAAATACTCACTAAAATCTCCTTAGTTTCATTTTACCTCGTTATGCTTCATTATGCCCCAAGTAACACAGCAAATAATTCCCTTTGGCCCTTGCTCTTTATTGCCTTCCAAATATGGAACAAAATGCTTAGCATTTTCTTCCTCACTGTCTAGTCAAACTTACTCATCACTCCTCCTAATCTCATCTCATTCAGCCATTCTAATTACCCTTCTGTGAATTCCTCCTGGCTGTCTACATGTACCAAGACTTCCGAGCAGAGTCTCATCAGAAAAGCGGGGTATCTAAGACATGCTTTGTAGAGGCTACAATTTGAAAAATAGGAACAAAGAAGAAATAATTCCTTTGTCCACCTTCAAAATTGTTGATACATGGCAAGAGCTAGTAATTTGTAAACCATTTAATCTCATAGAGGAAACCTAGGATTCTCAGATTCCTCTCCATCAGGGCAACTATTTACAGCAGACTTTCCTCAGATATATTTGTTCACTTTGTGCTACTCCCTTTGATGTAGGTATAATTAAGCTGATTGCAGCCCCAGTTGGCCACTATGTTCAAAGAAAAATGCCAGTAGCAATTCAAAATGATTGCTCTAGCCTTGCACTTTTCTCTATTCCTCAGTACCTTGAGGATAGTTGTATGGCCCCAAGGCACTTGCTTTAATATTAGGGAAGGTTTTATTCTTTTGTAAATCTCCATCAACCCCTTCCTCTCTCTTCATAACAGCTTTTTCTAGGACCCAGTCAGTTTCTTTTGACAGTCATCTTTCTTTCCTGAAGTTGCTTAGGATGCAGAAAAGCCTGCCTGCCATCATTCCCCACATCTGTTCCTGTAACTACATTCTTTTCCACATGTGCGTCTTCTCTGAGGCAGTTGAGTTTCTGAAGCTCAGTGAGCTGAGGTGGATTCTAAATTATGTCCAGACCTATGAGTCAACTAAATAAAGGGAATGTAAGGGGAAAAAAGTAAATATTCGATTCTTCTTAGTAATTTTTAACTTCAGAGAAATAAAAGAACACATTGTGATAAGTTTGACATCCCTAGATGAAAAAAGGACATAAGATATATGTTTTCTGAGTATGTGTGATCAGGCTAATGCTTCATGTTAAATATTTCAATCTATATTTGGAAATTTTATGACACTCACTGTGATAAATTCTGAGAGCTCATTTGAGGCCAATCTGCATAGCACATGCAAAGGGGTAAGAAATAGAAGTAACATTTGTGAAGTTGCTTCTCCACACCAGATACATGTCAGACATGTTAACTCATTTGATCCTCACAATAATCTCCTCCCTGTAGATGACCAACCTAAGTATAAGTGACCTGCTCAACTTACTAATTGCAACAACAGGCGAAAGAAAGTCTACCCACTTTCCACTTCATCACACCACTACTTGGTAACTGTTCTTTGTGGTCACAACCATTATCACAATCAGCATATGTAATCCAGATAGAAGTAGCTACTTCTTCCTAGTTTGTCAATATTAGGAATATGGATTGTTGAATAAGCAAAAAATAAAAAATAACCAGACCTTAAATACTTACCTTCTTTAGAGGAAGGATGGGATCTCATCTTTTGTTTCTTGTTAACTTCCCTGTGATGTTGGGAGATATTTTTCATAAATTCTACCAGAAAGTTGTGGCAGACACTATTCACTGGTTGGTGACTCCAACTGTGACTTTCAATCCATTATCCCTAACTGTTGTCATGAGTGGGTACAAAAACCCCTTGTGGCCAAGATACATGCCAAAGTTGGCTAACAGATTTCTGAGAAAGCTTTTGCTTTTCTGCTACATATGCCACACATTTCTTTCCTTTTCCTTCTTACCTTAAATATGGGTATAATGGCTGGCGTCAAAGCAGCTATCTTTCACTCTGAGGGAGAGACCAAGAAAATCAGAGACATGGACCCTGATGCTGTTCCTGAACCTATGGTAGGAATAATAAATCCTTTTTTCTTTAAGCCACTATAGTTGGCTTTTTGTTATTTATAGCTAAATACATCACTAACTGATACAGGCACAAAATATTTTACAGTACAAGTTTGATTCCTTCAAATGAGATAATGTGTTAGCGATAGGTGTCTGCCTGAAAAATAATCTAGATTAGTGCTGTCCAATAGGGTTTCTGTGATTTTGGAAATGCTTTGTCTCTGCACTGTCTAATATAGTGACCACACATGACCATTGAGCACTTGAAATATGGCTAGTGCAGCTGAGAAACTAGATTCCTATTCTATTTAATTTTAATTAATTCAACTTTAAATTTAAATAGCCATATGTAGCTAATGGCTGTCATATTGGACAGCACAATCTAGACTTTTGGGTTTTTTTGTGTCATGACACACATGTCATGTCTGTGTTTGGAATGAGACTAAAAACTTGCACAAATCTACTTGAGGCAAATGAATTATCTTTCATCCAACCAGAACACAGAAAACATATACAGCAACTACCCAATAATCCCAGTACTTACAGAAAAGTAGCCACATATTTTAGTAGTTTTTAGACTTCTTTATGCCAGAGACAAATCAGCTAAAAGGTTGTGATCCTGAACTAAAAGATGGTTAAATCATATGTCTTTTGGATGAAGGAAAATAGTGAATTCTGGGATAAAACAGCATATTGCCTCATTTTACCAAAAGGTCCTCTCTGAAGTATTGACATGGCAATAATTACTCTTGAGATACATCAATAAGATAAGTTCATTACATTTCATCCAAGTCATCAGCTCTACAAAGACAGTCCTGGGCAAAGCCTACTTTCAGCAAAGAGTATTTTCTGATTGTCCTAAACCACTTAATTAGCAATGGGTCATTCCATATTTAATACCCTTTCCCCCAATTATACCCACTCCCCACTTTGGTGGTCTATTCTATAACTTTATTCTGTCATTCCCAGAGAATGTTTTAAGGGAGACTTTTTAAAATCAGTATGTTATAGGCTGAATTGTGTACCCCCAAAATTCCTGTGTTGAGGCCCTAAGCACTGGTACCTCAAAATGTGACTGTATTTGGAGATAGAGCCTCTAAGGAAGTAAGTAAGGCCAAAGGAGGTCATAAGGGTAGGCCTTAATCCACTATGACTGGTCTCCTTATAAGAAGAGATTAGGACACAAACAACACACAGACTGGAGGGTGGGCCATGTGAGGATACAGTGAGAAGTCAGCTTTCTGCAAGCCAAAGAGAGAGTCTCCAGAAGAAACTAAACCTGCCAACACCTTAGTCTTAGATTTCTAGCCTCCAGAGCTGTAAGGAAATAAATTTCTGTTGTTTAAGCCACCCATTCTCTGGTATGGCAGCCCTAGAAAAGGAATACACAATATCTACCAACTTTCTCTTGAGCCCTAAAAAGAGGCTCTATTTTGGGAAAGTCTAGAGAAAGTTAGATAAGAAAGGAGCACAGTAGCAAGTTCATAGGAGAAATGTGTTTGGTAGTTGGGGTTCTGAGGTCTGCACAATCCAAATGTACAAATTTATCTCCTTGGTTAGTGAGTTGCATATAGTTGCAGAGGTGTAAGTAGAGAGGGGATGGTGGAAGGGAATTAATCACTTAGAAAACTCAAGCACTTAGGTAGTTGAACAGCAATTATTTCATAAAATGTTGGGTCTGAAAGAGGCACTAGAAATTATTTGGTTCAACATTCTCTTTGTATAATGATCAAACTGAGACTCTGAAATAGCAAATAGCAACTTGTCTAAAATCAGCCAGTCAGTGGTAAAACTAAGACTGGGACCAGGTCTCTCAGCCAGTGTTCTATTCTTTACTCCATCCTATTTTGAGGAAACTACATATTCTGTTTTTCTTATTTTTTTATTAGAAATACATTGCAAAATGTTTATAAATCATAAATTCTATTCAAAAAGTTAGCTCCGTGTCTCAGTTCTCAGTTTTAAATCCACCATATATCATTTTACATCCTCAGGCAATCTCTAACCCTGCTGGAAACTCATTTTGTTTATCTATAAAATAACAGTGATAACGGCTGCCCTTTCTATTGTATTGTCTCCATAATCAAAAAAAGACAATCCATGAAACTGTGCTTTGAATATCACAATGCTTTAACACTTTAAGGTAATAGTATTATAGTTTATTGTAGCTAAAGGTTAAAGTTCATTTTTTTTATTACCCATGATAACTTTACTCTTGAACCAAGTTCACTATATTGAGAGAAATTTACCAAAAAAAAAAAAAAAAAAAAAAAAAAAACCCTTCTTTTAAACCAAACTGAACATCAGAACTAGTCATCTCATGGAAAATATCCACGAACTTCTGAAGAGGTTTAGATGGAATGGTTCACTGCATCTGTGTTTATGTTGCTAACATAAGGTTACTGCCTCTGGCAAAAGAAATCAAAATCTGTAGCTCTTTACCCCCTTGATTACAAGATAACAGATAAAAGGTTTTCTGTCATCTGTCTTTTGGGGCTTCAAATAAACACATATTGTAAATTCAAGCAAAACCCCGAGAAGGCACTTACAGAGTCTAAGAAATCGCCTCCTGGACCCAGTGAAGCCTCAGTAAACCTGTTCTTTCTCACTGAGGAATCTGCCACAGGAGTAAAATGATTTTGGTTCTTCACTAATTTGTAGAAGAATTTTAGCAGAATGTATACTCGGCAATTAACAGATAAGTCACATGGATGTGCTCTATAGAGCAGCCATCTGCTGTATTAATATTTTACTACTACATTTATTCGTAGATATACATTATGCCCTTTACTTATTAAAATCACTAAGAACAATGAAACCTTTTTGTTAGTCACAAATAGTAGAAATCAGGATAGCAGTAACAGTATTTTAACAGCTTCTGCTTCCAGTTTATTGATGCATTTTGTTTAACTTCATGATTTTTTTAAAAAATCACAATTCACACATAGTGTGAATTCACACACATGAGTAGTATAGACTATATGAGTTTGAATTACAATATCATGATAGTCAAATGCTTCCTGAGTATATTTTACTGGGCAGGGTCCTTTTCTAGCTAATGGGGTGTTAAACTCATAGGGTAGGGTCTAACACATAAATCTCAAAAAGCAAGAATTTATTTACTTGTTAAACTAATCCATTGGTTGAAAGAATATTAGCAGGAAATTATCTTTTTGAAATTGATGTTCTACTAATATCTGAAAATTTATGTTCTTTCTTGTAAATAAATTAGACAGGAAGCAGCAACAATTAACTATGTCCGTTATTAAGTTATTGTCTCAGTTTCAAACCCATCCTTCTAAATTCTATTTTGTTATGCTGGGCTGGGACTCTGCAAACCACATTTCTGCATTGCAGGTTGAATGAACATTACGCTCTTCTAATTATGAGCACTAGAGAAAGAATGCAAGTCTAGGGGGGAGAAAGAGACCTGTTGGCTTGTGGTTCCTGTGAGCATCACCCCCACCATGCTTCTTCAACCCAGCAGTGGGAGTTCCTTCCTATAGCAGCAGCTGAATCACCTGGCAGTTTTTCCAACACTTACAGAACCAGTCTCATTATTTCTTCCTCCCCCAGAGAGATCAGCACCATCCAGAGAATGCTCCCTCTTCAGAGATCTGGATCCCAAGCCCACAGAGAATCTCCCCTGAATTCAGATCCCAACACCACCAAATAGCAAAATCTCCTCCTCTGAATTTCTATATTTTATCCATTCCAAATTCTTCCCTTTGCTTAGGCAGATTTAGGGGTAGTCCCTGTTCCTCAAGCTTTATTATGCCTCAGAATCACCCAGAGAGGTTATGAATTGCAAATCCTTGGACCCCACTCCAACAGATTCTGATTTAGTGCATCTCGGACAGGGCTTGATTTTTTACTCCCTATCAAGTTCCCAAACAATGTGGAGACTGCTGGTCTTGGATTTGGTTTGAATCATGTGTTTAGACTTGAGTGTAGTAGTACTGAGTTCCCAGGCAAGAGGAAATAGGATGTAAATCATCCACGGCATGCATTTAATCAGGGGATCACTTCTGGATGGTTGTGATGAAGTTCCTTGAAGCCCCAAGTGGCTGCTACACTTGACCATCATAGCAATAGAGATAACTGTAAGGAACAGTGGTGTGGGGTGAATTCTTCTGAGTGCACTAACTTGCTTAAGGAAAATTAGAATCTTAACTCTGTATACTCATTTCAAGTCATGACAGAGAACTAAAAAGCTTCTGTGGCGGTTCTAAAGGAATCTCACTCCTTCTAGCCATAAGACCAATACCACTATAAGGCAAATGTTAAGTATAATTTTGTGATTTGAAGGATTCATGGCCACTAGAAGTGTCCTTAAAAGTTATGATGCTGGAGGAATGAGGACATCTAGTTGGACTAGGATGAAACTGAGAATTTTGAATACCCATCATTCTGAGTCTCTTTTGTCAGTGGAAGAAGATGACTTTCCTATGTTGAAGGAGAGTAGCCTTCTTTTGCTTAAAAACAATGCAATAACCTCATCTAGGTTAGTGTGCCAAGGCAGGATGCCCATTATTCCCATAATCCTTTATTGCCACTAGACCCATAACTACAGTTAGATATCTGCAAATATATTACCTTACATTTCAAAATAAATTTTGCAGATGTGATTAAGTTAAAGATACTGAGATTTGGAGATTATCCTGGATTATCTAAGTGGGCTCAATGTAATCACAAGAATCCTTATAAGAGGGAGGTAGGCGGGTCAGAGTCACAGAGACAGAGAAGGAGATGTGATGATGGAATCAGAAGTCAGTGTGAAAGGCTGAAAGAGAGGGAGAGAAAGAGACTTGAAGACACTATTCTATTGGCTTTGAAGATGGAGGAAAAAGGCCACCAGTTCAGGAATGCAAGTAGCCTAGAAAAGCTGGAAAAAAGCAAGAAAGTATATTTCCCTCTAAGGCTTCCAGAAAAACCATATTCCTGTCAACATCTTTGACTTTAGGACTTCTGACCTCTAAAACTAAGAGAATCAATTTGTATTTCTTTAAGGCACTAAATTTGTGGTAATTTGTTACAGCAGCAATAGAAAAGGAATATACTAGTTCATTACATTGATGATATTATGCTGAATGGGTCCTATGAGAAAAAAGTAACAAGTATACTACATACCTTAATGAAACATATGTGAATCAAAGGTTGGGAGATAAATCGCATAAAAGTTCAGGACCCATTACCTGGGTAAAGTTTCACATAATCCTAAATCCTGAGGGATAACAGCTACCTCCATAGTAATTGTTGTACTTATTTGTTATCGATTGGGTATAGAACAATATATTCTATGATTTTGAACTGTTTTGAAGTAATTTCCTTTCTATAGTCTCCTTAATAAAAAAAAATGTATTTACCCTCTTGTTAAACACAAGTTGACATTTTATTGTCAACAGAATTTTATTATTAAGATTATCAGGTTTGAACACAGATTCAAGATGTCTTTAAATTTTGAGCTTGGAAACTATTACCCAAAACATCAATTAATTGGGGTTTTTATAATGCTATAGTTTATTTAAAACATAAATTAACTTCGGGAGGCCGAGGTGGGCGGATCACGAGGTCAGGAGATCAAGACCATCCTGGCTAACACAGTGAAACCCTATCTCTACTAAAAATACAAAAAATTAGCCAGCCGTGGTGGCAGGCACCTGTAGTACCAGCTACTCGGGAGGCTGAGGCAGGAGAATGGTGTGAACCCGGGAGGTGGAGCTTGCAGTGAGCCGAGATCGCACCACTGCACTCCAGCCTGGGTGACAGAGCGAGACTCCCTCTCAAACAAACAAACAAACAAACAAAAAAACATAAATTAATACTGTAGACATTATTTCTATAGATGTTATATTGTTGACATATTTTCAAACTAAGAAATAAAAGACATGGACATAATGATGGCAACAATAGAAACTGGTATAAACTATAAACTATTTCTATAAACTGCTTATTTTGCCATGGGCATCTGCTTCTTAGGTTTCTTGAGCTAAACTTTTAACCACTGTAATATACATTTTATAAAGAAAGAAAGTATAAATAGTGAGAAACACTGACTCAAAGTCAGGACTGTAAGTCTAGATCCAGCTGGACTGTATGATTTCTAAGCTCCTTCAGCTCTAAAATTCTATGGCAATGTAAAAGCTTTACTAGTCCAGGATAAAAACAGTTAAGCAAAACAATATTCTTCCAGCCCTACTCCCGATGCTGTATGTAGGTTAACTGCTTTCTCAAAATTAAAATCACTGGCTCTTTTACGACAACTTGATCTACATATCTGACTCATTTTCTTGTAGAGGAAGAAATGGGAAGAAACACAAAGAACACAGTTCTGAGTCCATATGGCCCCATCTGTATGCAAATCACCAAACAGAATGCAAAACACTTAACAACAATAATGGCAGAGTTATTAAAGCAAGTAATTTCCTTTTCCTGACACCATTTTCATGAACCTTGTCAAAACAGCCTCTTGCAAGTTACTTAAGGTCTAAGAGGCTTTAACAAAGAAAGAGCTTCCTATGTTAATACAAATCCCTTCAAATTTTGAGCCTAGAACACCTCAGCAGGAGAATCTCTGGGTGGAAATTATGACCATACAAGTGATCTTTACTCACTTCTGAAACTTCACCACCTCCTCAGAACTTTCTCACTGTTGTATCTACAACAATTACCATGCCAAGAACCCAAGGATGCATCACTCCCCTTCTTAAATTCTGGCCCACATTTTGATTCAAACAAAATTTCTTTTGTATTGTTTAGGACACATTAAATGCTATTTTGGGGTTTTTATTTTGTTTTGTTTTTTGAGACAGAGTCTAGCTCTGTTGCCCAGGCTGGAGTGCAGTGGCATGATCTCGGCTCACTGCAACCTCCACCTCCTGGATTCAAGCAATTCTCCTGCTTCAGCCTCCTGAGTAGCTGGGTGGCACCTGCCACCACGCCCAGCTAATTTTTGTATTTTTAGTAAAGATGTGGCTTCACCCTGTTGGCCAGGCTGGTCTCTAACTTCTGACCTCAAGTAATCTGCCCACCTCAGCCTCCCAAAGTGCTGGGATTACAGGCGTGAGCCACTGTGCCCAGCCCTAAGCGCTAGTTTGAAAATAACTTTTTGTAACAATTAAAAGAATTTAAAAAGAAAAAAAAAAGGCACTGTCTACTTTACCAAGTGTACATTTCCTCTTCCAAAAAAGCTAATTCATTCATGTAGTCATCATGTGCCTCCTATTCTATTCTATACCTGTTTGAAACACAAAATTACACTTTTAACTCAATTTCAGCTCTTCTCTCTATTACCCTTTTTGTCACCTTTCCTCCTAAATCACAGTGTGGGGTAGAAGTGTTAGCCACCTAGAATTTGTGAGGGAATAAGTGATTAACACATATAATATGCAGTGCAATCTTCATATTCTACTAAGAGCTCATCATCACCAATGAAGAAACAGACATTTAAGTTTCTTCTCCTATTTTTTCCCCAAGATGGCAAATGTATTAGGTCATTCTCACATTGCTATAAAGAAATACTTGACATCCTCTCCAGCATCTGTTGTTTCCTGACTTTTAAATGATTGCCATTCTAACTGGCGTGAGATGGTATCTCATTGTGGTTTTGATTTGCATTTCTCTGATGACCAGTTATGATGAGCATTTTTTCATGTGTCTGTTGGCTGCATAGATGTCTTCTTTTGAGAAGTGTCTGTTCATATCCTTTGCCCACTTTTTGATGGGGTTGTTTTTTTCTTGTAAATTTATTTGAGTTTTTTGTCGATTCTGGATGTGCAGAAATAGAAACACTTTTACACTGTTGATGGGAGTGTAAATTAGTTCAACCATTGTGGAAGACAGTGTGGTGAACTCTCAAGGATCTAGAACTAGAAATACCATTTGACCCAGCAATCCCATACTGGGTATACACCCAAAGGATTATAAATCATGCTAGTATAAAGACACATGCATACATATGTTTATTGCAGCACTATTCACAATAGCAAAGACTTGCAACCAACCCAAATGTCCATCAGTGATAGACTGGATTAAGAAAATGTGGCACATATACACCACGGAATACTATGCAGCCATAAAAAAGGATGAGTTCATGTCCTTTGCAGGGACATGGATGAAGCTGGAAACCATCATTCTCAGCAAACTATCACAAGAACAGAAAACCAAACACTGCATGTTCTCACTCATAGGTAGGAATTGAACAATGAGAACACTTGGACACAGGCTGGGGAACATCACACACCAGGGCCTGTCAGGGTGTGGGGAGCTGAGGGAGAGATAGCATTAGGAAAAATACCTAATGTAAATGATGAGTTGATGGGTGCAGCAAACCAACATGGCACATGTGTACCTATGTATCAAACCTGCACATTGTGCACATGTACCCAAGAACTTAAAGTATAAAAAAAAGAAATACTTGAGACTAGGTAGTTTATAAAGAAAAGAGGTTTAACTGGCTCACAGCTCTTCAGGCTGTACAGAAAATATGATGGTGGCATCTGCTTGGCTTCTGGGGAGGCCTCAGGAAACTTACAATCATGGTAGAAGGCAAAGGGAGAACAGGCATATCACATGGCCAGAACAGGAGCAAGAAAATGAAGAAGAGGTGATACATACTTTTAAA